>NC_079290.1:81522642-82772642 GCF_023638135.1 Falco biarmicus
AGAAACCTGTCAAATTTAGATGGCAATATTTGAATGAAAAGTAGAAAATTCATCTATACTCAAGAACGGGTGACACAACGTTCCAGAGAATAATGGATATCTCATGACATTTAATAGGGCAAGACATACAATAAGTTGTGAATACAATAAGTAGTGAGCAGTTAAAGGCAAAAATTATGTGAGCAGTAGAATTTAATATGGCCTTTTATTACAAAATATGTAGCATATCAATTCAACTTCACATTTTACAGATATTTTAAATGTATTTCTTGCTTTTCATTTTGTCTTTCAGACAAAAGTCCACATCTATAATTGGCAATTACTTTATTACTTCTTTCACTATAGAAGCAATTTAATTTTTTTAAATCAACTTCAAACTTTTTCCATTAGAATTTAAAGAAGACAACAACCAGTCTTATTCTATGCTGAAATTTTACATATTCTTACTTTTAATAGCTTTACATACTTTATTTGGTAAACTTCCTAGGTCACTGAACTACTTTGCTGTTGGTTATCCTGAAAATAAAAACCCTGGAGGAGGGACTCCTTGGAAATAGAAGAGAATATTTAAAGGTGGAAAGTGTACAAGCAGTATTTGCACTTCAGAAGCACACTTATTGAGTAGCACAAGTTTGGCCACTATAGAAAAGAAGGAAACAAAATAATCAATAATTAAAGGTATGGTTGGAAAGTAGAAGAAAATCCAGTTAAAACTGAAAAAAAGAAAGGATACTTAAAAATAAACAAATTTTACTAGTCTACAAAACAAAAAAAGTTACAGACAGTAAAGCCCTTCAAAACATCAAACATCTAATTTATTAACAAAAGAAATAGACACTGATTTTTTAATCCTCCACAATTTATTAGGTGACAAAAAAACCCAGCAATTTCTCAAGAAAAAATGAATTAACTAAAATTAAGAAAATAAAGATTGTTTCAGAAAAAGTGACCAAAAAGGTAAGATGTGAAAAGGAACAATTCCAAGGTTAAATCTATGCTATATTACAGGATATGTGTTGCCATGGCGCAAAGATTAAAAGTGTGACCAGATGGCCCTCTGCTGTTCAATTTGTTTTATTGCAAGCTTTTTTTCAACAGGACGGACTGAGAGGGTCTTCTACCAAATAAGCAACTTTGTGATTTCACTCAAAAAAAAAAAAAAAAAAAATCTGTTCGAAGGAAAGTCTGATACAAACAGAAATGGGTTAAGGAAAGCAGAAAGGATGTAAGCATCTGATGAAAGCCAGCTTTCATTGTGGCAGCCAAAGAGCTACCGCAAATAAAAGAGGATAAAACCCAAAACTGATATGCACAGAACAGCATTTTACAACATGCCTCTCTGTCACATAAATTAGAAGATCTTGAGAAAGATTCATATCAGTAGGGAAAACAGTATTTACTCTGTACTGTATTCACAAACCAGTTTGTACTGTTTACCACTGAGGGATTTTTTTAAAGGTTTGCAATTTTAGAAACAGATTCAACCCTAAACTTTCCACACAGAAAAGCAAATGCAGCAGGTAATGGCAGAGAGGTCAGCAGGTCATCTTATGGAATTGTACCCTACTAAGAAACGGAAATCATTTTTCAGATGTAATTAATACTAGATCCACCACTGCGCTAGCTGTTACAGATGCCCACACAGCAACTGCCCTTAAAGGCAGGGACAAAACAAATATCCTCACTCACACCTCATGCCACTCTTTTTAAAATGTCAAGAACAATTATCACACAAAATCCTTAAAATGACAGAAACAGAAACCCATGGCAGACACAAGAACTGCACATGCTATCTTGATAAAAACAAAGCAATAGTCTGCTCATTAAAAAAATAAACAATATTAGCAGAAAAAAATGTGGCTATCTCCAAATCACAGATAATACATCTTATTATTATTCAGTAGCCTAACACCATTTTAACTTAGGCTATGACCTTGTAAGTTAACCAAAAAAAAAAAAAAGAGATGACAGAAATAACACCTCAATAGTCTCAAAATTACCACAATGCTTGAAGGAGACCAAAAGAATCTTCCTAGAATCTATGGACTCTCTTCCCTCTAAGTTCTCAACTTTCTGGGACACAATTTCTGTTAGTGTTCCTCCTTACTAAGCACGCATCATTACCAAAGCACCTCACAATGGGAATTAAGTTTGCATATTAAAATCATACACATACCTGTTGCAATGCAGAGATGTCAAGCACACCAGTGTTTTGTACTCCCTGGAGGAATACTGGAAGGTTTTCCATGACATGATGGGCTTTATTGAGAAGCAAGCTGATACTAGAAACCACATCCAGTAGCATGTTTAGTATGTTGCCTATCTCAGATGGTACCTTAATCTTGGAAAAGAAGGGAAAATTGGAACAATAAATTCCAATTAGAAACAAGTTTTAACCTTTCAATGAAATACTCAAAATCATTCAGTACTTTTCTAAAACTGATTATACAATGTCACAGCAAACTCTGTTTAACAAGGCTAATTTTCATTTAACTCCCCACTTACTGTCAAATTCAGCTAAAGAAAAATTCTCTTGTAATGTTAGAACTGGCCTGTGACAAATCAGGAATTAAAAATCCAGAGAACATGTTTATACTTACTAAGCTGAAAAGAACTCTCCTACTAAGATGCTAATGGGATCTGCAGCATCCTGCCCCCTTGGAAATCAGTGTAAATGAGAACTATTCCTTCAATAGGTTCAAGATGCGTAATGTACAGTTTAATATATTAAAATAATTATTAAATTAAATCTAGCAATGACTTTAATTGCTTTAGGAATCATAGTAGACAACAAACTTTCCTGTCACACTCTTCCTCCCTTTGCCTTTTACCTAAAATAATTGTGTATATTTTATTCCCTACTTGACAGCTCAGTTGGCTATTTGCTTTTTCTACTGTGCAAGTTTTGGCATTATTAATTTTCCCTCTATTTCCTTTGTTGTTATATGTTATTTAGATGATACAGTAATACAAACTGATTCATTACCTCTCTATGCATGATAATAAAAACAATATAATCTTATTATATACTTTCAGCTGCTTCCTGTGATTATCTTTAAGTTATCCACCTTTATTTGACTTGCTACTATAATAAAGTCTGTGCTTAATTTTCTTCTCAGCCCTCACCTATTTTCACACATTAAATAAAAAAGAAACTGTAAAAAAACTTATTCAGTTAAAAAATTAGCAAAAGTTCCATAATAATTTAGGGTGAGCTGACATAATTTTTTATGCTTTGCTAGAAATTCATTATGCTTCAGTAGGGATCAGTAGAAAAGCCCATTAGAATAAGCACTGGGTTTTTTCTTCCCCCTACCTCCCTCCACCCACCCACCCAGGTTGGCAGATAATTCAGAAAGTAGGAATCTTTTCTTTTCCTTCTGGTATCTTAACCTATTCTGGGAAATTGTCTTGTTTTTAAAAGTATGTGGCCAACCTGTTTAACTGTGCACACAACATCCAGAATATAACTCATCACCTACAGCTTTAGAACAAAACATTCTTCCTCCCAATGTTGTAACAATTTTTCAATGCTTGTACTTGCAACATTTTATATTCTGTCAATCAATTACCCTAAAAGAACTGAGATAAACATCTGCTGTCAGAAATCCCATCCCATTTTGCTCTACAAGTAAAAATATTAACTCACTGAAAACCCATACTAGATCCCAGATTACATACAGTTGTACAGTTAATACAGTTCTGATAAAGACTTTTGCATTCCCATCATTACAGTTTTAGCACTGCATTATTCTTGTCAAAGTCGTTTGATTTGGGTCATATGGAATATAGGAGGTTTGCCCTTATAGGATCATCCTGAGAGCTGGACAAGCTCCTTCCTGAAGAAGCCACCTGAATTGCCAGCATGATTTCTACAGTAAATAAAACGCATTCCAGAGTGCTATGATTTTTTCCTATAAAATGATTTTGTAATTCTTGTAATGTGAGCTCCTATGCTTTAGCTTCCATGATGCCAGATCAGTCTTTCACACTTAAAAATTAAGTGACTAATTGCATGAACTGCAAACTCTGTTAAAGATTAATAAAGCTATGTCTTCATCTTCCTGTGTTTTATCTAAAGCTTTGTAATAAACTCTTCAGTGATAATTTTCCTGAGGAAGCAAGAAATAGAATACAGTAACATCTACCAACCCAATTCTTCAACTCTTGTGTTTGCTTTGTGGAGCTAAATAAGGACAAAAAATACCGTATGTCCAGTGTTTGCTTCCACAGAGAAAGAACATCTGCAGAAATAATAGAATTGTTCATTTATCTACCTGCATGCTTTAGACCACCTTCAAAACAAAAACATAGGAACTGAATGTTTTTTCCCGTCTTACCTTGTAAATGGTATGACGTAAGTTCAAATTCTCTATAACCAGTACAAACATGGTATACAAGTCCAGTGCTGGTAAAGAACATAATTCTTCCACCACCTGGGAAGTTTTATTGTTTTCAGGTAGCTTTAGCAGCAGGCTAAGTACTTCTTCATCACATCTTCCAGTTAAAGCTACCACAAAGGCACTGTAAAAAACCTGTCACAATGTATATTAAAACGTTTTCTCCCTGATATGCATCACCTTCTTTTATAGTCAATAAGGTGAAAAATTTTGTCACAGTAGCATGAGAATTTGCAATCATCAACAGACCTGAAATAAGGAACTATAGAGCTCTACCAACTATCAGACTGGTATGTTCTTACTTTATGTTCCATGTACATATAAAGAGATTAAGTATATTTCTTATAAAAATTTACTTTCATCTGTGAGCAGGTTGATCATTTGTTCTATGAGCATTCATACTCATACCATAAGCAGGCATATTTATAATATTGAATACATCCATTCTAGCAGATGTACACCTTTGTTGCAAAACACCTAAAAATCAAAATCCAGATGTATGAATCACTAAAACCAAACAATGTGGACCTTCCCTCTTTCAGAGGACATGCAAATTTAACACTTAGGGCTGCCTGTGTGGAGCAATGTTCACTCTGAACCAGCTCACATTCTCAGTTCAACACTCCTTTGAAGTGTTATTATTTAATAGTGGATGAAGGGAGAAATGCCTAAGCAGACCTGAGCAAGACTAAAGTAAAAACTCCTTGAATAATGATGGTTTGTTTCCTCCTACAAAAAAAACACATCAAAAGACAAATGCTTGCATTCCAGATATCTCAAGAGATCTTAGCTACCCTTTCTCCTGGCATGCCTGAAAGAAAGCAAATGGCAGCAAGTCCAGAAAAATTACAGCTTCAAAGGTTGTAGGAGCCAAAGTAAAGTACTCAGGGTCCCATTGTACTCCTTAGGACAGAACCTGTACTGCCTCCACTGAATGTACCTATAGCTAGCAACAGTATTCAGTGAGGGAGAGGATCCCCAAGAAAATCAAATTAGGAGTCAAAGTTGGTCAAGATATGCAATTTCACTTCTTAATTCCTACGACATTGCAATTTCCAGCTAATTAACTTTTAAATTTTTATTCTGGAATAGAATTTTGCTTTGTGATTCAAAAAAAATTCCTATATATTTAAATATTCACTTTTTGTGTGTATCTAAAAGGAACAGAACATGAATGTGAATATAATTCTGCTAGCAGCATAAAAAGATACTGATTTGGACTTGTTGTTGTAGAAGAAATTTGACTCGAATACATTTTAAATTTATTTCCTCATGCTCCACATTAATATCACCATTTCAGTCTAGTTTTAACTCATTCAGCATTTTCTCCACTAGATCAAGTCCCTCTGAACTTTCCTTGCAGCTTTGTGAGACCTAGAGCCAATCCAAACTCCTGTGTTCAGTAGATGAATGTTTATAGTCTTCAGGTTACAGGTTTTGAGCAGTTTCAAAACACTTAATCATATGGCAATGAGCATGGCCAGAGCATAATATTGTGGTAGAAATTAAGGCTAACTGCAATAAGCACAAATAACTTGCAGGCTTACTCTTTCCATTCCAGAGGCAAGCACAGTAGTAGCATACAGTCACGGGACTGCTATGGGCTTGCAGCTATCATTAGTTATCAGGCAGTAGCTATATATACGATAAACATAACGGGGATGCCTAAATTATAGCTTTAAAAAGTACTTGTGCATCTTGCACAATCAGTACAAGAAATAAGCTTTAGTGATCCAGTTGGACTAGGTAAGGATTTAAGCACTTAAGCAAATAAAAAGTTCTGTATTGATATGCAAATGTGAGATGTGTACATATATCACAACTCTACATAGGACTTTGCAAAAAATAAGGGAAGTAATTTGAAAATTCAGTCAATTAGTATTATTATTCCAAAAGATCAAAGATGTACTGAATCCCATTTAACTGAATCACTTCCAGATGTCTTCTCTCATTACCATCTACTGGTATCAAAATAACAAGCTACCAATAAAGGCAGTCACACTGTCAAAGAAGCAGAAGAATAAATCGTCTATAAGTAGTTATGATGGTCTGAACTGCCTTTTTAATAACCAGACTTTTCACGGACAAAACTTGAAACTGTTTCTGCAAGCAGAGCATCAGTGACACCCAGTGGCTGCTTGATTGACCCGACTAGTTTTATACCAAATGTACCCCCAACTCTTTTCAGTCATACAATCATTAACCTGAGAGAGAACCTGTAAGTTAGGGGGCATTTTTCATTATTTCTACTAATCACTGAGATCACAGGAAACAGCAGTAATGATAACACACACAGTTCTTCACTCAGAAAACTTAACACAATCCACCCTTCAGAATACTCAGGAGACAACCGATAATTAACGTGAGCATAAGTCAAGATACTGGTAAGATAATGTAATAGCAGTGAGGAGCATATGAAGGAAGGAAAAAAAAAAAACAGACAACTTCATACTGCAAGGATCTGAGGTGGGAAAATACGAATTGATTTCTCCACAACCCTCACATTTTCTACAGTACCAAGATAGCAAAGCTCTAATTCCATGCCAGCACAAGGGTGTAAAACACTGCTGAAAGCAATGAAGTGGTGCCATTTAGAGCAGGAGACTAGTGCTACTATAAATTGATCTCTCAATGCTTCACATCATTATTTTGAAGTCCTAAATCTCAGAAGTGATGAGTGAAAATATAAGATTCCATACAAACAAGGTTGTTTGTTTTGTTTTAGTTGGCACACCAGGTTACAGGTTAATCCTTTAATTTAACACCTCTTTTTGATCTTTTACCTTTGAATGAGAGATACTGGCCTCCAAGACAGTATTGATAGTTTCTTCAGAAATATTGACAGAAGAACCAATGTCCAGCCTCAGCTGAGTAAGATTCTGCACACACTCTTTGACTTTCACATCTGGAAGAGAAGAAAAACAGTTCCAACAATACCAATCTGTTTGATTAAATTGCCCACGGACTATAACTTTTTTGTTAGATTTGTTTGGAGGGGTGATAAAGGACACAAAAATTTCATATCATGTAATTCACTTCTATTTCAAATGTAGGGATCACTCTCCTGGCAGACTGAAGGGCTTGTGCATCAGTTTGCATTATCCTTTAAGAGCACAAGTTATCCCACATCCCTGTATTATAAGAACATCTGAAATTAGTGAAGCCGCCTTTAGTCCTTTAAGATTTGTCACCTCTTCTTTCTAATAAATCCTTGCACTTTATTGGACAGACTCTGACAGAATAAATTAATGCTGTTCTATGTCAACTCAAGTGCATGTATGTGCATATATGTACAATGAAAATCTATTGCATTAAGTCAGTAGTCTCCATAAGCAGTATCCTTTTAAAGTTTGATGAGCAAGGAAACAATTATTGTCCTACAGAATTACACAGCCCTGACTTGTAAAAAAGTGAAGAAAAGTGGAACCCACCATTCAAAATATTAAAATTGCTGAGAAAAGCTGCCGCTGGATATTCTGACAACTGTAGCTCCAAATTTTCAGCCACCCTGAAATGATAGCCTTAGTTTCACAAGTTATCAGAACTAAGTCATTGACATTACTATGTATAAAAGGCAATATGAATAGTGAAACGGCCACTAAATGATGCAAAAGGGTCACATTATGCTCTTTATGTGCACACACCGTGCATGTGGTAAGCACCTCTACAGACCTTCTCACACTGTATTTATATGGTGCAGCATCCACCATATTTCATACCTATATGAGACTGCAGATCTAGAGATCTGCCCATGATGGCTAAGTGCTCTAGCAAACAGTAGTTCATGGAGAAGCACAGGTCTAGCGATGCCTCACTTCCATGTTTCTTACTGAACACATATTTTCAGACCCTAGAGATACAAAGCACTGCAGTTCAGGATGAATAAAGTCTATCTAATAATAATTTAACAAATAAAGAGTATACATACTTCAGTTATTATTTATAATTCAAAAAATAAACATGAGTCTATGGTCCATAAAAGCAGTACCTAAGCACAAGTTCTTCTGTATTATTACTGTAATTCACAGAGAATATTCAAGTCCATTAAGGAAAGGATCCAACAATCAAACCAGTATAGCAATGACTATAACTTTTAAATACTCTGTAGCAGCAGCTTTATTCATTTACTTAGAATCTACTACTTTTCCTCAAGGTATTAACAAATATCTGAAATTATTTGGAGTTCAAGCCTGTCAGTTTAGAAGAACCATCCTGTGTTTCTGACTGTTTGAACTACTGAACTGATCTGAATGTTTAATGTTTTGCAAACAATATCCAGCAGCTGAGGGGACAAGGCCGTAACAAAACAGCTTTAAAGAAAAAACTAAAATATCAAAATTCTGACCTAACCAAGGTCATGAAAAATTAAAAATTTTCTTAGTTGTGATCCAAAACATTCTCCTTGTGTAGCAGCAAGATCTGCTGCAAGTGCTCAGCAAAATTGTAAGGGCTATTAGAAATATCCAGAATTTTGCTAATTACTTAAATAATGTGTGCATTGTATCTGCTCAATTTCCAGCTAAGTGAACAAAGCTTAGAGACATGGATAAACACTATTTCTCATGTAATTACATAATTTAAAACACAAGCATATGCACAAAATGATATCTCTAACAAGAAACGTTTAGGACACCAAAATGTAAAAGGTTTTACATTTGCAGTCGTCTCTCTATGTTCCCCAGCGTTAGCTGACATTCACAGCTGCCATTGCTGGTATTCTGCAAGGCTCTCAGGGAGCTCTCCAAAGTATTAGAAAGTTTCTGGTTTATGTATGCCACATTTTCACATTCCCCCTTGTTAAAAGCAGGCCACATTCTTTCAATATCCTGCAAAAGACAGCAATCATAGGGTTAGCAATTTCATGAGATTATGTTATTGCTTGAAGCAGCAGGTCTTGGCAACTAGATGATGCCTATTTTCAAATGATAAAAAGGTAGTAGTCTTTTACTCATTGTATTTCTAATTGAAACTGGGCAAGAGGTTTTCAAGAACCAAGCAATTTTCAAAGATTTGGGCTTTAGAAACAACCAAAAATATTTTATCAAGGAGATCCATCCATTAACAGAAATGCCAATGTTTTCATTTGAAATTTAATTTGAATAATGAAATGAGGTCATAGAGTGGTGGTGACTACAGAAATGCATTTGTTCTGTAAAAGTCTACTTTGAAATATGAATGATGCCTCTGGCGTCTGTTTACCTTAAAACATTGCTGTTCATATCAGCAAAAGTCCAGGTAGACAAACTAGCAGAGCTATTTCATAAAGAGGGGGGAAACTCTATACTAGAAGCATGAGTTTAGTGTTTTGTCTCTATGCACATGTGTGTGCTATCCAGAGGCCTGCTTCCAACTCTGGATGAGTCTGTAAATGTCAAATGTTACTCTCTCCTGCTGGTAATTTCATGCACTGTTAAAGAAAGACTGAACCCAACTGGTAACCACCATTCCTGTTTTAGTTTGAATTACTCTGACCAAGAAGTTTATTTGTATCTAGCTTGATTACACAGCTGTTCCTGTGCAGATTTAGAAGTATAAATGTACTCTGATTCATGAAATTAGCAGTATCACAAAATCTAAAGGAATTAAAAATGGGCTACTGTTTTGTATCGGGTGGCTAGTTATTCCAGTTATATTTACAGGTTTCAAAGCTTACCAATGTTTACTTAAGAAATTATTTCCAGGTATTGCTATCAAAAGTATCAGAGCTATCTCAGCTTTGTATAGGCACAGTGGGGACTCATCATTCAGAAAGTAGGAAAAAAAAGAAGAAATTTCCATTAGTTTCCAAAGTTTAACGCGTGTTGTAAAAAACACTTGTAGGTGTGGAAACCGCTCAAACCTGATAATGATCTTGAACCAGAGTGATTCCTTCAATGACAGAGAGGAGTAAGTGACTCGTTATTCCATCTTTACACTTTCTAACAACACAGAACAGGTTGCCAATGACAACTGGTTCTTCTGTAAGAGAAAATATCCAGACTTAATCAGTTAAAGAAACAAATAAATTACTGTAATCAGATTAAAATTAACCAAATAATAAGAAACAAAAGTTTTTAAAAACAAAGAAAATATGATGTGTTAAGGCAATGAGAAATATTTCTGGCTAAATTTATTTATCATTGCAGAGGGCAAGAAGGGCTAGTTTGTTTCCATTACTCTTCCCCGTTGTGCCTGATTAATAATAAGAACAGCAATATCTACTATAGGACCATAAAAGAAATCTTCTTTTTTGTTTTTTGTGTGCAAGCATAACTCTGGGAAGCTCTGCATGTTAACCACATCTACCTCCTCCTCGGGCAGGCACCCCTGATTTTATTTTCCTGTGAAGACAACAGGATGTTACTAAAATTCCAGTAACAACTTTCAAACCCTAAGTGTAAGGGGAGGGAAAGAGCATTACATAGACATTTTGTGTATCTAGGGATAAAGAATCCATATAAGAGATATTTATCACCTGACCATCCATGGAGGAAGTTTTTACCCAAGCTTGAAGCCCCCAGGTCCCTGGAAAAAAACTCCATTCCCCTACCTGTAGTGGGTTTGTACATTGAGTAGCAGGGAAAGAGTTTACCTTGACAGTTGAATTATGGTTTATGGAAGGATGAAGTTAGGTATTTTTCCCCTATGTTTTTTTTTCCTTATGTTTGGTTCAGAAGTCAAGAAGAAAGAATAATAAACATTTACCACTGCTTCTAAAACATCTTGCTCACAGAAGTAATACAATGCAACTTAGTAATGCAAACCAAGTCAAGCAGTTTTCATCTTTTCTCATTAGCTTTTCTGTATCAAATTTATTGCTTTCTGTATCAAATGAAACGTTTTGTTACGCTTGACTAATCTCATAGCTTTCTGTGATGGAATGACTGGCTGGTTATATGAGGGGAGAGCAGTGGATGTTGTCTACCTTGACTTCAACAAGACTTCTGACACTGTCTCCCACAACATCCTCATAGGTAAGCTGAGGAAGTGTGGGTTAGATCAGTGGAGGTGGATTGAGACCTGACTGAATGGCAGAGCTCAGAGGGTTGTGGTCAATGGTGCAGAGCCTAGTTGGAGGCCTGTAGCTGGCGCTGCTCCCCCACGGTCAGTACTGGGTCTAGTCCTGTTCAACTTATCCATCAATGACCTGGGTGAATGGACAGAGCGTACCCTCAGCAAGTTTGTGGATATTACAAAAACAGGATGAGTGGCTGATTCACCAGAAGGCTGCACTGCCATTCAGAGAAACTTGGACAGGCTGGAGAGCTCGGCAGAGAGGAACCTAATGAAGTTCAGCAAAAGCAAGTGTAGGATCCTGCACCTGGGGAGGAACAACCCCATGCACCAGTACAAGCTGGAGGTTGACCTGCTGGAAGACAGCTCTGCAGAGAAGGACCTGGAAGTGCTGGTGGACAGCAAGTTGCCCATGAGCCAGCAGTGTGCCCTGGTGGCCAAGAAGACCAATGGGTTCCTGGGGGGTATTAGGAGAAGCATGGCCAGCAGGTCGAGGGAGGTGATCCTGCCCCTCTGCTCTGCCCTGGTAAGGGCACATCTGGAGTGCTGTGTCCAGTGCTGGGCTCCCCAGTTCAAGAGAGACTGGGAACTACTGGAGAGAGTCCAGGCAAGGGCTACAAATATGATGAGGGGGCTGGAGCACCACCCTTATGAGGAGAGTCTGAGAGAGCTGGGACTGTTTATCCTGGAGAACAGAAGACTGAGAGAGGTTCTTATCCATGCAAACAAATATCTGAAAGCTGTGTGCCAAGAGGATGGGGCCAGGCTTTTTTCAGTGGTGCCCAGCAACAGGACAAGGGGCAATGGGCACAAAATGCAACACAGGGATTTCCATCTCAATGTGAGGAAAAACTTCTTTACTTTGAGGGTGAGAGAGTGCTGGAACAGGCTGCTCAGAGAGGCTGTGGAGTCTCCTCTGGAGACATTCAAAACCCACCTGGACGTGACCCTGTGTAGCCTGCTCTAGGAAAGCCTGCTTTAGCAGGGGGTTGGACTAGATGATCTCCAGAGGTCCCTTCCGACCCTGACCATCCTGTGATTCTGTAACATCCCTGTGACCAGAGTATCGAAATAAGAATGACAAAAATTTAGTTCCTTAATCTCAGTTCTCTCAATGACTAAACTGTTCTTCAGGAGGTCAAAGACAGATCCAAGGCACCTGGCACACATTTTCATTATCACATTGTGAGCTCTTCATTGCTATTTTTTTTACTCTTTGGGAACTGCCATAAGTCACGGGAGGGTGGAGAACATAGAATTGGATTGTAATTGCATTTTATGTTTTGTTTGGAAATTAAGTTGGCATAAGACATTACTGGTATCATCCCTTGCTCTAGAACAAGAAGTTAATGCCTCCTAATTGTTCTTTGCAAACAATGCTGGGCATAGTTGTGTTAAAATATATAGCTTGAAAAGCAAAGGTGTTGGTTTCCCCAAAGAAAACATATTAAATTACACCCTTAGGTCAATACAAAGCCTGATGCTTATCTTGAGGGCCTATGTCCAAGGAATCAAACAAGCCAAACACTTTAAAATTTGAACAGTTTGTTGAATGTGAAGTTATTCAGCTACAGTCAGCCAACCCACTGGCTTAACACAGCCAGAAGAGAGAGGTGCCATTTCCTACATATATTTGTCACATTTTTCCTTTTTGTCAGCTATATGTTGCCTTACAGTCAAAAAACTGTTATTTGACTTAGTTCACTAGCCTGGCAGAAAAATATCCAGTAAAAAAGGTAAGACAAAACCCAAATGTGTATACAATATTCTGCTGGGTTTGTGAGTCAAAGCAAAAAAAAAGAAGTCCTCGTGTATCAGTAAGCCCAGGAGGAAGGGGAAGAACACATGACTAAAACTGAGAATCAACATGACCACTCCAGAAAGAAATCATCCCTTTATGTGATCTGCATCAAATTTTTTCCTGTGCCTCTGTTGGTTTAATTTCCAGGCATCGGTATACTTGCCTTGCATGGCATCACCCAAATTAACTTATTTTTACAAAAGTTTGCTTAGAGTAAAGCCTTAAGATTACAGTACTAACATGTATCACCATACAGTCACTACTGTAGTAACCAACCTGAAAAGATTTTAAGCACATTCAAAATGGTAAACTGCAATTTCTGCAATAGTAGGACAGTAGCAGGGTGTAAATGTTTATGAAGAATCTTGCAGATTTTAGATGCTCTGTAGAAAGATTAATAATAAGGTATTATTTTCAAAACAAGGGTACCACAGAAATTTTTCAACAACTGACTATGTACAATTGCAATCTTCAGTGGACCATATAAGGATTTCAGTATTATTACATTTGTCTGAAGTGTTTTAAAATCCTAACACAATTCTTCGGTGTAAAAACAAAACAAAACAAACAATAAAACAAAGAACAAACAAACAAACAAAAAACCCAAAACCAAACCAAAAAAACAAACAAACAAAAAACCCAACAGTTTTCCCTCAAGGTAGCAAGTCATCAGCTTTCTTAGAAGCTTAAGAGTACTAGAAAGTACCTTCGCAAAATAAGCAAATTCATGATGGCTTCAGAAATACTGAAAGCGCACAGCATATACTGATTTGATGGCAAAGTGCAGAGTACTCAAAATCTCTGACAAACAGCATTTAGAGAAAATAAACCACTTTTCTAGTAATTGTTTTTTGATTTCTCAACAAATTTGGTTAATACCTGGCCCTGCTGACCACACATGTCACATATTTGCATAAAATTAGTCATAAAAGTCTAAATACCACATAACACATCGAATTCAGTATGACATTTTTCAGTAGTCTATGTCACTTGGATCAGTAGCTCCACCAGCAAGGCACCCTAGAGCTGTTTGGAGCAATCATCTTGTGGGATCCATTCAGTGAGTATTATTTAAATGCAGTAACTCCATACTAGCAGTACTTCTATTAAATAAGTTGTAAGTAAACATTTTCCTCTGCTGCTGAATAACATTTGATCTAAATAATCTGACAAAAGTGATCTTCGTCTCAAGATTCCTTCAGGAACTGTATTTGTTAAACTGAACACCACTATAACCATAGCCCAAAAAGGTCATCTTGTTTGCAGAAGTCATCAGCAAATTTAAGTTGAAGAAATTTCAAATATAGGATATCTACATTTGGGCATAGAAAAGGGGGGAAGGGGGGAAGAAGGGGGGAAGAAGGGGGGAAGAAGGGGGGAAGAAGGGGGGAAGAAGGGGGGAAGAAGGGGGGAAGAAGGGGGGAAGAAGGGGGGAAGAAGGGGGGAAGAAGGGGGGAAGAAGGGGGGAAGAAGGGGGGAAGAAGTGGGGAAGAAGGGGGGAAGAAGGGGGGAAGAAGGGGGGAAGAAGGGGGGAAGAAGGGGGGAAGAAGGGGGGAAGAAGGGGGGAAGAAGGGGGGAAGAAGGGGGGAAGAAGGGGGGAAGAAGGGGGGAAGAAGGGGGGAAGAAGGGGGGAAGAAGGGGGGAAGAAGGGGGGAAGAAGGGGGAAGAAGGGGGGAAGAAGGGGGGAAGAAGGGGGGAAGAAGGGGGGAAGAAGGGGGAAGAAGGGGGAAGAAGGGGGAAGAAGGGGGGAAGAAGGGGGGAAGAAGGGGGGAAGAAGGGGGGAAGAAGGGGGAAGAAGGGGGAAGAAGGGGGGAAGAAGGGGGGAAGAAGGGGGGAAGAAGGGGGGAAGAAGGGGGGAAGAAGGGGGGAAGAAGGGGGAAGAAGGGGGAAGAAGGGGGAAGAAGGGGGGAAGAAGGGGGGAAGAAGGGGGGAAGAAGGGGGGAAGAAGGGGGGAAGAAGGGGGGAAGAAGGGGGGAAGAAGGGGGGAAGAAGGGGGGAAGAAGGGGGGAAGAAGGGGGGAAGAAGGGGGGAAGAAGGGGGGAAGAAGGGGGGAAGGGGGGAAGGGAAAATCAAACCCCACCACAAAACATTAGTCCCAAGCATTCCTATTTCCCAATATTTAGCTCCATAGCCAAATGGCTGTTATCCACCAATAACTGTGGGTTCAGTGTTCAGACCTGCAAAGATTTTAAAACACTACTATCTTCAAATGTTTTGTTCTATAATAATTCCACAGAAAGTACCTCAAGTATCAATACAGATGATTAAACACATCAATAATCTGTTTCACACAATATAGTGTGATACCAAATATGGCTGGTCTGAACAATAGAAGTTGACATAAAAGATTGTTTTACTCAAAGGAACAAATCTGAAATGAAACAGTAACTCAATAAAAGTTTTGATTGAGATGTTCACAAAAAGACCTTCTGTCATTGTTAGCACACTGTCAAAATGACTACATAGAAAACACTCACCTCAATTCTGCCATTATATCCTTATGCAAATCCTTTAATAAGAACGTTAGTTTGTTCCTGTCATGTTCTGTGGTAGACTGAAATATCATTTGCAAGACCTCTTGCATTATCTCCAGAGTTCTGTTTTGGGACTGAGTAGAAACTTCTTTATGATGTGCATTATCAAAAATTGAATCAATGAAGTCAACCATCTGAAGCTCAGTGTTGTTTGTATGCAGAGCTTCTTCTATAACAGCAAGATCATCAATTATATGAAGGAGACCGTTTAACAAAACTGAATTAGCTGTATGAGCATTCTTCAATTTTTCTCTGTTAAGATGACCATCAGCAAATAATATATCAGTGTAACCTTCCTTAGACATATTTTGGAATAGTTCCAGAAAGTCAATAATGTCTTCAACAACCAGCAGTAGGTCATTTGATGAATTTTCATTAGCCATAAGGAGAATTAGAGCATGCATTATTTCAGAATAATTTTTATTGTTACACTCACATAGAAAGCTGTTCACATTCTCTTGTATGTCTTCAAAATTTCTTAACATAACATCTACAGATGATGTATTAAACTGCTGTATTAAAACATCAAGAGTCATCGAAGAGGACCATCCAGTGGCTAACCTTAGTAACTGAAACTCTTTGTCTATCATTTCAAGTAAATGTTTAACATTAAAATCCACCAATAAATCTTCTATGCTTGTAACTACAGGAAACCAGAAGTTCTCAAAGTTACCAGAAATATTACTATTTCCATTTAAAGCTGATATTACCATAAGCATTGAGTATGTCTGGTTTCCATCAGGAGACAGCGTCATTAAAGGCTGAATTACAGAAAGAAAAGAAAGGACAGCTTCTGTATGCAGGAGTCCAGAAATTTCACTAGTCATATTCTTAATATTAGCAAGCACAGCCTTTATAACTGATGTTCTTGACGTGGTCCAACTTAGACCACCATAAAGACCACCCAGCTGTTCAAGAACAACTTTGGCCATCTCCATTTCTGCCACTGGCATACTGCCCAGTGTTTCTACAATTTGTAAAACCATTTGTCTCTTTGGTGCAGAGGAACAATTGACTGAGTATGTATAATTCATTTGCAGTGGCACAGCATAGAAGGATAGCTCGTTCCAAAAATCTAGCAGCTCTTTGAGAACTGAGCTATTTACACGAGTGAGCTCAGAAAACTTCAAAAGAATAGAGTTCCATTCTTTGATCTGATGAAAAAAGCAAGTCAGATTGCGAGTGATATCCATTTGAAAGTCTTCCACAGTGCATGAGGAGCTGTCCTCCAGTGTGATGAGTTTCAGCTCCTTAATGACTTGAATGACTGCATTGTAACCAAGAGTAGAATTGCTATGCACAAAGTCACAAGGTTCCATCTGAGGTGTTGCTGTTGTGAGACTCCAGCAGAACGCTGCAGAAAAACAGACTGAGGCCTCTGCAGGTTCATCAGACATATCTGTCAGTGTCTCAAGTAATATTAGAAGACTTTCTACTTGATTTGAGAACTCCTCTTTAGTAAACATTGGCATTCTTGCTTCCTGAGTCAGTATGAAAGCATATACTTCAGCTAGTGCTTCTGTAACGTTTCCATGAGCTAATCTCTCTGTAAGGCTGATGACACTGAGAAGAAGATGAAACATCTCTTCTACATCGTAGAGCTCATCTTGTCCAAAGAGTCGTGTTATTTGCCATAAGCCAGTGAGGTTCCAATTACATGAATTGTTCTCAAATGCATCCCACCAGTCAGTTAACATTCCTAACTCAGAATTCTCAATATACAAAGGTTTGATATTTTTAAAGACATTGTCTAGGCTCCTCTGGACTTGTTTGAATTGACTTATCAAGAACTCAGCATCCATGTCCCTCATATTTTGCACCAAGGCTACCACATGCTTTAAAAACTCTTTATCAACTCTTAATGGAGAGCCAGTAAAACTAGAAGAACTGAAAATTTCGAGTGCCTTCCTTACCAGTTCAATATTTAGAGCTACTGTTTCCATCAGGTTCTGGAGAAATGTGTTGTGTTCACCCTGCAAGTTTGAGTCAAGTTCATTAATCACATACTGAAAGAACTCCAACAAACTGGTATTTTTCTCATGCAAGAAAGGTTCAAACGCAATATCCACACGAGAGGAGCTGTTTTCTTGGTTTTCAAAAGTTTTACTTTTCAGAAGAGTTTGAATTTCTGCCAAAAGTTCTACTGATGAAAGTTGAAGATGGTGAAAAGGATTAAGGAACATCCTTGAAGTCCTGTTAAATCCATGGGTTGACTGACTAAAATGGGTCTTATTTAACATGTACCGCGAGTGCCCCACTAAATCTTTGACACCCATTTGTATTTGCCCTCCAGAGTTATTTAAAAGTTTAAAAATAAATTTAGGCACACGAATGTCATCTTTTACATAAAATTCAGGGAGAATAAACTTTAAAGTTTTTGCTATAATATTGAAATAAACATTTACACAAATCATATCAGAACCAGTTAGGGAACATTCAGGGAATATCAAATTTAAAATAAAATTAACAAAGTCCATCATGTTCATTAGCTTAGTATCTGTCTCAATGTTTCCCAGAGATTTCAGTAGAAATAAAATATTTTTTGCACTTTCAAGGTGGGAAGGCGAGTTGTGGTTTTGACTGAGGTTACTTAATCCACGTAGCCACCTGTTACAATCCTCTCCTTCATCCACTGTATCATAAAAGTTTAGAAGGGAATTAAAATAAGATGAAAAATTTGTTTGCAAATGGCTTACATCTTTCAGAGTATTGTCCAAAATTAATTTGGTAATATCCTGGAACATGTTGATACAAACCATATATTTGCCTTGAGTAACACTTCTAAAGAAATCAGATGTGTCTTTTATCTCAGTGAGAATAATTCCAAGTTCCTCTTCAGAGAGTTTGAGAATATTAGAAAGGGAATTTCCAATGGAAAATACATCAGCACCCCTATACTCTTCCTCGGATCCTCCTGAGATGAAAGTGCCAAGTTGAGAGTTCAAAAACTCTCCATTAACAATTTTCAGTATAGATTTCTGTAATTCAGTTATCACAACTGTTATAATTTCTAAAACACTTTCTAAACTGTTACCTTTAAGTGAGCTTGTGACACCAACTGCATTGTTAAATAGACTTTGAAGATTAAGGAAAGCTTCAAAATCTTTCCAGTCATTTACATCACCACCTCCTTCAAATATAATTTTTAATAGCTTCATTGCTGCTGTTGTAGCTTCAACAATAGCCATAGCTGTGTTATTGCAGAGTTCATCATGGGTTGCATTTACAAGACTTTCAGAGAGATATGTCAAATCATTTCTTAGAGAGACAAAAAAGCTTGAATTCAAATTTAAGATTTTGGATGCTTCTTCAAAAATGTCTGTCCAGGTTTGAAGCCATGTAAAAGTGCAGTGCAAAGCAGAAGGCACACTTACCTTATCTCCCATGTTTGTTGCATTAGACAGAACACCATCCAATGGAAGCAGAAATAAGTTGTCAACTTCTGCTGATTGATCTACAGAAGTAATGTTTGATAGATAAAAATCAATGCACCCATTATTTATCAGGCATTCTGGGAAGATATCAAGAAACTGTTCCAAATAACAAAAGGCAGCTGTTTGGAGCTCTTCATCTATAAACAAATTTTTAAGGCTGCTCAGAGTGTTATAGACAATTTGCATCTCTTTTTTTCCTTTATGTGCAAGAGACTGGGCCTGAAACTCGGTGTAGTTGTAAATGATTAGTAACTTTTCACAGAGGGACTTACTGGTGAAGTTCCAGAGAAGATCAAAAGTTCCAGACAGAAAATCAAAAACTTGATCCCTATCTTGGAAATCACACCATACTTGAAAAGATGAAATATCTTTGAAGTCTCATAGAGAAATGTTAACAGAGTGCTGTTGCTCTCAATATTTAAGACCAAATCGTCATTCTGATACAGAGAGAAAGTATTTGAACAAATGATGGCCGCACTAGTACTGTTTAATTTTTTTATGTTCTTGAAGAAATCATGCACAATTTCTTCTAATGTATTTACTTTATATATAAAAGTTTCATTTGAGAGTAATAAAGAGGAAGCATTACTCCCCCCATGGATTGTTCTTAAAAACATATTGACGTGATCATCAGTCAATGATCCAATCTCATAGATTTTCCTTAGGAAGTTTTCACTTAAGTGTTTTAGATGGTTCAAAGCAGAAACATTTAACTCTGGCCAATCAGTCAGGATATGTTGGAGCAATAGCATGCTTCTGTGGTGGATTTTATTTTCTGTAATGGAAAATATAATTCTAGATAAAGTCTCCAACACCTCCTCCTCTTCCACTTGACTCAAATGAGAAAGCCTAGAATCAAGTTCATAGAATACAATTTTCCCTATATGCCAGAAAACTTCTGTCATCTCTTTTGTCCAGTGCCTCTGAAGAGGGTGGAAATCTCTTTGTAGCTCATTCGGGAGTTCAGAAACTGCAAGTGAGAATTGGTGGCAGATTCCTTCCCCTCAGCAAAATTTTTCATCCATATGATTGTATTATTCAGGACATTTTCAATTAGAGATTGGTTTGAAGCAGTTGAGAAATCAAGCATGATTTCTTCTATGACTTCTACAAAATTAAAATGATGATCCATTACCTTTTCACCAGAACTACTTAAGTTCTCTTCTCTCTTCAAAAATTCTTTGAAAGATGTCAAAATCCTGAAAAATTAAGCACGAGTTTTTTCTTGTTAGTTACCTAGCAGGCAGACAAGAATTGTTTAAATATATATGTATAATTATAATTTTAGAATATAGTTATATTTACTTTAAAAATGTTTAAATATCATTTAAATGGCAGTTACAAATTAATCACCTGAAATAGCACAAATCACAATCAACTTTTTTTTTCAAAAATGTGAACAAACTCACTGAAAAGTCACAGCCACATTCAATACAAAACCAGAATATAGGCACCTGGGTTAAAGAAGTGTGCATTTATCAGTAATTATTATCAAGCTTGTAAGCCACAAAGAGTCAAACACCTTTAAGTATGTTACATTTTCAGCTGCTGAAAAAAGCAAAGTCTTTATGCTCCACAGACTAATTATTTTATCAATAAAATCAATCAAAACCTCTACTTTTCCATGAATTCTGAAGATTTTGTTTGTTTGTTTTATCGTAGCTATTGAAAGCCAAAACATTCCAGCTAAGCTACTCATAGCTGAGCACTGCTATTTTAATATCTAGAAAAACACCAAAACATGAAATCACAGTGAAAATTTGAATGTTCCCACTGATGTTTCCACTGTGTCAATACTATTTATCAAAGAAATAAAAAATTTTACTAGCTCTCTAAGGCTGGTCAAGATTCAGGTGCATGAGAAAAGTAGCACTCCAAAGGTCTCAAGTCGAGAATACCTTCTCCTTAAACATGTTTTCTTTTAATAATTCAAATACAGAACACCACACACCATTGGAAAGCTTTATGAGGCAATTTCTGTGTCAGTTACTGTAATGGCTTCTACAGGAGAGAAACCATTGAAAAACAAAAGCATTCCCCACATAGAAGCTCTTTCCTAGATTCATTCAAGTCACAGAAATATCTCTGCATGTATACCAAAGAAAGCCCAAAAGAGTCAGGTGATTTTGTTAGTAGTACTGTGTAGAGTAAATAGTGCATACTCTAGAAACAGCATTCAAGACCAAATCCAAATCCTTGCCCCAGCAAATGTGCCTGCACTGATCTTTATAACATAGCTGGGAAAGACCAGAAAAATGATTGAATATGCCAGATATCAATTTGTGTTCTACTCCTTAACTTCCATTTTGTTTTTACTGTAGATATCAAGAATATCTAAGATTTTGAAAACTCAGACCAGGAGTTCTTTGCCTCTAGAGACCATTTTAATCAAGCTACTAAAGTTCTGTCAAGTTCTGCTTGAAGGAAAAGCAGGATGTGACCTGCCTAACAGTGGAGGAAATACACGAATTGTGCCATTTATAAACTTTTGATTCTTCGTCTTTCACTGCATTGCCAGTGGTTATTTCCATTTGACACGTTAAACAAGGGATTAATTTAGCAAAGGCCTAAATAGCAGCACAATGAAAAATAAAGCTCAAAGTCCAGAAATAGCATTTATAAAGTATTCTTATCTATTAACAGCTGTGATCACCAGCATAGCATAGTAAATAGTTAATAGCACTTAACAGAAGAGGCAGCACTCAACAATTAGTCTGAAGTTGTTCCATGATGGATATTTTTTCTTCTTTTTTTTTTAAACAGAGTTGTAAGTGGCTTCTGTTTCACTGTTAATCTAGACATTAGCAGGGCTATATATAATGCAAGTAACTTAGTGACAAGAAGCCCTTGTAACAATACACTGGAACTGTCAGGAGTCCACTACTTTTGTTACTTCTGATAACCAGAGATAGAGATGTCTTTTTTTAATGCTTTTGAATGACAGCCATAAAGACATAACTTTTTTTCAGGATTAAATTTCCCAGTAATACTAAAAAACACCAGGCAATCGGTGAAAAGAAGCAGGGTAATAATGTTCCAGAATTCAAAAAGTCCAAAGTGAAGGTGGAATAAAGGATTTCTGGAAAATGGTTAAACAAAAAAACCTACACAGACTAGTTCAACCTTACCGTGCCCAGGAAATAAATGAGGAATGATCTGGTAAGTCTTTCAGGAATGCTAAATAATGACCTAGCATGGTCTCCAAACTGAGCTTTTGTCTAGAACATAAAGATGCTTCTAGTCCATCTGCAGAAAAAATAACACTTCAGTATCAAGAGACAGATTAAAAATGTTTTTATGAACACATCTAAGAACAACTTGATCAACTCCCACTGAAACAACCTGATTAAGTCCTACCAAATTCAGTAGGACTTGAATGTGTACAGAAAAAGAAATACATTATTTATATTTTAAAATAAGTAAATATGCAGTTTTTATTAAAGTGTTAGATGTTACTTCCACTGAATGATTTAAAGGAATGAAATGCAGAAGCAATAAACATCAGCTCTACATAAGGCACACCTGTATTTTCCTTACAGAATTCCTTACAGAAAAATTCAAAAACAATTATTATAGAAAAAAAAGGAAATATAGCAAATATCTTGATAGAAGTTATATGAACTGCAGAACTAGTTCAAATAAGATTAGTTTTATTATACCAGAACACACTTAGTGCTATACTCAGCACTGAAATGAACTTTAATATTTCTTTTTCCTTGGAATTTCAGTAAAGAGAAAACAGTTCTGTGAAATTTGCTATCACTAACCAGATAACTGAAATATCTGGAACTGTAATAGATTATAAAACAAGCACAAGCAATTCACATTTGAACAGTTCATTTCACTAGCACAGTTATTCAATTTTTAAAAATACTGCTTAATTTTGCATACATTCCATAGCTGCCCACTTACTGAACAGGTAATCAGCATATTTCTCATTAGCTCTACAGACAAAACGCGCCGGAGAGTGGGGGGGAAGTATGTTCAGAAAAAGAGATCTTTAGCAAGAACGAGATCTTTTTGAAATCCCAAGAATTAGCTTAAAACAAAAATCAGTAACCTAAATCCTTCATAAGTTGGGAAAATAAGTGACCAAAAAATGTAAGAATTGGGAACATGGTGAGAATACTTAAAGGAAACACATAGGTGATATTGGGTGAGGTAATTTTTTAGAGTTATTTGGATAAGCCGCATAGAGTTATTTGGATAAGAAGCCCTGCTTCTTAGCTCCACTGAAACGTTGAGAAGAGTAACACAAATATTTAATGAGCAAGAACTCTGAAATGCAAGATCTCCCATTCCTCAGCATAAAGCTGGTATTTCAAAGTTTTCCCCAAATAATGAAAAACTACTGTATATATGTATATATATACATATATATATAAAACAAGAAAGTTAACAGCAGATGCGTCAGGACATCTAGAATATCACAGGACAACTGGCATGAAGGAAATCAAGCATGAAGTCCTTGTCTAATATGAAGCAAGCCTAGAAATACTTTACTGGATGACCAGCTAGTCTGGTGTCCCATTTATATCCTGGACTTAAGAAGCTTTCCTGACAGAATACTACTGCAAAAGTAGATACCCCAACCTGGTTCAACCAGTTGGAATTTTCCCAATAGAAATGGACAATCAAAAAATTTTCCAGCTGGCACTAAAATCACAGCTATTTACCGGAGACAGGCTCTGTATATTAGAAATTTTCCTTGCTAATGATTCAGTCATCTGATGAATCCTAAGGCTGAAACAGGCTTACAGATGTAAAAAACATCACCATTTCCCTTTCTGAGGAAATCCATACTCTAAAACAGACAGGGAACCATAGCCTGTGCTGTACAGTAGTTCTTTCCTCACCTGACTGACCTTCTGTGGAGCCTGCTTCCTCATTCATGTATTGAGCTACCTTGCATGTCCAACTGACAAAAGTTGTTAAATCCTTCCAGTATGGGTTTCTCTCAAAAGCAAACAAAATTTCTTCAAGTGTACTATTAATTCTGAAATGACACAGAAAACAAGGTTACCATGGTTAAACCAGTGATTTCTTTCGAAGTAAATTACCTTGTGAACACATGCAGTTTCTCTGTAAATCTTTAGCTAAATTCTATTGCTAATTTATGCTTAGAGTGCCATTGATATACAGAAGAACTGAGGCAGGCAGGCTAATTGCAGAGTCCTTTGCTAAAGAAACAGTGGCATAGTTATTACATCACTGTAAGCATAACTAGACTTTACTACACAGGTCTGTGAACATTAAAAAAAGATAAATCTAAAAAGCCTTTTAAGAAACTTCCAAAAAAATGCTCTGATTCAAAAAGTAGCATTTTGAAATTGAAAAAAATTACTGAGAAATGCTTTCTCTTGTCCTGAAATACACCTCTGCATTAAAGAAAACGATTGCTTTCTCCCTGAAAAAAAAAAATCAAACAAAAAAACAACAAAACACCTCATATAAACACAGCACTGAGCTTTTCTTGCTCTCCAATGTTACCTAAACACAAGCCTCTATTCCTAAGGGCATTTGAGTTCTATCAGGTTTTTTGATGCTCAAAAAGGAGGAGATGTTAAACTAGTCCTCCTGGTTATTTCATAACCATTTACATACACCAAGGGAGGGAAGGCAATCAACCATAGACCAACAGCAAAAGGGCCAGGAAAAATGACATAAATTTTCTAATGTTCAAAATGTTATTAATATCTGTGGATTTAATCCCTACTGCCAACGCAGCTTGTGTAATTTCTGACAGATTCTTGAATGCTTAGACCTAATAGTTTTACTGCTTTAATAGCCAATGCTTCTGTCCATACACCTAAGTTTCTCATACACCTAAGTAATGTAGTTATCTTCTACACATGCTTAAATTGTGACCTAGGACATCTGTCCAGCATAAATGCAATTTCAATTAAACGCATTATGCTCATGCTTTACATTGCCAAGCAAGAATAACAAAATCCTATCCTATTTTAAAGCACTTTATCAATAAAGGAATTTGTCTCTAATATACTCTGATTTAACATTATTAAAGCTTGAAATCAGTAGAATTACTGAGTCATTGCAAATTACAATCAACTTAATAGAAAGATGGCAAAATAGAGAAACAGTGATCAGTTGATGTGTTCAGAAAGCAATCTGAGGCTGCAATACCCCTCCTAGTGCACTTCCTAGCTACCCTCTCTTTAATGTTTTCCTGTGTCTCCCAGGAGTCTTCCAGATCCAAGTTTCCAAGCATCCTGAGAAGCACAGTACCAGAGAGGTATAGGTATGTACCAGGAAGCAGGCTGAAAAGTAGCAGAAAATGCTTGGGTGTGAGAAGATAAAAAGGGAGAATAGACTTTTAGAATCCTAGATACCTGCCTATCCTCAGCCTGTTTCCACCCCTATGCTCCCAAATACCACTACTACTAAAAAAAAAATTAAAAAATCACCCTCTACCTTCCTGTTTGTGCTTATAAAAAATTGTTAACACTAGGTGGTAATCAAAAGAAAAAGCAGGGTACTAGTCAGGATCCTTATGTATTAGAAGGCATACAAGATACATACAGTGAAAAGAGCAGCTGTTCCTGACAAGAACTGAAATGGACACCCTCCTCAGATGGTGCCTCTGTGTTCAGCAATTGATTATTTTCACAGTAATAAGCATAATTTTCAGTTAGCTTCTCTTCTATTTCTTGCCATCCCAAATAACCATCCATTATGGAATCTGGCAGGCTCTGTTGTCCCTGAGTTACTTTTTGCAGAAGCAGGACCTTTCACAAGAAAGAAAGCAATATTTGAAACCAGTAAAAGGGAAACTCACCTGAGACTTTGACCCTGCTTTTTAGATTTGTAATATTGATTATATTAAAAACCAACATAAAATGGATTAAATAAGCAGTCTTTCAAACCTTCTCAATTATTATTTTTTTTTTGAAGCCACAGCTACTTAACATGTCTAGAATGTCATAGCTACTCAAGAAACTCCGCAGGACCACTTGTCCCTCGCTGCCAAGCACATTATAATCAGTTTATTTAAATAATTATTTGCTACCCATCCACTTATTAACAGCAAATACTAAGTAGTAAGCTACAACCCCTGCTAATTTATTTTGTTTTGTAATAGTAATATAATTAAGGCACTGAAAGCTTTCAACATGAAAAAAAAAAAACCAAAAAAACCCAACAAAAAACCCCAAACCAGAAATACTTACAGATTCCTTTAGTGACTGGACCTGGGTACTTAGCCTGAAAGCCACCTCTGAGCCATTGCCAGGGCACATGTGTATTGCTAAAATGTCAATGTTGTCTGAGCTCTGTGGAAGTCTCAGGGTCTTCTCAAACATTGTAAGCATGTCGTTGCATATATAGGAAGCATTACTCATAAACATCTAAAATTTAATGAATATACGGTCACTTTAAAAATGAACTTGGTGTGAAGGAACAGATTTTATTCACTCTCCATGTTAATTCTCACAATGAAATGTCAAAAGGCAAAAAAGTACAGAGTAAAGTTGGACCAAAACGCTGCTGAATAGCAAGTGAAATATTCAGCACATACTTTTTATCGCCTCAAAATAAGCCTTTGCAGCTTTATGCAAATTAATATACAAACATTAAATAACAACATACCTGTTTTAGCTCCACAAAGAGCTTTCTGATGTCTAGATGAACGAATCCATCTCTTTGGGCAAAGGGAATCAGTTTTTCCAGGCTATGCAAAGCTTCTGTAAGACATTTCCCCACACACCCCACATAAAGAAAATATTTAACCTACAGAGTAATTCAGAGACAGTATATTAGGAATCATCCTTCTAGGAAGGAAAATTGTGCATGACATGGTTTAAAAATACAGCAGTTACAGAGGCACGAAGGTTCCACTTTGGTTTAGATGTCAACTCTGCCCAAAGCACTCCATCATTTTGCACAAAATATGCACACAGTTGCACTCTGCACTTCTAAGGAGCAAAGACTACTTCCCCCCTGCACCACCACTAAGAAAGTTTGATCAAGACAAGGCAGAAAGAAGAGACCAGTCTTCTTACACCAGCAAAAGCATGACGCTATTCCCTTTCAGTTATATCAGAATAGCTCCAATTACTTCAGTGAGCTTTCATGATTTTCAGGAAAAGGAAATGAGGTCCTGTGCGGGCTTCTAGCTATTGAATGCTGTAAATAAACTTGGATTCTTTCCATATATAACTATTGATTTAGCCAGAAAATTCTTCTGAAATATGGAAAGAACTAATTCCTCAGGCTCCCAAGCAAAACTAATCTCCCCCTTCTCAAAAAAAAAAAGGCAACCACAGAAATGTTACCAGGTCATGTTAGGAAGCTGCCAAACCCAGCAGCCCTACAGAGGTGAGGCTGCAATAGCTCCATGCCCCCAGGTCCAACCAGCAGCAAGTCTGGACAGGTAGGCACACAAACTAACACATAAACAGTAAATGAACATGGCTGGCCACACAGATCACCTCGAACCAACGCACACAAACAGCACCAACAGCTTCACCCTGTTCACCTCCCTGGTTGGTCAACATGGTGGTCTGTTAGAGGGAATACAGTGTACACACAGTGTGGATCCACCACAGCAGCTGGGCTCAAATATACAGTCTGCCCAGCAGCTGCCCCTGGATCCCAGTCTCCCTCCCCATTGTTGGCACCTGGGCATACGAGCCCTTGAGGCTGCAGCCCTGCTCCAGTTTCTGATACAGATGAGCTTGCTCACACACAGAGTGGATCCCTGCAATAACTGCTCTCGGATACACAGGCCATCTAGCAGCTAGTCCTGGTCCCTCAGGTGCTTCACACATATGAGGTACACAAACAGATCTCTGAGTCAATCCTCAGACCCATGGTCTCTCTGGTGTTTGCCTAAACCCCCTGGTCCCTCTCATAGCTGACGACTCCTCACTATCAAAGAAGTGCACACCTCCGCAGCCCCCAGGTCACCTCACCCACCCTTCAGCCAGCCCAGCCTGCTATTCACTAGCAGCCACATACTGATATGCCCACCCTCACTCTAGTTTCTGGCACCACAGACACACAGGTCCCACCCCATTTGCTGGCACTTGATTTCACTCACTCCAGTTCTTCCAGGTGTTCCTATGGGCCCCTATACATCCCACGGTCTGACCTCAGTTGCTTCACACAGACCCACATACATACACACAGAATAGAGTCCTCACCCAGGGAAAGAGTTAGGAATTAAGTTTTAACAAGAAGGCAGGACAGCTTGCAGTGGTCAGGTGCAGGGCATGGCCAGGCAAACATATTAACCAAGCAGCCTGTTTATATGTGAGCAGCCCCTTTCATCACCTTGTTTCTATTTTCCTGTACTTGTTCCTCTCAAACCACCTAGATCACTTCCACTCCACCACTTTGGTTCCTCTTCCAAACCTCCCATACTAAGTGTGGTACAGTCCCAAACACTCTTTCCATGCTTCCCATGAGTCCCATACCCCTAGACAGTAAACCCCTCCGTCTGAAAAGTGACCCAGCCTTGTGACATGGTACTGTTTGGGAATCTCTCACTTGCCATTGTTCCTGTATGTTCCTTTGTGTGGGTGAATATGAGTATTTTACCACATAAACTGGCAGGGAAGATGCCCAGCTGTAATAAGTCAGTCTAACTCCACCACCATGAAGAAAGGAATAGTATATAGGCAAAATTGTGTAGCAGGCTTCAAAATCAACCCATCCTAAAAACAAGACTGCAGAAACTATCCTGAAGTTCCAGGGGTGTCTTGCAGGTTTTGGTGCAAGTACATCAGGATTCAATAATACAACTAGTGGTAGCAATTCCGTGCAGCCATGGGCTATGAAACAAAACCCACAAGACAAAAATGACACCTTTTGGTCCAATGACCTTAACATGGAAGATAAACAATCAAATTTCATATTAAATATCTTAAAAGTGCATCTTTGGAAAATTATGTTGAAGGAGTACTTGTTTTCTCAAGAGATCTGCTCCCTGCTGTGCACTCAGTCCTTATTCATTTTTAGAGGCTAAAGAGAATTTACAGTTTAGTTCAGTTAGCTGATACAACTAAAGGTTGTGTTGGATTCTATAATTTTTTTGCCTATCAACAAGAGAACTGCTCACTAAATTCCCAGAGTGATCAGCTATAAAGCCATTAAAGGCAAGGAGCATACATATGTCATACAACATAACCCAAGGAAAGTGGGCTTTACTGTCATCACCGATGCTGTAATGTGACCCGCACAATCTTTACCCCTAGCAACGATGCACAGGACTAAAATACACAAAACTTGCACCACAGTCTGTGTCAGTTTCCAACAGTGATCTTCAAACAAGAAGGTTTTATTTGCAATCTGAAGACATCTGAGCTAGAAATCAAGAACAAAATTGCACAATTTCAGTGGCATCTTGGACAAAATTTGTACTTTTAATATATTTTCTTCTTTAGTGTAAAGCCATATAAAGTAATTCAAGACTATCAATGTCCCCAAAAAGACCAAAATGTTTTTCACACGCCTAATTACAACTAATACAAGTGTTCTTTCTATATATGCCCACATTATAATATTGCGGGTCTCCACTACAAGATTTCACAGGAAGATAACTTGTCGTGTCCCCTGGTGTCGTGTGTGTCCCCCCCTTTTTTTTTTATTCTAGATGTGTGTGGACCTTGTAATATGATTGCTTTGCTGACCAGCTCCTGGGTACAATGGTGCTGGCATCACACAATCTGAGTCCTAGCACAATATGTAATGCTATAAATATATTCCAAACCTGAAAGTCATGATTGCTGAACCGACATATTTACAAGAACTTTATGGGAGCCACTTCATCTTGTTCAGTCAAACAGCTGAAAACAGATCCAGTTCTCCAGCTCTTTGTAAAATACACCTCCACTTGCCCCAAGTTCTTCAGTACTGTCCCCTGTCTTCTAGGAATGGCATCTTCCGCTTCCTTCACCATCAGACTAGCTTTGTGTCCAAAAGCATAGAGAGAAAAGAAACCTGCCTCTGTGCTTCACAGCCCTCAGTTAAACCCTTACTTTGCAATCAGAAAAGCCGTATGTCCAACTCAACATTTTGCTTCACTTGCAATGACCAGCCAGAAAAGTCAAGATGCATCTAAATCTAAAACTAAGACTTTTTGTTCACATATGCATGACTGATGGTGTGAGAAACTTCTCAGGCATTGATAATTTTAATTTTTATTAAGCAGGCTCTTTTTCTTGAGTTAGATCTTTAAACAACAGCCACAGAATCATACAACATCAGATAACATGCCTAAGGAAATAGTTTTTTCCTGATATGAGAAGTGAAAACAGGTATTATGTCGTGTTCTACTGTCACTACGAGAAGCAAAATTTTAGGAATTTAAAAGCTGCTGTAGATATCTAAGCGTGACATGTATTAAAGCCCAAATGCCTTCCTTGAGATAGGAATGTTATCCATTTCCCATGTTATTCCGTGGAAGCCATTTGAGTGCCAGTAATGAATAACCACCATGCACAGCTTTACCTTCAGTGAAGTATAAATACTGCGCTATTACATTCCTTATAGCTCCATCTACCAGAAGCAATCTCTTTGTAACAGGCCATTGAGGTACATCATGAAGTACAGACTGCATTCTCTCCAGATGCATGATTCTGCAATCAAAAGAGATAGAGCACAGAAACATCGTGTACTACAAACAAAAAGGTAAAGTTGATGACAAATTGAGGCTTTTTTGTTGTGCAGTCACTATATCATCTACTTTGCAGTTTCTTACAACAACAGCAGTATAGTAGTTTCCTTTTTAAAAAAAGGAACTGAATTCCAAAATGTACTCTAAATTATTGAACAATTTGACTGCAGTCTCTTAACAGTGGATAATGGATTGTATCTTTCAGATTTATCCTCAGATGTTGATTTGTATAGTGTGGATCATATCTCCTCCAATGAAGGAGAGTTTTTGATATGAACAAGTAGAGCCATTACAAGCAATGCCAAATTGAGACCAACATTATAACTCCCAGAAGCAATGCAAGTCATCCGATGTGCAGTTAGAAAGAGGGAAGTATCAATCAGTTCCTGTGCACTGCCACGGACTTCATGAGGCTCTGCCAACTCATACAAACATTAACTCCCTGTACCTACAACTTTCAAGTCCTGTGTAGAACCTTCCAGTTCATTTTTAATGAGTCCTTTTGGTTTTTTTATACATGGGGAAACAGAGATCTTAAAACACTTTACTTTGCAAAAATCACCCAGAACAGTTGTCTTGATTTTATTTTAAAACATATGCTTTGAATCAGAATACCTGAAATTAAAACACAGTCAATCTTTACAAACTTGTCCTGAAATGAGAATTGAAGTAATTTCCAAAGTTGCAACAAAATAGATTTCTACTAGATCAGTGACCAACTGCTAAAAGAATAACTATACTGTACAGGGAGATTGAGACTGCTTCATTCTGAACAAGTGCAGAATGTATGGCTATATCTTCATATAAACTGCTTACGTTTGCATTAAGCGATAAGCCAAATGGGCAACTTGAAATTCTAAGAAATTTTCAATTACAGAATGAAAAATAAAAACACAAGAGACAAAAATCAGAAATCAGTTAAAGGTAATGTGAAAAATAAATGTACAAGCTGATCCGAACTTTGTAAGACAACTTGCAGAAAGGTAAGTGTAGCTTACAGATCGTGAGATGCAGTATATCCTTCAGAAAAGTAAGCATCCGACTTCTCATTCCATTGCTGGATCAGGGTATTTATCTCCAAAAAAAGTTTCTTGGCTTGCCCATCATCTAGAAACTGAGACATTAAGTCAGCTATGATTCTTTCAAATTCCAAAAGGACTTTCTGAGAGAGCCTGCTGCTGCTGAACCATTGCTCAAATACCTGGCAGATTGAATGCAAAACAGAAAGCACCTTTTTAGAGAATCATTATTTATTCAATATACAGAATTTTAATGTCTTTAAAAAAAAAAAAATGACAGCAAAATTTCTCCCTAACAATGTGTCTAGACTCTGAAATGACTGGCCTTACAAGAGCTGATTTTCAATATTTTGGACTAACTTGCAAGTTGCAACATAACATGCCATATGATACAGAGAGCTAATGTCCTGTGCTGTGCTGTCCTTGCCCAAAGACCCAGGAATGGTAAAAAGATGGCCTAAGACTGAAACCAGCCAAAAGCAGACCTCCTCCACAGTCAATTACTTTGGCTTGCTTTCCCTTACAGGACTTCTGCCTACACTACCAACATAATGAAAGGCAGCAGCCTCAACATTTTTGGGGTCCCATTACACAAAAAGATGGAGAAGGAGCCCGTATGCTTCTATTGTGTAGACCAGAATAAGGGATACAGAGGCCTGGCCAAACCTATTGCTGTCCTTTCCAAGAACATTACATTTTTATTTTTTTTTAATGCCAAGTGGTTCTAACATTTTTTACTGTTAAGAGATACCCTGTTCACCAAGGGAATTCCCAGTGGTCAGCAGTACTTCAAGTTGCCATTATAAGGGTGTCAGGTCTTGTGGAAAGTTTTAAAATCATGGCTGAAGTTATTACTGGATTTTCCTACAGCTACAATAAAATCAGTGCATTCATTTTGGCAATCACATTAAATTATTACTTCAAGCCATCATACATCAGTGAAACCTTTATCAAGATAGAAATCAAAGGCTACATTTCTGAGGAAATACACGATAAGCTTTACATGCTTTCTTTAGATGATATTACAAACATCTCCAGAGAAGCTCAATGCACAACTGATTTTTTTTTTTTTAATGGGAAAAAAACCCTCACCAACCATATTTCAGTGGAAAAACAAACACCAGCATTAGGGCAGCTAGGAAAGTGTTTTCCTTCAGAAACACCTGAATGGTTTATCCTTTTCTCCATGCAACTACACATATGTCATCATAGAGACTGCATGCCAAGCTCTTCTTCCAGAGCAGAAATTTAAGATACTGTGCTGGAGTTTTACTGTCATCATTTCAACATGCTTCAACCACTATTGCCAAAGATAGTGGAGGGGAATTAAAAATAAAAAAATTATACAATATATCAGTGGAGGCCTGTAGTCTGCTTTCAGTTTTGCCCAAAATTCAGGCTCAGACGGGGACAGTAAATAAATAGGTCTTCCTTCTGTCAGGCCTCTGCAATGCACTATATTTGACTATATTCCCTATTAGATTTCAAACCTGTATTTGAGTTAATGAGAAAATCTGATGAAGTGGACATGTGGTGATAGATTATACTTCTACTGTAACAATTCTTTAAAAGGATTACTTTGTCTTATTAGCAAGATGAAAAAAAATCACAACAATAATATTTAATAGACAACTCAGATCTTTTAACTGAGTTACTGTTGACAGTCTACATGCAAACATTACGAATTTAATCTATTAACTTATTAAAGTGTACCTGTGCATAAAGTCTGAGCTTGCTGACAGCACGAACAAGATACAATTTGGCCTCATGCCATGCAGAAATACAGTCCTCTTCATTATTCTCTTTGTTTGCTTCATCTTCTATCACAGTGGATAGAGCAGAGCACACAAACTGCTCCAGTGTCTCTCCTGTGGGAATCTGGCAGGGACATAAGAAATTAATGAGTATCTCAAAAGAGCTGTTGAGTGTTATCTCTGCTATCAACTTACTTATCTGGTGAAAAAAAAAGTATCACATAGCTTCCTTTGGTGAGAACAAAACCCATTTAATCCAGCCTTATATTCTGAGTGCTTCTTCAAAGAACTCCACGTGCAGAGTGCTGTCTGTTTAAAATACCAGTGGCCCCATTAGGGTGCTCAAACAGCAGGCAGAATGATGAGGCTTGTATATGCAAGGAATTTTCACCATGTGTCTGCACCAGTGTTGCTACTTCTATAGTCATTTGCATGCTGATGCTGAACTAACTTGACAATGATACAATGCACCCACACTAGAATAAATATATCAAAGCAACTTCACAAGTATAAAAAATACTGATGTAAAAAGTATTCAGTAGAATGATACATTTCAACCAAGGATTACATGCAGACTAGTTTTAAATTGAAGTTGGCAGGTTTCATCAGTGTGGCCATAACACCAGATTTTTTTCCTCATACCCCGACTTCCAAATTCCATGTTGAAAAATTTATTATTCCAAATCATACAAATATTAAAGCATACAAAAATAATTCAGCATATTTTAATTCTCCCTATTAATATCTTTCTGAGACCCTTTACATCTTAACTCCTTTCAATTGTGACTAGAAAATTTAAGCAGATGTTTTAACACCAAACAAGCAGGGACACTACATACAGAATTGAAGTGCTCAGAACAGGTATTGTCCAGGCTTTCATATTTCCTTTCATACCTTTTAATGGTCTCCAGTGCCTTAACACAAGCACACAATATCAAGATATTAAACAGCTAACAAGTGAGTTCCCTGGGATTACATAGCCAACCATAGCTACCAGGCTGCAATCAAATTCAGTTCAGTTGATCAAACTGGCCATCACTGATCTTTCATTAAAATGCTTCAACTTTTGAGTCAAGGGTTTTTTTATAATTTATCTCTTTGTGTAAATCAGCTATTTTCATTACAAGCTTTTCTGGAGTACAACTTTAGACTGTAGCTGTCAAAGAACAAACATATTTCAGATAAATACCAACATGTTCTATTCAAAAACTGTGGACTTCAGTAGAAATGTGGAAGACGTTTCAAGTTTTCTGCAGTTCAAAGCAGATCATCCTAACAGATCACTTTCGTCTAGAAGACAGGTTAGAAAGCGCTCTCTGAGAAAAGAGATTTCCTTCAAAATTTGACACATCACTGGTATATTTGAATAGCTCCACTGAGACAATTCATCAGTCAAGTATATTCATATCAAGACTGCACTGCTGAGAAGAAAGAACTCTTGATGTGTTTTAATTTATGGACAGAAGAGACAAGCATTCTTTGTCCAACATACCAGATGAAAAATGTTACCTGCCAAATTAATCCAGGCAGCTTCAAATCTAGGACTTAGTTTAAAAACTTAGCGGAGAAAACACCAGAATTCTCTACAGGACCGGATAATAAGCTCAAGACTTTGCCATGCTCAATGGTGACTTCAGAGCAGCATAAATTCACTAATGTACACAGCAAGACCTATCAGGATCTTCATGTGCAGAAATTTCAGCTGAAGCTAAATACATTTATTTTGATGGGAATGAATCCAGAATATTGTAGCCTTGTAGCTGTTTCACAAATCTAAACTGTAACTGAAGCTTTCATAAGACATAAAAACATCCCTTGAGGATATAAGTCAAAACAAAGATAAAAGGAGGATGCTGAAATTTTCAAGTGATTTACCTTTGTTAATTGTGCTGTATAACTTAGCAGCTTCTCAACATGAAGATCATCAAAACCAAACCTGGATTTGAGTTCTGCTCTCACAGCATGTGGATTCCACAAGGCATCCCTGAGAGAAAGATTATACTGAAAACCTGAAAGAAAGAAAAACTTCTGTTTATATCACCCCTGCATTTTGTTCATTCTGTTTCTTGATGATTCATACTTGGTGAGAAACAAGTACCATGTTTCTAGTTTTTTTGGGGTGTGGGAACACCTGTGTACCTAAACACCAATTTCACTAAGATAAAATCCATGATTGCAATAGTAGTATGGCAAGGTCATAACAAAGGTGAGATTCCCCTGCAGAGCCATTGCCAGCAGGGTGGCATTCTGAACTGTGTGTCTAATTCTGCATGTAGACAGCAAATATGTGTGTATGGGCTGGATATGAATCATTGCTGAGAGGGAGAACACCAGGAGAATACCAGAAGACCCAGGGAATTCAAGTCCAGCTTCTGTGTAAGGGCTCCAACACACACCTTTGTACCACTTCAGTCTTCATTTTGACAGGTGAAATGGGATTTAGACTGCATATAATTCTTAGCCTGACCTTCCGTGCAGAGCAGACAGCTGCACCTAGAATCTAATCATGTGCCACCAGACAGTTTGCCAATGAAACATGTTCCTGACCTTTTCTTGAGGAGTTGTCCTGGGGCCAGCCTACTTTCTCCAATTAAACTCATCTCCCATACTCAAGTAGCAGATGGGGAAACATAGCCCTTCAGCAGAATTTACGATAACAGAAGAAAGAAGCTTGAAGGAAAACAGCCATAATGCTTACCAAGTATATCCAAAACAAGAGGCTATACTTCTATAAAATGGAAGAAATTGTCCTTTGTAGTGATTTAGTCTCTCCAAAATTCACCACTGAAAGATCACTCTAAACTCTCTATATTAGACCAACATGCTTTGCTTATCAAAGTTTCTGATGAAATTTAGTTATTAGCATTTAAAAAAATCAGGTTTAAAGTTTTAAGCTAAACCTAAAAACATTAAAAAAAAAAATCAGTAAAGAAATAGGTTAGCACTACAGCAATTTATGTCAACTCTTAGAGCTTTTACATTAGGAATTTGGCAGAAGCTCAGTTACTGCTATCACATATTCCCAGCATGCCTACAAAGTACTTCAAAGAAAGCCTGAAGCAAATTCTTTACCTTCTAAGCTACTATCCTGTACCAATGCAGCAGTTAGATTCAGTGCTTTTTTCACCACTTCATAGAAATTTTGGCCCAATGGCATCATAGCTAAATCCTTCAATGATGGTAAGGTACTGAAAGTGAAACATAAGCCAAAAATCAAGCTTCCTATACACCCAGAAAAACTGAAAGGGCCTGGTGGAAAAAGATGACATTCAAGCAATTGCACATTAAAATAGTTGGTTATATTGTTGAAAAATTAACATTTTTTCAAATTAGACTTTTCATGAAAAAAACCACAAGTTGAGATTTTACAGTTAGTGTTTCACTCAGTTTTCATTAAAGAAATGTCTCGTAAAAGGACCAATGTTCTTTTAAACAAAAAAAAAAAAACAAACCACCAAAACAAAAACAAAAAAAGAGAGAGAGAAAAAGAGTTCAAAGTGAGAGCAAAACCACCACAAGCATTATCCCAGTTATCCCCATAACAAGGCAGGGTGGACACAAAATACTTACATTTTACTTTCAGTCTGCAGGGAAAAAAAGAACCTTTAAAGCAACAGAACAGTTATTCTCACAACAAACTAAACAAAACATATTTCAGAACGCATTGATAAAAATATATCTATTGAACTTCTTACAAGTCCCAGTCACCTTCACTGTGAAACAAACTTCCTTGCTTATGTAGTTGTAATTTAATAAAGCTTATGTCAAATTTACCAGTTATTTCCTATATTCTTTTTATGGTATGCAAATAAGAAACTCATTTTGTTAGAGTGGATCAGCAATCTCCAACACGAGAGGAAGAAAAAACAAAACCAAAAACCCCAACATCATTTAACTTCACCAAGTAGATGTGAAAAGTCTCTTTTAAGTACCTCAGAGACACAGCAAGCATGGTAAGGCCCAGGAAGTGGGGGAAGTTGTAAATTTGGGTACCTTTCTGCTGACTAAATTCTACCCGAGACACGACCTCTAGAAATGTATGTTAGTAATACAAAGCTAGTCCAGAAGAGAGTATTGTTTTTGTGGTTTGCTTGCTAAATTGATTATGGCAAATTTGGTCATCGAGGGGCATCAAAGTCTTATAAAAAAATCAAAGCCCAAACATAAACATCTGAGTGCGCCCTTATTAGTTCTCTTGTGCGTTGAAACCTAGCTGGCAACTAAGCACCTACACAGCTGTTCATTCATTCCCTTCTCCCATAGGACAGGAAAAAAATAAAAGGCAGGTGAGGACTTATGGATCAAAACAATAACAGTTTAATACAGGGGTCCTCAAACTACAGCCCGTGGGCTGGATACAGCCTCCCAGGGTCCTCAATCCGGCCCCCAGTATTTACAGAACCCCCCCGCCCCGCCCCCCCACCGGGGGTTGGGGGGGAAACCAAGCTGCCGCAGATGGCTGCCTGCCACTTCATCCGCGTGCCGGCCCCCTGGTTAAACAGTTTGAGGACCCCTGGTAACAGGTAAAGGAAAAGTTGTGCATGCAAATGAAACATAACAAGGAATTTATTCACGACTTCCCATCAATAGGCAGATGCCCAGCCACTTCCTGGAAAGCAGGGCTCAGTATGTGTAACAGTTATGTGGGAGGAAAAACACCATAACCATGAACACCCTCCACTTTTTTATTTCCCTTCTCCCTCTATCTGTGCTATAGGCTCAGGGTAGAGAAACCACTGCTGAGATTATATTAACAGATTAATAATGTGACCCAGCACAGCAGCCAGTAGTTGCTGTTGTCTTTGTTTACCACTGCTGAAGAAGAAAACAATAACCATAACTTTATAATCAAGTTCCTGTTTTACCTCAGGAACATTCAGACTCAGTTTGCAAATCTTTCAGAAAAGACCTTCGCTTTTGAAATTTTAAGTACTATGAGCACAGCTAATACAGCTTTGCATGTTAATAGTTCAGAAAACTAGCTGGAATAAGGTTACAAATTACTCGGGCATAAAGGAGAAAAAAAGATTTTAAAAAAATCTAGGCCCAACACAGTTGCAATCCATGTTGTCATCAAAGGAGACTTATTTCCCAGTTTAAAAAAAAAAAATGCAATCATATAATTCATATCTTTTTTATTGGGAAAAAGGTGGTGGAATGCTAAAGGGTGACAGATCAGCACAGTAATTTCCCATTTAAAGTCTTTGAGCCTCTGCCTCCTTGTAGGGTAAGGCTGGTGAAGTTCATGGCCAGTCTTGCACAGGCAGCTGGATTCAGTGGCTTCTTCTAGCCTTATAAATATGTTAATTGACTACAATGACAATTACCTATCAACATACTACAGCCAACTGCCTACTCTGGCAAATATATTTCTGACTTTTTCCTAACAATCCCCTTATTTTACTGGAAATTCCTGTAGATAATTGTCTTAGTCTGTGCTTTCGATACCAGGTCTTCCTCTGAATCTAGCTGTCCTTTACCTGAGGCAGAAAACTTTCATATTCAGAATACACTCTGGGTTTTTTCTTACTGCTTCACTTCTTGCAAGACAGCAACTAATTTTGATAACCAGAGGCTTGAGAAACAAAATAGAGTAATTTTCCTGATATTGTCTAGGTGCTACATACATATTAAATTGATTAGAATCCAAACTATCATTTTCTTAAATTCATATATAAATATTCTGTCTTTCAAAGACTCCCAAAGCACATTACAAAGTTCAAAGCCCAATTATGTGATGGGATAGCCTTTGCTAACACAAAGCTACTTCTTGGACACTCCTAAAGAATCTCTGCTGAGTTTGACAGAGATGAAAAATACAGTTAATGAAGGAATCAGAATGACTTAAAACTCCTACTACGCTTCTATAAAAGCGGAATCTGATAAACCAAAGAAAATTTCAGCCTGTTTACACTGATAAGGATGCTTATTTTATTAAATAGCCAGTGAGAAGAACAAGAATTGCAGGTAAAATATTTAAACTGAGCACTTTTAAGAATGTAAAAGTACTTACTTTTGAATAACTTTTAGAAACTGTGCTACAGCAGCTAACTCATCTTCTGTATAAAAGTTATCCAATTCAAGGTAAGGGAGTGAATGCAGAAAGTTCCAGAAATATGGTTGCTTGTACAGGCTTTCTGCTCTAGAAATCATTTCCTCCACTTCATTCAAATCCATCTTTATGTGAAGAAAACATTTACACAAAACACTTCCATTAACAGGATAAAGAGGTAGTAGGTGCCTGTTATTTCCCCTACCCCAGCCTTCTTGAATTTTAAATGCATAGAAATGCATCTCTAGCTTTGGTATTTCACCACATTATTTTGGTGGTACTTTGAACTTATGACAGCTTTGTTTCAGATGCCTTTCCCTACTATGATGGAAAATGGATCTAGGAAAAAAGTTAATCAATCTCTACTCAGAAGGGTAACTCTTTGCCAAAAAGAAGAATTATCTTTGAGATCTCAAACACAAGGAGCTCTTTAGCCCTCTAATGAATTTCTAAGTCTAGGGTATAAAGACCCGGGGACTGCCAGGGACATGCGATTCTTGCCTCACAGCTCCTTATGGAGTGGGGGGGGGGCTGTGAAATAACAATTTATAAGAACGGCTCTTGAACTGACTAGGGTAAAAATCACTCTTTTATAGAACTACACTACCAGATGCCTACACAAAACATAGGTTCTATCACACTTGTTTATTATGCAGTCTTTGTTTCTCTAAATTTATGTTTCACTAGAGGTCTTTTGGATAATAGTAACATGAGCATGGTTTATACAAAAAGAAGCTTGTGTATACAAGCTCTGTTACCAATAATGATAGGCTGCTTTCAACTGTTTTCTTAATATTTGTAATTACATTATTTTATATTCCATTTCTGAAATGAAATTTCTTATTGATACAGGTCCATTCAATCAAGCATCATGAGCAATTTAAAAGTGTTACTATAAAAATGATATCTAATTTCAAGTTATAAAATGGAAACCTAAGTTCCATGAAGTAGCAGTTACAATCAACCAAATATGGAGAAAAATAATTTTAAACTATTTTTAAAGTGAAAACAGTCATCTGTGAAAGTTACAAAACTAGCGGTAATGGAGATCCACTACTGTGCCCATTCAGCCTTCCTTTTTCTGTTGAGAACAGAAGGGTGAAAGAACTAATGCGTTAGGGACAGCATAAAGACCAAACTCATGTCACACAAACTGCCAAACAGATTCTGGAAGGAATCATGTTACTTCTTGCATATTTGTCTTCCTACACCCCTGCTTGAGTCTGCTTGCCATATCACAAATTCAAATTCAAAGTAACCTCACCCAAGCAAAGGGGCTCATCTTTTCAATCTCACTGCAGTTCTTTTTTAAGTTTTGGGTTGCCTTTTTTTTTTGGTGGGGGTTGTTGATTTGTTTGTTGGGTTTTTTTTTAATGGTAAGTACACACTAGAGTTCCTTGCAAGACATTTTGTAATATGATTTTATACAGCTAGACAAAGTCTAGTGGATGGACTTTGAAATTGCTCCTAATGAACAACTAGCTTTCAAATAGCTGTGGATATTAGCTATTAACAACCTGGACTGGTTTAAATCAGTAATCTAGAAACCAGTGAACCTCTATCAAATTTATAAAACATAATTTTTTACCTCAACAGCACACCAATTTTGTTTTTTAAAGATAGGTTACAAATTTCTGACCATTATAATAAAGATGCCTCAATATCCAGAACTGTAATTTAGCAATAGACTGTAAAAATACTTACAGTAAGAAAAGTGGTGATGTTATGGAGCCCTGTAAAATCAAATATTTTTCTTTACAGAGATGCATTATTAAATTCAGAATAATCAATTTTATAAGCAATAACAAGTAGTGCACAAAGGGCATTTCTACAGGAGTAAAGGCATGTGAAACAACAAATAACCTAGAAAGTGAACCAAATGATTTTCTGGGCTTTCTGATACTTTTACTATTGTAACAAAAATAATTTAAAAGAAATTGTTTACCATTCACTTCTCAGTATGGCAAAAGAAACACTACATGAATGTACTAGCTCCCAAACAGCCATGAAAATGACTGTTTCACCTAAATCTTTATATTTGAAAACTCAGCCAGAAAGGCAGGGTAGTAGCAATATGCCTTAAATGTCCACCTGCTACAGCAGCAAGGCTGTGCAGTATGGGTGGGAACAGAGCAGAAACAATAGACATTGGTTTTTGAAGTCTCACTTTTTTCTTGAGAGAGTGACTTGTTTGCTAAAGGTCACCAGGTGTGAGCTACTGAGATTTTTCCATCCCTATACTCTCCAGTACAACAGAAAAACCTGGGGAGAAAGACTTGAAGCCTGATAATTTACTTCTGAATGCATGCTAGACCAAGTAACCACGTGCTTAGATTATTAATCCTTAGCTTTAAACCTTTCCCCTCCCAGTATTTTGTTAACTACCAAGTAGGAAAACAAGGGCACAGTTTTAGAAATCTAACTTTTTTTTCTGATAATTTTATGGCAGCCACAGTAATAGTAATCATAAAAGTAGGTTTTTTTCAGATTAACTAAAATTTTAGTTTGTTCATTTTATTTTTAAGAGTGTTCCTTTGTTTGATGGTTTATCACTACCTGATAGACAAATCAATTCATTATTAGAAAGATCACAGTTTACCTGAGAACTTTGAAGTTTCCTCCCATAGCTTTTCCAGAGCCATCGCTTTCTCTGTGGTCTCAATAAATCCCTTTGCAAGTTCTTCTACCTCTTTCATGAAGTCTAGATCAGGTCCTGTGAATCTCTCTGGACCACTTCGGATGCCTGCAGTACTTTTTTACAGAAAAAAATGGAACAGAGGATGTAATTACAAACTGGAAACAAGTTTTAAGCTTTTTTAGCTGAAATTTTAGCTGAAAAATGTGTATATACTCACAGCAGTATTCTGATTTTTTTTTAAATTATTACACATTTACACAACTTTCATTTAGTTAAATTCATTAGCGTGAAAGTTGCAGCTTTAAGTCTCAAAACCTCAGGAAAGAGAGCAATTTAAAAATTCTGAGCTGGAGCCACTCACCTACACCAGTAAAACAATTCTGGCAACAGCCAAAGACAGACACATTCAAAGAAGTCTTTGGTGTTTCTGAACACACTTAACTTTTCTCCCCTGGTTTATCATGAGTCCAAGTCATAGTTCTTTGATAGCCTGTACCCTGAAGTTCAAGTTTTCCTGTTGCAGGTAAGGCAACACACTGCAACCAGAACAGGTAAGTTGGTCAATGTCACCAAATACAGGTTAAGTCCCTCTTTCTGGGCCCTGAAGAAAGTTGGCATTTCCTTTTTAGTTAGTTTACTAAGCAACAGAACTATGATAACAATTCCACCACCTTAGCAAAAAAATGCCCACACTAACAAACACGCACATTCCACTTGACATGCTCCCCAAGGCACCCTTCTACTTGAAAAGTGAGAATGGCATCTCTGGCTACACATTTTTGCCCTATGCTGACTCACACACTTTCAGTGTCCGTTGTAAGGAAACCCTATACAGTTTGTATTTGAGCTACGACAACTTGTTTTTTCAAATACACACAGAATCTATAAAAATAATGTCTAATTATCACTACTGGCTTTCCTCTAATTTTAGCTTACAGCTAAAGTTTGTTATCACTATTATCTCTATCGTACTACCATCTGGTGGTTACTCGACAGCACAACAATTTTCTAACAATAAAATAAAATCAGAAGTCAAAGAGTCATTTAAACATTACTTTACAGGACAAAATTACTTAGACTCTCCTAAGGCACCATAAACAATGGAATAATCATCTTTAGCATGTCATTAGGCAGTTGAATTCTGGTTTATATTATAGGAAGTTCAAAGGATCTTAAAGTGAAATCTTGTGCAGCAAAAACATTGCTATTTTTCATTATAGGCACAATTAACTGTCACATAAGCACCAGTTACAAAAATATAATGAGTTACATTCCTTTCTTGTCAAATTTGTATCTGAATACTAGTTTTCAGCACAATTCTTACTTATTAGTAAAGAAAAATCTAATGAGACAGATTCCTAAACCAAAGAATCAGCCACTGCTTTCTGATTCTCTCATTTCTCTCTCCCTCCCTCCCCGATGCTTATTTGTTTAGACAGCCACCAAGCTGTCTGCAACTTTAGACTAAGAGATGAGAAAAAAATTTAATCTTAAAACAATCAAGTTCTTGATTGTTTCAGTGCAGCTTATTTTGATCCCAGCTTGGCAAATAGCCAGTAGGATTTTGGAAAACTCTTTCACCAGCTTCAAACTTCAACGGCTTAAAGTAAAAAAATTCCTCACTACATTTTTTTTTTCTCCTTTTAAATGGAGTTTTAAAAAGCAGGTTTCTGTTGCTCAAAGGGCAGCTTTTTAGGTGATTAACAGCTAGGCTTTAGCTATTGATTTTGAAAACCACCACATAAATTCCAGCGTTACCAACACACCTACTGCCTGAAATTTCAGACAGCTAGAAACACTGGTATTTGGCAAAGAACAGGAACGCTAACTACATACTGAAAACTTTCTAGCACTGCGCTTTTTGAGCATGAAAAAGTGGCCAGCACTTGACCAGAATAACAACCACCACATTGGTTAAAACACAGATCCAGTCAGAACTTAAAAAAATAAATAAATAAAACAACCCTAGCTCAGTTTCCACAGGATTTGCCATGGGTTTTTACTTTTTTAAAATACTTGATGAACTTTAAATTGACAACTAAACTTACAAAATATCACGCCTTAATACAATCACAAGTATTCAGAGAAGTGGAGCATAAAGGCACTATTTCAACCCACATTGATTTCCCTCCAAATTAGACATAAGCCTTACATCCCCATGTACAATTGTCCCTGGTTTAGAAGCATTGCAAACAATAATGCTCTGGGGGAAAAGGACACTTTTACCCACACAGGAGCATATGGCTGGCTCAGGTCTGGCTCCAGGGCTGCAGGTGCCCCCCAGCCTCCCTGCCAGCAGCAGGCTGCACAGGTAACAATGACAGAGGGAGCCAGTAACTGTCTCTCCTCTTCCCCCATCATTGACTCCGCTGCATCTTGGATCTGCAAAGCTTGGGTTGATGAAGAGCTGGGGGGGGGGGGGGGGGGGGGAGCAGAAAACAACCCTTTTGATCTTGGCACCAAATTTTATGTGTTATAGCCACCTGTTTGATATATAGCAGAAGCACATCTGACAACACAGGCTGAGTTAGGTGACTATTAATCTCTTCTGTTAATCTGAATCTCTTGTGAGTAATCCCAGCCCAGAAACCATTCAGCCTCACACTGTGTGAGCAGAGCAGTGGGTGGTTCTTGGAGCAGGTAGGTAGCAAATGTAATAGCTAAGTGAGATCTGTTTAGCAATATTTTTTCAAACGAGGAAAACTGAACTCCCTCACCCCACAATTTAAGTAAGGAAAAACACTGTCTGCTCTTCATCACTTAGCTTTACAATATTTTGTTGACAGCTATAAAGCTTCCTTTGAACAAAGAAGGCTTCAGGCCATACTGCCCTAGGTGCTGTGCGAGACAGCAGCAGCCTGCTTAGCCCTCCTGCTTTGTCCCTTAACCGAGCAGGACAGCAGCTCAGCTGGGATGTTCTTTCAGCATCTGTGGGTTTGAGGGCTGGGGAGACCAGCCACTCTCCTGTGAGGGGTCTCACAGACTACACAGGGTGGAACTGGAGAGGGTACACAGACTAGAAACAAAGAAAATACCTGGCAGCACTCAGAGCATGGTGGCTCTAAAGAGCTCCAGGGTAAGTGCCAGGAAAAGCAAGTTGGTGTAGATATTTATAGTATGAAAAAAGGACTAAGACAGAGGCATAAGGCCCAGCTATTACAGAAGAGAAGACAGCACATGCAACCTGAGAAACTCATAGAAACACCACACTCCCAAGAACAAGCCTCTCAACAGATGAGAACAGCTGTTTGGACATGCTGTTTCTAAACTATTAGCTTTATGGGGATTTCCAGGGCAGGACCAAATCTCAGCCAGCTGCCACTCATGCCCTTTTTTGCCATCATTGCCACAGCCCTTGCTCTGGTCACTCTTGGAGCAACCTCCTTTGGAAGAGGAAATCACAATGGGCCTGATATTAGTTATCAGGCTCCATTTTATGAAACAGCTTAAAATATTACAGGGGTTCTATTTACTGAATATCTGTGTTAAGTTTAAGGAGTTTTACGTATTTTCAACATGGTAATAGGGGACGATATTTACCTCCTAATAAGAATGCTATGAGAGATCACTAGTTTCTTAATTCAACACAAACAACACAAAATTGGAGGAAGATGTCACCGTCTTGCCAAAAAGATAAGAAACTAGACTCAAAACCAGCTGCAAGGACAGTCAAGACAAGCAATTTTCAGACAGTGTGCCAACAAAAATATTTAGTTGTACTGCTACTCTCCCAGAGAGCCTTCAGTGTGTGTTTTCTGGAGCAGAAGACTACATGAACTTATTTGTGTATGCGTTGAATAAGTCAACGGCAGCAGTTACTAGGAACAATAAAGAGAAGCAAGGGATGAGAAAAAGGACAAAAGGAGGAAGCTAGTAATTTATAGGAGAGAACATATCTAATTAGAACTGGGGTGTTAGGAGAAGGGGTGTGTGTATATATATATATATATGAATTTATTATCATCCATGGTAACTCTTTCCTTAATTGTGCATTTCCAGAAATACCTGTGTGAGGACAGAAATCAAATTAAAGACATACATTCACACAAACTTTGACCTTGATAAAACACTGCAAAAGAGCAAAAAGACTCTGCATCTTTTTGAGCATGTAAAAGCAATTTCCTAAAGCCATGACTCAGAAATGCTAATTCTGTTCAAATTACCCAGTTACTCAGGATGATGATAAGAATGTTCATCTGAGACCTCAGTTATGATGTGCAATGCCGTTTAGACTGGTGATTTTCATGAGCCTCTCAGCACACTCTTGTCTCAATCTCACCCCTGCCACCACATTAAAAATTTGTCTCTAAAATTGCAAATCCCCAACTCTGCTGGCTCCCATTCTCACCAACTCAGGACAGCCTGGAGACATGACATCTCCATCAACACCAAAACACATGCCGGAAAATAGCTTACTGCAGGTCTGTCACAGAAAGATCTTTCCCCTCCATGTTGCATACTATTATAACCCTTATAAAATGCAACGGACCAAACAATATAAAGAACTAAAAAAACATAGTTCTTAATTGGCTATAAAATGGAGAAAACTCATGTTAAAAATTCCTTTTCTCCACAACTCTGACAATCTGTAAGCAAGATCACTAAAATTGCTTAAGTTTCTGTTTTCCAACTACATAGCACAAGACTACAAAAGCCAGGGTGACTATTCAGTAAGTTGCTGCAGACATACAGCTATCTTGCAGAATTATTTCTTTTTTCATTTTAAGATACATAAGTAAAGAAAAATCTGATCCTTTAAGCAATTTTATGCAAGTGCTGTCACTGCTTAGATCTTGCTTGATCTTGTTCTTCCACACCTGCTCTTGTACATGAGCTCTTCCAATACTACTCCACCAGAGAACCACAGAGGCCCAGGTATCAATAAAAACAGTAACAAGAAAGTGACCAGGGGGAGTGGGATGGCCCCAGCAGGGGGGACAAGCTAGAAACTGAAGCACCCCTGGAGGAGGCCACATCCTCCCCAGTGAGGCACCATCCCCCACAATCCTGGCAAGCAGGCAGACCTGGGGGTGGGTCACAGGCTCCAGCAACAGCCACAACACAGCAGAATGAACCCAGGAGTCCAGTCAGGTGCAAAAGGAGACAGAGCTACCACATGGGTCTGAGGGGTCCATCCAGGAGAAGATGCCAGAGACAGACCTGGGGCTCTGACACACCTACAGGGTTTGCCTCGCCTGGCACTGCTCAGGCTGCTACTGCTTGTAGATAAATAGAGAGAAATAAACTAATGAGCTTAGAAACAACATTTTAGAGTATTGTTTTAATGATCTTTGTAGTTCTAAGTCCAAGAAAACCTAAGCTTCGTTTTCTTTTAGGTATTGAGAAGTCTAATGAACATAGATCTAGGAGTCTGAGCTGCAAGGGCAAATCCCACCACATTCTGCAATATTTGCAGTTGAATTAAGAGCACTGGGGATATATTATGTTTCTATGCACAGGCACTTGCATTTGCAGATGTTAGGCCATAGGACACTGTGCTGCATGGTTTTATCTTATCTGCATGCTCTCAGTTTTACTCTGTGCTCCATTAAGGTGAGGTGGGGGGTGGAACATTCTGGAAAGAGCAGGGAAAAACATCATTTGCCATGGGAGTTCCTAAAGATACCTCCTAAATATTTCCTTACTCTGCTCTGAGATACTGCTGAGTGTAACAGGTTAGGGAATCACATCAAAGAGCTGCAAGCCACCAGCTTTTGCAGTGGCTGAAGAGAGGAGCAAGGAGCAAAGCTTCAGAGCTGTTAACAAATGGATGGTTTTCAAGTCGTCAGGGATTTTGCTGTAAATCAGAATTAATGAGGTAGTTGTAGACTTAACCTGGCTCATCTTCTCACTATATCAATGGCTGTTAATAGAGCCTGTTGCTTGAGGGGATGGCACCACATCTGTGAGGGCATGGCCTGCACCAGGATGACTTCAACCCCTGGCTCAGCTCCCCTCAAGGAGCAGTCCTGCTCAGGCTGCTCACTGACAAATAGTCATTTGGGTAATTTATGGGTTTCATAGTGGAGGTTCCAAGAGAAGTCATAGAATTACTTTTTTTCCAAAAGACAACAACTATATTTCCAACTGGTAGCACTGATGTGGTACATACTGCGAAAATAAATGGGTTAAGTGTCCATGCAAACTGTGCAGAGTCTTTGATTTACCCTTAATAAATGCAACATTGTTGATGTAAAAATGTCCCTGAAAATGATTGTAAAGAGCCACCGATGGTTTGATATAATCCTGAAAGGGAAGATAATCTGTATTACTGTTCCTATGCCATCCCTTCTCTCCAGTCAACACAGGGACTTTGTAGGATCTAGTTATGTTTGGCTGATCAAGCTGACAGTCTGTATTCCTAAGGCTGTTCGCAGCCAGCATAAGTCAGAGCAGACCTAAGGTTGATTTAATTTATACTTGATGGACCTACTGGAATAGGCTGACTTCAGAATGAACTTCATACTACATTTACACCTCTTTTCCTTACCCAGGCCATATGCTACTTAGTGTAGCCTATTGAGTATGTACATATACATACATGCTTGCATTTTATTTTTTCATTGAAAAATTGAAAGCCGCTGAATAACTTCCCCAATTCTTAAGTAGGTCTAAGACTGCCTCCAGGAAATTCTTTCCTGCTTTTCTTTTGAGCTGAAATATAATTTGGGCAACTCAGTCAAAACAGTATAAATAAACATGCAGAGAAGTCAATATATTTCATATTTTTTAGAGATTTAACACACTTAGATGGCATCTGGACTAGTGATAAAGATAAGACCTATCCTTTTAGGACATAATTTTTAAAAAGGCCAACAGTTATTGCATAGCGATATAATATTGCCACTGAAAGTAACAGGCTACAGGCTTTGTACTGAGTTTGCCAGACCATAGCACAGAGGCTTGACACCTTTGCTTTGTTTGGATTGTTTTAACGTACCTGCAGTTTTGCTTTTGATTTGGTTTAGTTTTAATTTATTATTTTTTTTCTGGCCAGATGGCTATGGCTATTTACTTGACTTTCACTTGTCATTGTATAATACCACCATAGTTTTACACAGACAGTAGTAACAAGTGATCATTCTGTGGAAAATGAGGTATTTATGATTAACATAGCAAATCAGTGCAGAGCAACTCAGGCCCAATGTAACAGTAGAGGCCTTGAGAAGCGGGGACACAGGATGCATTGTACTGGAGTACAGGTCTAGGATGATAAGAGATGGGGCATAGGCTGGCACCGAGGATCCCATGGCTATAAACAACTCACCAGCGGTCAGTTAAAACGCAGAACTATAGCCAGACAAAGCTGATTTATAAGTATCAAGAAAAAAGAACAGATACCTAACATACGTAAAAGATACCATATACCTTCAGATGTATCATAGACATGCAGACCAGTGGAGGACAAAGAAGGTTTAAAAGCACTTTAGCAAACACAAATGACCCCAAGTGTACCCTAGAGTGAAAAAGAAGCCATCAACACAACACATTCCTCCAGGCAAAAGGAGCTTCAGATCACAATTTACCATAACAACCCTACTACCACCAGACTGTAGCCACTGACCTTATGAACCAAAGCAACAGTGAAAAGGTAAGCATAACCCCAGGGAAAGGAGAAGAAACTAAGTGGCTGTGTAACATTTGAACTGTATTATTATTACTAGGAGAATTTTTGTTTAGGATTACTGTAATGCTGTTATTTCTGTATATAAGCATTTTCTATGATAAAAGAACTGGCCTAATAACAATTTGTGGCTTAAACCATAAAGATTTCAATTCTACTAAGAAATGATTGCTTTATGTAAAAGGTATTTGCCCATAAACAAGATTTATTTTGCATGATCTTATGCTTAATCAACAGTTCTCTACATATACAAATAACTAGAACAGACTGTCTAGATCAAATGGTAAGTATCATGGCCCATTACTGTGATATTGAAGCTTTCCAACTTGCTGCATGCTGAATTTATTGCTATCTATAAACTTCTACAATAATAAACCATAAAAACTTAATGGTCTTACACACTTATCTGGCTCAGCTCTCTAAGATCTTTTTTGGTAGATATTCTCAATTTTCTAACAGTAATACATACATATATATACACATATATTCTGATTAGCTCACCTCAGTTTGACTTTATTGTTATGTATGTTGAAAGATTACTTATGACTGCATCCTTCAGCCAATTTACATGTGTCCTTGCATCTCAATGCTATTCAACATTTTGAAGTAGGTCAAATTACCACATTTCTTAAAGAAAAAGCTCAAATTCAGGTCCATCCCTTTTCTTTCTGTACTCTGGGATCCTGTGACAAGGCCCTTTTACAGGCTACTTCAAGTTCTTTTTAGTACAGAGTTACTACTACTCCTCCTTTCTGGCTTTTTGTGGTCTTACTTAAGAGTTATCCTTGTTTTGCTTTTCTGCCTTTACTTCTCCTACCATGTGTGCTCCCAAACTACCCAAAGTTTAAATCCATGCATAATACACTTTTTACTGCCCAGTCTCACCCTCATGTAATAAAAAACTTTTGAGTGAAGAATAAAAGCAGCAACAAAGGGCGAGAATACAAGGCACACCTCCAATTTTCCCCCAAAAAAAGTTTTCAGTATCTAATAACAGCATAAAATGCCCAAGAAAGGCAAACAAAAATTCATAAGAGGCATGACTAAAGACCCTACCTACACCTTTTGCATTCATAAGGTCACTAAAGGAAACTTAGCACAGAGTGACAACCTTTGCTTTAGAAAAAGACGCAGTGTGATGCTGACAGCTCTGCCCAATTCATAACTTACCGTAAGCGGTGGTTTGTCTGTGTTGTGTAACTAGAATTCTTGCATCTTGAACCAACATTACAGAAAAGAGTCCGCATGAAAGGATAAAGGCCCTGACTTGGTAAATCCCGAGCTTCTAAGTAACCTAAAACCAAGCAGCAGCAGAATTAAAACCAGTGATGTTGAGGTTACAAACCTGTACCATCACACTGTGTGCCTTTCTCCTAGAAAGTGGCTTTGTCACCTGCAAACAATGAAGTTGTATCAATGGTAGGTGTCCCATTTAAGAATAACTAATTCACCACAGAAAACAAAATAACCTGTGTCAGAATGTGACAACAGGGTATAACATTTGAGAGCAGTCTTTGAAAAGCTGATTTTCACGGTAGTAACACCATTGCATGTTTCCATAGTTCTGACAATTTAAACTTCAAAATATAAAGCAACTTTTTTCTTATTTTGAAACATAAGGAATAGCTATAGGATTCATATTTAACCTTATTTCTTTCTTTAAAATAGCAAAAAATGAGAAATACTTGCAATACTTCCCCTTGTCCTCTGGATAACCTTCTTTTGGCAACCATTGCACCAAAATTAAAGGAATTAAATGAGAGCAAAATAAGAAAGCTAGTATTTGGCCTAGCACTCTTACTGAATATTCAGAATTGAAAGATGCAGAAACGGGGAATTTACATGCACCTGATACATAAAAATCCCAATTTTATTTAAATTCATGTGCCAATATTTTTGAGACATGTACCATTAGAAATTGCACTCTTAATCAAGCCATCCCTCATTCCTCAGGAACTGTACCTTATGTATAAAATAATGAATTTTGAGTTGTGAATGACCATTTGCAGATGAGATATTTTTACTTAGCACACTCCAGTTCACAGTGCAGCAAGCTCTCCAAGCATGTACATTGTACACCTTTCTGCTAAAACAAAGCAGAAAATGTACTGGAGGAGCACGCTTAAAGGACTCAAACCATTATTATGCACTGCATCTTTGTGTCCAGACTAGAGCAAGTCTAAAGTAAATGTGTATAACGCTGGCTAGATTCTCTCCAGATGATTCACTCTACAGATCTACAACTGTTTTACCAAATTGGTTTGTAATTTAGCTGGTTTATCCCCAACTTACTGGCATCTGTGAGTAACAGAATAATAAACTGAGTAGATTATAATTCATAAATCATTCTTTCCTGAATGAAGTTAACATTTGACAAGATAAAAGCAAAACCAACTTTATAACATGGAGGTAGTCGTAAAAAGTTTGGAAGTGTTGATGGAAATGGAAGATTTTATTATTTACAAAATATTCATTCAAAATCCCAGGAAGTGGATAGGGGTAAGATTCATCTTGTCTAACTGTTAGTATCTACTGCATAATTATCTACTCCTGAGCCAGTCATTGAAACTCCATTACTCAACAGAAAGGAATAAGTACAACTAAAACATAAGTGACTCACCTTAGTTCAGAGTAAATATCTAAAACTTGTCTGACAAATCAGACCTTAAACTTTGTATTTATTTCCCACCTAAATAGGACTTGCTCAGACCCACAGTTAGACAAGACAATACCACTATAGGATTCTTTCCACTGACTCCACTACATGTAAGTCTCCCCTTCTAGAATATCTTTAATAATACCTAAATATTTCTGCAAGCAGAGGCAACCAAAATAGAACAGAGGTGAAATAAAACATACAGTTTTCCTTGTATTTTGGGGGCTCCTGGAAGCGGATTGCAGCCAGAATCAAGAAAAGCACGCATGGCCAGAGTATTTCAGTGAGAGACAGGACCTGAGAAGGGAAATCAAGACATCATGAGTACTATAGAAACAGGATTTTGGAAAAATAATTAAAATTAACGTATCTTTTAATTAAAAAAATATAAATAAGTATCCCCTCTACAACTACTTAGGGAAAATAAGATCATTAAAAGCAAATTAGTAATTAAAAATTCTATTGAAGTCCTTGTAACTTTGCCAAATACACTGCTTTCAGAGTACAAAAGTAGTTATCACTTCTATTTGTAGATATTTCCCACTGGTCAACACAGTGACTCTGACAACATGACGATAGTTACATACAGATTTCCCATATCTCCTAAGAAGCTAGCAGCATTCTGCACCTTTGCTGCAACTTCTCATGCTCCCCTGAACCCTGCCTGGTGGCGTACCTCCTTGTCCTTCCCAGGGTCTCTGACTGCTGCCATTACACCCTTTCTTTCACCTGCAGTTGCCTCTCTCCAAAAGCTGCCTTTGTCACCTCCAGAAAGGCATTGCGAGGCCAAGCTAATAGGCCTGAGGTCACCTACCACCACACTTCACATTTCCCTGCCTTCCCACCTCCAGGACCACAATGAAAAGGCACCCAAGCCAGTGCACTGTGGGATTCGTGGGTCTTGAGCATGTCTCCTCTGAGCAAATTGCACACACATGATATATGCTTGCACCTCTGTGGAGAGGATGCAACTCCCCAAACGGATTACACAAAGAAGAAAAACCCAACCAACCAAACATAAACAATAGACTCAATTTTCAGCTGCAAAAAGGAAGAAACTGCCACTCAGCCAAGGACTTCTAGATTTATTGATAAAAGTGCTAGGAAGGTGTGAATACCAAACTCTGTAACAGGAATGTAGTACAAATTACAAAGAACACCACTGAAGTTCTCCCATTAGAGTTTATTAACTTCTTCAAAGCATATCATGGATTTTTATTTCTAAAATATCAGAGTTGAATCAAATTCCACTAGAAAAGTGATTCCTAAACTTGGGTACATTAGAAAAATACCTGAGAAAAGTAACATAATACTTAAGAACAACATCCAGTGGCAGTCTTCCCTGCAGAAAAAGATGTTTCTGCTGAACATGAGACAAGGAACGAAAAGCTTCCTGAAATTTAGAGAAATTTTCATTTATCTAAATTGAACACACTCCAAACCAAATAGAAGCCAACCAAAAAACACGAAGTGTAGTACCTTCAAACTTCTAGGGAGCCACAAAGGCCAGCTACTCCCTGAGGCACATGGAGCTAGAGCATAACCAAGCACAGGAGCTGAACAGGGGAGCATCCACCCAGACAGGAGCTGAGGGCCTGGAAGCCCCATTTCAACTGGGCTCTGGGCCCAGGTGGAGCCCCAGGTGAGGCTGATCAGGGCTCTTAAGGCTTATCAGTGCCCCTAGGGGCCTGGAAGCAGCCTTCCTTCTTTGTATGTTCATCTCCACACCTCCTATCTGGAACCAGAGGGCCCTTGCTGTAGAGCAATACATTTGCTCTGGGGTATCTGAGGAGCTGAAGCCAGGCATGGCAGATGAGAAAGAGGGTACTGCAGAAGAGATTTGGAAAAGGCATCACCAGGCTGCCCATGAGGGGCTGGAAAGGGCCAAGGCTGCCCCTGGAGGCACATACTACCACCACCTCCAGGTCAGTGCTGGGGGAAAGGGTGGGAGGAGGTTCCCACAAGAAGCTCAGGCAGGGGGTCATGGCTGTGAAAGACCAGACCTCATGGGGTTGTTTATAGGGGGAAAGTCCTGGTCAGTCACAGGCTGGGCTCCCTGGTACCTCAGGGTTCAAGGTAACCTAAGCTGGCAGTCAGGGTGTAGCACCAGCCCTCAACTCCCTAGGGGGCAGGGGGCCGAAGGCAATGCCATGCCAGTGGGGCCCTTGCCAGGCAGGGCCTGCCCTGCAGTACCCTAGCAAGGCAAGTGGGCTGGGTAGCACCAGCTAGGTTCAGCTGAGAGTCTGGGCCTCTAGGTGGGTCTGCAGTGGTGAGACAGGCCTAAGATCAAGCCAGAAGGCAGATCTGCAGGCTGTGGTCATGTTCAGTGAGAGCAGCCAGGATCAAACACGGTCCTGTAATCACTGGCAGAGCCTACGGAAAGGTACAGCTGAGTCAGAGACCACCGCTCCTAGCAAAGGCATTCTGTGGTATGGAACATCCCTTTGGCTACTGCAGGTCACCTGTCCCAACAACTCCCTCCCAGTTTCTTGTCCACCTCCTCACTGGCAGAGCATGGGAAACTGAAAAGCCCTTAATTTAGGGTAAACCTACTTAGCAACAACTAAAACATCAGTGTGTTACCAACATTATTATTATACTAAATCCAAAACACAGCACCGTACCGCCATCAAGGAAGAAAATAAACTATCTGAGCTAAAACCAGGGCAGGGCCCCAGCTGCTGTCTGAGTAGGGGCAGGGCTGGGTGTGTGGGTGGCTGCCCCAGGTGAGGCTGCTCAGGGCCATTAAGAGCTATCAGTGCCCTCAGGGCCCTGACATCTAGGAGCACAGCTGTAGGTGTATTTAGGTATTCATTTGATAATGATGTCTAGATAGGATAGAGCTACTTATCCCTTGCCCTTCTTTGCTCCTAGTCATTTTTCTGTAGGCTAGAGGAGCCCCTTGGGGTTCTATATCATAGACACCATCTCTGGGCAGTCACCAAAGCCTGATTTCAAACCTGCTATTCTGTTCTCTGTCTGTCCTGCTGTACTGAACTTTTACCAGGGGCTTCCTTTACCTCTTGCAAGCTGATCAAGCAAAAATAAAGAAATTGAAAGAGTAGTTGGCTCAATAGCTTCTAAGTCAATTGCACAATATCCAGGATCATACTTGTGAGCCCTGGGCCCTAAGATAATTGTACCAGCTTTTTGCTCTTTCAGTACAACAACTAGGACAAAACACAAAGTCGTGTAAATACAGCCATGGTGTGGAGCCGCCACAGCTAATTCTAGGCAGCTCTACGGCTGAAAGCCTAGGACTGGACTCACGGCTGTCACCGGCTGTCAACCACCAGCCAAAAAACCTTGAGGTTCTTCATTATATTTAACAAGGGCTAATGATGTGGGAAGAACAGGAATGGTTTTACTTGCTGGCTTAGTCACCAGTATCCAAACTGTTAAGAAAAAAAGCTAGTCTTACTGCATAGAGCTAAATCTAGGCCTTACTAAAAAAGATGTGAATTTGGAGCAGCATTTCACTAGGACACTTCTTGGTGATAGTACCTCTTTGTTCAAGGAAATCTAATGTGTTGTTTGTACTTAGTAAGAAGGTTTCAGGCAAAAAAATGCAGGGGATTAAATATGTTAGTGAGAGGGATTTATTTGTGCTACAAAGCAGAGAATGGACAGACTTGAAGGCTTTTAATCATTACAAAGGCCTTCCCAGAGGGATGGAACAGATTTTATTAAACTTATCTGGAGAATTAGACCTAGGATCAAAAATATCACGCTATCTTATCACTAAAATTGAGGAACAGCATGGTACTAGCACTGTGTGATGCATTTGAGCTTGTACAAACAGCTTTATAGGAGTTATGATACCCGAAAAATTCTATTCTAGTTGCTTACCAAAACAGAAAAGCAGAAAACATATTATGTTTCCCATTAACTGAGACCGAAAAAAACCTACTAATGGAGAAACAAATTTCCCATCAATTCAGAATATGGCAAGCTTCTGACTTCAAAATCTAGATTAGTTCACCCAAACAAGTACAGAAATACCCTCGGTCTGCACCTTCTTTTTTCTTACCATTTCCCCTTTCAGGCTGCATTAAGGATCAGTCATTCATGTTTAAGATAGCTGTGAAATTAATTGGACTTTCTCCATTGACACTCCCCTTGGTATACCATAGCAGGTGACCAGAGGTCCACTCTTGCAACTTTCATGGGGTGTGGTATATCACTTGGCCTAAAACTTTGAGTGATGTTCTTCTACATCTCTGTGTACTTTGGATGGAGCCAAAGAAGTTAATTTATTTCAGGTAGAGTTCAGTTAATAGTTTTTGGCCTGTTCCTGGGCTTTTTTGTCTGCAATTAGATTTTGAACTTGAATAGTTCGACCCACTAAGAATTGCTGCTGGATTATTTGATGGTATGTAGAAAGCAAAACAGAGAAAGGAGAAGAAATCACCCATTCATAGGTATAACTGAGTGTCATCTGGCTAGAAATACAAGAGAATATTCTGTGACTAGAAAAGTCACACAGGCTGTAACACTGTAGGGTATGACAGGTACAGAACAGTTACAGGTAAGAACTCGCCTCTTGTTTAAGCTCTTCCAAAATTATTTGGCTTAGTCAGAACATCCAAAACTCTGGCATGCAGAGAAGGGTTACTATTCCAAATTTGGGACACATGAGCCAAAAATTCTTAAAATATAAAAATACATTATTTTTAAAAGGGCAGATTCTTTTTTTTTTTTTTCATAAACCTAGGAATCAAAATGAACATTGCACAATGCTATTAGCATTGGCACTGGGGTAGAAAGGCATCTAATGAAACGATAAGAGCTGTAAACAATTGTTACTCTTATTCTGGGATGCATTCTCCTTGGCTGTTACCATTCACCTGAGAAACCTCATTGCACTTATAGAACAAGTTAAATAGCAATGATTTTGGTGAATATACAAAATTCAAGGTTTAATAAAGATATCAAATTTGCAGCTGAAGAATACCAGTGAGCCAAGAATAGACCCCTTAGAGTAACTTCTGTTGTTTACAACACTTTAAGAACACAAATAATTTCATTTTCCATTTACCTCCAAAACTTCATTATGCATTAATGGCTTATCAGAGGTAGACTTCTCAGTCTAACATGCTTATGCCTTTCTTTGTTAAAGTACCATGAGTCTGGATGTTGATAACAGCAATTGCAGAGAACCTAGGAATATTAAGAAATAATCCCATTGTCCACATTGCTGTAGTCTGCTCCAGCTGTCCTTACTACCATCACAACCACTGCCTGTATAGCAACAGAAGCAACCACGTAGCTGATGCTTGGACATGAGGGAGTCTGAAATAGTTGGGGTTTTTTTCACCAACCCCCCAAAAGAGCCCTTAGCAGTCCTGTCTTTTGATAAACTAATGATTTTTTTTTTTTTTTAGACGAACGAAGCAAATCCCATTCAGCTGGCTTCTAGCAGAGCACATGATAAAAGAGGAATCTGGGGTAAGTACAAGAAGTGAGAAGGCAGCTGCAGAGGCAACAATAGGTTGGAGGACTCAATGAACCATCAGCATGCTGCAGACATTAAGCAAGAAAATTTGATCTCACTGAGCAAGTTATTCCTGGTAAAGGTGGGAAGTAATATTGCTTTGTAAGGCATATTCATGTTCAAATAGGAAAGGCACAAACAGAAAAAGGTCCAAAAAAAGGGCATTTGAAAGATGGCAGCCCCTGTGCAGCTGCTTTGACCAGGCACTGAGCGGAACTGGGATCTGAGAGCTCATGCCATTCTTGTGAGTTGCGCTTGGGAGGAATGGTGAATTTGGTAATAGAGCTTTAGGATCTGACAGATAAAACGGACAACTTTGTAACTGTTCACTGTTATTTTATTTTTATTGTTTTGCACTGATGCGAAAACATACATGTGCAAAACATTGTGCTCAGCAGTGAGCAATTTTTAGGGATGTTTATATCTTTTAAAGTGTGGAAGAAAGGAGTGTGAACTGCAAAGGACAGAAGCAGGGCAAAGATGACACAGTGTAGGGACAGATGAAGAGAAATAATTATGGCAGCATTTTCTCTGAACTTAACATTAATCCAAGATGAAAATTATGAATAGTAACAGCTTTTAAAGAAAGGCATAGATTTAGGATAGTCTTTGTTTCATATTTCTTTTAATAGCCATTTTAGCAACTACACACTCAAAGCATTTCACAACATGATTATAATCCCAATTCTCCTCTAAATTAAGGTATCAGAACAAGAGAATTTGGGAATCACATTTCTTTCTTTACCTAGTAGCAAATTTGGACTGTAATAAATACTATATAAACAATATTTAAAAAATGCAGTGATAACAGGCAACTCTACTACTTAAGTTTTTTATGTATCTCCTGAGCTTCCAGAATCTGTAGATCAGGAGCAAAAGCTTCTGAAAACAGGAATGAGAAGGTATCTTCTACACAACTGCAATTTCAAACTCCAACTGATGTCTAAATGTACATATTATTCTCTGCTGCCTTTGAACCATGTTAATAAGAGGCACTGATGCCTGTCTGAATTCAGTCAAAACACCTACTCTTTACAGAACACAATGTCTTTCATAGCCCCTTCGCTCCCTTCACATGTAATATTAACTAATACAATGTGATGTTCATGACACATCGTTAGTTCAACAGACCACACTTGTCTTGTAGTCCTGACTGCTGATAAATAACCATGGGAAGACAATTGCCTTCTATAGATAGACCTACACAATATAATACAGAGCTGAAGCACATCAGATCTTTCAGGACATGCTTTTCTGTTCAGATTCACAAGGGTCTGACCTGTCTTTTGCGTAGGTGGACAATCCACCTGGATTTCTTCTTGCATAACTGCATATGGAGCACCTTCACAGCTCAGTGTTTGCACAATGAGTATATAAGGAAGCTTTGAAAATTTCCCAGGGCAGCTTTTAGTTCTGAACAGGCAGAATTAAGTTTCCTTTGGGTCATTCACTGTAATTCCTAGTTTGGGGAAGTATGCATCTCGGTGAGCTCTCTCTTTGGGAAAGCTACCAAAGGCAAAATGAAAACGTACATAAATGAAGATTTCATCCTTAAATATATGAGAGAGAAAGCTAGGCAGAGAAAGAAGAGAAATGGATCAGTATGGAGGAGAACAGGAGATACTGAGAAGCTGCTTAATGCACCCTGACATACAAGGGACAGGCAGCATAGAGAAGTGTTTAGGAATGGATAAGAATATAACCAACAGTATCCCTCCCAGAAATACTTTTCATATTAAAAAACATCACTTGAAATCATTTGGAGAAGAAATTGTCTCTCTAAATCACAATTTTATTTAAGTGAAATATTTCTGAAATGAAAAGCTGTATGTTTAATTGAGGCAATCCTATCTGAAGCAACCAAGAAGCCTCACTGCAAATCCCCAGATCATCACAGACAAGGGAAATCAATGAGAAACTATTAATTGAAGTGACATTTTTTTCCCGCAAAAAAATTTAGCTCACTTGAGAAAATTCACTTCCTTCTATATTAAATTATCACATCAATCACAGCAAAAGCAAATGACATCTCATCTCACATTTAAGTATTATTTTAATTTTGACTGCTGTTGAAGTAGCTGCCACGTTCTTTTGCATATTGGAATTTGAAAGGTTACATTAGGCTTTGTAAAGTGGGTACGAAAAGTAATTTAGAAGTATATACAATTTTAACATACAGTCCTTGCATTCCCCCATATCTAGATTTTTATCACATTTTTGCAAATTTTATTACATTACAAATGAGTACCTGTAATGTGAAGAAAATTTATTTTCATCCTCACCACTGCTAGCATCTGGTAGCATCCATGGATAATTTAAAGATAAGCTGTGGTTCATCAAAACTTTTATGAGATTTCCTATCTCATTTGCAAATTGGGGAGCATTGATGTATTCGGCTATTTCAGAATTAAAATATAGTGTTGTTCTCTACTTGTGTTTTCAACAATTAGGTGACCAAAGGCAAAACAAGAACCACTTGCAGCCAGCCTACCTTTAACAATCTGCAGCAAAAAAAAGGGAAACCAATAGGTACAATCTTTCCAACAGATATTAAAAGAAGATTTAAAAAACTGCTTTTTTTTTATGATTTCCAAAAACTCACCGGTTGCCTCACACGGCAGAGCCAATTCTTCCAAAACAGAGCCTTGAACTGGTGTACAGCATGCCCCATATCGTCTTCTCTTTCCTTCATCCACTTGCAGAGTGGCTTCTTAAACTGAGACTTTCTAACATATAATCATCTTCCTAAGCAGTCTGAAAGTATTATTCAGAAGCTGATTAATTCCAGCACTAGAGAATGGTGCAAGAGATTTTCCTGCTTGCTGAGAAAAGATGAGATTATGTTTCTGCCTCTTGTTTTGCATTCGTTGAGGAATCTCATCTTTCCACTTGCTTCTCAGTGCAATGACAGTAAGGGGATGGGTTTGTATAAATGCCTTCAGGGTGCTTTACTCCACAGTACATATTTTGCACTTGTTTCTATTTTTCTGGAGTAAAAATGAATGTAAACAACAGGAAAAAAGAATATGCAACACACATTTGTCTTTTTCCAGTTTGGTGACTTTCTGTCACTGCATTGTTAATGTCATGCATGTATACACTTAGAATTTTTTTAAAAAGCATAGTAGGAAAATAAGTGCGCTGCTTAACCACGTAGCCTTATAAATTTCTGTATACATCTAGAACCCTTACAAGTACACATTTGGCACTTGGTGGTCCCATTGCATCATCATATGACTGTTTTAATTTTATCTTATAAAGGATGTGTTTGACATTTCATTCTCCTTTTCCAGTATACATTACTTACATGAAGATGGAATATTCTGATGAGTCAGAAAACTGTTAATGATTGCCACATGCTGCCCAGGATGAAAATCAGTCTTCCAGCATTTCCTTCAGCAAAGAAGGAGGAAAGTTCCTGGAGCTGTGTGTGGGGATCTGCAGCGGGGGTGGGGGGGTGGGGGCGGGGGGGAGCCTACAAGTATGTGTGGCAGCAGGGCCACCCAGAGACACAGCAGGTGTCTGGCAGTGCAGCTGTGTGCAGTTTTCCTGGGGGGTGAGAGTGACTGCCCTACCAACTGGGAATGTCACTGTGAGCAGAGAAGCAAACTTTCTGTGTATTTTGTTCTACACGAATGAATTGCCTAAGGTAGAATCTGATCCCCAAAAGCTCTCTTTATGGTCAATGGAGACACATAACACAGCCATTATAGAAGTCAATTCAAACCACCTATAATCTGAATCACGAGTCACACAGACACACGTTAGGACAGTGTGATGTCTGAGCAAAATATTCATGTCTCACTATTGCTGAGTAAATTGCATCATTACACTTTCTGCAAAATTTATTAGTATTGAATGGAAGATAGATTTTAACATTCACAGCTATTTTTCCACATTAAGTGAAAAATCCCCATCAATGTAAAAACTTTTTGGATACAGAAGTCAGCAGTGAGGAATCTGACTTCCACTAGATTTGAGCTAAGGCAGCAATCTAAAAAATTAGTAAATCTGATACTTCTGCAATGAGCAACTGCGCATCTGTAAGTCCACTGAGCTCTGCCAGTCTCCATGGGATGAGGTTCAGCTGGTGCCTTATGTCCAGTGCCTGAGCTTCCCTTTCCCAAGCTGTGAATTTGAGTCACTTAGCAGCAAGTTTTGGCCCTCCAAAGCATGTTGGGAATCTTAGTTAATCCATGTTAAATTGACTGATTAATCTGTTAAAATCTTTGTATTTGAAATGGTTGAATTTTTACATTTTCCATGGGTTCAAAGAGTAGAGAAAAAGCAGATTATATCGGTGTCATGAATTCATAACTTTTTATACAGTGGTAAAAATCTCCTCCCAGCAAAGCAGAAATCACAGATGTAGAATATGATTAGCTGAACACCTTTATTCCTCTTTATGGCAGGATTTCTGTTTCTCTGCTCTGAGACTGAAAAATTACAAAGTAATCATTTTGCTTTAAATGGAAATGTGAAAGTCCTCAGGACATACTAGAAAACTAAGTAGTTCAGTGTTTACCTGAATGATGTTAAGCATGTTTGTACCTCTAAGACAGGATTAATTATGCATGAATGTGGGTCCATTGAGCACATCTTCTGTTCTTCCATTAACCTCTATTTCCCACTCCACTCTGCCATCAAAGTGCACATCTTCAGCAGTCATCAAGCATGTCACTATCTTTATTCTTCCTTCAGTGCTGTGGAGCAGAGCCACATGTCCCCGGTGCCTACTCTCTCCCATCATGCCCCCACTATGCAGCTCTCCTCTTGGCATGCCCTATGGTGGCTAAGTGTAGCTGGACAAAGAACTGAAAACAAAGAACTTACCTCACCAAGGAGCTCCACTTCACAGCTGGCTGGCATTTGCATAAGGGACGTTTCTGCCTTTAGTCAAGCAATACTAAAATCCCTGCTATTTCAGAGTACGTACAGTAATTTGTTTACTAGGACCAAAAGTGAAATTCTAAGATAGCCAAGATGAAAATTCTGTGCACAATTTGCATTTTTAAACAAATATTTGTCAATAATTGAATATTGTGAATATATGCATGAGTTCACACAGCCATTTTAGAAAGCTGTGGAGCAGGATCTACAACGTGTGATTTGTAGGAAATTATAAACTAATCATTCAGCGTAATTGTAAGCCGTTATTTATCAAAGCATCTGATACAGAAGACAGTTCCTGACGGTCAGTACGTAAGCCAAAACAGCTCACATGAACCATTTGCCAAATTATTTTGAACAAGTAATTCTACATATTTCTCTTCAGCCAACTGTATAATGTGCATATTTATTATGCTCTATATAATTACATACTCATAAATGTTGCATTCAGTTTTTTAATGCTAAACAGCTTTTCATGGACACAGGAAACAACTATTTTGTATGCAATTAGTATTCAGCACTAATGAACTACTGACTCCTTATGTTACTATACAAGATACCCAATAGACAAACACCTTTCCCCAGTGAGTTCTGTTAACTATTTGCTCTCATACATTGTCCTTTCTAAAGAAATTCATTCTTGCCTGGTATGGTGCTCTCCAGTAGTAGACTTGTTTTTTCTAGAACAAAATTTATGAAAGTAAAAGATACCTTATAAACATTCAACCAAGCACAATCCCTGCAGTGGTATTCTGGGAAATTGCTTATAACAGTGACTTTAGAAGAAGCAGGATGTATAAGCTTGATTGTATTATCTGTAATGTTATAGAAATAAGAGAAATATGAAATCATACCACCACCCACAACCCCCTAAAACAAACCCTTGGCACAAAAGAGACAATATTAAAAATTAAGCATACAGACAGAAAAAGCAAATCAGTTCTGAATATTTATTGAAAGACATGCCAGCTATATTGCTGCCATGCTGGAAGCTCTTTTGAGTGATCTAGCTTTCATCAGTACAGTGTCAAGCAGTATCCTGTGCAAGTACCAGCCTTAAATAGCAACTTTTTTTAAAAGGTTCAAACACAGCACAGTTGCTTTTAGGCTAAATAAATTATATGTTTTCAGGGCTCCTTAACAGAGCAGCTGTAGTCAACAACATCTTGAATATTTCAGGGCAAATTAGAAGGTCATCTATTTCATCATGTGCTCCACTCATTCCTTCTGGAATGGAAAAAAAAATACACCCAGAATTGGGTCTCCAAGTGAGGACAAGACAGTGACCTGCCCTTTTCTGCTTCTACTTAGCTTTAGCAGGCTTTGTCTTGGTTTTAACTTAAAAAAATACTCCTATAATATGCAAGATATCCAAAATCACTAGGGCAGAAAAGGCAGAGAATCTTCTGTCAGCATCCAACTCTGGTTTTAAAACTTGACTGCTTTATAATATACCATCAACATGCCATGTCTAGCCTACAGTTTTAATATAAACTAATTAAAAGTAGGTTGACAAGCACATTCAAAGAAACATAGTTTCATATGTTAAGTAGGTTAAAGCCCAGGAGCCAAAAATATTGTTTGGTAGACAGGAATGCAGTCAAATCATATGAGAATATGGCTGGGAATCTGCTAAACTAGCATATTTTCCTATTACCACCCACAATTCCTTTCACAAGGTTTACTGTGTGATCACAAGGCTTTCCTTTTAACATTCTTAGAAGTAGTGCTTGTAAATATTTACATAGCACAGACCTGTTTTACAAAGTGCCTTTGCACTTGTATGCAAAGATGCAAGATGACATCAATTAGTAACAACTTTCCTGAGAGACACTTCCTGTGTGCAAAGTTAGGATATGATAAAAAAGATAGTTGTGGGCAAGGTCAAATAATAGGGCTGAATAAAATGGAGCACATTAAACAAACAAACAGACCCAATCTCACAAGGTGGCCAGTGGTTTGTTTGAGCTTCTGGACAGCTCTAGGAATTTTATTCTTTTAATATGACAGACTGATACTAAACTGAAAATTTTCTCAGAGTTACAAGCTCAGTGCCAACAAGAAGCATCTGGAACCAGGTTTCTGTGTCGTGTAAAACCGGCTCTGTCCACCTTTTTCTACTGCTGCATTTTGTTTGCAGCCTGAGCAAAAGCATCGTCCCTGTCAGCATTACTCTTTATTCTATTATTGTACCATAGAGTTTCAGATTTAATGTTGCTCTGTTCAGTGACCTCCTTTCTCTGCCTTTCAGGCAGAAGATTTTTTTAACTGTAATCTAATTCATACTCTGGAGTATAATATTAAATGGTAATTATTTTAGAAAGAGAAAGCATGTATTTAGGTCACTCCAACTTAAAAACTGACAAACGTTAAAGGAAAGCAAACCTCATCACCTTGTAGCAAACAGCAATAATCTCATCAAATCACATTTCTGTGCTTTTTTGTATTCAAGTTGTTGCATGCAGATCCAGTGCCCAAATCTCAGTTTGCTGCTTGCACTACTGAGTGCTGCATCCAGAACATAACTGCCTGTTGATGGGCAAATCTAGAAACATTCACACTTTAGTTTCTTTCACCTACCTTATCAATGGAAATTAAACACATTTCTGATTCAACTATATAAAAACTCTATTTAGGAATGTACTGAGAACCAGACTTGAGAAGAAAATCCAGTTCTGTTACACAATGCACTGAAAAGCCTTTGCAAGGACTTAGGAAGAATGTTAAAAAAGAGATATTGCATATTACATGTGTATATCTTCAAGAAATACTGAAATTAATGAATTATTTTGCCTGTTTCTTAAAGACAAAAATATTTATATTCTAAGCATTTTGTCAATAGGTCATTTCAAAATGTTCCTTTTCGGGATTTCTCATACCTTCCATTTAAGAAAATCCTTCTCTGAAATTTATCAAGATGTCAAAAATAAAAATCCACTCCAAGTCGCTAATCAAGTTACTGCACATTCTCAATCTCTTGCAAATGTGACACAAATTCATTCTAGCATATGTTCATCATGGTCTCAATGATTTAATAAAAAGGTAGTAACAGGCCAGAATACCATGAATCACAGAACAAACCATTTGTAGAAACCACTATTTTCCCCCTTCACACTTCCACACTATTCATATCTTCTACCTTTCCTTTTGCTTTTACCTTTTCTGATCTCTGGAATAAACTGATTCCATAGTCTATTGCTAGGTACAGGGTGGCACAGAGAACTAAAGCAGGCCTTTGACTTGAAATTGAACTGTATAGGGTTTGCAGGATTTGTATATCTACCAGGAGACGCTGCACTATGTAATATCAAACATATATGTAATATCATAGATGCTTTTAAAAATATCACCAGTCCAAGTCCTGATTCATGTTCCACAGAACAAATGTGAATGGCTAACATTAAATAATTGATTCACATATAAAAGCCTGTTAAATATTTTATAATTATTTATGGATGTCTTTGTAAAACCTACAGGAAGGTAACTTCACTCCCGGATGCACACAGCTGACTCATTTCTTTATCTCTCTGCCCAGTTGCAGTCACAAGGGAAAATACAATAGTTCTTATCAGGGTAACATTCCGGCAAGTTTCCTCTGAAGCCAAGTATTTGTTGCACATAAAATGTCTATAGAGCACCCTCTTGCATTAGGAATACAGCATTACAGGATGGTGACCAGTAGAAACAACAGGATACTTGGTCCCCTTTGAATGCAAATTTTACCTTGTCATACATCCCTTTACTCCATCCGTTAGAAAGCAAAATATTTTAGCAGAAAGAAAATACAGTGTCCTAAGGAACAGTGGGAAGGAGAAAGAACATATTGGCAAAAAGTGAATGGCTACATTTGTCCAGGGGTTTCTGCTAGGGTCTTGTGTATTGATTTAATAGCATAGTTGCATCACTCCATGAACGCTTGACCTTTAGCTTCAAGTTAGCTAGGCCACAATGCTAATTATATTTCAGCATGTAGCACGTAGATTTTTGTATTAGTTATCAAAAGAGATATGCCTACTTTATATGACTGTAAACACAAAATCTTTGTAGTTTCAATTGACAGCTCACACTTAAATGATTTAAGAACTTTTTCTTTTTAAGCAGTTTCCAAATTATTGCTGTCCTTCCTTTAAAAAGACAAATCACATCATTCCAGATTCATACCTCCAGGGCAACTGCAGTAATATGCTTCCTCAAAACTTCAAAGAGCCACATTAGGCGTTTCTCTGTTTTCTTGGTATTTTTCTTCTCTTTAGTTAATTCATAGTAAGTATTTCTTTTACAACAGCACACTGTCTCCTCCAAACCCATACTGGTCAGTTTGGTATAAGCTTTTCTTGAGCTCAGAGTGCAGCACTTTGCTTCTTAAGTGATCTTTTTATCTCCTTGCTACTGGGAACAGGAGGCTGCAAAGCAAGGATGTGCTTTGTTGCATGTTTCTCAAGGGACCTCACAGGCTTCCTGCAATGCCCAGGCAAGCAATAGGAACAATTAAGCACTGACTTTTGCTTTTTTAAATAAGGGAGGAAGGGTTCAAACACATGTAGAGCCGTTCCCATCCAACTCCTTTCCCTTAAGCTTAAGAGAAAAAAAAAAAAAAAAAAGTGCTTTCTCTGAAAACTTACATTCATTGTATATCCTGAGCATAAATGAGAAAATGTTTTTTAAAATAAAGGAAGACTAAATAAGTAAATTTTTAAAAATCTAACATTTTTACCTGTTCTCCAGCTGAAAATTCTTCAAATTTACTACTAATCCTCATTGGCAGTTTCCTGTTCACAGGAGTCATCCCTTTCTTTATTGATGTTTTCATTACTTTGCTTCCAGTTTCTGCCACATCTTGGTGATTGTGTCTACTACTACATCACTTCCTCTTAGACCTAGCTCGCTACGCTCGTTAACAGTGTTGCAGACTACAATCCTTAGCTGGACCAGTGACAGCTGTTCTGAGATTTTATTCAGACTCTCTTGACCTGTAACTCCTCCTAGGACGACTCCTCCACTGCAGGAGGGAAAAAAAAAAAATATTCATTTTTCTTTAGCTGATCACATACTTACATGCTAACCACAGCAGCAAAGCTGCAATGAGTACGATTCATTACTAGGCCAACGGTACTGGAAAAATTGCAGAAATTGTTTTGATGGCATGTACAGTCAATAGGCATTCTCCAGGTCTTCAGAAGAACCGGGAACCATTGCAACAGTGAGTGTTATGTCCTGAAGACATGGAGGCGAAAAAGAATTTAAAAAGAAACAAAGTAAAAGGAAAAAAAATGAACTACCATAATGCAGTCCTGTGAACATGCTGTGCATCTCCTGAATGTGTGTGCTTCCTCTTCAGTAAGCAGGAGCCTTGTCTCAGCGAAGGACCAATGCTCTTCAGTGCAAAATTACTTAATGCATAAATGTTTCCTGGGTATTGATTCAATCATATAGTTAAAATGGGATATGAATGACCTTTTTGGATCAATATCTATGAAGTATAGACATTCAACAGCTCAGTGTCAAGTCCTTAATGCTTAGAAAATTCAGTCCCACATTTTGTAATGTCATGAAATTTTAATATATGAAAATAGTATTGTTTATTTGTCAAAGTCTGCAAAAAAAATAAACTGCATTCACTTTAAGTTTTCTTTACAAGTGAAGCAACAAATACATTTATAATTTATATAATTTTTATAACAACAAGAAAGGGATTAGCATTCTTAAGTTAAAATTAAATTGGTGGCTTGCAAGTACTTGGCAATAAAAGTTTGATTTTCTTCCTAGTTTTACAGCAAGGATAAATAAAGCTTTTTCATATATTATAACAGGCTTTTCCTTCACAACACATCCACTTTCCAAGTCACAGAAAAGTGAGTCATATCCAGCAACAAGTGACTAAGCAATACTTAACTGAAGTCCATTCAGCACAGTCAGTTCCCAAAGCAGTGACATAAATGATTAATTTCCATAGACACATGGAATGCCATAAGGTATTCTGAGGCAAAAGACCTTTAATACACACAAGTCGTGACCAGGACTTCAGCTGCGCAAAGGACTTCTATAAAACAAAGATGAATATTTCACACTTTCCCAAGACTTTTCTTAATGAAATATCCCACTAATTTCTGCGGTCTCTGCTGATACTCCAGAAGTACATCATGTGAGCTACTAATCTGATCCCCTTCAAGCCGATTCAGAAGAGTGACACACACTACAGCAGCTAGAAATTAAAAGACAGCATTAGTTAGGAATGACATTCTGGCACTTCTACAGTCCAAAAGTATAAACATTTGAATGAACAGCTAGAATATTAGAAATATGAGAGAAAACAAACCCCAAAAATGGTGCACAATACTGTAAGATGTTAGGGGACTAGCATGCTGTGGATGATACACAAAAAAGTTAAAAATAGTTTCAGACAACTGATCACTACATTAATAAAGCAAAAGCTCTCAGGCAGCTGCAGATACTTATTGTTGTATCATGATTCTTATGTTTTTCTGGTTAGGAAATGTATTTCACAAGCACCCAGGACTTGATTGTTAGGAAGTGATGAGAGACGCTGTTCTAGCAGATGTAGCTAGAGCCCTCTGCTATCTACCTTATCCCCAACTCAAATCCCTGTGCTGTGCATAGCATCCTTCAGGAACTAGCAGATGAGCCGCTTCAACTTCCATGGATGGGAGCACTGCAAGTACATGAGGATCTCACAGATCATCTCAGGCTTATCTACCACCTTTTGGTAATCAAAGCCCCAAAGGTAATGTAAAGGAGGCTTTCACTCAATCTGAGCTCAACCACCACTCTTCTGTATCTGAGGTTGCTGCTAGTGACAATCTGCAGAGCACAAGCAGTAACACACATCACAGACCTACAAAGTAGAGGCAGCAAAAGGACCAGGCACCCTAATGGCTCAGTGACAGCATGGGTTGGGTATTTAATCAATCATCCTCAAGTCAGTAAGAACTGAGGATGTTTGATGTAACTGTTGGACGACTTGTTTATTTTCCTTCATTTCGTCCTCAAATTTAAGGAAGTTTGAGAAACATCAGTGTTTTAAATTGGTAAATTCCTTGCCAAGGGAAGTGAGAGACTATAGTTAACAAGGTAAGTAGAAAGACACCATATCATATTATTTGTAAACTTTTTTTTTTTTCTTTCTGATCTTTACTGAAAATTAGTTAGCTTATGTAAAAATATTAAAAACGTCTATATGATTAGGAATTATTTATTCATGAGGCCACTAAAAATCTATAACTGTTCAAGAACTAAAGCCCTAAGTCGACACATAATATTTTCAATTTAATATGAAAGTACAGAAAGTTATTATAGTTTTATATATATGAGTATCATCTGATTGCTTAAATTAACCAGTTGCTTCCTGTAAACTTCTAAAACTAACTGAAGAAAGCAAATTAATGCTATAGGTTAATTAGGTATTTTAATTATTTATGTGCTTGCATGGGCTGGAACAGCAAATGACAGAACTAAACTGTGTAAGAACGATGTGAGGAAGTTTGCATAAACTGTGAATATATATGACACAAATCAAACATTCATAGCAACAAAACTATAACCAAAACTGTTTTCTTAATAGGCAGAACGCATGTTAGCACCTCAGTCAGTTTTTACCACAGGCCCCCTGCAATGCAGAAAACTTCCTATAGCTTGAATAAAGTGACTTTAAGTTAGTTTACCTTTGACACCGCTGAGATTACACATTGCAGCAAATACGGAAGACTCCATCTCTATGTTTCTGACACCAGAATCATAAGCTTCCTTTAAATACTGCAGCTTCTCTTCTTCATTATACAAGCAGATTGCACCATCCAACCTGCCCTGTCCTACAAAGTCATTTTGTAGAAATTTTCAGAGTGATGAAGCCACAGAACAAATTCAGTTTCTAAAACACCCAGTTATTGCAGTTTCCCCTATAAGTATCCAGCTTTTTACTACTACTCTTTATTGTCATGAACAACACAAATAGGACAAAGTGTCTATTGCTAGAGCTTCTACATATTATTTGTATTTTTTGTAATATGAATCCAGTAATTGATCTTCTCCAGCTTAAATTCTCAAATTCATGAATGGGAAAATGTAAATAGTAGATTTCCACATGCGTGGCATGTATCAAAATCAGCAGCAAACTTTAAGCTGTATGGAAATGCTGCATTTTTTCTGTTTAATCGCTGTCTAGAAAAACTGCCAGGTTTGAAAATGCTATCCTGATGCTACCTTAAAAGGATGAATGTTTTGTTACTTACAGACTCTCTAAGGTAAGAGGTGAAGAGTCTCTTAGCCAGTTAGCTTAATACTATTGTATTTTTTTGAAAAAATTAGTTTATTCCAATTATTCAAGAATAACACCTACAGATAAAACGGCAGCAGGTTAGGTACAGTAAAGTTAAATTACACAGTGTTTTACTCTATCTTTTTCTTCTCAGCAGATATACTCCTAAATTAATGTCCTTGAGCCTGTTCTGGTTTTGCTGTATAAGCTGAAAACATTCCTGATGTTTTTTAGTGTAGCTTGCACCTGTGATTGGTGTCTGAGGAGATACACAAACTGACAGTTTCTGACCAAGTTTGAGCACTATTATGAAAGACCATGTGTTCCCCTCTGCATTGCACCCTTTGTCACCTATTCAGGAACACCTAGAGAAAGATGGGTGCCATCAGGTGCCATTTACATCCTGTTCTTGCAAGATTTGAAAGATGTTTGTGAATAGACATGGGAGATGAAAAATCACCTGAATGTCTATGTGTTTACCCAAAGTAAGCATTGGAGCTTTGCCCCTCCTATGTAGCCGCATTTACACAACTCAGCAGAATATTGTCTTCAGTCATCTGATCACCACCACTTGGCTCAAAATGAGCACTGGAAACAAGTCTCAACACTTCTTTTAGAAAAGATTTACTTTAGATACTTAACCAGTGAAAAAAAAAACCAACCCCGAAACAGCCACAGATAATTCACACTCCTTTAATCCTCTAGGATGCCTCAAAAAATCACAGAAATTTTGTGACAAATGTACCTAACTGGTGAGTGCATGAAAAGTGTACAGTAGATGTACTAGATGTAGTTCAGAGGATCTACTAGAGCTGGGGGAAGACAAAACTTCCACAAAATTAAAAGTTTAATACAGTAAACTACTAAACACAATGCTTGATTTAACATATATGAAAAATAGATTAATTACAGTTGACAAGACTACTCAAAGTAGGAAATGCATTCTGTTCAGTGAACTGGAACATTAATGTTAAAATATTATTTATTACTTACTTACCTATCTCTGCTTACCAATACACTTACGTTAGTCACCAGCCTTACCTTCATAGAAATCCAAAGTGCACATCGTGTTTCCAATGACTGTATTGAACTGATTGATTTCTTTACTGCACTGCATCAGTTCCTTAGCTAGCTGTTCATCTAGGTTTGTACTGCGAATTACAGTCTTTCCCAGAACAACCTGTTCAAACTGAGGTTTGAAGGTGGCATCTACAGACTGCCTAGTTATAACCACTGAGCCTGGCTCCAGACCTGCAGTAAAAATAAACAGATATAGCTTCACAATGTAGTTAATGCTCTGTTTCCATACACATAAAATACACATCTTGACCGAACTCTGCTTCTTTTAAAGGTGGCACTTTTGCCCCTGAATTCACCAAGGGGATTTTTTTGTGCATGACTAGCTGCTTCAGTTTATTATTATAAATAATATCTGAAAGAATGAAATTTTTCCTTTTTCACTATATATTCTTTCATACCTCGTACAGGACAGGAATGTCCTTGTCCTCACATTGTCAGATCTCTTAAGTGTGTTTTCTCTATCCAAGGACAGATACTGCCTTTTATTTTAAAATTATGGAAGTAAAATTATTCATCTCCTGTGCAAAACTGTTCTCACCATCAATCACTTACTTGAAGAGAGATGCTTTACTCTCCTACAAAGATGTTTTGGTTTGAAGATAAAAAGAAATCAAGAGGGGAAATACCTATTCCACCAGATGTGCCAATGCGAATAATGGTTATGTTGGAACACTTGGCATGATACAACAGTTTGATCAGCTCGTGCAACATGATTGAAATAGAAGGAATGCCCATACCGTGCTGAAATGAAAGCAGAAATTCATATTCGACATTCACATAGACAATGCAAAACATATATGGAAGAAGGAGCTGGACAGTATCTCCTTCCAACTCATTCCCACAAAAACCCTACCTAACCTATGGGCCTACTGAAAGGCTACTGCAGATAAACAGAAAGACTCCCACTGGCTTTGGTACCCTATGGATGAAGTACAATATTTCTAAAAATCATGAATTACAAAATATTTATATTCCTAAAAGTTTAAGTGGTGTCCTTTCCTAATAGTTGACAAATGCACTTCATCATAGAACTTTTCTTAAAAACAAGAAAAACCCCACTCTGATTTTTTTTTACCAACCTGAAGTGCTAGTAAGTAGTTAAGCTAATTTTTTTTCAAAACACAGATTTTGTGGTTTATCACCACGAAGTTCAGCAAACATAAATCCACCTTAACTTGCATGACAATGCAATAACTACAACCCAAAAGAAAGGGTACAGAATGATACTACAGTTATGTAACTGCAACTGAAATATGTAATCATATCTACAAATTAAAGGTATGAAGTTATAAAATGCACACATGAGTTAGCAACACAAGTCCCATGGAATGCTACTCTTAAGCTATGTTAGCATATCTGATAATGCCACTGCAGATACTTACTTAGCTCTGGATGCAATAGAGCAGTATCTTCCAATACCCCACATGCATCACATGACCGTTTTTCCCCCCCATTATTCAGGAAACATAACAGGGAGGACTCAACAGTAAGTCTGTTAAATTATAAGGCAATTCCTGCAATATCTCAGTGGTACGCTAAAGAAAAAGGAGGTAACAAAGGAATGAAGGCCTCGGAGATTTGACCTCTTACAAGAAAGGGCTAAAAAGGAATTCTTATTTAGCTGACTGCACTATTTTGAGCGTGGCTGACACAAACTTAATAACCTGACTCTGTTTATTAAGTGTTTAAAAGAAATGTGCATTCATATTTTCTACTTTGAACAGCAAAATTGAACTGTGTCGCATACCTGATTCAGTGAGGCACTTACACTGACTGACAAAACGGGTCCCACTTTATACATTGCGTAACGGTCAGTTCCTGCACAGATGTTAGGATAGTCACAATCAGGGCTCCCAAGCCCCAGCTCTTCAGCTATGTAGGCGATAAAAGCTTTCATCCGTGAAGGACTTCCTCCAACACATACAAACTGGGGTGGACAGTATTCAACAAAACAAAATCAATTGCACGATGCAGCATATCAAAGAACATGCAAGGATCAACATGAGGATGCAAACACCTTCAGTTAACACAAAGCTATTCCCAGATGTAGTTCTTCTCGTAATCATTCTAAAAGGCCATGAAGAAAAATCATGGGGGAAAAAAAACCACACCAACCCTTCTATATAGCACTCAAACACCTTCATCTTGTTTTAACTAGTAAAAGACAGATACTGACTTAAAGGCCACCCAAAAAGGAGTTCTACCTGAACAGAAAGTTCAGTGTTTTCTTTTTTACTGGATGGAAAGAAACAGTCAGAAACAATTATCCCCATTTGCTTGATATTGAAAGTGACAAGAACCCACAAAATCTTACCACCTTTCCATTTATTCCTCAGTTGGTGGCATGCTGATACATTTAGTCTTATTTTGAAGACAGCTACACTTCCACCTTCTGCAGAAAAGCTTAGTCTTGCTGAATGAAATGAATCATCTTACCTTTACATCTCCAAACAATGTCGGAAAATCATGGGTACCAGTCCCAAGAGCAAAATGGTACAGGAAGTCTTCTTTCATTTTCTCCAGATGAGGGTTGCAGAGATGGATAAAATTCTCTCTACCAGGACAGCAGCATTGTGAAACACAGAGTACATACAAACCCTTACATTGAACATGCTAATTTTGCAAAGTCAAGCAGGAGAAGCTGGAAAATGCCACACCTAAGCATGACTGCACTACCTTATTTCGGTTCTTCATGCATTATGTTAAGGAAATTCTAAATTTCTTGACCATCTTATGTCTTATAATAAAATCACATATGATATTTAACTTCCATTCAAGGCACAGGATGAAATAGCTGAAGAAAAGCCCAGATGGTAGGATGCATTTGCAACAGCACAACCTTTACCTTAAAGAGTATTAAAGCTGTGAACCAGGCTGGGCCTTTATGGTGAGCAGAACAATAGGAGTAGGACCAGGGAATATTCAGTAGGCCACATTACTACACAGACAATCTGTAACTAAGCTGAAAAGCAAACCTGACCTCTAGTTTGACTGACCCCCCTGGCCACCTAAGAGGAGTAGGAAGATTTGGGCTTTAAAGACAGGCACAAAGGGGAATTCTGGCTATTTGGATCACTGTAACTCTGTGTCACCCAGTCAGAAGGAAAAAACTCTACAGTATGGGACTAGTAACAAGTACAGATGATCTGAAATAGGATAGGAAAGAGGCAAATGGGAATTTGAAGCAAAGAGAAAAAGAAAAAAAAATGCAAGAAAAAGGAAAAGAAGAAAAGGTAATAGTTCACTTCCTCTTGTTTCCTGCAGGAAAGTGATATAGTTTAAAAAAAAAAAAAAAAGGGCAAAAAAAGGCTTTTCTGAAGAACCAGGAAACAACAAGGCAAGGATACGTAGCACATGGGATCACCTTCATGGAAAATCTGATAGTGGACTAAGCAAGCAAGCTGAATGATTCATAAAATGTCTGCCTTGTGTCCTTGATGTTTTAAGTTAAATTGAAACAGGTAGTAAAAACTAGCCAGTAATCGCAAGCTTAAGCAAAATACCGGCCAATACTTCAAAGTAGTTTTTGAGAGACTAAATCAAGCAATAAATACCTTCCAGACACAAGAAGATGACTTAATAGCTTAATGAAGGCTCACTGCAGCCACAGCATGCCTCAGCAAATTCAAACTGCTTTGTCAGAGGAGAAACAAAAGAGCTTGCCTGGAGTTTATGCAAAAAATTACGACTTCACAGGAACAACTGAAGCCTAAACAGAGGTGTTTAGTGCTATTTTAGATGTTTTAGGTTATCTTATCTGTCTCCTAATGCCTGTCCAGAAAGGCAATGCTTTTCTGTAGATCCTATGTCTTATCTGTCAGTCCTGTGCAGGATGTATTGGTTACCTTAAGAAGCCTAAAGTGGCCTGGATGCCCACACTAAGGTCACTGAACTGTTCCTCAGAAAGCAAAAGAAAATTGTTACCACCTCAATATTCCAGTACAATCATTTTTTGTTCTTGAAATTCTCTCTCCAATGTCACTAACTATCCAGCAGCAGCTGCACAACCGAAGAAAGAGGTATCATCCCAATCCACCCTATTTGTCCCTGCCCACCACAGACTACCACCTTCAGCAAGCGAAAAAGCAGCCCAACAAGGCAGGTGGTTTATTTGCCCCTTCAATAGTACTTTCTTTCCATCTCCCACACGCCCCATTTGCCTCTCTTCATACTAATCACACCTAAGGTGGAAGCAAAGGCTTTAGTTGCCTTTGCTCTTTCCTCCAAACAACACCTTTGACTCTGTGAGAAATGAAGAAGTAGTGCAGACAGCCCAGGAGTTTGCCAGTTCATGTGAACAGAATTCCCAGGCTGTCTCCTCTGAATTATTCCTGTTCAGTTTTGTGGGACTCTTGACCCTTATTTCATGGGTCATTCTTTAATGCAGATCACATAGTTGGCTGTGCTGATGTTTACTGGAATGGCTTTTACATACAAATAGCCCATGATTTGGTATCACTTTACAATTTTTTCTCAGGCAAGCAAAACATATTTCCTTCTTTATGAGAATACCAGCAATCAAAGCTTCTCTCCAGGAAACAAAATGGGAAAGGGCGAAGCCTCTATTAAAAGTACAGGGAAATTCACGTGGTATGCTCCAACACCGCTGTCCTCATGCCTGGCCTAAATAACTTCCTTGCTCAGCAGCATCTGTATTTCACCTTCTTCATCTCATACCCCACCAGCAACACTCTTCAGCCCACCGCCTCACTGCAGCTAAGGGCTCTTACTAACTTATACTGGTTATCTGCCCATCCAGATCTAATTGCAGACTTGGACCTTGGGGTAAAATGGGCAATAACAGTACGTGTATTACTATGTGTACATAGGATCAATGCCATGGATTTACAGTAGAGGCAAAGTTTGCCTGATAAAAATCTTTGTCCTGTAACTCTGAGGAGCAGACAATTTATCCCCCTCATACTGTTGTAAAGCACCTACAACTTCTGGGGGTTTAAATAAAACATGAGTATCTGAGAACTAAATATGCATGTATGGTTTTACTAAAATAAGCTTAAAGTAAGGATTAGAGAAACAAATTGAAATATTTGTTTAAACTCTTGAAGCAGGTAGGTCTGGCCATATGCAGCAACCAAAGTCAACAATTCAACAGCTCACTGGGTTAAAAAATAAAGACATCACATATGCTTGGAAAAAAATGAAAAACAGCTAGCCAGCAGAGCCCTCTGTGTAGGTGTAGTTAAAGCAGATAAAGACTCCATTTGTCAAAACAGCATCTACTAGATAACTGATGTTATAATTAGTATTTGTACCCTAAACTTTATCTTAAACTAAATGAGCGTGTAATGAGTTTGGGAAGGAAGGTAAACATAAACTTGGACAAGGCAACTAATTTCTGAATCTTACTTTGAAGACTGTTCATCATCAGTTTTCTTCTCATTTGAGACACCTGGAGCCATGTGTGCTTATACCTAGAATTATGTTAAAAAAATCAGATGTAAGTGCATCAGAATACTCCCATCTGTAAAGCTAGCATAATTAACGGTGGGAGAAAGCTTCTATACAAATGATACTATCATGAATATTAAACTCCTAAAGTAATCCAGCCACACTACAGCTTTTATAACTATAGCAAATTAGCATCTCAGATTTTTTATGGCTGAGCATCACCACTTTCAAACCACTTAAGCCTAAACTAATCCCTGGCTAACATAACTCTTATCTCCCACTACTTCTGTTGTGTGGTATAAACAACAATTGGCTCACAGGCCAGAGGGAGTTAATTCTCATAGCTGACTAACTAATCCTCTTTCTTCTATATACCTCCCATAGTGTCAGTGACTGCTGAAATAGCTTTAGCCCTTTCACCACTGGCTCCAGAAGGTTTCCAAAGCTCATCTCTGACTGTCATGATGCCCGAAACCTGACTCCAGGAAGCATCTTACTCATAATATCCTCTTCATTAAACTCCGCTTACTGACCTGAAGAGACTTTCTATCTGTCCCAGCCTAAGGATGAGGAAGACCAAAGCAAAATATGACTCCAAAAAGCAGCAGCACTCTAGTTTATCATCCATCTTGAGTATCTTTTTTCCTAATCCATTACCATAACCTATACCAAAAACCTTTCTGCATTCTCCTTTACATTTAAATAGGCAAATGTATCCCTGAGGCTTTGGTGCTGATAGGATGACAGAATTCTAATCACAGACTGACTCATTTGTTATTATTTTCAGAAGTGACTAAGGCTACATGCCAAAGTTGCTAATTCCTGGGAATGTCTTTACAGGAAGTACTGAATCACAAAGTTTTTCTTTACCCTCCCTTGCAAAGGTCCTGACAGCACAGAGATTGTAATAGAGACAGGACTAGAATGCTTAAAAGCCCCAGGATTACACTACAAGGAAATAAATAAATAAATTTTAAAAAAAAAAAATCAATCTTGCCACAGAACTACGTAATATGTGAATTTTGAAAGAACTGAAGAATGAAACAAAATAAACCTGAAGTCCACCTATTAAAAGCCACTGAATAATGGAAGTGTACTAAAATGTATAAGGACAATTAGTTTTCTTCATTTAAAATACTAACTTTTATTGAATACACCTAAACTTCACACATAACATGTCTAAATGTATACTAGAATCTGTGCTCAAGGAGTCAAAGTATGAAAGTTGCTTTTAGAATCAATTACGCATCTTTATGGTGGTATGACTAGAGTAAGTTACTACTACGCTATTATACCATGTATATTATGAGAAAAATGTGTAACTTGTTGCAAGAAAACTACAGTGCTCTGAGTCCTATTAACAAGGCATTAGAAGATAAGAAGAACAAACAACAAAGTGATTTTGATGTACCTAGATGACAAATCGCTGCAAATAAACTGAGGATACTCATTCAGCTGCTGTTCAGAGTCTTAAGCAACTACGTGATTTTTAACAGTGTTCTTGGTTCTGTGTTCCTCTAGGTAATGATGTACTTCAAAAAAACAGAGAACAAAGTTCCCTGGTCGAGTCGAAAGTCCAGAATACCCTCTCCACAGCCCCCAAGCTGCTGCCTTGGCAGGAACAGGAGCGCGCGGAAGCATTTTCCCACAGCAGACCCTTCTGGCAATCGGGTGGTAGCTAACAGGCAGCCAGTTAATATAAAGCCACAAAAAATTTCACACTGCCTAAAGAGAAGGAAGTTTTTATGGCCACGTCAAGGGCTTCAGCACTGTTCCTCAGCCAAACTTAAAACTGATGTCCAAGAAAAATGTGCTCCCAGAAGGGCTCAGCTCGAGAGCAGGCACAGCCCGCCGTAACAAGTGTGCAAATCCCCGGGCCGATGTTTAAAACCGGGCAGAATCCGCGACAATTATTATTTCTCATTTCCCCCTCCCTCTCCTTTTTTTAACGGAAAACCCAATTAATAGTATCTTTAAGGAAACGCTCTAGTTCGGCATCAGCGCAGAATCGGTATTTACACCGCGGCTTCCCTCTTGAGGTGGTACAGACAACGACAGCTCGTTCACCGTGCACATCCCTTCCTCTTGCTCCGCCGCCGGAGGTACCTGCAGGCAGCTCCCACCCACCTGCCCGCGGCAGCGACGGCACGGCACGCCCGCACCCCGCTCCGACGAGACCCCTGCCGCAGCGGCCCTTCCCGCAGCAGCGGCGCCGCACCTCCCCGCCGCCGTCCCCCCGCTGTCCCCGCCGCTGTCCCCCCGCGGCGGCCGAGGGAGGCCCGCGGGCTGCAGGGGGCCCCACCCCCCACCCCGCCCCGCGCCCCCCGAGCGGCAGCCGCCGGGGCCCGGCTCTCACCTGCGGCGGCGGGAACCGCCCGCTGCGAACCGAGGCGCGCCGCTCCTGCACCCGGGCGCTGCGGGGGCCCAGCCGCCTGCCGGCTACGGGCGGGCACCGCCCCGCCACGGGCGGGGCCCGCAGCACCGGGCGCCATTAACTCCCTGCGCGCCGGCGGCGCGGCCGCTCGGGGCGGTGGCACCGGCCCCACGGACGCCGGCGGTGGGGAGGCGAGAGCAGCGCGCCTCGTGTGCGGGCAGCGCCGGCCCCCGCCGCTCCCCCGCAGCGCTGCCAGCTCCCAGCGCCGTCCTGTACGTACGTGCTGGCACCCGCGGGACTGCGGAGTCGGGCTGCGTTGCGCCGGCATTGGTACCTACATCTGTAAATGTATATTCGTACAGACTGTCTTTAAGTGCACGTCTTTCACGAGCACTTTTGTACGGCAGAAGAAGGGGGTGAGGAAAGAGCACTGGTGGCTTCTGCTCATACCACAGAACAGACTGTTTCAGTTGGAAGGGACCTACAGGGATCACCTGGTCCGACTGCCTGACCAGCTCAGTGTGACCCAGTTAAAGCACGTTGTTAAGGGCACTGTCCAAATGCCTTTTAAACACTGACAGGCTTGGGGCACTGACCACCTCGCCAGGAAGCCTGTTCCAGTGTTTGAACACTCTCCCGGCAAAGAAGTGCTTCCTAATGTCCAGTCTGAACCTCCCCTGGCACAGCTTTGAACCATTCCCACGTGTCCTACCGCTGGATCCCAGGGAGAAGAGCTCATCGCCTCCCTCTCCCCTTCCCCTCCTCAGGGAGCTGCAGAGAAGCCATCAGGTCACCCCTCAGCCTCCTCCTATTGAACAGGACTGTCCCTAGAATCAAACCCTGAGGAACACCACTGGTGACCAGTTACCAGTCAGATGCATTCCCATTCACTACAACCCTTTGAGCTCTGCCCTTCAGACAGCTCTTCACCCACCGTACCGTGAACCTGCTCATCCCACAGCTGGACAGCTTTTCCAGAAGGATGCTGTGAGGGACAGTATCAAAAGCCCTACTAAATTCCATAAAAACTACATCCACGGCCTTCCCCTCATCCCCTAGGTGGGTGACCTTGTCATAGGAGGCTATCAAATCTGTAAAACAGGACTTTCCCTTTGTGAACCCATGTTGACTGTGCCTGATGGTAGCATTAATCTTTAAATGGCTTTGAATAGTTCCCAGGAACTGAGGTTAGACTAACAGGTCTGTCATTCCCTGGTTGTTCCCTCACACACTTTTTGTAGATTGGAATACCATTGACTAGCTTGCAGTCATCAGGGACCCCCCACCCCAACTCCCAAGACCTTTGGTAGATGATTGAGAGGGGTCCTGCCATATCATCCACTAGCTCCCTCAGTACTGTGGGATTAATCTCATCAGACTCACGGACTTGTGAACATTCAGCTGATACAGCTGGTCCCTTACAATTTCAGCGTCCACAAATGGAAAGTCACTGTTCCCACACTCACAATCCTCTGACTCAGGGGACTGGGCAGCCCAAGGTCTATCAGTATTATTAAAGACTGAGACAAAAAAAAGCACTGAATGCCTCCAATTTTTCTTCTTCCTCATTAGCCAGATGTGCATCTTCAACAAGTATCAGTCCAATGTTTTCTTTAGACCGCCTCTTGCTATTAACACACTTAAAAAAGACCTTCTTATTGTGTGACACAACACTGACCAGTTTCAACTCTAATTGAGCTTTGCCCTTTCGTGTCTTCTCCTTGCACATACAAACCACAGCTGTGTAATCTTACTGCGAAGCTTGACCTCAGTTCCAGAGATCATATGATTTATTTTTCTCTCGAACTCCATAAGCAGTTCCCTGTTCAGCCAAGCTGGTCTTCTGCCCCACTTAAAACACAGTGGAATTGCCTGCTCCCATGCTTCTGAAAGGTGGTTCTTAAAAACTAGTCAGCACTTGTGGACTCCTAAGCCCTCAAAAGCAGATTCCCAGGGTACTCTGCTAGATAGGTCCCTGAATGGCTTAAAGTTTGCTCTTTTGAAGTCCAGGGTAGCAACTCATTGTTATTTTTTCTCATTACACTAAAAATTTTATACTCAACCATTTCACAATCACAGTGGCCAAGACAGCCACTTATGATCACATCTCCCACAAGTCCTTCTCTATTCACAAACAGCATCTCTATAAGAGCATCTTTCCTAGTGTGCTCACCAAGTATTTGTGACAAGAAGCTATCTTCCACAAACTTCAAGAACTTCCAAGACCTGCTCATCATAGCAGTATGATATTCCCAGTTGATGTTTATCAAGTTGAAATCTCCCATAAGGACAAGCGCTACTGATCCAGAAATTTCTCCTAATTGCCTATAGAGTAACTCCTCAGTGCTTACATCTTGGCTGGGCAATCAGTTGTAGACACCCACTACAACATCTTTGTTTTCCACACCCTAATCCTCATCCAAAGGCTCTCAACCACATCATCACTAACTGTAAGGGCTGTACAATCAAACCTCTCCCTTGCATACAATGCAACTCCCCCACCACACTTGCCCAGCCTATCCCTCCTGAACAGCCTGTAGCACTCCATCCCAGCACTCCATAGGAACCATTTCACCAAATCTCACTAATACCAATGATACCGTAGCTCTGGGAACTGACCAACAGTTCCAGTTCATCCTGTTAGTTTCTCATACTGCATGCATTGGTGTATGAGCATTTCAAATGCTCCCAGGGGCAGCATAAACGTTCCCACTAGCATTGCTACCCTCAAGCGTTGGCTTACCTTCAGCAATCCTGTTGGTATCCCCTTCCACCATTGATTCTAGTGTAAAGCCCTCTCAATCATTCCCACCAACTTACATCCAAAGATGTGTTTTCCCCATCAGGACAGGTGGATCTTGTCAGGTCTCAGCACTGTAACACTTTCCTCTACTTGAGAAGTACTAAGTTAGTTGTACCTAACTTGGCAAAACAGGCACCAGTGAGTATCATTGCTGGTATCAAATTCAGTGTGTCAACCAACTAACAGCTACAAAGCATATAAAATGCAGGTCTGCATTTTGGATGGAAAACAAGTGTTAATACAAAGACCACCATGTGGGTCTGAAAAATTGCCTCGGAAACAGAACCTGAGCTGCCTGACTAGTAGCTTACTCAGCCTCTGCACCAGCCAGTGGTAATGATGTAGTATTTAAAATAAAAAAATCTACTCAACATCAATCAAACCAACACAACAGAGGGCTAATCTTCATTATAACAAAAACCTGATTTATGTCTGGCATCCTAAACATACACAGAAACCTGGAGAGTGTGACACTACCATCTTAGGTCAGGTGATCTTTTAGAGTTACAAGCTTGAGCATCAATCCACAGGTTTTAACACACTGCATCACTAAAGCAGCTAGCCTGCAACTGTTTGTTAATTCACAAAGTTCTCACAAGTCCCCTCTGCCTAAATAAAAAGAACAGATTCTCCACAATTAAATAGCTCCTAGCTAAGCTCAAAGTTTTGCAAAGCAAGGGAATATAAAATACACCCTTGGCTCCTAAAGCTAGACAGGCAAGCACAGCACAACTGTCACCGTGGCATCTCCAGCGTTACTTTGATACAGCTGACCCTGCTAGAGCTACATCAATTAGCCTGAGAAAAATAAGCAAAACTAAGCTGTGAATTCAGCTTGCACCATTTTTAGTTCTGAAAGAGTACCTGTTCCTCATAAAGCACCAGTGAGATCCCAAACAAGAAATGAAAACTTTTGCAAGAGGAACCCATGGCATTTAGCTACAGAAGTAACATTTGCAATGGAAATAGAGCTACAATCCCACAAGTCTGAAATTATAAGGAGCCTGCAAAGAGAGACTGCAAAATTTACTTAGCTTGACACACACTTTCCTGTGTCTATCTTAGAGAGTCAAGTCCCCGGTTTTTATGTGAGAGACATAGGACAAGCAATAGTTCTTCCAGAGAAGATATACTTAATCTGGCAGAACTGGTTCAAGCTGGAAACAGACAAACTTAAAATGATTAAAGGATTACCCTTTTCCATCAATTAGCAAGAAATCTAAAGCAAAACCAAAGAAAAAACCATAAAACACTCTGTAAGCATAAACATTGTTCACACAGTAACTGAAGACATTAAATCCAGAATCCTTCAACACAATTTTTAACATAGTTTTTCCTACCAGAACCACACTGTAGTTTGTCATAATAGGGAATTCTTGTGAGACAGAGCAACTAAACCCTTCTGTCCATCAGGAGGGTAAACACAATGGGCACAAGACATTGATAAGATGCATTTCTTACAAAATCATGTATTGGGCATTTAGAGTAAAATCTCTTAATATCCTGTCTCACACCAAAGGACTTTGTATGGGAATATAAAAGAGAGAAATGCCCTGCACACAGATGCATTTCTAGCCCTTAACAGCATACAAGAGAGATTGCTTAACAAACTAAGAAAAATGTCACCTGCTCAAGTTGTTTAAATCTCCAATAGGTAAAATAAAAGCACAGCCTCCTAAGGCATCTTCTGTTTTTCTGTTCCTTGAACAGCATACTTGAAAGCTATGGTAGTAGACAATCCAAAATAAGGACCTTAGAACAACATTTTAATTCTGTGGAAGAAACTTTTCTTTTAAATAGGAATATTACCTACCCCTTGATCTCAGGGTCCACTGAAAAATCTGCTTTGGCTTTCAGGAGGTTTCTCATTAAGCTATATATTAAGAGAATAGTCAATGTAAATTACTTATTTTGTAAATAAAGAGTAATCAGGTTACTGTAGTTACCACTTTGTCTGAAACGTTCAATAAATAATGCAGCTCTATGACTAATAATTGGTAGTAACCTTTGCTCTCAGTAATCTCCAGAAAACTTTTTTAAAATTTAACTTTAAGCTTCCTGGTTTTTTAATCTTTGGGTTTTCATTCAATTTTTTATTTTAGTGGGAAAAACACCTCAAGTATAATTATGAAATATGTTAATGTGTTACTTTAGAAGACTGAAAAATACACAACTACATAGTGGGATTATTACAACCATAAATTGCAAAACCTGCAACTGGCCTCACTTTACAAACTTTTATATTGCATGGATGAAAACTTACATCTATGGAAAATAAGGCTGGCTGTTCTTTTATAATCAAAAGTATAATCCTTCCTGCTTACTATATATCATTTTATAGTCAATTGGTCAAATAATTCAGTGCAGCTATTCAGACACATACCTACTGCATTTTGATTCTTCTGTCGTTCTGCATATTTAGCATCAGTAAAACTACTAATAGCAGGACAAAACATTCTAAGACTGAACTCCCGTATTTCTCCTTCTAGCTTTTTCCCAGGCTATAGCACAATATGTAACTACATTCTGAAAAATAATCTGCAGAGGACTGCAAAAGCAGAATATTTGCTGACGGAAAAAAAATGGCTTCATCCTACATCTTTTACAACTAAGTCTGCACATTCAGCGCAGATTTAAGTGTTTAGGAAACAGATATGCTAAAGTCAATGAACTTTTAGATGCTTAAGAAATGCATCGGCCAATTCAATTTTTGTTTGCATTGCTACACAATGAAAGTTAATGCATATATACCCTTGATCTGCAAACGTGTTTATATTTTAGTCTAAAAAGACATAAATGGTAAGAATTAAGTATATATTTGGTCACATAAAAATTAAAACAGCCATTAGACTTCACTACAGCGAAATGGTTGCATGTAAAAGGAAAATTAATCCTCAGTACATAAACTGCCAAGTTATTTTTAAATCTGTATCTGGAATTCTATTTTAAAAATATTCCATGTATTCAGTATACTTGGATGATTTCATAAAATGTAATTGCACTTTTGTCTTATCTTTGGGCTTGTAAAGCAATCAGTATTTAAAAAAATATAAAAATCTCACTTATTACTAAAAGGCATTCAGGTCAGAGATGAAGCACAATGCAATTAAATAAACATTTCAGCATTTAAAACACTAAGGCTAGACTTTGTACGGAAGTGCCCAGCTTTTTGACTTCAGCATGTCTCTGAAAAACAAACACTGAAAACCCCTCCAGACCCAGAACCTTCCCCTGCTTTTATATGGAACTGCTGATGACTTTGAAAAGCGCCAGTAGCATGACTGCATTGACTCAGAAGTAAATAAAACAACATAATTACTGGGGTAAGGTGAACCTGAGCAACACATTTCCATCCTTGTATTCAGATGGAGCTTTTTGATTTGTTACCCTGCTTTGATTTCATGTCCCTTGGAGAACTGGCAAGTTATGCTTCTTCTGCAGCTCTCCATTATTCTGAACGCACAAACACAAATTCCAGGGTTCTCTACCTGCTCCTATAAAGAGAAATCTTAGGCTGTTAATATTCTAACTCATGGTATTCAAACTGTGATCCAAGAAGACTCAGCTGGCCAACAGTGCAGATCAAACATCTCCTTGGCTTGATTAAGGAAAGCCGAGTATACATTAATGCCACATTAGCAAACTTAAGAATTTGAGGAATGTCATGTGAGTATTACCTAATGGTGACCAAGGTAAAAAGAGACAATTTTTACAACAGGATATGGTGTACAATTTTAAAATATCTGAAATCCAGGACTGTAAATACCTCTAAGTACACAGCTACAGTAAAGCAAAACAGCGCTGAATCACCAAGTTAGGATCTCAGCTGTCCTTCTGTCTCTGCCTCTAAGAATTGCCTAAAAATATGACTGTTCTGGAAAAGAACTCCAATACATAGGAATAAGTGTCCAAAAGTGAAGAGGACTCAGACATTAAACAACTCAAAGTAATAAAGTTACATTAGGAAGCTTTGTACAGATCTTAACAAGACCATCAAATAGAAAAGAATTATTAGGATTCTTGTCTGCAGGTCAGCAGTATTGCAGCCACACAGGAATTCTTACTTTATGGAGTAGATGTTGAGGATTTGGGCACAGCAAGCACCTTCAAGTCTATGTGAATAGGTGATCTATAAATTTGTAAACACTAAGATATCCATTCTAGTTGCTTATTTGGTGGTTGCTGCGTTTTTTTGCCGTAACATTACTGTCTTCAACCTTTTCAGTAGATGTGTACTAAACCCCTTTCAGAAAACTTTCTACAAGAAAAAAAAACCACATTGAAATAGATTCCATATATGCTCAAGAACAAAACCCTTCTTACTCAAGTGATGAGCATTAAAACCGTTAAGCTACTTAACTCTGGAAAGTTTCATCATCATTTCACATTTCCCCTTTCTTTTATGTTTTGTAACTGTACAGTTTTTTTACAGTAAAGCGTGTAACTACAATTAGTATTTGCAATAGAAGTTTTTCCTACAGTAAGAGGAGTCAGGAGATCAAAGTGAGACTGAATATTAGTACTATTGCTGATAGTTATACCCTGAAAGTATGCTACAAAGGGTGTCATACATGTAACTTATTTTACTGTTTCACTGGGCACAACAAACCCAGCCCTCTATTACACATTTTACAGACACTAGAAATAAAAATTATAACCTTATCCAAAGACTCTATCAAATAAAGATAGCTGAATTCATGGATTAGGCATGTTCATATGACTGAATAAATCTAAGTAGTTCATAAAATGTACTTATTTTTTAGGAGAACATCATGCAGCTACTGGTGATTACTGCATTAGATGTAAAAGTTTATTGTTGAAATTCTAACGGTATCAACAACTTCACTGTTATATGTACACGATTTCTTCACATAACCTTAGTCTTTAGCGGTTCTCTATAATGGCAGGTGACAGTTTTTCTACTGGTCAGGTTTTAATACTAAGAGCACCAGCTCTGGCATCTCCTTGTACTCTAACCTAGAAAAGTAGATCTCACCAAAAGCTCTGCTTTTACAGCAAAATTAATGGTTTCAATGTATCTGAACATAATCCATAATACAAACTGTAAGTGAAAACAGACAGAAGGCAGTAATTATTCCCCTCGCCCCTCAGATACTTTTATATTTGGAAAATGTTGCTGAATAACCAATAACTGTACATTTAGGTATTTTCACATGTTTTACTTAGATATTTTCGTATGGTTTAGCCTTTTATTTTTGTAAATAAAACGTAGTTGAATTGCTGGTTAGAATGAACAGGAAAGAAATTCAGGTGCTGGGTCTAACATCAACAGTAAAACTTCCACAAACTTTCACTGAAAATTGTGAAGGTTCAGATTAGCAACAGGTTTACCTATTTCAAATCAATTTTCATATCAAAGTTCTAAAGAAAAGCACTATCGAGCCAAATCCTCTAAACATTCTGTTCAAAGAAATATATATTCAGTAATACATCTTAAAATCTTCAGCTCTTGGATTCAGAGGTGCATAATGTACTGAGTGCACTCTGAAAATGAAACTAAAAATTACTCTTTTCCTTATGAAAACCTTCACTTTTCATAGTAGTAGCAAAAAAAATTTACTGAAATTCTAATGTGCTTTATAATAAATATTTAATTATTCATAAGATTTCATGAATACAGCCTAATTCAGGTAGATAAAAGAACAAGTGTTAAAAATATCAGCATATCTAGCTTTTTCAAAATATTCAGATGATTTATATACAAAGTACAAACTGTTTTGCTGGTGCGAATAAACATGGGGATCTAGCACATACTATTTTTTTTTTCAGTCAGAACTTCAGGATAAATAAAATTTTTATTTAACAGTTTAAAGTGCAGACATCATATATAGCCTAGTTCACAGCACCGTTACCCAATGATTCATCTTCTGTGTATCAAGACTGTAACAAGAAATGCCAGCAGGTCTTAATTTAATTATGTGGCTGAACACTATGACTGATCAACTAGTTCTTCTGCAGCAGGCATAGCAACAGAATTGTCCTAGAAAGCTGAATAGCTGGTCTGGATAAACGGCTAAGAAGCCATCTTTCCAGTGAAGGTTTGCCTTTTTCACTGCAAGGGTCCATACCAGTTTGATTCTTTCTATTTACATTTTATGCCATATCATACAGTTCCCCCTCACCTTTCTTTATGGCATAGGTCATGAGTATAACTGTACTTAAACAAAGTTGCTGGTTTGGACACATCGATACTGTGCCTGTGTCTAGTCAATTCAGCAGCAATATGATAACTGTTTAACAGCAGCAAAGGAGCACTAGTCTAGTGTAGGAGAAAACTTCGGCTTTGGGTTTTTTTGTTTATTACATTAAGAAAAATGTCTAGGAAAATGCACTGACAGCTGTTGCCTGTTCTTTAAAATTTGCTGTAATCAAGCACAATAAAGTTCATCCATATTATAAGTCAAATAAACTTCTCAATCAGGAATGAGTTTAACTATAAAAAAGCTATCTGACAAACATGTAAATAGTGGACTATATAAGCCACATAAAGCTTTACTTCCCCAATAGTCTTTTTAAGTTACTTCTAACGTCCCTGAAACTGTGGCTTTGACTCTACCTGCAGGTGCCTATTCAGACTGTGATGGCTCTGAATCTACAATAAAAAAAGATTAAAGTTCTTAGGATAACTTCAACCATAAGAATACAAAGGTCAACTAAAATTTTCAGTTTCTCTCTCACATCAAAATATATACAAATTCCATTACTTTTTTAACTAACAAGACAGACAAGCTACCTACAAAGTTTGCAGTATGATGCTAATCTATAATCAAACACAAATGGGTTATAGATTTACATACAGAATGGGTTATATCCCCTGTCTGATGTGTCTTGGACTCGTCCTGCACAAGAGAGAACAGAGAAAGCGCTATCTCAAAAGGGAGCTGCAAGATGCTCATGCTGCCAATGGCTTTGGATGAGCAGACAAAAGTACCCAAGTGGGAAGAAAATACAAGCACTACCTTCAATATATATGCGTAAGAATGAAAAGGACAAGGTCAAAATTGAGTCAAGGTACATGCCTGAATGAAACCATACTGTTAAGAGCATTAAAAAAAAAAATATCTCCTTTTACACCGAAATACAGAATCAGTCTCAATCAGAATAGCTATGATTGAAAAAGGAGGGCAATACGAGTAAAGCAGGTGTCATGTTACCTCAGAATCTGTGAAAGAAAAGCATCTCAAAAATAAGATCTATCTATATATCAAACTATGCAGCATACTGACTTTTCAGCAGGTTTAGAGTATACCTATAATTTTGTTCTCTATGCATAAGTGGTATAACCAAACCAATACCATGATTGCTCTGAAAACTCTTCAGATTGCTTTCTATATCCCAAATGTCTTAAAAGATGAACACTTCACATTAAAGAAATAAACTATCACCAAATGAATGAATTTGACATTTCAAAAAAATCACAAATCGTTTCAGTTTACTCACAGTAATGGAAAAGAAAAATATCAGTGCACAGGAAAGCTACACTGAACCTGAAAACAAAAGAATAATATTCAAGATTTTCTTTCATACTAAGGAAGAGCACTTTTAGGCTCCACAGTTGAATTGTGAGGTCATTGCACCTCCTAAGGCAGCATCCTCTACATGATCAGAGTTTGGATACTGAAGCTGACTTTGAAGAGTGGCTTCTCAGATTGTGCACCCTCTTTCAGGTCCAGATCAAGATCAGGCTTCATCCCATAGTTTTATAGCAGTTTTTCTTCTGAACAATAACACACTTCTGGTTTTCTGTTTGCCTGTTTTCTTCTGATGCTCACCCGGAGGAAGAGGTTCTGAACACACACACACACACAAAAAAAAAAATATTACTGGAAGACAAAGATGAATCCAGGAAATGCTAAATTGCCAGAGAAACTGAATTAACTGGTCTCTAAGACTTTCACACATTGATGTATCAAAGTCAGGGGAGTGATGGCAATCCCCAGTGTATACATAAGCATTCACTGATACAAACAACAAAAAAAGTCTGGAGCTTGCAATGTGTATGTTCAACAGCATTTTAAGAGATTGCTATAGAAAACTGATGTAACTACCATGGTTACCAAGCCACCGTATAAAGACCAAGCAAAAGGTCTTGGACAGAAGTAACAGGAATTTTCTGCCTTTTAACCTTTATATCTAGGGGTTTTCGAGTGATGTCTTTAATCACTATTACCATTATGCATGATAAAGGTTTAAAATCATAGGTAAACACTGGATAACTTTCTTTCACTCGAATAAAACTTGCTGCAATGACACAGTCTTCAACAACCTGCATATATTTATGTTGGTAATTTTTTTATGAATAGTCATCTATTTCTTAAGCACAAGTATTGACGACATTTGTCACAGAAGTTTTCAGAAAAACATTTGGGGCCAAATGCTGTTCACAACAAATAGGCAACTAATATTGTACGGTCTGCTTAAATTTAGGCAGAAGAACAGCATGTGTCTGTAACATTTTACAAAAACGCATCACACAGAAGCCCTTGGATCAGAACAGAGCCTACTTCTGCATTTGTAAAGATGAAAAAAAAATCCATGAAAGCCCCAGTATTCACCAGCTACAAACAGGAACACTCTTTTCTTTAGCTGGTCGTAGCGTACTGTAAGCTAAGCATAGTAATTCATTAAGTCTCATCATACTCAGAGTGCACCACACAAATTGTTCAGGCTAACTTCTGCTGTTACCTTGAGATCCAAACTCACTTCAGAAGAAACCGCTTTCAATAATTTTACCTTTGGACTGCTCACTATTTTCAGATGTTTTTTGAATCTTTTTTTCACATCCAGTACACTGCTGAAACCAGTCCGTCCCATAACCATTGCCAATTAATTTGCTCAAGTTTACTGCTTCACTTTTTCTCTCAGCAGGCCTGTAAATCCAAATATATTAAGGAAAACAAAGCATAAATAAACCAAAACGGGGATTAGGTGGGAAGATTTTATTTTGCACAGAAGAGGCAATAGCCTTATAATTTATTTCTAAGTAACTAATTATATATTCTACATGTAATCATCTAATAAACAAAACTAACAAAATCAAAGCACATAATGATGTCTGATTCAGTAATGTGTAATCTTACATGAGAAAAGCCACCCATTTTATTGCAGTTTTACATGTATAATACTTACACAGTGCTGGTCTTAGAGGTGAAAAAATGAAAAAGGGAAATCATACAAAGAATGCGTAAGTAAAAAAGGCTGACAGTACTCATTCTGTGCTGCATGAAGGTGAAAGTTTATCACAGATTTGCTCTCAAGTTCATTAGACAGTTTAATTACTTATTTTGTATCCTTAACATTTCTAAACCATACTGGGATTACTGATCGCTCTGCAATAAATTTTTAAGACAAAGTACACAGAAACAATTCAGTTGTGCACACAACTGATGATGTGATTACATCACATCACAGATGATACAACAATTTGCTTAAAAGACTTATCTTCCAGATGTTCATTACAGTATTTTTGCTGTGCCTGACCTTATATGGGCTACAGTTTATGTTTTCTTAAAATGGTAGTCTTACTTGTGTCTCTGTAACCTATGCTTACAGAACTAACAAGGTATACTTGTTATTTCACTGGTATTGAGAAAAAACCCATACAATTTAGAATACGATGAAAGTGCTACATGAAGACATGCAACAGTATGCTTAGTTTTCCTAAAGTAAATGTATATTGAATAGCTTTTCCATATGAGTTAAAGTGCTACTATTATAGTTGTTTGTAAAATTATTTTAGCATCGCACATGATGGCAAGTTTACTAGCAGTAAGGATCCACGAAGTCCATACACACATCTACTGATCCCTGCAATTTTACAAGGAGTAATACTACTTGCATGCACAAATAGTTGCAGGCTTAGGAGTTTAATGGATTTCATAAGCGTACTACTTACATAGGTGGGAAGGAAAGCTTATTTTTCCCACTAAATTCCTTGTTTGTAGAAACATTTGGCATTCTGCTTGGGTATTTAGGGTTTATAGCTGGGAGCTTTACCTGTGTTGAGAGAAATCTTAATTTAAGAAAAGGAATTATGATAATAAGGATTATCTGATAATATAACCTTTGCTTTTGAAGGTTATATTAAAGGTCCTAAATATCTTCAAATACAACTATCTTATCTGTGTAATTTCTGTAAGAGTAGAGTATAAAGGAATAGCAAAAAATAAAGCAGCACTTTAGTTATTCTAGGTGAGATCAGCTGTTTGTTCAATATGTCAATAATGCAAAATGTGCTCTCCACAAGCTTTTCCCTCACAGTACACTTTACCCAAAGTTAAGCTTCAAGTTGAAACTTACCCATTGCAACCTCTCACCTGGGCTCATTTCTTTGTATGCAGTGTACAAAAACATCCCAGTCTTACTAAAGTCAACAGGACCAGACATTCATTTCCTTTTTAATTACTACTTTTTTTTTTTTTAATAAAAAGGATAGAACCCCATATAAGAAAACAGTTGTGGTACACTGAACAGAGGTTTGAAATTTGAACAAACACAGCTATATTGGGGGAAGCCTAGAGCAGAAAAGTGTATTTTACTTTTATCATCTTTCACTTGCTAATGATCACTAAAGAAACTCAGTGTTAACTGAAATACAGAAAGGTAAGATGACATCAAGAAAGCCAGTGAAAGGACATCACAAAATCTAGGCCTGAAAGTTGGAAAACTGAAAAGCAATGAAGAGACATTAGCAACACATATCAAAGCTGTTTATTATAACTTCGATCAAGATCAATAGCTGCTCAAAGGTCAACTTACTTCCCTCCTAAATAAAAGCATTAAATTAAATATCCCAAACAACTCCCAAATATTTTTCACTTACAGCTGCTAAGAAATCCTGAGATTAAAGAAAAAACAAAACATCTTTATAGACTATTCACGGCTTCCTTCACTGCATGAAGACAAGGGGAAAAAAATCCTAAAGATAGCACAAAGTTTTCAAAGCTTTTTAACATTATTTTGTATTATACTAATAAATCCTTTTAATTAGAACCTACATATTATTTGAGCATTCTCTCTTTTAAACATGCAACACTCCTAGGAGAGTCCCATGGGGTAAAAGATACTACTTGCAGGTTATTTTAAAAATCAGGAAGGGTAACTAGAAGTGAAATGTATTACTCTATAAATTTAGAAGTGTACAAAGGATAAAGATACTTCCCACCTATGTGGACATACCTACTGCAATACAGGTAACAGAACAAAAAATCATGAACAGAGTACAAAAATCAGATGCATCAGCTTCAGTTGCACTTGGATTGCAGCCACTACAAAACAACTCCCATGAAACCATCCACAAGGAGATGATTCCAAAATAGATGTAAATACACCATAAACTTCTCAAGAAGCCCATGCACATTTAGTATGGAAAGAGCAAAGAAAAGTATAAGGGCATTTGAATACATCTGATCAGTGAACCAATTAAAAGAAGCAGACCTGAATGTTCAGAGAGTGTAAGTTTTCTTATTTTCCAGGAGAAAACGAAGCCTAGGACAAACAGTTCTACTGATTCTGAAACAGGACATCAGTGCTAACCAACACGTTAAGTCAGTGTTGAAATCCCTACAGACTTCAGTGGAGTCCAGGTTTCACCAGAAGTTCCAGAATCTGGTAAAGATTGCAGCCTGACTGCAGTTACGTTGAAGCTTAAAGAGATGAGAAACTGGGACACCTGTCAAAGAAAAAAAGATGAGACTAGCAAAAAAGCATGCAGTGATGTCAGAAGCAGTGATGTCGGGTGAAGAGGGGTGTCTGCTGTCCAATCTGGACGTTACCAAAACATGTTAGCCTCTTAGAACTACTTTTCAAATCCGTCAACACCGTTCTCTGCTGAAGCAGCCTACTTGTGCTTTACATTTCAAAAACGCTATCCTACTGTGCAAAAAATTGCAGTGCTGTCTTCCATCTATCACTAAACTGTACCATTTCAGATCTGACATACCATGGAAGTTTCTGATCCAGGACGGTTACCAACAGTTTCAACTAACAAAAAGAATTTAATTAGACAAGTAGAGATTACCAAACTCAGGTAACTTTTTTTCAAATATTGAAGGCATGATGGCACACGGGGCAGCACAAAAACGATTTGATAGGCAGGATATATAAATAGTAGATGGAAAGAGATGAGACTCTCCTCTTGGCACCAAAAAGAAGCACTAGAAAAGGAAGCCTAGTAATTAAAGAGTTAATTAAAGGGCAGGGGGAGGGGGGAAGCCTAGGGAGATTTTGTCTAGATGACAAAGACCCAAGTATCAAAACTAAAGTCAAGGGGAAAAAAAAAAAAAAGGTAAAAAGAAAGGCAATGAGAAAAGACTTGAAGGCTGCTAGCAAGTCTTGCACATTGTTTTAAATGTTGTCTTTCTTTTATTGGGATTAAATGAGACAGGCTAGCATAAATTACAAGTTTCAAAACATTCCCTACTGTTCAAACCAGCTAACAACTGAGAAAAGGAACAAGGGAACAGACAAGAATTTGGTTTTGGAGGGCACCTACAGTCCCACCAGATGCTGTTTGTTACTTTACTGGGCAAATTCAGCATTAAAAGCAGACCCTTGTGGCCACTATCTCAATGGTTATAGCTGAGGAGGCATCTTCACTTTGAGAAGCCTCTATTTAATAGCCATCAACCTTCCCAGGTGAAGCAAACTATGTAGGACATTTTTTACGTGTTCTTGGTTTAAAGCATTTTCTCCCTTTGTGAAGAGATGGCAATGACATATCCTAAAAATTACTACCTACACTTATTACTAATACACATTTATTAGTCTCAGATTCAAGAGCCATAAAATGTGATGTGCTTTGTGCCTGGCTGGCATACAAAGAACAACGGATACTTGCTGCCAGCATGGGAGGCTAGAAGCCCCCAGATGAAATCCTCGCTTCCCCAGGATCAAGGGAAAAAAATCTAGATTACTTTTCAAATCTCTCTCTGAGGTAAAATTCTGACCTCAGATGAGTAATCCTTTTGCTACAGTACATATATACGTTAAGTATGTATGCATATTTACACATACATTTCAGGCAAGTGCCTGAAAGAGACAGCTTCAGACACAAAGTAGTAATCTTACCCGTGCTGCAGGAAGATTGCCTAATACTGATGCTGACCCTGATACCACCTTCAGCTGATCTCCCACTCATACACAGGCCCACCTATTTCTTAAGGTCACAACATTCTCAACCCAGCCTGGCTGGTCCACAGGATGCATAGGTGAAAGGATGCTTCCACCTGGGCTAGTAGTCCATCACTTTGCCATGCACACAAAGGCTGAAAGCCTTCGTGCACTAATTTGCTGCTTCACAAAATTTCCAGAAGAACAAGAATTATCACCATTAACTAAGGTGTTACAGAGGAACTACAAGATCCATCCCAAGGCATGCAGAAGCATGTAATGGTCCCCCTGATCTCCAGTCTTCCTCTGTGCAGTGACAACCATAATATGAAGAACAACTGAGATTCCAACAACCCAGAACAAAGGGGCATAAAGGCTTAAAGCTCCAAAGCAAGGCCCCACTTGGGAACAATGTTTTTCAAACTGAGTCAAAGAGGTACCCTCAGAGGTTGAAATGTCTTTGTGCTTGCTCCTAAGGGTACCCTTTGGGATTTACCTCCGTGATTACATATCCCTCACCTGAACAACTGCTTAGTCAGACTGGACTGAAAAATATTTTCAGTATGTTCAGTCCCAACACTCAGAGGTAATTTTCTGCTGCAGTATCAACATGCAGTCAAACAAATAAATTGAACATTCTTTAAAAATTTGCCTGCGGTGTTTTGGAATACACCTCTTGCATTTCAAGATACAAGAGGTAGGTGAGCAAACTAAAATCAAGACTGTTTGGTAAGGCCAGGTCCGTTGTCTCACTTGAAGACTCTTCAGGAAGGTGCTCTTGAAGCACTGGTTAAAAACCTCCTATAAAAGGAGATACAAAAAACAGCTGTGAAAGAAGCACCAGGGTACAAGAAACGTACTCTGCTGGGCTTCATCTTGAGGGCAAAATGTTTCAGAGCACTTTTTTCCACTTGGCATCTTCTAGAAGAGCTCTGCAAAAGGATGAAATGCTGGCATTCAGACAGACTGCAGGAGGACACCAGGTAAAATGGCTTGGGGGTGGTCAAGGTGCCTAGAGCTCAGACAGTACTTGAGGAAACTCCGTCGGGTAGGAACCAGCCAGCAAAGAGCCCATGATGATGGCACTCTCCCGGCAGAGCTAAGCCAGAGCCAGCCATCAGCTCCATGTTCCATCCAACCCCACCAAGACCTTCCCAGCATCCAACCAAACAGCAAGTTCTTCACCTGGCACCGAGAAAGACGTGCCCACTCTGACCTGGCTGCAGTAGATGGCCTAGCCCCCCGGCGTCGGCAGCTCGACCCTGAGCTACGCTACCCATAGACACCATGCCGGGGGCAAACGAGCGGGATGCGCGCTGCAAGGGTGCCCAGGCGGCCGCGCCTTACCGTGCCGTTGGCTGCCATCCCGAGGGAAACCCGACAGCAGCACCCGGCAACCTCCCCCGCACGGCGGCACCGAGCGGCGCCAGCAGCAAGCGACAGCCACCACCCCGGGGTAGAGACGCCAGGGAAAGGAACCCGCTAAGCGGTGCGGCGGCAGCTCCCTCGCTGGCCCGCCGAACAGGGAAAGGCGCACACGGCGCCACCCGAGCACGCTGCGGCCCCAGGCCGGGACAGAGCCGCCCCCGAGCGCCTGCAGCCAGCGCCCGCCTCGGAGCGCACCCGACATACCCTGCCGCCCGGGCACGGAGGCCTAAGGGCTCGGGGCGGCGCAAGGGCTCAGGGCGGTGTAACGGCCCGGGGCGGGGTAAAAGCTCGGGGAGGGGCAAAGGCTCGGGGCGGGGCAAGGGCTCGGGGCGGGGCAAGGGCTCGGGGCGGGGCAAAGGGGCGGGGCGGGGCAAGGGCTCGGGGCGGGGCAAGGGCTCGGGGCGGGGCAAAGGCTCGAGGCGTGGCAAGGGCTCGGGGCGGGGCAAAGGCTCGGGGCGGGGCAAAGGCTCGGGGCGGGGCAAGGGCTCGGGGCGGGGCAAGGGCTCGGGGCGGGGCAAGGGCTCGGGGCGAGGCAAAGGCTCGGGGCGGGGCTAGGGCTCAGGGCGGTGTAACGGCCCGGGGCGGGGTAAAAGCTCGGGGAGGGGCAAAGGCTCGGGGCGGGGCAAAAGCTCGGGACGGGGGCAGAGCAGCACAGCCGGGCAGCGCTCCTTCCTGGCGCCCGTGCGAGGCGGAGCGCAGCGCAGCGCGTACTCGCTACAGGCAGCAGCGCAGCCGAGCGAGCTCCGCGCCCCTGCCGGCGCTACCCGTTCCTCATAGCCAGCGCCTGGCCCGGGGAGCGCTGGCAGCCTCCCTCGGCCCCGGCCCTGCCCGAAGAGCACCGCCCGCCCGCTGCGAGGTGCCCTCGGCACCGCCCCCTGCCCACCCAGCCCCGGCCGCTCTCCGGCTGCCGGCCGCGCCGCTGCAAGCGCCCCCCACCCCTCTTGCAGCGGAGTCGGCCCGCGACCGGTGGTGGCCTCTAGCCGCCGGGGGGCGCCCGAGGCCCGTGACGCTCCCCCCAGCCAGGCGGGGGCCGCCGCCTGCCCGCGCCCCGCTGCGGCAGCCGGGACTTGCGGAGGTGGCTGCCCCGCGGGCGGGCGGGACGGTGAGTCCGTCCCTCGCCCTCCCTCGCCGGCCGCAGCCTGTGGCGGGATGCCTCTTCATCTTTCTCTTCCCGCCCTGGGCTGGGCAAGCAGTGCGTTGCCCACCGGTCGGTCGCAGAGCCCGGGGCGGCGCTGGGACCAGCGAGGGCCGGAGCCCCTCTCCGGGGGAGCCCTCTCGGGACCTTGGCTGGGCTTGGGTCGGCGGTGCCGAGCAGGGTCAAGGTTTTGGGGCGCAAGGCCCTGGGTTCTGTGACCGCGCTGCAGGCTGTCACAAAAATGGCCTTGCTTTTCGTTAATGAGTCTTCTTTCTGGGAGTTTCCATTTTTTGGTCTCGATTTACAGAAAAAAACCAGCAGCTGGTATTCCGTAACAGGCAGTAAGGTACCCTGCTGACAATTTTCTGACATCCTTTGCCCTGCCACCTGCCTCACATCATTGGCACTGAGGCAGACACAGCGGGGCATCAGCTCCAGGTTGTCCCTGTGCCTTTGTCACTCTCAGTGTGGAGGGAATGGAGACTGCAGAGCTTTGGGTTCACTCAGGGTGTCTGGTGCATGCACCACAACCGATACGGAGAGACAGCCACCAAAGGCCCAAGATCTGAACGGGGTTGTTTGAAAGATCCTCTTCCCTTTTCCCCAAGTGTATGTTCCACCTCATCAGCTGGTGTGGTGGGGGTGGAACATGAGGGCAGCCCGAGAGCTGGGTCGGCAGGGGGTGGAAGGCAGCAGCAGTCTCTCCACTCTCTTCATGAACACCGGGACTAGGCCTAGAAAGGTTTTTGTCTCAGTGAAATGAGGGACAAGTCCACTTTGGAACACACTGAGGGAGTCCCAAGCAGTTGCCCTGATACATCTTGTTACAGGGATTGTGAGAGCTTCATGCAGCCAGTATTGCGCTCTGCAGGATGGATTATGTCCCTTAGCTGTCCTGGTTTTCCTTTCGACCCAAACCAGAAGGACACCGATGTTACCTCTTTTGGCAGTGGATTTGACTCGTGTTCCTGACAGGTGAGGTTTGCTTCAGAAGCCTGGCCAGCTCCTTACTAGTGGTCTGCAGTAGGAAAAGAAGCACAGGATCCTCGGGGTGGTAGTTTCCTAGTAGAACAAAAGTGGCTTGTTTATTCCTGATGAATTGTATGCTGTACACCTTTCCAGAGCTTCCTAGAATACAGCGGAGGAGTTTGCACCTTGCAGAGCTGTGTGTGCTCTCTTGGCAGATCACGCTTCAGGGATGCAGCACAGGACCTAGCCACCTGGGATGTTTCTTTGGAGTTCCCCCAGACTTACCAGCATGCATTTACACTTAGCCCTCCTTCCCTCCTTCTCTTCCTCTTTACTCAGTCTGCATTTGTCTGCAAATATGCCACGGAAAGGGCCAGTGACAAGCTGGCTGCTAAAGAAATGCTGCTAGATGGGAGACAGACAACCCCCCTGCACTGCAGACTGTTGAACTGTAGGGGTATAGGCTAGGTAGCAGCTTCCTTGCGTGTGTACCTGTCTGTGCTTTCAGCTGTGGATTCAGGCAGCTCCTGGCAGCCCTTCCAGTAAGAAATACTTGGGCTGCAAGGCTGAAAGGATTTTTATTTTTCAGTTTAGCCTGCTTTTTTCAGCCTTCACAAGACCAGTTATGCTGGTAGTGCCTGCCTCACACATCTAAGTTCTTTCCTTTTTTGTAGGCAATCTGCAAGCCAAGGACCTGCTGCTTGCCAGAGCACTGGGGTCTGCAGGCAGGACCAAACCAAACTTCTCCCCTGCTGTGATCAGAGGAACCCAGCTAAGAGCAGAAAGTTCCTGACAGGGGTATGCCGGCCCCCCCTGCTTCAGAGGAACAGGTGTTGCGGTGAGGAAGGGGTGACTTGCTTTCTTCAGGAGGGCTAAGCCAGTTCTCTCAAGCCAAGGAGAGAGGCAGTGGCTAACCTTGCCTGCCCCAGGAGGTTGAGAAGCTTCTGCAGGACAAGGAGCATATTCCAGGGGAAGGAATGTCTGTCCACTGTGGAGCCTGTATGCCATCATGACCACAGAAAGGGGACCAGGCAGCCTGAGGCATCAACCCAGCCTTAGACCAAGTCTGAAGTGTAAGGAGAGCTTTAGTCCATGTACGACATGTGTCTCCCACATGGGACAGCTTGGCAAAGAAGGCCTCTGGAGGACTGCAGCAGTATGCAGTGACACCCAATGGTGTTAGTATAATGCCTCGTTGCCTTCTCTACAAAGCAACTGAAACAGAATGGCTGCCCTGTCACTACTTGCTACCAGCAACAACAGAATCCACAGAAAACCCAGTATCCCTTACTTCCTCCTGTATTTTTATCTTAAGACCAATGGAGGTACTACGCTCCTGAGACAAGGATGTCATCTCCAGCAGCATATGCTGTGCCTGACTGGTACTTGCACTGCTCCAGTCCCCCAGGAACTGATGAGCCACAGCAAGTCAGCCGAGAGCCCACATAACTTCTTTGGTTATTTCTTTGCCTGTTAGCCTTTCAGAATCTTTCTGTAATAAAGTGCAACTTAAGAATGTATCCCTGGCACAAATGAGCATTATATCTTTACCTGCAAGAGCTGTTTCATCTCTACCAGAATTTATGATTCACAGAAAGTTTAAGGCTTATGACCATCATGGTAACAGCTAAGAGCTGGGAAGAGAGCCTTTTGGTTTGGATGCACAAAGGCTTTGGCAGCAGGATGCTGTGGACGATTAAAATGCAGAGAAAAAGAAGGTACAATAGGTATGATGGAGAAGCACTCTGGGATGATGCTTTGTTAGTAGTGCTTGGCAAGATGCTTCTAGCTGGGCCATTGGATTATTACTGAAGGGAAGGTGTAGTCCACCCAAGCTTCTGCAGTTTTCATATTGCAGTTAATGAATGAGAAGAAAGCTGTGTTTCTCTGAAGTCCTGCAGGCACAGCATAGGACCCAGAAATGCAGTTCCTGATCACATGATGTAGGACGTATATTAAAGTGTGGATGAAAGCCAGTAGTTAGTTTTTACCTTCCTAGGCTTTACTTCCTATGCAATTCACTACTCTTGGCAAACAGAATTCTTGTTCAGTGGTCCCAGCCTGTCTGTGGGAGACAGGCAGTGGACGTGTGCTGTGGTGTGGGTGCTGGTTGTGGGTGCCCTGCCCAGAGGTGACTCTGGGCTTCCATACCTTAGGGAGCAGCCAGCCCTCAGCCTGACACAACCTGGATAGTGCTGAGAAGCCAAAGAAGCAACTGGTTCTGCAAGTGCTGTGGTTTTCAAGGGCTATAGGGAGCCAAGGGAACAGCAGAACTGAAGGACTGAATCTCCTTCAGTAGGAAACAGGCACACAGGATGGACTCCTTTTGTGGAAAGATACTGCTCTGGTACAAGGAAAATGAGAGAAACATTAAAAAAACCCTCATTTTCCAACAGGCTGGGCTGATCTTCTGTGAGGCTTTTTCTAAAGAAGTTGAGGTTTCTGTGCCCAACAAAAGGACAGGACAGCAGCCTTCGGCTTAACAGTGAGTACAAGTACCTGGACAGTAATATCTGTGAAGCTGGGCCCACCACTAAATGGCTCATTTTTTAAATAAAAACCAACAGTCAAAATTAAGTTCCCCGTTTTATTCTGTGGTGCAGTAGATACTCTTCCCATTTGTGCCAAAACACCGCATAAATCTTGCAGACACTTAGCAGGTATTTAAAATTAACAATAGAGGAAACACTTCCCTCTAACAGGCAGCCTTAACTGACCCTCTGGACAGGTTATAATGGGCTTTGTTGTCAAGTTTATGATGAGAGCTGATGGATAGAGCACAGTCAGACACTGGAAGAGTTTTACAAAATCCATGTCATATGCACTCATATCAAAAGGAAGCCTAAAAATACAGTTAGATACAACTCAAGGAAAGAAAATGCAGCAAGCAGTTGTATGGAAGTACCTTCTGTGACAGGTGCTGTCATGCAGGGTGCCGTTGGGTTGGCAAGAAGCCCTGGCCCAGGAAGAGCTCATGAAGAATTAAGAAGAGGGTGGTGATGCCAGCTGGTGCCAAAGGTTAGCAGTGAGGCAGCTGGAACACTGGAGACCAGGAGATGAGGAAAGCACCCTTATGAGCAGCAGGAAAAGAGGAAGAGGTGGGACTGACTGCAAAGATCGGAAGTGCTTGCAGGGGAAATGGATCCTGGCCCCCTTGTATGATGGGACTTGCAGACCCCATGCTCCTTCTAAGGAGGGCACTGGGCTGACCCTTTCTGAGGGACTCTGAAGAGTACCCAGCAGGGATAGCAAAGGTGGGAAGGCAGAGAAAAGATGAGTAATGAAAGGGGTCCATGGCAAGACAGCAAGCTGCTGGTCTATGCGATTATCCTGCTGTGCCTGGTGATTGCAGTCTGTTCTGTAAACTCCATTTAGAACGTTTTTTTGTGTGTGAGTGAGATCTCCTAAACTAAGCTGGACTAGCTGGTGAGCAGGTGAAGAGCCAGGTATTGGAGACACCTAGGATTTGTGTAGCAGGTACAAGAGAGGGCTGTAAAAGAAAGTTGGTAATGTGTGTATTCCACCAGTGAACTTTCAGCCCAGTGAGGTGGTGAGTAAGTGCATGACTAGGTCATTTCTATATTCATGTCTAGGTGAGTGCAGGTATTCCAAGCCAGTGTGCTTGTTTACTAGTCCAAACTGCAGAACAATTGAAAAAGTGCTGCTATAATTTCCCTGTTTCCCCAACATAGTTAGGGAAGCTAGCAATTAAAAAGGTGAAAACAGAGGTGAAGAACATGGATTCCACAATGAATAAGGGACTTCCAACACACCTCTACCAGGAGCATGTTATTGTATGAATTTCACAGCTACCTGAAGGGGTTGCTCCTTTCAACCGATGCAAAAACATCATTTAACCAATGGTTAGTCATTTGTCTAATGCAAATGCCTGAAAGGTAGGACTTCAGACATGAAGTAGTAATCTTCCTGATGTAGCAGAAAGAAGGGAAAGGGGGAAAATGCTATACACTGGCTATTAGGTAGCGGTCTTAGAGCAGCAGCAGATAAGATTGATGAATTGAAGGGGGAAATTGTACGATGGAAAAAGGAAAAGGAAGATGCGGAAAAGGAAAGGTATACATGAGAAACAGATTTTAGACAACTAGAAATTCAAACTAAGTTGCTTTAGTCAAAAGTTTAGCCCCAGTTAGTTACAAACGCAGAAAGGCACAAGAGGAGGTTGCTGGGAGCCCCTGTGTTTCCCTGAGGGAAACACCCTTGGCTGTCTAGCACAAATCTGGACAGCCAGAGCCAACTAGCTCCACCATACCCCAGCTGAGGCTTGATCATTAGCATTAGGTTCAGTATTATTTCTAAATACTGCACGGACAAATATTAGAAGTCCCTGGACTTGCATTTTGTGTTGACAACGTACTTTACATCCTGCTGATGTTGGGGCAGCAAGCACGTAGCAGTGGACCTCAGCAGGCAGCCTGCAGACTGCCTCCCTGAAAACCACTATTTTAGCTGAACTGGAAGGACCAGCACCTGTTGCCTAGGTACTGAACAAACACCTTCTGCAGAGCTTTTACTAAGGTTTTACTCACAAAACCTTAGTGCATGTTTTAAACGCTGACCATTGCTCATGCTGTATTATCTAAAGAACTAGAAACATTAAAATTACCACAGGAGGTCACTGCTGTGCAGTATATATGTATATCTGGCAGAGCAACGAGCACCATCATCCCACTTTTGAAAAGATGCTGTTAGCAGCTTACAGAGAGGACTAACCCTTGGCCCAGGGAGCATAAAATTACATTGCCAATACCTATTCTTAAACCTATGCTTGCTGGTAAACCAGTACCTTTAGGTTATAGTGTGTAAGACCCCTGTACGAAGGTGAGTACTATATATCTATCACCATGAAACTGTAGATGGCTTACCTAAGCAGAATAAAATTACTGAAGCAGAGCATATAGGAATTCTCATTGAATACATGGAGCCTCCTTGCTCTTTTATCCAGGGTGCCCCCGAATTCAACTGCTGTCAACCAGATTGTGTCTGGTTTACTGACAGGAGTGCTCACAGAATACAGGGTAAATGGCAAGGGATGGCTGCTGCTGTATTTGTAGCCAAAGAACCTGTAGTAACTGAGCAAATAAAAGGTTTTGCTCAATTAGGAGAGCTCTATGCCACAGTATTAGTGCTTAGAAATGGTGCACGGGCCATGTATGCTGATTCCTATGCTGTATGGGCTAGTGCTACAAAATGGCTAGGAAATTGGGCAAATTCCCTATATATCTCAATATACAGGGAAGCAAATGTTGGCAGCAAATATATTTCCAGTTGTCGTACTATTACTATAGGGCATATAGCAGCACACCAGAAAATGATGGCATTTTCCTAGCCATTTAGTACTCAAGGCCTGCTTTCTGCCTTGCGTGCTGAATGACTGCATGAATGAGTTGGAGACACTGGAGCATATGACTTGCATTAGCATGTGAAGACGAGGCTGGCCAATTACTGAGAAACAAACAGATCATATAGTGACAGCCAGTGGATTTGATAATGAAATTAAGAATTCTCTATTCAACTACAAGCAAAACTTAGGGAAGGAAAAGTCCTTTGGGGTTCTGGGCAAGTAGACTATATCAGACTCATGACATGTACCTCCAAGGGGTGGAAATTTATTATGACCGTGGCTGAAGTAGTGAGTGGTTTGGATAGTGCTTACCTTGCACACACTGCATCCAGATTGCAAACTGTAGCGTGATGAAACCGATGATTTGCTACACCACCAATGCCACAAGAGATACAGTCAGATAATGGCTCACATTTTAAAAATAAATCAGTACAGGAATGCTGTCTTGGGCATGGAGTTAAGTTGACTTTGCACTTACTCTGTTGACCTTAGTAATGGTAGAGAAGAAAGATGAAGCATGTTGCTTAAAAAAATCAAATGGCACATAGGTGGCACTGATTGAGGAGGAAACTTACGGGACACCATGCAATTCTAAAATCCTGACAGGCAGGACAGGTAGTCCACTGTATAAAGGTTTTGAACAATCTCCTGTGTTTATCCAGTGCCAGCAGGATGCTTTGAACACCTCAGTGTGGATCAGGTGAGAAATCAACACGCATTACTAGGAAAACTCCAGGTTACTTTGCAGTGCTTTTGAGGGAAAGGAACATAGGAAGCTGCAGATAGTATGGGAGTGAAATTTGTCATTACAGAGGCTTGGATACAGTACAAGTCATAAGTCTTTGTTCTCACTCCCTAGGAACCACTGACCTCCTGCATGAATGAGTGAAAGATGCCATTTGCCCTGCATGCTATGGAAAGTGTCCATCTAGTGAGGACACTAAATGTTCCCTGGAACTTCATTAACAACACTTCCTGTCAGGAAGTTGTCATCAGAAAGAATGTTGACAACATCTGCAAAGTTGGGATCCTTTATATATCAAACAGCTCTGACCCTTGTGTTGGGATATCTAGGATACTATTAGATAAATGTTGATGCACTATGCGATAATCAGGCAAACCTAAGGATGATGGTAACCTCTTCCATGACAACACAGAGTGTGCGGCTGAACATATTCAAAACCCACTAGTAGGCTAGCAAGAAGCAGAGTATCCACTTGAAAGCCCTTATGAACCTTAAATTTGCTTAAAGATCTGTATCTGGGAACCTGGAATTGAGTGGAGAAGCCAATACATTATAAAGGAGAGACAGCCCCCCCCAAATGATCGCAACACTACTGAAGGTCCCATTCAGTTTTTCCTCTTATACAAATGTACACATGCAAAAATATCAGGCAACACAACAGGGGTCAGTGATGCCTGCTGGGAACGGAACCATTAAAATTCGTTGTAGGAGGCTGTGAGCCAAGTAACCTTGGTTATGGCTCGTATGCCACAGTAGGCAGTATGCAATTTGAAATTTCCCTGATTCCCACTACCACTGCTACACCAGTAATAGTTACCCAAGGATCTCCCCCACAATATGCAGGTTTTACCTCTGAAGTATTTGAATCTTACATTCAAATTTAATGGGACAACATTAACATATGTTTATTCAAATTGCTTACAATGGATAGTACCTATATATGAACACTAGTGCATCCCGTTGGAAAACCTGCACAGTTAGGGATCTTTCCAGGGGACTGGGAACAGGTTTCTATCAACTTAGAAATCACTGGTAATAAAGTATCCAGGCTAGGACCATTTAATGAAGTATCCAAGGTAAGATCATTAAGCAACCAAACTATAATGGGTCAAACCATGGATTTAATAAATGGAAAAAATGCAACTACCAATACCTTGACTATTAGCCTAAACCCTTGGAAAACACTCTGGAAGATTTTCAAGAAAACATGAGTTGGTGTTCACAAATTTGTGGCTAATACCAGCAGTGACATTGCTTGTGTTACCATGCAAACCTTTGTTATAAATGAATATGAAACACAGGCCATTTGGTTCCATAGGGGAATTCTGCTGTTAGGCACCCTATTAATGGATTGGTGCCAGTATCATAAACTCCGTTTTATCAAAGCTTAGAGGTAGCAAATAAAAGTAGTCTGTTGAGTGGATCTATTTATCACCGCACCATAAGTAAGGAAAGAAGAACCCGTTTACCAATAGGCTCCACTCCCCATTATTGTAGCTAATAGAATATGGCTGCCAGTTCAAGGGACCAAATGCATGGGTAACAAAGGTAACCTAATCAATACTCGTGGATGTAAAATGGGGATGCCATGAACAGTGCTGCCCTTGGTTACATGACCCTTGTACGAGTAATATGACCTCAGGTACCTGCTATTTAGGCTACGTATGGTAACTGCATGGTTGTACTTAAGTGAAAATTGGGTTATGTATGTGTTGGGTTTGCTTTGTGATGTTCTGCGTAATGACAGTGACTTTATAGAAACCAAAAAGATAATTCACATTGATGCTGGTGGAATATTGACCTACAACAAGGGTCCTCAGACTGTTTAACCAGGGGGCCGGCGCGCGGATGAAGTGGCAGGCAGCCATCTGCGGCTGCTTGGTTTCCCCCCCAGCCCCCGGTGGGGGGGGGGGTGTTCTGTAAATACCGGGGGCTGGATTGAGGACCCTGGGGGGCCGTATCCAGCCGGTGGGCCGTAGTTTGAGGACCCCTGACCTACAACTTAGATAGGACCATTGGCACGAATATGGGACATGGCACATTCTCAGACTGAAGAATTTGAAATTTTAATCACCAAATATAAAAAAGCAATTGCTTATCAAAACCAGATGACTGTTGCTATCAGGTGTGTTACTGACTAGATTGTCAAGATTGCAACAGGAATCGAACAAACTGCTAGACATCATTGGTATGACAGTTTTGAGGGTTATGCATCATCTGCAACTGACGTATCACATATGTTGAACCTTATGCTCATTGTATTGTTGTTCTGTATTCTATTTGTTTTCTATTAACATACTTATATATACAGGTTTATTGCTAACATCATGATGCTGAAAGTATGTTACCTAATAAGAAACTGTAATGCTAGACTTCCATGAAACTGCTCAGAGTCCTCCCCTACCCTCACCCTCAGTGAGGCAAAAGGAGTAACAGAACCTCCACTCACTGAGGCACGCGATTTACTAGACTTTTGGCCTATATCAAGTGGTGGAATGTGGGTGTTCACTTGACTCCTGCACAGGTTTTTGCTTAACACACAGCTCATGCTAAAGCCTGGTGTATAGTGGGAGCAATGCCATTAAGCTAAAGTGAGAGCAACATGTACACTGGATGAGAGAGTGAATTTGTGAGCTAGTGCCTCTGTGAGTTAATGAATTTGTGAATCAATGAAGGTATGAATTAGGGAATGATCAAGTTAGACTAGTCTGTTGAAAGAGGATTGAACTCTTGTTTGATTTTTACCTAATGAGATAATGAAATAAAGATTGGTAAACAGAGTACGTTGTACTTTAAATTTGAGACATCCAAATGAACTGTGATGTGTGTGTCATCCAGAATCTGCTACATGACATTGTCGGCATGCCATTGACTCTTCATTTAGCAAGTGATAGGTTTTCATTCAATTGGTTTCTGTCCCATAAGTATTGCTTACCCATAACAGGACATAAGTATTTATAGGGTGCTGACACTTGTAATAGTACTATGAAAACTGTCATTGTATGTTGACAATAAAAGAAAACTTATTTCTAGTTTTGTGAAGCTCTGGTGACAAGCTAGGGTTATTTTCTCTTCTGTATGCTCCCATAACATTACACATAATCACTTAATAGTGTGGGGAGAAAAGATGGGAGGAATAGAATTGCTTTGCATTTCTTAACTTCATTTCCTATTTTTGTGCTGGGCGGCTTACTGAGATACCAGCTTTCACTGAACAAAAAAATTTCCTTCCTCTGAGAGGCTGGAGTCATGCCATCATACTGCTTCTTGCTTGACAAGTGTATATTAACCTAAATGGTTTGTTTCATCTGCTCCTTCTGGTGCCTTTATATTAACACTAAGCAATGATTAAGAAAGGTCTCTTTTGTATTTTCTTCCAGTTTTAGAAGTCACGATCACAGACATCCTGTATGGTTAATAAGGTATATAATTTTTACACTGGTTTTTTTCTCCTACCAAAAAAGTGGAAGTTAGTCATATGCTAATCGACATACTTCATCTCAATAAAGACACTACAGAAAAGCATAGCTCAGGCAGCTCAGTGTGAGAGATGCTATAGACCTATGGTGAAAGAGCTGTAGGTTCTGATTTCAGACAGCTGGACCGGTTTACAAGTCCAAAACTGATTCATAAGCCAGATCTGGATGCAGCTCTTTCTCCTACCACCCAGTCATCAGGTTGCTCCTCAGCTACAGCTATATCATGCTGTCCACACATTTCTTCAACAAGATTTTTTTTCTCCAAAGACACATCTGGGCAGCAGGAAGCTCATGCAAATGGTGCTGATCAGGGATTAGGCAATGCGTAGCTCTGATGGCCCAGAGTAGGAGGACTGAACTGTTGGTGCCCCTCCACAGTGACCCATTCCTTCACAACCTCTTTGTTGAATAGCGTGGATGTTGAAATTAAGATGCTGCAGAGCAGAGACAGCTTTTGCTGGGTGAGCTCCCTGGAGGCAGGTGCTTATGGGGAAGTTATCACCTACAGCTTGCTGTCTGTGAAGAAATTGCAGGTGGTACCTGGGTCACTATTATGTTTATTGGGATTCAGATTGTACCTCAATTACACATTTTGTGATCCAAGATTAAACATTTTCTGCTTCAGTTTTTCCTTTTAAATGAAAGTACTCACTGACTCCTCTGTTTCAGCTGCTGCAGTTTTAACTGATACAGTATCTAATCATCTGGAAGAGTCTACTCTTCTTTTGGTTGAGTGAGATTCAGACAGAAAAGCTTCAGCAGTCACAGCAAAATGATCAGGTATAAGGATACGCTTATTTCTGGTTTGCACAAGAAGAACTTAACTTTCTGTTCAGCTTTAAAATTCGTTCCTTCTGCTCCATACACAAAGAAATTTTTCTGTATATTAAAATTTTCCTGGTTTTCTGTCTATGCAATTTAGTCTAATAAAAAATATACTGCCTTCGCTTAGTCGTCAAAAACTTTTTAGATCTTTACTAACACCCAACTAACAAATTCCCCAGGAATTGTGTTTGGGTTGTATCTACAAAACACATACAGTCTTTATTTGCCACTTCTAAAAGCTTGGGGAAAATTGACATAAATCCAAAATTGTTTGAGATTATCTCACGGGAAGTTAGAAATTTGGAAGCCTATAAATCTTGCTTGAACCCACTGTTGCCCACTTTTGTTTTGGGCAAAACCAAGTCTGCCCGTACTGGAAGATCTGAACCATGGGATTCTCTCCAGGAAACACTCTTATAAAAGCTTTAATAACTGCTGTCAGAGTTCTGAAATATTTGTAATGAATCATTCAGTGCTACATATTGGCCTCCTCTTCTCCCACTGAGTCATAATTTTCAGTAGGAGTAAGCATAGACAAAATGAAATCTTATGAACCCCTTTTGCCTTTCTCTGATGATTGGTCTACTGAACATCAGAATTAATTAAAAGGCTGCTAGCAGGAATTTTATTTGGTGATAAGAAACAAGCAACTGTCATCAACTTCAGTGGTACCTGTAATAATGAGAACATACAGGAAAGGCCTTCAGTGCCAGATATAATATAAAGATAAATCTCAGGTGTCAAGCTTCAAAATTACAAATGAGAAAACAACTGCTCAGTTGCTAACTGAGCTTAAAAACTTTCGAAATTTACTAGTCATCTTCCAGATAAGTTTGCAGGTTCTATATATGCTGTAACTGAAGTTCTGCATCTGCTAAGATATCTCCTGGATAAGTTGAGTTGGCATGCTGAAACTAGAAAGAACAGCAGCAAAGTCCCAAGCTGTGTCCAGTTTTCCCTTAGGCAGTGGTGTCAATATCCATCCTTCTGTCATGAACCTGTGGCTTGCACACTTGCTGGTGATGCTAAGAGTTCACTTTGCCCATAAAAGTAACAAAGTCTTACAGCTGCAGGGAGGAGGTATATCCCATAGCTACATATGTATTACCAGAAGATAATGCCAAATTTGTGGAGCCAACAGGACAAGCAAGAATAGCCCAGAGTCTGTGGACCTCTAAGACAATTTTATGTTAGAATGAAAATGAAAAAATAAAAATAAATGTTGAGTTACAGACTAGAAATCACTGCGACTAAAGAGATAATAGATCATATCCAAGTTATTACTGGCATTTGATATCTCTCACTTTTAGTTTGATTGTGCTTATATCAGGAATGATCGATTCTAATGGAAATACAGGCCAACAAAGAAGCTGAAATAATTCCATGAGTCAAAATATTAGAGACATTAATGAATTAAGAATATTTACTATTAACCACCAAGAACTACAGAAGAACATCAAGCTGAATATGAAATGCTGAAAGAATGAAGAAACTGCTGGGATTATAAACTATAAATCTAAGATTAATACATTATTTGAATAATTTTGTGTCAAATAATTTCAAAATTATTTTTCCTGCTTCTCCTGCATTTGGGAACAAATCATACTCCAATTCTGGGCAAGTTAAAACCTCTGTAAGTCCTAATGCTTCTATTTAACAGCTGTTGAATAATTTATAGCATGATGTCTTCTTTGTTTCCATCTAAAAATAGCAGCAATTTAATAGCAAGTGAACTCTTTTCATTCAAAATATCAATTAGGTCTCTTCTGCAAAGGAACCTTATCTGTGCATGTACTTGAACAGTAGAAAAACATCTCTAGAGGGTCTCTTTGAATGTAGAAGTCAGGGAAAGGGTCTTTCAGATGGACTTGGGGGAGCCAAGAGACTAAGTATTATTCAGAGTCCTGTGCTGGGTTTCCATTAGCAAGAGAAACCAATGATAGAATCACTTCTTTCATGTACTCTTCTTTTTCAGCAAAGACAGTTCCAAACATAAACTTTTCCTGAATATACTGAGAACTAACTACTAAGAGTTTCCTTGGTTATTATACAAAATCTTGATCAAAGCTACTGAAAGGACTTTCCCACCAGAGTTCTAGCAGTTTGTTGGCTGTTGACTCAACTTTGTCTTTGGTGAACATCAGATAACAAGGACCTATGGCTGTTTGATACTGCAGGTGGCACTGGGACATTTCTGAGGAAGCTAGCAGGGATTATTTTTTCATGCTGGTGAACCGGATGGTTAGATTGCTCTACAAGTTGCTAGGTCAGCACAGGATACAAGAAACCATAACTGAGTAGGTTTCCAAGTACCTGGAGAATGGAAGTACTACAATACTTCAAGGAAACTTATTTTCTTCTGTCATTCTTTCTTTCCATCTTTTACTCATAGGACTCCTGGTTTTAATTTAATGTTCTTGATGAACCCTTTTCCCCTATAATTAATAAAGCTGGGGAATTTGATATAGAAAAATTCTGTGACATTTCCTGAAAGTAAATCCTTATTGGCCTAGAATAATATTGCTACAGTACGTGTTTCTCTTTCGTGATTCAGAAGCCTGTGTGAGTCATCCATGATTTTAAAGGCAGTCCCAAGAGCTCAGTCAAGGAAGTATTTTGGCACCATTTAGCACTGCTCTGTCCTTTGAGTCCTAGATAAGGCAAAGACAGTAAAAAGGAACACAGCAAATGAATGTCCTTGGAATGAATAAAATGGCATGCATTTATATCTTTTCCTTAGTATCTCGAATTTTAATGATACTACTGAGAATGAGATTCCCTTTCCATTTGTAATTATAAAGGAGAGCAGATGGTGAAGGCTTAGCTTAAAGTGTTAATTAAAATAGCTTACACAGCCAAACCTCTACTTGAATAAGGTACATCAGGAAGATATAGGACATGAGTGAGTGCCCTATTCCAGTGAATTATTCTTAAATAAAGCTATCTTGGAGCAAATTCATCAGAAATACTTAATATCATGTCAGTGAAATCTCTTCCTCTTGAGTTCATGAGCACTAGACTACATGCTCTAAATGTGTGTTTCTGGAAGTGAAAACAAGTCTAGATTCACTAGGAGGATTTGTATACTGACTGCCTTAGTAAGCATTCAAATAAAACAAATAGATCTTCAAAAAACAGGGCTTCCTCGCTCTCCCTGTATGTTTGTTGGCAGGCACGTGCAGGATCACTTCTGTGTGGGCTGTGCGGAACTGAAGGAATGCCAATACTCTGTTGGGATTCATCTCGTTAATTCATTCAGGTGACTCAACACAAGAGAATTGGTTCAGAGATGGTGCCTAAGCCTCCCACCTTCATAAAAAAACAGTCTGAGGGTGTTAACTCTCAGTCTGCAATACTCAGCTGTTGGAAAAACTCATCTTGGTTACAGAAGACCAAGTTTTGGGTGCTTTTTTGGTTTGATTTGGGACAGAGCTAAAGTCCTTAGCAACACATCATAGCCACCTATATATTTTGATCAAATATGAAGTTGTTCACTGGATCAAGGACTAGAACCCAGTTGCCCATATATCCTTTGAACTGATCACTGGACTAGTCATACCTACAAACTTTTTCTCGTTTTGTTCTCTAAGCCAGGACTTTTTTAATTAATCTTTAAAAAAATGAAGGACAAACAAAGAGCAGAATAGCAGGTGTGTATTTTTGGTAATTTTTTTTATTTATTTAATCTGATAGTATCCATTTCACTTTAAGACCTCAGGACACGAAACTAAAAAATGGGCCTTTGTTATGGCCTTTCTTCACACCCAGGCACAGCCATCTGATGTTTGTTTTAAACATAAGTTTGGTCCAGGCGAGCTCCACCTCTCATTTTCTGTGCTTCCACAGTTTTTTAACTTGCCAAAATGCATTGATTTGAATTTAAGCAGCAATTATCTGACACTTCTGAAAACCGAGCCACATCTTATTCACCTTCTATGCCTACAAAGACTGTTTTAAACATTAAGTATAGCTGAAAATGAAAGATTCAGCATAAGCATGGTATCAAACTATGTAAGAAGTTGTCTTAAAATATGCTTGACACTTCTTTCTAATATGAAAGTTGAAGAAGTTTTCACTGACTAGGCGTGTATGTAAAAGATAGAAACATTTTACTTTTCACTTCTTATAAAAAGCTTCATCTTTTCATTGGAATGTTTTTGCAAAAGTACTTCCAAACAGCTTTACTAACTCCTGATAGAGCAAGTGGTGGGAAAATCCTAATCTGTCTGTATTTCTGCTCTTGGAGAATATGACAGATGGGCGCAAATGTTGCTGATGCAGCATCATTATGGCCATCTTTGGAACACTTTGGGAACAAAACAATGGGTTGGGAATGATACGGAGGAATATATCTCCTCTCCATCAAACTCCTACTGTGTTCTACTCAGTCATCTCTATCCTAACAACTTTCTTTCCTTTTAAAATGTCCCCTCTGCATCACAAGGTCTTCCTGTTTCCCTTCTTTTCCCTTCCTCCATTGACATTCTGAACTGCTATACTGGTGGTTCAGAACTGATGAAGATTGTGACTGGGCTGTATTCTTCAGTCCATTTTTTGTGCTGTAAACACTATTGAGATGTGTGTTAAGGGTATAAGAAAAATGTATAGTAATATTGATGTGTGCCATTTTTAGAGTGTCAGCTTAAGGGAAATTTTTTTCCCCAACCAGGTACTGTAAACATATGTATAGAGCTTTACTTTTTAAATGGCCTTTATTAGAACAAAAAAGGTGGGGAAGAACAATATCTTTGTCAATCCTTGACGTCACTTGTATTTGGTAGGTCTTGGCAGCAAGACAGAAAATGGTAAAGATCAATTGGTAAGAAAACAAGATGTCAAATGCTTTGACTGCCTTTCCTTAAGGGCTCAAGTTCTCAGATCCTTTTCTTTTTCTGAAAGGTTACTGAATTATGTGTGTGTTTATAGCTCGCAGTTTGTCCTTCCAGTTAGAAAAATTGTACTTATACCTTGGCTTGCTTCAAAATGCAATTGGGTACAGTCTGGAAATATAACCAGTTAACTGCCCTCATAAATGCAGGTGTTTTCTGATCAATATGTGAAAAAAAATACATGTTTCTTTGAATGTTTCTTCCCTATCTGTTTCTCATCATTTGCACTTAAGATTTCTGTTATTCTTACTAAATCTCCAATAGAGATTCATATGTCAAAGAGATGGTTCCTTTCTGGGGAGAGTTCCTCTATCATCTTGCCTTTTTACTTAATATCATTGAATTCTTATTTGTCTTGAAGTACTGAAAAATTCTGGATGATTAGAAGTTTAACTATGCTAAATGCTTCCATTTGATCCCAGAGCATGAGACCTAGGAGGTAAATCCCAGGCTGGAAGCTTTAGTGTCAGGGCATTACAGTAGATCCCAAATATATCTCGGCCTAACAGAAAATGGCAGGTGACGTGGAGGAGGTGGTTGTGGTTCACAATGGAGGATGAGTGAGAGAAGTACAGGAGAGGAAGTATTCTTTCTGACTAAGCACTTCCAAGGAATTTAATTGTTTGGAAACAACCTACCTGGATTTTCTTGTGAAAGAAAACTGTTTGGTAGCATATGCAAGATGGAGCGCTGCATTTTCCCTTCAAGCTGTTTTCTTTTCACCTATGTATTTTGATCAAGTGCTCCAATGCTACTGTTCTTACAGTGTTCACCCTCCTTTAACAAGCACAGTTATAAGTAACTTATACTGGGTTTTGTCTGAGCTCTAGGAATGCCTTTTACATGCCACAGTTATTGTCAAAAAGTCTAGATTTCAGATTTTGATGGGTTTTTGTAACAAATGAGTACAAATTGGGAGCCCCTTTTATTTTAAAATCATTTTCTGCCAGACTTAAAACTTTAACAATATATTTTTGCAATAAAATTGAGTATCCACCAGGAACAGCACCTGCTGTTAAATGGATTCTTCCTAAATCTCACCTGATATTTCTATTTCACTTTAAAATGGGAAGAATACAATATTAAAAATTACTTTATACAATACGGGTTTATTGCACAGTTTATTCAACCATTACTCCATACCATTAGTTAGCGTTCAGCAGGCTTAACATGTGAAGGATGTTCTTCCTCCTTCTATGTTTAGTGAGAACCAAAAGCTGTACAATACTCTGACTTCTGTCTGATCTCTGCAGCGTCATCTGCAAGTTTGAGTTGACATAAAGAAACAAAAGCCCCTTCCATAGCCCTTGTCTCTTCACTCTTTCAAAAGCAGACATCAGAATCAAGTCATCTTGTTATGATGACACAACTGTGAATAAATTAAAGTAAAAATTAAAATCTAATTGTTGAAGTTTGGCTTCAATCCACATTGCATACAAAGAATTTGTCTCCATTCAAAAGTTGATTCTTCATTTAAGAAATAAATCCTTAGAAACAGGAATGTAAAAACCTAACTTAAACCGTATTTTAAGCACAAATTTGCAAAATAAATTCGTGACATGAATATGATTTCACAGAAAACTAAGAGGAAAGCCAAAGAAGACTTGCAGGAGGCATGGAAAGTAGTGTGTGTGAAAGAAACTAGAAGAACATTACTGGCAGAGATCTTTGAAGAATATTTTATTTTTATAATGAACTTGTCACAGAACTGTGAGGTCACAGAAGCATAGAAATGTTACAATATATGTTTAAAAAGCCCATCTCCAGACACAGCAAGGAGCAGGATGCACAATGGTAGGTGAGGGAACCCCAATAACTCAGTCAAAGGAATGGACGTGCTGCCCTGGTTCCTCCCAGGGCTGTCCCAGGACATCATCAGCCCCATGATCTCAGCACCACAAGTCAAGAGGAAAGGCTGTCGGCATCACCTTACAGGCTGAGAGGGGTCACTGCTTATAGGAGTATAGGACACATTATGGGGTGCAGGGGTAGAGCGCTTTAGGACTGGCCAAGGTTTTCCTTGGGATGTTTAAGAGAAACTAAAGGTAGGAGAGGAAAGGGATCGTGGTGGCTTATGGAGGAACAAGCATGGGAAAATAGAGGGATAAAGAGATAAGTGGGGCTGATTGTGTTTAAACAGTCTGCTGGTCAGCGTTCTCACCTGGCCATGCCCCGTGCCTGACCCACATAGTCTGTCCTGTCTTCTCATTTAACTGCGTTTCTAACTCTTCTCCTGGGTGCGGGGCTCCCCGTTCTGTGTGCAAGTGTCCGTGCGTGGCATCTGCGTGCAGTGGCTGGGGTATGGCCATGGGTCACAGGGGCACCTGTGTCTGTGTTGCCAGAAACTGGAGTGAGTGCAGGTGTGCAAGGGAGCGTGTGAGTGCTAGCCAGGTCACTGGTCTGACTGTCAAACCAGACTAACCATTGAGTAGGTGATGTGGCCTGGGAGCCAGGGCTGGGGCAGTCTCTGAGGAGGGGAAGCCAGCTACGGAGGGACCAGGGGACTCCCAGCGAAGTGCCAGTGAGGGGTGTGCGTCTGCATGTGTGGGCATGTGTGTATCTCTGTGTGTGCATGTATGTCTGTGTCTCTGGGGGTAAGGCACCTGGGAAGCGTAAGGAGGCACAGGACAAGCTGCAGGATGGACCATTTGTCCATGGCCAACTACTGGGAGATGACATGTGTGTGGTGCATGTTCGTGCATGGCTGTGATCGAGGGGGTTCTGGACCAGCAGATGGAGCAGGGCTGCAGCCTCAGTGGCTTGTATGTCCAGGTGCCAGAAGCTGGGGAGAATTGGATGCCAGGGCATCTACTGGGCAGACTGGGTGCCTGAGCTCAGCTGCTGGAGGGATCCACATTGTACACGTGTCTTTATGTATATCCCACTAATGGACCTTCACCCTGGTCAGCCAGAGAGGAGAGCAGGATGAGGCTGTTGGTGCTATGTGTGTGTGTGCTGAGCGTGTCTGTCAGTGCTGATCTGTGTAGCCAACTACGTATCTATGTACATAAGTACACTCCGTGTGTGTGTATGTGTGTGCACACTTACTGGGAATACAGACTCAGCCTCACTACAGATTGGATCTTGAGCATCGCACTGCAGGAGCGGCGCCACTCTCAGGCTGCTGGATTCAGCCACTCCAAATTCTGAATTCCCAATGGAATTGGGAAGTTTCTTTGTAGAAATTGTATGATAGAATACCAAAGGGATATTACTACACATCATGTCCCACAAAATAGGTAATACATAGTAAGCTGATCAGACAATCAGGGGTTGGCTTGTTTAGATAACTAACTGGGTACAGAGGCTCTTCCAAAATACATCAGAAGAACAGACTATTACATCAAGAGGAAGAAAAAAGGAAAAAAAAGAGAAAAATATAATGTACCAAAATGATAAATTAGGCTGAACAAGTCACCAGTCATTTTGGCCCAAACCTTCAACCTAAGCCCCAACTAAATTTACTTTCTATGTAGCTTAAAAAGACTATCTGGTGGGCATATCCTTTATGGTCTTGTGGTGAGAAATACCTTTGTTAACCAGAAGGAGAGCAATGGGTGTAACATATACAGCATTGGAGAGCCCTACTTCCAGTCACAGAGGAAATATGGAATATGAACCCACCAAATCTGTGTGTTTCTAGAATGAGATTGCTAGTTCTAACATTATAAATCAAGAGGTACCTTGTATGATGATGGGTGGGTGCTTTTTTTTCATTAGAAGACGTGCTATAGGCAAGTATAATACTCTTTTCTCATTGTATTAAAATCAGGCCACTTCTTAATCATCTCTGCGTTATTATTAGTATGGATTTTCATCACTTCATGGTCCTTGATTGACCAGTATGTAAACTGATGCCTACATCAATGCCTCACAATAAAATTAGACAGTGCTATGCAGAATCTCATTACATTTTCTGATTAACTTTTATTACAGTAATTTCACAACACCAACATAAGGTGTTGCACAGTTTGATGGGTCTCCTTTCCTTTCAATGATAATTGTACCGGAGAATATTTTGAGGACTTACATGATCACACTTCTCAAGGGATTTTAAAGATTGATTGTCTTGCTTCCTCTGGTGTCTTGCCAAAAGTAGCGATTGTGCAGATAACTAACGCTTCTTTCTGCACATCTACAGCACTGATTTAAGTGTAATACCATTCCAGAAAATATATGCTTTTGAAACATATCTCCAACATACAGTCATTAGAAAACTTGTATATTCCATATGTTAATTACTTTCAGTAAGGTACAGAGTGCTTGCTTACTGAGATACTTTTAACACCTGCCAATAGCTTGAACATGAACACAAGTAGGTTTTATTGGTTAGCATTTGGGGTTCTAAATTTTCCCTCTGTGTTTCTGTCAATATATTTCCGTGCAACATTTCAACAGATTATATTCACTGTAGTATGTACATTTAAGCACATTGACTTCTGATTCTTCTGCAAGCAAAGACATCCTCATTCCTTTAGCTGGTATTAATATGTCTAATATCTGTATGCTCCACTACACGGTTAGAACCTATTAATCTGTAATATTTGAACGGGAAATTCCTTCACCGAAGCTGTAGTCTGTACAGCTTATGGTCAGCAAGTTGAGCTAGGATTTGGATATCCATGTAGCTTCTGGTGGAATCATTAATCTGGAGTTTATATTCAAAATATTATGGCTATTGAGATTCTTTCCCTAATTTACATTCTTTTTTTGACTGAGATCAACAGATCTATGTAGAAGGGGTAGAAGTGGCCTTCCTTACTGGAAGCTCTTCCTATGGAATCTGTCTGGAACTTCTTTGGTTCAAAGCAATTTTTTTAATCTGTGATTATTTCCATTAGATAACTGTTCCCAGAATCTTAGTCAGCTGGATATAAACTTTGGATTTTCAGTCTGTGTCCGCATGATTTGGGTATCTGTGTTACAGTTTCCATTGTCCTTCATTAATGTTTATACCCTGGACTGAGTCTGTAGCATGATGGCTGAGGACAGAACTAAAAAAGGGGAAGTGTGAGTTTCTGTTTGGTTAGTAAACCTAAGGCCAAAAAGGGCTCTGCCCAGAATGCGTGTGACATGAATGCGATGGATTCAAGACATACTGTGTTTTAAGAAGGGAGAACATACTCAAAGGCATTTTGCTTTGTTAATCTGCAGTGTGTGTCTGATGACTAAGCTTCTGAGGTCTTTATCCATTAGGATATCTCAGTTTCGTCAGGAGTCCTTGCTAGTCCCTTGCAGGGGGTGGAAGAAGATATGGGAAGGTTTGCAGGAGTGTGATGTGATTTATACTTTGCATTCCAAACAAATTAATTGGGATTATCTGTTTGCGAGTGACTACTTCTTAAATCAGTTCAGTAATCTGTACCATTCCTCCTGAAGAATGCATGCAAATACTAGGGTCCTGGCCTTGGCTGAAAGTAACTGAACTGAAAAACTGCTGAACATGGCATAAGAATTGTATGGATGCAAGAAGTATCGGAGTCAGAGGTGGAAAAAAGTTACAGATAGCACTGTAAGAGAGGGCTGACTTTCACAGGCAGGTAAGAGGGAGTTATGTGAAAACTTTTGGGGTCGTGGGATGCGTCTGTGTGTGTATTGAGAACATGCACCCAAACTCGCTGCAACCTCCTCCTATAAATAGGGAACCACCCCAGCCTGGCACTACCACCAGGGGCTGGAGGAATACCCAGGGTCTCTGCCCTCACAAGCCAGGAGGGAGGATTGCCCTGCATCCCCCATGCCCAAAATACGTTTTTTCCCTTTCTGGTTCCTATAGCAAACACGCGCAGATACAATGGGCATGCAGTTAAAGAACACAGGCTATGGGTGCACAGAGTGGTAATTTTAGGTGTGGATGATGTAGTCAACTGTTCTGCAGTTGACTTCACGGCTACTGGGGACTGCACCTGTGGGGTGAGCAGGGGCAAAAACAGAGGTGTATGTATATAGAGATGGCCTGATCAAAAGGAGATACTGCTAAATGATGTGATGGCTTTTGAAAAACTTTTGCTGGTTATTACTAAGGAGGTCCTAGGCAGTGAGAAAAAGTCTGGGATGTTTTCAAAATGCACAACACTCCAATGTATTCAGATATGTTTTGCTGTGCTACAGGTGACAGTTACCGTGGTGTTCTGGATGTGAATAACTTTCCAGAGAGAGAAATTTCTGGCGAGACATCAGGTGGTCATAGCTCTCTTGCTAGTTTCTGTTTTGTTTATTTGAGTGCAATATGCGCAGACAGCTTCGGGTAAGTGGTCTTTGAATTGGCTTAATTGTAGTATATTCCTTCAGAAAAGCACTTAAACACACATGCAGCTGTGGATCAGTAAGAACTATGCTGAGGGCCAATTTAAAACGCAGTGTGCTACTGCCACTCTTACGTCGGCAGCAATCACAAAAGCTAAAGAAAGCAATGTAATGAGTGTTATTTTCTGCTCTTCGGCATGAATAAATGTTTGTGTGTCAGTCTCCAAATTACAGACCTGGAAGACTCAAGAAAATAACTTTTGTAATTATTGTGAATGCATGTTTCAGACAGGAAGGTATGTAACCAAATACAGTTCTGGGATGAGCCTGGATCTGGAGAAATCTTGAAAACATGAAAGTAAAGAAAAGCCCGTGTTTAGAGACCTACGGGCACAAAATGTAGTGATGCAGGAAACATTTTCAAAAGTTGCAAGAGCCATTTGATAACAAGTTGATGCTGAAGGAAAAGGTAAATCAGATCACTCGTACATAAAAGTGAAGCTTCTGGATTAACAGTTTCTTTGCATTTTTGTTTAGTATAAGATTTAACAAACTCCACCAGGCTAGGGGGTTTCAGTGCTCTAATGATTATTTCCTTTCCTGCGCACACCCGTCCCTGTCCCCCCCCCCCTTTTTTATGATGTTCTTGAAAATATGCATTTTGTTGACCTTTTCAGAAGATTTTGATGGAATGATGTCCAGCGACAAGCTGAAGTTTTATTCAAAAATCATCACAATACAGCTAAGATTTTTACCCTTCAGAAGAACAGTTTATGCTCATTGCTGGTGAGATACTAAAATTTTAAGATCAACCCGAACTATCTATGGGAAAGAGATGGCAAAGCAGCCCACTGTCACAAAGCAGGAATAGAACTGAGAAAGCAAAATGGTGTACAGGGCTTTCCCAGTTTGTAACCTTGCAAGCTGCATTGCTATATATAGGTTTGTGTTGTTAAGGTACAAGACACAGTTTTTTTCCCTCCAGGCAGCTATTATAGTCAAAGAGATATCCAGTCCCACTAATACAGTAGTGGACTGATATCTTGCAAGAAAACCCTTGAGGTTTGTCATAGATCATGGGAGAGGAATAAAAGCCCATGGGAGGGCTCCTAGTCTTTTGAAGTCACACAGTTATTGACAGGACATCTTTGAATATAACAACTGTTTTTCCTAGATTTTTGCTCCAGTTATTGTGGAACTTAGTGGAGTGCCTAATGAGAAAAAAGATACTATTTTCTTTGTTACCAGATATAGAACAAGATTGAGTGTCTTAATTAGATAGAAGCTCACTGCAGGAACAGTTAGGAATACAACAGGAAAGCCGTGGTGGAGCTGGGTAGAGAGCTCTGCTAAATGTATCTTAGCTCGCACAGCTACGTCCCTCTGTGCTTGTTCATTTTTACTGTGGCAGGGTATCCTTTTGCTAATTTCCAGACATCAGAAAACATGGTTATTTTTAGATGATTTGATAAACACTGCTAGTGAATAGGAATGAAAAGCCGTGACAAACCATGAGTAAGTACAGGAAGTATGGAATCTGAGGATCACAGGAATCGTGATGTCATGCAGACATCCCAAGATTTCTTCCATTGAGGAAAAACACCATCAGTCTGAACGCCAAGCATGTGTTAACCAATACCCTTCACACCCACCATGCAGAAGCTGTCAGCTACAGCTCTTGCAAAGCAGACATATTCAGGCCAGCTGAAATTCTTTCTAGAACATTTTAAGGCCCAGTTCAAAATGTCTTGTGGATTTCTGGAGGTAGATGTAATATCTTCCACACACACACACCTGGAGGTACAGTGGGGCTCTCCACTCCTATTTGTTATGTACGAATTAATGTGATGAATTTCAAGATGAGATCATATGGAAGAGGAAGATAATTCTGGTTTTGTTCGATTTCTAAGTATTGACCTAACTCCACCACACTCTCACTCCAACATGCAAGCACAAAAATGTGTGTCTAAGGGGTCTGGCTATGATCACTTTTATGCAACAAGGAACACAACATGTGACTTAAGTCCTCACTGCATCTTCTGGCTTCATTTTAATTGATAACAATTAAGTGATTTTTAGGTAGGTCTTTCACATCTTTCAGGAATCAGTATTTATTTGATTCCTAGGCATTACCTTTCACCTCCTAATATTGTCTGCTTCATCCTCTGTAAATCTTAGAGAAAGTGGCTGCCTATATTCCTTTATTTCCACATTTTGGGTGTCTTCTGGCTGCAGTCTTTCTTCCTATTAAAATATCAGGATGAAGAAAGGCACAACCCATGTGGTGTGACCGTGCTGCCAACCTTGTCCTTCAGAGTTCATGTCTTCTGCTGTGGTCTGCTCTGTGCTGTAGTCTTGATGCATTATTCCTCCGAAAACTGCGTATCTGTGCTAAATTTGATTACCCTGCCTATACAGTAGAGGTGGATGGAGAAGGCCAGAACAAGTTTCTAGGGTAGATTATATACAATTTAGTTTAGTCTGATCATTCACAACCTCTGTATATGGTCTTTAAGGCCAACTGTGTGTGAAGGTAGAAAAGGGCTGCATAGTGTACAAAGCCTGATGAGCTTCCATAGGTGAGGATTCTGGGACAGAAATTGCAGCCACATCTCTTCTTCTTCAGAGGCCAACCTCAGATCATGATTCATCTCTGCAGTCCAGATCAGTATGGTTTAGGCTCTGTTTAATCTAAAGGACACTACTCTCAACTTTCTGTCTTGTGGCCCCACAAGTCTTTAATGCAATGTTGGATCACATTTTTATGTCCACTTTTTCTATAAACTTTCTTTAGGAGGAGAGTCTTTCTCACATAAAAGATGTTGTGGGGGATTTGTTTCCCAGCATCCTCCTGTGATCCCCATTTCAGTCCCCCAGTCCATCAGTTACTAAGTTTGTAGAAAGCTGTTATGCCCAGGCATCACTGACCTAAGTTGTATTTGCTTCAAACTTTTCCATTGCCCCTTTAGATTTTTAATGCTTTCTCTTGCTCATCTCTTGAATTATCTCTGTTTTTTTTCCTTCTTTGTCATAATGATGAACTGTTTTGTATTGAAAGCTTGAATCGACTTCACTCGCACACTATTCATGCATTACTGTCCAAATGAAAGGAGATAGAAGATGGTTTTGCCTGTTGTAAAGAGATTTTTTCTCCTTTCAGCCCTGCATTTATGTGCTTCCATTTTAAAGATGTAGCTTTTCCAATGCTTTGCGGTTACTGATATATACAACGTGCATTTAACAGTGCAGTATTCAGCCAGTTATTACCCACTTTACCTGTTATCTAGTTCTTAGGTTTCCAGAACCTGAAATATCAGTGATTTCTGCAGTTCCTTATGAGCCTTTTTTTTGCATTTTCTTTCTTGTATAAGGCTTCCGACACACAATGGAATGAGGAGAGCTCCCTGATGTTTGCATGTCTTCACACTGGGCTACCACTAAATTAACACATGCTTCCTTAAGGATGTGAGTACAATCTTTGTTCCCAAACTGGTTTAAAGTAGGTATAAGAATTAAGAAGTGACCTGGAAAGGCAAAGAGTGACACAACAAGCCAGGGTGAGACCCTGTCCTACCCTGTCATGCTCCACATGTGTAACCTGTTGGGAACTCTTGAGCTAAACAATAAAGAGAAGAGATGAGAAATGGAGTGTGAATAGAGTAACTGGCAAATTAAAAATGAAGAGACAGATTAAAAGATGATAGAGGAGCATAAAACACAGATGTAAATATGACATTATTAACTTTAATATTAATCAATATTATTTGTCCTACCTTTTCACTTGTATTTCTCTTGCAGACACGAGGAAGACTACAGAATGAATTATTTAAAGATTTGAGGTCTTCATCTGAAAAATATCACAATACAGCATGACAAGGTAAATGTTTTATTATAATATGATCACTAATGACTACTTACATTCACAAGAGAGGAAATGCTATGGCTTAAGTGATTTCTAAGATCAGGAACAAATAATGGTTTTGTACCAGTTATTAAGTCATATCACTATATTCCATGTGAATGGCCACATAAAATTTTGGTACCTGAAGATTAAAAGAAGCAAAACCTTTCCTTTGCATTGTCTGATATAGTGATTTTAAGTTACAATTTAATTGTGGATTCAAAATTCTACAGTCTGTCAGCAAAGACTCAGTGCTTATCTACAGCAGTGATTTGTCAGATTACATAGGTCATAGCAGCTGTAGGTGTTGTCCAAGTTCTGTCATGCCAAATCAAATGGTGAATACCCAGACCAATGTTCCACGAACTACAGTCATGTCATTAACAAAAGCAATATTTCTGCTGTTGTTTTCTCCTTCAGTGGTTTGGTGCTTTTTTGCTTTCATTTTTGAGCTTCTTCAGGAGGTATAACTTAAGATATACCCATATCAATCTGATGTAACATTAATACATGAAGGTTGGGGATACCCTTATGATTCCATTTCCATGAAACATGGAATCGTTTTAGTTCATGACCATGAGGTATCTGCTCAAACTACACTGGAGCAAGCACTCTCTGAATTTTGTTTTTTTCTATTTTCTGCACTGAACACTTTCTCTTCTCTCTACAAGGCATTTTCTCCCATTCTTACCTACTGTATAAGTAGTACCAAAAAGTAAACTACAATACTGCAACTTCTGCTTTGTACTTTTTTCTACCAGCCATAGATAACTTTTCCACCATACAATCTACATGGGAAAATCCTCATAAGGCTGAGAGGTATAAGACACCAACAACAGACCTCAAAGAAACAGAAGAGAAATCTCTGGGATGAGATTCTGTCATATTAAAGACCCCTGTGGTTATGTCAGTCATCAGACTTTATTATAAATGGGTAGGACTGGCTCACACTTGTTAGTGTCTTGTCACTTGTGAAACTTGTTAGGTTCAATTTCTGCTTTAACATTAACGTTATTGCAGAAAGTCAAAGGCATACTTAAGTAGATCTCAAGAAACAGAGTACCTCTGCATTAAAGACTAGTACAGATATGTAGAGTGAAACACCCAGTGCTGAGAAATCAATGTGCAGACTAAGTTTCAGGGAGCTTTATTTTGATCAGGCCTTGGCCTGGTCTCATGGATGGAATGGTCATATGGAGTTGGAGCACATTGGATGTGCTGCTGAAACACACCTTTTAGTTTAGCTTCACCTCAAAGGAATCTGTTTCTCACATTGGACATCATTCCATACAGCAGCAGGGAAATGAGGATGATCAGGACACTTCCTTGGGAAGTACTCTTCTGACCTACACTAAAACACTCTGCAACACAACCTCTATTGCTAAAAGCAAAGCAGTAACCTGCCTCCTTCATCCTGACCTACCTGAGTGGAAGCAGAGGGGTTTATTTTCTAGAAACACTACATTAGGAAAAGACAGAAAGAGCTGTGCCCTTATTTTTACTTGAACCCTTAATTAATACATTTGGTAAAATTAGTTAACCAAATAATTTTCATTAAGCCCACATTAACACTTGTTGCTTTATTACCGTGGTTACATTATTATTATAACGTAACCTGCACATCATTGCCAGCTAAAAAGAAAAACCTCATAAACTCCGAAGTAATAAAAATACAAATTCTCTTCTTTTTCTTTAATAAACAAGGTCACTCTGACCTTTCCATTTAAGTGAGCAGTCCATTTATTAGCCTTTGTTCTTAGGCCTAAGTATTCTCCATTCACATTTTTTCAAAGCTGAAAGACTTCAAAAGGGAAAATAGCTCCCACTACTCCACTGTGGAGTGGTACACATCTAGTGTGCCAGTGATTCTGGACCCAGGAGCTTTCATAGCTCATTACTTCCTACATTCCAGAAGAACCCATATTATGGGAGTTTCATCTAAGTAGCTAGGGGTTGGTTTACAGCTTAGGCTCAAGGGTTACTTATCTCTAGCCTATTTTCTAGTTATAATTTACTCCTAGGTTTTCAGTACACCAATAGGAACAGGAAGACTTGATTATGCATATCCTAGGACACCTAAGAATGAAATTAAAAAGAGAGAGGAACTTGCCAGAAATTATGTTAGCACAGTTCAAATAAAGACAAAATTCTACCAACAGCTTCTGTTTATGATGGAAACAATTTATTCTCATAATACCTCTTTCTCAACAAAAATGTGAATATGATAAGATGGTAAATTCCCCTGAAGAGCAGAGTACACCAATCAGACTTGTGCCTTAATTTATAAATTTCTCCCTGGAGGCCCCTACTGGAGTGTCTGAATGGCTTGTAAGGAACAGTGACAGCCCAAAACATGAGGTGAATGTAGAACTTCTGATGTAGACCTCCTTTCTACAAATCAGAAAACTGAGGAATGAAGTGAAGGAATGATTTGCACAAAATCAGAAAAGGAAAAAAATATTCCAGTAAGTTTTACAATAAAGAATTTGTGGTGTTAGACAAAAGCAGAAAGTCCACAAGGAATTCAAAGCAGTATTTTACTGCTGTAAAACCAGCATGTATGAATCACTGACCTGGATATCTGGGAATAAGGCATGACTTGCTCTCGCTCTCTCTCCAATAATCTGGAACTAAAGGAAATGTTCACAAGATACTTTTTTTTTGTGATCATAAGCAAAAGCAGCAGAGTATTTTAAAAGGCTAGTCATTTATCTTTGAGCAATTGCCCCAGCCTTTTTTACCTTTTTAGGGTTAAGACTGAAGTAGAAACATGTCCATGTGGCAATGTCATTCCATGCTGACTATGCAGAATTGCAACAGTACAAGCCAAATGGGAAAGCAGTCTTGTGTCAGATAGGCTGAACACAGGGCAGGGAAAGATGGGGTACACCCAAAAATCCTCTCAATGCCTCAACTAGCGTGCAGGGATGTTCCTAATCTCTCTTTAATATGGGAGCCTTAATCTCTTATTTTGTTTGTCAGAGCTTGAAGTCCTTTAACTTTCCTGCTTCTGAGTATCCACAAACTCAAAGAGAAATGCTCCTCAAGCCTTCTTATCTAAAAGCACCTCCAGTCCACAAGCCCCCACCCTGTACTTAAATCCTTTTCATCAAGTCAGCTGATACTCCCCACATTATTCCCAAACCAATTCCTCTCCCTGCCTCTACCTATCCTTCCTATACAGTCCTCTTTCCTTCAAACTCCCTCTCACCTAGACCTTTCTGGCTCCATGTGCAGGTTTTTTGCATGGGCATGCAAATGTTTTGAAATTGCATTCCTGACCATATTTCAAATGATGGCCCCCTCTTGGATCCTTTCCTGTGGATTACCAATACCCGTTGCTGTATTCCTTTTGGCACTAAAGGCCACTTTTCTTAGCTGTCTCAACCTATTTTTGCTGGGGCACTTTAAAATTCTAGTCACAGTCTATAAATATTAGAAATCCCTCAGAATTCTCTGACATGGAAAAAAAATGCCATGTCCCAGACCCTAAACAGACTGATTAACTTAGAAGTTAGTCCTGATTTCAACTGGGGCATTGAATTAGATGACTAGATGACTTTAGGATATCTCAGCAAATGCAAATCTTACTATAAGTCTATGACCAGGAAAAACCCAGTCTGTATAGCTGTCCTAGAAAACCTACTGAATTTTCGTAGCAGTTAAACACTTTTTGCAATAAGTGTTTTATAGAATCCTGTATACTGTTGTCCACCTAAAAGACAAACCAAAGCCAAAGTGATCACCATGACAATATGATCAAGCAATGTGGGTTTGGTGAAGGAATTAAAACTTTTGAAAGACTGACTGAAATACCAAAGACTAAATCACTTTTCAAGTATGCACATTCTGTGTTCAAAAGAGACATTTGCAATGGCATGATGAAGTTAGCGACAACTTCCCCATAAATTCCTCCTTATCAACTTTGAAAGATCATTTCATAATACTAGACTCATCTAGATGTCTCAAGTAGGCTGCTCTTGTATCCTAGGAAGTAGTAAATTTGTGAAACTTTTGCTTCTCTTAATAATGTGGGTAGCAGAAAACACATGGTTGAAACTGCTGTGTTTACATTAGCTTTAATCAGAAGCCCATATATACAGTAATTTGATTAGACCTTTGTGATCTGGACTAATGGTAATTTGCAGTATGTCTCCATTTTTTTCAAGACAGACCTTTTCAGGGATTGAGAGATCTTAGCTGTAACTCTTTTGTTAATGATCACTTTTTTATATGGCAGACTTCATAGCCAAAAAGCAGGGAGAAACACTTTGTTAATGGCATAGTAAAACTAGTTTCCTGATCAGTTATCAATATACTTAGAGATATACCTTTACATATACCTTTTAATATTTTCTACCCCTATATATATATATATATATATATGTTACTCTATCCCTGTATCTATATATTTAAAGGGTAGAATACAATACAATATGAGGTTTAAAAAACTAACCGGAATTTTGTAGCAAGCTCTGACAGAAAAGCCATATGTCTTCATTAGTTTTAAAAATTCTGCTTGGAAAGGGGCAGACTACCAAATATCACTCATGTATTGAACCCAATTCTTCTGGTTACCATCAATAGCTGGTAGAAGGGCTACATACAACGTGCATCAAAACTAAATGGAAGAGGTGGGTCAAACTCTTCCTGCAATGCTCTTCACACATTTTTATGAATCATGAGTTTTATGGTCATTCTTCATAATGTTTCTTTATCACTTTCAAAAACCACAAACTGGGAACTCAAATACAATTTCCCTTGGCAAGGTAAGAAAAGACAAACATCTTAGAAAATTAGAGTGAAAAAAAAGTAAAAAAATTCAGAGTCAGTGGTTTGTGGCCAGATTGTAAAACAGATTGCCAAACAGCTAAGTGTAATCTATTGCTTAAATCTACTTTGCTACCAGAAAAACATAAAGTGGTGAATGTCACGCAAAATTTTTAAAAGTGGTCCTGGGCACTACGAGCCAGGAAGTCTGTCTTTCATGCAAAGAAAACTGAGGTAAACAGAATGAAGAAATGAATAGATCTATGATTAATGATTAAATAAGCAAAAGTCAACACAGTTTTTGTAAAGAGAAGTTGTCCCTCACAAATTTATGATCTTTTTCTTTAGGCAGTGAACAAGGAAGCAGATAAGTATACTTGGATTTTAGAAAAAAATAATCCAATAAAGATGTCTCATCAAAAGTGCTCACATAAAAAACAAATTTACAAATGCTCATTAAAAGAGGGAAAATAAAGGATGTGACTAAATGACTAGTCCTCACAACAGATCCTTTATATTGACAGGAATACACCCTGGGATGCATGCTTCATACATTCATAAATTATCTAGACAAGTTGTTGAGTAATGAGAAGTCAAAATTATTCAAAGTATACAAAACTAAAGCTGATCACAAAGATTTGAAAAAGATCTTAGAATTTACAATGACTGTGTGATAAAACAGCAGAGGGATTTCAGTGTTACTAATCACAAAGCTGCAGGAGAGGCAGCAGGGAACAACCCTGACTGCCCATGTATAATGATGAGCTATAGCTACTCCTGAAAGCAGTCTTGGAGCTGTTGACAGTCATTCTTGGTGAACGACTTTGGCTGCTCAAGGAAGCCAAAAAAAAAAGTAAAATTGGAATTGGAGAGAAAACCAAACCCAGTATTCTACTGTGCAAATCCATAGCCCATCCCAGAATACTATATACGGTTTTGACTGCAGTCTTAAAAAGACAAGTCATAACTGAAAGGTACAGAGGAAGAAACATGAGTGATCAGAGTATATTTGCTTCTACTGAGCAAAATTATGTGAAATTTTTCAGCCCGAAAAACATAGATAACAGAAGGGGATGACATAGATATAAAGAATCCTCAGTGGCCTCAGAAAAGTGAAAATTTACTCTGTGTTTTCTATGATTGGTCTCAGGTTTGGAGGTCTCTCCTTGGCAAGAGAGCAATCACAGCCTGGCTGAGTAGCACTTCACAGCCCAAAGACTCAGCTTGGCTAGTAGCAAAATTGAGGCTGAGGGTATCCTAGAATGAACTCTGCTGTCAGCCCATGATGGCTCGGGATTTGTTAGCACGCATGCTGCGGAGGCTTTTGCAAGAGCTCAGGCAGAATGAGAGAGCCCTAACTGCTCCCACGACTCGTAACATGTCCCACCTCTGAAGCACAGAATGGTAAGTCACTGTGGTGAACAGGCACTCTCCTGGACAGGAGATCCAAGCACATTTTTGTCATACGCATTTACTGGCTCTTGTCCTACCTACCAACTATTTTCTTCACACAACAGCTTTGGGACAGGAAAAATGGCTCTCCCCTTACTAGGCAGCCTAAGCTCAAAAATGCCCAGAGTGCTCTCCTGCCTTCTATATTCTGTATGGGGAATTTCTTCAGCTGTGATACTTAAAAGCCAAGGTATCTTACAAGCATAGACACAGTCCATCACATGCCAGCTGGCCTCAGCACCTGGAAATGTTACCAGGCACATTTAATTTGCTGGTAGAAACACTTGTCAGGGTTCAATTTAATATTCCTTTCCCATTACTCTCTTTTGACCAGTTTTCACAGTGAAATCTTGTTGCTGTTTTTTCTGTAAATCTTTGTCCTCTTTTTGAAGTCCTTTTGACTGTGGATGACTCTGTGCAGACTGTGGTTTCTGCCTGCTCTCTGCTGTGTAGTTGCTGTATAGGCACAAGTCTGCCCTGTATCAATGCCGGGGGTACTAATAAGCCTCAAGGATCCTGACCCAGTGCTGCCAGGGACCTCCACCTGTCCCAAGCCCCAGGATCTCTGTTTAAGCTCATCCCTGGATGTTCAGTCCCTGCCTGAGCTAAGTCACTGGAGTGTTGGTCACTAGCTCAGCCCCAGCCCCTGTTGATCCAGACCCTGTCCTGCAGACTAACCTCCTGGCATGGCCTGGGACCTGCCTCATCACCATGAATTTGCCTGAGGATCTGGACCCTTGGTTGAACCTGGCCACTGTCACTGGGCCCACTCTGCTTGCCTTGCGTAGGTACTGTGGGACTGGCCCCCAGGTGGTGAGACCCTTGCCCTGTCAGCTCTGGTCTTGCTCTTGATTCTTGGCTCTCTGTCCCTTAGGAAACAGCCAGCCATTGCTGCTCTTTGACATGCCTTTAGCTTCCTCCTTTCCTGAAAAATAATTGTTTCTTGTAACTAGGATTACTGTGACCAAGAACAGGACACTGCTGCTATGTGGTTTTGCTTCAGCGGTACAAATATTTTTACACCACTTAGGAAGTCACTCTATCGGTATTATGTAGGATAACTGTACAGCGTTTTCATTCTGTCTCTGCATGAAAATTTGTTTGCTTAGCAGAACTACTTTACTGCCTCTTTTGTAATCTTCTGGCCATAGTGTTAACATACTCCATGGGCTCTAGGGTTATGTGTATTGACATAATATGAACTAAACAGTGCTAAGCACATAATCTAATAGTGGTACAAGATTCTCCAGGCTGGTTATCATTTAATAAGCCCCTCTGGCAGGTGTTTAGTCACTCCAGCTGGCACACTCATCAGCTATGCCTGGGCATGATCTGGATGTGGGAACAATCCTAGTAGGCAGTATGGACTATGCCATGCCACTCTGTCGTCTTCACTCAGGCAGTCTTTCAGCTCTGTCCCAGCTGACCTTGACACTGCATCCCCTCTTCTATGTTTATACTTCACCTGTGGCCCCATCAAACACAGCCCTAGCACTGTAGCAGAGAAACACCTCTTTTTCTTCCTTCCTGGAAAGTTAGCTCAAGAGAGGAGAGCTCCTTAGTTGTCATTATAGTCAAAGGATAAGAGAGGGCTATGTGCACCAAGGAGATGGCAACCTCTTCTCTCTGTGTGAAGGTTTCCCATATGAGGGTTTGGAGAAAAATTTGGATACCAGCTACTGTATCTCTTGCCACCTAAAGAGTTAGCTCAGCAGCTGGGAGAGATAAGCAGCACATGGATGGGCAACCATGAAAAATAATAAAAGTTTAAGATGGGGCATACACAGGATCAAGATTGCAGCCCATGTTCTGGTGTAGCTCAGCATGGAGCCCCAGTTTTTTGATAAACTACAACAGATACTCAGATTGGTTGTTACTCAACAACAACAGATACTCAGAGCCTTGGGTCATTGGCAACCCAGGCTGGAATCCAGTGACTCCTTTTTTAGGGTCCCATTTTTCAACTAGACCTCTTCTTGTCCCGATGTGCTGGAAGGGGAAAAAGAGAATGAGGATGCCATAAAGGGCTGTGAGCACTCAGTGGCCTCACATACACAGTGCATGTAAGGGAAGGAGTTGCACTATTCACTTGAATGCCGGTAATTGCATGCAAGGCCACAAAATTAGTTTATTCTTGACCAGGCAAGTGCAGGGCCCTCACTTCAGCCAGGAAAACTCATTGTGTGTGCCTGTCTGCAACCCTGAAAAAGTTTCTGTGAGTCAGAAAGTACCAGCCTTGCAACCCCCTGGCCTACTAATGGACCAACCAGAAGACATATATGTGTCTCAACCCAACATCTGGGTATTTAAAAAACAAACATTGCCTTGAAAACTTCAAGGAGGGCAATGGCTTTGAGTGGTCTTAGTCCACATATTACTCCCCAGTGGCTGAGGATGCCTGGTGTGATGATAGTGACTATATCGAAGCAAGTAACATATCAAAGAATATTCTTAAATTGTATCTTAAATTAGAATACTAGCATAATCAAGTTGCAGCTGTGATTAAATAAAGCCTTAACTCTTCCCTATAGCCTGTGTTGTGAGAGCACTCCTGGAAAAGAACAGAGTTAGCTCAGTGGAGCTGACAAGGGCCTCATCTCTGGACCACCCCTCTATTCTTCGTCCATGGCAGAATCAAGTCAGCTTGGTTTCCATGGTTTCCAGCGGGGGAGAAGGAAGAAAGCAGAGATAGATTTTTTTCTAGGATCAGATGCTTGGTATGCAGTATGCACAAAGCCAGGCAATATGCCATGGTGAGTGAGGGGATAAATCTTTCATCACTTCATCTGATAGTCTCCTATAGCAACTGCAGTAGTAAAAGCAATAGCTGCAGAGGCATACAGCTGCATAGCAACCAGTTATGTCATACAAAATTGTCCCACACCCCCTCCTAGTGCATGCACAGTACTATTAAGGAACAATTAGTTTATGTACGTACATCTCCAAAACAAGACCAAGCTTGGTAGACACAAGACCCAAATGATTCTACTTCCCTACCCTGGAAGAGAGTATCACTCATTCTGATCTCAAAGAGATTCTCTGGAAAGCAACGAATGCTGCTGGATTTGCATAGTGCCACTTGCGTGAAGCAGTGATCATGACAATAGCTCCTCACCTACACCCAGTGTTAGCCACGACCCCGCTACAAGTTCCTCAGTCCTTTCTGCCTCCCTCAACTCTAGGAATGGGTCCCCTTCTACTTCACCACATGGTGTCCACCTCAGTTCTTGAGCAGCTCTGTCTTCCAGCTGTCACCTTCCAGTCAGTGATGGTCTGTGGTTGCTGAGCACACCCCACAGGCTGTGCCACCCCCACCATTTTGGGACATACCTGGTGGAGCTCATCCAGGGCTCTGCTATCAGGCAGATTGCTTTGGAGCCGGGAAGGAATGCTTATAGCTCAGGTGCAGGAGCAAAGGGTGCCTTTGAAGTGGGGGAATACTGTACCCATTTGCTGGGGGCATGCTTGTGCAATGCTGCTGTCTGGCCAAACCCAGGAGCAGGCCAGCAAAGGGTGCTGTGATCACCACAGGCTGCCCTTCCTAGGGCACCAGCACCAGCGTTCCTCCTGCAGAAGTACATCTCATCCTGGTGGAGAGTTTGGATACTATGCCATGCTCTGAAAGAAGCCCAGAATCCTGGAGAATGATTTTTTGATCCTATTCGTTCTTGAAAGGGGTTTCTCCTCCCTGTCATCTAAGGCCATGTTTCCTGGTGGTTGGACATGGAGAGACTGCCATACTGGGAGCAGGAGGAGGAGCTGGGTGTTATGATGTCAGGAGACGTGCGGACCTTGCTGTGTTATCTGCAGTCATGTTCCTTGTCCTTGAAAGATAGCCGTCAATCTGACAGGGATGCTGGCCATGCAAACCTACTCTCCAGCTACTGATGCTTTGATTTGTTTTCGTGGCAGGCTGTTAGATGAAGAGATAACAGACGGTCCACACTTCAAAAATCTGTGTTTGCTGCTCAGTATCATGAAGCATTTGATCCCAGAACTGAGTCCAAGTTTTCTCCTCTTACCTCCCTTATCAGCAAAAGGGAAAAGGATACTTCTTATACTTGCCTCTGTTCTCAAGGCAGATGCCACTAGTGCTGGTGGTGGGGCAGGAGAGCTGTGACTCCTCTTTCCTCAAAAGCAGGTCACCCAGGAATGGTTCTCTGAGGCCCAGAGAGGTAGCCTTTGATGCTGTAGGCCAGGATTCTGGCCAAGGACAGTGGTGACTGAGGAGGATAGGAGGTGTTACAGGACCTTAGTACCCAAAGACAGGAAACAACATCACAACCAAATATTTGGTGAGGTTAGCAGAGTAGGGACAGCCATGACAAGTTATGCCAGATCTATGATTCAGGTCTCTAGCCTGCCTGAAGCCCATTATGGGCTTCTTAAATTTACCTTGGCACTGCTTCACAGTCTGTATTCCTCCTACTGTCATGCTGTCCCTCCAGGCAGTGAGGGAGATTCAGCAAAGGCAAACTCTTTCCTTCTTTGCTTTTTCTTCACAGTTAACTGCCAAAAGTGGTGGGAAATGTGAATGCCCACCATATCAGAACACTGCTTTTCAATTCCCCAGAATGGGGATTTATGCTACCCTGGGAATTAGATCCCTTAAGCATGAAAGTGAATTTTTTTAATGCTCTTTCTCCAGCTAGATTGTTGAATAACCTTCTGCTGCGGTCATTCATGGGCTCCAATGATCAGCCTTTCTCTCCTGTCTGGAGCAGCAGCATTTGCAAGGTTCCTTGGAGGTAAAGCAAGGGACAAGGCAAAAATTAAACATCTGCTACAGAGTTCTGCGACAAGAGAGTACTGAGAATGATGAAAGGACAAACTGAAGAGGCAAATCATCCATATAGATGAGACAAAAATCTTGGACACCTGGAGATAGTGATGCCTGAACACAAGGAGGAAAAAGGGAGCTGAAAGGGATCAGCAAACCAACCTAGGACTTAACTGTAGGAGGGCCAAAGTCTGCCGCTAAAGCAGAACAGCAGGTGCAGTGTATATTCTGCCATGACAAGGTTAATTAATCAAAAAATCTTTGCTAATTGGATTTGGCATGATGATTTTATAATAGAAATGGGCGTTGCATCTTGTGGGACATAACATTCTTAATGCAATAGTAAGAAGTCCTAAAGCTAATCTCTGAACTGTAGTCAAACACAAATAAGTGAGAATGAAAAATTTAGCTTTTATTAACAATACTAACACAATGAAAATCAAAATATAAGCATATCTTTTAGAGAGTGTATAAATGAAAAATAGTTGTCAGTTTTAATAATGCAGGCAGAACACTTGTCTGCAAGACAGATATCTTAATCTTCTTAAAGATTATATCTACTTAGAGTGTCCCAAGAGTGGTAGCATCTCAAGACTGATAAAGAAGTAAAAACGTGATTTTACAATAATTACAAAACACATTAGGCCTTTTCTCATATATTGGCCATTTGTACCAGCATTTAAGTCTCTCTTTCTTCCACAGGAGGAGTAGCCTGAGCCTGCCAGGTCTTTGAAAGCTCCACAGTTTTCTTGTGGATTTGAAGGTCGGGGACAGCCTTAGCTGCCATGACCATGAGATGGTGGAGTTCAGGATCTTGAGAGGAGGGAACAAGAGAGATTGCAGGATGACAGCTGTGGGCTTCAAGCTCAAGAATGGTTCATCTTGAAATGCAGGAATTCCAACAAAAGGAGCCAGTGACTTGCATGGAGCTTCTAACTTAAACAAGGACATAGTACAAGGAGCTTGTGACTAAAATAAGATATGAAAAAGTAGTGTGCAAGAGGTGGAAGTGGGGACAGGTCACCCAGGAGGAATGCAGAGAAACTATCTGAGATTGCAAGGGTAGGGTTAGGAACGCCAAAGCCCATCTATAGTTGAATCTGGCAAGGGAAATGAAGGGCAACACGAAGGGCTTCTACTGATCATCAACAAACAGGTGGCTAGGTAAAACAGGGTCCCAGTGCTGCTTGGGGCAAGTCAGGGGACACGGAAAAGAACAAAGTACTCAATGCGCCTGGCCTCAGATTTTACTGGTAAGACCAGCCTTCAGGAACACCAGGCCCCCAAGAGCAGTAGGAAAGTCTAGAGCAAGAAAGACTTAACCGTCATTTGAGTTATCAAGTTAGGGAACACTTAAACAAACTGAACAGACACAAGTTCATGTGACCTGATGGATACATCCACGAGTGCTGAGGTAATTCTAAGGTAAGGATATGTTCTGTATATATATAATATATCCTTATATATATAAGGATATATTACTTTCCCTTACAGTTAAGACCACCAGAAAATACTATGATTTATTTACATTAAAAAACTAAAAAAAAAAATATCAAGTGTTACAGTTCTCAGTTCAAAAGCATCATAAACATCAGGTAGAAACTCAGTCTTTTGCAGAAAATCAATGCATTGATTTGCTTGGGTTTTTTGTTAAACAAAGACAAGGAGAGCAGAAAAAGAGGTAAAGGTCAAACGAAGGCCCAAGCAAGAAATCAGCTGTTTGTTTTGGACCCACATTGAGGAAAGTTTATTTTTCAAATCTAGGAATAAAAAATTAGTAATACTTTTAAGCCATCCCCAGTTCTTTGCCTTTTGGCTAAACCCTCTTTTTTAGCTCTGCTAAGATGCAAAGTGCATTGACAGTGACAAGCTCAAATGACTGCATCCTATCATCTGGGTCATGCTCTGAGTTAATATTTAGCTTTGAAGAGTTTTGACTGAACATCCTATTTAGTCTAAGGCTGACTTACCTGGGTAATCCTGATATGGGCTCCATTGCACTTTACTGCCACAAGCTGCAATAAAGTTTGTTGCAAATAATAATAAGCAAAAAAAGATGGCAATGTTTGGGGGCTGTGCAGCTTTTGCTAAAAAATATAATGAAATTAATAACTCTGTCTGTCTTGAAAGCCAGATTCATGAACGTCTATTTATTTTTTTCTTTAATGACCCTATTAAAGGGTCAGGATATATACAGGAGGTCAGAAGCACTGAAAGATAAGAGGAGCAGTCTTTTCAGTAGGCATATATGAAGATTCAATTTAATTGAAGATACTGTAATATCTCCTTCAGTCTGGTGGTGTAGTGATGGCTTGTTCAAAATAATAAAATGCAACTGAAATTGCATAGGGTGATATTGTTCTAATTTCCCCATAGTTGATCAGAGAGACACTCATTTGTTGATTCTTCTCCTACTTTCTTAGCCGTCCATGACCATTTGCACATCTGACCATCAATCTTTAAAAAAGATTTAATATACCACAGAAAATTGCTTGCCTTTCAATTGCCATCAGCTTTGTACAAAGAATTTTTGTTAATGAAAAAAACAAAACAAAACCCAAAACAAAACAACCCCCCCACACCCCCAAGACTCAAATTACCTGCCCGTGAACAGCAATTGCTCAAGGCCACTGTCTGTGTTGAGGAATAATACTTTTACAGCTTGCAGTAACTAATATGCACATATATGATGTCTGAAACACGTAGTGTTACGGTTAATTTATTACTATGTCCAACAGAAGGCTTTCCTTCTCTTCTAGGAAGGAATGAAAATAGAATGTTTAAAGAACATAAATCTTTGAGAAACTAACATTTTCTCTGAGATATAAAAAAATATTTTTAAGTGATTTTTAGAATACATACATGCGTCCTGTCAACATCAGTAAAGAAAGTCAGAGGCAGAGGGAAGAAGAGATAAGAAATCGCTGCAATTACTGGCACTTGCCATACCATATGCAAAATAAAGACTGGTGAGATTTAACAGAAATGAAAAAGAGCAAATAAGCACATGAGATGAAAGAATCAAATGTGGAAAAAAGGTGAAATTAATAACAGGGCCTACATGTAATGATACGTATTTGGTGATACAAAAGGCAACACAGCATAAAAGTAAGACATTTAAAACCTCAAGCGAGTGAAAGGATCGATGTCTCTTGTGAGTGGCATATTGAGAAAATTTCTCCCTTATGCCTGGGATTCTTAGGAAATCATAATGCCAGTATCAATGCTTCTGTACAGCTAGAATTGTTTCTTCCTCTATAAAAATCCAACTTTCAGCAATCAATAAGTTCTAGAACTTGTAAATTACATTAAAACGTTCTCCTTTTAAATAAATAGGAACTAAAGATCTATAAAAAACTGCTGAAAATTGTATATTACTTATTTTTAAGACTCAGCCTGCCTTGTGCATTCAGGAAGAAATGTAGTGGTGAAAGACTTCAACTTCCATTGTCATAAACTTAAGCCAATAGGAGCTCCATTTGAGAGAGGCCTCATTTATGTAGTAACACCTCTTCAGGCTTATTTAATCCATTTTTAATGCATGCAGCCCTATGGATTTCAGCCGGTCTGTTATCGACAACGTTGTTTTCAAAGAAATAAATAGTGCTGAAGCTCAGAACGTAGAATGGGCTCTGCAATTCTGATTTGATTACTTATATACTTAACTCAAACAAGGGTTTTGCAGAATCAGACGCTTATTCTTAAAATTACAAGCCCTGTAAGGGCAAGAGGGGTAAAAGCCAGTCTTTGTTAATTAAAAAAAAAAAAAGTTATTTTTTTGTTTGAGACTGCTGACATATAATAGAAACACATTTCTTTACCAAATTTCGCCTCCCCTGTCTCTTTGATTTGCCTGTACTTCATGTTCTAGTAGTTCAAATAAGAGCTATAATGCATCTTTAGATCCCTTCAGTGTAACTAAAATGCTTAGAAAATAATTATTTCATTCTAACACAAGACATCCTCTAAATGACTGAAGCAAGACTGAGATTGACAAAAAGAACTCCAGATACAAATCTCTCTGGAATGGATGAGAAGCTAGATGAGATGCTTTAATCTTTTGCTTTAAGCTAGTTTTTTTGCAAAAGGCTAAGACTTCCACAGAAACATGGTAGTTCCTATGTCAATAAAGTAATAGAAATGCATGAGTCTTAGATAAGTAACTACGGAAAGATTTTTACTACAAAATCGATGTGCTTTTATATTTACACACTAATTCATTTTAATGGTAAGCTGAATATTAATATTGATACTTAATACTACTGATTAGCAATACTTCATGTATCAATTCATATACAAAAGCATACATTAATTCTGCTACATTATTGCTTAGAGTTGATACATAGGAAAAAGCTAAACTAAACAGCAATGTCAAATATCAAGAACTTCACTCATAGGAGAACTGTTATTAAGCAATTTCTTAGTCCCCTAAATCTCTGGGGTTTGTTCACTATGCAGGCTATAGCTGAGCTTCTTCATTTTGGTGAGTATCAATAAAAAAAAGCTCATTCCTCTTCAGCATGTGCATGCTTCAGATTTAACCTTCAAATGCATGTGAATTAAGTCTCTTGTATTATTACCAGCAGATAAAGCCACGGGCCTAATAGCAGACTGTGTAGGAGTAAATTGCCTCTCCTCTGCTCTCTCTGAGCTCTGGTCCTCCCCTTTGCTAAAAGCTGTGCCTTGTCTTCTCTAGGATGAGCTGTGATCTCTTAGGTGCTGGGTGTTTCACAGCAGTAGACTTTTCTGTTCTGAATTTTCAGAGCCTTGCTGACTGCGCTAATTGAAATCAATATGAGTCTACCTATTGACTCAAATGCTTGTCAGATGTTAGCATTCCTTCAGCTTATCAATGACTGGGTCCCATCTTGCATCAGGGTGGTTGTTTTTTTACATGCCCTGGTTGAGTTTTTAAATATCTTGCAAGTACATCTTGTGAACCTAATCCTGAAAGATGTGCCACCTCCAGATAGCATTTTGATCCCATTGAATGCAAAGACTTCCACTTTAATGAATAAAAACAAAAGGTGCAATAAACTTTTATTCCAAATAAGGAAATACAATAACTACAAGTACAGAATTATAATTACAGAGCCTCTAACTTAAAATGTGATACTTACCAAATAAACCGTTTTTCTGAATTACAAGGCTTTTAATATTAGCTTCTTAGTGAGCCACAAGGTCCAGAAAATTGTCTGTAAAACAGACTGACTGTATTATTCAATTGATGTGCCACGTCACTATGCAGGCAATCGTCGCAAAACCCAGCCTACTGCAAGGTCTGTCTCATGAGGGCAGCGGAGGTGAGGGAAGAAGCCTTTGGGATCTGCGCAGTCTCTGCCCCCCACCCCCCGGGGTGCTGCCACACCAGACTTTGGCTAATGGCATGCTTCCCCTGCTTCAGGATTCCCACCCCAATGAGATCTGACTATGTCTGTAAGGACACACGGTGAAGATGAAATTGCAGTAATGGAAGCAGAATAGTTTGACATATGAAGAAAGAAAAGAATTTTGGATTTGCACACCCTGGTCATCCAGTCAAATCTTGAGAGGTTTTCAATTATTACAGTAGATTCTATTTTATTATAAAGAAGACAAATGCAACACAGTCAGTAAGAGCAGTATATGTTTGAACAAAGACTGGTTGCACCTTGCATTGGGCACAGGTGCCCGGGTGCTGGCCACAGGGAGCTGCAGGGGTGGCATGGCGGGGGCTGCCTCGTGCTGGGCACAGCTGGCTCCAGCTGCTGCAGCGGCCCCACAGCTGAGCCCCGCAGCAGTGCTAGTGGTATCTCTGGGAAAACCCCTGAAAGAAAGGAGTAAGGCAAAAAAATATGTGAAAACCAGCCCTGCAGACACCCCAGAGAAAGCAGGAGGAGGTACTCCAGGGACCCCAGCAGACATTCCATTGCAGCCCCTGCAGAGACCCAGTGCAGCCAGTGTTTCCCCACAGTCCCTGGAAAGAGCCACCCTGGAGCAGATATCCATACCGCAGCCTATGGAAGATGCCACACCACAATAACTGGACAGACTCTGAAGGAACTGCAGGCCATGAAGGACCCACACTGGAGCAGGCTCACCCTGAAGGACTGCAGCCTGTGGGAAGGACCCATGCTGAAGCAGTTCATGAAGGACTGCAGCCTGGGAAGGACCCACAATGGAGCAGGGGGACAGTGTGAGGAGGAAGGACTGGCAGAAAGCAGCTATTATGGTCTGATCACAATCCTCCAGTCCCCATCTCCTGGCACCACTTGACAGGGAGGAGTTGGGATGGAAAGGGGGTGTTTTACTGTTTGCCTTTTTGTTTCTCATTACTAATTTTAATTAACTAATTTTCCCCGAATTGGGTCTGGTCTGCCTGTGAAGGTAATTGGTAAATTATCTCCCTGTCTTCATCTCCACCCACAAGCTTTCTCATTCCTGTTCTTCCCATTTTCTCCCTCCATCCCATTGTGGAGGGGGTGAGCAGCCAGGTGGGAGCTTGGCTGTTAGCAAAAGCTAACCCACCACACATTCCTTTACATGAACCGTCAAGAAACAAAGGTATTCCTTCAAGAAAAAAATAATGTCAAGGAAGAAATTGAAACTGTAAAGTATACACCAAGTAATAAAGAAGCCAAAAATCATCACTAATTTTTAAGCTTGTAAAATGGTAATAAATCTGCAAGGGATTTCCCATAGCTTTACATTAATCTGACAGGGTCTTCTCTGTCTCATAGGAATTTATGCTAATGCTGGTTTGAGGTTGGATTAAACAGGAACTAGCTTTAAGAGAAAAGTAAATTTCATTAAATTCAATCACATATTTTCTTCACAGCTCTAAGATAAAAAATCCTGATTTAATATAAATGAAACTTTTTATGACATTCTTCAACAACAAAAACAAGAAACAAAAAACCTCAGAAAATATTTATTAAATAATTGAAAGAGTAACTATTTATGCAGCTCTTAATAATTTATTTTTCACCGAAGTTAGAAATGTTTCTTTTGTGAAGTCTCCAAAATTTTATATTTTTTTCTTAGAATATTCTGGGGGGTTTGCCTGCATGTAAAACCTCATGGAAATCAAGGAAAGCTTTGCACAGCTACAGAAAAGTGAGCAAATTCAAAGACCATGTTCTTGCTTCAGCCTTACAGATAACTCAATACATTGAAGAAGATAATTTTTTTTTCATTCAGATACATGATAATCTGGGGCTAGGGTCTGTGTTGAAAAGTGTATCTTATTCAAATGTAAAAAATTGGGCTTTCACTTTCATCATCTATGTGAAAGGAACAAATTCTACCTCTTATTTTTCTGATGTTGTCTCAGGAACAGGAAGACATTTGTAATTGTTTGTGTATAAGTTTTTGCTTTTTCGAGCAATAACTCCAGCACTATAAATGCAGTCCAGCTCCCCTGACTGGAAGTATAGAAATCCAGCAGACTTTGTTGGGAGATGAACTCTGTTGTAGCAGCCTAACATTTGTATTTAATAAGATGGTCTCTGCTGTGTGTAGTAAATATGAAGTAGCTTATTGACTGTTATTGTGAACCAGTGCTCGGGTGTGGGGGCACCCAGAAAGGCTGTATGATTTTGTTGAAGTAAGACAAAATAAGAAGGTATTTCTTTTCAGTTTTATTACAGCTTTTAAGGTTCATGTTAGTCCCAGGGAACTCATGTTAAGCAAAAGAGAAATTTCTGTGTATCCTTCCCATTGAAACCATTATGTTCCTTCCAGCTATAACACTGAAAATGTTCTTTCTACATCACAAAGGGATATGAAAGGAAATTTTAATAAAAGGATGACCCTTTCAGTAAAAACATCTCTTTTCCCCATGTGCAGCATGTAACACCTGTTATAACCCTATAAAACAAATTATTCTGAATCACTTTGTATGGGAGAGTTACCTTGGGAACAAAATCGTGTACCAGCTGTGTCACAGCCATCACTCAACAATTAGTTGAACGAGTCCTCAAGCAGAAACAATGTCACTTTATCTCACAGGTCAGAGATTTTAGGTCAAAAGAACACAGCTCTGTATTTAATTTTTTAATACTAAGTCAATCCACAGAAAGTTGCAGAGGTACTTATGGGAAAAACAAAGAGGAAATCTTATTCTGTGACATACATATTTAATAAACTGAAACTGACAAAAATGAAATATTGTACTTGTTTACTGAAAAGTATATTTTACTTTCAGTACTGATGAAACAGACTTTCCCTTAAAATGTTACCCAGCTACATGATTAATTGTGTAATAGTCTTATTCTTAAAACATAATAAGACAAAGGCAAGAGGCTTGCTTAGCTTTTGAGTATTCTGTATTTTGAAAAATAAATTTTAATTAATTAAAATGTTAAATAATTTAGGATTTTTTATTAGTAAAACAAATATTGCTAAGACAGCTGAAGCGGTGACTTCACAACATGACATTTGTTGTATTGACCTCAAACTTCTGAAAGCACTGTAGTTTTGCTAATTTACTTATAAAAAGAGCCTGAACAGTGAGCTCAGTAGCAAGGACTTCAGTTTTTCTGAAGGCTTACAGATCTATAACAATTAGCTGAAATTGACCCTTCCCATGTGAACCTTGATGTCTTGGCATGACTACACAATAGGGGTGCAGGGGGGAAGCTGCGATGACTTTTTTCCAGTCCTAAGAACAGGGCAGCGCTGACAGGAACAACCACTTGAATTTTTCAAGATAAAAAAAAAAAAAAAAGCATCATGATGACAGCCCTAATGGTAATATCACCCATCCAATTATGAGTAACAAATTGCAGTAAATAGAGCCTGGACTCCTGGCCTGAACTTACTCTTAGAAATAGTTTTCTACATTTTCATAAAATTGTAGGAAGAGTTATGCTAGAAGGGACCTCTGGAGGTCTTGCAGAGTCTCCTGATCCAAGCAGACCACAGTTGCTAGCTTTTGTTCTTAACCACTTTGGTAACATATCCTCCGCACCACTATGTTTTTTTGCAAATGACAAAATGGATCAATAAAGGTGGTGCAGCACAAAGTGGAGATGGGTACAAAACACAGGGGTGTGAATAAGAAAATAGGTAGCAGGCAAGTGTTAATCATTTAGCAACCCTGATGACAGAAGAGTGGAGCGTATGAAAACCTCCTAACCAGTTGGCCTCCTAGCAATCTTCTAACAGATGCATGACAACTACCTATGGGAAGCAGGACTTCTTGCATCTCTAGTTTCAGCTTTCCAATTTCAAGCAATGGTCTGGGGATGTGTCGTCACTGTCAGAGGTCACATTCTTCTTTAAATACAGCACTGCTAGTTCAGTGTAGGGCAGATACACCCACCATTCAGATCTGATTTTGACTCAAAGTGTGTATTATCTCAAATGAGGAAACTAGTCACCCGACGCATTTTATACTATTCTTTTGGGTTTCTGGAGGGGTTGGAAATATCAAAAGAGGCTTTTCCATGTGGAAAAGAAACAATAATTTGTTGTTCTTTTAAAATGAGGTTATTATGAAAAAGGTGATAATTTTTTTAAAAGCTGCAGGGCAGAATTGCAGTGATCATTATCAGATCTAATTGTTAATACAATCCTCTGTCTTTCTAAATATCTCTGGATCTGTATATCTGGGTGCTTAAGAAACATTCACATGTAAGATGGTATCCACAGTCTTTTGATTGATAGAAAATATTGCTAAATATCACATATTATTTACAGTGAAAGAAGCAAATAATCTATTACCAAAGAGATAATTTTCTACTAAAAAGCTACAACAAACTTAGGACTAGCTGAGGCTATAAGGGAGGGTTGGGAAAGGATTGTGACTCACATTAGCAAATGTTAAGAGTGAAGTATTCCTCTTAATGAAGGCCTTTTCTGGTTTTCCGGCAAAGGAAAAGACTTCCATTAAGATAAAAGCACAATTTGTGTGTCATTCTAACCTGAAAGAGTTAATATTGCTTTAAAAATCCTGGACATTTTGAAATATCTGACAGAGATGAAAGAAGTGACATGTAGAGGTAAATTTTTATCTGTGATGACCTGTCATGAAATGTATTGAGTACCAGCTGCTGTGAATTTAATTTCAAAGTTGTTTTTGACAGCATGTTCCAATTATATCCTTATTGAAAGGCTAGATTTTTGGTAGATTGACAAGTTTCCTTTTTATTTTTACCTTCTAATGAGCAAAACAATCTGTTACAGTATATTGATCCAGGTTATTTATTTCAGGATATTTAAAATATGGTCTGTTGTCCTTCTCTTCAGATACTTTTACCACCTGCGATACAGCAATAAATATACTTGCATTTGCAAAAATGGGGAGTTTGGGGGGAAGGTTGCTTTTAAGGATTTATTGCTTTTTCTGTGAAAGGAAACTGTTTTAAATAAGAGCTACGGGCTTGTTTTTGTTAGAGGGAGGATTATTGTGTTAGAATATATATTGACCAGACACTTTACCTAGGCACACTAAAGGTTTTCAGCACCCTCAGAAAACACAATAGACTACACAGTCTGCTTAAATGTCATGGATTATGACTAATATTAGGATACCATCAACATCTGTTGGCCTGGTTCTGAGCAGCACCTGAGGACCTGATTCAGAACATTACTGCTGAAGAGCCATCCCATGACAGCGATCATAACATGTGCAGAGTGTGGGAGCAACAAAGCTGCCCACTGCACCCATTCAGTTTCAAAAGGGCTGCCATCAACAGAAGAGAACTCCAGTGTAGCAAAAGGATGGGAGAAAACAGCCACAAGTAGTAGCAGGGGAAATTTTTACTGGGGTAAAGAAATGTTTACTAAAAGGAGGTTTAAGCACTGCCCAGGGAAGTAATAGAATCACCATCCTCGGAAGTTTTCAGAACCACTCAGGACAAGGCCTTAGCATATAATGTTTGTCCTGATCACTGATTTATTATTTCTGTACCATTTCCAGCTTAGCACAGGGAGTATCAAGAAATTGTACCATGAATCCAATACAGAGATATGAAATTGTTGTAAAGCTTAAGACAGGAATGCTGCAACTGAAGCAGCATAAAACTTTCCAGAATAAAATACATGAGATCAAAATAAGAATGTAGTCCTGAGATAAAAAAATAAAAATGTGCCAGATTGTGATTAATGGTTGTAATCAATGGAGTAGAGTTGATCTGGATAATTCAGCAATGGGGGTTGGGTCTCAACTGTGTTGATGTTAATTACATTATATTTTCATTTAGCTTGCTTTTTGTGTTAATTTAGTAGTGGCACAGGATATTAACACTATTAGAACTAAAGCAGTAACCTAATCAGCTGAATTAGATTATGGCCATAATATGAATTTCCACCTGTGTGAGCATTTGAATTGCCATTCTGTGGAACTCTCAAAAGCAGATTTCAAAAGTACAGCTGTGGCTTTTCAGACCACACATGAATATGTGCACATGCATGTGGAACATCATTAATACTCCAAGACTGTATTGCCTAACATTCTTGTCAGGGAGTATTTCTACAATAATTGTGCCCTCGCCTGTTTATATTGTAGTCTGTATGTTAAAAAGAGGATCACTCAACCTTTTTTTCCTCTAAGCTTGTTCATAGAGTTTTACTTCACATTTTCAACAATCAAAAGATGGACAAAATAATGCAATCACTCTGTTAAGGTAGCAAAGACTCTTGGACAGGCAGGAAGACCAAAACATTTGACATAAATAAGAAGTAAATTCTGTTTGCATGGTAAAACCACATTTTTTTTTTATTCCGATGGGATAACAGGTAGTCAATGTGCATTCAAACTTTAGTAATATATATCATAGATTAGATTTATTGATAATTCTGGAAAGCATGCAGTGTTTTCCATCTGCTCATGTAATGAGAAAGACAATCAGAAAAGCACAAGAACTTACCATATGCTTTGGTTCTAGGAAATGCTGAACACATCCAGCTCCCTTTTAAGTTTAGGATGGTTGGTCAGTGGTTAAAACCTTTGTACCATGGACAAGGAAATAACATTCAAGTTGATGCAAGAAGAAAATAGTAAAGTTTCATCTAATACAGCACCAGCACAGCTGTTAAAATATATGAACTGTTACCCATATGTTCAAAAATTATTGGGAATGGATAAACTGCATAATATAATTTCCATATAAAATAAAAATAAGGGGTTTTTTTTTAAAAAAAACTTGATATGGCTGAATATTTCTGACAGAAGCTTATGGTTGCTCAGCATTAAATAGTATATAGTAACTTCCCTGAATATGATACATGATTTTGTCATCAGTTACCCATCCTTTACAGCTTTCAGCATTCAAAGATGAACACATAAATCCCAGATTATATTTGTCTTTTATTATTCATTATTATAAGTGTCTTTATTTTGCTTTTTGAGAAAAAAATTCTACTGTTACTAAGCTTAGGCATTTTTTCTTCCTAAAAAGTAGTTCTTTTATTTTTGAAGAAGCAGAAGACTGTACACAGACCCCTATAAAAGGAGATGGGATATTGAGTATTATGCAGTTCAGTGCTTGAATGAAATGCACTGAAATTTAATTTGGTTAATTGAATCTATTGCTAGAAAGTAGTTAAATGACTCTAGACTGCTTCCAACAGCAACAAAAAGCATCTCTAGTTATATACTTCTTCAAATTCTGTCAAAGTTAAAATATGTCAGCCAATAGTATATCTCATATCTAGAAAGGTTTTCTGCACTACAATCTAAATTTCTCTTATTTTAATTACATTTTCTTTATCTTTATTAATGCTTCTCTTTTTTGTTGTTGATGTGTTTTAACTACTTGCAGAATAAATTCACGGCTTTTAAATAAGATGGGTGGACTGTTATTGCTTTATTTTTTTCATGGATCTTTTCAGAAATGACATCATTTTAACCTTTCCACTTTCAAATCTCTCCAGGATGTCAATGCTTGGTAACAAGAACAGCCCAACAAAATAACATCTAGAGTATAGTGTTGCTTAAAAATCACTTTAAAAGTGCCTATTCTTTTCCTGGTGTGTGATGTAGTTCCTCTTCATGTGCCAAACCAAACTTGGCACATCACACTGCACACCTTCCAATTTATTATCATTCCCTAGTGTCTTTCAGGCTTCGTATTGCTGAAAGGAGAGGATACCTGTGCAAAAGTCGATTTAACCCTCTCTTCTTGTTGTTGTATTAAATAGTGTTGCATAGGATTGCACAAAAGTTTGGATGGAAAGGGTTCTCCAAGCAGGGCTAACTTCAAAGCTAAATTGCGCTGTTCAGCTTGTGCTGATGAGTTTGGAATATATTGAAGGATGAAGATAATATTACCTCTCCAGACAATCTCATCCCAGGCTAAGCTGGATTCCCTTTGAAGATTTTCTTCCTTATGCCCAACCAAAATGCTCCCTGTTGCAATTTGTCATCGATGGCCTTTCTGTAGGCACTCTGAGAAGACCCTAGCCGCCCCCTTAGGTAGGGGAAGACTGCGTGAAGACTCCCTCCTTTGGGTCTTCAGTTCAGAATAAATTTGCAACCATGCAAATGATAAAACAGTTTTTACCTTTCAGACTGTTAGAAGAGCACTCTGGTAACTGACAATACAGAGACATGCACTATGAAACAATATGTGGGGATGTAAGATGTAATTAAACTGTATTTTTCGATTGTTTTAATTATATAAGTGTATATATATACAAAGTATATGAATAGCTTTCATTTGTATTTCTTTATAATACATTCACCATTAGAATCAGCATGCATATATAGGAAACAAGACTTCCACTTTAGCAGCTTGTAGCATTTGTAGTATAGTAGTATTGCAAACCACTGTTGTACACCTGTGAGAGCTTCCTATTCCTTCTCTTTAGTTCTCACCACTTTCCTACCTTCCCAAGCACTCTGTCTCATGAATATTTGCATATATGCCTTAAAATAAGATAGCTGAGTTCATCTTTATCCCATCAATAAACTAATCGGTAGTGAAATTCTTTTCTAGAAAAAAAAATTCTAGAAAAAAACTCGTTTAAAAGTCCAGTACTATTCTGAGATCAGACCGAAATAGCTTTTCTTTCCACAAGAAGTGTCAGTGCTCTCCACTCATGGGAGGAGGAAGGCTCTGCTGAGAGGAAACTGCAAATCAGGGCTGACCTTTGTGAAAGACTAAATTTTTCCACAGAAAAGAATGGTAGCTCCAGCCAAAAATCATGTGACTCTGGCAGTATTTCTGCTTTTGCTTTTGCACTTTGCACCACTCTGTTTACTGAGCCCCTCCAAACAGACTTTGTTTATAGCTTGACAGCATGACCAAGCAAAAATCCTACTAAAGATTTTACATGCTACAGGATATCAGTTGCAGTCCTGATGGTCTATACCAAATGTTTATGTTGCTATACAGCAGTTTAGAAATGAATGCTTAGGTGACCAGACTTTATTGCTCTGAGCATTTTGTACCAATAAAACTTCATCCTTCAGTATATATAGCACACCAGACCAAAAACTGCATGCACTGACAAAACTGGCAAAGACCATTTATAGGTTTTTATGAGGGTGTATTGCAACTGACACTGTAGCAGAGGAGAGGCAGAACACCTGAAATGATTCAGTTTTATTTCGTATGCTTCAGTGTTTTGTGTATTTCATCAGACAGGTGCTTACCCCCTTAGCACCACTTCTGGTGGAGCTCAGGGAAAAATATCCATCTGCAGGGGTAACTTGGAAAGGACTCCTGGGGTGCCAAAACGTGAATAGCAGTTGTTTGTGAACAGCCACTGTGCCTCAATGTAATTTTTACTCACTCAGTTAGTCAGGCAGCATTCTTTAGAAGTTGTTTTGTTGTTTTTTTAAATAGGCAACTCTCATTTGCAGACAGATTATAATAGTATTCTCTAAGCATCTTCTGCCTGCCACTGTCCTTAGTGGCTCTTTCCCTTATTTATAGCACCAGGTACCTTCCTCCCTCTGTCCCCCAAAGGAAAAAGAGCCTGAGGAGAAAAAACCCCAACAAATAAAACTAGCATGAGGGATAGAAAATGAAAGCAAAAGAAGGAAGAGAGAATCAAAAAAGTGAAGCCGGAGAAAGGGCAGAGGAGTAGAACATCCTTGTCCTAAAAATCTTCCATTCTTTTGACTTGGCTTTAATATTATTTATTGAGCTTGCCATCTGTTCGTGGATACCAATGAGTGCTTCTGCCAGCTCTAGGGCAACCCTACTAAAGACAGTTCTTCCTTGTTCCTACTAAATTGTAAAATTAATGGATCAAAGAGAAATTGTTGACTTCACAGATTCAAAGCACCGTACAAACTATAGTTAATGTATTTTTTAAACATCTGTATGAATCACATACTCGTTTACTGTACCTGCTTCTGAAATGAGAAGAGCTAGCATTTTTCTAGGTCACAGGTAAAGTGAGAAGAGGCAAAAAGTCCATCATTCCTGGTAGGCGTTTTACCTGTCCAGAGCTCTACCAGTGGCACTCTGCATGCATGCATATTGTGCTTTCTCAGGCTCAGCACCTATTCCTTGTCTTGCTCCCAGTGGTTCTGGTGTCTTACCTATGCAGCCATTCTTCTAGCCCTCTCAATCTCTTTCTGAATTGCCCCATTGTTTTTAATGTTGATTTGTTGTGACAGCTTGGGGAATGGATAGTAGGCACAGCAATGGAGAGTAGGGAGATTGACCGTTCTGATTGACTGAGTTGCCACAGCAGCAGATAAGCGTTTACCTAGTTCTGCTGTGCTGCAGATAGGAGCATGTTTCGGGCAAGCAATTTCAGTAATTAAATTGAACTTATCTCTCTGAAAACAATACCCAAAGGGTTTCCCTGCGAAAAACCTAATAATGGGTTTACTACTTTCCTTCTGGCAACAGCTCACTCTGTGTCAGTAATTCTCTTCTCTCACGATGTATTATTGCAAGACAGAAAAATTCACCGAATGCACTGGGACAATGTGCAGTGATGTCCCATAGACAGGAAGAATGCATTGGTTCTTGGCACTGCAATGGGCAACTAAGGAGTGCATTCATCTGAACACTGACACGGTGTTATTTTTGGGAGAACCTATGCCTGCATCCAGAGATCTCATTTTACCTAATATAGTATACCTCCATGGACCTGCCAAGTGGAAGAATTTAAGCTGAGATGAACTGCAATTATGAAGCTCTTTAGTGGGGAGCGGGCACCAAATCCTGTCTGATTTAGGTAAATCTATGCACCACTGTAGAAGGCAGAGTCTGAAGTTACTTGTTTCTCCACCAGTTCTGCCAACACTTTCTAAAACAGACTAAGATGTTCCCCTCCTTGACACTAGCAATATTGAATTTGTTTAGGTATGTGTTCAAGTCAAATTATTTTTTTTAAATGACAGTTTGCCTGGCTCTTTTCACTAAAGTTGCTATGATAGACAATGGATTTTTTTGTCAAGGCAAAAACCATACATGGAAAATACCCAGTGGGCAATGAAAACCCTTGTTTTAATTGTTTTATCTTGTAATGTTCTGCTGATTTTGTAATAAGAAAGTCCAAGAAATGTTGAGGAGATAGCTTCATTCTCCAATGTAAAACATTGTATTTATAAAGTTAGGGCTTCTCTCTGTGATGTGAGATACAAAATTTTTCTCCTTCCCATCTGGATTTGGTTTACCGTGTTGGGTACTTCTCCTGGACTTCTAAATTGTTTCACAGTTCAAGGGAAGAAGACATGCAATAAAGGGCCATTTCAATGGTAATAAAAATAGCATCTAATATGGAACAACATATTACAAGTCAAGACATCTGTTCACATTATTATGAGAGTCTCGGTCCAATTACATTAACTATAAATTATGCAAAAACAATTGCAATAAAAATGTGCACATTATTGTTTCTGAGCTTGAGGCTAAACTGAAGATTAGGTTTTTGTACATTCTGAATTCTGAAATTTCTGAGATGTCACAATCCAGACTTACTGCAATAACACACATAAGAAATTCTATTCAAAAGCAGTTTAAATGCAACTTTGCCAACATATTTAGACCTTGGTTGGCCAGAAAAACCCAGTAAACACGTCTAGGGTTTAAATGCTATCTTTAAACAAGGGACTGTGCCACATCACACTGTCCACATCACAGATATTTTTCCAGCATAATATTTATCCACTTACAAAATTTGCACTTGGTCTACATCCATGCAGGGGTATGATTAGAGAAGCAAAAGCCCATCTAGAACTCAGGCTGGCCACTGACATAAAAGATAACAAAAAATGTTTTTACACATACATTGGAAATAAAAGGAGGGCCAAGGATAATCTTCATCCTTTATTGGATGCTGTGGGAAACATTTCCACAAAGGATGAGGAAAAGGCTGAGGTACTCAATGTTTTCTTTGCCTCAGTCTTTAATAGCAAGACCAGCTTCCCCCTGGGTACTCAGCCCCCTGAGCTGGAAGACAGGGAGGAGAAAGAGCAGAATGAAGTCCCCACAGTCCAGGAGGAAAAGGTTAGTGACCTGCTGCTCCACTTGGACATGCACAAGTCTATGGGGCTGGATCAGATCCACCCAAGGGTACTGAGGGAGCTGGCAGAGCAGCTGAACAAGCCACTTTCCATAATTTATCAACAGTCCTGGCAAACTGGAGAGGTCCCAGAAGACTGGAGGTTAGCCAATGTGATGCCCATCTACAAGAAGGGCAGGAAGGAGGATCCAGGGAAATATAGGCCTGTCAGCCTGACCTCAGTGCTGGGGAAGGTTATGGAGCAGATCATCCTGAGCACCATCACATAGCACATGCAGGACAACTTGGGCATCAGGCCCAGCCAGTATGGGTTTATGAAAGGCAGGTCCTGCTTGACAAACCTGATCTTCTACAACAAGATGACCCACCTAGTGGATGAAAGAAAGGCTGTGGATGTTGTCTACCTCGACCTTAATAAAGCCTTTTACGCTGTCTCCCACAGCATTCTCTTAGAGAAACTGTCTGCTCATGGCGTGGACAGGTGTACTCTATGCTGGGTAAGAAGCTGGCTGGACAGCAGAGCCTAAAGAGTGGTAGTAAATGGGCGTAAATCCAGCTGGTGATTAGTCACAAGTGGTGTTCCCCAGGGCTCAGTACTGGGGCCAGTACTGTTTAATATCTTTATTGATGATCTGGATGAGAGGATTGAGTGCATCCTCAGTAACTTTGCAGATGACACCAAGTTGAGCAGGAGTGTTGATCTGCTTGAGCATAGAAAGGCTCTGCAGAGGGATCTGGACAGGCTGGGCTGATGGGCCAAGACCAATTGTATGAGGAGAAGTGCTGTGTCCTGCACTTGGGTCACAACAACCCCACACAGCGCTACAGGCTTGGGGAAGAGCGGCTGGAAAGCTGCCTGGAGGAAAAGGCCCTGGGGGTGCTGGCTGACAGCCGGCTGAACATGAGCCAGCAGTGTGCCCAGGTGGCCAAGAAGGCCAACAGCACCCTGGCTGGTATCTGAAACAGTGTGGCCAGCAGGACAAGGGAAGGGATTGTGCCCCTGTACCGGGCACTGGTGAGGCTGCACCTCGAATGCTGTGTTTGGTTTTGGGCCCCTCACTGCAAGAGGGACGTAGAGGTGCTGGAGCGTGTCTAGAGATGGGCAACAAAGCTGGTGAAGGGTTTAAAGCACAAACCTTATGAGGAGCAGCTGAGTGGACTGGGCTTGTTTAGCCTGGAGAAAAGGAGGCTCAGGGGGGACCTTACTGGTCTCTAGCACTACCTGAAAGGAAGTTACAGGCAGGTGGGGGTAGCTCTCTCCCAGATCAAAAAGTGACAGGAGAAGAAGAAATGGTCTAAAGTTATGGCAGGGGAGGTTTAGACTGGATATTAGGAAACACTTCTTCACTGAAAGGGTGGTCAAGCATTGGAACAGGCTGCCCAGGGAGGTGGTTGAGTCATCATCCCTGGAGGTATTCAAAAGACATGTGGATGTGGTGTTTAGTGACATGGTTTAGTGATGAACTTGGCAGTCCTGGGTTAACAGTTGGACCTATCTCCAAGGTCTTTTCCAACCTAAATGATTCTATACATAGAATTCAGGACCATTCAATGAAATTCCATTCTTTCATGCAGCCATATCACTGGAGAATTTGACTTACTGCTTTTAAAAAATGATCTCTAAATAGTCTGTCCTTATTGAGGTGAGGAAGGATTTTATTTTTTTCTGCAGGCATCAGTTAGCAAGATCATAGAATTATAGAATTTTATTGGTTGAAAAGGACCCATGAGGATCACCTGCTCCAAACTCCACCCTAAAGCAGAGCCAACTTAGATTACATTATTCAGGGCCTTGACCAGTTAAGTTTTAAGTGTTTCTGAAGCTTGCAATCCAATGAAGCCTCTCAGCAATCTCATTAATTGCAATTCCCCCCCCCAACAATTAATTAGAATTTCACATGTTGCAACTTCTGTCCATTGCCTCTCATCCTCTCATCCTATCCCTAAGAAGCACCTGTCTCCATTGTTTCTAAACCTTTCCTTTAAGTAGTTGAAGCAAGCAACAAGATTCTTCTCTTATCCTTTTGATTCTAAAGACAGCACAAATAGTTTGCCCAGCTGTTCCTTGCATGTGACGTGCTCAGCTCCCTAACCATCTTGGTGAGCCTCTGCTAGAATAGCTCCAGTATGTCAAAGCCCTTCTTGTAGTGGAGTCACAAAACTGGACACGGTACTACTGATACAATTTCAACAGTGCTGAATAGATGGGAGAAAAAATGCCTCCCTGCCTGCTGGCTTCACTCTTGCTTATGAAGTTTCAGTATTCTTTGGCCTTCTTCACCACAGGGGTGCACTACTGACTGAACACATTGTCCATGAGGATCCTCAGGTCCTTTCTGACAGTAAATGGTATCAATAAATGGAAACTGGTTAATGCTGGCGTTATCCCAAAGAAAAGATTTAATAAACAAGAGAAGTATGAGATGGGCCCACGTTTAAACACATTCAAGCAATTCAGTTTGAGCTTGTCAAAACCGAGTGATGTTGATTTACTTCATTTTATTGCCACAATAATTCGAATGTGTTACAAATTACTATCTCAGAGCTTCAGCTTACCTCCATAATAAAACTTTTCTAGAAATTAACCGTCATTTTCTTCTCACTTTTGATACTAATAAACTATAGTTGTTCAAGTGTTAGAACCTGAAAATTAGTGTGTATCTACCCTGCAAACAAAAAGTGCATTTGTTGACTGCCTGCTGTGACTCTCCTCAGTTGACCACTAGAAGCTATCAAGCTGCTCTAATATTTCAATGTGTGAAAATTTTCCCTTCACCTTCCCTTACCTGTTTATAGATTACTTGCCTGTGTGCTGCAATTAAGCATATGAAGTCTATGGACAGAAATCCTGCTATGTGTATTTCTGGTAGGATTCCATATCACACTTGCTGCTTCTTGAATATTGATAGGAAACCACAAGATGGAAAGAAAGACAAGTGTTTTGCATCCTGGTTTATGGCTGGGGTAAAATGACTGACATAAACATGGAAGACATTTAAAGTCTCTAAGAATCAAGCAACAAAATGGGAACAGTAGTTGTTAGACTACAAGGTAGGACATAGATGAGAAACAACAGTTCGCACCGTGGTTAACCATAAGCCTCCATAGAGACAGTACCTGGATTTCAGTAGCCTGTAAAAATGTTCTTTCTCATTTCAACAAACTGATTCTGAACCTTTTGGTTTCCAGGAACACTACAAAGGTCTCAGACTTTCTGCAAAGAATGAAAGTTAGTCAGGGACTATAGACTTGGGTGGATCAGAGCAAGTTGCTAGTGTCATGGATTTTTTTTATCTCCAACATTGTGTCAGCTTGGAATGATTGTTTCCTTAATTCACTGTTACAGGTACAGTGAATGTTTTGCTTTTCATCAGTAAATGGAAATCAAACTGATAAAAGAAACACCTGGGTGGTGTGAGACTAAATGTTAAAGTGGTTTGTAATTTTGAGATGAAAAGAACTGTTAAAATAAAAAAGTCTCATCACTAAAGTCATATCATTCTTCAAATTTAGTACCAGAATCATCTACTTGAGTATAACCTTCCAAATTAATCTCATTTTCTTCCCTCTTATATAACTTTGCTGGTGAAGAGTTAATGCTTAGACAGCAAAATAGGAAGCTGAGATCATAAGAAGTATCTGGAAATATTTTATAAACATATTCATGGAACACAGTTGTTTACCATAATGGTCATGTTCAATTACGGTGTCTACCTGAACTTTTTTCTTACATTTTTATCTCGCTAAGTTGTTCCACTTCTTCTTTAACGTGGAAAGCCAAACAATTTTACTCCACCTTTCTATAGCTTAGATCTATTGCAATAATCACTGCTTATCTTTCACAATGCTTTATCATATTTTTTTTCCTTTTTTTGGCCTCCCTTGTGTTGGCTAGGCCTTCCTGCGCGTCATTCTCTCCGAAGTACTGATACCCTGTCTCTCAGAACTCATTAGCCACCTCCTTGGTGGCAGATCTAGTCTGGTTTTCTTCACATGCCCCGGCCTCCGAGCTCCTGTTACGGGGTATTTGCCTTGGTGATAGGGTATCACATTGGCCAGAACTTTGGGGTAGATCTGCTTGCACCTTTCCTAAAATAAACCTACCAAAAATATCCAAGCGTCTTTCGATCTCTAAAGCTAGGTCTCATGAGAACACAAACTGGAATACAGTAATTTTGCTGACAGTGAAAATATAGCTGGTTTGGCTGAGATAATCTAGAACAACTGTAAACAACTTTCCCCTGCTGATTGTCCAGGCAAAGTTATGCCAGAAACTATAGCTATAGCAAATATCACACTGTGCCTCTGGACCCCAAAGAAAACCTCGTCTGCCAGACTGCTCCTGCGACACCCTGGCTCTGCTGACCCTGACTTGAGCCCCAGAACATTTCCCCATCTCAGAGCTCAGGGGAGGTGCTGGCAGCCCTCTTCCAACAAGGCTCCACCTGCAACATGGTGACAGCTGTCAGGACAAAGCAGTAGTTACCCTGTCAGCCTGCCTGCCTGCCTGCTATCTCACTTCAACCTTTTGAAGACAAGAGAAGTACCCACAGAGCAAACAGGGAGCCAGAAGGAAGTGATACTGACGGCCACGGTCTGCTTTCCCTGACATTAAACTCTCCCATGGGCAAGGAGTGTATTTTTCTCTAAGCCTGATGAAAGGCCTCATGTATGTTATTCACAGGAGACAATTTTACACCTAAACAGATGCCTTAGGGGAGAAGACTGGCCAGCTGCTTCCAGGCTCCAGGCTCAGGGGAACAGTGAAATTTGGCTGCCGTCCCTGAGCCATGCCAGGGACTGTGCTAATGGTGTAGAGGTACAGACGACTGCAGAACAGTGCTTGAGTGTGCGCGTGGGCTGCAGTTTATCGGCAGATGTAGAGGTAGTAACAGACTCTTGCTGGCAATAACAATACAAAAATATGCAACGCTCGCCTTAATTTGTGGTCTGCCTGTCCCAGGAAATTAAACAGCAGGGGGGCACGAGCCTGAGTGAAAGCAAATGGCAGCAGAGCTCACAATGGGTATATGCCTTGTGGAGAGTAACAAGCCTTTTGGGACAAAGGACTAAGGGGTATTACAGCTGTCTATCATAGACAGACCTTAAAGAATTTCCCTTAGAAGTTGTATTTAATGACATACACCACAGATGGGTCATCAGTAAGCAAATCACTGGGAAATCTGGACTGCATGCTCCAGGCCAGGAGTGCTCATAAAGCGTGGGAGAAGGGCTGCAATCACACTCACCTGCTGATGCAGCCTGCAATGCAGCCACGGGCTTATCAGCCTCTCACTGACACCTGGCTGGAGTGCGCGTGGGATGTAAACTTGGGCTGCTTGTTTTGTGGTGTCTTCCAGGGGTTTACCATGAAGCCAGGGCACAATGTACATGGAGAGGAATTTGAAACTGCTGCCATCTCTGGATCATGGAAGCAGCCAATACAGACACTGAACTGGTGTGCTGGAAATGTGGGCAAAGGCTTGTGTAATACTCACCGCTCCTGCTGCTTGTTTTGGGGTGGGTGGCAGGGGGAACAAACCAAACCACAAAGGTCCCACCATCTACAAAACTAGTTTTCTGACCCAAAGCAAAAATGTCAGAAATCTTGAGAGACCATTCTGAGCAACTCTTTAACCAAGTTTTTCAACTCATGAAATGAGTTAATGTGCATGTCTGGATTATCCCTTTTGGGGAAGTGTGACAGAAATATCTAGACTTTTAGTTTGACCTTGGGTTTTGACCACAATCTTACGAAAATAAGTGAAAAGACCTCCTGGTGGGAAAAGGAGATTGTTCCTTCCCTGGGGGTGAACTGAGTTTGCTCAAGCTGTGGCATGTAGTAGAAGTAAGTCATAGCACGGAGGCAGAAGTCCACAGCCAAAGAGAAACCTGAAAGTCTTAAGAGTCAGTTTGTGATTTTTTTAATAGATCTGAGGAATGCTGTGTTTGACTTTTATGCAAAGCATAGTCAGAGGCTTGCTTTCACATTTGGTATAAAAAAGGCCTGACTTGCCAGGTGCGTTTAAGCATTTATTCGGCTGTTTCTCTCTATACATCAGCCATTGCAAGACCATTTGCTGGAAATGACAACTTCACTGGGGTAAATGTGCTAACCTTTCTTCAAAAACACTGCTAAATAGAGAAAGGAGCAGAGCGTAATTCCGCTCTATCAGCAAGATTAGCCACATTTGTGGTATTTCAGGGAATTTTTTTTTATTCCTGGACCCAAATCTCTGATCCAGTGTGTGTTGAATCATGACTTTCTAGATAATCCAAAATATTTTCAGGGAACTTTGTGCAATCCATTAACTTAAGGGTTTGCTCCATGCCAATTCCCTGACCATTCAAAATGCATACACACATGTAGACTCATTTGTTTAGAGTAAGCCCAACTAGTTTTCTCTGTGAAAATGCAAATGCAGTTCCCACAACCACTTGAAAAAGGAAATATGAGTAAGAACATATCAGAGTTGGCTCTTTCTCCCAAGCTCAAACACCTAGACATAAGGACCTATGGTACAGAGCACACACCCTTACATTATAGCAACATTGTAGAAACAACTAATCTGATGAGCTGTGACAGTTGTCTTCACGGTGTCCCAAAGACTTTGAACAAAAACCCCACAATACCTGATAACTGCATCTTAGAGCCAAGGGGCTGACATGTGGCTCAAGTTTCCCTCAGTCTTTAAAGGCTGCGCAGAGTGCATGTAAGGAGTCCACCGGCTCTTGGCTGCATGGGACCAGCCCTTCTCAGTTCCACTTATGCAAGCTACAATCAGACAGATAGGTGAAATGAATGTGGAAGGACAATGTTGTGGATGAAGGCTAAGCCATTTAAGCAGTTCCAGCTATATAAGAACAAACAAGTATTTAATCTAAAGACTGTAGACTGACCTGTATCAAATGAAAACCGTATGCAGAGGTTTTACAGTATCTGACTGACTGTGATGCACAGAAAGCCTTAGACATAGCTGCCAATCAGTGCCCATAACTCTCAGTGACACTGGTGAGTGGCTTGTCAAACTGAAAGCAGAAGCTTTAGTTCTTATAATTGAGAGTTTTTTACGCATTCTAATTACTGATGTTAAAGTATTTACTCCTTCTTTAAACTTTTCATTTTTACTCCAAACCCCCTGTGTGTCACACTTCATGGGGCTCAGCTCTTCTATTTGTTTTTTTTTCTCTGTACTCTGCTTACTGTTCATTTAAAGCCTTCATGTTCATTATTTTATTTCTTACAGGTTGTTGTAAGTGGTCTCCTAAGTTCTTTTTCCTGGCTAAGGGATAGTGTAGATTCACTTTGGCACTTGCTAGTGTTTGTACAGTCTTCAGGTTTCATTTTCACTTTATCACTGACCTGTGTAGTCTGATCTGACCAACAGATCAGTTTATGAGAATGGCTGTAGTAGGTTGCAGTCCTTTCTGCTCTCAAGTTTAGTAAGAATTTTTCATACAGAAAACATCTTTGCACTGCTGAGATTTTAAAAAATGGACTTTTTGTTTGTTTTTTGTGTTTTTTTAAATGTACTGTGCTCCTATGTAAATGTACCGGGGTCCTTTCTGTGAAAATAAACTGAGAAAAAATCCTGAAAAGCTATATGGAGATACTATACAGTTTCAGCCTTAGCTGAATTATTATAGGTATGCTATAAATCCCTGAAATCACACAGATCGTAATGAAGATGCTGGCTCACCCACAGCAATATGGACACAGTGCAATACTGTGTACTTTTCTGATTTCGATCTAGTACATTGATGCACCTTATTTAATGCAGATCAATCAAAATCAATGTCAAACTGAAAGCAGAAGCTTTAGTTCTTATAATTGAGAGTTTTTTACGCATTCTAATTACTGATGTTAAAGTATTTACTCCTTCTTTAAACTTTTCATTTTTACTCCAACCCCCCTGTGTGTCACACTTCATGGACATTCTTCATTTCACTTTGTTGGTCCAGAATACCTGTCCTCAACTGTATCATTATGCAATATAATATATGGGGGAAAAATGGATTATGATCTAAATATCACTTCAAGTGGCAAAATCTGTGTTATTTGTCTGAGGAAACTCACTGTGTATTGGGTGGTTACCTTCTTCCTTCTGCTTTAGTTGGCTCCTTAATTAAGGTCCTGTTTTACAATACTGAATAATGCATATTGATTAATAGCTTTCACAAAAACTGCGAGAGTAAGATTAGCATCTGGTGGACTTGACAGATGCACAAGCCACTCACAATGGTTTTCTGTCAGACAATTCAGTCCCCAGAAAAGGAGACTGCATGGCTAATGAACTTTGCACCTCCTCTTCATGTGCTCATCTGCTTTCCCATTGATCTAATTTATTAGGCATTTATGTGAGTCACAGCTCGAACACTGAAGTGGGAGTTGTTGGTGGCAGCCATTGTAATAACCGTAAAGCAAGTAAGATACAACTCAGGAAAGTGGGAAATGATGTCTAAAAAGCAGAGAACACCTGTTTTCAATTCATGTGTAACTATTTAATTAATAGCAAATATTTAGTGTACAATAATGTATTTACACTCACACCTATTTTTACAAACCAGCATTCTTGCAATATTGCTGGACTTTTGAAAAGCAAGGTTCATGCATCTATACTAAATGAAATCTTTCATAACGGATCGCTATGATGAACTGAGTAGACCATCTGATAAACAGAATAGAGAAAATATTCCTAGGTTGCCACAGGGAGCCACTTCTGTGGCCCCTATGTACACAGCTAACAAAGTAGCAGATGGGGCTCAAAATAAACTTGATGTGTTTGAAATGTAGTTGAGTCATGAACAGACACTTTGAACTGATGGCAGAAAGTCTTTAGGAACCATCAAAAAATTGCTGCTGTCTACAAGAGTCAATAGAAGCTGTTCAGTTGGTTCTTGGGAAGCATGTCAGTACAGGTGCAGTACACCACAACCTTTTCTGCTTAGTCCATTGATATTTGAGAGGAACAGGAACATTGTGTTTCAGGTGATAAAATAGAGTAGGGAAGAGACATTTCAGCGAGGAACACAGATGTGAGCTAGCTCAAGGCAAACAGTAGTGATGTAATTGTACATAGGATTTATTCTGACAGAGTATAGAAGTAGGGTTGTCTAGGGGTTTTTAGGTGCAAACCACCTTTATTGCTAGAAGCCCAGAAAACCGAAGAATGGTTGTATGCATGTCATAAAAGAGGACATCATAAAGTGAATGTTCAGCTAGTTGATAGATATTTTTATAAAAGGAGAATTTTGCTGACTGTGAAAATGTCTAGCACTTCAACACTGAACTAATCATTAGGGAGAACAGAAACATGAAATTCAATAAGGAGAAGTGCAAAATACTGAATCAACATTGAAACTGACTGCATGAACAGCAGTCCTGCTGAAGAGGACCTGGAGGTAACAGGGGATAGCAGGTTGAATATAAGCCAACAGTGTGGTTTTATTGTAAATAAGGCAGATTATTTACTGCGCCAGATTAAGATCATGACAAACAGACTGAGAGAAGTTATTAGCTTTCTCTACTTGGTACTATTGGTGAATTCCCATCTGTATGCAGATATAGGTCCCTAAGTTTAAAAAGCCCATGGAGAAACTGGAGATGATCCAGCAGAGAACAGCTAAGATGGTCAGGGACCCAGAGCATATGTGAGGAGCTGGACTTTGTTGGTCTTGTGAAGAAGTGCCCTAACATCAACCTACATCTATATAAATGGCAGTTAAAAGCTGATGGGCCACACTCTTCTTTGCAGAAGCTGGTGATAAGACAAGTGGTGATGGATTTGACTTATAGTTTGGGAGGCTCAACGTGCATTAGAGAAAGATGGTCACCAGAAGAGTACTGCAGCACTGAAACAGGCTACTCCTAGAGCAGCCAGTATTTCTGATTTTGAATGTTTTCAAGACTTACACAAAGCTATGGCTGACCTAATCTGGCACAGCCACAGTCCTGTTTCAAGAAGGAGGTTGCAGTAGAGACCCCCAAGAGGTCCCTTCTAAACAATATTTTTACAGTTTTAGGGTGGTTTTCCTCTCCATTTCCTCATGTGATCTAGTTGTAAGCATTCTAAAGGCAGGTAGGAAGACTGAAGCTATACCAGCAGCACACAATTTAAAAGGCTGCCCTAGAACTGAAGCAAGGATTTGTAGAGATTGCTTGCAAAGGTAGCAAAACGGAACATAAAAGATAAATTAAAACTCAGTAACAAGGCAATCTGACACCAACAGAGCACAAGCTGAGAAGAAGCGTTGAGAGGCAAGAGCACTTTAAGCCCTTTTTTGAAAGCTGAGAAGGTGAGCTAGTCTATAGCAGCACTAAAGTAAAAACTTAGATTTCTAACACCATTTGCACAAAGGTATCACTACAGTATGAAAGTGAACAATGGCACTTAAAGAAACAGAGATCCTGTGGAAGAAAAGTAGCTTTCTGTCTCTCTTCCTCAGAGACCTTTAAAGCCCCAAGCCTTTGCCCACTTGTGAAAGTCTGGGGAAGAAGAATGAGATGAGAGACTCATGTTACTGGGGAGACTCACTTCAACAACTAGAAGCTCAACAAGGCAGACCACGTTATTTCTCTTCTAAGCTGTGGTAAAGTACTTTCCATTTGTTTAACATAACAAATCAGAAATAGAGGAATGGCATAGAATTTATGACTTATTTAAAGGTAAATTTGGTGTTTAAAAAGATCTTGTAGCCACTGATTCAAACATAGTTTTGTTTGAAAGCTGTTTCAGTAGGTTATGCCTACATTATGTGTGCAGCCACTAATCATTTCTTGAAGGAAATCCTATACCTAGCATGATTTCAGAAGCGGAGGAAAGTGAGCCAAACACTTTTGACAGTAGCACAGCTATTTACTGATATAAATCAGCCAAGACACTGTGTCTAGGTACTGCAAGAAATCTATCTGCAATTACCCAAGACTGGCACAATGCAGTCTCTGTGGTTCACCAGTTAAGTCAATTGTTGCATTTGTATGGCGTTTGATTAACTGAAACCGCTGATTTATGAATTATGTTTAAATTTTTACCAGAATTTGGTTACTGTGCTTATTAATGCATTGCCATTTTAAAAAAAATCATAGTAATTTAGATTAGTGTATGCTCAGTTAGGTAAATACTGGTCTGTTCAATACAGTTGAGTTGCATGGAAGGAACATTGAGACCTTAAGTAACCTTAGACAAGAAATTTTTAAGTCAGCTGTTTCTCTGCAGGTTCATTTCCTTTCAGCAGCAACTCAAAAAGAATTAATCCATTGTGGAATTAGCTCTTTCCAGAAATGCAAATCTTCTTCAGCAGAACAGCATTACTGAACAAAATAAGCAGTTTTATTGGTCAGGCAATTGGGGAGTGACTTTTTCTTGGAAGAGCTTACAGAAGTTTTAAAGTATGGAAGATAGAACAACTTGCAACCACAGCACAGCAAGAGATGCAAGGAAACAGGAACCCAAACTGTATAGGAAGAAGCCATTTTTTATTTTATTACTTTTATCATTGTGATTTTAGGTATAACCTTCTCAGCTGCTGCTTTTGTTCCAATTCTGTTATTACAAATTGAAAGTTGTTAATATTCTTTGCATTTCTATTTTCTCCATACTTTTAATCATGACACTCTCTTGAAACACAAGGTTAAAGATACGGGGTTTCCTAGTCCAATAACCTGCTCTGTTGCAGACAATCTTATAGCATAATCTTTTTAAAACTCAGTCAACAACCTTAAAAAATAAAAAAAGGTTTTTTTTCTTACCTTGCAATGTAGAAACGCATAGATCTTAAAGACTTTTCTGAAGAAGCAGCAAAACAGCTTCTTCAGCAGCTACATCTATATCACAAAACACCACTAAATTGATTTCAACACAGACATACACAGATTTATTCCATTCAGCTCCTTCAAGATTAGAGAGCAAATGCACTTAGAAGCTGAATTATTTTGGGGGTAAGGCAGGAGGAGGAGGGAACAGGGAAAGAGAAGAAGAAAGAGAAATCACTACAGTAGCATGATACAACCTTTTTCTAGTTGTTAGATAAAAATGACTGAATTTTACAGGTCAAAGAGACATTCCCTGATTCTCTAGTCTGCTATTCAAAACATAACTGTAACATCTCAGTTCCTCACAACCTTGAATATTTTCACAAGTTCAGTCTTCCCAAAGTAGGCACAAGTAAAATCAGTCTGCTTTCAGAAAACAAAGGCATGGGTAAATTCCCCAAAGCAGTTGTGCAAGTCTAATAGAGGTATCTCATTTCCACTGTGGAGCCCAGGAGCATGCTTTGAGCTGTCTGGGCTCCCTACAGAGAACATGAGGAGAGTTAAGGTGCATCCAAATACAACTCTACAGCCAGCTCAGACAGATAACCTGTTGTATTTCCTTCAAACTAACATGAATCAATATCTCTGCTGGTTAGAAACGGAGCCTGAAGTTGGTTAGCTCAGATGTAAATATGTAAATTTTAAAACATCGCCTTCTAGTCAAATTAATCCTACCTGGAACAGCTAAAAACTGCCTAGAGTAAGCTGACAGAGAATATTCAGTACATGTATGACTCAAAGTCTGAATCTTCTCAGATACTTCTCTGGAGGCTTCCAGGGGAGATCTCCATCTCTACATAAGATCCTCAAGCTGGATTCTCTGTTGAAGATGATCCTAAATTCTTCCTTTCAAAAATAAATTTTTGAAATTTTAAATAAATAAATAAAAGCCACTGAAAAGTATTCCATCATTCTTCTAGAACAGTGGGTAGAGAGTTTTCCTCATAATTCAGCACTCAGGCTCATGTCTTCTTCTACCTGAAAGTGCAAGAATCAGGACTGTAGCTTCTTGTCTCCTCAAAAAGTTTCCTAATCATTAGGTCACAGGCTGTCTGGGACATAGCAGCTAGGAGACAGGGACAAGGAGGAAAGGTTTGGATTACAAGTGCCACCTCCCATTTTTGCCTTTTGGAAATGTGCCCTGTTTAAGGTAGAATTGCAGAGTGCTCGGAAGGCAGCTGGAAGAGCAAGCACACCAACACATGCTCTCACTTGGTCTGGTTGCTGCAACACAGGTGCCCCTATGACCTCTGGCCACAACCCAGCTGCTGCACGCAGATCGCCGCACACACACAGAGAACAGGGAGCCCCGCACCCAGGAAAAGAGTTAGAAATGGAGTTTAATGGGAAGACAGGACAGACTGCGCTGGTCAGACACAGGGCACGGCTTTCCCACAGAACCTAATGCACTGTAAACATTGTTTGTTATCTGAGGTGTCTTGTAAAAAAGTAATTATAATGCTAGCCACTGCATCTGTAGTTTGCCAGTATACAGCCAGTAACAGAACTGGATGTGGCTGCTGTGCACAGGGTATGACTGCACCAGCCCTGTTTCCTCAAGAAAAAAATTCACCTGCTTTGGTGGGAAGAGAACTGACTGGGCTTTGTATGGTTTTTTTTCACTACCAGGCATTAATTATGTTTAAGGTCCATAAATCTGGTCTTGGGGTTTTAAAAATAATAAATCATTCTGTATAAGCTCTGCAGCATTTTATTTATTTGTTTGTTGTTGTTCATGCGGTACTACAAACTGGGAAGACTTGTGTAACAAGCCAGGAAATTTCAACACCAAATCTACTTGCTCTAAGTCTCTCCCATGTTTATCCAGATTCAAGAGATTTTCTTGCATGACTTTATTCATGGCCAGCCCCACATCCTGGAATCCAAATTAAAATCTTCCTGTCTTACTCATTTAGCAAAAAAGGTAAATCTGTAAAAGCCCCTAAAAGCAGGTATAATACATGAAATGATTGCAACAGTCCACCAATATTTCATGGTGGATAATTTATTATGCAGTTGGTTTATAGCAACTAAATTAGAAGCAAGTAACCACTAAAAGTAATCCCCAAACTTCACAAACTGATTTTAATGGAAAAGTAAAGTTGCAAGAGCAACCAGATTTGAAGCATGCTATGCAGTATCCTTAGCATTTTTGGTTTACTAGCCTTTAAGGTGATTCCTTGCACTCTGACAAGTATTCAGAGCCTTCTTACTGCAGGAGAAAAACCATCAGATTTAGACCCTGTGTTGTCTAGAATAATTTTCCTCCTACTCCACAACTCTAATGCTGGAGACAGCAAATCATTCAGCTGTTCAAGGATTTGCATGTATTTTTGGAAACCGTAGACTGACTTTCCTGTTGTTATTTGACTGAAGAATCAAAACGGGCCACAAGTAGCAGTGCAGCATAAATGCATGAGTTTATTCTTTGTAATATGAAACATCAAAGGGAAAAACAAGAAAGAATCTTTACAGAACTAAGTATTATTAACTTATCTGACTTCTGGCATAGCTCCTTCTCCATTTGCAGATCTGCCATTGCAGAACAGGTTCAGTGCCATGGCAGCAGGCAAGAAGCAGAATGTCATACCTGGGGAAGCATCAGAGTTGTCCAAGCATAAACCACATATTGTCAACAGGAGGAAGAGGCAAGGGATAGTAGTGGTAGGTTTCCACTTGTGGAGGACAGAAGCCCCCATCTGCCTACTTGGCTTGCTATCTAGAACAATCTGTTGCTTGCCAGGGGCTCAGATCCAAGATGCTGCAGTGGAACCACCAAGGCTCTCGGGCTATCACTCTCTGCTGCTTGTCCACATGAGCGCCAACGATACTGGCAGGGGAGGAAACCAGGGGAGTCAAGAATGACTACAAGGATCTGAGAGTGAGGATCAGGAACTAGAGACTGGCCAGCCTCACTGTTTCCACAGCACAAACCATTGACCAAGGCCCCTTGCAGAATGTTTCTGGGCCCGTGCAGAAAAAAGGTGATTAGGAAGAATCAGCATGGGTTTACCAAAGGTCAGTCGTGTCTGAACAACCTGATTGCTCTCTATGATAAAACGACCGGACTTGTGGACAAAGGGAGAGCAGTGGATGCCTCTGACCTTGCCTTTAGCACTTAGTCCCTTTCAAAACACTCTTCTTTTTCTTGACTTAAAGAATAAAAACTACATCTGATAAATTTCTTTAGTATTTCTACCAGTTAGCACCTGGGTTCTTAGCAGCTTCTGAGCACAGTTACTTGAAGTGAAAGAGTTTACACAAAGTTATGTGTGTCAACTTACAGTTTCACCTTGCTGCCAATATAGGGATGATATTCTCATATTTACTCATGTTTACTTACGTGAATAAACAATCATCTTTTCATTGCATTGACAGGTTAGTCTCCTGTGCAGAGATGGTGGAGGTCTGCAATCCAGCAAGGGGAAGTTTTCTGCAGTACAAAAGCAGATGCTGAGTGGATATGGGCTGGCCCAGCACCTGACCACAAGTGACCAGAGGCAAAACACAAAGTGTCAAGAACAGGATGAGAAACTGAAGATATTAGAGCAGTAGCTGCCAAAGAAACTTTCTGAGCCTCTCTTCACCCTGGCAATCATAGAATGGTTTGGGTTGGCAGGGACTTGAAAGACCACCTAGTTCCAACCCCCCTGCCATGAGCAGGGACATCTTCCACTAGACCATGGTGCTCAAAGCCCCATCCAGCCTGGCCTGAACACTTCCAGGGATGGGGCACCCACAACCTCTCTAGGCAACTTGTTCCAGTGCCTCACCACCCTCACAGTGAAGAATTTCTTTCTAATATCTAATCTAAATCTACCTTCTTTTAGTTTAAATCCATTACCCCTTGTCCTATCACTACAGATGTCTGTCCCCATCTTTCCTATAAGCTCCCTTCAAGTATCAAAAGGCAGCCATAAGGTCTACCCAGAGCCTTCTCTTCTCCAGGCTGAATAACTCCAGCTTTCTCAGCCTGTCTTCATAGGAGAGGTGCTCCAGCCCTCTGATCATCTTCACAGCCCTCCCCTGGAGTCACTCTAACAGGTCCATGTTCTTCGTATGTTGGGGGCTCCAGAGCTGAACAGAGTCTTTAGAATCACCGACAACATCACACCTGCAGATTTGGAGCATTTGACTGGAGACTGCAGTCTGTCCTTACTCTTTGGCTGAGTGGAGATTCCCCTTCTTTCTGTCTTTCCTGGACTTTCCCCATCTGGGTACCTCAAGGTGTTGCATGGAGATGTGTTGCATCTGGAGAACCTGCTCTGTCAGCTGCCATCAACACTTACCATTCTCCTTCTTGACTTGCTTTACCATTGCTTTAAGGGTCTTCACTTTCCAGGCAAATTCATTTGAAGCTCTCTACTACAGATCTCTATAGGTGAAGAAGCACATTCAGTCCTGAAGTGCAGCCCACTCTGCCTACATACACGCTCACATAGGCCTGAATAGACCATTCCTGTCTCAGTGGACTAGTTTCCTCCAGAAACAGCCACCAGCTTCAGCATGTTTTTCGATGGCAGTGAGGCACTGTGGGCATGGAGCACAGGCACTTGCTTTCTGCAAAGCAAGACATATGCTTTCATCAGCATATGGAAATCATTCCATCACGTGGGGCAAAAGCTCCCCCGCTATCTGACTCCTGCAGACAACAGCAGGAAACACAGCCACTGAACAGCCCTCTCCCCATGCTGGCAGCCCATGCACACCTTCACTTTTCTCTCTACCACCTCTGCATGTCAGTGCTGACCTACTTCCCTATCAACCCTCTGCCATGATGTTTTCCATCACTACTGCCACCCATTTTGAAGAAGGGCAAGGTGTCCTTTGAAGGCTTACAGTAAATCACTGTCCCTACACCTCTGCCTTTTTAGCATTCCTTCCTTTAGTAACACCTTCTTCAAACTGAAGGAAAAGGAGAAATACTCGGAGTCTAAGAACACAGTTACTGGCCAAAAGCAAGAGGGTCACGAAACCAGGTGCACGAATGGCCTCAAAGGACTAGAAGCAAAAGACCTGAAAGGGAGAGGACACTGGTAAGAAAGAAAACCACCACCAAAGCAAATACAGAACAAAGTTGGTCCTGGGGGAGAAGGAAAGCTCCCATTCATCCTCAGCTTTTGACTTCTTAACTTGGAGAGTCACAGCTAGATTTAAACTTATCAGCTTTCATAGCTGCTTTCCCATCCCTAATGTCACTACTCAGCACTTATGAGGCAACTTGCACCTAGCAGACTTCTGCAAAGCCTCTGTCTTCTCTTTTAGGCACATTGTCATCAACAAAAAATTCCCCCACTCAGACTAACCATCCATATACATCTTCCTTCTCTTCATGCCTTCACAGACCCATACCATACACATGTAAGTTTTCAGAGTAAGCTCACCTTGGTTGTGATAGGCTCTTTTCTTCTCACTTGGAGTACTTTCAATGCTTTCTGTCTCAGTAAGAAGTCCTGCCTCTAGCTTCCAGAGCTATGCAAGATCTACAATTACTCCTCAGTCTTTGCTTTAGACCCATTTAATACAGACTTTAACTATGACAGGCTATCAGAAGACAGAAGAAAACATACTCCTTACTCCTCTGGCTCTTACTCTTGTCAGGGGCTCTGAAGACACTAATAGCCCTGAACTGACTGTATCAGCTTCACGTGGGATCTCTATCAATGCACCCTCCACTCATTTGCCTGGAGCTCCATTAAGCTCAGACCTTGGTTACTACCTCTTGCTTGAGCTATGTTGTAGGTTTGTCTGCCTGTGGTCTGGTCTCTGGATCTATTTCCTGGCTGAATCTTAGACCTGTGTTTTAAGTAGTTGTGGTCTCTGGATCTATTTCCTGGCTGAATCTTAGACCTGTGTTTTAAGTAGTTGGTCTCCAGTTCTGCCTCTGGCCTTTTCCTTTGTGTGGACATTACATTTAACTTGTAGCTTTTCCTCTGAGCCTTATCTCCTGCTACTCATAGCTCAGCTTTCTTGGTTTACCTTGGACCTGGTTTGTCATCTCTTTTTTCCTGGGAATACTGAAAGAGCCTATTACCAGCACCATATCCTATCTGCTGTGTCTGGGTGCTGCAGATCTGTGCCCTGATCAAAAAGGGCACCGTCCCTGCCTGTGCTGTGGTCATCCTCGGCTCCTGTGTCTCTCTCTTGTGGAAAAGCCTTGGTTTTGCTGCTCCTTGGCATCTCTTGCCCTGTGTGGAACAAGGCAATCCCACTGCCATCAGGAGGCCACATGCATGGAGCTGTCATAACTGTGCTGAGAGCTCAGGTAATGTCTTTGTGTTGCTTTTACCAAATGGCTTTCTTCCTTGGGCATGATGTTAGCGTAACTGTAGCCCTGTAATATCGTACTGTCACTGCTAGTAACATGCCACAAGGTTTGTACTGAGTTTGCAAGGGCTCAGAACTGAGGCTTGTCAGGTCTGCTTTGTCTTAATTTCTTTTGACCTGCCTGCAGCTTTATTTTACTTGGCTTGGATGTGGCAGCAATTTTTCTAACTGCCTAGATATCTACATGTGATCTGTTTTGTTTATCTTTGTGTGATACAACCACAGTTTGCTATAGGAGGCAGTAACAAGTAGTTGTTCCAGGTAGAATGAGACTTTTACAACTCTAATACAACGGTACTGAGTAGAGAAATAGAGGTTTGCAATGGTAGCAGAGGCTTACGTGTGGAGACACAAGATGTGGCCTAGAGGATTACAGGTATGGGGTGAGAAGAGATGGGGCACGTGGCTGACACTGGAGACCCCATGCTATAAACACTTCAGCAATGCTCAGTTAAATTGCAGACCCAAAGCTGGACAAAACTAGATTTAGGGCTAGGAATAAGAGAAAACAAATAGCATATAACATACAGAAATCCGAATTTAGTATATATGATGCTATGTAACCTTGAGCTGTGACCAAGGAAGAAAGAGAAAGGTGTGCAAGCATGTTAGCAAATATACCATGTATGTATATACAGTTTTTTGTGCATTATACACACACACACACGTGTGTGTATTAAAAAACAAGCAAACAAAACCCCAAAAAACTAAGAAAAAGGATAGTAGAAAAAAGAAAGGAAGAAAAAAACTATCAACATAAACATCATAGTTCTCCTGGTAAAGGACTCTACATGTTGTCCACTTGCTGTGATGTTACCTCTCCTGGCGACCCCAGCATGAAACCACTGACCTTTGGACCCAGAAGAGCAGTGGAAATGTGAGAATAACACCAGGGAAAAGGCAGTAACTAAAATGTGCGTGTTTCGCAATTGAGTGTATTACTGCTATTACTGTGGCTTTTTACTTGTACATAAGTATCCTACCTGCATTATTATTCCTTTTCCTATAATAATTAGATCTAGACTAATGATGATTCCTGAACTAGATTGCTAAGATTTCAGCAATTCAGCTGAAATTCAACAATTCAGTTAAGAAATTCAGCAATTAAGATTTACTAGCAATAAATTCTTGGTCTTTATATACGAGGTGTGCTTCCTCCTTGCACATAGACAAGATCTTGAACACAACACCACTCGAGGGGGGCCGAATCCCACTGCCTGCATTCCACTGTTTCTCTGTGAAAGGCCCTCCACAGGATACTGATGTGTCACTTTTCATGGGTTTAGAGAAGGAAAATTCTGAGCATTTTTGCTCCTGGCATTCAAGGTAACCACACAGCTTGAAGAAGGAATTGTTCTCCTTGCTTTCAACAGAATTAGGCAGGCATCAGAAAGCAAGATGACTTCTACAAGGGAAGAAGTTTTCCCTTAAAGTAGGAGACAGACCTTTAGGACTAAGAGAGCAGCCTCCAGCACATCTGTGACTATACAGGGCACAGGATTAGATCCAATTTGAGAGGGCTATCAGAATATGATGCCTTCTAGGAGTTTGTGTGATGCCTTCTGGAGGTGTTTTCAGGGAGAAGTTTCTACCCTGGGGACTGCCAGAGCTTGCATCTCCTGAGGGAGATTAACAAACCCAAAGGATGAAGTCCTCTCAAGGCCTTTCTAGAGCTAACAGAGAGTAAGATCTCTCTTGCCCTCTTAGTCTTTCCTCTCTGAAGACCAACACCAGGCACATGGTGGATGAAACTGAGGCCTTTCAGCCCCACACAGCAGAAACCCTTTTTCTCTGTGCTCAGATGGGCAAGACAGACACCACAAAACTCTCCCCCTGATGGCTTTCACTTGGGGGCCTCCACAGTGTCCCCCTCTCCTCCTGGGGCCTAGTCTGTGGGTGGCATCCTAAGCTATAAATCCCCCATTTGAATCTGGTTTTCTCTGGCCAAGGTGTGGTAGGAAGGTGCAGACAAGAATAACCATAATCAGCTAGCTATATCCCAGATGTTAGTCTTAGCATTTCTCCAGACCAGATAATAAAACTCTTAATCCATCTTATTAAACAGAAAGGGGTAGTGTCTGCGTAAGCAGAGATGAGAATCTTTGTAGTCAGCTTTTGATCTGGGATTTCTACCCAGTTTCCAGTAGAGTTATTGATATTTGTCTGTGTGTTGCTTATTATATGTTTACTTTTTTGCTTATGTGTTTGGTTGTCCATAGGTAACATTACTTGCTTGGATTGTTTTACTGTTTCTGTACACATTGTATTAAAATGCTTATGGCTGTAATCCACACTTGGTTTCTATCACAAACCAGAGACATGCTCCTAGCAAATTATTCTTTACATCAAAGCTAGTGACTGTTACAAAGGTGAGTTAGGGATTCATAACATTACAAATATTTAATATTGGAATAAGTTACTGTGTTCCATTCATTGACTTCTACAGCCTCCAATGTTCCCTTTGCATGTTTGCTTACACAGTGGAAGTGCAATGAAATAGCATCTCTAGTTCCAATGGTTAGCTATTTAAACTTCTTTGTGCTCAAGTAAAAACGAGTTATTTCCATCTGTATTCTGAATTACAGGGTTAGTAGTACTGCATTTGTGTTAAGCATGAAAATATTTGTGTGTCACCTTGGCCTCTCTTCTTGTTTCATAAGCGGAACATGGTCTGGGAGTAAGCAGATAACCTGAGAAGGTCAAAGTGTGGGAAGGAAGGTGGTCTTGTTAATTTTAATGGGGCAAGATTTACAGGAGTTATGCATTTAAGTGTTGTCAAATTGTCCCTCCTGGTGCCTAGATTCAAACTTTAGATTCTCAAAAGTCCTGTTTGCTTGATGCCCAAGTCCTAAAACTTTTGGCTAAAAGTGCCAACATTTATGTGCTGATGCTTCATACTCTGTAAACATCCATAGAGATGATCTCATGTAGTATATAGACAGGAGCTGAAGAGGAAGGAGACCACAGTGAGTAGAGAAAGCACTGCTGTCATCTCCTTTATAGAACTGTGAAGTTGATATCAGAGGCAATGCTGCAGCGATGGTGTTTCTCTGCCCGTAGAAATCTGGATCTAAAGCTCTTCTTGAACGTTCTCACCATATCAGTTTCTCAAGTGGCAGCTCACAGGCTAATACGGACTGCAAGTATCCTGCTGATAGCAGAAGGCTTTCTCTGCACCAAGCACTTTATGGGACATGATAAATGTGTGTGAATGAGGGAGGGACCAGAGATTATTTTAAACTTTTGCAGCAAGAGTAGAGGAAATGGAACTGGAGTAGCAATGCTCACTCCTTGCTCCCCCAATCCAACCCTTTGCACATGCATATTCACCTTCCTTTGTTTTGCTGGATGTTACGTGCCCCACCACACCCCTCCCCCTAAAAAAAAATAAAATGCTGGAATAGCCTTGATACAGGGTATTCTGGGATGAAAAACCCTCAGCATCTCAACCTGTCAGAGATTTGTAACAACTATAGGCTCTTTTTTAGAGCACTTGCCTAGAAGCTGCTGAATACCTTAGACAACAATAATATATTCACAAAACAAGACTGGAACTATTTCAAGTTAAGGTAATGAAAATCAGTACAAGACCTTATGAGAAGGAAAGATGATACTTATTTTAAACAAAACTTACTCTCCATTCATCCAATCATTCTTTCCTCAGTTTTACTCATAAACATCAAGACATGTGGTGTTAGCAGTTTGGGATGGGTCATTTGTGCACAACATGGAGGATGAGAGGTGCCAGCTACTGAATCTTCACTATGTCTTCTGAATCTCTTTGCTGGTAACAACTGCTTTGGGGCAGTTATTTTGTACTCTTCAGGAGTCACCAGTTATTGGAGCATAATCTTTTGTCTCAGGACCTTGCTCATGATAGCCTCCAAAAAAAAAAATGTTATGCAAGGTGACTGCCCATTTTCTTTTATTTCCTCATGTTGGGTATCTTGTGGGTGCAGTCTGTCTTCCTGTTGGAATTCCAGGATGAGGAAAGGGACAACCGATGTGCTATAACTATGCTGCCACCCTTCTGCTGTCAGAGCGCAGGTCTTCTCCTGAGTCAATTGCACTGTTGCTTGGTGTAAGCAGCACTTTCCTTAGCTGCTACCGATTTTATTTCTGTCACAGATGTCATTGACTATTGATGCCTGCCATTCTTCCAACCTGTGCTCTAGTGTTTCTTGTGGTGCTTTCACGTAAATCTGCTTCTGCTCATGTCATCATCTCAAGCTATGAATCCCTGCACGTCCTTTATCACAGCAGAGTGCTTTAACCACAACACTGGCCAAACTCAGTGTCTTCCTCAACTGATGTTCACCAGTTCATCAGCTTCCACTTCAGTGTGAAGTGGAACACTGCTATCAGAAGGGGCTGTAAACTTTTCCCTGCTCTCAGACTAGCTGGTATCCCAATAGTATAGTATTGGTTTGGCAGAGTGTTCAGATTTTATCAAGATGATAAGGGAAGCCAGAGTAGGTCCTATGCATAGGTGCATAGGACCCCAGAGGTAGTTTTGTATTTCTTAAGTAAAACTGGCCAGAGGTGATTCAAAGTTATGAATATTGACTGCAGGTTAGATGTTTTTCTCCAACCTGGGTGAAGTCATGACAGACTTTGAGAGCAGGGCTTGAAGCACATGCCTCTCCTCAACATTTGTTATAAGCTAGAGAGGCTCTCCAGGCACTGGGCTTTCTGCCCTCTTCTCTGTAGGGAACAGAGTGCATGCAGGGAACCAGGGGGTCTGTGGTTTTACAAAGCTATGCTAGGTCCAGCCTCCAAAAGTAGTATATTCCTATTTAGTCTTCTGGAGGCTAATTCAAACAAGAACAGCAGTCTATACATTCAAATATACTCCTTGCAGCTGTGGAACCAGACCAGAGATGTTGAGCATAGATATTCTCCTTCTGGAAGAGTTTCCTATGGAAAGAATAATCAAATATCAAAGAAATTGTTATTAATTTGCCACTACACCCCTGTTTTCTCAGCTGCTTAAGCCTTACCAAAACAGAAGAGAATAAAACACAGAACAAACCCCATAGAATAAAATTATTATAGCAACATGCAGACAAAAGTTCTCCAAGATTAATTTCAAAACCTCAAATATGGAGAGACAGCCCTTGGTCTCAAATCTCATGCTTTTGAAAGGCAATACAGTTTGCAGATCTGAAGTTCAGAATTCCTAAATTCAGTTTCTCCTAAAATGTTTTGTATTTAAAGCTTAATTACATGTACACACTACATTAAAATGACATGTGCAGGAATTACAGTAGTTCCTCTTAGTATACGTGCTATGTTTATCTCCATGGTAGCTAAGCAATTTAGAAAAGAATAAGCAAAAAACTTACTGCTGCATACTTCTCTCCTTCAGCCCTCTTCCTGGTTTTCTGTTGTTTGCTAGTCATTAATACTATGAAGCCTGGATCAGAAAATTTCAAGGTTAAGAGTCAAGTTATCTAACGGTACAAATCATATTATCTCCAGCCCTTGAATGTTCTTTTCCTGCTGAAGGTATAGTTATTCAGCCTGATCCTGGCCCATCTGAAATGACGAGGGACTAAGGAGCGAGTGTTGAAACCACCAGGTATCAGCTAACAGCTCTTGCCAGAAGCAGGTCTGCCAAGTCTTCCACTTCACCCTTGAGGCTCATAGGCCCCAGCCTCAATCTTATTTCCTTCATGAACAGAGCTAGTGACTCGTGCTTCCTGGGCCACACTGGGCTTCCCTCCAAAACCTGGGACTCCCTCATGCTGACTGAGCCAACTGAGCTAAAAAAAAAACTACATCAGGTAGATGGGCTTCATCAGAGATGGAAGATGTGTGCCTCTTAGCACTCATTTTCACCTCAATTTGTAGGTATTATATGACCCAACATAGGGACTGTTAAGGGAGCTGAGGAATCCAGTAGCCTCTGGGATGCAGGAAATTCCCCTCCCCTCCAAATTTCAGTCCCAGTATAATGGCTGTGGTTGATGCTCTTCCATTTTCAGGTCTGGCAAGTAGAGAGACTGACCATGTGCTCCAGATGTGCGGATACACACACACATCCAGTATGTGCGGCACTAGCAGGGCCGGCCCCATAGACAGAAGCAGACCAAACGGTGCCTTTAGTGGCACCTGCATAAACAAAACTGCTCTTGCATAAATGTAAGTACAGGTAGCTGGCTGTGTCCTGTTCCTCCTCCCAGTTTATCAGGCTTGAATTTCACCAATGCAAGCATACACACACACTGTCACTCTCTAGGCTTACAAACACAGCAGGTTCACAAATCCTTCAGACCTTAGTACAGCCTCTCTGCCTGCCCGATACCCACGCTTGGGCTGGGGAACCCTTACCCAGTCACTGGCTCAGGCCTTAAGTCATTCCAGATGTGGATCTTCTGCTTGCCAGCTAGTCCAACTTGAAGTGAATTATGCATATGCATGTGCGTGCATACACACAGGGCTGAAATTTGCCAGGCAATGTCTGTGTACCATGCTGTCCAGTTGTTGGCACGCACTGTGGCCCCTTCTCTGGTTGTTGACACTTAGACCTCTCCACACAAGCACGGGCTAGAGAGTGAGATTACACAGGAAAAAGTAGTTAAGAATAGGATTTATTAAGATGATAAGAGACTGCAGTCGATGCAAGACTTGATCAGGCAACCATATCAACCAGCAGCTTGCTTATACATTACTGTCCTCTTTTATCCACGTTTCCCTCCATTTTTCCATGCTTATAATTCCCCCCACACCCATTTTGATCCCTCGCTTTTTCCACCCTTGTCTCCTCCCAGATGAACAACCCACTCTTTTTCCCATTGGTCCCGGTTTTGCTACATCCATAATCACTTTTGGTATTTCTAATACTGTTACCTATAAGATCTCAGCCTTTTTGATTTATTTATTATTGGCATTATTGATATGGTAACCTGGACACAGCTTTCCTTCCAAGACTGTACTCCCAAAAAGGTCCCCAGTATTCCCTTCCAATTACCTGTAGAGCTTGTCCTTACCTCCCATATTTTCCTACAACAAACTGTGAAACGCAGCCTTTTCTCGTGGTGTTACACTGTAATATTTGTCAGGGATTCGCCCTGCTATTTCTTATGTTCCACAATTTCTCTTGGTACGTTCAGTATTTTCTCATGGTCTGTTCTGTTATCCAGGCCTCAGGACAGGGCCCAGTCGTCTCCCTATGTATTTCAGTGGGGAATGTAACCCATACTGTGTCCTGCTGCAGAAATCACAAAAAAAATACAGAGGTCATCCAGGTGAGTCTTGAGGAACTGCCAAGGAAGGAAATTCACTCTCTTTTGGCAGCCTGTTTCAGTGCCTTACTACTCACCATGGAAGAATTGCTTCCTTACATGTCACCAGTATTTCCGCTTGTTGCACCTTGCTGCTGGAAAAGTTTTATCTTGTCATTTCACTGTACACACCTGACCAGAATCTGGTGCAATGTTCTCCATAACCCAGTTTTAGTTACTCTAAGACAGCAGTTACATTCGTTCTTAGCCTTTTCTTCTCCAGAGTAAGGCAGATCCGTCGCTCCGGCCAGCCCCAGCCACATAACCATCTTGGCAGCTCTCCACCAGGCTTACTCCAAGTGGCTTCACATCTTCCTGGAACACAGCTTGAAAGGGAAGTTTGTTCCTGTACCATATGAAGTCCCCTTTCCCTATCCCATTTATATCAGCAATGTGTCTGTTTCAGGATAAAGACCAGGTTAAAACAGTCAATGAAAATTAACTCTATAACCTAATGAAAACAGAATTCAGTTACATTTCCCCATAAATGGTTCTAAGAGACTATAGGGACACAGCGATATATCAAATACATTACAGCTTTCAATTCTGTGGAATCACTTCCCCTAAATCAAGGCTATCCCTTGTGCAGAGAAATGGAAGGGGATAGTCTTGGATTTAAAACATAAGAGGCAGGGAAGCTATCACAGAGCTTTAAACAAATGGAAAGATACTGTCAGAAATTCAAAAAAGGAACTTGATACCACCTGGCCAAGGACGTTAGTATTGTCTGAGTTGCTAAGCAACTATATAATAGTTATTCATTTCAAGATTAAGTAAATTTTGTCATTTAAAGAATGAATTACAGTCTACTCTGTATTATTCAGAACAGACCAAAATGTACTTTGTGGTGATACAGTACTTCTGATTCTTTCACTTCACAACAGCCTGCTACTAACATTTCCATGCACTGGTTAAGAAAAATATAATTCTTAATCCAAATTTGGATACCCAGATAGAAGCAGCCTTTTTTCCTCATTTTTTCCCCTTTTCTTGAGATCTTTTATTGTCACCAAACCTGAAGCTGATCCCTACCACTCCAGTCCTCTTTTTGCATCTGCATCTCTGTCAGTATATGACAGAAAGACATATTACAGTAATCAGTGTTCTGCTGAAGGCACAGCATCTTGTTTGATGCTTATGAGATTTATGAGCTAAAATAAGTCCTGGTCAGCATAGATGTTAACTGTTTCAAAAAAAATGCTGTTGAATCCATCCCAGAATACTATTTCTTTTTAAATGATGACATATTACAATCATTTACAATTCCCAGTTTGCAGCACTGGAATAGATGACGAAGTGTGTTCAGATATTTTGAAGGTTACTCTACCACCTCAAGTTAAAAAAAAAAAAATTTTAGAAAGATGCCATAGAGAAAGCCATGCAGGATAAGAGGGGAAATTATTTACAAGAAGATAAACAGCTTAATACACTTTCAGATGTATCTATTTATGTCCTTTTGTGATTTGTATCATATAATAAATCTGTACCACATACTTAATAGTAATACATAGACCATTACTTTAACGCGCTCGTTGGTTAAAATGATTCTGCTTTTGATTGTACCATCAATACAATGGGCCAAATTATAATTGTCAACTAAAAAATGGAGAGGTTTTACAGATCTCAACTGACCAATTTGCACTGGTCAAGCACCTGATTCATTTCTTTTTGTGCAGCAGTCTCCTCACTTGGCACTTCCCAACTGCTCTTTGGGGAAGGAAAGTGATTTAACATTTGTAGTCTGCCTGGGGATCTGTTTATTTTTTAATAAGGAAAAGTTTCTTCTGGGTGTTATTTAAGGGTGAACAATAGCCCTAGAACTTACTCAAAGAGCAGCTCTTAAGCACACAGTTGCATCATGAATATTTATCTGACTGCATGCAAAAGCTGGGAGCATCTTGGCTTTGCTTTTCTCCTTCTGCAAGATACCCTCCTTTGTTGGGAAAGTGCTGCCATAGCAACGAAGGGCGGCAGAAGGCAAGGGGGCTGACAGGCATGTATATAAAGCAGGTTGGATTTTCAGGCTAATTAAAAGGGTTTGTGTTCTGGGTCACCTTGTAAATGAGATATGATGCTCGGAAAGCTGCAGCCAAAGCTGCTCAGCAGAAAGCGGCGCAAGTGCACAAAGGTTCTTCTGGTGTTTACCCTTTCTTGAACACAACCTGTAATTTTCATGGTAAGCAATTGCAATGGCTCTAGAAAATTGGTTCCTAGGTCATCTTGCTAAATAGAAAAAAAGTTGTTTTTCTCAGCCAGACTGTAAAACCATTCACTCTGGGTCTGCTGACTGATTTGTATCAGTAGTCTTCTACTCCAGGATTCTTTTGACATGTTTGTTAAAATGTATTGAAATTAACTTTAATACAGCCTGAATGAAATGGATTTGAGCAGCTCTGCAAGATGATGCTGCCTCAACATATTTTATTATCTTGACCAGTTCTGTGCTCTTTCAGTTTAAGGCTGGTGTGTTTTTTGATTGTCTGTGCTGTACATGTAAGCATTTCTAGTCTACCCGAGGAACAGATCTGGAGGCAGCTGGTGCCTGGTTCCTACATTTCCTCCACCTGTGGCCTCTGTTTATGTTTCTGATTTGCTTTATAATTCTGCACCTTGAACCACACTTGCCACAGGAATATTGTGAAAATTAGTATTTGCACTGCTCTTTGGAGATGCTCCACCCTCACTCCTGTTACTTTCTTGGTGACAGTGGGCTAGTACTTTATTCATGCGGTAGGATTCAGTTTCAAAGTGCTGCTTCACATAAATGAGCACCAAGGAGACTTTTAAAAACTGTACAGAGTGTGTATGTGGTAGACTCAGAACACACTGGGGCCGCCTCCTGATGCAGGGTAGGGATGTTGTGGGAACACATACCTGCAGACAGAACTGTGCACTGTGGGGCCCCCAGTCCCTGCGCAGCCCGACATACCTGCAGGCAGCACCTTGGCTTCACGGGCACGTATCTGCAGGGCACGTATCTGCAGGTTGGCTCTTTTGCAGCTGACAGTGTTTACCCGGCATGTTGACAAGGACATCAGGATGGACTGCTGTCTCTCGCAGGCTATTCCCAGCATGCCATTAACAAGACTGATTCTCTTATGGTTTTGGCTTTGTTCCTGCCTTCCTTTAGCGATGTGGATCAGTTGTTTGCAGAGAGAAGACACTGGGTACGGTGAATCATTGCTTTGGTAGCTCAGGTCAGGTACATAACTGATAGAGCTTGCTCATAAATTTGAGGGTGGTAAGGTTTAGTTTTCAAATTACATCAGAACAACTGTGTCTAAAGCCTGTTTCAGGACTTTGCCTGATTTTTAGTGAGTTGTTTTAACCTAACTCAAGTTTTACAACTTAGACTAAGAATACTGAGTGAAACTTCATGGTGTCTAATATGAAGAATTTTGCAGGAATTTAGTAAGGCTGGTAAGATGATCTAGTCTCTTCTGGCCTTATATGTAAGCATTTTTTAAAAGCTTCTTTATCTTATTTATCTTACGTTTGTAGTCACTCTGGGTTTGTAATTTTTTACCTTAGTTACAATAATACTAAATGCTGGTGTTGTATAAGAGATACAACTGTATTAAAAAATCTAATCAATTTGCAAATTCTCTCTGCAGCACTGGGGCAGCTTCTTCATTTAAGGCACATTGGTCCTTTGAAATTAGCAAACAATTTGCTGGTCAGTGCACCTAAATGAGAAACAGGCAGTAAATCAATGCCTGCAATCAAGTTCCTAGGCTCTGCAGTTATTGCAAAAGCTGCAAAATTAAACGAGATTTTATTCTACCATACAGAACCAATTCAGGCCAATGGAAGGAGAGTATTATCAGTCCTTCAGGCAAACCTAATCTTTCATCCCACCCTTTCTGGTGCTGCCTCACAACTGTTGCAAAGACAACTACTATAAAAGTGGACCAGAGTAACCTTTTTGCCTGTCCTTCAAATTAGTATCACCTCTCCCAAAGTACTGCTGTCTGTGCAATACCTTTTTCTGTTGCTGTGCCCAGAAGATAAATCAGTTCCAGTAATTTGCAACAATTTATAATTATTGATGAGTCTTGAGGATGCCTCCTTTGAAGGGAATACGTATCCAATTAACTGTGTATTTGATTATTAGGACTGTCTTCAACCCCCTCTTATTTTACTGATAACTCGACAAAATTGTATGGAAAGTGTTCAGCAGTTTTCTTGCTCTTCTGTGTACCAGATCACTTGCAGAAAACAGACTAGTGACATTGTTATAATTCACATCAATTTTTAATAGCTCTTTTGTGCTGTAGCTTTAATCTGTATGAAATTACATAAGGGCTGAGTAAGGAAAGCAGCTGTTACAGCTAATGGAGCTACCATATGACCGGAGCTTTCTGATGAATGAGAGTAGTACTGCACAAAGTACATATGTTTACTTATAAAAATATTAATTATAAAATACAGAATTATAGATAATAAAAGGCTCCCAGGTTCTTACATGAGAAAATTTAAGTACAGTATGGTATTTTCAGCACAGTATGGTGGTTAAGTCACCAGAATCTGAAAGATGCACACTTTCTGGTTGTGCACAGTTGAATGATTGCATACCTGTATATTTAATAGCATTTTTTTATGTATTTACATATAATTGCTAACATGCATCTGAGGTTATTCAAATGATTGTTTGTACAACCGAAGGCCATGCAAGTTTGAACTTTTACATATTCATTTGAATGTGTCTCTCTTTACTTAAGAGCCCCAGAGTGCAGTATAGATAAGAAAAGAAAATGCCAAAACTGTGCGATAGACATTTCTTTTTCTCTCCTTTTCAAAATGCATTTGATCTCCTTCCCAGGTGTTTACAGGAGTGAGTTAACATGATTAACAATACTAATACTTAGTCCATTAAGCTGTTTTCAAATTAAGCTTAATTTTATATCAGTGGCAAGAGAACTTAGACAAAGCAATGTCATTTTATGCTGGACAATCCCTGGGCAAAGGAGGATGTCTTTATATCTCCCAGTTTAATATTTACTCTTAAAAAGCACATGTACCTGATGCAGCAAAGATGATGACAGCACTCCTTGTTGTCCTTTGCCATCACGTATAAAAAAGAATTTGAAAACATTTTATTGATGTTGACAAAAGGTATTTTCATCCTCTGAAAAAATATTGGAGGATTTTATATATGAATCATGAACTGGCATATACTTAATGCAAATGTTTGTTTAAAAGCTGTGTATTAAATGGCATTTTCTGGATAAATATGGTTTGTGCAGAAATCTTTGTATGACAGGAATCTGACTTGCCCAACTACATTTTTAATCCTGAAATGATAAAAAAAAAAACTTTTCAATCATCCAGGAGCAGCAAAATCAAGATTATATATCTGGGAAAGTAAGTATTAGAGAAAAGCTAACACAGATTTTGGTACAGGAAAGGCTTTACATACATATAGGGAAGGCTGCTGGAGTTCTCTAAAGATGTATGTGAGTGTTGGATATCACTGATGCACAGATTAACTCTGTTTGGATTCCCTCTTGGCCTTCCACAAGATCCCTTGTTAAAGAATCTTGAAGAAACTCAGGTTTCAAAAACAACAGGAATGAAAATTGGAAACAGTTCAGAGAAGATTGGCAAGTATGATCTGAAGTACAAAACAACTTCTGTATGAGGAGCAGCTAAACAAAGTAGACTTCAGCCTGGAAAAGATGATTGGGAAGGGAGTATTACCGTAATCTATATAACCACAAGTGACATGAAGAGGAGACATAGGAGATGTCATTTCTTTATCTCTTCTAGTGCAAGGACTAAGTATGAAATTAGTGGATGGCAGATTCAAAACAAATGGAAGCAGACATCTTCATATAATGCTAATATGAATTGAGGAACTCCTTTCCGTGAGATTTTATTAGATATTGAAGTTTAATGGGGTTCAAAGTGCAGCCCAACAAATTCATGGAGAAAAAAAAAAATCTATGGAGACTTATAAAGCTCAAAGGTAATATATATCTAGGATGAGGATGTCCCTACATCCTAAATCAGTGGAGGCTAGAGGAGAATAATACAGTCACCTGTGTACTGCTAAATTGTTCTGAGTCACAATTTTGTCTACTGGGAATCTTCTCTTCACATATCTGTTGCATTTCTTCTATTTGTGTCCTCAAATAAAGATAACGGCAGCAGCAATATTTCCATGATAAGCTTTGTAAACTTTGGAGCCCAATAAACAAAAGAAAAGTGTTTTCACTAATTGCTTCCTTTCACCATAATCTCGAGGAGTTCCAACATGTAATCATAATGGTTCTTTCCCCTCCACTTGATCAAAATAAAGGATCATTGCTGAGCTGCAAATTAGATTTTCCTTGCAATCTTAACACTCTGCAACCATGAGTATCAGCCTCTAGAGATGACAGAGCTTAGAGGTACGCTGAGTAACCCCAGGAAGTTCATCTACATAAAAGCAGAAAGTCTGCCCAATGAAAAAGTGCATCCGTGAAGCTGTGTCTTCTGCAATGTGTTGCATAAGAGGAGAAATTCCCAGGCTAAGGAAAAAGCAATGAAAAAAACCTGTCACAGAATTTATGCTTATTGTACTCTGAAAACATTTCTTGATTTGAAAGTTAATCAGGTTTCTTAATTTGAAAGCACTCTGAAAGAAGTTTTGTTGATTTTTTTTTAAAATACTTCTCAAGTAATATTTGTTCTATCACTAGATCCATCTTTTGTTTTATTGCATACCAGATGCCTATTCAATTGTTCATCTAAGTATTGTAACCTAATACATGATCACCATAAATTATATTAAATAGTATTAAACCAAGTAACATCTCATGTTTGATAAGAGATCTATTCAAAGCCATTTTTGTCTGTTGAAACCTCTTGGGTCCTGAACTTTGACTCTATAAAAGAATATCTCAAGAATGTATTAGTCAAATGTAATAAAATAATAGCCTATTATTTAAAAGGTAATATTTTGAAACAAATAGTAAGGTTAAAGATGGAATTTCTTATATATTTAAATAATAATCTCTTACTTCAGGAGTGTGTTTCTAAGGTGCCTATGGGTAAAACATTTTCACTACAAAAATGGCACCTGCCAGTGATTTTGGTGACAGACAATTATAAACTTCTGGTTTTTTACTGACAAGGACTGAAAATTTTGATGACAGTACAGAAGTGGCTTGGTATATTTATATATATATAAAATATATAAATGGTGTATATATATATAAAAATATAAATGGTATATACCATTACATCTATATAAACACAGGAATTTTGAATCCCTAGCAACATTCCAAGTAAACATTTATGAATGCCAACAATTAACATGAAAAGTAAATGCTGGGTTTGCAGCAGAAGTGACATAAATATGGCCCAGATTCCCACAAAGCAACCTGTCATATTGGATTATTTCACAATTGTCGCGACGGAGGGAAGACACAGTCACTCAATATGAGTGATCAGCAGACTTCATTTATTGTCCCTTACAGTCACCTTTTATGCCTTGTTATAATTAGCTCATACATATTACAAAAGTTAAGCTCATTATTGGTTAGCTGCCTAAATACCAAGCCCGCCCCTTGTTTCTCTTCTGTAGTTATCTGTTCCCACCTGCAACATTCTTTTCCCACCAAAATCTTCCTGTTACTGTGTAACAAGGACAGCCAAAGACAGTGTATTTTGCTTTACTTCAGATAAGCTGAGAGCGATGTGCATTTTTGTCCAGCCAGCTGGACTATGTCTATGTGACCCTTTTCAGCTAGCCAGTTATCCACACACAATAATTTCCAATTACCTTTTCCCAGATTATATATAAAAGTAGCTTCATCTTCCTTTGAAATATTTGGAGAAGTTTGTTTAATATAATGACCACATTACACATAGCAAGTAAATTCGATTCAGATCAGATCTTTAGGACTGGGAATATTACGTGCTGTTTCTTGGCTCATATAGGGACCTTCTTTCAGGAGAAAAGAAAGAATTGTTTTGAAAATTTTCATACTATGCAGAAAAATGTTTTTTGTTGGCTGCATTACATCTTGTTGAGACTAAACACAATCTAGTTCTCAGCATGAAATATGTCGCCATACAGAAAACACAGATTTCTGGTTTGAATTAATAGTATTACAAGAGCTTTAATAGAAGTATCTTCCAATGTGTGCTCCTCTTTAATTAAGAAAATATACAGAAGGATCTTATGCATGTGGAAGTAATTGAAGTACATGCAGTAAACACAGTGTTCTCAGAGCAGGGCAGATTCTCCTGTCACCTTGACTCTGTGCTCTGCAGAGCTGGAAGGAAATCTGGCAACTGCCCAGAAATGCTACCGCTATTAATCATAGTAAAGTAAGAAATAACTGTGCTGAAACATGAGAATCCAGAAGTATTCTTGACAGCAATATTTCTTTTTTATTAACTTGCTGTTAAGCTCAGTATTTGGAACAATTACAGTTTTTAAGTCTTTGTATATGTAGTTTACCTTTTTAATACATTGATTTAAAGAGGTTTCAGTAAAACTGCAAACTCAGTTAGTAGTTTCTAACTGATCTAGTTAAAGTCTCAAAGATCACTCAGCGCAAAAAAATAGATTGCATGGTTTATAATTCTATGATCATAGGAAGTCAAAGATGAGATTACAGAGTACCTGGGATAACTTTACTGGAAGCATACAATAAGCACTTTCAACCTCTTGGGAGCTGCACTTAAAGAGAGTAATTTACAAAAACATCACACTATAAAATACTTGGGAAATCACCACTCGGCAGTACTTTATCAACCAAATGAATTAGAAAGGTCAATGAAAACGAAACTGCTCCGCCTAGAATGATTTTTTGCATCAAGAACTCTTTTCTGAACAGTATGAGTAACAGATTGCTTCAGGTGCACTGGTGCTTTATCTTATTCTGATAACTGGCTAACAAGAGTGCCTTGATCAGCAAGGAAAATCCTAGCAAGAGCTAGGGGTTAGATATACAAACAGCTGATCAGCTGCAGCATGTAACTCCTGTAACAGGTATTGTCATTACCTCTTAGACTTCACAGTTTGATGTCAGGCATTCTTCATAGGGAGATTTAAAAGGTCTCAAGGATGGAGGAAGGCTGGGCAGCCAACTGCTGCTACTTCCAGTAGAAAAAGGCACAGAGAAGATGCTCAACCTTAGCAGGTTGCAATAAAATCCTTTGCACCTTCTTGATCAGTTTCTTTTCAAGCCCGAACAAAAGAGTTTTATACTGTCTTTGTTTATCCTACGGTGTATAGGAGCACAGTCTCCATCTTAAAGAAGTATATACTCAGCAGCATTATCTAGAATCTCTTCATTTCATAGTGTATATAATAAAGATAACAATATAAGATATATAATAAACATAAAAATATAAGCAATTAACTGTAGTTACATATTCTCTGTTATTTCCAAAATCTTACTAAAAATTAAGGATACACTTGAAATTCTCACTGTTTATAGGCTTTCATACCTTCCTTTTAGATAAATTTGTTTTGCCCTTTAATTATTATAGAGATTTGTGGCCTGGCTGATGTTATTTTTAAATAAAATTCCAGATCACCTCCAACCATGCAATGCAGGTAACAGAATGGCAAAGAGCAAAGATGTAAATTCTCCTTTAACAAATGTCTTGAAAGTTATCATCTAACCAGAGCATACATTAGTGTAATTTATACATGTGCTCCTTTACAGAGAACCAATTAACAAACTAGAGAAAAATTAGTTTAGATTTTTGTGTTCCGTATGCAACTAGAAATTGAAAACACCATTGTTTCTAGCAATTCTCATTCTACACTATAAATTCAAATGCACTTGTTTGAGCTAACTTCCTTCTCTAAAACATGCATAAATTACAACAGTTATGTCTCTTCCATATTATGTTAAATATGGACTGTTTGGGGCAGTTGCAGCGATAGCAATAATTTGCATGGCTGGCCTAGAAACAGTAAGCGAAGCAAGCATAAAATAGCATAAGAAAGTGTCACAAATATAGAACTGGAGCTGAGCAGAATGTAAAACTTGATGGTTTAGCAGGGTTTTTTTCCTGAGTTTTTTGGTGTGGGTTTTTTTTTTTTTTGTTATTGTTGTTGTTATTATTATTCCTGATGTATATATCCCCCAAGCCAAAAAAAAATAATGTTTTCTCACACAGACTGCCCACGAAACACACACTGCTGGGATCCCATGATGATGTCACCTGTAAGGAATATTATTGCCTAATCCTCCATCTCCACTAAGTATCCCAATCACCATGTTTACCATGACCACCTAGATATCCAGGGGGAAGTATGTGGTCCATGTGTCATCTGTAGATCACCTTTCTCTGAGCCAAGGAAGCCTGGGACCTTCCATCAGCAAGCATGGACATTGGTGTCACAGGGGTAACCATCTTCATTGTGGCCAGCACTGGGTACTTAGTAACTAACAACAACAATAACAAATTATACACTTAAGGAGCAAACATTTCACACGTTTTCAGGATCTTGGGGCTGTGGAGGTGCTTGGCCCCCACAACTCCACCACTGCTCCAGCCTAACCTCTAAATCCTGTGGGAAGCTATGGCCAGCATGCAGACGCAGACTGTAGCCCTTCAGCCTTTTCAATACCTCCTGCACCTGGAGTGATGCCAGCTCCCCAGACTGTTGAGAGGGGATCAGACAGGGATATGGTGATCTATCAACCAGATGCAGCTCCTCTTCAATGCCTGTGCAGGGACTTACCTGGCAGGCATTAGCTAGCTGTTCAGCAGTTATAACACCCTGGTTCTCATGAACACCCTCTGACTGTGTCACTCCCTGTATGGACCACCATAACCAGAACCCTGCTCTGCCACCCTGACAACTTGTTCATCACTTTAGAGCTGTTTTAGGGGGGGCACAGTTGCTCAGCTGTGACTGAGGCTGCTGCTGGAGCCCTGGAGGGGCTCAGATGGCTGCTGACAGGCACAACTCAGTTTATAAACCTAGCTGCGGAAACTGCATGGGTAAAACAAGCGCTTATTTTCCACCACAGATTAGGGCTGACCAAGGCCATCAAAGCGGAGCTGGCCAGGGCTAACTTGCCCCAGAGCCAGCCTGTCAGATCTGGAGAGGCCCTGACTACATGCCACGAAGACATACCCACATGCTTGCTCAAGGTCCAGCTACTTTTTGCTCCATCTCACCTGCTCACCATCCCTCACAAAAGAGGAGCTTGTGGAGGCAAGTTTCACAGCCCACGGAGAAGCCAAAAGCAGATACACTTCTACAGCTAATAGCAGTTAAGAAAGATGCACTGGCCAAAAGGGACAAAACAGTTCTCAAAAAGGTCCTCTCACATGGAAAGGGAAGAATATATTATTTTGGCAAAATATTCTTCATTAATGTCCACTAAATATGATTGGGTACGAATTCTTATGAGATGAAGGAGAAAAGCAAGATGTGGAGGGAAATGCACTACCTGTGGAAAACGTTACCCTTTATACAATAAAATAATTGTTAAATACTGGAATTCAGAATAGAAAAATATTTGTTAATTGGGTTAAAAATAGAGTGAACTTTAAAAATAATAGTTCCTATTGCATTTTTATAAAAAAGACCCTGGAAGCTACTGTAATTTTTGTTTTGGAAGTGTGAGAGTTGTTATTTGTTAGAATCCTGTGCCACTGCTGTTTATTCTGCAAAAATCAGCTTACTCAACTACTTTAATAGCATTGCATAACAACAGCAGAGACAAGGCCCTGCTGGGGCATTGTGCAGCTGGCATAATCAAACCCGTGACATGGTCCCAAAATGAGGAGAATGTGGCCAAAACTGAATGATGCTTCACAAACAAATCAAATGCATAGATTTACTCCAAGTCCTTGGTCCAGCGTTTCTAAAAGGATGATGGGGTTGTAACAGTTGCAAAACGAACAGTCTTTTCCACCAAGCACAGAAGACTGCCTAATGCAAAAGTGCACTGGTATATCTGTGGAGTGACATGATGGCTGTAGCCAAGACAGAAAGGATGCGTACTGGACAATTCAACCAATTTCAAAGGCTTCCCACACTAAACCCAGCAAAGCATAGAAAATTCACAGGTTCTATGGACAGAGTTTCCCTTTCACCATCCTCTGCCAAAAAAAATCTCATCTCACCCTACCCTGAGGGTGCTCTGAAGAGGTGGAAAGTAGCAGAGCCGTGGGGAAATGGTTCAGCTGCATAGCAGGCAGAGGGCAGCTGTGACGCATTGAAACAACACACAGAACTTGCATTTCTCCTGTTAAGTAAGGGAAATTTTTAGCACACAGAGAAATATTTAATATTCAGAATGTTAAATTTTTAATTCTGTTCAGTTTTTTTTTTTTATTTTCAAGGAACAAATACTCTTTCCAGCAAATCTGTGAGTGTTCCTTTCCTTCTCACGCCTTCTTTTCCTATCAGCAGTAGGAGTAAATCCATACATTACAAGCTCTACTAATCCATTATGTTTCTATGGAATATATAGCATGGAATATAGATATGGAAAGAACACTTTACAAAAAACCCCTATACTATATAAAGGTCATTAGCTCTGAGCTGATTAGCACATAAACTGATGGAGATATATGTGGTGCTAAGCTTCACACAACATCTAGAGTGTAAACCCTGTGGTAGTATTTTCACAGTAACCAGCCAAACATTGTGTGATACTGTTAGGAATGAATACACTAGGCTCAAAATTCAAAGTAACCATATGTGTAAAAACTAATTCGAAAATGAGGACTACATTTTAGACTATGGTGTTTAAAGCAAAAATTATAAGCTAAATGTTTTTGAATGGCATCACAGCAAAGGAGTTGAATCAAAGAAGGAAGCAGAATGTAAAACTAAGTATTTGATTTTTTAATAAAAAAACCAAAAAGGTAAGGTCTCTCCTGGTTGAAAACCTGGCTTTTATGTAACAACATTAGTGTCTCTAAAGTTACCAATGGAGAAATCATCATTAGCGTGAGGAATTGGAAACAGGTACAGAGATGCCCGCTAAACGTAGTGGACTTAGAAACGAAGAGAGCAGATGCACTACACAGACAGATTTACCTTAAGAGTTCAGTTCCTCCAGGCCTCACCTTTGTTTCAAAGTAAATTTGACTTTACACATACCTTAAACTCTGATTCCAAACATCTTTTAAATCATTTATGCTCACAACCCAATGCCTTGAAAAGCAAATGAAAAAGCTTCTTGCAGCATCTCTTTGGTACTTCACCTACAGGCATGGGTGCTAATCACAATTTGCGTTCCATAAAAGCAAATGTCCCTGCACTGGTTAAATACCTACTATCATCTGCAGCATACTGCAAGAATAAAAAAATTCATTGTTGAGACTGAGAAGTTGAAAACCTTTCACTGTGTTAAGGTAATAGAATCATAGAAAACAAGAAAAAAAATGGCTGGAAGGAACCTTTGCTTGTTATCTAGTTCAGCTGCCTGTCCCAAGAAAGGCTAAATTTCAATTAGACAATGTGTCTAATTGCTCAGGCAAGATGGGAAAATCTCTGACAGCAGCAGTTCTGCAGCCACTCTGAGCACCTGTGTCAGTGCTTAACCAGTGTCTGAGTGACAAACTTCATCCTCCTGTCCATCTAATTTCCTTCATCGCAGCTCAGGTCCACTGCCTCTTGTCCCTGCTCTTTTCAAGAAACACTTTACATGAATCCATATGGATATAGTACTTTTTTTCCTGAATGGCAAAATCCTATGATCAAAAAAGGGCTGGAAGGGACCTCAAGAAGTCATCTTGTTTCACCCTCCGCTTTAAGACAGGATCAACTATACCAATAGCTCATGAATGTTCTGATGGAAATGCAACAAGACTACACCATTGCTTTGCTAGCCTTACAGTAAGATTGGTTTTGAATGCATAATCCAAATTTCTCTTTCAGTAGTTTTAGACTCTAACCTTTATCCTTTTTGTACTTACAAACTGTTGTTATTTGAACCATAAAGAGCAGAATTATATTTATTGGAAAAAGCCTTTAGAGTTCACCTAGCCCAGCTCTTTCTCCAAGTACAGCCAACTACTAAGTTAAATCAGGCTGCTCAGGACCTAGTCCCAGTGAGCCTTAAAAACCCGCGAAGGTGGTCGGAGATCCTACCACCTGTCTGGTTAACCTGCTCCAGTGCTTCCTCAGGGAATCTGCCTACATTGAAAGAAAATGCCAGCTTTTCTGCAGAGGGATCCTGTATGTTTTAATTTGGTTTTCAGAGTGCTTTCATTTTTTTTCTGAAGGTGATGTCACAAAAACTAAATCTACCAAGGATGCTCTAAAGTATTAGGAGACTCGCCCTGTAAAGTTTACAGATCCAAAAATGCAAATGGCAAGGATAATCTACTTTTTTTTTAATATGAATTCCTAAGAGAATTTGCACAACAAGAGTAATGTATTTTGTAACAAGAAGTAGATATAAGACTTCCTAGAAGCACCAGTTGTAAGCATACTACTCCCCCAAGTCTGACACACAAATCTGGTGTCAGCGCTAGCAGCCAGAATACTCCAGTACCCAGACCAGTACCTGCTGGCTTCTTGTCCCACAATCGTTCTCTCAACTACCATTTAAAACAGTTGCAGCTACCTGCTGCCAATGCTTTTGCTCTCGAGCTCTGCTTCCTGCCACATTATATGCACTGGAAAAATACTCTTACCTTCCTTGCTTGTGCCCTGTATACATCCCACTTGCCAATCACAAGCCTTGCTTCAACATCTCCTGGGGATCAAGGGCAACCCAGGCAGAGCAAAATGCAAGTACGGTGCATTACATCGTTCTTTTCTGCCAAGCTAATACAGTAAAACTAAGGGGGTGAAAGGGAGTGATTAGTGGTGGAAAAAATACAAGGAAAATCATGTGTGGAGACTAGGACTGGGCAGAATACGAGGCAGCAATTAGGTTAGACTGTCAGGTAACAAGTCTTAACGCAGAGGAACACCTAGTTTTCTGGGGGTTTTAATTTTTTTCCTTTTGTTATGCCAGAGCTAGGTCAGACACAGTGTTGCCTGGCATCATGGACGGGCTTTGCTTCAGCTAGGCACTGAGCACAGCCAGTACTTCAGGTGTGGAAGCCATGATGCCAACAACATTAACATACCAAAATCCCCATTAAGGCCTTCAGTGGGCTAGGTAGGTCTGCTACAGAACACACGCACACGGTGCAATTTTAAAGCTCCTGCCCAAAACCACAAAGCTTTGCAACTAGAAAAAGTTAACAAATTCATTTGCTGGGGCAAAAAAATGCCAAATTACATCTGGAAGGACAAATGTAAGCACAAATAGTTCAAGTTTCACAAATCCCCAAGATCAAGAGAGGTCCTCTTGTTTCCACTGTAAAATTAGTCTTCCACACGTGCACTATGCCCACGGGTAGTGCACCCAACATGCTGTTTTGTGTTGGAACTCTTATCTATGCACAGTTACAGATTTCACCTAAGTTTGCAGCTAACCAGAAACACCTCAGGTGACAATTGCTGACCCCCAAGATCGCCTGCTACAGGTACTACAAGAGAAGCTTTCTCCAAAACCAAAATACCAAGTTAACATTATCTTCAGACACAAACTTTTAACAGCCAAGTTCTGACATACATTTTATTTCTATCACTCCAAGGCTATTGTTTGGAGAATGAACTGAAAGCTACGAAAGTAGCAGACAACAGAAAAATGCTGGATATTTTTTTTCCAGATTTTTATTCAACAATCCGCTTACAGAAAATGAATAGAACAAAAGCTTACATTAAATACTACAGAAAATGTTAACATTGTTGAGCTAGTCCCCGAATATGCTCACTTTCTATATTCTCAGCCATCTGCACTGCAGTTCATTGAACAAAACAAGAATATATGAAGGCTTTCTTGGCTGCAATTCATTATGACACATGAAAACTGCAGCCCCTGACAGGCTCCCGTTCAGTAGAATTTGGCAAGACAAAAGCAGTCAACTGTTTTGTACTGTAATAAAAAACAAAGCAGTTTACAAATGAAAAACAGTCAATACATTTCTCTTAAAAACAGATGAGCCCACAACCCTGGAGCACACTTTTCAGAAGACAAAAAACATGATTATCTGCTCTGGAAACGTATTTTGTGGGAAGTGCTATGTATGGATGACCTGTAGGCACCTGTATCTCCAAAACCTTTCAGGAAAGAAGAGATTACCATAGGAAGTTTCAACTGCAATCTTTTGAGTAGAACTCTTCAGAAAGATTCAGTAGCTTCAGACCAGAACCATCAGCAATCATCAAGCTCCTTTACAGTCCATCACTGCCATTTTTAATACAGTTGTTATGACAGCTTGGATTCCCCCTCTCTCCCATCAATGTTTTTATAGAGTGGTGTCAGTTTATGGAATTGACATTTTTAGACCTATCAAAGACCAGCTTAAGGAGGAGGATCTTCTCCTCGAATAGCTTTGTACTTTGCCATGTCTTCTGGGAACACTTTTGTCAGTTCTTGAATTAACAGACTTTTAAATTTCTGGAAAGAGAAAAAATGTATATACATCATCTGCACAATTTCTTTAGATTTCATCAAGCAATGTTATCTGATGAACAGGAACATCTGCACACAACACAGTTCTACATTTCAGTGACCTAAGAGAATGATTGTTCCCCCCCCCCCAAATAAAAAAAAAAAAAAAAAACAAAAAAAAAAAACCCAAAAACACCCCCACACCAACCCAAACCCCCACACACAAACCAGGAAAGTTACTCTTTAGAAAATTCACAGAAAATACTCAAGTGAAATCCACTAGGAAAGCACTAAACTAAAATGCTTTTAATTTCCCATAAATTAACTATTTTCACCTAAGAAAAACAAAGTAGTTGGACCTCTCCAGTACATCAATATCTGTCTGACTTTATTAAGCAAAGTTGATAAAGGACATGTCCTCTTGATTTGACATGGAATACTCTCCACCTCCAAAAAGGAACTTACACGTAGCTTAGGAAGAATTACGTATTTCTACAACTTTACAAGCACAGAGCATACCAAAACAAAGAGCAGGTTAGAATGTATGGAGATACATCTACATTCTGCAGCACAAATTGCCATCCTCCACACTAATTTTAAGTTCAGTCAAAGAACATTCTGAAACACAAACAGCCCTTTCTCAAATCTCACTAAACTTCCTTTTCTGTGTTTTGCAGCAGTAATTCCAGAAGTTAAATAGTATAAAAGAATGCTTAGGTTCATATTAAATGAAAGTGCAAGTTCAGAAAACCCTGAACACTGGCATACCTTTTCAGTAATTTTTATAAAGATTAACTCATGCTTATATAGCACGTTTGATATTTTAATACTCTAAGATCCATTCAAGACAGGAACAATATCCCTTCTGTTTTGCTTGTTTCTAAATTTACAAACATCATAGCTACAAGGTACATTAAAACAGTGCGAGGGGTTCACTAGTATTCAAATGGAAACAACAAACCACACACACAAAAAAAGACCTGTAATGCTACATACATCTTTAATCAAAATAAAATCATAGCGACATCTCCATCTCCAGCTGTGGGATGAATTACTATTTCCTTTCCAGAACAGCTATATTAGCATCAGTTAAGATACAGGGATGCAGAGCAATTCCTAATACAAATCACCTAATAAGGGAATAACTGCAAAAGTGAAAAAACACCCACATATTTATAGAAAAATAAAATCTTATCAAATACACTATTACATTGGCATTGCCATTTCTGATTTACCTTCATTGTGTCAATTTTTCCTTTTACTTGCTCATTTTTTGCCAAAGCTCGCTCTAGACACTCTTTAGTGTAAAGCTGAGGATTGCGGCCTTGATCTATGTATCTGAAAATAGAAAAGATACTACCTAAACGATCATATTCCTACTAGGATGTTCTCCAAAGTATAGAATTACTCACCTTGCTGTCTTTTTGTTACTACTGTTATCTGAAACGTGTGTTTTAAAAAACACAGTTTAACTCAGCCATTTTCAAAAGATAGCTCAAGGAGGAGTAGGCCATGGACAGCAAACGTCTATCTTGGTACACTGTTTTAAATCTCTGTTTCTAGAAAGCCTGAAGCTTTGAAAAAAGTATTAAAAGCAAACAAAAAGTAAAACTAGCTAGTTCCTCACAGGCACCCATTCACATGAATGGTGAACGATGGCCCTTTTCCAAGCAACTGAAAGGGCACTAACCATAAAGTACTTCAGTTAGTACATGGTGAGCAATAAGCACATAGGAATATAGCACCCAACAATTCAAGGATGAAGAGGAAGAATACATACCATAGTAAAGAGTAAAAATTAACACACCTGTATTAACAAACCTGTGTCTTTTTGCTTTGTGGTGTGTCTGACAAAGGGAAATTACATCAGTGAATGAAGAAAACAGAACGTTTAAGACTGTCATCACAGATTTACAGATAGAGTGAAAGCGCAACTGCAAAGAGTCCTGTATAGCCACTAATACACTAGAATATAGTGAGCTAGTGACATTTGGATTTACAAGTAACACCAGTAAATTAACTTGTCAGCTATATTGTAAAAGCGGTCTTGTATCACTCTCCCTCTATGTTCATGATTTTTTTAACGTTCTAATTCTCTGCTAACAAGACTACCAATACTGAAACTAAACATCTAAGTACTGGCCTAATTCATTTTCACCTCCAACTTTATAAAGTGCTGATTCTAATCTTGTGTAAAAGTATATTTCAAAAATGAAAGCTTACTTACTGAACCACTAGATTTGACAGAATCTGTCTGACTGCCTACACGTGTAAATACAAATTACAGTTTAAATAATATAAATAATATTTAAGTAAATTTTATATTTATATTTTTATATATATATAATAGTAAAAAAAGGAGGTCCAAAAGCAGGTGTACAATTTACCACTTCTTTTACCCTTCCACCTTCTCACAGGCTGCAGGTACTTCTCACCTGCCTGCTGACATTCCCGTCAGGCATTCAGAAGACGGGGTTTAAGAAACAGGCAGCCCTCAAGGAAAACACCCCTGCCGCACAGACACGCCACCTCAAATCACACCGACCACAGCACCTTCCCTTCCAGGTACAAAGTTACTTACTCAAAAACCTCCAAGGGCACGCTGATATCGTGAAGCTGCTGCCGGCATTTGTCGATGTCCTGCAAGCCCGTCACCATGAAATTCCTGTAAGGAGAAAGCGGGTCGGGTTTAGCCAGAGGGGCGCGCGGCGCTCACCCTCACCCTCACCCGGCTGCGAGGCCGCTGACACGACGCCCAGCGAGGGAGACCCTGGCGACCCCCCCTGCCGCGACCCCCACGCTCCGCTAGCGCGGCAGGGTGCCCGGCCCGCCGGCAGGGCCTCCGACACCCTGAGGCACCGGGCTGGGGGCGGCGGCAAGAGCCCCGCGGCCTGGCCTGGCCACGGAGAGGGGCGGCGGAGCGGCGGGCCCCTCACAGTTTCTGGTTGAGACCCGTCTGGCTGCTGGGCTGGAAGTCGCTGACGATAATGCCAAGCTGCCGGATGTTCTCCACGAACTTCTCCAGATGCTCCTCCAGAGAGTCGAACTTCTCCGCCACCGCCATCGCCGCCGCCGCCGCCGCCGCCGCCGCGCTTCCGGCCGCTCGCGCACGCGCGGGAGGAGGGAGGCGGGGCAGCTGGTGCGGCGCCCCGCCGGCCCCAGGCCGCGCCCCCACGCCCGGAAGCCACGCCCCCGCCCGCGAGCCACGCCCTCCGCGCCCCCTCCCGCCGCCGCAACTCGGTGGGCGGCTGCCCCGGCGCGCGGCTGAGTGCGCGCGCTGCGCCCCCGCCCGCAGCTCGGCAGCCGTTTGGCGTTGCTGGTGGTTCGGCTCCGTGCCGCGCCTCGCTGCGCGGGGTGGGGGGGCTGGGCCGGGCCGCCGGGGAATGAATTCGAGACACAAATGAGATCTATAAACCCTAAGCTGCGCAAGTCATTATTTGCTTTGGGCGTCCCGGGGTCATCAAACACGTGATCGTAAATAATGAGAAATATGTTTTACCCTGAAGGTAATCAATACTCAATTATAATTAGCACCTTTTATAAATGCCAGATAATTGGAGTTTGACAATAGGGATCATTCAGTAGCCCTTGGCACTGCTTTCCTTTCCTTTGTTACCATATAACATCTCCAGGAATTTTTCAGTAGATCCCAGTAGAGCAGGAAGCACACAATGTGATTAATAGCATCTTCGAAAAAAATTGCCAGCACCCCCTCGAAACGGTGGGTCCTGAAAACTCCCTAATCGCTCTGGCCTGCCAGAGGTGGGCTGCTGCATCCAGGTCCTGAAGCGCCTCTCTGCTTGACTTATGGTTCCAGTCTTTCTTGCTAGTCCACTCCTGTAGAACTGCTGTAATTGACTCTCATTGGGGCTTTTGGTCAATTACCCTTTTCTCAGTCCTCAACAAACAGTAGCACATTGCTTGTATTTTTAGACCACCATCTGGAATTTCTCCGCTTTTGAGCTGTTCCCCTTCCTGCATTGTGTAGCCATTAAAACGTGCATCATATTTAGACCCATCCAAAACTTGTGCCTGGCTCCGATTTGCTTCCCACCCCCACCCTGTACCAGATGTTGGTTGAACCTGATCCATTTGCAGCGCAGAACCCACTCCCTTCTCGAAAGCTTTTCAAAAATGTGGCTTCGTGCTTTTCCACAGGCTGCCCTTTCACTGCTAGGTGAGGTCTGCCCATGGCTGTCCTATCACTTCACTAAGTCCCACCAAATTCCGCATTAAATTACTTGCCTCGTTATACACAACTGCAAGCTGCTGTCTTGCTGCTAAGGGCCAGGGTCAGGGATCATCTCTGTGATGTCCTTAGCACAAAGGGACCCAACTCGTGGGTAAAGGCCATACATGCAACTGCAATACGGGTAACTGCATAGATCTAATGAGCAGATATTTTTCTGCCTGTTTCACACCTCATGTCTGATCAGTAGATATGCCCAGCCCATGCCCGATCCCACTCACTAAAGGAGCTCTCAGACTTCCCTTTTATCTGGTAACAAAAATGTACACCCAGAGTTCAGGACACCTGGATTCTAACCTCTCTTTTTTATCCACAAGGATCAGAGCCTACAAAAAGCTCTGACCTCAGAGGCTAGGATATATTTAGCAGTGGGGTCTGTTCGGTCCCTGGGGCTGTTCTACTTTGTGCCAAAATGAAGTATTGCTTGAGCAATGGGAAAACAGAGTTCGGCATACCACACAAAAAGAAATGGAGGACTTCGTGACTGATTATCTGATAAGGGTTCATTACCTTCCCTACCTGTCTTATGTCTGATAAGGGTTCCTTACCTTCCCCACCTGTCTTATGTCTGCTAATTACAAGTGTTTTTTTCTAAACTGTGTAAGAAATAGAAATGGTAACAGACAGAAGTTCACTTGGTAATAAAAACCACGATGGAAATTACCTGGTGACAAAATAACAGTCTATATTAAATAATCAAGCTATCATCTTCTCTGTGGGAAGATTATCTGACATGCTTAAATTCTTGTGGCATACCACAATAACTGTATGTTTTAAAAATATTTCCAGTATGTCTCTTTCCAGTTGAATCTTAGATCAGTCCAGTAATGTCGGCAGATAAGAATCTGATGCTTTGATTCACAATGAAGGATTTGAATGAATGTTTGAAATGAGCTAAAATAAAATAAATAGATATTATATTCAATCAACAGATTTAATATATTTTATGCATTTGTAGCTAAAACTTGTGACTGTTTCTGTTCCACAGTGAGAACCATCAAATTCAGCAATTGTTAATTTATTGGATGTTATCTTTTTATTAGTTTAATTTTTCCATTTATTATATCAATGACAACAACAAAAATGTAAGAAGTGCTCTAATGGTCAGTTTCTGTTCGGGATTACCATGCTAGTTGGGTCCTTGTTGAATATTCAGGAGTTCATATGATTAAGTACGCTAACCCAAAACTGAAAAGTGAGTGACTGTAGAGAGCACTAAATATTAAGGAAAATAAAGTACTGTGTAAATGTGAAATTGTGAAAACAATCCTAGGCTGCAAAAAGCATTTAATCAGTTCTAGGCCTTGACAAGTATTTCCATCCTATGATAAAACAAATCCATTGTCTATTGATCAGTAGTTGCTGACCATCCTGCTTCCATAGCTGGTAGAACATTCTCTGGGCAGCAGAAGTCCCAAGATTATGAGATTTTAATATAAGTACTTTGCACTGATCACATGAGAGATTTTGGTCTGAGGAACAGAATAGCTTTTTCTAATATTTGGGAAGGAAGAATGTAGAATATGGTGTACTTACCAGATTAGATTTGCATTTGAAGAAGTGGGGGTGGGGGACAAATTTTGAAAGAACAGTCTAAATACATGTGATTGTGTCAGACGTGACTCTGCAGGCACAAGAGGCTGGGTTTCAAACAAAAAGAGTTGCTGTATATTCATCTTTGCTTATAGGCAAACACATTCAACAGAAGCACGGAGCAGAATAACTTGCTTTAAATTCAGCAGAAAAATGGACTTTGAGGTACTGTTAAGGCAGCCTCTCCTTCCTGTTTGTGGGAAAGCCTTTGGCTGTTGGAACTGAGCAAACGTGGTTTCTACTTTGCTTGTGATGATTGAAATCTTATAGATGTCCATTACCACATCTAACTCAGGTAAAGTATCTGACAGAAAAAAAAAAAAAAGGAAGTTGAACATGAAATGTAGAGATATCCAGCCCATCTTAAATCTATATTTACTAGGCTGGTTAGGTTAGATTAATGAATTTTGTTAGAAAAATGTGTGAAGTGCTCTTAAGATTAAAAATTGCTATAAATCTATTACCAGTTGTTAAATTTTTCTCTTGATCACCAACTTGGGCAGTGTTTTCCTATTTGAGGGGGGGGGGAAAAAAGTAAAACAAAGAAACACATGTTCCAATGGAAAGAGAGAGAGAGAAAGAGGAGACAGAAAATTATTAATAGGTACATAGAGACAGAAGGATTTTGAAAGGAAATATCAGGATTCATGGTGTAAGTAAGCATATTTCACTCCTACCCTGATTTCCATACAAAGAGTGAGCAATTACTGGCTTGTAAGCTGGGCATCTGCACTGGGCAGTTAAGTAGGGTTTGTAATAAAGGATAGAATGAGAGGCCATGTGGATCAATATGACCCATTTGGGAAATGTAGCACAGATTACATAAAAGAAAAGCCTGGTTTGCAAACCTTTAATGAATTTTTCAAGGGGTCAGTAAGCATGTAGATAAGAGTGATCTAATTGATACAATCCACTTGAATTTGCCATCAGCTTTTGGTGAAATCCTTAAGCAAAGTATTTAAGGAACTAAAGCAGCAGAATAAGGGGAGAAATCCTAAACTGAATAAAGAACCAATTGTCAGATAGGAAATGCAGGATAGTAGCAAACATCTAATTTTTGTAGGGGAGAATCGTTCCCAGAGAAGATCTGCAGGGAACTAAGATGAAAACTGTGCCCTTCAATGTGTTCATAGATGACCCAGAAAAGAGATCAGAAGGTGCAATGAGAAAATTGGCTTATAAGAAAGTTAGTTGGCAGAGTGAAGATGAATATGGATTATAGAAAACTGCAGAAGGACCTGAAAAGGTTTGGTGGCTAGGAAAGAGTTTCAGAAGAAATGCAGACAGATAATGTAAAGCGAAACACACAGCAAGCAAAAAGATCCTGGTTTCACATGAAGATTCGTGGCCTCTTGACCATTACCATACAGGAGCAAACTCAAAGACTGAAATATAAAGTCCCATGAAAACATCAGCTCAGGAGTGGTCATTAGGAATTGTTAGGAATTTGAGAACAAGTAGAAAATGTCATTGTGCTACTGCATAAATCCACAGTTCATCCCAACCTTGAATACTGTGTGCAGTTCTGGTTCCCTGGAGTAGAGATGGAACAAAGTCAGAGAAGGGCTTCCAAGATGACTGTAGGTGTGAGGTGGCTTCTGTACTAGGAAAACACAAATAGATGGGGAATCTTTGGCTTGAGGGAGAGCCCACTGAAGAGAGCTATGGCTGATACTTTGCTGTGTCTACAAAGCCATGAGTGGTCTGGAGCTTAAACTGTCTTCCAGAATGAAAACTAGGAGCCATCAAATTGCAGCCAACAGGAGACAGCTTCAAAGCATGCAGAAAGAGGTGATGTTTGTCATGCAAGGTTTAGCAGCCTTGCAGGACTATTTACCAGTGGATGCTGTGGACAGCAAAAGTTTAGCCAGGTCAGAGGGGAAATGGGACTATTGCTTGGTAGAGAGAATCAGAGACAGGAAGATAAACCATACCTGGCTCAGGAAATCCCATGAGCCAAAGGTAGTCCAAGCCCAGGAGAGGTCTCACAGAATCTCTTTAGCATTTGCTTCTGGTTACTGCTGAGCACAGGATACTGGCCCAGATGGAGCTTTTATCTGAATCTGCATGGTTACTGTTAACAAGATCTGCCTGCCTGAATTTTCAAACAATGGCCTGTGCTGTGCAGGATGCAGACCAATTGCATAGTGGTTTCTTACCAAGCAGAGCATAAAGCCGTTGATTTATGTGGCCTTCAGGTCTGGAAAAAGCTCAGATCACTGTTTTCTTATTTGGTGGTATATATACACCAGATAAATGAATTCTGCAGTGTAATATGGCACAATGCAGTGTTTAAGATTAATTACTGGAAGTGCTGATATTGTCACTTTTTCTTCTCAGAAATTTAAAAAGTGGCAAATAATTCATCTGTTTGTCCACCTCTGGAACTGTGATTCTCCTCTGAGCTCCTGTTTTCTGCTGCTGGCCAATAAAGTGGAAGAACTGAACAAAGAAAACAAAACACATGGAGTTCCAATGATGCATGTCTTCTTTCCTTCTGTCTTTCTCACTTTCTGTCTGACTTTGTTGCTATTTTCTTCTGCGTGGTTGTATCTAATGCACCAATTGCTTCCTTCTCGTTCTGCAGACCCAGAAATAGAGGTTGAAATTTCAGGTCATTAACTGGGAGCATCACCTGCCTAAGAATTCCATTTTATGAGCCAGCTATTCTTTGTTTTAATTACAACAGATGATAAGCAAAAGAGAAGCAGAGATATAGATGTAAGCAGCACAGAGAACACCACTTATCTGCTCTTGATATATCAGGCTGATGGTATTTATGTTTAGGATGTTCTTTGACTCACTCAGAAGCATGCTGTATTTTCACATTTTACTGCATAAAAATAATGTGATACAATAAAATAAACAATTTTTAAAATCCCACTATTCAGCTGAATAAGAAGTGTAATTATTTTTTCCGTACAGATTTGGTATCTAGCAACTGGCTCATTAATGACTTGAAATAATACGTCTTACACAAATTAGCAGGATGATGCATTTATGTATCATGGCTGGATCTCAGTTTTATTGAGAGCATCTAAATTTATTTATTTAAGAAGCAGCAGGAGCAGGGTTTTGTTCATACAATAATTTTTGCTCTTCCAAGTCCTGTTAAGTCTTGAGATCTTCTGGGACCTGATCCAAAGATAACTGAACCCCGTGAGACTATTTCTATTGATGGCAAAGGATATTGGATGACAGTCTGTTCTCACAACTCTGGCTCCAAGGAGGTCAGCAAGACACAGCAAAAGACTTATATGTATGTTTCAGGACAAGAATGTTATTTCCATAGTGTAATGACAATCTAGATCTACCATAAATAAAAAAATTATTTCATATTACCCTTAATTTCCCATAAAAGATTAATTAATTTTGTTTTTTAAAAATGTGTTGAGAAATCAACAGAATTATCTGGGTTTCTTCCGCTGGAGCATTATTCTTATTCATCAGACTCAGTTTATATTGCATCCATATTGCTGTCATATGTCATTTAAAGCAAAATTAAGATCTATTCTTCCAAAATGCAGAGTTGCTTTCAATATTTACCAAGTAGCTTCATGTGATTTTTTTTTCCACAGGTGTGGGAAATACAAACATATATTGTACTTTTAGAAAAATATTCTTCTCATTATATAATACCAACAAGTAAGGCTGATTTGCCTCTTGCTACCTGTAACTCAGAGTAACTAGTGCACTGTATTTAAAAATAATACTTTTTTCATTACCAGAGATTCAGTAAAGAAAGCATCAGAATATCCCAGGCAGCAAAATTTACTAAGATCCCAGACCATGTGTGCCAGCAAGTGAAATGGACCCGGGACCAACCACTCTCCAGCACTGAGTCCAACTGGCATGAAGCAGTTATTTGTATTGTATTTGTATTCCAACTCCTGAAATGTGCCTGAAAGCAGTTCTGGAAGAATATTGGTGGTCTGGATGAAAAAGCTGGCTGGGTACCTTTGTAACAGTTAAACAGTGTGGATGCCAGTGTTCCTGGGTTTGTGCCCTTCCCTGGCACTTTTCATTTTTCTAAGGTGGGTCTATTATTCATGGTGCACAAGAAAAAGGAAGTAATGCCTACACGGGTTCAAACCAAAATAAATCAGAAAATAAGAATCATACCTGTAGCCTGTGGTGAAAAGTGTTTAAACAACCAAGTTGTGCCAAGCCATGGTTACGGCCAGTATGGAGCTACCAGCACTGTTGCCTTGGGGCTGGGAATAGTCCTGGGGCTTGTGCTGGTGTCCTGCAGGAGGGGCTGGAATCAGTGAATACTGCAGGCTTCAGCCTGATCAACATGAAGGGTCTTTAAACAGGTTTGACTTACAGAAGTTGCCTGAGGAAGACTCTAATTTATAGCTATCGATTCTTTCAACACCTGTCCACCTGATGAAGAAATGCTTTATTGCCCCATTAGTTTTGTTCTCAGATATCATTTCTGTGCTTTAATCAAATAATTGAATCATCATCCAGACTTCTCTATGATAAATTAAACACGCTGAACTCTTTACATCGTTTTCTTTAATGACTTTCAGCTTTTTCAGTGTTTCTATTTTTTCAATATCAAGGGAAGATGACCTGCGCAACAAAATCTGGCATTGGTCTCTGCAGAGGTATTGGTCCCTGTTGTCCCATGCCTTGCACTGCTCACATATCCTTTCTTGTTAATGCACTGCAGGACTGCAAAATTCCTCTTTGCCACAAGATTCCATGGGAAGCTTGTGTTGATCCAGTACGTTACAACCCCTAACTTCCTTTAAAGTTGGCTGCTATAGAGAATATAGTCTCCAGTTACATGAACTCGCACAATTTTGTCTTAGTAAGATCACTTTGCAAATTGTTTTTATTAAAATGCATTTATTTTACAAACACTACTATTCAATTTAGTCTGCCTCCCCACTATTTATGACTTCACTGGCCTTTCCGTACACTCTTTCTTTTATTTGCAGTGTTATATTTACTTCCAGATAGTCAATATAACTATTAAATTATGCCAGCAGCCAGTAGCAGTCCCCTGGGGAACTCTGCTGGCTATATTGTCAAATAAAATCCTACTCGTGAGTGGCTCCAGGAGCAGATCACGCCTGGTCTGCCACATTGCTCCCAAAAGTGATTTCAGAATGATTAGACCAGCTTGATGTGAGACATATTCCAGTTGAAGTCTGGCATAAGGGATTGCTCCAGGGTCCTATTCTTACAAACTGTGTGGATGAGATTGTGTCAGATTTGCCTTGCTCAGCCCACTAGTTCAACACCATCCCAACTGGCCTTATGTCTCCGCGTGTTGCCACAAGCCCTGTCTCAGGCTATACCATGTACATGCTTATCATCTTATTATAAAAACACCATTTTCATGGTCATTCAGTGTCCCTCACTTTCCAAGAGGGCAGCTGTAGTAGTAGCACAGGCTCTCTGACTGCTTTCTGTAGCATGGAGTCTGAAAAGATGGAGTAGGAAAAGCACCCTCTTGTGCTGACCATCTCACATATAGCTTGGCTCTTCTCTGTGCCTACTGCTTCTCTTTTGCCCCCCAGCACAGATTTTTAGACAAAACCTCAGAGCACCACTGTGCTCAGCCCTCTGGGGAGTGCCTGGTGGCCCTTCTTCCCCAGCAGTTCTTCTGAGGTGTGGTTTCAGTGCGTCCAGGCAAAATACCTCTGAAAAAAAATGTGGCCTAGAGATGGAGGTGTTGGCAGAGAAAATCAATATGAGCTGTCCTATAAAATCAATATGAATGAAATTCACTGTGGTGTGTTGATGCTGGGGACCAACGTATCTCCTTTGGTTCTCTGCCCTCCACGGACAATTCTGAAAGGGAGCTGCAAGTTCTGCCTGATCTCACCTTGGCAGACACATGCTGCTTGGCAGAGGATGGAGAAACAGAAGACACTGAGTGTCCCAGGGGCCGTGATAGAGAAGGCTGGTTGTGCACAGCTAGGGAACAGCCTGCCCTGCTGCCAGGAGAAGGCTGAGGGAAGAGGAAGGGACCATCTGTTCTCAGAACAGGAGGACTTGGTTTACTGGTGGATTTGGCAGTGCTGTTAGTGGCTGGACTCAATGATCTTAAAAGGTCTTTCCCAACATAAATGATTCTATGATTCTATGAAAGCAAGTAAGACAAACTGATTCAGGAGTTACTTGCTCTCCTGCCTGCTCAAGACCCTGGTGCTTACTGGGTTGACATCAACACTTCCACTCTCTCTTTCCTTTATCACCAGAACCACAGTGGCAGACTTGCTTACAGTCTCCTTTAGACAGGTACCACAGGTACAGGGATGAGGCCTTGGCCACGCCTCATGAGACACTTTCAAAAAGAAACATACCTTACCTAGAAGCCTGGATAGATCCTCTTCTTCTGGTTTTCACATATTTTTCTGCTTTTTCATTTCATATACAAATGCCACCACTGGCTCAGAGTCCAAGAATATGTGTGATTCTTGTGGCAAGATTTGTTAGGATGGGTGGAAGTGGATGAAGACCCAATTTAAACCCCTGTCCAGCTCTGTCACTATGACTATATGCCATGAAGGTGAAGTAAACAACCAACCTGCACTTGTCAACTCTCTTCCCCACTAGAAAATGTCTGTCTGTGTTTGGCAGGGCGTGAGAGGAGACCAAGCTGGGAAGCTGGTTGAGTGGTCCAGCCTTGGAGAAACAAAGAAGGTTCTTCAGGGTGCAGCCCCTGCCTTCTCCTTCCCCTGATCTCCTGTGGTCCCAGTAAGAATGACATTTAGCCTCCAGCTCACCCATGCAGTCACAACGGTGCTGGGCCTTCTGTGTCCCTCCCAACCTGGACTTCCCTGTAAGCCAAGCCCCACACTAGGCATTAGCTCCCGGATCCTGCTGTGGTGGATGGATCATAGTGGATATGTCTCTCAGAGGCTGGCATGGGAAGCTGAGGCAAAATTTTGTTTGGACTGAGGGAAATCAGGTGAAAACCAGAAATAATAGTGAAAGTTTTCAGGAGACTATCTGTCTTACTTAGGAAAGGCACCGGTTTTACCAGGGTTCATGGAGGATTGTGCATCTTGTTTGTGATTGTTGTTATAGAGGTACAGAGACAGAATCTAGGAGCAGGGAAAAGGGAAGGGAGGCCAATCCTATTCTGGATTACTGCTGCTATGCTGCTGAGCATTGGTTCAGTGCCAGATGTGCTCATGTGGCCTCTCTAGATCTGGCAACCCTGGCAATGGCAGTACCAGGCTTGGTATTAAAAGTGGCAGAAGCTCACCTTGCAACAACAGAAAAAAAAAAATCTGAAATGGCCAAGCAGCATTTTTGTGTAAGGTGCAGTGGGAATACAAAGTGCACACTGGGGGCTTGCTGGCTGTTGCCACCTTACAAATCGCTGGGCAAATGAATATGCCACAGAGATTGCAGATATTCAGAGATCAGTCAGTCTACATATGCATCTGAAAATGGCCGAAGCAGATAAGCAACACCTGGTACAGCATAGATACACTCAGAGGTCATGAAGGCTCATGGCAGTGGGTGAGAAAGAGAGCTTGGCCTCACTGGGAAAGAAAGATTGAGGCAACGTAAGTCAGTCAAACTATGAAGGCAGTGGTGTTGCATGTGATTCTGCTGTGATAGCCAGCTATGACTGCGTGGTTGTGTTTGGAATAAGCACTACCCATCTTTTTTGTGTTTAGAATAAGCACCACTGTTGTATTCGTGGGTTTGGTGTACACAGACTTAATTTAATTTGCTATGAAGGCATGTCTTAAACCCAAGATGATTTTCTGTTTCTATTTTCCATATCTTAGTCTGGAAACAAGAGTGTCTTGGGTCATCCATTCTGTCTCAGACATCCAGATAAAGCAGTATGCTTTAGAAACCAAAGGAGTTATTGATTTCTTCTGCTATAGTTAATTGCAACATATTAGCTTTCACAGGAACAACCAGGTATGAAAAAGCAGCTGAAATTTGCTGTATAGTACAGCCATCCCAGTCTTGGCAAACATCTTCTGAACTGCACAGTAGCCCAGTGACTGTAGTACCTCCTGGTGCTTCCAGGACCCAAGCACAGGTTTGTTCCTACTGCCCTCTTGTAGCAGATGTTGAAGGAGAAAGTGAATGTTGTTGCTAAACCTAATAGAGAGAAGCCTCCATCTTTTGGCTTGCTAATGACAAACTCAGCAGCCTATCTACAGCATCTGATAATCCACAATCTCCGTGTGCATCTTCATGTATACAGAGCGGGCAGGAGAGGACCTGCACTGATCCCATAGCTGGGACAAAAGCCCTGCTCTTACAACATCTATGACTGCAGCCACAGGGTGACAAACCATTTGTTCTTTGTATGGTATATAATATGGTGCTGACTAGATTCCTCCTTACACTGGCTTTGCAGAAGCTGCAGTGTAGCACTCAACAAACTGACATTTCTTCTTCCAGAGGACAAAGGAGCTGCTACCCCAAAATGTATTTCTGGAAACTAAGTGGTGAAGGACATGAATGTCATCTAATCGTAGAAAGGACCAGTGTTGCATGTCTGATGCTATGAATTTAGTATGCTTGCTGTTCTAGCCATGCCCATGGGTAACTGCTGACTGTGAATTCTGTCTTTGGTTGATACCATTAACATAATACAGGCCCTGTCTTTTGTCAAATTCCAAAATGTACTTTGGGCTGGACCAATGTTCCTGTAACTTTCTGTAGATGTGACCTCCTTCAGGGCCTACCTGCCTTCCTGGACTTCCTCATCTCTCCAGCCAAGGAACCAGTGAACTACCAGCTGGTGGCAGCAGCAGCTTCTCCAAGATCAGGGTATGAGGACTTGATCACAATTCCTGGTGACAGTGTATGACAGTGTATGTAAACACACACTCCTCACTTTTGAGGAACTGAGCCATTACCAGTAATCTTGCAACTAATCTATTTTTTAAATAATTTAGCTTCTCTAATCCTTTGTCACCCCTTTTGAACTTTTGCCATGGTAGCTTGGGATTTATAATTGTCATTGAGAAACAGGAAGCTAAAGCATGTCTCGCTATTGTTATGACAATGCTGATGTCAAGATCTTAGGGAAAAGGAGGAAGAGTTCATTACCCATAAATGCATTGCAATTGACCTTTCTTGTGGCTGTGTGCTGTAAAGTAGAAAATTAGAAAATATGGTGAGATTTAGGGGAACACAAAGGTAAAGTTGGTCTCCCTGTGTTAATTTTGTGTGCTCCACACTGACATCCACCTGTTACTTAGGTGACCTAGAGTCTTAGTGCCTTTGTCTAGCTGGGGCTTAACCCAGTGCTCTGAGCTGGTAATAAGCCATATTTGTGTGTCCCTTTGGTGCTGAGCACCAGAGTACTGGAGCACCTGCAGTGCTGCTTTCAGGCTCAGCCACTGTGCACTACCTAGTGAAACAGGTCTGCCACCAGCCCTCAACTACATGTGGAGTGGACTGCAGCTAATGCAAGACACCCATCAGACTCTTCCTGGAGTAAGGAAAAAAAGCCATCTATCACCAGCTGGAGACTTTGCAAAAAAGGGGCTACCTAGGGCTCAGATGCATTTTGTTTGCTCCCAGTTAAAACAGGAGAGCTGTAAGGCCTCAGTGATAGCCTTGGTTCTCCGGTTATATACAGAAGCCCGGAAAAGTTCACAATCTCAGAACTTCAGAAATTTTAGTCAGAAAATGCAGAGTCACTGTCTGCAATGACAAATGAATTTCTGCATCCAGGGTAGTGTGACCATCATATAGTTGCCATTCCTCCAGCCATTCCATGAGATACAGCTTCCTCACTGAGCAGCTACAGAATGACTGTAAAGGTGGTACTGTAAGATGAAAATATGGCCAGAAGATGTCAAGGCTGAAGGTGGAACAAAGTAAAAGGATGCATTACTTCTGGAGAGATTTATTAATTATTTCTGTGCTTTACAGTAAGACTTTTCTCAGGATTAAACTATGGCATGACCATATCTTGCATTGGTGTATGAGTGCAAGGATTTAAAAATACCTGTGTGTATATGGGATGGTCACCTCTGACACAAAGTTCTATGATTCAGAATTCTTGGGTGCAAATCCCTTTTAGTCAATAAGTAGCCATACATGAAGGCGAACACCATGAACATAAAAGCCTCTTCTGAACATTTCCAATGTTGTGCGGCATTAAAAAGCAGACATCCAATCATATTCTCCAAGGATATTGCTTACCTCACCCATTCTGAAATGCCGTTGCTGTGATATAATGGCTATTCATTTACCCAGGTAGCCTTTGCATTTACCTGGGTTTATCATGTCCACGGAGTGGATGTTACCTCAAGAATTTTGTTTATCTAACTCAGTGAAAGAGATTAGAAATGCCAGATGGACTTCCAACACTGAGAAGAAGGTAACTTTGGAGGATGTATCAACAGTGACAGGGACTGCACGTGTATCTCTACAGGCTTTCACATACCAGGAGTGAACACTTGTGTAGGTTTTCTTCATTCTTGGTGTTTGTTGCTGGAAATGCCTTTCCTCTGAATATCCTTTTAAAAATAAGTGACGTTGTCACTTTGGAATATGAAAGGAGGTAGACAAATAATGAGTAATCAAAGGTGCCCAGTGAGATGCTAGTAAGCATTGGGACAATACAGTCAGGCAAAGGAGGGAGAGATGAATAAGTAACTTGCTTGTTGAAAAAGTGTGTGTTTGCAGGTTTACACAGAAGTCGCTAAATAAAACCTAGATAATAATAATAAATAATTCTAGAGAGGAGGCTGTCCCCCATGCTATAAAGGAAATCAGTGGTGCCTACCAAGCTGATCTAGGTAAATAACTGTAATTTTAGAGGTCCAGGTCTAAAAGCTGGCCTAATCCTGAGTATATGAGCAGGACACATACACCCTAAGATTTTAATGCCACCTATAACTATCTGCAGACCTGCAGAGGAAGGCAAAAAAAGACCAGTAGAGGATAAATCATGCATCAAGAGGAATAAAATAAAATCATTCCCAACTCCAGTGGAAGCCCTGAGGCATGGAATTATTATAAGTATAATGCAAATTGACAGTGATCTAATCTATTTTCTCACACATTTGGGGATACTGACAAATCAGATGCCCAGGGACTCATAACATAAGCTTAATTTTCTATCTTTAGGCATTTGTCTGTTATATTGTGTTGTACAATTACATCCATAAGCTTCTCAGGCTCCATCCTACAAGACTGAAAGCTACTGCTTCCAGTGCTCCGGAGAGTATTCAAGCCCTTCATTCATCAGATAGCTGGAAGCATTTAGATTTCCAGTCCAAATGTATTCAGGATTACTCACTGTACATTTGATCATGTGATGAAGTCAATACCCCTCGCTGACATTTACTTCTCAAATATATTTATAGTGTTACCACACCCCCGTTCAGTCTTTGCTGGGCTATACTAAACAAGACATGATCTTCTAATTCTCCTAAGATGTGTATTTTGCTCCCCTAATCATCCTAGAAATGCTTCTTTGCACTTACTCAATGTAAGTAACATTTTCTAACACACACAGGCCTAAAATTCTGCTGCATTTAAACGGAAGCAAACAGCAGAAGGGGGGGGGGCAGCAGAAGGGGGTGGGGTTGTTGATCTGCTGGAGGGCAGGAGGCTCTGCAGAGGGTTCTGGACAGGCTGGGCTGATGGGCTGAGGACTATTCTAAGGTTCAACAGGGAGAAATGCTGCGTCCTGCACTTGGGTCACAACAACCCCACACAACGCTACAGGCTTGGGGAAGAGTGGCTGGAAAGCTGCCTGGAGGAAAAGGCCCTGGGGGTGCTGGCTGACAGCCGGCTGAACATGAGCCAGCAGTGTGCCCAGGTGGCCAAGAAGGCCAACAGCACCCTGGCTGGTATCAGCAACAGTGTGGCCAGCAGGACAGGGGAAGGGATTGTGCCCCTGTACCTGGCACTGGTGAGGCTGCACCTCGAATGCTGTGTTTGGTTTTGGGCCCCTCACTGCAAGAAGGACGTAGAGGGGCTGGAGCGTGTCTAGAGATGGGCAACGAAGCTGGTGAAGGGTTTAAAGCACAAACCTTATGAGGAGCAGCTGAGGGAACTGATGTTCAGCCTGGAGAAAAGGAGGCTCAGGGGGGACCTTACTGCTCTCTAAAACTACCTGAAAGGAGGCTGTAAGCAGGTGGGGATTGGTCTTTTCTCCCAGGTAACAAGTGACAGGAGGAAACAGCCTCAAGTTATGGCAGGGGAGGTTTAGACTGGATATTAGGAAAAAATTCTTCACTGAAGGGGTGGTCAAGCATTGGAACAGGCTGCCCAGGGAGGTGCTAGAATCGCCATCCCTGGAGGTGTTTAAAAAATGTAGATGTGGTGCTCAGGGACATGGTTTAGTGATAGACTTGGCAGCCCTGGGTTAACGGTTGAGCTTGATAATCTCAAAGGTCTTTTCCAACCTAAATGATTCTATGAATACAAATCTGAGCTTTTGCTGAGCCCCAAGTAACTCCTTTTCTGCAAATTCAGTAAAAATGAGAAAAATCACTGGCCAGTATTACCCTGCTAGACAAAAGCACCTTCCTGGTAGCCCCAAAGAACACCAAACTGGTATTGCAATAGGAGTTCGGGGCTCTGAATCTCCAGCTAGTGACAGATGCCTCTCTACTGCAAGAAGAGTCTGAGATGCCCTTCATCAGCTGCAGTCTGCTCCACGTGAGGCTGACGGCTGCTGCTAGACCTGAGCTTTGAATGCTGTCCTGTTTCACTGATCAGCGTACAATGGCTGAGCCTGAAAGCAGCTCTCCAGCTAAATATGTAAGAGAAGTATCTGCCAGAGGTCAGCCTGTTTTTCATACCCAGATGCCCTTTCACCTCCCTCATTCTGAAGTCATTGCATCACTCTAGGGTATCTTTATGTACTGTAAGTGGATCAACCAGTCCTGCTGCAAGACAAGGATATGAGGGCCATTTCTGGGAGATCACAGGCTAGTTCAGTTTGACTCCTGCACCTGGCAAACTGGTGAGAATGTACAATAACGAACAGAGTTAATATATATATTTCTACTATGTAAGACACTATGGAAGAAGAATTAATGAGGAATCTATAGAGAGAGATCATGGACCAAATTTGTTTGGAGTATTTTGTCAGTCAATGAATAAGTGGATAAGGATGGTCTAGATGATACAGGAAGTCTCCCCTGCAAGCTGTTTTACTTCTTGTTTTGCTGCAAAGGCCCTAGATTTGCAGCCACCCCAGAGGCCATCCTGGACTAACCCACTAATTCCCTTGCTGACGGAGCCTGCGTATGAAAAAGAGTTCACTACATCACTTCAGCTTTTTTACCCTGCAGACAGTACGGACACAGGTGGTACCAGATTTCACTACTTCCAGCACGATCAGAGCAGTCCCCTGTTACAGCAGAGCACTGCTTGGCTGGGCACACCTATTACACCTTCCGAGTTGCTGGAACAGCTTTCTCATCACTTCTGTTGTTAATTTGGTACCGTTTTACGAAACAACTGCACAAGGCCACAGAAGGGCTGCTTGGCCCTGGTCTCCCTTTGCAGAGGCCTTGCTCTTTTTTTATGGCTTCACCACTGGGTAGATACCTCAGCAGTTGTATGAGACAGGAAAGTAACTTTCATCATGTTACATTTATGATAGTGGCTCCTGCTGCCAACTGTCGCAAGAACACCATGCAGAGAGCTTTCAGTGTAAAACATTAATGTAGCCAACACAAAGGCTCAAGTTGCTAATTGGCATTCTCGTTCAGTTCAGCATCTGTGCCCCACCAGCCTGCCTTGTGCTAGATACTCAGCCAGGGACAACCACCTAATGCCTTGCTCTGCACAACCACCCACCAGGACTGAAGCTGTGGGTGAAGTTTCTGTGACTTCAAGCTTTTGCCCAAAGCAGGAGCAGCCTGCTGACCTGTCCCATTACGTTCTCTGTGCTCTGCTCCCTCTGCTAACAAAAGGAACAGAAATCACCCTCTGTGCCTTAGCTTCTCCCCCTGCAAGTCCTGCTCGAGTCATTTGCTCATCAAAGCACAGATCACTGCTTACCTGGAAGCATCACACACCACGAAATGTCTGCCAGCAGTTTGTCTGCACTCCAGAAATTTCTCAACTCCAGGGATGGGCCATCAATAGCGGCAGGGGGCAGCACGTGTGGCACTCCAGAAGGTCACTAGCGGAAGGCTTGGACGCACTTCCCAATAGCCTATAAACTGGAGGTTCCTCATTCACTCAGGAAGGGTGGGCTATGGTGAGAAGGAAGGTAGGAGAGGAACATGAGATGGACAGAATGTTCCCAGATGCTTCAGCCCACCGACCTTACATTCCCCAGGACTTCTGACCTCCCAGGAAATACTCTGTCAACACTATTTCACATGCAGATCTCCTCAAAGTAGGGAATTCAGCAAACACCTTCTGCAAGAGACCCCGGCTATCTGCACATCACGAAGGATCAAGGCAACCCCAAGGGTTATCACACTGACAGGCCTGTGGACTGGGAAGGTCAGCAGCATGGAGGGCAGGAGCAAACAAGGACTGCGTTGTGGCATCTGTGCTTCCTGAGCCATCACCTACAGTTAGCCCACAGCTCTCTATCTTCTCTCTGTTCAAAGGAGGCGAATGAGAGATGCACCAGATATCACATGTGGGTCAGCTCTGCTAGCATCTCCTGACCTTTCTGTACAGGGTCTTCTGCAGGCAAGAGGAGAAGGCCTCCACCTCCAACTCCTTCAACCCTGCTCCCCCAAAGTGAGCTGAAGAACGGTGCCACCATCCCGCCAGTCCCTCAGTATCACGGTGCAGCCAACAGCAGTGCGGCCCTGCCTGGGCCACGGAGTCCTGCTGTGCCCCTCCTCCTTCTTTACACCATGTGGCCCATAATTCGGTTTACATTTGTTGTGATCTCCTCAAATACGGATCCCACACAGTGAATTTTCTTGCTACCTTATTAGGTAAGGTTTTAAAATAAATAAATACTTCTGCACATTGTGTGCATTGCACAAACTGGTAAAATAAATGAAAATGATGAACAACATAGTAAGAAGGTTTCTCAGCAATTTTATGAAGATGATTTTGAGCCTTTGATAACTCCATATTAGAAAAACAAATATAACTACCTCTAGGATCTTGATTTTATGATCAGCAAGCTTTTTAATCTGTGGCAGTTCAGACTGACCTATCATTTGGGTCCATTTGTAAAGCCTGGCAAAGAGGCTACATTTCACACTGTCCAGTTTGATATAATGGTCGCAGGCAAATGGTCACCTCCCAAACATGGACCTGTTGGTAAAAGTGGAGTGATTCAAGTAACAGGAAGATGAAAGGGAAAAACAAGCTGAAAAGTGAACTGACCCCAGTATTTTTTTGGAAGTGAGTCAGTTGCCCAGTTTTGACGAAAACATAAAGTGCCTTGCAGATAGCTTTCAAGAAACTCAGCCGTTTTTCTCTGGAGATCTTTACAGCAGCACAGCATCCCTTTCCCAGCATAGGCCGCTCTTCAAAATCACAGCAGACAGTATTTTAGCATGCTGCTGGCAAGGGGGGTGTTTGCTTTGGAAAGGTGTTAGGGAATATAATGCACACACTGCCCATTGCTTTATGTCCTCTGCAGAACAGATGTCATCATGCTTTGGGCCTTGCCTTCACTACTCCCTCGTTCAAAGCATTTGGGGTTTTTTGTAGGTTTTTTTTTTCCTTTTTCGGTCTCTGAAGGCAAGAAAGTCTGTGGGGACCGAGATTTTCGAAATCAGCTTTTCCTCCCTGTACTACAGAGTCCCAGGAGGATGGACATACCCGGTGTGGAGGTGAGCAGGTGTAAGAGGGGTGGAATATGCATACCTGCTGTGCTGAAGAAACAAGATTGTCACATCATTCCCTGACACAAAAAAATGCAGAAATACGCGCACACACACACACACGCACACATCTGTATTTGTATCTATTTTTCATCCACATTTATGTATCGATTTTTATAGGTATATGCTTTATATATGCGATTATCTGTCTAGGTGGGTAGATGTACACACAGTAAACACATTCACAGAGACGCATTTAAAAGCAATTATGTCCCTACACACGACCACACAGTTTCCGTGTATCTGCATTACATGTGTGCCCTACACATGGGCACTAAACCCTGACGGCGTGCAATCTCCTGGCCCTGGGAGCGACGACACCCGCGTACAGACCCGCAGGGGTGCCACACCTCCCCCCACACCTGCGGACCTGCCCCCGGGCCGTGGCTACCGCGCCCCAGCCCGCCACCCGCGGCCGCCGCTCCGCCGCCCCCGGCCCGCCCGGCCGGCGGGGCCGCGCTGCCCGTGCTGCCGCAGCGCGGGGCGGAGCGCAGCGGAGCGGACGGCGCGGCGCGGCCGGGCGGCGGCGCTGCGGACCGGGCCGGGCCGGGCCGGGCCGGGCCGGGCCGGTCGGGGCCCCGCCGCCTGCCGCCCCGCCCCCGCCCCGCCGAGGCCCGCAGCGGCGGTGCCGCCAGGCGCGTAGGCAGCGCGGGGTGCGCGGCGCGGCGGCGGGGGCTGCGGCAGGGCTTCCCCGAGCGGCCCCTCTCCCCCCGCCGGCGGCGCCGAACAAAGGGCCGGAGCGCGCTCCGCCGCTGCGGGCGAGCGCGGAGCCAGGGGGTGCCGCCGGCCTCCCCCCCACCCCCCTCCCGGGGGAGGCGCCCGGCGCGGCGCGGGGACCGGCCCGCCGGGGAGCCGCCGGGGATTGGCTCGGCCGGCTGCGAGCCGAAGGTGCTGGGAGAAGCCATCTGCAGCGCAGGCGATTTCGCCCGCTGTGCGTGGGGGGGAGGGGGGCTCTCCCTTGCGGGTGGTTTGGGGTTTCTTCTCCCTCCTTTTTAATCTCTCTCCCTCTTTTTTGGGGGTGTCTTTTTTCCTCTTCTCCTTTTCACGGGATCATGGCCACGGCAGCGGGGCCGTGATGTCCCTGGGAGCAGCCCCGCTGCTGCAATGCTGCCCGCAGCAGCCGTAGCGAGGGGAGGCGTTTGAACGGCGGCCGGCGGCCGCACACCCTCCCCGCGGCAGCGGCCTCCCCGCCCGCCCAGCGCCGTGCCCCCCTCCCCCGCGAGCAGCAAATCCGCTGAGCAGGGCTTTAAATTAATAATAATAATAAAACCCCACCGACCCATAAAGGCGAGAGGGAGAGCGGAGCCGCGCACAACATGGCCACTCTGCTGCGGAAAATCGGGCTGATCCGGCTGCACAACCGGGACACGGAGGACCCCAAGCACCACCACCACCACCACCGCAGCAGCAGCCAGCAGGGCTCCTCGCTCAGGGGCAGGGGCAACCAGAAGAACAGCAGCAACAAGCCGCAGCCGCAGGCCCCCCCCGGGGGCGGCGGCGGCTGCAGCAGCAGCAGCAGCAGCGAGAGCAGCCCCGGGGGCCACAAGAACAAGAAGGCGCCGGAGCTCTCCAAGCAGCCCTCGCAGCCGCGCTCGGGCGGCGGCAGGGAGAAGCCGCGGGAGGCGGCCAGGGAACCCGGCGCCGGTAAGGAGGCGGCGCAGCGGCCCGGCCCCGGCCCCGGCTCCGGGTGCGGGTCGGGGCCGGCGCCGCTGGTGCCGCTGCCGTCGGGGTCGGGGCCGCTGGCGCCCGCGGGCCGGCAGCAGCACTGCACGCAGGTGCGGACCCGGCGGCTGATGAAGGAGCTGCAGGACATCGCGCGGCTCAGCGACCGCTTCATCTCGGTGGAGCTGGTGGACGAGAGCCTCTTCGACTGGAACGTGAAGCTACACCAGGTGGACAAGGACTCGGTGCTGTGGCAGGACATGAAGGAGACCAACACGGAGTACATCCTGCTCAACCTCACCTTCCCCGACAACTTCCCCTTCTCGCCGCCCTTCATGAGGGTGCTCAGCCCCCGCCTGGAGAACGGCTACGTCCTGGACGGCGGAGCCATCTGCATGGAGCTGCTCACCCCCCGCGGCTGGTCCAGCGCCTACACCGTGGAGGCCGTCATGAGGCAGTTTGCGGCCAGCTTGGTCAAGGGGCAGGTAGGGGGTCGGTGGGCTCCGCTCTGCGTGCGTGGGGCAGGGGGCTATGTGCCTGCGCGCCTACTTGGATGGGAACCCCATAGGGCGGTGGGTCAGGCCCCGCCTGTGGCCGACCTTGGCCGGGCCTGGGGGACGGGTGTCCGCCGAGGACCCGGCGTGGCTGGTGGGAAGGAGGCAGGGACACACGTGTTTTGCCCGTCTCGGGCAGGTGCGGTGGAGGTACGGGGCAGCGTGGAGGGGCAGGGAGCACAAGCATCCATCGCAGTCTCCTGCGTGTCTTTTGTTGTGTGCGGTGCCAGGATGTCACTCTCGTTGCCCCCGAGGGCCACCTCCCTCACCACAAAGTGAAAAGGGCTCTTCAGGCTCCAGAGGGGTTTGGGGTTCAGGTCCTCCGCCTCCTGCCCTTCACCAGCGCGTCAGCCATACTTGCTGGTCTCCTGCATGAAGTGCTGCCTCTGGTGCAGGGCGCGATGCTGGAGCTGCTGCCCCCGGGTCTTTGTCTGGTGCTGTCCTGCACAGCATCCCTCAGGGGGTGGGGGGGAGGAGAGGCCACCCTGGGCCTGGGGTTTGGCACACAGGGCAGAGGTGCAGCACAGGGTCACGCTTGGAATTGCTGCGTGAGCTGCCAGCAAAGTTGTGCCGCTTTAGAATCTCCCTGCCTGAAAGGAACACATAATTTCGGGTACGTGCTGCAGCTGCAGCGGCCAGACGGTTCCTGCCAGCTCTCCTCTCCGGAGGAGGTGCATGGTGCCCCTGGCAGAGGATCTCGCCTGAGCTGAGTCAATGTGGTTTATGGATTTTTTTGTTTTGTTTTGTTTTTTTCCCTTTCTCTCCTGCAGAGTATCCTTAGAAGAGAAGTATTTAATAAGCGGTTTTTAATAAATGGGTAAATACTGCCGTGAAACTTGTAGCCAGTCCTTTATGGTTATTGTAGTGGGCAGTATACACATGGCTGGTGACAGGGTGATTTTCCTGTTCACTTCATGAATGCCCTTGAACCCAGGGGACATGCACAGCTCCACATCTGTCAGTAAATGATGCTAGGTAACTTGAATTCATATCTTGGCAAGGAGGAGGGGAGGAAGAGTAAATAATAACATACGTTCTGTTGGTTTAAAAAGGAGGTTACTCCTGTTTGCCTCCATGGAACTGCTTGCATGAGCAGAAGTAAAGTCTTGGTTTCTCTTAAGACTGAAAATTAATTTTTATTATTTAATGGACTCTTTTGTAAGTGGGTTTTCCTCCTTTTTCTCAGTTTGATTTGGGCTACTGCTCCCTTTTTTTTTAATCAGGTAGTATTTTTCTCTGCACTTTGTTTGAAGAGGTCAAGTTTCCTAGGTCACCTTGGGGTATAAAAAAAAAAAATGTACCAGAAAAAAAAAAGAAAAAAAAAAAGGCTTACTTTACATTGAGCCCAGGGTATGTTGGAGTTATGTAGCTACTCTTGCTGCATCTCACTATTTGTTAATCCATCTCTTTTTAAATAGAGATCATAGTTCTCATTATTTTAAACAGGAATTTAGAAGGACAATGCTAAATTCTCTCAATTTTCTAAGAATTCAGCATCTTTCTGCAGTATTGAATGTTGAATGTAAAAGGGTTAAATTAAGTTTTACTGGGATCATGAAACAGCTCAGTGAAGAAAACCACTAAATTGTTTTATTAGCAATGAATATTAAGCTATATAATCTGACAGTTTTTTTCCCGAAACCACTTAAGAGATTTCCAGAAAGTGGTAGTAATTTCTGATAAGAGTGTTTATGTGTGCATCATTAATAAATACATTTAAAATGCAGGCATTTCAATAACATTCTTTCAGAAGTTTACAAAGTTAATTATAAAAAAAAGATAATCCGTGCGAGAGGAAAAAAAAAGCTGGAATAAATTGCTGCCAGTAATTTAGTAGTTAAATAGGCGTTGCGTGTACGTTTCAACATCTTGGATCATTCACTCCAAGTGGAAAGGTTAATAGGTGGTACTGACAATAAGTGTAATTTCTGGGTTGCAGAGGTGTAGACTGTGATGGGCTGCCAGCCTGTCATCGCAGCCGGGCTCGGCATCACAGGAGCCACGCTCCTGTAATCGCACTCCCCTCGTTATGTAATCTCCACTCCATTGCATAATAGGGCTCAGGATATGACAGGCACTCCCCTATTTTACAGGTAATCTACTTTTGATCATTTTTATTTTTTTAAATGAAAACTGCCGTCGAACACTGAGCACCGAGGTGCAGCATTGCCCAGATCTGCAGGGCTGGTTTTGGGTAACTTGGCCATGCTGTGGGTAGCCTCAGTGCCTGCGAGGAGCCGTCCTGAACAAACAACGATGGCTTACTCCAGGTTAATTGTATAATTTCTGTAAGCAGCCTGCACCCTGCACCAGCATGAAATATTCAGCATGCTTGCTATTAATCAGGAAGGATGGAAGGGTGAGGTCCGGCTTGCACAGCCTCAAAACGACCCTGCACGAGCAAATGGCGGCAGCCACGAGGCCAAGTGGGAGATGTGGCGCTGCCGGCACCGGTGGGTAAATGGGACCTTCCAGAGAAGCATCACCATCGTGCAGCACCGTGATTTGGCATGAAATCGTTCTGAATAAGCCAGTGACTCATCTGAAAGCGCACCTCACCAGCGTGGGCTCGGTGGTGTATGAGTGGGCAGGGCTGAGCTTCCCGCCAGCGTACGTTCCTCCTCTTGGCACTTCGAGTGATAAAACTGAGGTGGCTGATTTAATTCAATGGTTTTTATCAGTCCCATTTGCTGTGGTAACTGTAACACTGCTGTTCTCTGCTGGTTCTTCGGAGAGAAACATAGCTCTTGGTCTGTTGTTTTGTCAGAGCTAATAGTACCCTATGAACCTATGTGACCTTTTTTGATGAAGCAATCAAAAAGCAGACAAAACTAACACTGAAAATACATTTTTGGGCAGTCAGATTTCTTGGCAAATTCAGATTTTTTTCAAAGGATTTCACAGACCTTTTAGCAGAGTAAAAGAAAAATTGAGAAGTCGTTCTGACGTCTCTCAAGGTAGAACATTTCACTCAGGAATTACATCCATAAGGAGATGTTAGCGTGCAACGCAGAAATTGAAAGGTAGCACTTTTTGGTTCCTTGTCAGCATTGCCCTTGTATGTGGGGAGACCTGGGTCCAGGTTCCCAAACCTGAGCAGGGACTGGATTTTAAAGCAGGGTGGCTGTTTCTCCAGGTTTCACCAAGCAGGAACCATACGCCTCAGGTGACCTTGCTTTAGAGATGTCCCACCTTATGGGATGCATACCCTTGCTTCCTATCATGAATCCAAGTATGGCATTTTCAGACATTTTTTGTCTGGAAAAAAAAGGTTTAAAATGGAAGAAAGAGAACTTCTGTTTGAATGAAACAATTCAACAGTCCCAAACTACGCTTTCTTTTTTTTTATTTCAGTTTTCAAGGAAAAAAAAAGTTAATTAACAAACAAGTTGGGGTTTGTTTGGTTGGTTGCTTCAGCTATTCAGCTGAGAAAATCAATTATTCACACAGCTCTAGTCAGTATCTTGAGGGGAATTTTCAGTACATCAAAGGCCTAAGTTTGTTTACTGTTTGAGATCCGGAATCTTATTTTAAAAAACTTGGTGTTGTCCTTAGCTCAACTGTAGCCTTAGTTTTAAGAGGATGACTTTGTCCTTGCTTCCTGCACGGTCAGTCAGCTGCTCGCTGGCTCCCGTCGTCATGGGCGAAATGCTTGGCCCTGCCAAGCCGATGAAATGGTAGCTGTGAGACGCGACGGAGCTGGAGTGTCAGCCAAGGAGGTGGGGTGATGCTAACAAAATAATTTAAATACCAGTTGTTTGTTGTCCTGGAGGCAACTGTTCAACATGCTTGTCTAGGCAGAGCCTCCCATGTCTGTCTGGCTCTGTCTGGGATGTGGAAGTGGCCCGTTAAGTGTTCTTCCTTCTTAGCAGCACCCTTAAAATAATTTATTGATAATTTAAGAGAGAGATCTGAAAATGAGCCTGTTGCTCTCCACATCCTGGTACAGTGCCATTGTCATGATAATATTAATAACTGAAGGAAGGAAGAAGGAACAGTGCTGGTCGTAGGAGAGAGGTGAAGCAGCGGGAGGTTTGTCATGGCTCTCCTTGAGCGACACACACGGCTGAGCCCAGCGCCTGTGTTTCAGGGAGCAGTCATCTCTCTCCTTTGAAAACACAGCGGATAATACTGTGCCGAATGAAAAAGAGCAGACTTTGCCCAAAAGTGGGAGGAGATTTTGTGTCCTCTAATAGATACGTTGTTTCTCACTGGAGAGGAATGATTTGACACTAGTTTTGTAGAAGTTTAAGAGGACAAATCTTACCTATGCTGGTGTCCAAATAATGCATCCGGATTTTTTAATATTTTTTTTTTTTGAAGCTGCACCTGATGCCTTGAGGACTTGCAGCAGTGCTCACCAGTAGCTGCTGTGTCCTCTTTTTTACAAGTCACTTGTTGACTCTCGGTGGATGCTGGGGACAGGACTGACCGCCAAAGACAGCTGTCAGGTAACTGGTGACTGCAGAATATGTCATGGAAAAAGTTCTTCCTTTTTGAGGAAAATACTCCCTTACCATTCCCATGAATAGAAAGAGCATAAAAAAATTTGTCAGGACATACTAAAATAGGAATAGGGAACCCCTAGTTATGAGTATTCTTGTGGTGGGCTTCTGTATGATGCTTTAAATCAAAATCAAAATATAATCTGTAATTAAGATTTCATTTTCTGTTGGAAAATTCCCTGAATTTAAATAAAGTTTTTTGGTGTATAGTACTTTCATCCCTTGTGTTGTAATGTTAGAAATACCTCAGTGGAAAATCATTAGTTTACTTCAAGAGCTATGTGCCTAGTGTGACTATTGGATTAATTTGTCCTTCCATTTTAAAAATATGAGTGTCCCATCTGACTTCTACCAGATTGAAACAGGAGAAATAGGCTTATTTTATGAAAAACAGATACAGAAGGTAGCTGTTAATCAGAATCTAAATTACTCCCTCTTCATCCTTTCAAACAAAAGTATGAGTGAGCAGATAGCAGATGGGACTTGCATGGTGTCCAGGAGGTCAGCAGACTCCAGGTCTTTCAGATATGCATAGCAGAAATTAATTGCAAATCCATGGGTTTTCATACTCCAGATGCTGGGTTTGAGGACTGTGGCCGTGAATAAATCAGCTAATCTCAAAGGCTGGGGAAAGATATAGAGAACACAGTGGTTTCTGAATTATTTGGAGCCATTGTATCATATTAGGGCCTTACAAAATAAAACTGGCTTTTTGCTTTCTATTAGTTGCCCGAGCAAATGATGTCAGTTATTGTCAAAGGAAGAAATGTTGCTTTAGGTCCGTGGTTGAAAAGCACATTGATTCATATACAAAGATTACAGAGGAGACAAAGAGTGTGTTATGGGGCTTGTTCCCCATGAAAAGGTATAAATGCTAGGCTGGAAGTTTAAGTGGGAGCATACATATTTGCTATGTTGAGATGCTGGGACTGATGAATGGGCTGGAAAAAATATTGTTCATGTGTCCTCTGATATATTGCTGTTCTGACTATCCATTATTATTATGCAAATATATTCTGCTGAGAGGAATGAAGACACAGGGATTCCAACTCATTGAAGTAGGAGGCTGTTTTAATTCTTTCAAAAAGCAGGGAGAACATAATATACATTTTACCCCTTCAAAGCATAAAAAGGAACATTTTAAAATACTTTAAGCTATCATCCTTATTGTTAAAATAGTCATCAAATAAGTTAAATCACTAAATTGAAACAAACTGCTTATTTTAAAACATGCTGTTATGGCAAGTAGAACTAATTCTTCCTGGCAATACTTGGCTGATCTCCTAAATAAGAATTTAAAAGAATTGCTGCTTTGCATCATGAAAAAAAATCATTTGCTCAGAAGAGCAAAATTCTTCTTCCCTGACTTATAAAAGAAGTCCTCATTTTCTTCAGTGAAAGTGTTCGCTAGAGAGACGTGTGTAGTATTTGGGTGTTTTGTCAGATATTTTGCCGAAGAGCTGTATTTTTTCAAATGCAGAAAGCTTGGTCCCGAGGGGTTGTGTTGTGTCCTCCTCCTGGAGGAGTAACCTAAATAACCCACTTTCTATTGTGAGGAAGATTTACTCTTCCTTACACAGGGTAACCTTGAAAATAGACAGATTTCCTAGCATCTACATAATACCCAGGGATTTCCGTGCATGACTAGAGGCTTCCAGATCAAAGATATGTAACTCCACAGTAATTCTGGTCCTTGTATTGTGGGAGTCTTATTGCCACTTGCAATCTGAGGCATGTCTTCTGAGTGGGCATCCACTCTCACAGGGTGGGATGTTGGTTAAGTAACGTAATATTAGCTGTGTTTCTTTTTCCCTTCTAAGCTCCTTTGAGTTGATAGTCAGTGAAGATCTCTTCTTTTCCTTGATGTATTCAGTCCTTCACATGCAGCTTCCAGTTTACGAAGTATCTTCTTCTGTAACTGTCAAAAAAGGCAATGCTGACATTAGGTGCAAAGGGAGGTGGGAGGATAAGAGAATTGCTGGGTGCAATTACTCTGCGCTTAGACAGGGGGAACTTCAGTGGTTAAGCTCAAAATATGTCTTAAATTTAATGTGCGCAAGATCCAGTTGTCTCACTTATAAATGGAATACCAGGTTCCTCCTGAACATCACTGTATTTTTGAAAAGCGTGTGGCTGGTCTGAGTTGTACTCCACAGAGCCATTTATAGAGGGTGCTGAGTGCTCCACAGCGTTGGTCTTTAACTCCGGCTGGAAACAGCGGTCATTGAGTGCATCCTGGAGGTTGCAGGACAAGCTGCATGGGAAGGACATGATACTGTTCTTTAACCTGGCTGGCAGTGAAACCAGCAGTGCACTGGGAATCGGAAGAGCATAAGCTGAGGAGAAGCGTAAGTGTGTTTTGATGAAAATGGATTTGCAGTCCTTATTGATCTGCACAAAACAGGGAGGTGGGCACCACACTTAAGGCGTTCAGGTGATTCCCTTTCTGAAACAGGAACAAGGTGCCAGTCTGATTTGGCCCGTTGCAGTTAAAAGTCAAACTGAGGAGTTTGACATCAGGTGTGCCTGTACTCAGCCATGTGTGGCAAATGTGTGCCTGCCTCGTGCACGTGCAGAGCTTGTCCTTGGAAAATGTTTTTTTTATCTGCTTCATGATTTCATATGTGTTGTTAGAATCTATGATCCTCATTGATTTAATCCTTTTGTGTGCAGGCTCTCCAAAACCCCTGGAACCTCTGCAGTGACTCCTTGATAAGAGTTACAAGTCGGTCACAGTCTCAAATCTGCATTCAAAGACAAGTGAAAATAAACCTGAGGAAGGAAGAGTAAGGTTGTGTTATGACATGGCCTGGAACTCAGATGCTTCTCGTGGTCAGGCTTTATGAGCTGTGGAATGACCAAGTATATCTCCTGTTTATAGGTGTGTGTTACAAATGGTAACAAACCCCCAGCTGCACTAAAAAGTGTAGGGCTTATTTCCATACCAACATGTCCATAAAAAAACCTACAGCATCACAAAGCAGAAGAAATTGATGTTACTGATTTTTCAAATTCTCTATGAATTTCTATAAATGTCAAATTTTCTATAAATTTCACAAGATTATTTCTGTTAAAATATACCTAGTATTGAAGTGTTCTATAATTATTTGGGGGGAGGAGGACATTTCACAGTTAGAGCACTTAGGCTGAGGGGAGGTGATCTGAGTTTAGCTTCCAGGTTTTGCCACTGACTTCAGGTGCAGTCATGGGCAAGTCATATAATTTCACTTTATTCGTCTGTCCTACCTGTGAAGCATAGATAATCCTCTTTCCAAAGGTTGTTTGAGGATACGTACTGAAAGCACTCAGAAGTGGGGGCTCTGTGAGTAGGTGTCTGTGTGCATCAGTATGAAACATATCATACTCAAGAGGCTGACACATTTGTGTAAATAGGAGGGGGAAAAGCGCATTGGGTTGTGACTCTAATCCTGCCAAATTTGGTCTTAGCTTGATGAAAGTGTGCCCAGAGGTAGGTCTGCTTTTTACTCATCGGGGTTTTTTTAGTATGGTGAAACTTTGGGAAATGTGGTGATAGACGTTGTTGGGGTTCTGGCTCCTTTGTCTTTACAACCCTTCACACCAGATTGTTTGTTTTGGTTGGCTTTACAGCTGTGGGTGTCTTTAGCTTTGATAACTTCAGGTTCGTGATGTGGAGGACCTGTGGGCTGATGCAAAGAGGGGCTGTCATGCTCGCAGCCTGTTCACCTGGACTTGTCCTCAGTAACTCTGCTGATACCTGGTTCCACAGACAGGTAGTCCAGGATGCTCAGCAGAAGACTGAAAGAAAACAGTTTTCCCTTTGTCATCTAGACTAGCAGGTGCCCGTTTGATGGCAGGGAACAGGGACGACCTCTTTTGACAGAAGCCCACCGTGTTGTAAGATGGCACCTTTTTCCCTGGAGATGCTAGAGGCACCTTCCAAGAATGTGGTCGGCTGCCAAAATTTTCTTGTTCTTTCGGCAAGGCCAAGTTTGTCCCACCTGTAATATGCAGTAAGGGAGATTCTTAACCCTTGTCTGTACTGAAATTGTGCTGCTGACTCTGTGCTGACTTTAGAGAAAGGGGAGGAAGAGCAGCGCAGTGCTCTGCAACTGTCAAACAGGGATTGGGGCTGCAGGTGTGTATTGATTAAGAGCTACTTTCACCAGGCTGCACACAGATGAGCGAACATTAATAATTACTCAGCTGGAACTCAGATCCTGGGCAAAGAACAGTCACACTCCCAGAAGGAGCAATTTATAGGATACTTTAAAGCCAGAACTTGCTGAGTTTTCACTTCTTTGTGTGGATTATTCTTAAAAAGGAGACCAAAAAAGGCGTGGAAATACTGCTTCAGAAATTACACATTTGCAGGAAAACATCCCATTTTTAATTCACTTATGCTGCAACATTAGCAGTATTTGTCTGCATCATTATCTATACTGCTTTGTTTTAGCTATAGCTAATAATTATATATAGTGCAATATAAATTGTGTGCAGTTTTTGAGACATGATTTAACTGTGCCTCATCAGTACACGAAGGAAAAAAATTATAAACCATGTAATTGGGAGGAGAGGCTGTGTATATTGCACTGTAACAGTGATGTTGTGACACATTGCAATCATTGCACTGAGAGCATGACAGTCGCTCACTTCAGCATTACTCGACTTTTGATTGCTTCCATAAAGCCAGTGGAAATATTTTTCTCTGAAAACTTGTTTAAATATTCTAGCGTAAGGCCGGTTCAGGCTTAAACACTGTATTCTTCTGTTACTTACCAGAAAAGATTTGATTATGTTTGCATAGTACGTGACTTTGAACAGTGGAGGCCCGAAGCCGTTAGTCACTGGCACGTTAGTGGAACATTACATGCTGGAGACTCATAGTATGCTCCAGCTCTTAGAAAACCCGCAATTTTTGCATCATCCACGGAGAAGCCTGGGACAACAGACTTGGAAAATGGGCATGTCCTTGTGGGTCTCCTTCCTGTCCTTGGGAGAGATCACTACAGCTGCAGCATGTGGCACAGTGACTTCCTAGTCTTTTGTGTTGTACCTCTCTAAACCTTTGCTTGTTTTCTGTCTCTTGACGTTTATGTAGAAGTGGGTCGCTAGAGCCTGCCATAGAGGTCTCTTAAGAGATGAAGGGAGAAAATGAAAATGTAGCCGTGCATCCTTATGCTGGCTTAAATGATGGGCCACATTTAGTCGCATGTGTGGAAGGCAGGTATGATTTGCCCTTGGAAGACCAACCTTGAGTTATTTGCATATCCAGGATTAATGAAAGGAATGCAAGGCTGAGGCGTTTGGGTCAAGACCAGCACTAATAACGTGAGGCCTTGCCTGCTTCCAAGTCTGTTAGCTGGGTCCTGTTTGCAATGGATACAACTTTTGGTTAACCAGTCCAGGAAAAAAATATCTGGATGTGCCTGAAGGGGTTGCTGTGGTAGGTCAAGGATGCGTAGCACAGGGCCTTATGCTGTTCCCAGAATAAAACAGAGTCCTGTAAGGGCTGATGACTGCATAAAATAAATCTCTGAAAATTTGGGACCTAGTAACACAGGCACTTGCATCAGGACTGAGCACAACCTTGAAGGATTCAGGACCTGGCTTCGCAGTGCTACTACTGACCTGTGTCAGCAGCTCAGCTCCAGGTGTCTAAGTTGGACTTGGAGACCTCTGTAGGTCCTTTCCAGGCAGCACTTGGGTGACTGCATGATCCTGTGAGAGGCTGGCCACTGTTACATGGTCCTGTCCTGCCAGGTAGTGCCAAAAGTGATAGGACGTGGAAGCACAACTGATGCTGTGTGCTGTGCCAGCACTGCTGGGTTTTGACCTGGGAGCTACTATAGTTGGTTTGACAAGAGATAAAGCCCTTCCTGTGCCAAAGAAATCCCCTTGAGGCCATCCTGATTCTGGAAATACCAGAAGAAATGTCAGGACTGTTTCTCATGACACACAGGCCAGACGTGGGCAGATACATGGCTGTAGTGGGATTACAGGGCTAAAGAGTTTCAGGCTTCGTATTTGGTATCTCTGTAGAGGACATAACTCTTGTCTCAGACCACTTTGTGATGTGGTGGTGTTGGGGAAGAAGAGATATGGTACATTGCTGATAATGACGCTGAAGGACTTTCAAGAGCTGCTAGATGTCGAGTTGAATGTTTTTGAGGATGTGCTTCAGTGTCACATAGTGTCCTCAAAGGGAGGACATGCTGATGGGTTCATGATTGTAAAAAAACATGGGGACTGCTGCGGCATCGCTGAGAAGTAGAAAAGCTCCCAGATTTGCTCACACTGGTCTGTAAAGGTGGGTGCCAAATCACGTGAGATTTACCCCAGGTTTTTTGCTGAACGTGACGGTGGGGAGCGGTCCCTGGGTATGGCCATGGCCCTGAGAAGGCTACCCGCAGTAGGTGGTGCTCCAGGAGATCTTTCTTTTGGCAATTACCAGTTATAGACTGGATCCTTATCAGCTGTTTGTTCAAACCCATTAGGCAAAGAGTAGATGAGTGGCATGCAGTTGCTTACTGTGCCATGCAAACTGGGCGCAATAGGAGCACCAGTGAGTGAGGAAGCTGAGTGCAGTACCTGTCCCCCTGCATTTCAGCATCGTTGTGTAAATCAGTCGGATGCTGTGACATTACTTTCACCTTTCATATGTTTCTAGCTTGTTAAAATTACATTTGATAAGTACATGAAGTCACAGCAGATGGCAGAATCTGAAATGTTCTCTCCAACTCTTTATTTTAATTTTCAGTTATCGCTTTATGAAAAGTACTCTGTGAGTGAAAATATTGGAAGTATTTAAATAAGCTGCTGGTGTGACTTCTCAGAGGTAAATCGACATTAATATATTTATGCAAGGCTTTCTTGGGTTATCTCTGTTGGTTTTAAGCTTTTGTGGAGTATCTTGATCTTGTTCAGGTATCGGTTTGATACCTTTTCTTGATTCGGTGCTGGACACATCAAAACACTGGCCATGCAAATGACCCGTATTCCTTACCATGGCAGTAGTGACACGCGTAGTTTAGAGATTGGTCAAAATATAGTTGTGCGCAGTCGACCTATGGTTAGCACCATATTTACATACTGTATTTACCATGTTTATCACAGAATGCAGCAGCTCATAGTCTTCTGACCAGAGTTAAAAATGACTGCATGTTTAAGTAGCAGTCTGAAAATAAACTGTAGTTAGAGCTGGTAACGGTGCCTGCTAAAACATTTGACACTTGGGTCCAAAATGCCATTTTTCAGTTGAACTTGGGAAGAGCTTTGTGGGAATGGCAAAAAGCTAAAAATCATGAAGATGGTAGACACACCCGAGTATAGGCTCAAAAGCATCTGAACTGGTTGACTGAAATTCCACCCTCCTTTCTTTTACATCAGGTTTACTTGAGGCACCAAAAAGGGTAACTTTCAGTCCACAAGGTTAAATTTTATCCAAATTATAAACACCTGGCAGGATATTGGTTAATAAGAGACAGTGCTAACCATGCCACCCATGGTTTCTGTATAAACATAGAAATACATGGGCTACAGTGGGGTAGAATTAGCTGATCTTTGATGATGCAGTTTACATACAGCCTGCATATGGTGCCAGAATGGAAGTGGATTTAATGATCCGTTACATTAATAACAAAGAAGTATGAGAAAAAAACTCACAGAAAGATGCTCATTTCATCTGCTGTGGCTCCAGAAACATTTTAGATGATGTAATGATATTAATTGTGTTATTTCAACACGGAAGGATTCCTACTTTTCCTTGTTTGAAAGCAATATGCAGCTGACACTGAACATAAGCGATAGCTGTTCTCCATACAAAGATCCTATTTCTAGGTACAGATTAGTATTAATACCTTCATAAAGCTGAGGAAGATGTGGATCATACTGTGCTAGGCGCTATGCATGAAATTCAAAAAGGTATCAAAGCCTTAACTGATAAAAAATAACGTGTAAGACAAGAGATGGCAAATGGACCTAATCCAGAAATTTAGTAGTAGAGTAAGTTTATATTTACTTTCAGAAGTATTGCATTGGTGAGCTTTTGCATACAGCATTTTCTCTACTGATTTCATCTTCTGTTGCTTTATCTTTTCCTGTGTTTCTCTAAGTATGCTTCCAACAAAGGCTCGGATTAAGAAGAAAGTGGAAAACATGTTTTGTAACAACAAAAATACTCCTGCAGGAGATGCAAGATAATTAGTCAGTGAGGTTTTGGAAAAATGTTAGCTAGTTTTATTATTCCTTTTGTCATAACTAAAAAGGAACATTTTCTGAGAGAATTTATTAGCGGTGTTAAATCAAGTACCATTCATCATCCTTATTTGGGATATATTAATTGCCAGATTAGTATGGAGATGGGGAAGGTGTCTTGCTGTTTAGTTGATCAGGGGGTATTTAAAGAGGAAATACATTGCTAGTCTGTAAATGGTGACTAGGGAAAGGCATGGAAAAGCATCAAAAGGTAAAATAGCTATTCTTGTGAAAACCTAGTGGGTATAAATTGGCTGTGGATAAATCGAGGTGGGAATTAGAGGCTGTTTCTAATCTTTAGTTAAGGTAGGCTCTAAAAGAGAAGTCAAACTGCACAGAAAAATGACTTGTTAGAACAGGAGTAGGAAACAGCTTTTTTTGTCACATGTCCATAGTTTTGTAGTAATAGGAGTGAAGCTGAACACAAAAGCGTATCTGTGCAATACTGTGACAGCTTTCTATAGTGAAATGATTTGTCCACGTGGCAGACTGATCTTACTCATTTTAGTCTGTAAAAATAACTTTGATACTCCGAGGACAGTTTGTTTTCTTTTTTTCTTCTTTTTTCCCCCTCCATATACCTGACTATTGTCTCAGTATTATTTGTTGCATGAGATTATGAATGACAAATTTTGATTTAAATTCCAAATTGACAGTAAAATATGGGGGGCAAAAGATGCAGCCTGATGCATCATTTTGAGGAAAAGAATGGAAAAAAGGAGAACACACTAACTTGGTTCTTAATAATTGTAACACTGTAGTATGGTATCCACTCATCAAATACCATTTATTCTAAAAAAGGCTTTCAGTGCAGTTTATCAAACAGTTATAAAATTATTAGACTTGTGACTTTAATAATTAAACTTCTGTTTTGTGACAAATCCAATTGGCGTCAATACTTTGAAGGGTATTATTGTTGTAGAGTGTAATAAATCTTTCTCGTGTCTGTTAGTTGGTAATTGACATGGACCAATGTGAAAAGTGAAGTAAGCTATTAATAACTCAGTAAATATCTCTGTTGCAAAACAAGTATTTGAAATTATATACTGCCATGCATTTAGAGAGTGTTTAATTGCAAAGTAATAAAGATGCAGTATGTTTAAATGTGTATGTTTTCATTTATTATCAGACTTGTCACGAAGTGGTGATAGCCGAGAATTTTTTACGTAGGTTGGAAGCAAGTTGTTTTTAAGGTGCTCCTGCTTTTGAGAAATGCCAGAACTGTTAACTTCTCATGGGTCAGATAAGAAGAACGGAGAGTGTTTTGTTGGATGGATGTAATTTTTAGTGACATTCTGTGTTGGGGGCGGGGGGGGGGGGAGCGTTGTATGAGATGCAGGTAACCCTGAGACATAGCACACAGATTTTGTGATGGTTCTCCAAGGTAGTTGGCTCCGTAGTACTGAGCACCTTGGATTATATTATGTGTGGTATCAAAACTGGTTTGAAACCTCCTGTTTCTGTTTCCCCAGCCCTGAGCTGGTGCCTTGATACCACTTGCAGCAGAGATGCCTTCTCCACCTGCAGCCACTGGCCTTGGGGGACCAGAAGGAGCTGGGGAGGCTGGGGAGCCCTCTCCTCCCCTGCAGCTGAAAAGGGCTGTGGGGGACGCTCACAAAACCCGTGTGTCCCCAGGAGCCATTGGCAAGTGGTGCCCCGCCATGCCCAGGTGCTGTGTGTGTGGCATATTGGTGTGCTTCTTGTGGCCCCTGGCTGCTCAGGGCTGCAGCCCTGACCATACAAGGTGTGCCAAATGTGTGGCAGAGGTCCCTTCGTTTGCTTGCAGAGGTCCCCACGCAGCAGAGAGGGAGGCGAGCTGTGTGGTGCAGCTGCAGCGGCAGCCGCTGGTTGCTGCATGCAGGGCAGCGTGCCAACACAGGGGCTCGCTGGGAAGAAACAGCCCGGCAGATGTCTTTTTTTCTGTGTGGGTTGTTTTTTTCCCCTTTACTGCATATAATTTTTTATCATCTCTAATAATGCATTTGTTTTCCCCAGCTTGGGAACTCTGCTTTCTGGTACTTGTAAGTGAATGCGTCTCGGCTTGATGTGTTGAAAAGTTAAGCTGTGGTTTCCAGCTGCATGTTCATATGTTTAATGAAGGTTTTCTTTTTGTTTGGTGCAGGGCCGTATCTGCAGAAAAGCTGGCAAATCAAAAAAGTCATTCAGTCGAAAGGAAGCTGAAGCAACATTTAAGAGTTTGGTGAAGACCCATGAAAAATACGGGTGGGTCACCCCACCCGTGTCTGATGGCTGATGTTAGCAACCTGCACTTGACAAAAATGCTGAACAAAAGTACTGTGACATCTCCTCAGTGCTGTACACCGCCCATCCTTTTCTACTTCAGCTTCAGTTACATACCATGAATGTCAAGGAGACATCTAAGTTATTTATGAACAGATGTGTTTACAGAGGGAGAGAAAAAAAAATGCTGTGTAGGATTATATTTCAAGACTGGAGAATGCTCATCATTGAAGTCACTTGAGCGGATGCTGAGATTGCGTCATTTGCCCCCATACAGCCCACATTGTCTTCAGCTTCTTTCCATGACAGCAGCACCAAACAGCAGTACTGGAAAGTCTATCCATTACTGCTCAGTTCATTTAAATGTAAATGAAACAGTTAATATTTAATAGGGAAGCAGTGCATTGCAGGTACATGTTTGCTGTGCTGTTTATCTTTGTCTCCTAGCAGGTCAACATAACTTGAAGATTTGTCTTTATGTGGAACTGTGGTCTGCTGTGACTAAATTTAGACCTCATTGTGCTCTATATATGACCTTTAATTCCTAAATGAAACCAGAATTAAAATGCTGAAAGGTCCTAGTGTTGAAAAATTAAGTGGAATCACCCAACCAGTTACAATGTGCTATCTATGCCGATATTGTGATGTGCTGTTCAGAAATAAACCAGTGCCGTTAGCTGAAGGTTAGGTGGTTTTTTTAAACACATCTGCACCAGGGCTTGGAGTGGTTGGCTGGTGGTAGCAGAACCATTATTACCCTGCCGGTACCTTCTGCAGTAGCATGTGGCCTGTCAGTTCTTTCAAATGGCAAAACAAACAAATGGAAATGGACAAAGCAACCTTAAAATGATCTGCTTCATTTTAAAATGATATGCCAGTAACAGAGTAAAAGTTTTCAAGTCAAATGGAACATGGTTTGTAAGATGATTTGCATGACTGGAATTTTCTTTTTTATTTTCACTCAATAGACATTGTATGTACTTAGAGCCCAGTATCTGAGAAATCCACTGATGTATATAAATGTCCTATTATTTAATCGTTAAGATTTACGTTTTCTGGTAAACAAATTGAAAAAAAACTTTCCAAGGGACTCCATAAAAGCTGAAGGTAATGTTTAGAATGGTATAAGAAAAGCATTAAAGAATGTGGATTTCCGAATGGAAAATCGTATTGGACACGTGCCGAATAAAATCACCAGTATCGTTTCTGTTGCCTCAGGAATTCAATCATTTTGGCCAACTTCTGTATTCAAAGTAATAGGTTTTCTATTGTGAAATTCTAGGCGCCTTGTAGATATATCTGTTGTGGTGATATTTTAATTGAAAGCAGGACGGTATTGATTGTAAGACTGATTTGGAGGGGGGAAACTGTGTTTGAAAACACTTTCCATTATATGGCTTAACACAAGACCAAATTAAAGTGGTTGACCAGTTTCTGTTTGTATTATAGCAACAGTGGAAACTATACAGAGAGTTTGGGGGTTTGGAGTTTGATTTAAAACTACACACAGCAGAGAAAAACAAAAGAGTACCGAAGGACAATGGAGTTCAAACACAAGCAAAGCAGCAGCAGATCCTCTTGCAGTACTGATGCAAAAACACCACTCGGTTTATCTGTAGATGCTTTGCCAGCGTAGCAGCTTGTCAGCTAGATAGTGGAGGCTTTGATTGTTTTTCTCCCTAAAATGGTTATGCGGGTCAGAGCCACTCAGTTTTGTGGACATAACTGGTTTCTTACACTTCTCATCTCCATCAGCTGCCTCTTCTCTTTCTCCTCCAACTGTTTGCGGTACCCACCTGGTGTGCCTTATCTCAGTTATAAATGGAAATGCTTCGTACCACAAATCTGCACAGATCTTGCTGTGATCTATCTCACCCTGCTTTATACTTGGAGATGATGCTGTAAATGGTGCGTATGTACTTTTTCCCTCAGTGTATCAATTCTGTGCATCCAACAGCAGAATGTGTCTTTTGAGTGAGGAATAACATTTCAAGTAATTTATTTACTCAGGTTTATATTTTTTTTTCCTGCTATCCTTTATGAAAGAGGAAACTAGTACATTTAGTTAGGTATCAAGTAACTTGCAATCCCTAGTGGTACTCCCTGAGAACATATAGAGGGATCTAGCACTGGAAAGCATAAGGTTTGTTATTTGGCTTTGGAAAAGCTCTTCTCTCATCAGCACAGTAAAATGACTTTGAAAGCTGTGTGAAGGTGTGGTAAGTCTTTGGAGGGGGATTATATCTTTTTCTGCTGTTTTTTAACCTGTCTCTTTTTTTCTGTCAGTGGGGTATTTTAAGTCTTCCTGAGAACCGTATCTTTAATATTTAATTAAAGGGTTAGCTAAAAGGAACGTAGTGGGTGGATTGCTACCACTTCCCTCAAACCTACTTATTATATGTCTTCTTAAGTGCGCTTTAAATAGTTACAGCAAACATCATCACTAAAAATCACAGTTACTTTCTGGCTGTAGGAGGTTCTCTGTATCGCTCAGAGTCTTGGAGCAGGGGGAGAGGCACATGAAAAAACCTGGAGCGCTTTGAAGCTGTAGCAGGAAGGGAGCAGAGCGTGTGCGATAAGCTGCAGCAACAAATTGTGCAAGGAAGAAAGAAGGAAAAGTGCACGGCGTGAACTAGGGCAGGATGAAGTTCCTGCTGTACCGAAAATAAGACTGCTCCTATTGAAGAGATGATGGCTTGTAACAGTAGCAGCCTGTGCTGGGAGAGATGCAGGAAAACGAGGACAGCAGGGAGCACAGAAGCATTATGCGTCTGACCAGGGAGGAAGGGAGATGGCTGGGAACATAGTTAATTAAGAGATTTAGAAAGGGGGCTGATCTATTTTAGGGGAAATTAGTTCATGGCTTTTGTCTAGCTGTATGCTAGACAGGTTATGCTTTCCCCGCAACAGACAGGCCTGAAAAAGTAAATGAGAAAACTGGGACAGGAAAGGTGGGTGAGAGGAAGGAAGGGAGCGAGACCTGAGGGAGGGAGAAGTGTGGTCCAGGGGGGATGGAACCGGGCAGCTAAAACACAGTTTAAAAAAGGCCTGAGGGTGGAAGGGTAGAAAAGAAGGGGTCCAGGGAGAAAAGCAGAGGACAGTACCAGAAAAAGCTACAAGGAGGGCTGAAGGACAGCGTTTAGGTAGGACCTACTGCAGGAGCTGATTGCAGAGCTGCTCCTGGTGCCTGTGTTGAGGGACCTTTAGTTGAAAAGATAAGATAGTGGCCTTTTTGTTGGTATCCTGGGAAGTGATATGTGCTGCTTCTTTCTTCCGTCCTCCTCCTAGCAGCGGGGAAGGATGTTAACATTTGGAGCTGTGGCACAGCACTCAAATCAGGCCGTCGCCTCACTTCTGTGACGGAGAAATAAAGCCAAGTGTCATTCCCAGATCCTGAACTCGAGGAAGGCCAAAATCAAAATAGATTGGCCAGTTGTCTCCCATCTGTCTCCTATCTGTCAAAGTTCTTCAATATCAACTAAGTGGGAGGATTATTTTTGCAGACAGCAAACATCAATATTTCTCCTTTAACCAGTCAAAAATCTCCTCGGGACTCCTTGTAAAATTAGCAGTCAGCACAGGTCCTCCAGCTCTCATTAGACCCATTTTATCAGGGATATTATTTTCCATCTGCTGTCTCCAGAACAGATGATTAATTTGAAACTAGCATCTGGGGAGGTGTGAAGTTGTATTAGGAAGTCACTTCATGGCTTTTTTAGAATATGTCCTTTTGGAGGACATGAACACTAAAAAAGCTCCATGGCTGAACACAGGCATGAACTAGGAAAGTTTACGGTAAGGGACGAAAGCTGTCTTTGAATACCTGAGCACTGAAAGATCTCCACAAAGAACAAAGAAATTATTTATATGGGAATGTATTTCTGTGTCATAAGTTGGTCATAAAAGTTCAACAATCAAAAAGTCAGCAAAGACCTCTTAAACTTGCCTTGTTTTCTTTCCCAAAGGCAACATGTTCCCTTCATTCCAGCCTAAACTTCAGTCCCGAGTCCAAAGAACGATAATAGGTATGGTCTGTTTGTTTGGTGCTATGACACTATATTATACAAAAAAATAAAAAGATTGACTCCATTATCCTTGTCCAAAGCAGTACCTAAGATCCTAAAGCAGAGCTTCTTGCACAAACAGCAGGGTTGGGACAAAGCCTTTCTAGTATAAAAAATACAGATGACATGACTCTGTAATATATGTACTTTTAGAAAACTCATTTAGAAAGACATTCAGAGCTAGAGCTGCCAAGCAGGGATTGCTGTGTTGGCCCGTGCTCTGATGTGTACGTACTTTCCATTCCACAGGAACTTGCAATAGAGAGAAATCTAATCATGATAGGCTGACTGTGCAGAGGGAACACTATAGAATTGGCATTGCAATTTAAATCTCAGGGGTTTCTTCACTAGGTTTTACTTTTTTTTTTTTTTTCTTGAAGATTTTCAGGCACAAACATGGAGCTGTAGTGTCTTCGTTTTACACTAGCATTACAGCCAGCATGTTTGTTTACGTGACTCCAGCAAGGTGATTGATTACAAACACACTTCTTGATGATGAAGTTTTTAAAGGATAACTGTCTTCCAGCTAAATGCCTGGGTGTGGAGCTTGTCTGACGTACTGGGGATTTACTTTTTAGTGTTACGTGAGCAAATTTGATGCACGCTTAGGCATCAGAAAGGTTAGCTGAAATTACATGGGGAAGCATTTGCACGGAGTCAGTGTGAAAGGTTTATCTCTTCCATGCAGTAGGTAACTTCTGGTGGAGAAGGTTCCTTTCAAACTGTACTATGAACTGTACAAATGGAATTAAGCAAGCCAACGTGCTGGTGCAATTTTTTGCAGTTACGTATCCCCTCCCTGAAAAGCACCAACCTATATTAGCCTGCTATAGATGTCACATTTCAGAAGATGACAGCCAGTGGAGATGCTGAAGAAAAACTCCTGGGTATGTGTCTCCTCCAGCCTTTCTGGTGCATTCCTGGGGGTAAGATGCAGCTCTGATTCAAGTAACCAAGAGAGACTGAGAGGGCTGTGCACATGCACTAAGAGCACGCACTGCCCTGCAAAGTGCCAGCTGTGGGAAGCTGGGGCCAACATTACCTAGGCCAATGTGCGTTCAGGTACCAATCTTGCAGATACTTTGCAAATACGTGTATTACTTGGATTGAGTCAAAGGGTTCAATACATCTCTGACCTGAGTTCAGATTTGCAGAGCAGATGGGTTACTAAATATGCCCTGGAAGTTTTTGCGTAAGTTAGTGACACATTTAAAGTTTTGCTTTACTTACTCTGAAGAATAAAGTGGCTGTCAAACTAGGTCTGAGGACAAATCGGTTGAAAGTGAGTCACCTGCTATTATCAGCACAGCTGCACTGGAGGGGTGGTTTTATTTGTGCATCACAGGGTAGAGGTGGGGTACTGCAGCAAGAGCAGCCAGTAGGACATTGCACAAAGTTACAAAAACAGAGGTTGCCTCTCTCTTCCTCCACCCCTTGTGTTATTGACTACTTAATTGCATCCTCTTTAAAGTGCATTGCTCTGCTTTATAGGTATGGCCCTCCTTTATATCACTTCAAAGTTCTACTGATATGCTAAGGAAACATTAAAACAAATCATGTAAATCTGCATCTAAAGCCTGCATTTCAGCCAGAAGCATGCAAACGCCATGCTGACACCTGTCAAATTTCACCAACAGCTTCCCCACACTAGTAAGCCTTGGACAAATCAGTGAGGATGGTAGTTAACACAAAAATAGAAACTGTGTAATTTGGACGTTTGACTTAGTCTTTTCCCTGATTGCTTTGTCTTTCAGTTTGATTGACTTCAGTTGAGAACATCAAACTAACAGCAGTGAAACTGTCATAGTGTTGTTTATTTATAACAGTTCCTTTTGTTCATGCTGCTGAATAAGGTGGCAATAAATATTCATTGCAGTTGTGTTTCACCAAATGGAAATTCAGAGATAACTCCTCACACTCTGAAAACTTTGCATTTCATACTTGGTGTTTACCACCACACTTAGCCTTCATTATCTTTTGCTGTCAATTATTCTTGTGTTTTCTTATTCAGTGACCTCACGTGTTTTAAATTATTTGTGGTTTACTAACAGAAATATTTGAAGTATGTTGCAGGTCCTTTTAGCAAAATCAGTGCAATGTAACTTTGAAATGAAATTTGTGACCAAATCTAATTTTTTAGAGGAGCTCTCCACCTGCCATTTGCATTAACAAGATCTGTAGACTTTTACTAAGATTCCTCTTCCGAAGTTCCTCAACAAAACCGAGACTTCAAATTCAGCACAAAATCCTTGCTGACATGGATTTGCATGCATCTTGGGAATGAAAGCAGACCATCCTTAAGAGAAATTCGAACCATTTCTTCATATATGTCGACATCGTTTAGTTCTGAGAACGTATGATAACAGTACAAATAGAGGTAATGCCTTATACTGGATGAGATTGTTCTTATTTAATTATTACATAAGTATAATTTTATCGTGTATTAATAGAATTGATTGTGATCCCACCAAATTGGGAGGAGTGATCAATATCCTGGAAGGCAGGGCTCACATTCAGAGGGACCTGGACAAGCTGAAGGAACGGGCCAACGGGAACTTCACGAAGTTTGGCAATGACCACTGCTAAACCCTGTACTTTGAGTGGAGGCATCCAGTTCATCAGTGCGGGCTGGGGGATGTCTGGCTAGTGTGCAGCTCTGCAGGAAAGGACTTGGAGGCCTGGGTGGACAGCAGATTTACAAGGGCTCAACAGTGTGCCCTTGTCTTAATGGAGACTAGCCACATACTGGGCTGCACTGGCAAAAGCATAGCCAACTCATAAAGGAAAGCAATTCTTTTCCTCTGTTCATCACTTGTAGTTGACATCTGGAGTACTGTGTCCAGTTTTGGCCCCCCAGAACACAGCCCTTTTTGAGAAATTGGAGGGAATCCAGCAGAGGGGCACCAAGACGGTTAGGGGTCTGGAGCCTGTGATGTGGGGGAAGAGGCTGAGAGAGCAGGTTCTGCTCAGCCTGGAAAGAGAAGGCTGAGAAGGGGCTGACTGCAGTCTTCTGCTACCTAGAAAGGGATTATAGAGGAGATGGAGCCATACTCTCCTCTAAAATGAAGAGCCAAAAAGCAAGAGACAGCAGATACAAGTTGCAGCAAGCAAGGTCCCCAGCTGGGTGGTGGGAAGAACCTTTTCACTGTGCGAACAGGCAAGCATTATTTAAGTTGCACAGAATTAATGGCATCTACATCACAGGAGATTTTTGAAACTCAGCTTGATAATGCCCTGAGTAACCTGATCCAGCTTTGATGTTATTCCTGCTTGAAGCAGGAGTTTGGACTAGATCTTTCCTTAGGTCTCTTCCAAACTTAGTGTTTCTTTGATTCTATTATATTTTTTATATTATAATTTTTGCTATTTGGAGGTATCAGGAAAACAAATTTTATGGCCAATAATATGCTTGTGAAGCTCTACCTGATTCGTAGGGCTGCTAACCTCCAGGAAGGGCCAGCTAATCAGGACTCCCTGCTTAGTGTGAAGTACCCCTTCCAAGCCCCTATGCTCTGCATAACTGCATGGATGTAGGTGTATGAAGTTGTGCAAACACCTGTGGAAGGTGTCATTGATTAGCATACCCACACTAAAATTTTTGCATATGTACACCAGCTACCAGTCCACTGGTATAAATATTTTCCAAGTAAACAGGTGTTTTGAGAGAACTTTTAATTCTGTTTTCCCTGAAGAACTTTAACAGGTTTTTCATGTTGTCTGTTCCTCTGTGATGCAAAACTGAAAAATACTTCCTTTAGTAGAGACAACAGGAAGGAAACCACGTAAAGCAAGCCTGGAGCTTACAGATGGGATCTTCTGCAGGAAAATTCTCTACATTCTGGAAAACAAGTTACTGTAGTTGAAGTTGTCTCACATTGCGAGGCTTTCATGATTGCTAAGGTGAGCTATTCTTGAATTCCTAGGGCCAGAGCCCCAGTTCTCAGTCTTGCCCTGGCTTTACCTGCATTCTCTAAACATTTTGCAAATTAACATCTGAGGCAAAAAGGATTTTGGTGGCGTTTCTGACAGGGACTTTCACCTGGACTATACCACAGTGCAGTTTATCTGCTTGCGTCTGATGTCCCCATTGTGATGCACAGTAGACCCTAATCTGGTTGATACACATACTTGCCCTGTGCACCTTGTAGAGTCAAAGATGGCCAGCGTAAGGACCTGGATCTGTCTTTCTTTTCCTGCTCCCTGATGCGCTTTGCACGGACCTGGGTTTCTCTTTCCTTCCCTGCTCCCCAATACCCTTTGCATCACTGTTCCTGGACAGGAAAGGCTTCTCTGATTGCCCTTATTTTGACCCTGTTTCTGAGATAAAGTTGTGTTCTCAAGTACCCCTCCCTCGCAAGAGCAGTCAGAGCACTTGGAAAAACAAAAGGCTCGAACAAAGGACCAATGTATTCGAAGTGACTAGCCCTAGAGCACAGCTGTTAACGTTGCAACAGCGAACAGTGTTGTGATTCAGCTCGTTTATCCTCTGCACGGCGCAAAATGGAGTAACACTGGAAGTGCGGTGGGCTTGAATGTTAAGCACTGCAAGCACAGTTTTGCTGCTTTCTGTGCATCCAAGTGGTGCCCAGCCTCTACAGGGTCTCTTGCAAACAAGGTGTATCTATGTTGAGTTGCCTGTCACCTTTCCATCAAGTAGGAAAAAATCTGACTCTTGGTCTGACCTTCTGGACAGTTACCCTACAGGCACTCAGTTATTCTTGATGTATTTTTAATTTTGTATATATATTTTTATATTTACATATATATGTATATATACACATACACACATATGTGTGTGTGTGTGTATACGAGAGGGAAGCTTGGACCCAAATCAAGACTAAAGCTGAAACAGACTCTTCTGGTATTCTTTCCACCGTAACACCCATAAGGCTTTCAAACCAGGACTGTAACTACATATACATCTTCTACGGCACTTGGCTTACACATGACAACTTTATCTCCGGGCCATTTATGCTCTTCTTTCTGTACTGGCAGTAATAAATTCAAATGTTCCTGCCCATTAGAAATAACCTGAAGAGAGAATGTATTTCTTGACAAGATTTTCACTGACAGATGACAGGAGGAGACAGCTGGGCACTGCTCGTAGCACCTGTGGGAAAAAAACTCCTTATGAGTGGTGAGGATCCACCATGGAGAACGTGGCAAAGGAAAAGTCAGCAACAGTCCCCACCAGTATACATGGTTACCTACCATAACTTACGGTCAGCATGCTCCTGGAAGAACTTAAGAGGTTTTTGGAAAGAAAATAAGCAGAAGTTATTGCAGCCTCCTGAAGGAGAAGCTCCAGTTGATGGTGTTGATTTCTCTTGTAATCTACTTTTGACAGAGAAAACCCTAAGTTCCTGTTGGTAAAGAAAGCCAGACTGGGAAAGATGAGAAATCAGAGGGTACCTAGAAATTGGAAAGACTACCAGAAAATTCTCCTTCATACCTTTTCCTCCTACATTACTTCACATGCCTGGAGCAGCCGTTCAGTTAAACACACCTTTCCACCTTCCCAGTGTTTTCCCAAAAGATTTGGGGCACATGTGGATCATATCCAAGAGGCCTGGTCACTGACACCACCATGGGGCAGCGTGGCCTCTGTTTAAATGAAAAGGTGTAAGTGCTAGTGGGAGGGAAAGCCCTCACAAATATTTGTGTGATCCCTCCATCCTCAGCCAGCAGGCATCTGTAACTCGCAGGACTCCCGTCTCCTTTGCGGGGCTTTATCTGATTTGATACATTTTTAGGTAAGTTTTGTGCAGTACCAGCTGCAAAGAAAGTGGGAAGTTGCCAGTGTAACAAGTAAATTGATGTGCTTAGCTTAATAAGCACAAATAAACATTGTTGCTGCCTTTGTGTGGTTTAAAGTTATCATCTGCGGGGTCAGGGCAATAGTGACAGCTACCTCCTGTTACAGCTGATGTATGAATCCAAGTGTATACAGCCCTGGTTTATCACATGGTCATGCCATCTCTGTCTCTGAAACCAATTTCAAGAAATAAATTCTCTCTTCAGGACACTTTTTCAAGTGATCTGAGATTTTTGTCACATGACATGGAACAATAGCTCTAATGTAATGGAGAAGTTGAAGCAGCATTCTATTTCCCAATGCCTACATCCCCTTGTCCTCTAATACTGACGCTATAAAACAAATGATGAAAGCTGAAGTATGCTCATTAGCTTATGAAGTTAAACAGCTGGCATATCCAGTTTCAACTGAACAGGGCAAAGCACCAAAGGTTTTTTAAATGTTTGGCCAGATTTTTCTCTATGTAACAAAAAAAAAAAAGAGTAAAAGGCTCAGAGGACCTCCCTGTTTCCAATTGAAAAATGTCTTCAAAGGATCTTAGGAACGTCCTTCTTACAGAAGCTAGATTTACACTAAGGACAAACAGCCTTTCAAACAGAATCCCCTGCCCCTATGCCCTGCTTCCAGCTCCCCCAGACCTGTCCTGCCTGCGGTTCCCTGATAGACTCAGCCAAGCCAGGACTACCATTGCTCAGCAGATGACAGCACTGGCAGTTAGTCAACATCAGTAATGTAAGAGATTATCCTCCTTGATTCAAGCAGCTAGTAAAAATGTAATCTTTTGTAGGCATTATTTCAATTAAATTAAATTCTTTCAATCTAGCAGAGAAGCATTTAGTTATTTTTGATGAAATACACCCACTTGTAAGAAAATACAAAGTTGTCTTACCTTCTTGACGTCAGGACGAAATAAGTGATAGCAGACTGCTTTTTATTTCACAGCTCCTTGACCAGAGAGATCTCTTTGTCTATGGGCCACATATCAAAAAGATTTATTTTTTCTTCATGTTTTTTCCCTTGCTTTCTCCAACAGAATCATCTGCTGCTGCCTAACAGATAAGCCTACCGAATTCCTTGTGGTGGGGTGGAAATGGAGGGAGGAGAGTAGGGCAGGGTGAGAGGAAAGGAAAGGAAAACAAAGTTAGCACCAAACAACTAGCAAAGGTGTTACCAATCTAGCCAAAGGGAGCAAAGGCAGAAGATCAGCTGGTGAGAAAATGAACTCAGCTGAGACAGAGAGCCACCTTCATGTCACTCCTGTACTCTGTTTGCCACTTTCTATCAGCAAGGCAAAAGTCCATTTAAATCTCAGCTCATAGGAAATACTTCACCCTCTCTTCCATCAGTCTTTTCCTTCCTGAGCAATGTAACACTTTGGACTGAACTTGAAAAATTACTTAAAAGAAAGATTCACCTTATAATCCATTTTCAGGGAAGTAATTTTTAAAAAACAACAAAAAAATAGTCCATTTTGTCAGCACTAGTCAGAGGCATGCCTTTTGCTCAAAAATAACTTTTTATGTAGTGTAAAGGGACCCAACTATTTCAGAAAGTGGAAAGTGGCCTTGTGGAAATCAGTGAGCTTTAATTGTGGACTTCAACGGGCCCTGTGTATCATTTGGATGACGTGATGGCTTCTCCAGATTGCTCTGAATGCCACAGCACTGGGGGTGTTGGATTGAAGGATGCCAGAAGGCACTTGAGCTGCCTCAGAGCTGTTCATACCCTCAGGGAGCAACTGAAGGGGATGGTAATCATAGAATGGCTTGGGTTGGAAGGGACCCTTAAAGGTCATCTACTCCAAGCTCCCCTGCAACGAGCTCAGAGCCCCATCCAACCTGACCTTGAATGTTCCCAGGGGCATTTGCCACCTCCCTGAGAAACCTGTGCTGGTGTTTCACCACTCTCATTGTAAAAAATTTCTTTCTAATATCTAGCCTGAAATCTACCCTTTTTTACTTTAAAACCATTACCCCTTGTCCTGTTGCTACAGGTGCTTCTAAAAAGTCTGTCCCCATCTTTCTTTAAGCCCCCTTTAAGTACTGAAAGGCCGCTGTAAGGTGTCCCCAGAGCCTTCTCTTCTCCAGGCTGACAAACCCCAATTCTCTCAGCCTGTCTTCATAGGAGAGGTGCTCCATCCCTCTGATGACTTTTGTGGCCCTTCTGTGGACCCACTCCAACAGGTCCAAGTCCTTTCTGTTCTGAGGACCCCAGAGCTGAACACAGTACTCCAGGTGGGATCTCACAAGAGCAGAGCAGAGGGGCTGAATCACCTCCCTTGTCCTGCTGGTGACGGTTCTTTTGAGGCAGCTCAGGGTACGGTTGGTTTTCTGGGCTGCAAATGCACATTGCTGGTGCCTGTCCAGCTTTTCATCCATCGAATCTTTACAGTTTGCAGTGAGTTCTGATTTTGTCTATTACTGCACCTGATCCCATTGGAAACTTCAGCATGCTCAAAGCTGATTAAAGAGGAATCTTAGTTTTCATATTGTTATGTGTGGGGCAGCTTTGGCTAGTTGGCAACTTTATTGCTAGGGCATTTGAAGACTCTGAATATGCTATACAAACATACAGGCTTTTCCTAAACAATGCCTGATGATATTTATATATTATATCTCAAAATCTTTCAAAATTACTTGCAAATTCCATTCTGTGATCATGAAGTGCAATAAAAACAACTGGTTTACGTTGTGTTAGGCAAGATTTGAAACAGGCATCTGGTTTGTATTTCTGACATAATATAGAAATGTCGAGATCAGTACAAATAAATTGTCCAGCTGGATGAGACAGTCATCTAATTCTGTATTCTGATGGCTCAGAGGGGAGCATCAGACTCTTGTCCTGGGGATAAGAATGATTCACGCTGGAATGGAGATGACCTTGTTCAACCCTTTGCTCCAAAAAGGCCAGCTTCAAGGTTAGATCAGGTTGCTTAGGGCATTGTCCATGCAAGTCCCAGATATCTCAAAAGGTGGACATTCCACCACCTCTTTGGGCAGCCTCTTCCAGTGCTTAGCCACCCTCTGGGATATTCACCTTTTCCTCCTAACTAGTATCATGGCTGCTGGCTGTTTTCTTCTTTCATGAGCACCTCTAAGAGGAGCATGCATTTGGGAGAAGAAAATAAAACCAGTTCAAAAAGAGAAAATAATTGTTACGTGTTCCCAGTTTTTGTCTCAACATGGCATCTCAGTGCTTTATCCACCTGGAATCACCCACCAGACAGAGGTCTCCCCTGAGCTGCGTACAGTGGCGCCCAGATCTCACCACCATGTTGGTACTGTCCATCTAAAATTCAAAAAAGTGAAGAGTTCTATCTTTTCCCTCCAATGCTCTTTCCTTTGTATCCACTATGGAGAGCTGTTTGTCACAGTGTCCTCCAGTTACTTGTCTTTCATTAGGTTCTTCTTCATTTGACTTGCCTTGTAATATTCTCAGGTTTTAACTAAAACAAATAGCCATGTCGACTCCACAGATTTTGCTAATTTACTGCTCACATCATTTTTCCAGATTTTCAAGTATGTAATATGTTATGCAGATCCACTCATGAAGCTTAAAGTTTTTAATTATTTTGATGTTTCTAATCTTTTGCCATCCTGAAAATAGATTTCTTAGTCCTACTCTGTTTCCTGTGTCATGGCCAGATTTGTAGCCATAAGAAGATTCTGCATTTTTATAGATGCTAAGAAAAGACTTCCTCAAAGGTTTTTGAATGATTAATTACATTATGTTGTCCTTTATCTGTTCTTTTTTTAATTTTTGGGGGGGGTTAATTCAAATGATCAATTAAACCTATTTGCCAGCTGCAGGCACAAGGTTTACTGGCTCTGGATCACCCAGAAAGCTTTTTCTTTAATCTAAAAAAAAACAAGAACAAAACAGACACTTAGCCTTTAACCCTCTAGCACGAAATCAGGTCTCAGTGAGAAATGAATTTTTAAATGTGTTATATATATTATTTGATAATTATGTAATACATATTTATATAGATATAATTTATGATGTAATATATGTAAATATATAGAAAACATGTTTACATTATATAATAAATGAAATACAATAATATTAAATAATAGATGCTATTATATAATTTAATAGTACATAACCTATGAATATTAACATATACATCTGTTATATGCTGAGTCATATAAATCTATAACAGTATACATACAGAATATATAGCGTATGTAATATAATTCATCATATATAATGCACAGTTTATAAATAAGTTAAATTTTAAAATAATAGATTTGAAGTATAAATGAAACATAAGGATTTAACATAAATTTAAATCCATAAATTTATTTTTTGTACATCTGTTTAATAAAAACATTGAATAAAAAGTATGCATTAATGTTTATGATTCCATTTGCAGCTCTTTGGTGTCAGGCTTTTGTCCTTTCCAAGCTCTTGAACACACCCTGACCGGGCCGATTGGAAGAAGCTACTCTTTTTTGTTCACCAGTTTGTTCTGGTACTTCCCGTCCTTACAAGACTTCATCATCACTCCCAAGCCCAGAACTGGCATGTGTTCAACACTGCCTGCAGAGGCAGTTGCCATTAAGAAACGATGCAGCTTGCTAGCAATGCCCTTAATTGCTCCCTTTAAGCACTCAGGAGATCAGCGCTTGCATGGACACATCTCCCTCAGGAGCTGGATCCAGTAAGTGCATCGGTGCTTAAATGTGTTGTTCACTCCTGGAAAGCCAGCTTTAGTGCTATGCATACACATGATGCCCCAGGTGCATATCTTCCTTTTAACATTGGATATCTGACCTTCAGAATCCTTCCAATATTCCTCTGATCCACAGCCAGCCACAATTTCTCCATTTGCTGTTAGTCCAAATGTTGCAGTGCTCCTGTTCCTCCCAGCAATCTCTCCCCGCCTCCCAAGTTTCTCCTAGCGCTTATCCCTTGGCCATCCAGTTCATCACTTCTCCCCGAAGCTTCCTCTCCCTTGCAGCCTCCCCAGGGGACTCACAGCTCATTTCGCTTCCCTGCGAGGAAGCCCAGAGCCGTTTGTGAACGGACACATCCGCGTGAGGAGCAGCAGGCACACCACTTAAGAGTATATTCACAGCAAGGCCAGACAAGCGTTGCCCCTGCGCCAGGAGAGCACTGCCGGGGCACCCCTCGGAGGGAGCGGCTTCCACTCGGTGTTTGCAATAGTTCTGCTTGCCCACCTCTGAGGAAGCCTTGCTCGTGCACACTGCTCCACTCAAGCGGGTTTTCAGCATCCTGGGCTCCTCCAGTCCCATCCTCCAGGGGGACGAGGAGACAGTGCTCTTGAACAGTTTGTTGAACAAGGTCACCCCCCCTCTGAGGAACATTTACATAATAACTTGCAGAGCTGTTATCATGCGCTGCATATGCTTCAGCTTCTTTTGACAGGTTGTTTCTGGGCCATCTCTTACGTGCGCCATACGTAAGAGTGATTTGTGGCTGGCGGCACGCATCTTCTAAATGTGAGGGGTGAGCAGCTCGAGAGCTAGGGCCAGCCTTTCTATCTGTGACCTTCAAGCTGCGTCAGGGGTCTGGAGGCAAATACAGTGGGTTTCCTGTAATTGTAACATATTTGTTAGACTCCTGCCCCAGACCTTGTTTGGTAACAACAGTTGACAGCTTTGCTTGGTGCTACCAGCCATAAATTTGTGTCGTGCTTACCAGTCGTTTGAGGCTTTTTATCTTCTTTTTAGGATCAGCATCTGCTGCTCATTTTTGCACAGTAAGACTCCTCCACTGGCAGTTTTAGCAGTCAGCCTGACAAAAGGTATCATCCATATACATCTCTGTACATTCTGTCTGTAAATCAATGGTAATTTGTTGGTAATCACTCATTTCCTACGAGACCTCTCTGTTCGTCCATGTACTGTCTTTTTTTTTTTTTTTTTGTGTGCATGTGTGTGTGTTAAACACATATACTGTACTTCAGGAAAATACTGTATTTCAGTACAGCTGTGTAAAGAGCTAGCTGATTTTTGTTAAGCTGCACTTTGCTGAATGCCTTCCCTGCAGGAGTGGGTAAACCCTGGAGCAGCTGCCCAGGGAGGCGGTGGACTCTCTTCCCCAGGACATTCCCAAGACCCACCTGGACCCCGAGCAGCCAGCTCCCGTGTGGAAGCTGGCCCTCTGAGGTGCAGGGGCCACACTGCGCAACCTCCCTTCCAAACCCAACTTGTTAAGACTGTTTCTGTGGACCTGTGGTCTTGGTTCAGTGGACAGAGTTGATTTGAAACACAGCCTCGTTTGCCTGGAAAGAAATCTAGAGACGGAAAGTTATGTCAGCTTTTTGTAGATGGCTGACATACTACAAAGAATGTATCAGGAAAATACCCAGTTTCATGATGTTTACCTTTTCAGATTAAATCCGATTTAAAATGTTTTTCTATGAACTTCAGGAAAGAATTGGGCTGAGTTCGGCTCTCCCTTTAATGTAGTTCACAGAGGTCACCAGCATTACCCTGTTACTGGGAGCACTGTACCAAGACAGACTGGAGTACAAAATGTTAATGTTCTGCCCTCAGACTCCTCAGAAAAAAAATGTATTTTTCACCATTAGTATTACATTAGCCTTCCTATTTCTTCTCAGAGAGAACAGCACAGTCTCTTTAATAGCATGGTCAGAGATTTCATGTTATTTTAACCCTGAAAAACCTTAAGTTTTTAAGCATGCCACTTCCATGACCTGTTGCAACTTGTCACATGAAATATTAGAGAGTTAGTTCTTATTTGAGGGATTTCAGTGAGGTATCGTGAGTTTTCCTGAACACTGGATGTGGATTCAAATAACATTTGAATGTAAAAAGAAGGACAACTGGATTATCCATAGGAAGCAAATAAATTGTCAGTTGTGATCACTCCTTTTGTTATTTGATGCGCTTTCTCTAGGTTTTTCTCTAGCTCACATTTTTCCAGTGCAAGGTATACCAGTGCTGCTTGAAAAGGCTTTGCTATAAAAAAAAAAAACCACCAAACACCCTTTTTTTTCCCGAAAAAAACCCCAAGATTAACTGAATTGCTTCTGATATTAGCCAAACACTGAACTCCCACCCACAGGGAAGTAAGATTCAGTTGCCTTAATGTCATCTTCAACAGCCTTTAATATGTTCTAGAGCATCAGAAACATCTCCACGGGACTGGTTGACATCACATGGGACTGACTGGAGGCCCGTCAGCCCACTCATGTATTACTTCTCTCTACAGGCCATTTGTTTTAGAGATGGTCTCATGAGCCATCTAGAGCAAACAACTTGCTTGCTATCAACACTTTCCACCATTATTTCCTGCCTAGACAGGAACTTCCCAATCTCCTTGAAACATACTGTAGTCAGTCCCATCAGGATCAGTGAGTGACTCACAGGCTGTCGTTCCTTTCATATCGACACTTCCTTTCTGAAATGACTGAGAAACTGTATCTCCTGCGCCTCCTGATTTTACTGCATGCCAGCCGGCAAAGTCTTACATCCCCTCTGGTCAAAGCTCAGGCTGGGGCACAGTACTGCTGTGGTGCTTGTTAGGGTGGGTGGCCATCTCTTGGCCAAAGTCGAAGGGAGCATGGGCTTTCCTATGCTGCCTAATAACCAGATAATCCTGCCCTCATTTCAGTTTTTCTTGCAGGAGATGAAGATGTTCTAAAATTGCTCAGATCTGCCCTTTCTATCTGAAATTCATAGTCATTATGTACAACTCATCCTCTGCCTCCAGAGACAATGTAACATTTACAGCTGAACATATGACTTAACAAAAACAGGAACAATTCAGATCTGTAGATGCCTTGCATTACTGCAGTACCGCAGCTTCCTTCAGCTAGGAATGCAACATTGTGAGACACAGGACCCAATTCACCAGCCTTGTACCTTCTGTAGTGTACAAAAAAACCAAGGTGGAGGCTCGTCTCTACCATAGCAATCTAACATTAACCCATTTCATCAACAGTTTCAAATCAGTCCTCTTTTATCCTCTGATTTATGATGTAGTTGAATTAACAATAAAGTTATTGCTACTGCATTTTGGCAGGTTCCACTGAATTAATTTGAATTACAGTAAATGAAAAGCACTTGCAATACTACACCACTGTACATAGTCAGTAGGGGATCCAGCGACTGCGTCATTAAACCATTGCACTCCGGTTTAACTTGCGTTAAACATGTGCACATGCTTCCCTAATTGCTAGATGCAATACTTCGATGTCTGAACAGCCAGAGGGTGGCTGAAGCAGGGTGTATTGAGCAGAGGTGAGCACAGGAGCCTCAGAGGGCTGTGAGTGCCCATACATCACTGACGGCATTCACCTGGAGAGCCATCCTAGAATCAGAAAAGGACTAAGGCTTGAGTTGGCGCTGGAGGTTAAGCTGTTCCAACCCCCTGCTCAAAGCAGGGCTTGCTTCCTGGCTAGGTCAGCTTACTCAGGGCTTCACTCAGCCAAGTTCTGAAGATCTCCAAGAATGGAGACCCACCACCTCTCTGGGCAACCTGCCGCAGTGCTCCTCTTGCAGGGAATAGTATTTTCCTCATGTCCAACTGAAGTCTCCCTTGCTGTATCTTGTAGCCTTTGCGGCGAGTCCCGTCACTTTGCCCTGAGAAGTAGCTTTGTCTTTTCTATAGCCACCTGTCATTTACTGGAAGACAGCAATTAGATCTCGCCTACCATTTCTTCTCCAGGCTGAACAAAGCCGTTGCTCCCAGCCTGTCCTCAAAAGGCACGTGCTCCAGCCTCCTAACCACGTTGGTGGTCTTTCACTGGTGGCCTTTTAAGCAGAAAAAGGACTCATAAAAAGAGTGGAAACTTTTTCTGTTTGCTAAAGTGAAGGTAAGAGAACACATGCATGTAACGAAGAAGTATGTGCACAATGAGATTCAATCTAGCAAAAGAATTAGAGAATAACAAGAAATCATTCTCTGTGGTTTGTTCTTACCTTGTTGAATGGCCTAAAGAAAACACTGATAAATTCAAGGGAAGAGAATCAGTAGATGATTTCAAGCTGGATTGCCTATTACTTCTTTTGAATCTGTCCTCTCTAAATAGTAATTAATGTATCTAAAAAGATGAACTAGCCCTTTAAAAAGATTAGGCTGTTCATGCCCATAGTATCGATGAAAGGTCTCAGGCACCAGAGAAAGAACAAGTGAGAGAGTAATGAAATAAGTTAGACCTAATGAAATAAATTAGACAAGCCTGATAAGCATCATCTAAGAATACCTAGAGAAGCAGCTCTCACTGTCTCAGAAGCCTTAGCAGTCATCTGAAAACTGAGTTACAGGAGATTAGAAAAGAGCAGATGTCTTTGAAAGGCTGAAAGAGAGGAGCTGGGATATAATGGAAAAATCAGCTTAACTTCAAGGCTGTCAGTCTGGCACCTTTCACAAGCTCTAAATTATTTTTACCATAACAATAAAATAGAAATCCAGATAACCTAAGCTGATTTTTCAGCAATCAATTTAAAACCCCCCTCACTTCCCATGAAAATATATTACTAAGGTGTAGACCACTTCAGAGCAGGTGAGTGCACCTGTCCCTTTACACTTCTAAAAACTCCCTCAGATTCAAAGCTAGGAAATGATAGGCTATAGAAACTTATATAAAAAATAAGTTCACTATAAACAACACAAGGCCTGTGCCTATCCAAATGACAGGCTTAAAAACGGAGAACAGACTGACTGAGACTGCAAAACTCAAGGTGGTATTAAAAAGTCCATAGGAGCAATTAAAGTTGCACAAGAGAAGTAGCAGTGTTGAACCATACTGGAAAGCAGAGGGTTGTTTTCTTCTTGTCCTTGTCAACGGCCACTCAGGAGAAGGTGTCAACTCATTGTTTCTGTGGATTCACGCTGAAGATCCCATAGGCACTAAGAAATTACATTGCAGAAGACAGAGGGAGGTTTCTTCAGAAAAGGTGGATATCTGATTATGGGCCACTAACATCCACCTCCACCCGTTTTCTGCAGGAAAAGGTGAAAACTCAAAAAAGTAAGATATCCTCTTTCTCTGCAGCCTGGAGAGTTTTTTCACCAGTGTGATAGGTAACCTGTTGACACCAGAGAGACTCGTTGGCACTGTGAGGGCCATACACCAAATGGTGTCCGTACTCTGGCCACCCTGGCTATCTGGAGGTGTCTTTGCAACAGACCAAACCTAAGAAAACACATTATCTTCCATCTGCCCTTCTATCACAGTTATCCTTTCAGTTAACTTTTTTTTTTTTTTTTTTTTTTTTTTGCTAGGAGAGAGAAGTTTGTTAGATTCAACCCCCCTCGGGATCAGAAACTCCGCTGTCTAAAATCCTAACCTGCAGGTTTAAAAGGATTTCAAACGGAGGCGGAGAAATCCCGACAGGACCTCAGATAAGGGGACGAGCAGCAGTCTGTGGTGCTGTGTCACCAGCACTTTGAGACTGTCCCCAAGAGCAGATCCATTATACACCAACCCAGGCCACAAGACTGAAAGCACCGGAACACTCTGCCTGCAGCACATATGTGTGTAGGCAGCGGACGAAGCCGGGAGCTACTGGCTGTTACTTTTTTTACGACAATGTAGTCATGCCCTGTGGCTCCATTCCGTACTGCAGGCAGTGCTGAGAAACACGTTTTCTGCCTCCATAGCCCATATTTCTAGACCAATGCATTGTTTCACTGAGTGGAGATCACGAGGCACTCCCATGAGGTCCAGTCCTTTTCTGCATTAGGAGGTACGTATTTTGAGTCAGAGAAGAAGGTATGTATCTTTGCATTAAAGACTATCCACAAATTAAATATTTTTTTAAATTGTCATTCAAAATAATTTATGAGTGTGTCACTACTTAAAAAGCCCTTAAGCAACGATTACTGAAAAATCTCTGCATTTCATTTTCTTCTTGAATCCAAGAGAAATTTGCACAAAGCCAGTTGTAACTTCTTGTTGTTCAGTAAATCAGCACATTTTGCACAGCTGCACAGATTTTTTTCTGTCAGCAAGAGAAAAGCAATTTGAAAAATTAAAATATGAAAATGAAGTTACAAGGCACGGAAACCCACCAAGAATATTCCAGAATAAATGCAGCAGCATTAACTTCTTGAAATATAAAACAGTCATGAAGTAGCCAGGGGTTTGAGGGTAGCGATCATTGTTCCCCTCTACTTGTTGCTTGTGAAGGTCCACCTGCAGTCACGTGTCCGGCACAGGGCCCCCGCTAAATCTGCTGATGGACCGGAGAGGCCCATAGTGAAGGCCCACCAAGATGGTTAGGAGGCTACAGTGTACAACAAATGACAAGGAAAAGAGCGTGCTGGGTTCGTGCAGCCTAGAGAAAAGACTGTTACAGGGGTTTCAGCTCTGCCAGGTAGCTGCAGAGATGATGGAGCCAAACTTGACAAGTGCGCACAGTGATAAAACAAGGTGCAACAGGCAGAAGCTGCAGCAGGGGAAACTCCAGCTGGACATACAGAAGAACTTCTTCCCCACAACAGTGGTTAAGGATTAGAAGAACTTGACCAGAGAGGTGGTGCAAGTGCCATCCTTAAAGATTTTCAAGGCTGATCTGGACAAAGCTCAGAGCAAAGTGGCCCAATCTTGAAGTTAGCCCTTGTTCAAAAGCCAGCAAACTGGCCCAGTCTTGAAGGAGCTTGCACTAGATGACCTCCAGAGGCCACTTCCAACCTAAATCCTTCTGTGTTTCTGTAGTTTTATAATAAAAAAACCTCTGTGACTGACTGTTTCCTAATGTGCTGTCCTTAGCTGCTGTCTGTAGCATGTCTTCTCTGCAAGCTCTGACTGGCTCACCTCTCCATGGTCAGTACGCGGAACCTACAAGGCCACCTAATTTCACGTACAATTCCTGTAGCATTTCAGAAATAGCTGCTGAGAACCATCCTTCAGCTAGCTCACCTTGAATCATTTAAGGTGGTTAAGATACCCACCACCTGGCTTTATGTCCTACATGTCTGCATCGAGCACCATGAGTGTTACTTTACAGTTTCTGTTTTGCCCTCCCTTCTCTCCATTACTTCAGCCTTTTTCTTTAGCTGAGGAAACTAACCAAATACTGATACATTAGCAACTGGGTTTCAAAAAAGTTTCAGAACATTTTAATTATGCTGGTTCTCATTACATCTGCATTTCTTATTGGGAGATGCCACCATGTTATAACAGCGTTAGGTTCAGTTCATGATGCTGTTTGCTACTGTGCAGGACCTGGAATTTCATTCCCCAGGAGATTTTGCATTTGTAAAAGTTCAGATGATGGAGAACGAAGAGTTGAAAAAGCAAAGTTTTCTACAGGGTAAATGGCTTTTAAACATCACTTGGGACATCTCAGACCAACATTTTTAGTATTTCAGGCTGTTCCCTGTTTCCCCAACTCCTACTTCACTGCTCTAGAGCGTCAGCTGAAGATATGGGCAGACAGCTGGCCAGAGAGACATTCAGACCTTCAAGGCTCAGAAATCCTGGCAATACAGTGTTCAGGGTATCACCTTGTTGCACAACAAGTTAGCTGGTGAATTTGAAGGCTGAGAAGCCATAGGAAATGGGAGTTTAGGGTGTGGTTCTCAAGAGCCTCACAGATAGACTTCTAGGTTGAGGAGCCCTGGAAAAGATTCAGGGGAGGCTGCCGCAAGTCTGACCGCTATGTTCCTAAGGACGCTTCTTTTCCCCTCCAATAAGCTGATATCTTCCAGATGAAAAGCATTCTGTGAGGTTGTGTGGACAGATATTTAATTTTTTAAATATCAGAAAGAAAACACTAGACTCTTTGGTGCTTAGTCATCCTGCTCATCAGCATTTTGATGTGAAATTCTGCTCCTATGATCTTACTGTAATGAAACAAATAGCTCAGGATCCCTTCAGAGCTGCCAAGGACCTGCAGACTTCCAGAAAACTATTCTGGCTGGGACACAATGCAATCAGCAGCTATCTGTTTAGGTCCAGCTACAAAGAACTGCAGAAGGACCTTACAAGACTGAGCAACTGGGTGATAGAACAGCAAATGAAATTCAATACAGATAAAAGCGATTTATGTGGGGAAAAATAATGCTAACATCATATGTAGAACAACAGGTTCTTAACTGTTGCTCAGAACGTGATCATGAGATTATGATAGAAGATTGGAACTACATGATCTTTAAAGGTCCCTTCCAACCCAAACCACTCTATCATTTTAATTCCACTGAAACACAAACTTGATGTTTAGTAGCATTTAAAAAGCAAATCAGACAACTGGAGGACAAAGCAGACTTGCACAAACATCACATCCTAAGCACCACGTGCAGTTCTGGTTCCCCCACCTAGAAAAGCACATAAAACCAGAAAATTTCAGAAATGTTTGAAAAAGATGGTCAAAGGTCTGGAGCAGCATCCATACAGGGAACAAACAAGTAAGCTATGACTCTTCAGCTTGGTAAAAAGATGACTGACGAGGGATATGACAAGACAACAATGAAATCACAAGCATCCTGAACAAACCAGTCAGCGATCATAGTCTCTTCCAATGCAAGTGCGGATCAATGCAAGTGCAGATCTATTAGCAGCCAAAATAAGCAAAAGGAGGTAATATTTCACACAACAGGTAGGATCCTGGGGCTCCCTGCCACAGGATGTTATTAGCACTAAAAGTCCACATGCTCTTAGGGAGCAACTGGCAAATTAACGGGGAAGAAATATACAAAGGACCATTAAATCCAAAGACAGTATCTCTTGTCCGAGAAACCCTTGAAGTCTGGGAGAATATTCTGGGCAAGGAACATTGTACATTTGCCCTGTTCTTACATAAATTCTAAGAATGTGTTTGGCTACTGTTCATAGGGATTTTCCATTTAGGAAAAGGCAAAAGTCCATTGCTAACACACTTGAAAGTCGTTAAGCCATAAGAAAAGAAAACTGGGGAGGAGTCAATACTTTCAAGGGATGACAAATGAAAAATGGGAGTGGAAGATGCAAAGCATTAGAACCACAGAGGTATACAGGTGAGGCAGGAGTGTACAGGCACATTCCTGAGGGATGGTTCAGTGATGGAGTGCCTAGTTACCCATCCTGCCAAAGCCACATATGGGTAACTCATTCAGAAGAAAAAAAAAATATGATTATTGGCCAATACCTATGTAGCCAACAGCCTGCTTAAATATAACTAAATAGGAATACCAAGTGCAGAATTAAGAAACTTAATTTAAATTTCTAATGCTAGCAGCCACACCATAAGAAGCAACCCAGATTTTAGTAAAAAAAACCCAAACCAAACTCAGATTTAAGAAACACAGAGCAACAAATAAAATAATTAAATACAACCATGTGCTTGATACAAGTTTCAGCGGTAGGTGTGGAAAATCCACCTGGACTGACAGAGATGCAGACACCCCACGAGCAACACACCTTGAGGATACACGCAGCCCTCGGTCCCTCCAAAACGGGCCCTTGCTGGCACCCAGCACGGGCAGCGAGGTGCCTCGCACCCTTGTGTGTGCTGCAGGTCCCCTCACACCAACCGCTGCAAAGCGGAGTGGCAAGGCCATGCGGTGCTACCAGCAAGCCAGCCGACTTTATCAGGCTGTTTGTTGTGAATAACAGAACTGCTGTTGTATCTGTGCTGCTTTACTAGGGGTTGTTTACAAGATTTGTCCTGGAGACAGCAGGGTAGGACTGCAGGCCAAGCTCAGCTCGGGCAGCAACGTGGCACAAGCACACCGACACCTGACGCATGCACCGATTTCCCTTCGCTGTGGCCTTGGATAGGGGTCATTACAGGAGAAACTGCTTCCTTTTACTGATAAGTCTGAAGTTTACAGACAGGAATTTTTCAAGGGGTCTGTATACTTTGAGAAATCTTGTTGACTTTTAATAGGATTCAGACATTTAGGAAAAAAAATGAAACACCCTGGTGGCACAAGATTATGGTATATTAATTTTGTGGCAAAGTATGAAAATTCTAACAAACTTCCAAAGCAATGACTAATGTTAGGTAAATACCGAAAAATGCTACAAAGGAGTAGCCGATGTGGTGTTTTCCCCTAGTTTTCTTTCCAGGTTTTTCACTCAAGATTATTTTCTGAAGGCTCCAGCAGAACATAATCAGACTATTAATTCAGATGCAAGAAACTTTTTCCTATTTCCCGTCTACCACATATAAAACTCCTGCCATCAGTGCGAAAATATACAGTCCTGTGTTTCTAAAAACCCAGCAGTTAACTAGAGAAATCTCACATTTAATATGCACTGCTTGGAAGGATGGACTTAATTTGTGAGCTTCAAACCTAGTAATTTTTAAAGACATCACATTTTCATACTTAACACAACTACATATTACTTCCTCATCTTCCTTATTAAACCGTCTGCAGCAACCCACATTTCAAAACCACCCAAATAGGAGGTTTGGCCACCTGACTTTCAGAGCCCCAGTAGGGCACAGCTCAGCAGACAAACAAAACACACCCCATTTCATCAGGCCCCCTGCCTGAGAAGCTAGGGACAGTGTTTTCAGCCACTACCTGGAGTTTTGGACATCTTCCTTTCTGGCAATCAAGGAAAGAGTAACTAGGACAGAGCAACTGGTGTAAGGAAACTTGCAGCTTTAAAAAAAATGTAAATAATCTGCCATCTCTGGGGTTTTCTGGAGATACAGAGTAAAACTGCTGTTCAGCACAAGAAAATTAAGACAGCCAGTTTCTTGGCTGAAATCTCCCACTTGCACTTGACAGAAAAAAACCAAACCCCACAAAACTCCAAAATGCCAAGAGCAAAGCAATTTCATAGATAATGCGGGAAAATGAGAATACTCAAAGGACTTAAAATGATGTAGATGCGGGCTCTTACTCTATTACAAGTCTAAGGTGTACCCAATTTCAGTCAGTTTATGATCCAACAACCTACTTCAGCTCCCATACACTCATCTTAGCATGCCACTGGTAAGCTCAGGCCAAAAAAATAACCAGGACTGTTCATCTTCTATACTGTTAGCTTTTTGCTGATTTGTCTGGATTGTCTGTATCAACAAGTATTCTTATCAGCTTAACTTGTCATAAGCTTGCATTTTTAGCAGAGTCACTGACTGAAATGAAGCTTGAACTGCTGCTGCTCAGGGGATGTCAGCAGATAGAGTAAAAGCAGGCATAATTCAAAACAAATTCTGGTTTCTTCACTTAAGTTTTAAACACTTGACCTTCTGCTAATTTACGGAGATCATCAGAGCATAAAAAGATTAGATGGATTAAAATCAGTCATCCTCAGGTTTGAGTACTGCAAACTGTGATGGTAATGAGGACTTAAAAAATGACACTGTCTTCCACCCTTCTTTCATTTCAAATGCCCAGTATGTCAGAACAAATATAAAGATACGAAAACCAATGTTAAGTTTCATGCTTCAAGTTTCAAGTTGCTAAATTTTTTCCCTCGTATACTTAAAGAATTAAAAATTATACTTTGCATATACCTCCATTCAAGAGAAAATTCTGCTATGCTGCTTTTCAGCCTACAGGCTGCCAAAAAAGCCCCTGTCCAATCACAGCCCCCGACCCAAAGAACAAACTCAAACATTAGCAAAATACAAGGGCAAAACCTGATTTTTTTATTAACCTACTTTACGGACTCTCAAGAGGAAAATGAGTCCCGTCAATGGTTCTTCATTCCATGGGACTAGTATCTTATCAGAGGACGTGGCATTATTTCACTTTTACATCTCTCCCTCAAGAATACTCCCTTTGATGAAGTAGTTCAAGGGCAGCCATTAGAAAAATTTGTACCAAGGCACAGCAAAGGGATCCAAGCCACATGAGGACTTCATCAGTAAAAACACACATGGTAAAATTCAGTTTGACAAACAACACAAATTATTTGCATCACCGTGGTCCCAGAGGAGGGCAATACCTTGTACCAGTGGTCACTTTCCTTTCAGGTCAAGATGACGGAAGTACAAAGAGTATTGCTGAAACTAAGACACAAATGCTGGATTTTATATTGTAAGTTTCTGAGGTAGCCAACTAATTTTTTTTTTTTTTTTTTTTTAAAGTCAGATTAAGGAAATTACCCTTTTGGACCTTAATAACCTCTTTTAAACAGCTACTATACAACAATATATATACCACCACACTTCTTTTTTTTTTAACTATTATTTCAGCTATAAACAAGTACCTTGCAAAAATTAAAGATTACTCCCACTTGAAGAAATGACAAAGAAACAGATGACCGCAACAGATTTGAGGGACAGTCACAGACTCTTAAACAGGCACATTTCAAGATACGAGTTTGAGGTACACTCAGCATACCTGATAATGTACTTAATGGCATTCACCAGCTGCGCCTGTGAAGCAATTTATCATTCTGAAAAGGAACCTCAGGCATCAGTCTCTGGCAAAATGCATTCTGTATTTTTTTTCCAGGATGCTGTGCAGAGTTTTATTTTGAATAAATGTTAACCAGGCTGTTAGTTAGATATCCTATATATACATTTGTATGCACATTCACACTGATTCCTTTATCCATTAAAGAACCTGCGTAAGTAGTGATCGGATTGGGTGATGGGTGGGGGTAAGCAATCTGAAAGAGGAAAAGATGTTTTTCTAGAACTTATGTGCTTTAAATGAAACCCCAGTTTTTTCTTCTGACACAATCCTTGCCCAGTTACACAGGCGGTTCATTTGTACAAACCCTCATTCCATTTCAAATACGGGCTTTACATTTTACTGGTGCATGGTCCATTGCCAGCAACGGACACAGAAACCCACCAGTAATATGGAGCTTAAAATGATAAAAAGACGACACGCTTGAAGAGCAATCTCTTTATAGTTTTCATTTAAAAAATAAAATAGGCAAAACTTTAAAAGAGGAACCTCCCATTCCAACAGAAATTTTAAAATACACTTCCATGCTAAAAGCAGAAGTCTGGATGTAAGCCCATGGAAGCTGCCAAGTAATGGAGAAAGAAACCTAATCTTTCACATTACTCGTAACAGTGTCTTTGCTGTCCTGGCTTACATAATTGTTGGTATTTTTACTAGATTGATCTAAATTCTCTATTTTATTTTCTACTTCCATAGCACTGCTTTCTACAGGACTGTGGGAAGATTCCTCACCTATTTCTGCTTCCATTTTTGTGACTAAATCATGTTCTTTATCTTCCACATCCATTCCTTCCTCTGTTTGTGCCAACCTATGTTGAACTTCTTCCTCCGTTTTATTTTCCAATTCCTCCTCTTTCCTCTTTGCTTTAAACACTTCAACTCCCATCATCCTCAGGTAATGAAGTCTCTCATTCTTGGGCACGAAGGCACGGAGTGATGTCTTTCCTTGCCAACCACACAGCACTATAGGACACTGAAGATCATCAGGTTTCCTACAAAAAAGCAGTTGTGTTTCGTCAACTATGAGAAAGTTAATCTTCAAAACTTAATTTTATAGCCATATGCTATAAATAAGTGCACAATCTTTAACAGTGAATGCGTTTTATAACTATTGGTAGAAGATGCAAGTATATAGATATAACTTCAATATCTAAACAGGTACCTGCTTGTCTACAACCAAGCAAGCAAGAAAAAATAAAGCTCAGTGCTACTAAATTTCTGCAACAGGGAAAATTTTCTGGCTTTGGTTTCAAAACTAATGTAAGCAACAGCAAGATGAAAGTTTGCATTTAAAAAGTTCTAAAGAGCTTCTAATACTACTTTGTCAACAAAAATGAACAATGAAAAAGTTTAACTTTTTCTATTCCAAATCCTGGACTTCACAGGGAAACAAACAAATAAATCACATGCAGTGATCCTGTGGACCTCTGGCAGAACTACTGGCTCTCCTTTACAAAGCTAAATCCTACAATCGTTTTAGGAATACACAGGCAAGACAGCTTCTTTCCCTGCTATATTCTTTGTATCCTGTCTGGCTTCACTGTTGACCTCACTGTATCTCTGTGCTTCCACTTCTGTTTTTGCTGAGTGAAAATAAATTCTTGCCCAAGTTTTAGAACTCTGTAAATGGAAAGCAACACATCTACTTACTCAGGGTCTGGGTCATACTTCAGAACTATACTTCCCATTGCTATAGGGAAGGGGGGTGGGGAGAACAAAAACAAAACAGATGTGTTATTTGGCACAATGTTAAAATGACTGTAATTTAAAAATGTTCATGAAAACAAGGTTTTTAGACAGCCACACAGCATGGGCTGACTTGCAGTTATCTACATCAGGATAGTTAAACTACAGACAGTATCAGGCTTTACTGTTGTTTTTTTTTTTTTTCCTCCAAACCAAAACATTTATATAGTTACAAGAGCAACTGCCAAGCCTGTCCCCTCCCAAACCCCAAACAAAAAAATCTAATTGCAAAACCACATGATGGATTAATCTAATCAGTGAATCTAGCAAAGAACTTTTACTTAAATAAAATGAACATAAGAGTATGCCAGCCCAAATCTTTTCTTCAATTTTGTCTCATCAAACACTGAAGTACAAGGACCAGTGATCACTTGGAAATAAAACAACATAAACAAAAGGACTTCAGTCCTTTCAAGCCACTCTACATTTCTTCAAGCATCCAGCATAGAGGAAATAAAATTTAATGTAAGTAGACATTGCTCCCCATATTTAAGAAAATAAAATCTGAGTAACTGTATTTGCTACATCAAATAATGAAAAACAACTGCAGATGACAATTTCAAATGACAAACAATTTCAGCTGGAGCACTAACAGGCATAACCATCATTAGCATATATAAAATCTTTGTTAATCAGATACTTTAAATGCTGCATCACAGCACTGCTTCACAGAAGTCACAGGTTTGGCAACTCTTCTGTTTGCTGGAATTCATAAACCTTAAAGGCTGTGATCAGAAAGGACTACAGTTTCTCGTAGCACAGTGGGTTTCAGTAACGCTTACTTACCTAATTAACAAACATATTTAAGATAAATTTAGTCAAAATTTTTAGCACCGTTTATGTGACAGGATTTTCATAGTCTTCTGTGTACTGTATAATAATAATTTTATCATATCACAAATTAGAAGGCTTACCCATGTCTTTGACTTTCTTCTGCGTTTCACTGCTAAATTTACTTAAGAATGGATTTTCCTGGGTTAGCAGGATTTTAACATCTTCTATGCAGACATTTATAATCCTTGCATGAATGAATGGGTATAGAGTATAAATTCCCTGTTTAATAAATAAATACAATTATTTCAAAATACAATCTCTACTTTCTGACGGGAAAATGTTAAAAATGGTATGTCTTTTAGTTAATACCAGAAAACAATTTTCACATTTTAATCCATACCGAAAATGAAAATTGCCGTTAATTTGACAAAGTTAATGGCAGCTGTGCCATAGGCTCTAAGAAAACCAAAGTATCTCCTTTGAAAATACAATTCTAAGTAGTTACCTCTTGTGCTAATCTGAATGCGCATCCGAACTGTTCACCATCACTGTTGCGAGACCAGACTTTTATCCCTGTGTTAATAACCTGCAAAAGGCAAAGCCAATAAGCATCATTAAAGAGTATAAATTCTAAATTACCACTCTGAACTTTGTTTTTTTCTCAAGTGTTTGACTAAATGGAGGAAGAAAGGATAATTCTGCCATAACATTTGCACTGAACACTGAATTAAATTCATGTGAAAATTCATTCAAGAGAAAAAAGAATCCCCATTATCAAAACATAGCTCTCTTTCAATGGAAATGCTTTTTACTCCTTTCCATATTGAAAACTGAACACAGTGAGGAAGCTACTGTCTTAAAATGAGGGCAATTAACTACAAAGATCAAATTTTAATTTTAGTTTGAGTAAGAGTTTTCTGGGTGATTCCAGGAAAGTCAATCAAGGATGCAATTTCAAAAATGAAAAAGCGCTTAATACTAGGACACTATATCCTTTGTAGTACCCAAAGTCTCACTACCTAATATAATGCACCAGTTTCTTAAAATTTTGTCAATTTATGTAGCCATTTCCTGCATGTGGGATAAAAGGATAATTATTTATCCATCTCAAAAGATATGTTGCAAAGATGTAATTAATATCCTTGGAGATTTTCAAGATTTGACTGGATGAGACCCGGAACTGTATCTGACCTAGCTTTGAAGTCAGACCTGCTTGGGGCAGGAAGGAAGCTAGAATAGATGATCTAATTCTAACTTAAATTATTCAATGACTTTTAAGACAAATCTTTAGTGTTTGCAAGGCATTTTCCATGGGGATTCATATAAAAAAAATTTTTTTTCAAACTCACAAAAACTACTTCTTACACCATTATCATTCAGCCTAACAACTTTTCAGAATGATCAGTTGTTGAAATCACTTTGAAACAATGTCCCCACATAACACAGCCAGCTAATAATTCAGCTGAGGTTATCTGTTATTTTTGGTATTTAAAATTCTTAATACTCTCATAATTAAGGGGCTCATAAATACAACAGTGTCAATGTAAACTTGTGAAGGCACCTGAAAATAGGATGAAAATCCTCGTACACACACAGCAGTTACATTTTCCCTTCCTCTACTTTTAAGTTCCCTTCTATGTGCCAAAAACCATACTTATTTTAACTTCATTTCTTTAACAGAGGGACAGAGAGGAAAATGTTTATTCTAACTGAAAACAAAAAAGGCCTATCAGCTTGCTATAATCCTCTATATAAACAATAAACTGAGTAATAAAGTTCAAGGAGACATCCAGTGATGCTTACGATCTCTGTTGCAAAAAACCGAAGAGATGAACCATACCTTCATCTTCTCACTGTTGTTCAGAAGCACATTCCTTAGCTCCTTAGAAACCATGTACAGCTGTCTTTTCTTTCCTTCTTGAGTTCGAGTTAGTAAATTCATCTTGGGAAACGATGGGTCCAATGCATAAAACTTCCTGTGGCCATAATACTGGTTTTGATTAACTGAACAATGAAATTACATACTCAAAATGCAGGGGGTTGACCCACTTCCTTAAGCTATCTCTGCAAACACTTTGGGCTCCCAAACACAAAAGATCAGACTTTCTAAGATGCGTGACATCAGAAAAGACAAGCTGTCATAGACACCAAGATACACTTTCAAACTTCCAGTGCAAACTATCATTGATTCTTTTCATTTAAGAAGAGTTTAATTATTGGGGAGAGGGACACCTGCTGCAAAGTTAGGGAAAAATTTTTACATATGGCCAACCAGACCCACCTTTCATAATGAACTGAACTACTAATATTCCTAAAATACTAGGAATCTTACTGCCAAAAGAGAAACATTTTTTTCTTACTGGATAGGAAGGAACAATGGATCATCTTCAGGGAGAAACACAAAAGGGTCTTCTTTAAAACCAAACAACTTCATTTTTTTAGATGGTGGTGGTCTAAAAAGAAAGTATCATTACATTGTCAATTTTAGTAAGAGTGCTTGGTTTGAAATCAGTATATTCAGTTCATTTAGTCAACGCTTGCCTTATGGTAATGACAGTATGCCAAACAGAATACTGACATTTTTCTGTGCTTCACTAAGACAACACTACCCACAATTTAACTTCTTACAATGAGGAAGTGAAAGCAATGCTTGAAAACAGAAACCACAAAAACAAATAAAGAGAGATTTCTGAGGGAGTAATTGTGAAGACAGTAAAGCTCTTCCATAAATTAACTTCCGGAAGTACTTTTTTCTTCAACAGAGGATAAAGGACTAACAGACTTTGCAAATGCTAATAAGAAAAGTGGTTATTTTCCTAACCTGCTGAAACACAAGATAGAAAATGTGGAAACGTAGGACGACTGAGCAAAATCGTTAATTTTTCTTGAACAACTTCTAAATGAGTCCAGTAACTGAAGAATTCTGTAGAAGCAACTACAAAGCTGTTACAGGACAAATTCATAGGCTTGGTTCTCTTACCCACACACTCCTTCCTTTTTGCTTTGTTCAGTGTCTGAATTCTGCAATTCTTGCATTTTCTTAGACTCTTCATCTTCAGCAAGTGTTGGCTCTTCAGTAATACATTCAGAACCATTATCTGAATTCGCTGCTGTTACTTCAGTATCTCCTGTTTGTTGCAGTAATTTCTGGTGAACCTATTTCAGATTATAGTATTTTCAATAAAGCTAAAGTAGTATCTAATTTGTCTGTGTTCTCTCTTTGCATGTGCTTAATTCTTATCAATTTGTATGTCAGTGCTTAAACATACCCATTTAGGGAGCAAATCTCATTACTAAGTCAAGATACCATTGTAAATTGCATTTACCTCTAGTACTGATCTGAACAATTTCTTACGAACTGTCCAAGAAAGTTATTTTTGTACCATTCACAAAATCACGTCCTAGCACTCACAGAGAAGACTATTTTAAATCACGATCTGTTGTTTTCCTCCTAGAACTCAGTGACACACACATTCAGCTGCTGCACACTTTCTGTACGAGTGCTACAACATTAAACTTAGAACAGCAGAAGCTATTTGGATGACACTTGCTTCTGAATAAATGCTTATTCCTTCTTGCCACATACATGTTACTCATAAGGTGTTCTAATGAAGCAAATCAAATAGTAGCAGCTAAAACGGATTCACACAGGAAGTTTCTCTCAAAAAGACAATCTTAAGAGATCAAACAAATCCTGTCAATTTAAAATCGTGTCGACAGGATTTTAAGACAATTGACAACAAATGGATTAAAGTCAAATGGCTGAAGCTGCTACTGCTCCTAACAGTTTTATATCCATTCCCACTGCTGCTGATCTGCTAGACTAATCTGCTAGTGAATCACTCCTGAGCAACCAGAGTAAGATAAACTGAAATCAGAATTAGCTTACAACACAGCAGAAAAAAGCCTTCAGCAGAGGGACCACACACAGCTCAAGGAACTGACAGCTTTAGCTACCCAATCTAATCTGCTTCTGTAAGTCTTTCAAAGCCTGAACTTTAACTTCAAGTTTTATCTTGCTATTTTACTATGATTTTAAAATCCCCCCTCTTTTTTTTTTTTCTTCTATTTTAAAAGGAGACTTTCTTTTAAAGTTCTTAAGGGATTTAGGAATTTACTTTTAATTGACACACTGAACTATAACCAAAGGGCAGAAAGTTACAGGATGTTTTCAATTCTGTAAGCTTTCAAAAAAAATGTTATTAAAAGTTAACATTTTAGCTCTTCTAAAAGATGTTACCTTAGGCTGGCGTTTATTCCATGGCATTGGAGACTTTTTCACTAACACAGCCACAAAGAAACCTCCTGTGTTCTGGTGATGTGGCAATATCCTAAGACTAGGGGGAAAAAAAGAAAATAAAAATGTTGCAGTATATTCATCACCAGCACTCAGGCTCTCACAAAGTACTAAAAGTGTAACATTTACATTTACTTGGAGGGTAAACTAAGTATTCCTAGTAGGATTGTGCAGATTTATCAAGCTAAAAAAAGGATCTAAAATAGAGCATTCTGGCAAAATAACTTGCATCAGTGCAATGCATTCACTTAACCATTCACATCTGAGCTTTAAGACTCATTTCTAAACATTATTTTTAGAATAGCTGTGGGAAGTCTTTCATAGCAAATAAGTCACACTGCTAGAATGTTAAAGCTTTACATAGTTTTTCAGTAATTTTGGCTATGTATCTCTATTGGTCAAAGAATTTGACCTACCTGTCAGTACTTATTCCTTGTAAGCAACTTTCAGTAATTTCTCTCACTTCACTGGAACTTAAATATTGCGTACCGCCATTACATATGAAGCAATCAAAATATTCAGACCTACACAAGCACAGGTCTGTACTGCCACACGTTCTTAACCTAACCTAATTATAATTTGCCCACCACCATACGAGGTGATAATCAAAGCTTCATAAAATCTACTCTGGCAAAACTTACCAGCGCTCTAGATTCATTGCCTTTAGCTTCTCTTCATCTTTTATTGGAAACATAGTGGGACGTATTTGTGTTTGTCTATTTGAAGGCACATCTTTCCACTCTTCAAACCACTGTCCATCTTTCAGCATTACCTTCATAGGAATAAATATAAATAGTGTGAAGAATACAGGTCACTATTTTACAAGTTTTAATTTAAATAAGTTCAAACCAAGGTTCAGATGCCAAAAAGAGAAGTTATTTTCTGGTATAGTAAGTTAAGTTCTTTGAAGTGTATGGTTCCTTTGTGCATTGTATAGGGACACTTATGAGATTCTTGCCAGCTGTACCTCTTTGCTCCACTTTGTATGCTTCAAAAAGTGTGCAGTCAAGTAAAGATCAACTGCAGTGATCTCTGGTAACCTGCTAGAACATACAGAACACCAAAATCCAAAGGAAGGACAGCGGTGGAATATATAAGAAGATTAGTAAGCCATAAGATTTAGGATACACTATTTTTTCTCCATTGGACTGGCTGTGAAGCATCCTGCTGTAGGCAGCTTCGAAGCAGTATACAAAGGAAAAGGGCTACTGCAGTCTAATAGAGACTAGAAATGAGGAATCCAAATTTCATTACATAAGGTGCAAGAGTGCAACACAACAGCTTGGTAAGCACAGAGCGCCATGATATAGGCATACACAGGTCACACATAGAGATGCTTTCAAGGAAAGTTACTGAGGAATCACGTCCCCATGAATTTTCTAGTGTAAGTATCTTTATCCAGGACTCAGAACAATATATAAATCCACTCTAAGATACTGTGTGGACATAACATCACATCACTCTAAGAGTCAAAGCTTTTGATGAACTCTTAAGATACAAGCAGGTTAGAGCCCCAACTCTTGCAGCAAGGCATTTTGAATGCTCTTTAAGCAAGAATACCAAAGGAAAAAAACCAACCAAACAAACCACCAAACCGGGAAAATTTGACTTCAGAGCTCTAGATGCCTCATTCTATACTGGCCACCAGCACTGTAAGAAAGGTCACATCCACAGATGCATGGGACAAATGCATAATATTAATGACTGAAATGAAGTCCTGTTTTTGTGGTTAAGTCAACAAAATAGATAAACCACAGCAATGGTGACTTCAGGACCGGCACGTTCGATGAAATGCTTTCATAGATCTTGCTGTGATTGACTTGAAGGTTTAATTAAGTGTTCTACTGAAAACTGAAACAGAACGTTTATCTAGATTACAATTTGACTGAGAATGTTAGAACCCAGATTTCAGCATCATGAAGTCTGGCATTTATCAGTCACTGATCAGATCACACTTAAAATATTGTGCCTTTGCATATTCCTAAAATGGAAATGACTGTACTTCTAGAATTAGTATTTCAAGTCCAAATATGCTACGTCATGCTGCTAGATGGAGGCAAGACAGACTGTGGTTCTGAACTGCTCTTCTTTGGAAGTCATGAGTTCAGCTTGAGAGAAACAAACAATGGGACTGATAAATAACTGGAAGCACAAACAACTCTGGAACTATTTTGGATGTACTAGAGTAACTGCCTAACAGTACTGCTCTGTTCAGTTTTGGTTTACCAGCCTAACCACACAATGTAACTGGTAGAATGACAAAGCATCAAAGAAACGTGTCGAACTCTTCTCTACTGCACATTTCACTAGCCTCTTGTTAGGGCAGAATTAAGACTAAGAGTGTTGCAGAAGTAGATTACCAGATCTGGAGGTAAAAAGATTTCTTCCTTCAAGACTCTGAAATAATTCATTGAAGTTCACTCGTCGTCTAGCTTAAGGAGAGAGTACTGAACGCTATTTCCAAGCACCTATGCATCCCCTTGAACAAAACCTTATTTTTATTTTGCTGTTTCCAGAGATCTACAGTCAACTGAGGCTCAGGAATATTCAATGTAATCACTAAGTTGCAGAGCTCCCACTGAACAAACGTTTCACAAGGAAACAGAAGATGACACCAAGTAAAATCAGCACCAAAGCAAGCAAATATATTCACTGATGAGCTAGACAATGAGGCTTTAAAAAATACAGTAGCAGCGAATAAGGGCTGAAGAACGTCTGGCAAACTTTTAAGAGATTTTATTAGCCTACTTTTAAAAATACCTATTAGGGAGATTTATATTTCAACTGCAAACACAGAAATAAATGTTACAGGGAATATAACAGACTTACTGATCTTCATATATATATAGTAGCTTTATACAGTTAAAAAAAAGTAAGATTGAGATCATAGAGCCACAGTTATGCATTTTACATTTATACTTCAGGTACAAGCATACCATTTATACTTTTGGAACTGTAAGAAGAAAGAAATCAGCTAGTTTCTAAGCTGGATTTCCAATGGCAGAACATAAGCAAATGTTTATTCCATGCGTCTTGTTCATTAGCTTATACACAGGCATAAACCTGCAGACCACCATTTCAAGAGACTAGTGAAATGGTGAGAGAAGACAGAACAACCAACGGCGTTGCAAAGGCACATGCTCATAATTAAAATTTAATCAGAGCTTCTTTCCTTACTACCAGGATGGCTTTCTACCCTTTCTTGATTATACCCATAACAGGATACTGAAACAGCTTTGGGATTTTTTTTTGCTGCTCCCTACTAGTCTGTTTCCAGACTTGGAATCACATAAGATTTGGAACAAAATACATGACTATTAATATTCTAGAATTACTCACATCCCTGCAAGTTTTACAGCTTATTTCCAGGAAGGGTTTAACAGCTTTTACTTCCAAATAATTTAACTGAACCAGCTAAAGAACTATAGTATCTAACACTCACAGACTGTAAAGGACAGTGGAGGAGGGATAACTTTCAAAAGTGGCTGAAATTATGTTGCCATCTACAGGCCACATGCACACAGTAGAAAAGGGAATTAAGAAAGCATGAGAGACAGAGCAAAGAAAGCTGGAGGAAAATGAGGACAGCAGATGAAGAGACAAGAACTTACCACCAGAAAGATCTTTAGCCCTTTCCTCTACAATGCCATACCGTCTAAAACTCTAAACAGCAAATCACTATCATCACTTCAGCTTAATCTAATGTTTTGAAATGCTATTCTGCAAAATTTCCCTAATGTAATGTTCTACCACAGACCAAGAACTTCACAGAAATATCAGGTTAAGTACCTTCCATTTTGTAATTCCTGGCATCCTCTTCAAGCCTGGTAACTCAGAAGAGACATCAGCAAGTTCTAAGGCACCTGAAATTCCAAGAATATAAATATTTTTGAAAACAGAATTTGAGAGTCATGTTCCTAATTAACTTCTACAAAAATAGTTTTTCTTCAAGTTTTAAGACCACACTGCTTTTTAAAAATGTCAAGGAACAAAATATTATACAATTACTGTATAATTTACTGTAAACTAACAAGAAAGACGGTAAGAACTGTTCATAACAAATTAACTGTTCACCTCTAAATTAAACGAAATATAATGGTTAGATACTTTCTGTAGCGGCTGCAGAGAATAATGCTCTACAACTTGTATCATTAAACATTAATGTTCCAGGATGCAGTCACATAAGATTTTATTCTCACTTAGCATTTGGATTTACTACACTGGTTAAGTATTTTTCAGAGAAATACTCTTCCAGGATGACAAAGTCTTTTAAAATGCTTGATACATTCTCATTTTATGGACTTAGTCTTAATATATTCCAGTGTGAGAGGAAAAAAAAAATTGTTATTTTTTGAATGAAAAGAAAAATTCCAAAATGTTTAACCATAAGGTAAGTACTATCAACCTAACAGAACAAAAGGCTATGTACCCAAAATGTCAGATTGCTGTAAGAAACATCAACAGAGTTTAGCTTAATCTACAGAATAAAACCTTTAAGGTTCCTGAAGTCCAGAAAGAATAATATAAAAATATACTGTTTAAATAGGTGATCTCTCTAGCAAAGAATACCCTTTAAATTTCTTTTTTGTGAATACTTACTTATTTAAGTTAGGTAGGCTTTCCTTCCTGTCGCACAGAATTTATCAGCCTGTTCTACATGACTAACCATTTACTCTTAAGTGACAGTTTAAGCAAGTCTTTTAAATAAATGAGAAAGTGATACATGAATTCATGGACAAATTCCAAAATGATATTTCAAATCTGATTAAACTTGATGTCTGCATCTGTCCTTCGAATATTCTTGCCTACCTACAGCGACTTCAACTGACGCCTCAGGACTACACCACACTGATCAGGCACTAAACAGTCCACCAGAAGTACTACAATTCCCTGTAGAGAAACATGGTACAAAAGTGCCTTTTCCTTACTCTTTCAGCCCTAAGGGGAAACCAGTCTCTGACCTGCTCCACAAGTAGCAGTGTAACACAGTGAGAGGAACCAAGTTAACACCGAAGAACCAACAAAACTGGACTAACCTGAGCAAATCCTTGATGTCCAATGCCCCTTGCAGACTACTGCACTACCTCACCCTTCTTTAGTTACACGTATGTTCAAGCCCCAAGGATAACGTTCACTTGCTGGGACACACTGCAGCCTCCAAGTAAGCCTCAAAATACCTTTTTTTTTTTTTTTTTTTTTTTTTGAGGTATTTTCACATGCCACAGCCAGTCAAGATCCTTACTTCCAAGTACTGAATTTGCCCCGGATGCTGCAATTGTTGGCCTCCATGAACATCCGCACTGCTTCACGCTCCTAGCCAAACTAGTCCTTACTTCCTTCCAATCTTGTCATCGTTAAAACTTAACTCTGGTGTACCACAGCCTTCAATAAGCCAAGCATACCACAATGTACTGGAAACATGTCTATGCTGCTCTTTCACTCAGTCTGCCAAAGAAACTACCTCTAAATAAAAATGTCCTTTGGAAATTAAATATAATTCCTAATTATCTGCAGGCATTTAAGCTAAACTGCTGTTTCTGAGACAATGAAATTTCATGCACAATTTGGGGCCAGAATAGTGACTGGCACAAAGAAAACATTAGACAAAACAGGCCATTCTACTCCCAGAACCAGCTCAGCTCCAGGGGCAATACAGCTGCTCCTGCTCTGTACAAGGATCAACTTAACAAGGTCTGGGGAACTTTTAATGCAAAACCCAATTAAGATGTCTCCAAACTTCAGGTTACTGACACAGAAAAAACAGTGTTCGACAGCTCAAGGCTAGCAATTTGGGCTACTAACTCAACTACCACAAACTGATGCAGTGCAGCTTTCTCAGCTCAATTTTTCCACCTCTTGTTACTTGACGTGATGGACACTTAAGTAAGCTTTCATATGCAAGTCAGAAGTGTAAAAAAACCCACAAGCTTAACGACATTAAAATTCCAAACATCTCAAAATTTGGGTCAAAGGATGCTAAAGGTATCAGACTCCCACCTACTGGTGCACAACATTTCTCTAACTGTTTTAAGTACACTTTGGACTTCTTACTCCTATAGCATACAGCAGTAATGTCCCGTGCCATGTCTTCCAAAGGAAATACGAATGTCAGACATGAACTCCAACCAGTGGAATGGGTTAGCAGAAGCCAGATAACACAGACTGAATTCCACTGATCTGCAGAAGTCTTTTGTGTACCACTAACCCAACTTCTTCAGGCTTTATATTTGCACCTGATTTAGGCCCATTCAAGAAGGCTGCCCAGATCAACACCAATGAAATCCTAACGGTATCAAAAAATTGCTGCAGTTTTGCATACTAGGAGCACGTTACCCACACTAAGCTTATTACTAGTACTATCATGCGTGTATCCTTTTTTGGGCTGAGGAAAAAAAAGATTTCTCCACTCCATCCAAGCTCGCATTCTCACCTTGACTCTTCTCCAGCAGAGATGCGATCACAGCTTCGTTCTCAATGGGATTCAACGAACACGTAGAATATACCATTCTCCCACCTTCCGCCAGCTGTTCAACACCACGGGTTGCAATTCTTAACTGCAATCTAACAGAACACTCTTGATTTAGCCAGGTATCATTCAGGAACCAGAAAGGTTTACCATCAAAGTTTTTGCAGGTAAAGCTATATTGCAGACACACAACTCTCCATGGACTAAACCAGCACTGACTAGGTTCCACAGCTGTCACAAGTACACAATTTAAAGTCAGTTTTAAACTAAGTCAGCTTAGTGCAGTCTATACTGCAGACACATTTACAATTACACCTGTTAAAACAGCAATTAGGTTAAACGTTAACACTGCATAACTTTCAACACAGCATGCAGTAATTTGTTCTTTCTAGTGTCCCATCAAGTTTATAGTAAAGTACTCAACACTAGACAAGTAACACCCCAAAACCTGACTTTTCTTCTCAGAAATCTAGTTAAAATGAGGAGCAATCTGACTATTACAAATATTATGGACAATACAGCTTAGCTAACATTGGCCTTCTGAGAAAAGCTTCACTGAGACAAACCACCAGCTTATACCCCACCTGCAAACTCACAACTAAAATAAAACCTGTAATTATGAGTTACCGAACGATAACAAGTCACCGCAGGTCAGCTGAGTTACAGTAACTGATGGCATTCCCAGCTTGTTACAAACACACAGCAAAACGTTCTAAACTTTTTCATCTGTGTGTCATGAGCCTGCACTAGCCTAAACACTTATCTACCACCATGTAACATAAATCAGTCTTAAGAAACCAAAACCATTTATGTATGATCGCTAGTATTCTAAAGACTTTAAAATATTACTATCAATCTTACAAGTTTCTGCATTTTCCAACAGTATTTTACCAGCTAAATGCTAGGAATCCCAACCAAATGATTTATTTCCTGTTTTATTAGCTACCTTGCCTAAATTAATTCAATGAACATTCATACGTTAGATATTCATAACAATACAAGCAATTTAGATCCACTACTCGCTTCTGGAACACTACACTTTCTGAATAGCACACAAGCTCTTCATTTGAGAGAAAAGCAACACTTCTTAGAAGTCTCTGCTTTGTCACATATTAACATGTGAATGCATGCAGATGTTAGAGATGTGGGAAAAGGAGGAGAGAGAAATGAAGAAGTGCAGATGTGTAACAAGCATTTTTACCCATGGAGCTGCAAACTGTTTTGTGTTGTCCACTTTTTCCATACATCAATGTTTTTCCTCATGGTTCCATCTCCACTGTAACAGATTGAACAGATTTCTATTATTTGTGGGTAAGACTCATTTCATATCCAAGTCATTCATAGCAGAAAATAAGTAACAGCCCCCCTCCCATATTAACTAGTTCTCCTATGCTGTACTGCTTGTTTCTACACTATCTTTGTACTTGAGTATCCCCAGTGTAAGTTCAAAACTTGAAGCCCTTCAGCTGACCAAATTTAAGTACCACTTGGAATGAAAAATGTTCATTCTAATTTAGTATCCCCTCACCTGAGACAGTTTAAGGCATTCACCTGTTTTGGAAGTTACTATAAATGATAACCAAGCAACACAAAAAGCGTAACTCAGCAACACTAAAATTCTAGCACTGCACTTAGTGCAATAAAATCTGTGTATTGAAGATTACATGCTAGATACCTGCAAGGGACGTCACATAAAATCCTGTCATAGAAGAGGACTTCTTTTCTTCCATCAACATCTATTTGTAGATTAGGAATACTGGAGGCATCATGATTTACCACCATGATGCACGGACTGTTTAATCTTTTAGCCTGATGAACCAGCAAATAGCAGCGCTTGTTGTCGACATCATTAGCAATTACAAAACCCTCTGGGAACATAAAATAGTGGGAAGATGCTTTACTATTCAACAGCTAAATAATTGTACATATTTTATTACCTTATCTTCAAAGCTTCGTAAACCTTTCACTACAGATTTCTACTTACAAGACTGCTTATGAATAGAGGACCCCTTAATGAATGTGAAATAACATAAAGTATGTCTAGGTTTAACTGATGTGTCAAATATAGTCTCAAGAGCACTAGCTTCCATACAGTAACAATAGAACACAACCAAGGGCCTTTCAACTTTTCAAAATAAAACCCTTGTAACAGAAAAATCCTCCACTGCCACTGATCGCTGTACATCAGCAGATTTTCAGTAGAACGTAGAAAGAATCCACTCCCCCTAACTTGATACCTTCTATTTTCTGGAAGCATCTAACTGAAAGTAAAGATTTTGAAGCTTAAAGAAAAAAGATAAATATCACGACCATTTTAAGGCTACAGCAGATTAATCCAGTGTTGCAGGATACCACTAAAACAAAGGGCTCACGGGCCACCATCTACTAAGTAAACCTGATTTATATACAAAAATTAAGCTCTAATCACATCTACCACAGTCTGAACTGTGAAGATATAGAGATACACCTATATACATATATATAAATTCACGTCTCTCCTTCAAGCCGAGGAAGCCCACAAAATTGTAAGGAAAAGGTGGGGTACTTCCTATCTCATATCACTCAACCACTCTGGAAATTCAGTATGTAGTTAAATGTAGTTACTTATCTGAGATACTAAAAATAATCCTCAAGAAAAAGCAGAAATTCAAAGTCATAGAAGTTTTTGGTAGTTTTTCCAGACTTACTGGGAAAAGGAACATTCATGTCTGCGTGCAACATTTCAATGAGTTGTGCAGTCTTAGATCCAGGTGCAGCACACATATCTAGAATCTACAAACACCAGAAAATTAAAAAAACCCACCTCCTACCTCATATTTTTTTAACTACTTCAGAAATTTTAAACTAAATATGTTTGAATACACTTGCACAACTAGGATTATCCTGAACACTGATTTGTAAAAACATAAAAGTACAGTTTCGTTCTTTGTATGCTTTATCTCTGAAGGTCTAAAATACAAAAAGGACTTTTGTTTGTAGGGAACAAATACATCAGCTGAAAAAAATCCGAAAGAAAAATCTGAATCTAGATACAGGGATATGTCCTTGTATCAGCTCACAGGCAATTCCGACTGAAGTTAACTGGAACTTCACATATACACACACACGTCAAGGGCAAAGTTACATTCAAAAGCAAGTAGTACTTTTCTTTATCTATCAATAAATTAATCAGAGGCTATCCAACACCGTTGATTAAATAGGTTTTATAAAAATGGACTGCTATCCCTCCCCACACCTTTTCATTTTAATGCAAAAAATTGGGGTAGCATAAACTGCTTGTTGCTATATCCTGGAAGCAGCACTTGGAAGTCTTCGAAATCACCCTCAGGCAGAACAGAACAGCATAGACACCACCACCTGATTTCTAGCATAGTTCTCCCTCATGGTTCATCACGAACTTGGTTTGTGATCAAGAGTCACTTTCACAGCAAACCATCTGACAGCTAACACTGCTTTCTTAAGGAAGCTTAAAATCTTTCCTCTTGCCTATTTACAAACTTTTCAGAAACATATGACTAACTTCTGGACCTTTAGCTCCAGAAAAAGTTAGCTGAAGTCACGCAACAGGGTAAAAGATGGGGATGGATTGGCTCAGACCCCAGAGAAATGCAAAGAGCATTTACTGAGAGCTTCAGAGAGCATGTGATAGGTGCTGCCACACAGCAGTGTTAATGCATCATGAAACACACTCAGTAATAACTGTGTCACATCTGCTGTTAAAAGTGACAGTTGTGATGATACCGGTTGCTACTTACTTTGTAGGTAATGCAAAAGATAATGAAGAATAAGCAAGCCTAAACATGCTCTAAACTTGCCCAGCAAACTAATGGTGAATGAAAACTAAACTGCGAAGGACAGATTAAAACCGCACACAACTACAGAAAGGTTTGACAGTCATCAAGTTTATCCTTGTGCAAGAATCATCATGTAAGACATCAAACATGTACAGAGAACATGCCAGTTAAGCACTAAAGCAACCTGCAATTCTGGTCAAAACCAGCAGCTCAGAAAATAAGGCACTAAAGACCATAAAAGGTCCTACATGACAACAGCCAAGGAACTGTTACAACAGCTATTCGCTATCTTGTCACAAGAGAGGATAAAGAACCTATTCTGGGTCTCACTTATAAGCAAATCCGTGAAATCTTACATGCATTTCTGCAAAGTGTTTGCTGAAATACAGTCACCAAAGTTAAACATTCAATGCAAAAAACCATACAGTTAGCTTAATATATGCAACATAAGGTGTGTACAAAAATATTCACACAACTTGTGTCTTACATTAAGTAGAACGCATTCACTACCCGTTCAACCCCAGATAAAACTCAAAACGTACATGTGACACATTAGTACTGAATATACCACCCAATTCATTGTTCATTCAAGAGAGATGAGAAGATCTTGCCTCATGTACAATAGCCATCAGCCCCATGTCATACATTGGGTTGGGGTGAGAACAGAAGAAAACAAACTGAGAAGTTATGTATGCTAACTGATGTTAATTCAAAACCGAGTATGTACAAACAAGTCTTTAAAACATAGGTTAAAAGTTTGAAAAACTTTAAATTTCAAGATGCACAACATAGCTGCTTGAGATAGCAAGGTGCTTGTAACTAGCTCGTTAACTTAACAGATTAAGAGAGTAAGGCCATGTGACAGATTCATTCTGCAAACACGCACAGAACATGCAAACTTCACTAGGGTTAGAACAAGAAGCTTGCTACCATATTCCACAATTTGCCATTAGAAAATATCACAGACATTCCTCAGACACCTTGGTTAAAGTCAGCAACCTATTTAGCCAACACCAACAGCATGTTTCAGCTCACCCAAATTATTCTGCCTAACGTTTATAGAGCAGAAGTTTGCAACTTTTTCAAAAGGCATAGAGGGGTAAAAACTATCTGGTAGAGAACATTATCATTTGGATCTGGAAAACTACATCTGCTCACAGCGTGATGGATAGCAAGTAGTTAAAAGCAGTCATCTTACTTTAAAAGGAGGTTGAAACATGAATACATAACTTAAGATGCAACTAAATACATTCAGACTTTGAAACTATATGATTATGCAACTACTAACCTAAATGTTTTTTACAGGGTATTATATAGCTGAAAAAGCAGATGTTCCTCTGACAGCGTATTTGTGATCTGAACACTAGTTGACTGTTGTTTATGTACAGAAAGCATAAAACATACCAACACAATTGTGTATCAGCATTGATACTACTGTTGTAATTTACAGTTTAATTGAACTATCTTCTAGGAAAAAAACTAGTACGCAGTATATTCCAGAGTTACCTTATGATGAGGGTTAACGTTAAGCAGCAGAGGTGGGATCATACTAACAGCCTCTTGACGACTGATATTTCCCTTGAAAGGAAAAAAAAAACCAAAACAACAAACCCAAACTTTTTTATATCACAGAAGAATGCATTACTTTTGCAATAAATTTTTTAAAACTCTATGTAGTAAAACAATAAAGCATTTTATCAAACACTATTATCATCTTAGGATTAAATTTTATTAACATTTAACAAAAAAATCACAGTATTTTACCCAACTGAAATTTCTGATGATTGCATACTTACTCCAATTTTATTAATTCTATTGATATAGTTTCCACTCAACAGAAATGAGAAACTGGCTTCAACCAAGTGAGAAACATCCATCACTAAAGGTAACTCTCATTACATACGCACACACACTTTTACCAAATTGAAACATCTGTTTTCAAACACCAACTATTTTACAGGGACTCATTTTCACATTCCCAAACAAAAAAAAAAAAATGCAGTTTGTTTAGGATAAAAATTTGTAACTGCAGTTACATGCTGGAACCATGGGATAAATCACTGTCAACATCAACATAAAATCCAGATTCTCCTGAGCTACTCAACTTCTGAGAGAAAAGGTACAGTCTCAGTTTCTCATAATGCATTTGAATAAAACACCGCTCAGGACAGGAGAGAAGAAAAAAAGAAAAAGAAAGTAAGATCTATCCAAAACTTACACATTCTGTCTCGCTAACCAGAAACTGATGAAACTTTTCCAGCTGTGGCGACTTGCGTAAGATTTTTCTACTCAAGTTGGTGTGCCAGGCTAACTCTTCTGGATACCTGGGGGGAAAAAAAGACGGAGAAAGGGCAGAAGTTGAAGACCCCAACCCCTCAGGCTCGACACCGGGGACACGCAGCGCGCCTTACTCCACGGCCAGCTCACCTACCAGCTCAGCGGCTGCGGCATTTCGACTTTCTGGCCATCCACCTCCAGGTCCTGCAGCTCTCTGAAGTACTTCTCCCTCAGGCAGTGCAGGATCTCCCTGGCGTGGCTGCAGGGCAGAGACGCGCACCAGGCGGCCGGCTGGGGACGCGCCTTTCCCCGCCAGCCGGCACCGGCCCGCCCCGGGACCCAGGGCAGCGGCGCGCCGGGCCCCGCCCGCCCCGCCCCGCGGCCCTACCTCCGGTAGCCGGTGATGCGCAGCGTGGCGGGCAGCGGCTCCCTCAGCGCCGCCATGAAGGCGTCCCACTCGCCGGCGGGCACGATGCCCAGCTCCCGGTAGTACCGCTCGAACAGCTCGTTCTCCTTCACGATCTCGGGGTAGCCACCGGCCCAGCCCTGAAACACGCCGCCGCCGTCAGCCCGGCGGCCCTGCCGCGCACCGCCCCGCCCCACCCCGCCCCGGCTCTCACCGCTTGGTCCCCGCCGCCGCCGCCCCGCTCCTGCCGCTGCTGCTGCTGCCGCCTGCGGTCGCGCGCCCGGCGGCCCATGGCGACCAGGAAGCGGCCGAGCACCCTCGTCGCAGCGGCCCCCTCCGTCCTTCCCGGCCTGCAGCACCGCGGAACCTAGGCTGCGGCGCCGCGTGCTCCCGGCGCCGCGCGCATGCGCGGGCCCGCCCCCGGCGCTCTTTCCGGGCGGCAGCACGTCGCGCCGCCGCCGCCCCGGCGGGACTTCCGCTCTCAGGCGCCCCTCCCGCACGCAGCGGCCCCACCAACCGCCGGCCGGGGGCGGGAGGGGGCGGTGTAGGCCACGCCCACCCCCGCGCCGATTGGTTCGCGGTGCCGGTGGGCGTGGCTCCCGCCGGCCGGTGAATGGAAGCACCGCGGCGCGGGCGAGCTCGTGCAGGTGGCGGGGGATGGGGGCCGGCAACGCGTGCGAGTTCTGGCGGCGGGTGTCGGGCCCGGAGGAGCAGCGGCTGCTGGAGCTCCTCTCCTACGGGCTGGTGGCCCTGGGCGCCGCCTCCGCCGTGCTGCTCTGCTTCATCCCCATGCCCTACGGCCGGTACTCCTCGCGGCGCTTCGGCTGGCTGCTGCCCGCCCGCCCCGCCTGGGCGCTGCAGGAGCTGCCCTCCCTCCTCGTCCCCCTGGGGCTGGCCGCCTGCGGCGGGGCGGTCGCCGCCGCCTGGCCCAACCGCCTGCTGCTGGGCTGCTTCGCCGTGCACTACGCACACAGGTGCGGCCCTTCGGCCGGGGCGGGGGCCGCCCTCGGGTGCTCCTGCTCGGGCCCGCCCGGGGGGTGGGGGGTGGCGGGGGGCGGGCGAAGCGCGGGTCGGGGTCCGTCTTGATGGACGCGCCCGGCTACTGCTTTCTGGCTGCAGGAACTGAAATTCCGATGCAAACTAATGTTTTTTAAGGAATGCAATAACCGGTGGAGCCTTTTGTGCCCCTTGAGTCAGGGAGCTCCGTGCCGGTGCTTGCGGCGCTGCTGCGGTGACTGTCGGCCGTGTCACAGGCGGGGGGGCACGGGGCGCGCTCCCGGCGGGGTGCACCGTCCTGCCCCGTTGCTGCAGCTCTTGGCGGTGGCCTCCCTTTAAGCAATGACTTGACCAGGTAGTTTTAAAGGACACCGTGTCCCAATATGGGGAGTTCAGCGCTGGATGCAGATATAGTTTTAATATGATAGGAAGTGGTGATGCTAAAGGGTCAAAAAGCGACGTCGCTATGAATGCTTGGCCACCACAAGCCGGTTATCCCCGTGATTTTATGATTCTGTCCTGTGATTACCTCTGTTATCTCCATGGTTCTATAATTCTTATTTTAAAGTTGTGAAACAGTAGATATTTTCCTTCCAATGATGTTTTTTCAACGCAGGGCTTGTTTCGTGAGTTGGACTCAATGATCTTTGTGGGTCCGTTCCAGTTCAGGATGTTCACTAAAATACTAGTGAAGCTTAAGCAGAGTGTCCCGCGTTGCCCTGTAGTCAATGGTATTTCGTAAAACTACTTGGGAGAAGGCGTTTAGCTGCAGCTCAGATACGGTTTTGCTGTTGCCTTCAGGTCTCTGGCAATACTCCACAGGTATTTTGCCACCATACTAATACAGCAGAGGGAGATTTGTCTGGCTAATTTTAAGCGGGGTGTGTGGCAGGTGATACGGTTGTCTTTCAGTGTTTGTTGCAAGAGGCTGTTGCTTTTGACCGTGAATATTCCACGTCCTCACAGCCAAGAGAGACGCAACATATGGCTGGCCTGGTGGCTGACAGGCTTTGCCAAACTCAGGAGTGTGTCTTTACTCCCTCTTTTTCCACTCTTGAGAGTAAAGAGATCAGCTTTGGTGATTAACTCATCTTTGATGTCTGGGCAAAAGCTAGAAATGTGAGGTGAAGGTTTGTACAGAAAGCAGAGCTGTACTGCGGTTCCTTTTTTCCAGCTGCTTATTGCTGTTGCCAGACTGAGCGACTGTTCTGAAGGTGAATGCAGACTGGAAGTAGACCTCTCTTATCCAATTCTGTTTACTGTAATGTAGCGGGCTTTAAATAATCATGTTAATGAATTTATCACTCTTTCTTGAAAGCTGTTACGGTTTTGTTTCCTTTGGAAAGGCTCCTCTAAAGCAGTAGTCCTCGGTTAGCTGGAAAATACATGGAAGAATGCTCAGGCTTCAGTAGTCCTGTGCCTGTATTGTTATAGATTGTAATAAAATCAATAGGTGATTGGGAGTTGGCTAGTTACACCAGAAAGACCATAAAAACCTTCACCTGTTTTTCTTGTTTGGAGCTTGTTTATTTACTCATGTAATCCCCTGGGAAAAGTGATTGAGATTCCTTTCCCAGATGGTATGGCAGTTGTAGATTTATCGCATCTTGCACAGGTGTCATAGGGAAGACCAAGATTATCAAGACAAAGCAATTAATGTTTTTAAGTGACTTTTAAGGCAAGGAGGAAACTGAGCTCAATTAGGTTAATTTCAAGGGGACTGACTTTCCTCCTGGAAGTGCTGGTGCATTTGGAGTAGAGATTGCGAGAGCTGGCTCATACCAGAAACCCTGGTGATACTACTGAGGGTTTAGGAACAAAGGAAGACAAAAATATACTGTGCTTAACCTCAGCTGCCTTTGCTACTCTGGTCAAAGTAATTGCCTTGGATATGAAGTTCAAAACTTGTGTCATAGGGGAGAGAGGACTGATCTTGTCATTCTGATGAGGCAGCAAAATCAACATTTAGGTGTTAAAGCAAGCATAACCTTTGAACTGGGATCAAAAACTCCACTGACAATTTGGTGAGCAGGATAATTTGGAATACGGATTACAGTTTAGGACATCAAAAGTATCTTTTCTGTTTGTTAATGCAACAATTTTTTCTTTTCTTATTTGCTATAGGGCACTCATATTTCCTCTTCTGATTCGGGAAGGAAAACCAACACCGTTTTTCACTTTTGTGCTAGCGCTTCTGTTCTGTGTTTACAATGGATACTTGCAAGGCCGCAGCTTGAGCAACTACGCAAAATACCCTTCAGGCTGGTTAAAAGATCCATGTTTCATCACAGGTGAGTTAAAACATGTTATGAGAACATTAGGTGTAATTTTCCTTTGTCTTCACAGCTTTTTATTTTTTACTGTAATCTTATGGTCTCTTCAATCCTATTTTATAGCTTTTGCCATCATTAATTATCTTGTTTGCTGTAGCTGTAAGCCTTTTAACCTTTTTTTTATTTTAGAACTGTGAACTCACACTTCCCACAATGTCAGTGCTGGATGAGCTGACTATCATCTTTATTCATTAACACCAAAGTAAATATGGGTCATGCATTTTTTTTTTGGGGGTATAGGAGCTTAAAGCCTGTCCTGGTTACAGCTGGGATAGAGTTAATTTCCTTCTTAGTAGTTAATACAGTGCTGTGTTTTGGCTCTGATGTGAGAACAAGTTGATAGGACACTGATGCTTTCAGTTGTTGCTGGGTGATGTTTATACTAAATCAAGGACTTTTCAGTTCCTTGGGCCCTGCCAGCGAGAGGGATGGAGGGGACACAGCCAGGACAGGTGACCCAAGCTAGCCAAAGGGATATTCCATGTCATATGACATCATGCTGAGTATATAAACTGGGGGAAGAAGAAGGAAGAGGAGAACATTTGGCATTATGGCGTTTGTCTGCCCAAGTAACTGTTACGCGTGGTGGAGCCCTGCTGTCCTGGGGATGGCCGAACACCTGCCTGCCCATGGGAAGTGATGAATGAATTCCTTGCTTTGCTTTGCATGTGTGTGAGGCTTTTGCTTTACTGATTAAATCGTTCTTATCTCGACCCATGAGTTTTACATTACTTTCAGATTCTCAAGTGTGGGGCTTGGTTGCTGGCTGGGGTTAAACCATGAGGCTTTAAATGGAACCAGCCGCATACCGGTTTAGAACAAAGCAGGTTATCCACATTACATGTAGATTAAATGGAAATCCCTTGTTTCTTGATGTCATATGTACTGCAGGTTTGTATGCGGTCAAACAGAAGTGAACAAATTAATGGAGTAAAAATCCAGTAAGGGTAGCTGCTAAATACCAAGATAACACTTCTGGTGCCAAAAGTCTTTGATGTTGGGATATTTACATGTGCGTGCACACAGACACCAACCCACCCACCCTTGTGATAGGACTGGGCTTTGTCCAAGAACAAAACTGCCCTACAAGGAAGGGCATGGAGGGATTGAACATTCACCTCTATTGGGAAGTGAGGTTACATTTATACTTGAAACCATGCTTATGGATTAAAAAGCTAAGATTAAGTGACAAATTATTGTCTTTGCTCTATTCTTTTGTTTTGTAGGCATCTACTTCTGCCTACTGTCAAAAACATAGTATCCTTTCCCAAGGAAATCTTTACTGAAAGATCACTTTGATCTGAAGACAAACCAGAATGTTTGGCCTTGTCAGTCAAAGGTATAATACTGAGCTGTGTAGATCCCTGATCTGAACCAATGTCGGGGTTTAACCCCAGCTGGCAACTGAGCACTATGCAGCTGCTTGCTTGCTTCGCTCCAATGGGATGAGGGAGAGAATTGGAAAAGTGAGAACTCATGGGCTGAGATAAAGACGGTTTAGTAGGTAAAGCAAAAGCCGTCCACGCAAGCAAAGCAAGGAATTCATTCACCGCTTCCCATGGGCAGGCAGGTGCTCGGCCATCCCCAGGACAGCAGAGCTCCAACATGTGTAGCAGCTGGGCAGACAAACGCCATCACTCTGAACATTCCCCCACCCCTTCCTTCTTCTCTCGGCTTTATATGCTGAGCACGGTGTCGTGGTATGGAATATCCCTTCGGTCAGTTGGGCTCAGCTGTCCCAACTGTGTCCCCTCCCAGCTTCTTGTCCCCCCTGCCCCAGCCTGCTTGCTGGTGGGTGAGGAGCAGAAAAGGCTTTGGCTCTGTGTGAGCACAGCTCAGCAGTAACGAAAACATCTCTGCATTATCCGTGGTATTTTCATCACAAGTCCTATACACAGCCCCATACTAGCTACTATGAAGACAATTACCTCTATCCCAGCCAAACCCAGCACACCCAGTACAATTCTTGTTGTTATTCTGGAGCCAGAGAAAGTTAGTGTTTCTTCCAGATTTCCTAAGCCTTTTACAGCAAGAATAAGTTTTTATCTGTATTATGGTGTTATAGCAGATGACAATAGAGGGCCACTGTGCTAAATGCTGTCATGAATGTAAGACTGAAGAAATTTAAATTGAAATAGATTCTTGCCTGCCAAGATTAGGAGGCAGTACTGCTTGTGCTCTAAAAATGGAAAAATTGAAAGTACAAGGGAATGACTTCAGTGGGCACTGGGAAATTGGATATACTTTTGAAATTCCAGTCTCCTTAAACTTTGATCCAACAAAAAACTTCTTAAATGATCTGTTGATCAAAATTTAAGACTTTGATGCAATGCAAACTTTGTTTCCAGTGTCCTAATTTAGCATCTAAATCAAAAAATATCTCAATACAGTGTTGTAAACAAGTAATGAGTCAGGAGCCATACATCAATTCCTTCTTACTGAAAGATCTTAAATTAAGGTAATAAGAATGTTGCTCAGGTTTCCTTGGGTGTTCTAGGTTTTTTTGTGTTTTGTTTTGTTTTTTTATTTTCAAGCATTTCTGAAAGGGATAAATGAAAATGGTTAGGTTCATACCTTCAGTTATGAATACTTCCGTGTATGAATTAGTCTGGCTTGCGTTTAAGTTTTGCATTGTGGGTTGTGGTTTTCCTCTCCCCACCGCGCCCCCCCCCCAATGCTAGTTTGCAATATCTACTTAAATGTATTTTTTTCCAGTACTGCTAATCATAAGCAGAGTGTTGCTTTCATGATGATTTAAAGCAATACTTTGACTTATAAAAGTTATCCTGAAAACTAAGAAAGGTTCTTGGTATACATAGCAACCATTTCAATAGTATCACTCACTGGCTTTTTTGACACTGTTATTACACAAATCTTTCCATAAAGTTTGGTGTGGCTATGAAACAGGCAAACCTAAGACTTGTTTCCTTTATTCCTGTAACTAGAATATCTTTTGGGCTTTTTTATTTTTGTTTTGTAGTGGACATCAACGTAATTGGAACATAGTGGATAGATATAATTGCTATTTGGTATTTATCCCAGCTAGGTACCTCCAAATATCTGCAATTTATGCTTGTAGCTTTGGTCATCTGAAATGCAGAAGTGCTTTATTGTATACTGGATGCTCCCTGAACAACTGGACTGTTATGTTCTAGTTCTTCAGAAACATCTGGCAGTGCCTTTAAGCCTCTGTTTGAAGTGACTAAAATAAAAAATAATTGAGTAGAAGACTAGAAAATAACAATAGTAAGAAAGCATATTTGCTGAGGGCTAGCAAGATATTTCTTCAATCTATATGAAGTTATATATGGAAGGGAAATGGGAGAGTGTCTACAAGTAGCAGCCAAACGAAGTTCAGTAGTTGGAAGCTGAAAGGAGATAAATTTGCAGTGAAAACAGAAATTTGGAGAAATTAGGCTGATTAACCATCATGGGTGTGTGGGTGTGTGTGTTCAAACAATGGATGCATTTGGTCTGTGGAACCTTAGTTATACAGATTGACTGTTTTCAGATGTTTAGGAGTTAATTCTGGGAAAGTAATAACTTATATCTACACTAGCAATTAATTTGGAGCAGCAATACAGTTTTGATGTGGTTCTTTCATGGTTTCTCTGGACAGTATTGATTTAGTTCAGAACACTGAACTCTTCCGTTTTCAGAAGAAATGGAAATGTTCAGTTTCAAACGCAGTACAATGGTTGATAAAACCATAAGCTTGCAAACCAATGTGAGAACAACTTCATCATCTTGCAGCGTGTACCTTACATGTATGTGCTAATAAAAAGCTTGTGAACTTACCAAGAGTACCTGCATGTTTCACCCTTGTGTTTTTTCCTAATCTGTCTGCATCTCTAACTGGAAACTCCTTCCTTTGCTTGCTTTAGCTTCATCAATCTCTTGGCAATATGTTGTATGTCTTTTCTTACTCCTTTAAATCCCCATTCAACTACTTTCTCCTAATGTTGATGGCTAACCCTTCTGTGCATCAAACCACTTTTCTTCGCAGAGGCTGTGCAAAGCAGAGAAGTACCTATAACTCGGAAGGTGCAGGTGATGGAACATCAGAACCTAGTCTGTTGCGTGAAGCACTTAATCTGTCAGTCAGGCAACCAGGCACACGTGGCATTTCTGCTTTCTACACGGAACAGACATGGAGGGAGCATGGGCATTGTCTCCATCTGGATATGGTCTTGTGATGGAGGGATGGGGGTTAGTCAGTATCTCTCCTAATATCTACAGGCGTCTGGATGATCCAAATGATTCTGTGCCTTCTTGGAATGACTAACTACACAGTATGACATGAGGCACTGGTTCACCTGAGGTGTCTACCAGGCACCTTCAGTGCAGCTGTAGAAACTGGCCTCCTGATGTTTCTATACAGCATCTGGCACTATGTATTTTCGAAACCCAGAGTGGGGAGGTCAGCCAGACAGCAGTTCCCATACTGTCACTCTGAAAGAGCCTGCAGAACAAGAGCAGGCTCATTTTGCATGAGATTTTTATATGGGCCAGGGTAAAGAGGACACTGGTGCAACAGCGCACCTGTGCTTTTCTGTTGCACTAGTTTGTTTGGTAATACAGACCTAGTTACTGTCCTTCTTATGCAAATGTTCTGGTACAAACCCAGGACTTAATCTCCAGTTTTATCCTGATGAAGGAAAAAAGCCTGTTGAGTTTAATAGCCTCATGAGGTCATCTACGTCGTGTGGTGCATCCTGTGGCTCCCTCCCTGTTTACATATCTGTTTCCCTGTGGTGGAAGCCAAGTCATGCAGGTCATGGTGCGTAACCAGCTCTTGGCTTTGTAGAGTGCAGTCCTGGGACTCTGCCATGGTGGGAATCTGAGGATGAGGACAGTGAAGTACAATGCCCGGAGAGAACAGGCACAGGGAAGTGGGTCTTCAAATTGAAGAGGAGTGCTGTGAAAATAGCCCATGTTCATCAGCTTGTTGTCCATGAAGAGAGATTTGTTTTCTTCTGACATGTGGTAGTTTTCAAGTAAGAGGAGTAAAAATGCACAGAATCAACTGATCTTATGTAGTAATTGGGCACTCCTAAAGCAAGCTCCGGTCTTTTTTGCATTATCTGGAAAGTTCTTAGTAGCTCATATATATTTTACAAACAGACACCAATTTAGAGTACACTAACATTGTCCAAAACTACGGTGGCATTTCAGGGAAATCAAAGGGTCTCTGATTTCCTCAGGAGGAAATTTAGTGTTCTTTCTAGAACTGCTACTACCTTTCAGGATAGATTTTTCTTCATGCCAATACTGAAGTAAATTAGTAGAAACATTGTTTATATTTAAGTAGCATTAATCTGTTCAGAAATTTCCTTTCAAATGGTCTTATGGATAGACATAACTTGCTTATTTAGTTGTATGAATAACATCCCTTGTTTTCCAAGGTAGTCTCAATCTTCTCTGGCAATTTGCAAACTGATACATAATTACTAATGCTGAGAGACTATTTTTGTTGCTGGATGCAGTGGGGATCCAATATTCTCTATTGGGATAAAGATCTCTTTTGCAGGGAAAAGAAGTTAAAAATTACCTCTTCCTCAAAGCAGAATTCGACAGCATTTGAATTATTCTCTCAGTTTTGGAATGCTGTCATTACATGAATTGGTTTGTAAAATCCTCATTACGTTGATCTAATCTGTCTCATGATGGTATAATTACATTGATTATATAGTTGAAAGTATTATGGTAGATTTCCTGTGGAAAACACTTTGTGGCATATACACACCTTGATTGCTAATTGAAGCTTCTGGCACTGTGCTGTATAAACAAAAAGTTAAGAAACGTGCTTTTTCTGCAGAACTAAATTCTGCTACTAGTTTTTTAATGTCAGCAGATTGTAAGAAGCTAATTGAACAATGTTTTTATTTATATAGGTAAATATGGAGAAAGCTTTCATGCAGAAACCTCTATTTCTATGCAGAGCAGTCACTTATTTCCTCCTGATCCATGTGGAAGCAGACAGCTAAGTCCTTTAAAGTAAACACAGCCCACAAAGGGCTGAGAGAAGAAAGCTGTCTATCTAATAACTTGTTTGAGAGGCAAGATCCACTTACATCTGCAGCTTCCCTTTGAAATTGGCTTAAGTTTTGGTAAAGTATGCTCTGACAACTTGCAAGATGGCCTTATACCTCTGGATGTCTACTTCATGTCTTTGCTGAGATGGTCGTACTACTGGATTTCTCTGAATTGAGAGCAAGCCATCTGAAAGACTTGAGTGATGGGTGCAAAAAAGCAAAACTTTCTATATCTGGCATGTTCTAGAAGAGCATCATTGGCATTTTCTTGGTAATTTAAATAAAAATTGATAACTTTAGAAGTGGTTTCAAAACAATATAATGGATCTACCCTGACAACCTGAATCTTGTCTGCTCATAGTAACAAGGAACACTGCCTTCAGAGGAAGATTTACATAGGTAACATGTAGCCAAAGACTGAGAATGGAAGGGTGAAAATACTGAATTTCAATCCTAAATTCCTTTTTGATTTATCCCATACAGTTATGGCAACAAGATATAAGGATGTAGAATGCAACAATAATTTCAGTTTCTGTGAAAGCCTGGTATAAATCATGAAACCATTTTGTTGAATGACATAAGTAAATAGTGTGTGAATTCCTTCCAATTCTATTATTCCTTTTATTGCATGGAAGTCTGCTGTGGAAACTCTGGTATATTTTCAGTACAAAAAAAAAAAGGGAACTAAGATGTGTCCCTCTGGCAGGAATGAGATTGGCTGTTTCTTTGGCTGTTTAAGATTTTGGTGTATTTGTTTTTCTATGTGGAAGTTAGGGAAATAGACACATTACATCTGTATATATGCACATGGATACATTTATATAAGTCTAGCAACACAGGGATAGTACTGTGAGTATATTCTTATCTACAAACCTGTTAATTACTGTGAACTCTGCTGACTTAAGAGCTCAGTGTGGGACTGGGATTGTGCAGGATGTCACCAGAATTGCTTAAGCTGCTTGCATTACTACTGCTTTGAGATAACGTGCCTAACGTGATATATGACTGTGGTTTGTTTTCTGAACAAGCACTTTGGCTCAGTATACTAAAGATAGTATTTTAAATATTTCTCTTCAGGTTTTATAGGGTGGCTGATGGGCATGGCAATCAATATTCATTCTGATCATATTCTCAGAAATCTGAGAAAGCCAGGAGAAACTGGTTACAAGATACCAAGAGGTGAGTAAAAATGTTACAGAAATTTCTGTAGCAATAAAATATCTCTCATGAGGAGAGGTGGAGAGAGCTGGGACTGTTCAGCCTGGAGACGAGAAGGTTCAGCGAGTTCTTATCAATGTGTATAAGTACTTGATGGGAGAGAATGAAGAGGAGGGAGCCAGGCTCTTCTCAGTGGCGCCTGGTGACAAGAGCAGAGTCACTGGGCAAAAAATTCAGAAGACCTGAAATCATATCTGAACACAGTGTTTGACTACCCTCACAGCAAAAACTGGAACAGGTTGCTCAGAGGAATTGTGGAGTCTCCATCTGCAGAGATACTCACAACTGGACTGGACATGGTCCTGGGTAACCTGCTCTAGCTGACACTGCTTGAGCCAAGGGGGTTGGACTAGGTGATCTCAGGAGGTCCCTTCCAACCTAAAATGATTCTGTGTAAAGATGACCTTTTAAAGCTTGGGTTTTTTTAGGGAAGATAGTAATTTGTGATACAAGGGGAAACTGGAAATAGTAGTGGTCTATTCAGAGAAGTGATTTCATAGCGTGGGAAACACTTCCCCCCTCCCCTCGCCCTTAAGCCAAGTATTGTAAGGGATCTATTTCATGATATCATGTGGCTTGTGCAAGTCATTTGATTTCTTGACCAACTTTGGCTGCATTTTTAGAAAGTGTTAAAAATGTAACATAGCATCCCACAACTTTTATGAGACTCAGCAGGTAGGTGGAGAAAGATGACCTGAATTATCATCCCAGTGCGGGGGCAGGAAGGGAAGGCAGAAAGTACTCAGCAACTATGTGTGGCTGGCCCATCTTAAGCTGTCCCACATATGAAGAGGGAGGGATCTTAGGTAACTGGAGAGCAGCTACTGCCATAAGAGATACATGGGGAAAAGAGGACAGAAACCCAAAGGAAGTCAGGCACTATAAATTCTGGCCTTCCTGGGAAAATGAAGAATATGAAAGGACTTCTTAAGGAGCCTATTGAAGTGTTAAAGTTTATTGACACTTCTGGAAATGTTAGATTCTTCTAGGTATATTACACTCGGTGAGAGCGTAAAAATAATAGCTTACCTCTGAATTCTGCTGTTTATCTAAGTGTTTTCCTTTAGCTGTTGCTTTCTTAGTTTTTAGTGAGATTTCTTAATAAAACTGGTAGAACTAGGTATATAAGGCAGTGGACTTATTCGTCACCAGGAAAGGTAACTTTTAACAGATGCAAATCCAAGTGCCCATGAGTAAAAGAACATGAACATACTGTATTATGTTCAGTGTACAAAAAAATTCTGAAGGAAATAAGATATTTGCTGCATGATCAGGAGGAGTTGATGTTGTTGATATGGATTATCCAGTTTAAGTGCTAGAATTCTGCTTTTGTCACGAAGGTGAAGTAAATTAAAGCAAAGTCAAAGCATGTCTTTTATTACACTTGGCAAATACTTGTTTGTTTAGGCCTGCTGCTAAAGCACATACCAAGATGTTACCAGTTTTTACACTAACTTTGGAATTAGGGTGAAAGTTCTTACTTTATAAAATTCCCAGCAGGTGAGTACTGATTGTTCATGCATAATTGGCTGTAAAATACATTTAATGTGGACTGCCAATTACTTCTTTCATGGAGTGTCAGGGCCAAAGCAGTAGACCTGAAAGTGGAGGGGAACAAAAGGGCAACACATTTTAAACTAGAGGATAACTTTGGAACTGTAAATTAACTAAGAATTTAAAGAATTAAATTAATTAAATTATGTATGTTAACTAACCCTATGAATATTTTCTGGGACTCTTGAAGGGGAGCATATTTTCTATTTTTACAGGATTTAAGAAAGGTTTAGTTTATGATCAAAGAGCTAGTTTGATATCAGTAATTATTTAGAGGCATGAACTCACTTCTGATGCTGATAAATCTGCTTTTCTTTCATGATTTGAAGAGGCAAAATGACGCTGGGGAAGGTCTGTCTATAAATGAGGTATTAAGTAATGCTTCATAGAATAGCTTGAACTGAAAAACTGGATTTAAAAATCGGACATTAGTGATACAGCTCTTATTTGACTTACAGTGAAAGATAGCATTGCACATCTCCTAGATTAAGGTGCTTTTAAAATTACTCTGTCCTGCTTTCAGGAGGAATGTTTGAGTATGTCAGTGGAGCCAACTTTTTTGGAGAGATCCTGGAATGGTTTGGGTTTGCCCTTGCCTGCTGCACCATTGAAAGCCTTGCATTTGCACTGTGTACACTTTTCATCTTGGGTTCAAGGGCAAAACAACACCATCAGTAAGTGTTTGTGTCTTATAATTTCTGTACACTTCATTTCCATTCAACAAATTATGCCTCATTCCATAGGGATGTTGCACAGCAAGTCTTGTGAGGCTGCTACTGTAGTGGAGAATATGATAGAGAATACTTTGAGTAGCATCAAGCACTGCAGAATTTCAATGGGAGAATACTGAGCATAAACACACAGTGTGTACAATGAGGTAGTCAAAATAATGTTTAAATGACCATAGTTCATTCTGGATCTGTAAAGATTATAGAAAAGTTTGGGAAAATTGTTTTAATTGATAATACACTATACTTCCCCTTGCAGCTCAAACTTGTTTCTATAATACTAAAATTTGAAGTTACAGAAGACAGAAGGATCATAATTTGAGAAAACTTGTTTCTTGAAAGAATTGCCTTTAAGGAATAGCATGTTTAGAAGAATTTGATCACCTTAATCTTAATCTAGTTACTTTCAGTTTCCTGCTTAGATTCTTGTGCTGAAACTTAGGGGTATAAAAGCAAATAAACATGAATATATGGAGGAAGTAAGTTGAAAAAAATGCAACTGCTAACAGTCTGTCAGGGTGGCCATGGCTCTGTCTAGTGGAGTCTTGAAAACCTCCAGAAACAGAGGTTTTCCTGCACCTTGTTTGTAGTGTGTTCCAGGTCTGCATTACCCTACCAGTGAACAAGTTTTTCCTACTATCCAACCTGAACCATCCAAGCCTGTTGCCTGTGACCATCTTTCCTTGTTTTACCACCAGCTATTACTGAGAAGAGTCACAGGATATCTTGGGTTGGGAGTAGCATCTGAAGGTTGTGCAGTCATCTGGTGTGACCTGCTCCAACCAGGGCTAACCGCAAGGCTATACCTGGTTGCCCAGGGCCTCATCCAGTTGAGTGCTGAGTGTCTATCTCCAGGGGTGGAGGCCTCAGCACATCTCTGGCAAAGCACTGGGACAGGAATTTTCTCATTCCCATGGGGAAGAGGTTTTTTTTTTCCTTATGTCCAGCTGGATTTTTTCCATGTTGCAACTTTTATCCCCTGCCACTTGTCCACTTGCTGTGTGCTCCCAGGAGGGGTATGGTTCTGCCTTCTCTCCGACACCACTGTAGGCAGTGGAAGACTGCAGTCAGATCTGCCTCTTAACTTTTCCAGGCTGAACAAGCCTAGGTCCCTCAACTTCTCATATGTTCCAGCTATGCAGTTGTCTTAATGACCATCTGCTGGATTCTTCTCCAGCTTGTGGACATCTTTATTGCACAGGAGGCCAAGAGCTGGAGGCAGTAAGGCAGATGCAGGCTCTCAACTGCTGAATAGCACAGAATAAGCACTTCCCTTGAACTGATGCTCTATACTTGTAGGCAGGCCAGTATGCAGTTAGCCTTCATCGTTGCACAGACCCATTACTGACTCATGTTCAAAATGTTCACCAGGATGTCTGTCCTTTTGTGTAGAGCTGCTAGCTAGCCAGTCAGTCCCTGGTCTCCACTTCTGCGTGAGGCCATTGCGTTCCAGCTACAAGACTTTGCATTTCATTCATAGTTTTGCTCCATTGTCTCCCCTTCCAGTACCCGTAGGCAGCAGTAACAGTGCCCCTTAGTCCCTTCCTCACCAGACTAAGCAATGCCAGGTTCCTCAGCCTCTCCTTGTATATTGTTCTTCAGGCTCAAATTCCATTGCTGGTTCCTGTCTATGTTAAGCCTTGACAGCACTCTTTCAGAACTCTGGACTTAGAAAGCATTATGAAAAAACTAAACTTCATTAAAGGAAGTAATTTGCACTAAAGAAAAAATGCATAAAAATGGAAGAGGGGTACAGAAAAAACCCACTAAACAAAAAACCCGAAACACGCTAACAAATCTGTGTAAGTGAAGAAATAATTTTGGTGTAGTGTGTTTAGTTTGAAAAACTTAGATAAAGGACTGAAAAGGATAAATACTGTAATGCTGATATTCCACAGCTGCAGGTTAGCATGCATTTTATGTTTTGTTCTCTGCTTATTCCAGCTTTATTCTTGCAGTTAGCTAATTAATAATATGAATACCTGTACCTTGGAGGAGCCCGGATGAAGTTCATTCTTTTTTTTATTTTAAAGAAGCAGAGGAATAAATACTTGAAAATGGGAGTAAAATTGTTTTATAAGGTGACCAGACAAATAATATTTGGTAGTGCTATGCATTTATTCTCTTAACATTGTCTAATTTGAAAGCAGTGGTGGTCTTTGAGGGGGATTAGCAGTAAGGTTAGTGTAATGTTTGCCATGTTAAGTTTGATTATCCAAATCCCGACTGGAACTGAAGATGTTTCTATCTAGAACAGTGACTGTCATCCCAGTATGTGGAGTATCCCCCGCTTCCATGTGAAGTCATTGTACAATTTGATATGTTAGCCCCTTGGATGTTTTTTTTATATTATTTTTTCCCCTTGACTGCTAAAATGCGAATAGTCAGGATGCATAACAACATACATTTTGAAAAAACAGGCTATTCCTTTCCTGTCTGCTTTCACCACATCCGTTGGTTTGATTTCCCACTGCTGGCAGCAGTAACTGTTTCGTTCGTAGTTGGTGATTAGATGTCATTAGCATGAGTGTGGTAAATGGCAGTTTTCCATCCAGAGTAGGTTCTAAAGGCATTTTTTCAGTTTGTATCCAGAAAATACATGGATTAAATTGAACACATTGTACAATTACTTAATTACCTTGCCAGCATTTTTAAGACTCAATACTCATTGGATTTCTGTCTTTGCTTTTCAGATGGTACCTTGAGAAATTTGAAGACTACCCAAAGGGCCGAAAAATTGTGATCCCTTTTGTGTACTGAGCTGTGTTTTTAATACTGTTTTTGAAATTGATGCTTTCTGTAACAGATAATACTTTACAGGTTAACAACATAGTCTGATCATTGCTGTGACAAAGCCTTTGCCTCAGTGCTGCTATTAGTTACTACTTTTCTTTTTAATGTAAACCCAGAATCTAATGGACACAGTGAATAGGAACAGAAATGCTTTTCCAGCAGTGGAGCATCATCATAAATACATGTTAGGCAGTGTATTTGAATTCACATCATGGAACCTTCTGTGTAGGATTTCTGGTACTTCCTTCTCTGCAGGTCCACTTGATCTAGACACGCTGTCCTGAGGATCATGCTGTGAACCAAATCATCCTCCCTGCAATCTGAGTAGTGTGTTCTGCCTGTTATTTGCCTGCATACACAAATAGGGTTTACTTTTTTTTTTTTCCTTGCCTTCCTAATCTTTTCTTCCCCCCATCTGCATTTCCAGGAGAACTGGGTGCAGACCAAGGACATTAGATGAATGTAGTTGCTGTTAAGTGAGAAACAGTGTTGTTCCTCCTCTTTGCGCTCTTACGCAGGTATGGACACTGTATAGATAATACTTAATGCCATTTACATAAAGAGTTGTAGTGCTACCTTTCCCAAATAATAGATTAAGATTGTTGTCTACCTCTCAAACTTGATAACCATCTGATAACGATCTCAATATTCAATGTGTTTTCTCACTCAACACTATTTTTGGAAGGCATTCTTTATTTGGGATACTTAGGCCAGTGTAACACTGTTAACAATTGTGTAAGTCTTCTAACTTACTATATAAAGAAGAAACACCTTAAGATTTTTACAAAATTCTCTTACTATTCTGTTTAAAAAAAAGTGTCTTCCTTCTCCTGTTGATAATGGTTTAGATGATTTTTGTAATCCAAAAGTCTGGAATCTGTGCTGCTTATTTTTATTAATGTCAGCTCTCATACCATTACATTTTTGTCCCGAAGGACTCCAGAAGAGTTTCAAAAACTTAATAGGATCCCAAGCATACTGACTTTGGAGTTTCAGGCACATCTGTGTCCTTTGCTGCTTGTGATATTAAAGAGTTTTTTGGAATTGCTGAGAAAAGAAATCTAAGAAATTAATTCTACAGAAAATAAAAAAAAAAAAAACCCAAACACAGACAAAACCCCAAACCAAGAACCAAAGAATAATAATTAAAAAAACCAAAAACCACTACAAAAGCAAACAAAAAAAATGCCGAAACTGCTGTTAATATACTTCGGAAATCAAACTTTTACCAAGTGTCTTCTGATCTGTTTACACCTTCTATGTTGGGTTATGTTTTTCCGAACAAATTGGTAATATGTTTGCCAGATGCAGACTTTTCCTGTATGGTATCGCAGTAAGCTTTGTCTAAAGCTCAAAATTCTGTCTTCGCTGTTGAGTTACTCTTCTGTAGTAATCAAAGTAATGCATCTGGTGAACTTAACCTTTAATATCTTAGATATTAGTTAAAAAAAGCACATTTTGGAAATGAGCTGTGAAAAAAAGGACTTTGTGACCCAAGCTTCTGCTTAACAGTTGTTTTGTCCTCTTCTTCTTCCTGCCATGTTTATACAGTACTTTCTTCACTGAAGTCTTGGCTATCAGTAAGGATTTATTCAGTAGTGTAAGTGTAACAAAAAAATCTGTTATTGACTGAATTAGTTAAAGGAAGGCGGAGAGAGAAACTGACAGTCCTGCAGTGATGATAACTTACCATACTAACTAACCAGCAACTGCTGGTTGCTCCTTATGTTCACTGGGATGATTGATCCTGCTCTCAGCCAATATTCAAACAGAACAGCTTTGGGAGAACATAGGAATACCCGTTCCTTTGACACCTTACTTGATTCTGAAATAGTTTAATAATTTCTTTAGTGTTTGCATCCTTCCTTTAGTGAAGCTTCTCCTGTTGTTTTAGTTATCATGCTGTAATTTGACATTTGATCCTAGCTGTTTTGATGAACACTCAGTCATAAAGTTCCCTGGGGAGAGGATAGTGGGGAGGATGTTTTACTCTTCAATGCTAAAGTGGAGTTAGTAGACAATAAAAGTTCAATAGGACCACTTAAAGCATATTCTGAAGAGAATTTTAGAAACTAGTCTTGTATATTGAGATGCTCCCAAACCCTCCCACATGCCCATGGCAGTTTTTTAAATCTTGATATCAAAATCATCCAGCTATCAAAATTGTTTTAGGGGAAAAAAATACACTGTTCAAAGAGCACTGCCTCCTCTAGGTGTTTAAATACCTGCATAGCTTATGGTGAATTAATATCTTGTCTTTAGGAATATTTGTTAAAAAATCACTAATGGGACAACCAACCAGTAAAAAAAAAAATCTGGCTGCAGCACTTCAGTCTGTAATCCACCACCTCCTTTTACATTTTTCGGCCTTTTATGAAAAGGCAAATCTTCTCTTAATAGTAAACAATAGGAAAGAATGCATAGTGTTCAGTATGTCTCCTTATATTCAAGAGCTGTAGCTCTCTGTAGTCAGTAGTATTTATCATAGTTTACAGAAAATCTGTACTGATGCCTCAGTTATGCTCTTGTGCTATGCTTCTAAATATTTATCATGATAAAAGTTCAGCTGGTTTGCTCACATAAAGTTAATTTATGGCTTACCTATAGCAGGATAGGGGTCTGAAACTTGATGCTCTGACAGCTTATCAGTGTTCTTTCTGTTGTTACAGAAAAGGAAAAGTAAAGGTCTATAAAGTGTGAATGTCAGTGCCTTTAGGAATTTCAGTTAACTGGATTATTAAAAAAAGAAAAAGAGGAGATTTCTGTTCTTTGTGTGTTCATATTTTATTTTCTTATACTGCTGGAACCTTAAGTACAGAATTTGAGGATGTTCATTAGAGAATATTATGAGGAGCAGCTGAGGGAACTGGGGTTCTTTAGTCTGGAGAAAAGGAGGCTCTGGGGAAACCTTACTGTGCTTTACAGCTACCTAAAAGGAGGTAGTTGTAAAGGTGAGTGTCAATCACACTCTTCTCCCAAGTAAAAAGTGAGAGGATGAGAGGAAATGGACTCAGGTTGCACCAGAGGAGGTTCAGATTAGATATTAGGAAAAATTTCTTTACCAAAAGGGTTGTCAAGCATTGGAACAGGCTGCCCAGGGAAGTGATGGAGTCGCCATCCCTGGAGGTGTTTAAAGCTGCGTAGATGTGGCACTTAGGGACGTGGTTTAGTGGTGGGCTTGGCAGTGCTAGATTAACAGTTGGACTCAATGATCTTAAGGGGCTTTTCCAACCTAACTGTTTCTGATTCTTGCATTTCAAGGCCAAGGTACACTGGTGAAAAGCGTATGATCAGCTTGGTCAAATGCTAGAACCACCTTTTGTTTAAACAATATCCCATTTATTTGTCATACTTCACTCGTGCTCCCTTCCCCTTTAAGCAGCCTTGACAGAATTTCTCTATTTGAAAATATTTGATACTGAAATTTTGTTCTTGAAAATACATTGTATGAAAATGAACTCTGTTCTGCTGATTCCAGAAGGAGAAAACACGTATGCTTGCTATTGTATAATATCTGTAGCAATTTTTAACAGAGACACTTCTATTCAGATTGCCTACATCTTTCCCAGGAATCCCTTACTAATAAAATATGGTTTGCACTGTCTTGCTTGAATACTTTTTTCCTGTTAATAATCCTTGCTATAACTTGTAGGGGTTGACCAAGGCTTTTGTACCAGCAATTTCATTATTCCAAATGAGGACTGTAGTAGTAAGGTTGTATTAGAATAACCTAGATATACGTGAACTTGACAAAATGGATTCAAAGAAATTATTAAAAGTCACAAGATATATTTGTCTAGTGATAGATTCTTAATTATGTAAAACAAAGTATGTAATGTCCTATGTTCGCCGTTAGAACAAAGACTAACAGGAGCAGGGGCTACTTATTTGTGTTCCTCTGCTGCTGCTGGGTCATGGTCAACTTTTCATTCAGAACAACTGTAACAGCTGCCACTTCAACAGTTTTAATTGTGGTTCAGCAGCATGTTGCCTTTTTGAGGAATGATGATAGTGGGAAAAATGGCTTGTCATGAACCTGTATTCTTTCAGCAGGCAAGAAATCCTGAATGCCTACTGCAGAGTTTTTACAGTCTGTTTGGGAAAAACACTTCTAGCAAACACCTGTTAATTTAAATTAATAATTTTATAATGAGAATGCCCCAGCCTGTTGTGTGCTATTAAGTTTTATCATGGCAGTTGCACTTGTCAGGGTAGCTTTTCACACATACATCAGTCAGCTTTGTGAGGGAAACAGGCCTCTGGGTAAAATTGCACCATGTTTTGCAGTGATGCAATGGATCTATCAGCAGGTATGTATCCACACAAAAGCATGTGAGCAAGCAATTGTTTTGCAGGACAATTGAAGGTATAAGCCTAAAACAAGGTTTGCAGCTCAGAGAGTTTGAGAGAGTTGCACAACTGCAACTTGCTGTTGAGCTTCTTAAAAGAACATGTTTTTGTACATCCATTGCTTGATTTACCATATTTGCATTACATTTTGTACAAGTGGATGCTGGAAGCAATAGGTTATTTGTTCACAGAGATAAAAGAATACCTGTATAATAATTGGTACAGCATTTGGTATAATCCTTCTCCAGAGATGCTGCATTACCAATGTGCTAGCAAGAACCTTGCAGTGATGATGTTTTTTTTCCTGCTCCTTAATATTTTTAGCCTCTTTTTTTTTTTTTTTTTGGAAATGGACATGGGTGGCTGGATCCAGAGAGGGAGCACTAGCAAAGCCACATGTTCTAGCTGCTCTGGGAGGGAGTGCTCTATTTCTCCTGGGCTATTGAAAAGGAAAACGAGTACAAACTTAGAAATGGACTCTACCAGAAAAGAAAGAGCTATGCGATCATATCCATGAACCAGGGTTCAATTGTTGAGCAACACTGTCAAGACTAAATAAAGGCCTGCCCAATATGAGCTAGCAGAAACTACCCCAGGTGCCTGCTGGCTGCTGGGATCCAATCTTTTTAATCCATATTAGGGTGAATTGTCTGAGAGGCTTCCAGCTATGCCTCCCACGCACTCCAAGTGTGTTTGCTACAGGAGACCAAGAACCAGATGCTGTGCGGAGCCAGGATTTTGCTAATATGCAGCTGGCCTTGGGAGAAAACCCTGTGAGAAAGAAGCCCAGTGCACTAATGCAGTTCTGCAGGACTTAAGTTTTGGGAGGACAAATAAGTTTCCTTTTCCATTATCTGCATGTTTCTTTGAAAATTGTGGCTGTGTCAGAACAGGGGAACTGACCTGAAGGTCCCCAATAGCATTTTGAAAGTGTTCAAGCATTAAAACAGTCATTAATATATACTAACATCAGCAACCAAAGATGATAATAATAGTCTTTAGGATGTTTCAGATAGTCCTTAAAATTTTACTAGGCCTCAGAACTGAAGACTCATAGATTAATTGTAGTATTTAGCATAAACCAATATATTGTATCATCATTGTTGATAGAATAAAGTAATACTAGGAAAATAGTTTAGAAAACATGAATAGTTATGCAGATGGCATACAGCAGCATAGTCTTATAAATAGAAAGCTAAATGACCAAAAAAAGATTAGCTGGGATATTTTCATGGACAAAAAGAGAACTAGTTTGTTGATGAACAGGATATATTTTTAATTAATTTTAATTGAGATAAGATATATATGATTACTTAGACTGTGATAATTTCATATGAATCATTAAAATAGTAAGGGAAAAATCTGGCACTACGCATTGAACCTGCGCTCACCCAGAGGTTACCATCCGAAGACACTCAAAACCCTCCTTGAAACACAATCTCTAGGTGCAGATAAAAAGGGTAAAGTTTTTCTGCTTTAAGAGTTTAATCCTCACTAAGTGTTCCCTAAGATTCCTGTAGCGTTATTCCTGGACATCATTTTTAGATCCATGGCTTAGAGTGGTAAGGAGGAGAGTGTCACAGAGCATGTGTCAGCAGCTCTTCTTATCTGAGGCACGCTTGTTGAATTGAGCATAGCTTTCTCATTGCTTTCTAGCGTGTTCCCAGCAATGTCTCCAAGAAAATATACTTAGATCTATTAGAGCTGTTTCTGAGAAGGGATGCCATTTGGCCTGCTGAGGGGAAAGACCTCTAACCCAACTCTGAAGAGGTACTGTTGGAGTGATAGGATGGAAGCACCTGGGACACAGCACAGCCTTTCACCCCCCAAATCTCACCAGACAAAAATAACATGGTTGTGAAACTGGTTTATCTCTTTAACTATGCAGTCCACTGAGTTATATATGCATGTGTATTATTTTGGTTTTACTCATTCATAGGTTTACCTTGTTTTGGTTTGGTTTGTTTTTTTAAAATGATCAGTTCAATTTCTAATAAAACTAAATATAAAAAAAGTGAGGTTCCATTCAAAATCTCTGTACCCATGATATGTGATTCTGTCAGTTCTCACCTTGTTACTTTGCTCATGGAGGTCTGGAGTTGTCATTAGGTATCATGTGGCTATTGATGGTGGAAGAGTTTCTTCCTCTGATTTCTCTTCCCTTTAGTCCCTGCGACTTCCTGGTTTGTTGATTTGCTGTCCTTTAAAACCTTTGTTAAAAGTGCCTACTTCTTCCTTGTGGTGGGTTGACCTTGGCTGGATGCTGGGTGCCCACCAAAGCTGCTCTGTCACTCCCCTCCTCAGCTGGGCAGGGGAGAGAAAATAACAAGGAAAGGCTTCTGGGTCGATCAAGGACAGGCAGAGATCACTCACCAGTTAACATCATGGGCAAAACCGACTTGACTTGGGGAAATTAGTTTAATTTATTACCAATCAAATCAAAGTAGGATAATAAGAAATAAATACAAATCATAAAACACCTTCCCCGCACCCCCCCCCTTCTTCCCAAACTCCACTCCCAACTTCTCTACCTCCTCCCCCCAAGCAATGCAGAGGAACAGGGAATGGGGACTGCGGTCAGTCCATCACACATTGTCTCTGCTGCTCCTTCCCCCTCAGGGAGAGGCTCCTCACACTTGTCCCCTGCTCCAGCATGGGGTAACTGACAGGAGACGGTCTTCCATGTACTTCACCAAGGTGCATCCTTCCCACAAGCTGCTCCAGCATGGGTCTCTCCCATGGGGCGCAGTCCTTCAGGAACAGCCGGCTCCAGTGTGGGTCCCCTGCAGGGTCACAAGTCCTGCCGGCAAACCTGCTCCAGTGGGGGCTCCTCTCTCCACAGGTCCTGCCAAGAGCCTGCTCCAGCATGGGCTTCCCACAGAATCGCAGCCTCCTTTGGGCACCCACCTGCTCCTGTGTGGGGTCCTCCATGGGCTGCAGGTGGATATCTGCTCTACCATGGACCTCCATGGGCTGAGGGGGATAGCCTGCCTCAGCATGGGCTTCACCACGGGCTGCGGGGGAACCTCTGCTCCGGTGCCTGGTGCACCTCCTGCCCTCCTTCTGCTCTGACCTGGGTGTCTCCAGGGTTGTGCTCTCACATACTCACTGCTTTCTTCCAGCTGCTGTTGCACATCAGTTTTCCCCTTCCTAAAGGTGTTATCCCAGAGGTGCTACCACTGTCACTGATGGGCTCAGCCTTGGCTGGCACTGGCTCTATCAGACACGGGGGAAGCTTCTAGCAGCTTCTCACAGAAGCCACCCCTGAGTTCCCCCACTACCAAAATCTTGCCATGCAAACCCACTAAAAAATTTTATTTTATAAAATTGCAAAATAAAGCAATTACATGGTGCTTGTAGGCAGAAGTCTTTTGTCAATTGCTTTAAGCAGTTTTCTTAAACTGAAACTGTCATGTAATGTTTTGGAATATAGACATTTCAAACCTCAATGGATAATATGCCATAATTGCTACTTATAAAAGGGTTACCAGCAAAAGTAAGTCCATAAAAGTGAAGTAATTGTACTTTGTTTCCTAATTGTTCATACTAGATGAAATGCCATTGCAACAGCTTTTAATTTCAATTCAAAGTAGACAAAACAAGCAACTTCTTGCAAATGTAACCCCGTTTGCTACTGTGGCTAAATCTCAAGGGATTTTCTTGACTATTCCCATTTCTGATACAGATCAAAAAAAGTAAATCAGAAGTAACACAAGCCATGCCTTATTTATCGAGTAATAATGTCATCTTCTAGCACTTGGTGTCTGCATTAACGCTAAGCTAACTAGAAACATGAACTGATAATCTAACTTACTTTGTTACATGTAAAATCCAGTCAGAAAGTTCTCAATTGTCTTACTGTGGCACTACACAGGCGTGGGCTTGCAGGGTACCTATTGCACCACAGCTTCCAGGCCCCAGTAAGCACTGCCTACAGCAGAAATTGCTAGTCACAGTGGCAATTCCAAGGACAGTCCCCTCTAGTTCAGCATTATGCTTCTCCCAGAGGTGGACCACAGAAGAAGATAAGAATATACCCCAAAACAAGCATCCAAATGTGATCAGCAGAGGTCTTCCCCAGTCATCTGTGGCTATGTTGCATGTGTAGAACAATACAGGGATGGTAACCTTCCTGCTCATGATCCTTTTTCTCCTCCGGCCCCCGAGTATAGCAGCCCTCAGTAAGGTGCACCAGCCTCTACAAACTTGCTGGTAACTAGACCAGTTCCTTGCCAGCACCTAGGGCATAGACCCTCACCTGCTATCATGATGCTTAGCCAAGCAGGCCAGGAAAGGTGGAAACCCACAGAGAGAATTTTTAAATTCAGCCTTTCAGAGCCTTACAATTTTTGTTTGGGTTTGGAATTTTTTGGTGGTTATTTTGGGTTTGGGTTTTTTGGGTTTTGTTTTTGGGTTGTTTGTTTTTTGTTTGGGTAGGGTTTGTTTTTGGGTTGGTTTTTTTTTTTGGGGGGGGGGGGGGCGGGGAGGGGTGGAGCTGGGGGAGAGAGGGCCAGCAGGAATGAGCTCTCCTGCCCAGAGTGGACTTAATTTTTTACTTTACTGTGCATGGGGCAGCGGTGCTGGGAGCAAAACCTGTGTTTGGCATTAGAGAGACATCCAGGCGAACAGGCCTGAAGGCCCATGGGATAGGTAGGGAACTGGGGATCTCTCCAAATGTTGCATGGTGTACACACAGAGCTCTCTAAAAGCACTTCGTTTTGAGACAACAGTATTTGATGTGGCTTGCTGATCAGGGATTCCTTTTCAGTGTTGAAGACTTAGCAGAGTAGAGGAAAACTGAGTTTTCCTGGGCAGGATTTGGAGGGAGAGAGACTTTCTTCTTCTGCAGCAGATGAGAATAATGATAGCATTATCAGATGGAGCAAAGAACAAGAAACTAACAAGAATAAAGCATATGCAACCTTATTTCACCCAATATTTTGTCATTTTAGTAACTGCCCTGAGGGTTAAGCTTCAGACACTCTGCTGTAGCTGTTGTAACATAAATGTTAACAAATATAAAGGATTCAGTTTCTTCCTAAATGTTCACAGATGTACAATGAAGTATAAGCATTACAGACTTGTAATTTCTAGGTGTTAGGGGTTGCCAAATCCAGCAGCCTGGGAGGTGAGGCTCCCACAGCTCCATGCTCCCAGGTCCAACCAGCAGTGAGGCTGAGCATGTATTCCCAGCAGGCACACATACAAATGCCCATCTACAACACATATATACACATATACATGCTGGCCACACAAATCAGCACAGACAGACACACTCAGCACACACACAAACTCAAACAGCACCAACAGCCTCATCCTGTTCCCCTCTCTGGCTGACCAGAATGAAGGTCTGTTAGTGGGAAATACACCAAATACAGTACTATATGTATACATATATATAAAATAGATATATACACACAACACAAACGTACAAGGTAGATCCCTCCAGCAGCAGGGCTCAAGCACCCAGTCCGCCCAGCAGCTGCCCTGGCATCCCAGTCTCCCCAGTCACTGGCACCTGGACATACAAGCCCCTGAGGCTGCAGCCCCACTGCAGCTGCTGGTACAGACCCCCCCCTTGCTCACAGCCATGCGCACACACATACATGCATGGAGGCACAGTATGGATCCACTATTAACTGTGCTTAGACATGGAGGGCATCCAGCAAGTGGCCCTGGACCCTCACTCTCCACAGCTGACAGCACCTAGGCATGCAAAACTCTGAGGCCCACAGCTCCATCCCAGCTGTTGGTATATTTAGTCTATTCTCTGCCCAGATGTTCTCTGAACACCTTCACTTAAAAAAATCCCCCAAACTGTTCAATGTTTTATTCATGTAACGTTGTTTTGCACGTAGTGAATTTATGGACTATCTCATGAAACGATCACAAGATGGGTTACTGGATACCAGATACTTGAAAATCATTTGTTGTGCATGGTCATCTCTAATGCTCCTTCTGTTTCTTGACTAATGAGATCTAACTTTTACAACATATTTTTTGCCCTGAATTAATTTTCCTTTAGCAAAATTTATTTCCCTTAGCAATCTGAAATAGTGACACAAATACAAAATCTACTCCACAACCATTTGCACAAACAGAATTACTGTCTGATGTTCACACAAGGAATTCAACTTCTCTATCCACTTCCCAGAAGTACTTGTACGTAAAAATAACTATGGTGCATACTGGCCCATATATGTGCAGGCTGAGCAGAGGAGCCTTCCAAGCGGCAATAGAAAGCAAAGCAAGTGAGACCATGGTCAGCTAGGAAAAGCAAGCTTCTGTAAGTCACTCACATGACTTTCGATTAGTATGTCACCACTATTCTCATTAGTGTGACAGTATTAGTCTCTATCTGGAAAATAACTGAAGAAAAATTTGGTTACTGAAGCAAAGTTTTACTTTGTTGGTTTTCCTCTGTTGTGGGGTTTTTATTTTTATTTTTTTAAATAATATCAAGACTCTAACATAGAATTGTTTGTGCTGGTGAATTTTAGGCAAAGCACTGTTTACAGAAGGAGCAGAAATGGAAATGTTGGTAGTGACCAGAAGCAGATTTTGGTCCTACATGTATTAATGATTTGCAACCTAAATATGTCTAAAGTACATTGAATGTAGCATAAAATGTAGGGAAAAATGCAAAATACAAAGCACAGTTCTATTGTTGATAGAGGTTGTTTTCCATAACATATTTTTCAGCCTAGGGATGTATGCCTCCAAGGGCATTTTGAATGGCAGCCTTTGAATAGGCTTTCATTTTAAGTAAATCCGTTTTCTTAAAGGCTTTCCAGCAAGCATTTGGAATGGATATTAATGAAGTTCTCAGGTAATTTTGGTCTGTGGGAACAATGTCTCTTACCTCTGTTAACCTCTGTATAGATTCCTCCAGAGAAACATACTGCCTTTCTCTACTTTCTGCTCCAAGAGCAAGGCCAGCTGTTTGGCAGCAAGGCTGGGCACTCAGCCAGAGCTCTACTTGATCTAGAAAAGGTTTTGTCTTGCCTAATATATACTGTAAATATTTTGTTCTAGCAGATCTGATTTGAAACTTCCCTGGGTGATTGGTAAGATATGCCCTGAGACATCACAGACCATTCCTTCTTCCTTGTGGAAACGGCAGATGTGATTTCTGTGAGACCGAAACATTTTATCCATAATCCTTGCTAGGTTCCATGTGGCCCAAACGAGAGTTCAAAATGAATGAGTTTGAATCAGGCCCAGCAAAGAATTAGGCCATGCAGTACAAATGTCAAGTAATTGTTCTCAGCAGCTGTGCAGAAAGCTGAGGCAGAGCTCTTCTTCCCATAAAGGGCACCATCAGGGTCAAACCACTTCCACCCTGCCTTCTATCGCTATGCGAGCACTAACAAGAGGTCGTTTCCAGGCCAGCACAAGGCAATAGAATCCTTACGGCCAGGCTAAGCAGCATATTATGTACCATAATCTGTCGTCCACAAGAAACATATCACACTGGGGGCAGGGGAAGGATTTTCCTTGTCAGAAGGATGCAGAAAGTAGAAAACAGTGGGAAGAAATACAGGGCAAAAGGTGAAAGCGGCAGCTTCCACATCCTCAGGACAGCAGTTGTAGACAGATCCTTGTAGTTTTTGCTCTCTGCTCCTAACAGATACAGTCCAAGGGCAGACTCTGAAGAGGCCTGCACTTCAGAACCAGGAGTCAGCCACAGATTCACACAATGGCACTCTTGAAGCATCCCACTGTGTAGTATGGGATATAGACTGGTACTGTGTGTTGTTCTCATAGGTAAGTTAAGGAAGAGAATGATCAAGAGAGAGTACCCACTAGAGATGCAGAGGACTGGTCAATCCATACAAACAAGGAGTTAGAGGAGGAGGACTTTATCATGCAGGAATTGGCTGAGTCCCTGACACAACATCACACAAGAACACTACTGTCAGTAAGGATCACCTCCGGACAGCATGACCTAGACCATCAACAAGGAAAGGAATCAACAAAAGTATTTAAAAAATAATGGCAATGAAGTTGTCAGAGAAGCACTTTTCAACCAGTGATATATGTGTGCAGTTGGAAAGGGCAGTAGCACAGCTTTATGCTCTGAGTCACTTCTGTGGAGTTGTCTGCATGGACAGTCTGCATTCCTCCTAACTCATGATAGATGAATGGAGAAAATAAGAGGCAGAGACTGCATAAGAGTTATTCATTCAATGTATCTTGTTCTACAGTTATCTCCCACCATGCATGGATCTTAACTCCCTGCACTGGTAGCCATGTGGCTTAGTGGTGTTTTGTTAATTTTGCATAATCCTGAAGGTCTTGAGGTTTACATTGTGTTAATGTCTGTCAGATTATTTCCATTTAACAAAATAAGTCTCATGAACCATGTCTGTCACCACCTTATGAGGAACCACCTGGGATAAACTTCATAGATATCACCAGGCAACTCTGAATGAGGAAACAGCTACAGCCTGGTCATGAAAAGAGGCTCTCCAGGTCCCACTAGACAGCCCTAGAGCACATCTACCTTGTGTCCAAATAACCTTGTTTCCAATGAGAAAGAGGTCCATGCACCCTTGCCACCCCACCAAAAGGAAATGACAGCTGAGCAAGGTTTGTGTTTCTGTGAGCAGAACAAGTGCTCCATCCACCTGCTCCACTGCATCGGTCAATGCCACACCGTGAGCAATGCCAGAGACTCTGCAAGAAATCTCCTATTGAGAGTTTCATCTGGCAGCAACTACGACAAACAAAGAAAGAGCTTCTAGTTAGCGTTGTAGTACTGGAGGCCAGACTGTTCAAAGGCAGTCTCCTGGCTGCAGGGCAGTCAGATGTGTCACTCAGCTGGGAAGCACAAGAATCCTTAGTGAACTATCTGGACACCAGGACTCAGCAGAGAGGATCACTGGCTTGTGAAGCCACCCTGTGGCCTCAGAGAAGGAATTTGGAGCTGTTTCTAGCCTTCTGGATGCTTTGAGCCAGTGGTGTTTTTAAGGCATGGGAAAAAAAATGAAGCTGCCCCTTCAAGAAGTTACATGGGTGCTTCACCTTGGCACATGGCAGCAGGAATGACAGTCTCTCCTCACTCCAGCCCATGACCAGCCCAGAGGGGCAACAGCTGTTCTCCTAGTTCAACCCAAGCACAGTAATCACAGGCAACCAGAAATCCTGATCTGTTTCAACACTGACAATTCACTCCTCCTTCGTCACACCTCTTCCACTCTCACCACAATAAATGAATGCTCTTTCTTCAAGGTTACCTATGTGTCCCTAAAGTGCTCATCAGCCCAGGAGCTGAAGCATAGACTTACTGTGGAGCCAACACTTGCTGAGATTGGATGCTGATATCATGAACAGACTCCTTAACTCAGTTCACATGGCTGTGGAGACTGCCATTGCAGTTAACTATCATGTTCGCTGCTGATGCCCACAGACAGGAGGTACAGGCACTGCTATGGCAGGGGGGCTCTGGGATATTCAGGTATGTTCTGTTAATCTAAAGTCATCAGGATCCCAAAGACGTGTCTGTTTCACTGCATGTGCGTAAGGTCCCAACATGAAATGGTACTGACATACTGAAGACGTCCTGCAGAAGTCCCAGCTGATCTCTGTCCACAGTCTGTCCATGCACTGGAAAGAAGTGACGGTGAGGCTGTTGATCATGTCTCAAGGGAAACAGAGGAAGTTGTAAAGTGCTATATGGTTCCAGTATTGAGCTAGGAGGATTCAGTGCAAGAAAGCTGGACTGCTGGTAGAAAGTCTGGGGGAGAGGTGGCTGAATACTGTTCTGGTGGTCCTTGGCCTTCACTTTAACTCCTCCAAATAGCAAATGGCAAATATGTGTGCTGATGGATGAGTCAGCGCTCTGCCAGTTTTCCTGTCCCCTCTGGCCAGCACCTACATCTGTCCATTCCACCTCTGTTTTCCTTATTTCCAGGTCTCTCTCTACATCAGCTTAAATGTCCAGCCATGCTCTCTTACTGACTCACACTTTCCCCATCCTTGTTCCTACCCTCATTCTGAAGGACCTGATAAACGATATTACTCTTTCCTATCAGTCCCTATCTAATCTATTCTACAGCTGCTGCACATTAATGTTACCTAAAAACGCTGCCAAAAAAAAAAAAAATTGCTCTCCTTTGATCTTCTGTACTCCACTGCTCACTTATCCATGGGCCAATGTGAATGTGGCTCGTGTCAGCACTTTTATACTGGCATCAAGCTGTTTCTGTTCCAGAGACATCCAAGTGATATAGTTGTGGCCCAAGAACAGTTAAAAATAATAGATTCGAAGGTGGAGATGCAGGACAGAGATGTACTTAAGGAGAGGGAAGTACATTGCAACAGAGTGCAGTTTCTATTTAAAGAGTTAATGCGTAAAGGTATGTGCATATGCTGCCTATAAATGAGGACCAGTAGGCAGGATGAACCAATGAAAAATACTTAGCTGACCACGCAAGATAAACTAGCTTCTACAAATCTGTACAAGATCAAATATGGCTTTGATCTAGCTTGGAAGCTAATAAAAGTGAGTTACATCTTTCCCCACGATAGTCTTTGCTGACACCTGATGTAACTTTTCTTTAAATCTATCCACAGTTATTCTGCTATGCATAAATGATTCTTCCAGGTTTAGCACAGAAGCAGCTGGTGCCCTATCTGATGCAATGCTAACGCGGCAGATGAGGGCTCCAGGGCACTTCCTCACTAAGCACATTTTACATCAGCTCTCTCACAGCTTGTCCCGTATGTCTTAGCACTTTTTTATCCTGTTTTTTTTAATAGTATCTTGCTCTCCTCAGCAAAAAGTTTATATTCAACAGATCTGAAGGAAAGCATTTTTGTTGTAATACTGTTCCTAGGAGGAACAACGCATTACTTATGTATTCTTTTCCTAGCAGACAGTCTAGACAGAACTATCTTCTCCTTCCATTTTAAAGCATGTGCAACCACACTGTCAGCTGGGATTCCTTCCTCTTGCCAGGATTCGCACAGCAGGTTCTGTATGCCCTCAACTGTCTTCTACACAATAGCCTCGAGAATCACAACTTAAAGATGATCCTGAGATCTCCTAGATTGCAAACATGAATAAGGGAGGAATCCCGATCAGTTTACTCCCATGAAATTTCATAAGAGTCTCCTTAATGTGTTCTTTCAAGCTGCCACTCAAAGGCAAGTGATCCTTCTTACAAAAGCAACTCTGCAGGGTTCTGCATTAATTAGGGCAGGAAGACAGAGTACCTGATTTCATGCAGCTCTTCAGATCCCACTTAGAAAAATACTTTCAAGAGCTTTACATGTATTTAACATAAAGGTCACTCATTTATAATCTCTCTCAGGTTATTTTCTACTCCTAAAATTATTCCTAAAACACTCTTTGTGCTTGTTATCACAAATTAATTTCCATATCTAAATAAGCCTTTGAAGAAAAAGTCTGTAAGATTTAATTGTCTTCAGTTAGGTTAGTTCTGGCAGCATATTGTCTCTTAAAGAAAACTGGAAAGTCTTAAAGGCAGAAATTCCTAATCTCTGAGTTAAAACCCAAACCTTCCTAAACCTGTATTCTTCCAAACTTTCTCTAGCTGAGGAAGAGGAGCAAAATAGAACACAAGAACTATTTAAAAATTTGCATAGATCACCCCTGATATAGAACAGTTGAATAATGATTCATTTTATGTCACGGAATATGGAATACTGTAAAAAATGCTGTGTTAAATGTTTAATTGCTGTGTAATAAACCAAAATAAATATTCATAATAAAGCAGCATTTTGAAAGTAAACCCTACAAGAGCTCCAAATGTATCAACGGAAATAGAACGTGGGTATATCAAGGTGACACGTTTATCTTGCTCCTGTTGTATTACTGCATATCTATACAACGTACATGGTAATGAAAGGTCTCCAAGACAGAGTTCCTGCCAGAAGCGGTGACAAACATCCAGCAGTGAGGCAAGAATCACACCTGGCTGTCCATGCAACCTCTCCTCCCCACCCCGCCACCCTGACTGCAAGCGTAATTGAACGGCTTGTGAACTGCCTCCCACGCTTTCTCCATTTACCACCCAGCTATTTTATGTAGGCAGCTAGAAAAGGACTTTCATGTGTATGAACATGCCTGGCTGGCAGCTGCAGCTGTTCAGCTGTTGATTTATCATCTGTTCAGCTCCTCTGACACAGGGCTGTCAACCCTTGTTAGAGTGGGGGAAGACGGAGTGGGAAAAAGAGACAGCTGGTGGCTGACAGCTGTTTCAGCCTCTGCACTTTAACTGGCTCTGAATATGCCTCAACACCCTAAATTTGGCTGATGCTCAGTGTTCACCAGAAGAAGATGTAGAGCCATGAAGAGAGGAAGGACTGAACAAAGTGGAAGATTTAACGAGGCAAAGATAATATTATTTTAGCCTGTTCAGGGTTACTCACGCCAGGCCTTCTTTCATAGGGGACAGAAGCCATTCTGAAGAAGCTAAAAGCCCATGTTTCCAGAGGACAGATTACAAGAACGCCCCAAATCATGCTCTGTAAGAACGAGAAACTTCTGTCCTGGATTTCTACTTGTCTCCCCATTGTGATCAGCTCCATTGGAGAGACGAAAAGTGTATCTCTGCTGTCCTGCTCAGGAATGTATTTACTGAAAAAAAAAGTGACAAGACCACAGCTAAGGAAACTGTTTCCTTTTTACCTCCTCCACAACACAGTCTCCTGGTGACTAGCAATGCCGAAGGTCACTTAAGAGATGCACCTCCTTGGTTGGACAGCCTTTCTCTCACACCCTCATCCAGCTCGAGACTGTGATTTATTCAGTTCTTTCTTCTTCCTGCCTTCAGCAGATATAAGTCTGGTCAAATATACTGCTGAACCCTACCTCTGTGCCTTCTCCATCCAGCTTATGGGCCACCAAAGGCTATGAAGAAGATTGGAGCTGGTGAGTGTGAAGGATGTGATGCATCAGAGGCTTGCAGAGATTGTGGGTGATCAGAATGAACGCCATATGGGACAAAATCCTGGAGATGTTCTGGAGAGCGTGAACTGTTGGAGAACCTGTTGGTTGCCCCTCAGCCACTGTGCCGCCCTGGTGGAATCACACCCGTGGCAATGCCCAGCTGGTAATTCCCAAAACTAGGGTTGCATCACACAGGTATGCTGTATTTGCGTCTCATTGTTTCCAGGGGTGTAAACTGAGGCATATTAAAGATATGAGACACTATCTGCCTTTATGTGCATTAATGAGTTCAGAGGGTTCATTAAAAAAAAAAAAAAAAAGAATAATAGCAACCATTGGGCAACACTCAATTCAACTCAATTACCATTATTTACCAAAACGTGTGATGTATTCACAGAGCTGGAATTGCAGTCATCAGGTCACCAACTACAAGGTTACCAAAGACTCCAGCACTGTCACTGTTGCCAAATTAAAGAGGTGTTTGCCTGAAGTTGAAACTGAATTATAATCTTCATCCACAAGGGAGCTGTGGCTGTGTTCTCTGTGACAAGCAGCCAGATTAAAACAATTTATAACACATTAATTAAATGACCTCAGAAGCAATGAGATAACAATATATATACAATATAACAATATAGATTGTTAGTCATTAGTTCTGTAACTTCAAAGTTAAATGTTACCTTTAAGAAAGTGAAGTAATGAAAAAAGATACAAAGACATCGCCTTACCGCCATAAGACAGACAATGCTAGTATGAGGCATTTTTATATGATGTTAATGATATGAATCAAGCATTTGAACTTCCCCACGGCAAACAAGGCATTGTGTCTCCTGAGGTGAGGATCTTTTCATTGTCTGCATCCTCACAAGTTCACCAGTGGGAAGGAAGCTCTTTCAAAAAGAAAGCAAATTTTTTTAATGATCAAAACTATATTGACTTTCTGAGTCTTACGTTCAGTGAGTGGTTTCATTCAGTAAAAGACAACTGAATTGAAATCAACCAGTCTTTTTAAAAATCAATCCTTGCAAAGGAAATTCTCACTACCTCTAGAGGGAAATTCTCACTTTAAGGAGACAAGATTAGAAACAAACTTTGTTTAGATTTCTTAATAGGGATGCTAGAAACAGAGTGTAAGAGCTGATTTTAGAAGACCACATTTTTTCTTGTCCTTGTGCTACAACAGGCCATTGTGTGTTATTCCTTCATATTATACACACTTACAAAGGTAACATGTAATGTCTCCTTTCCTGCAGAGACATTCCAGAGACTTGCAGCAAGCTTTGATGAATTGTCATGGGATACATGAGTCAACTGGCCTATTAACCAACCATTGCTTATAGATTTCTCAGAGGAGACTTCCTTCTCCTGTCTTAAAATGTTGACCACTGAGTAAGCTGTGCCCAAAACTTCCGTCCCATGCTCTCTATTTCACTCGTGGTATTTGCTGCCTTGATCTCATAGAGAGAACTGACAAAGCACCATTGTAGCTTCAGAAATTCTGTCTACAGGAACACAGTCTAAGTCAGTGAGAGGAAACCCCTTCTGAGAAGAGTGTAGCTGCTTCAGGAAAGAGCCTGACCCCTTCCAAGACAGTGTTGCCACTGATGAGAGTCTCAGCAATACCGTGTCTCTGCTCAGACAAAAGCTGCTTTTGAGTTATTGCCTCTTACAGTGCAGCGGTCCCTACCAGCTGGACCTCAAAATGAAGTTGGAGGTAATTTCAGCAACGTGAGAAATCAGGCCCTCTTGAAAGCTCTGACTTTTAATAGATGGTAGCAGGGCAGGGAAGGAAATAAAAAAGGTCATGAAACTGCAGAGCTTGGAATTGCCTCTACAAGATTGGTACTTGTGTCTTTTTTATCCCTACCCCCGCCCCCCCCCCAAAAAAAAATCCCACAATCCACCAACCCCACAACCCTCTGATCAGTACTTCCTTATTAAGATTTTTATGTGTGTGATTAAGATGTGATCTTCACCTGTTGTGTGAAAAGTGAGAGCACGGAACTAAAAAGGTTGAGATCTGGGCTCTACAGCCTCCTTAGTACTTCAAAGTGGATCTACAAAGCAATCATTCCAACCACCAGCATACCACACTGGCTAGGCTTGCAGAAATACTGCCCATCCTCGTGTCTCCTTGCTGAACCTGGGTCCTCATAGAGGCAAGAATGCAAAGTATTTAGGGCTAAAAGAAGAAAGAGACAGTATAATTCTGTGGTTTATTTCTTAGGGCATTTCTATAAAAAGAACAGACTTGAGGGTCCTCTTTATTTGTCTCCATTCAAGTTCAATTAAAACCAAAACAAAAATATCCAGAATTCTTTGGGAAGATGAACTCTGAACCCAAGGACTGCAATCACTAACTCAAGCAGCTGAAACCTTTGCCAAAGATCCGTATACCTAGTAGATGACACCATTTAGAAGGGTGCTTTGGTTTCATCACATGGAAATTCTGGTGAACGTGTTTTTCCATGAGACAATCTTAAGTGCTTTTTCATGTGGTATGGTTTTGGTTAGTTTATTGTGTACTTTTATGCATAGTTTGGCTGTTATTCCTGAAAACAGATCTGTTTCTCAACAAAAACAAATGAATGACTTGCTCTTTCTAAATTACTTCCAACAATAAATGTTTGGCTGTCACCCTCAAATCAGTTTCTCTTGCTCTGGTCTGAGGGTATAGTTAGAGAATACAGCTGCATCAAATACAACTGCCCTCTGCTAACAAATGACAGTCCTGTTCTTTCATCCTCTCTCCACCCCCTCCTTAGTGTCAGCTCTGGTCACAAAGTGAGCTCATTCAAAATGAATGGCTGAAAACTCTTGCTTTTATTCCTAGTGAGTTTTCTTCTGAATTAGTAAGTTAAATTGGCTCACTTGATCAGTATCAGGGCTTGTGCAAGGGAGTTGGGAAGGAGACAGCAGGATTATGGAGAGTAGGACCTCTCCTTCTCCTGCTTCTGAGGCAGTATATTGTTAGATCACCTAAGATGTAACATGCAGCTGCACTGGAGGGCTGTTGTCACTGGGATTCTAATAGTATTCGTCATGTCATTATGCATGTACGACCCTTCCCTCTGCTGTTCTGCAGTCAGGTAAAGGCTGTATCCAACTGACTGGTGATTCCTGGAGACTTGGGGAGAGGACGCTTGATCCATACATGTGATGCAGCTGCTCAAGGAAAAGGCCAAATCATTGGATTTGAAAGAGAACGGTTAGGAGCATCATTCTGGAAGGCTGGCCGTTAAAGCCAATCTTTAGAGCACAGAACAAGCCCCGTGTATCTGCAGTGGCTCACACTCCAACAGCCACATGCATTTTACCCAGTGATCGCTGCACATGAAACGCATCCATTACAGAGACAACCCCTGGAACTGGCACCAACGCCTTCAGAGTCCAGCCCAATAACAACCTAAGGATCCAGTGGAAACGATAGTGTTTCACGGTGCTCCCCCGGAGTTAGAAAGCCGAGCGGAGCCCCCACCCCCTCCCCTTGCTTAGGAATCGTGTGCTTCCGCCTGCCCGCACAACCTGCGCACTTCTGGGGAGGGCCGCCCTCCCCCTCAGGGGTCGGCCCAGCCCCGCTCAGCCCCTCCAGAAGCAGGTCCGCCTGCACTCACTTCTCATCTCAGTTAGTCCCGAGTTCACCCTTTTATTTTTGTGGGGGCAGGGCTACACCTCTCCAAAGGGATAAGCCCCGGCACGGAGGAGACAACGCAGCGCTAGCGGAGAACCGCCGCTGGGCCGCGGCTGATTGCTGCGCTGCCCTGCCCTACCCTGCGTGCCCTGCCCCGTTCTCCGGCCGCCGCGGCCTCGCACAGGCCGCTGCCAGCACGGCCCCCTGCCCGGCGGCGCCCGGACCCGGCGCGGCCCTGCCCAGAGGAGGGAGGGCGGGGCGCGGCGGGGGCGGGGCCGCGCAGGCGCGCTACACGCCGGGCCCCGCCTCCCACCCGACGCCTTCCGAACCCTCCCGACGCCCCCCGAGCGCGCACGCGCAGGAGGGCGAGCGCACCGGAGCGGGGGAAGCCTTCGCAACGTCCTTCCCCCTCCCCCTCCCCCCGGTCTCGGCGGGCCTGGCCCCTCCCCCCGGGTTCGCCAGCGCGCATGTGCGGTTGCCAGGGCGGCCGTCTCCAGTGAAGGTTTAAAATCTGCGGGGCATGCGCAGTGCCGGTTCTGGCCCTGGTGAGGGGGACGCCACATTGGAAACGGCGAGGGGAGCGCTCCGGGCAGCGCCGGGCCGGGTACAGTTTGCGCCGCCTCCGCTCCTCCTGAGGCGCGCTCGCCTCGCCCGGCTCAGCCCCCCGCCTCCGGTCGCTCTCCCTCCGAGCCGCGACACATGCCTCTGCTCCCGGCCCGCGTCTAGCGCCGCTGCCGGGCCCGGCGCGCTGAGGCGAGGGAGTGCGCGGCGGGCGGTGAGCGGGGCGGCGGCGCGGCGCTCTGGCCGGGCCGTGAGGGTCGGAGGCGGGCGGGCGTGGATGGATCCCCGCGTGGCCTGGATCCAGCCCGAGCAGAAAGGCCCCGCGAATGCGCTGTGGATGCAGATCTGGGAGACCTCGCAGGGCGTGGGGGGCCGGGGCGGCGCCAGCTTCCCGCACTACCTCTGCCTTAACTCCCCGGCGCTGGACTCGGCCGCCTCCCCGCCCCGCGGCCACAGCTGCGTGCGGCTCGGGGCGCCCGGCGGCGGTGCCTGCTGCTCCTCTTCCTCGCCGCCGTCGCCTTCGCCTTCCCCTCCGGCCCTGCTGACCGGACTGGTGCCCGCCGCCGCCGGCGGCCCCGCGGCAGTGAACGGCGGCGGCGAGGGGGGGCGGCGGCTGCAGAAGTCGCCTTCCGTGTCTTCCTCGTCCTCCTGCTCGTCGGTGGAGTCCGGCACCGAGAGCCCCGGCTTCTCCTCCTCGGGATCGTGCAGCGGCGGCGGAGGCGGCGGCTCCTCCTCTTCCTCCTGCGGCCCCCGGGCGGCGGCGGTGGCTCCTCCCGGGCTGCTGGGCAGCGGGGCCGGACCCGGGGAGTTTTTTAACTTCCACGAGAACAAAGTGAACGGTGTGAACGGGCACCACCAGCCGTCGCACCTGGCGCGCAGCCCCCACCCGCCGCCGCCGGCGTCTCCCCAGCAGCACCAGTACCACCCGGGCCGTAGGAAACGGGAGAATAAAGCCAGTACCTATGGGATGAATTACCTGCTCTCCGGCAGCCGGGGCGTCGCCATCAACAACTCCCCCCACCAGCAGCGGCAGCCGCCTCAGCCAGCACTGCAAAGCCCCGGCACACCCTGGAAGACCAGAAAATACAGCCCGGGCGTGCAGGGGTGAGCAGCCGGGGCCCCTGGGGCTGCTGCAGCCCGAGAGGAACGGGGGGGCCTCGGCAGCCTCTCCTGCGGCCGCTCTGGGCACGGGGGCGGTGGGTGGGGGTCACACAAACTCCTCTGGAGCTGATTGTGCAGCGGGGTTGGTTGGTAGGGATGGCACGACACGAAACCGCGGTCTTCTGTAAAACACCTTGTCTGTGCTGGCCGGGTGGCTCCCGGCTCAAGCAGTGATGCGTGCAGGGCCTGGGAACCCATAGGTACAGGGGGTTAGGCCTTGCCATGTGGGCCGAGAGTTGAAGTTGTCAGGCAGCTATCAAATGGCACCTACAGTAATTAAAGCAAAGATGGAGGGGGGTGCTTGTCAAAGCTCTTAGTGGTCAGTTTGGATGGTAGGGAGGAAGTAAAAGGCTTCAGTTAGGAAGGAGCTCAAAGAAAATGTGCTAATTTTCAAATACCTCTGCTTAGGCTCTAGCAGACTAGTTACTTTGGGGAGCATTAAGAACATCAGTTGAAAGGGAAGTGCCCGGTTCTGGCTGAAAGAAGCACGAAAGTCAGTGTGGTCTTAGAACATCTTTGAGGGAAGTGTTTGAGCTCTAAACAAGATTGAGCCAGCCAGTAATCTGAACTGAAATCTTGGTTTTCTAAAGAGAACACTATTATGAAGCTTATCCTGCTCTGTGGCTGTAACTTTCTCATACAAATGGGTCATCAGTAAAGTAAGGCTGAGTATTCATTTTGGTCCAGTTGGTATGTACAAGGGACTGAACTTGAGCAAAGCACCTGTGGGTGCTCCATGAAATTCCTGTATTTCAGCTGTCAAATTTCACTCAGTCAAGGGGAAATGTTGCTTTCTAATGTTAAGGTTATTCATGGGAAAAGTGTTAGCTGCATTGATTGATCGTAGCAGATTTCTGATGTCATTTCAAAAATAGTTTCTTGGAACTCCTAAAATCCAAGGCTCTTGGATGCTTGTGGAGTAAAGGCACTGCATAATTGTAGAGGGAAAGAGATAAAGATAACAGGGTACACTTTTAGAGCTGGAGAAGTTTGAGAGATTTAATTTAAGGATGGTCTCTTCTGTTTTGCGTGATACCGCCAGCCATTGAGTACTTTGAAGTCATCCAAAAGTATTAAAAGATGTTTTGAAAATTTTTGTTTTTGCACACCGTAGCCCCTCCTAAGGAGGACGAGGCTTGTGACTACTGCTTTTTAATTCCAGACTGACACTGAAAATGAGAATTGCTTACAGAAAGCTAAGATTTGGATGTTTAAGATATGTCGTATGCTAGGAGCTTTGAGTTCTGTACTTATAAGATGTCTGTCTAGAATTCCAGTAGTATCTTAAAAATAGTCTGAATTTCTTGGTTTTATTTCTATAGAGATGCAGTAGAACAGAGTTAACAATTTGTGCAAGACAAGTCAGTGATACTGAGGTAGATCTCCAGTCAGGCAGGAGAGGGAGTTGCCTGAGGTCACCCAGTAAGTCTGTGGCAAACCTGGGGATCAAATCCAGGCACTGTAGGTTCCGTCCTCTAGCTGTTACGTAGCACCTACACCGATTTTCATCTTCTACCTGTTTGGTTTGTCTTTCCTTCAATAAAGGTTGTGCCACTCTTCAAGTACAAGTTCATAGAGAATGCATAGACAAGAAAATTGTTTAGCCAAGCTTCAGTTGCACTATTCAGTTACATAATACAGGTTGTTCTTTTGCTGATGTGTTAATGACAAGTTCTTGGCTAAATGTCTTTGAAAGTGGAAGCCGTGTTTCCTGATCTTCTGTCAATGTTCTGTGTAACTGCAGTGAGACCTGATGCTAGGAATGGGACACCAGTAACTACAGCATGTGTGATCCCATAGTTCCAGCTTTTTTCCTTAAAGTAGCAGGGAACTAGTGCTGAAGGAGAGCATGGAGGTTGGAACCATAGAATTAAATATGAGAAGCAGTTTCTGCCTTAAACTTTGAGTTCTGTTACCCAAGGTGAGTCTTGGACAAGCGTGTATTCTAAAACAGTTTTCTGTTTTGTGTTAGAATTTTTTGATGAAGTATTTCTGTGATTGAAATAACAAAAATAGTCGCCTGATGGGAGTGGCTTTAGGTGTTTATCTTCTGCAGTAATTCCTGACTACTGGTGAGTTTAACTTAATTTTCCTGAGGACAGGCTAGTGTATTATTTGCTGTTCAGGTAAAAATGCACTGGAAAGACTGGGGTGGGAACAGATCCCTACAGTATTTTCTTCTGGATCCCTTATGTTGCTGATCTGTTGCCTTTTGTTATTTGGAACTGTCAGCCCGGTCTTGAAGCATCACTTCCATAACTTTGATGGTCTATGGACAGAGCATCTTCAGTGGTGTCAAACTGGTATATGCAACTGTCAAAATGTGATCCTTACAATCTGCAGTTGCAGTCTGCTTTGGACGTGGATTATAGGAGGGACAACTCGATCCTGGATACTCTTGTGCTCATATTGTGCATGAATGTTAAAGCTTACTTTACCATGCATGTTGTTCTCTGCAGAACATTTTTCTACAACGTGCTGAAATTTCCAAGTGACATGCAGCAGCTCACAGTGTTATTGTATTGCCTTTCAGTAACAGACTAAGGGTAAGCTCTGGTTGCCCTCTCCCAGGCTGCAGTAGTACTTCTGATGAAATGCATGCATGCTTTGAAATACTACTGTGCTCCCTCCAGTTTCTCTTGCAGAGCTGGAGAATGGTCTATAGTGGTTTAAGTTGTCACAGTTTTTTTTGAAATGGATCATATTCAGTGGCTTTGAGATGGTAGGTGTGGTGATGTTTAGGAATGCTTTCTTTGTTTCGCTCTATGTACATGTTCCTTTTTTCCAGTGGACTTATACCTATCACTTTGACCACCTTCTGACAGCAACATGCCAGTCTTTGTGTTGTAAAGGAAATTCTCCCTCTCATAAAACACAATCGTGAATAGCCATGCTTGATTAGATTTCATCCTACAGCTACGCTTTAGCATGCCCTAGATTGACCTGTGTTATCTTTTTCCAGCTTTTTGGAAAGTTAAGGAGTGAGGAGAATGAAGCCATATTTATTCCAGTGCTTCAGCAGAGCAGTTAATATAGCAACAATATAAATTCATATATGCCTGGGTTTAGGTTGGGAGTACAGATGACAAAATGATTTAGATATGATGCAGCTAAGTGTCCTTTAATATTATGAGGTTAGCTCAGGCTGTTGACTGATGTTCAAAACTACATGTGGTTTCTTGCTACTGTGAAGTAGCCTCTTGAGTGGTTTTAAACTGCATCTAGCATCTTAGAGTCTCAATTCTTTGTACATCAAAATAATACCTTCTCTTTCGAAAAGTCAGTATTTTAAATATATCTGAGTAATTTAAGCATCCAGAAAGTTAAAAAGAGTTGGAATTTTACTTTAAAATATGGAATCAAGCTATTCTAAACTTTACTATAAAGACTGTACTGCCAGGTTTGCTTTGCTTGGGTACACAGTTAGCAGGGCACTTCCTCTTATTATGTAGCTAATAGCTTATAAATAGTATAAAATCATATTAGATTTAATTATTCTGCTTCTTAATACAAATTTAAGTAAATAAGGCATTTTAAACAATATGAGTCTGTTCTATGTAATTCTTTCAACCAAGTATTCAGATAAACTGTGGATGTTGAATGAGTGCTGAAATATCTGGCGTATCTGCTTGGTGCATTACAGTGCTGTGCAGAAACAACACAACTAGCTTCTTGAGGATTAGTGGGATACCAGTAGTGTTATGATACATTGGAGTGGTGCTCTGCCTGGACTAACTAGTGTTGCATAGCACCTGATAATTTACTGCATGCATTTTCCCCCTTCCATAACTGTTGGTTTTTAACCATCTCTTGATAATGACATAAAAGTTCTGTCATAGAGCACAAGAATGCAGACACCTCCATGTTTGCTTAGGTTGAAGAAAGATTCAGGCCAGCATTGTTTGGTGACCGTAGTAGGTACTTGGGGAGGGTTCTCATAAGCAAGGTAAGTTTATGATGATGCATCCCTAGAAGACTTGCTTCCGTGTTCGCCGGTTTGCGGCTGAAGGATGCTGTGTGCCAAGTGATGTCCAGAGATTAATTTCTGTAGCTACTCAGATGTGATGTTACTATATACTAAGCCTATATTAGGTTTTGTTTATTTCTTCACCTGTATGCTGAAGTGTTTCTAGTTCCAGTCTTACTGTGTTTTTTTGCTTTTGTGATACATTGTTGAACTTTGGTGACAGAGACAAATGTAATTACAGGGTTTTATGCAACGCACTATTAAAAATGCATCTTATTCAGGACCTTCCATAGCTCTAGTTCCATGATTGTCAGCCCTTGCTGTTTACTATGCTTCTGTCAGAACTGGACAATGCAGATTAATGTGTAGGGATGCCACAGTGTCAGCCCTTTTGCAAATTTTTATTTTCTTGTACATTGGTTGAGCTGAAGAAAATGCAGATTTTTGGAAACTCTCTGAAGCCTTTACTGTCTGCACTGGGGCATCCAGCACTTGTAAGGGCTTTAAGGGATTCCCAAGGATAGTATTCTGACTCCTCCGTGTGTTTAACAGTGCTGTCTTGCTATAATACCTTCTAATAAAGAATCAACGCAGTGGACTCTGCTTTATCCACACTACTGTTGAATCATTAGTGTCTGTTATCTGCAATGTTATGTGGATACCTGTAGTGAAGGTCTTAATGTAAGAGACAGGCAGTGCTTGCAATGTACACTAGATTCTCGTTTCATCTGCTTTAGGATCAGGGCAGAACTAGGCAGTATATACTGTAATATGTAAGGAGGAGGGCGTGAGTAGTTGCCTGTTAGTCATAGTAGATTTCCAGAGACAGACTTGAGAGAGCATCAGGACGTGATTGAACAGATTGTTTTCATGCCTAAAGGTTGGTATGCAGCAGAGTTCAAGAGTAGCTGCTGGATGAATTGTCAAAAGAACAGAACACCTCTTTTTTGCTGTCGACTAAGTTGACTAGAGTACGTAAAGCTCAGAGTTTCCCTGCAGAGTGGATGCCTAGTGTAGAGTTGGAGACTGATGTTTTCAGTAATGGAATCAAAGGAATATTTTGGCAGTAGTAGACTTGAGAGAGAACATAGTACTAGAGGTCAGAAGGGCTGAGCTACAGTAGTAAAACATGAGAACACTTTGCATGACAGGTGCTTACATCTGTGTAAAGGAGAATGGGACATGTTTGGAGCAGTTTAATCCTGGCATCAGCTTTGTGATGCTTTTCACAGTTGTTAGGTTTTGGCAGTAGAGATAATTGGCACTAAGAACATAAACAGCTGTACTGGGTTAGACCATTAGAGACCAGTGCCAAATGTTGCAAGAAGCAAATACCAACATGAGCCTGTGGTGATATTTCTGGGCTACAGGCAGTGCATTGTTAAGCTTATTGTAGATTTTATGTATGAATTTGTCTCATCTCAAACTGGTGTGAGCTTCTGGGGGTAAGCAGTGTCCTGTGGCAAGTTGTTCCTCAGTTAAGCTACGCATTATGTAAAGATCCAGGGTGGTTTTTTTTATCCTGAGGCTGTCACTAGGGTTGTATTTGCTGCCAGCCATAGTTCAGTGTGTTAATGAGGCAGTCCATGAGTGCTTTTTGCAGCTGACTTGAAAGAGGGAAGGGAAAAGCTGAATCACCTGACAGTTGTCTGTTTTCTTGTCTATTTAACCACTTCTATTGAAGCTGTTTCCTGCCTCTAGATGTTTATCACTTCTGTGTACCATATAATTCTGTTGTTATCTTTGGGACTTGGATGAACCAGATGTGTGATAGTGTCACAGTATTCCTACATCTTTAGCTATCTTGTTCTATCTTGTACTTTGTTTCCCGATTACTAACGTGGGACTTGCCTGTTCTTTTTGGCTACTGAGTATTGAACAGACCTTTTAACAGAATTCATATTTCAAGATCTTGAATTCTCAGTGTTTAGAGCCAGTGCAGAGCCCCTCATTGCATCTTTAGAAAGATAGAATTTTCTTCTATGCCTCTGTTGTGCTTACATTTATCCTATCTCAAATTCTGCTTGCTGCCTCATTGTGCAGTCTGTATTTTAATGTCCATCTGCAGTTTTTGAGCTGGTTTATTCTAGATAACCTTGCAGCCTCAGACTTTTCAGCTATACTGTTGGTCCCCTTGGAGATCACTTATGAGGATGTTGGCTAGCATAGGGCACCTGAGGCTTCACTAGTGACCTTCCTTTAATATGGAAACTAAGAGTTCCAGCTGTTTTGTTTTCTGCTTAAAACAGTTACCTCCATGAAGGCCTTCCCTCTTATCCCATGACAGCTTAGTTTCTTTGTGGGGCTTCATAAGGACATGTGGGCTCGTTAACAAATGCCATTTGGAAATCCGGGTAGGTAACAGGGTGTCCTTTGTGGTTCACAGATTCTTGCAAATAATTCCTAATGGTTTTCTTTAAAACATTACTTCCATTTACAAAAGCTATGTTGACATCTGGATACAGTCATAATTATTCACGTGTTGCATTGATTCTACTTTTGACCAGTTTGACTATTAGGAATGTCAAAACTAATGCACTTAAATTAAAAAAATAAAGATTGCTTAATGGTCTTCTGATACAAATGTAGTATCAAGTGAGTGCTGCTTTTGGTGAATACCAAATTATCAGGAATAGATTTTGCTATGAAGTATTTTCTATGAAAAAATTGGTTTGGAACAAATTCTCCCTGCATAGTCGGGGATTAAGGAAACCTCTGGAGATAAAAAAAAACCAACGAAACCAAACAAAAAACCCCACCAAAAAACCTAGCTTTTTTATTTGTCATGCATTGTGATCATTTAACTTTCTCTGTTCTGATCACTTAATTCACTTAACAGAAGCAGGTTTTTGGGCTCCTGAGCTAGTTTATCTTTTCTCAAGCATAGGTTTGCATCTTGTTAAGTTGTTACTCATAATCCTTTTTGATATCCTTAATCTTCCAATCTTTTCCTGCTTTGTACATGACTTCAGGGTTTCTGAAGGCATCTTCTGATGAAATCCTGTGACAAGGTAGTAGAAGCTCTTTTCTCCCTAAAATCTGATTAGTGATGCATGCTTTTGTTAAACAACTGGTTTGGTATCTTTAATAGTCTTTGACACACCTAATTCTTTTGGTTGAGATTTTAAATTGAGAAGCTTCCTCTTTTTATATGGTGAACTGCAGCAGTATTTAAATCCAGAAAAGGCTTTTCTAGCTTTTATTGCCTTGCAGAGAGACTGGCTTGGAATATGCAGGGTTTGCTGCTAGTGGTGCTTTGATGGATACATTTTGAATTACTCTGCTGCTCAAGATTATGTTGAGAGTTGCTTCTCTTAAATGTTCAGTGGCTGACCTGGTGTAATGCATACCTGATGTACATGGGCATAATTAGTCTCTAATCACTAATGTATTTCTGCTGTTGCAACCTTTCTGACTTGTCTGGGATGTTAATTGCTTGATATCTTTGGGCATTTGGAAAAGAATAGTATTAAGACAGGAATTTCAGTGTTTAGCAGTTCCATTTATTGGCATAGTGAGCTTGCAGATTCAGTTCCAAGGTTTAACATACGGTATGCTCCTTCACTGATGCAACAAAATGTGTGATGTTTTCTTGGTGCTGTGTTGAAGTCCGGCAGCCTCAGTCAAGAGTAATATACAGCTGTTCAGAAGCTTATGTAGCAGATCTGTTTTGCTATGTATTAACTTGGAGATGTGTAATTTTCTTTCCTAGATTTTCATAATGCAGGTTTTTCAGAGTACATCCAGCCATTAATAAGGTAATTTGTTGAGTTTTATTGGATTGACATACTTTGCAAAAATAGATTAGTTTTTAATTCTTTCTCTCTTCCAAAATGCAAACAAATTCTGTTATATTGAAGTCTGGAAATTTGCAGTATGAATCAGTCCAACAAGCTTAGTTTCTTGAGTGAGTGAACTGTCAAAGTGTGTCTAAGAGGTAAAATGAAATTTTCAAGAAATTCAATGTAAAATTAGGCCTGGCTCTGACTTGCAAGAGTGTAGGGCAGAGAGAAAGCGTAGAGAGGAAATAGGAGCAAGATGATCACTTGTGGAAAAGTACAATAAACTACTTTGTTCTGTGGATGAGAACAAAGGTATTTTTTTCTTCCATTCTCTTGTTAGCTAACTTGCAAAGTAAGCTTGATTCTTATTTGAGCTTAGTATTTAGGGTATCTACCTGTAAGACATTTCACAGCTCTGATAAAAATTTTCAAATATATAGAACTTTTCAATTCTGCCAGTCTTTTGAGTTTGCTGCCTTCTATACAGTTATGGTGACAAAGATAATTGCTGTCTGAATCGTGTAGTAAGATGAGACTGATTTAGTGTGGCGGTACAGTCTGTGAATGTAGCACTAATACGCCACCTGTAAGCCTAGAACATTGCATGGGGCATAGAGTACGATTACCTGAGTGTTACTGGTAGTGAGGAGGACTGGTATAAAAAAGTAAAGGTACCTGATGGGTGTTGTGAGTGGGGTGGGAAGAGAAGAATTGTAAATTCATTTCCTCTTCTGGGGCATAGTTCTAATTTTGCTACTTCTGCACATGTCTTAATCCTACATCACAGTGGGAAAATTCTGTATCTCAGAATATGCTATTGCTTTCAGTCATATATATATATTCTCCTTTATTTCACTAAACTGTGTTTGTGAGTTTTGAACTGTAACACTGATTTCAACTACTGAATGCATTTGATTGTTACAAGATTTCACCTGCATTTCCATGATAATGCAGTTGTGCTTTGCAGTAGTTGTAATTCAACAGATTTCTGAAATATGCACAGTGAAGTCCTCAGGCATGTTTTGGAGTTCATGCTTCATTGAAAGAACGTTTTCTATTATTTGTAAACTTTTATTTAAACAAAACTTCTGTTGAAATGCTGCCTATGTCTTCCCATTTCTTTAACTCCCTTTCCTACTCACCCCTAGTCTTACACCCACACGCTTTAACTGTGGCATATGTTCTTTATAAGAATTCTTGGCTGATATGTTAGACTTCTCAGTTAAAAAAGAATATTATTTACTTACTAGAGTGAGTATGTTTTTAAAAAGAATCAGTTGTTCCGTGTAAGTGATGCTGTCATGTTTCTATCTGTTCCTTTAGAATGAATTTATGTGCCTAGTAGTGTAGACATGATGTTGAAAAGAAACAGGATGCTTACTTGAGGAAACAAAGCCTCTGTAGCTTTGCATTCACCTTCTAGTTTGTTGATGTTGAGAATTTTGTTTCACTGCACTGAAGTTAGCCCTTGAAGTAACAAGTCAATTTTATATGTAATAATAGTTGTATATACAGTAAATGATGAGTAAAGTAGATGATTTCCTTAGAAACCTGACTTTAAGGAAGAACATTACAAAAGTATGACAGTGTCTCCTGAGTGTTATTTTAACTTGAAGACTAGAAATGTGTCTGCCTTTCCTAAAACAGTAAGAGGGATAAATTTTTGGTAAACAGAAGACGTCAATTCCGTTGCATAGTTCAACCTGTAAGCAGCCAGTGTTTACTGTGATTGGCAGTAATAGTGTTAGTGAATGGTAGGTTCCTCCAGGCTGTTAAAATTATCAAACTGAATAGCGTAGCAAGTAAAAGTAGCCTCTCTTTTGCATCCCTGCCTTGTAATCTTTTCCACTTTGTGTTAAGAGTATAGTTCTATTTCACCAAGTTTTTTCCCCAATGTTTCTAGAAACACAGTGAAGCTGCCTTGTGAAAAAGTCAATTAAAATGCCTATCTTTGCTAGGAGAGTAGTATAATAGGCATTGTAAAATGTGATAGAGGATAGCTAGGTGCTGGGATGCTGTTGGAGCCAGAATGCTTCAAAAAAGCCAGAAGGAGATTGAGAAAATTGACTTGTGCTATATGTTGAAGGAAGTTCTGTTTGTTAAAAAGAGTTGTTACTTATCTGCATGTATATTATGTGCTGCAAATTGAAATTCTGTTCCTAATATGATACTGTTGCAGTCCTGACTTAAGTTCTTGTGAAGATCATGGAGGGTACGTGGGCAAAATACTTAACTGAAAACTATCACTGTATTGGCTGGGTGAATATCCCATTTTGATCTGTGTTTTCAGACACCAAATTATATAGCTAGTAGAGAAATTACTCTTGAGATTAGTCCTGAGCAGCATACAGCATCTTGTTTTATGTATATCAGAGCTGCTTTTTTGGTGCTTATCAGAGCTGCTTCTGATAACCTTGTCTTAGCAAAGATGTTTAGAAAAACATCTTTAAACTACAGTAACAGTAAATTTTAAAAAAGCATTTCGGTTTTGAGAACCATCTTCAGGAGGAAGCCGAAAGGGTAAAATGCTTGAAAATGGCTACATTAAGTTGGTCGGGTCATTATATGCTGATGGTGAAGATAGCATTGGTTCTTATCCAGAAGGATGTAGACCAGGAAGATGATGTTCTCTGAGAAGTAGAAGCTGTTGAATTAAGGAAAATTGGGAAGAGCAAGTAAGAGTAGTCAGTTAAGAAGGTTTGAAAACTGGTTTGCTAAGTGCATTAAAACCTGAAAACCTTGCACATTGAAAGCAAGAAACTTGACAGACAGAGGCACTAGGGCTCACGGAGACATGAAAGGGTACCCAAGAGAAGGCAGATCATGTAGTAATAACTAAGTGAACTAATTGTATTGGTTTTTGTCAGAGAAGGGCTTAAGAGACTTCTTACCAGAACTTACTTTGACTCCAGGCAGCTGTCATTTTAAATTCCAATAAGGAGTGTTTAAATCAATCAGCAGAATAACTGTTGTACAGCCGTGGCTGGTGGTACATGCTGCAGAATTCCAGAAGAACTTAACCATGAAACCATGGTATATGGTTTGAAATTATTAAATAAGTTTTGATTATCTAACTCTTGTGCTGTTGTCCCATGCAAACTGAAGCATTAAATGAAGTGCTGCCTTGCTGGTGCAAGGTAGAAAGTGTGAAGCTGACTTCTTAAAGTAGATCAGGGAAGGAAATGTAGACTAGTGATGGGTAGTATTCTTTTGAGTCTTTCACAAGAAGGTTAAGACTTGTGTCAGTGTTAATCATCTGAACAGAAGCTCAGCAGGGCATTGAAGTGAGAGAGTGCTTGTCTGTGTGCTTGCTGTCTTCCTGACCTTGCTGACACACTAGGGGCTGCTTTTGAAAGACTGTGCTGTGTATGGTAGAGGCTGCAGTGCGCAGGGGAGCTGAGACCCCTTTTATTCTCTTCCTTCCCTGATATGGGATGGCTACTGTAAACGCATTTTTTTAGGAATGTCTGGATCTCCTGGAGTGGTTGCATGGGCTTGGTACCATAAGAAAAATGGACTTGCATGAGTAAACACACAGAAAGGGGCTAGTGCATGCTTTGATAAAAGTAGTTGTGTCTTAGTTCTCATTTCTGTGAAGGATTCATTGTTAATCCTTATTCCTGTGGTCAGTCTGATAACACAGAACTGTTAAATTTTTTCAGAAGGGTGTTTCAGCAATTCTTTTCTGAAAACTTTGTAAAAACTGAACAGTCACAGGTTTGCTGGGCTTATGGGTTAACTGCTTAGAAGTAATCAGAGGAAAAAATAAAACATTTACTTTATAATAAAGGAAGGTTACCAGCTGAATTGCACAAGACTTTGTTGTTTGATATGTTCATAAATACCTGGAGGTAAGAAGTGAATGAGAAATGGATATGAAGAATAATAGAAAGCTAGAGCTGACTGTAGACAGTTGCAGTGGGAGTTCATTGTTCATTAAATTATAAAATCGCTGATACAATTAAATTCTAGTAAATATTGAATCATGAATATGAAGAAAAACAATTCAGACTGAATATACCCAGTGGGTGGGCTTTATATTGGTGGTTAATGTTCAAAAAACACCTTGAAGCTCCTTCATAATGGTTTCTTTTAAAGAGCAGCTGTATGCTCAGATATCAGTTAGCAGCAGTCATTGCAAAGATAGGGACAGTAAAATTAACTGAATGGTGTAATTATGTATTGACTGTGCATTTCTGGCCACCTGGAAAACATGGCGCAACTGAAAAGAAGCTGAAGAAGATTAGCAGTGATCAAACTTTGGACCTGTTCCTGTGTAAGGAGAGGAAAACAGATGAGGATTGCTAGCTTGAAAAAGAGCTGGTAGATAGAGATGAGTGGATACGAATTGAGAGCCTGAGAAATGTTATGTTTGGAGATGAGCTGCCAGCAATAATTTTCCTCCAAGAAAAAGAGCATCAGATGAAATCATTGACAGGCAGCAGTTTAAAAGAAAACACTAATTTATTCTGATGCATACATAATTTCTTACAAAATGCCATGAATGACAAAAGAATATATGGACTGAAGACCTGGAAAAATCAGTGGAAAAGTCCTTTGAGCTAATACATGTTATGGTTGGGATCCACCCTGGAAGTATGCCACATGAAATTAGTGAAGGCTTGGAAGTATTGCTGCAAGGGAGTCGGATAACTGCTTTGTCTTTTCTTGCTTTCATCCTATATCTACCTACTACTGATTTTTATAAGCAGGACAATGGGAAGTCTTTAGTTTGGCCCCACTGCTGTTAGGTTGGTTTAAGTATTTTCTTCATTGATCTTGTCATCCCGGAAAGGGAGAAAAAAGTGTGCTTTATAGAAACAAAATAGGGACATGTTAGTTTGTATTTTCTGTCTTGCTTTGGAGAGTTTTGAAATCAAGTAGATCCATCAACAAATTGAAATGTTTAGTTATGTCTGCTGCGTGGTTGAATGTTACATTGTTGATCCAGGCCCAGTTTAAGGTAAGAGAAAGGGCAGACAGTGATTCTAAATATGTATGCTTTTTAGAAGTGTCTTTGCGCTTTGCTGCTAATATCTCTTGTGTATGGAAAGGAGTCCTGACACTTACAGAACTGGGCATATGGTCTGTTGGAGGCTGTCTGTTAGAGTGGGAATTCTCTAGTAAAATGAGTTGCAGAAAGCTCAGGGAGGGATTTAGGAGTTCTACTAGAGATGAATAAAAATTGTCCTTTTTGGAAGGCTAAGTATGTTAATTAAGGATTGAACCTGATGTTTGTTAGGACACTATTTAGATTTCACTACAGTGCTGAATTATGTTACTTGAATTAAGAGAGAAATCTTAGAAATATGTCAATGTCAAAAAGATGTTTTTGTCAAATACTACAGCAGTAGTTAATTTGCCTTTTTGTTTTTGTTTGGCATGGCTTGATAGTTTTCCTTTGAAAGTAAATGCAACATTCACCTGAAAACTCAAATTGATCTTCTTTCAAATTTGGCAGTGATTGTTCTTTATCAGGAGATGGGAAACAAAAGGTCTTAGCAGGTATATAAAGTTCCAGTGTCAGAACTCCTCATGTAACACTGATACTAATGTACTTTACAGTTGAGAATACATTTGACACTTCTCACTTCGAGTAGTTCAGGTGGAAGGTTACTTTCTATATGAAAGAATGGCTAATAAAGGGCTTGAGTGGTCAAAGGAATCGCTGTTTGTCAAAGTAGTTGTTTTTACATCAAGGAATGCTTTGTTTTTTAAAGAAAATAATCTTTGGGAATCGGAAATTGGATTTGACCTTCACTGTTGAGGCAGTAAGGTTAGGAAATGTCTACTAGTGTTTGTGTTCTGTGTCTTTTGGTATCTTTAGCATTTAGGTAGTGTGGTGAGGGCTAATGCGTAGGTATTGAGATTATTGTGAAGTGCTGCCATGAAAATCAGGTATGAATATATCTGTCTCAGATCCCAAACCTTCCAGTTTCCCTTCTGAAAGCTTAATTGTTGTGGAGTTCACAGTTCTTGAAAGTACTGCTGTTTTTGGTTAAATGATGATATTAAGTAAAGCCTATGGCCCGTTTTTGTTGAAATTTATTGTAATAGTTCAGTTGCCATTATAACCGATGCTACTTTCTCCTTTAGACTACATGAAGAAATAATTGACTTCTATGACTTCATGTCCCCTCGTCCTGAAGAAGCAGCTATGAGAAGAGAAGTGGTGAAAAGAATAGAAACAGTCATCAAAGATCTTTGGCCTACAGCTGATGTGAGTGTCACTTGAGTGTTGATTTGCTTCTCTAGTAAATTGTAGAGCTCAGTTCACTTAACCTTGCTATTATCGTTCTGTGTTCTAGAAATGAGCAGATAAGACATCAAACTTAAGGCAGTTGACTTAATATCACAGGTCTGTGGTACTTGACAGTTTATTTTAAAAAGTTGAGGGAACGTAAAACCAAGATTTCAGGTTAATGAAGGCTACTGATAGTTTTTCCATTTTGAGAACTGGGGGTGTGAAGAACTGTCTACTTTAAGAAATGCATTTCTTAAAGTAAAAACTTATTAAATTGATTGTTTCTGCATAACTTCATTTTGAATAGTAGTGAGACTGAGACTGACTACCTATGTATGCATTTCTGCAGTGAGTTTGGACTCTGTGCATATTTGTAAATACAAATATTTTACAAAAGAACAGTTAAAAAACCCAGATATTTTTTAGTCCTCTCTAGCAATTTGACATTCATGGAATTACTTTAGCCCTGCTTTAGTGGGAAAATTGGTCTTCAATTGGAACTGACTTTTCAAACCCTTTATTACCCAAAGAGTAAGTTTTTCCTCCACATGAAAAACATCCAAAAGGAGTGTAATGTAAACTATCTGTAGCATTGCCTGTGTGATTACCAGGTAGTAGTGTTGTCATTAACAAACAGGAAAACTTTTCAGACCACTGTGATTTCATAGCTTTCCATGATAAGAGTGAGGGCTGTGGCCACAGTACTGAGCTAAAGATACTGTAAAGCTCATCTACTTAATCCTCACCTGTGATTTTCCTTAGCAATAACATTTTTCTAGCTTGTGGAAACTGATACAAACACTGCAGTGGCCCAGTGTTGCCCAGCCTTTTCAGAGGTCACTTCAAAGAAAAGACTTGTAAATTGTGCTCGGCTGTAGTAGAGGGGGAAGAATGTCTCAATTCTCTAGATTGGAAGCATACTAAAAGTATTGAATGTGGACTGTGAATGTCTTTTCAGCATGCCTTTTCCACACACAAACACCTATCACAATTTCATAGCCATCCTTACAGTAAAATCTGAGTATTCATGGTTATCTGAATTGTATGCTTAGATGCACTTGCTGTTTTTTAAACCTGGAAATTTGGAAAAATGTTTCCCTTAAACTCTTCCCAATTTCAGTAAAGCTGCCCTATCAGGAAAGAAGGGAGCGGGAAGGAAGGAGACTTATAACAGCTTATACTTCTGTTGAACTGGAAACATATAGTGAAAAGGACTTGTTTCAAAAGTTTGTGCTCTGCTGCTAGCAGGACTGCTAGTCATTTCATGTGGAAAAAAGCCAGTTTCCTCTAAAGCCGCATCTATAGGAGACAGTGTGTTTGTACAGTCTTAAGACAATATGTAATAAAGTTCACTAACTTTTTTACTGGGTTATATTCCTAACAGATCCAGAAAAATCATAAGTCTTGTGAAAGTAAAAAAGTGAGCATTCATAATTACAAGAGATTTCACTGGTGTGGGTTTTTTATTTTTCAGGTCCAGATATTTGGCAGCTTTAGTACAGGGCTTTATCTTCCAACTAGGTAAGTAATAATTTACTTTTATATAAAAACTTGTCGTCTTTTAGAGTGATAGTAAATTTCAAAGGGGAATTTAGACTGGAGTGTGTAAACCTATCAAAGTTCCACTGAAATTTTTGCTTAATGTCCCACATGACAAAGGGAAGAGCTTTTGAAGTTACAGATTTGAGAGAAGTGTTTGATGTATCATTGTACTGCTCTAGGTACTTGCTGACCTGTTGGTGAATTACCTTTTCATCCTTCTGTCTGGGGTTAGTTTTTGGCTCTTTGTCTTCAAGATGCAGTGAAATTAAATGTTTAGTATTGCCTGTGTAAAGATTGGGTTTTGTTAAGTAAGGTGAATTACTAAGAGTGTGTCAGTTCTCTGTGCATGCAGATAAGTTATCACAACTGTTTTCTCATGTTTTTGAGAGCAAAATACCTTGCTTCAGTGTTTCATGTTGCTTGATGGTTCAGTAGATTTGTGCGGAAAACCTGTGCAGCTGTGTCTTAAAGACTGTGTTGTCTTTACATGAATTAAATTTTCAGTAGGGAAGCACTGAAAATTTAATTTCTGTGAATCACTGATAAAAAACGTTTGGACTGTTAATATGCCTGTCAACATGGTAGATGAGGGATGGGATTGGTCTGTGGAAGTCAGAGGGGAAGGGAGCAAGAAAAGTAAAAGGGAGGGGAACTTGAAGAACTCATTGGAGAACTGGAAGCAAGAAACTGCAATATTATGGGTTCTAAAGCATGCTAGACCATCTCTTAACGTTCCTAAAGGAAGCTTACTTGGAACCTACATTAAAAGTTGCAAAATGGTTACCCTGAAGGACTTGTAATATGTAGAATGCTAATTTTACAATTTTTTTTTTCGTGGAGTATTATGCTTTTGACTTAGTGGATCTCATGCTGTCGTCTTTTTTTTCTAGTGATATTGATCTAGTTGTTTTTGGGAAATGGGAACGGCCCCCTTTACAGCTGTTGGAGCAAGCACTAAGAAAACACAATGTGGCTGAGCCATACTCCATAAAAGTACTTGATAAAGCTACAGTAAGTAATAGTCTTCGGTATACTGAACTGAAAAGCTTTCAGATCCCTTAGATGTTGTTGGTAAACAGTGTTCTTAATTCATGAAGCAAATAATATAGTCTTAAACACGATGTTTTGCTCTGTGCAAAATTTTAGTAGAATCTGTATGTGCTTAGTGACAGCACACAGTTTTTTACGTGGACAGTGGTAATTGTGTACTGTATTTGCTGGAAGGCCATACATCATGCTTATGTTGTCAATAAAAATCTGAAAGTCAGTATCCACAAAATATCTAGTAAAATAAGTTGACTGTTTGTGTAATGTTTTTCTGCTGACCTTTGAGAGGACTTTTTTTAGCCAGGGGTGAGTAACTAGAGCTGTCTAGCTTGAAACCCCAGTTTTTTCAGGTTGTCTTGTTTCTGATGGCATAGTGAAGTGTTCCAAATCTAATGTTTGTTTCTCCTTTCCAAAATACGCTACTTAACAGCTTTATTTCATTTTTGAAACTGATGTGTAGTATTTCTTGCATCTGTCTTGTAAGCCTAACAGATCACAATGAATATGCTAAAAACTTTTAAGTATGAGAATTTTACTTTACTAAGCAAGTGCTCTTTTCTCCAGGAGACTAAGCATATTCCAGACTTCTGTTAGCAAGCTGTTGTATTTTGTGGTCTCTGGAATAGGGTGACTTTTAGGTCCAGAAGATTCCTATGGCTTCTGTTGCAGTAGCAGTACATAACGGTAGCTCTGTTAGTCTTTGGTTTACTTGAGAAAGAGTGGGATTTTCAGAATCAGCGATACCAGTTAGTGATGGAAAATGGCACTAGGCTAGGCCTATCAATTTTACTAGCCTTATTTTATTCCCTCAGCTGTTTGTATAAAGTGATGCTATACTTCTGTTCTTTTTTGTTTTCCATTTCAGATTAAAAATAGAAGAAGTTAAATTTAAAATGAATGTTATCAGCTGAAGTTTAGGTTATGATTGTAAGATGGTTTTGTAGGATACTGCCTTCTAGGTGGTGGTGTGAGACTGAGCTACATGTTCAGTATTTCTACAATAATTTATTGCTGCCAGGGAGGAAATATTGCTACTTGTGCTTTGCACTTATCCATTCTGGCTTTTGCTTGACTCTGCAGTGAACCAGTTCAGCTTGATAAACCAACAGACAGTGCTTTATTTTTTTCTGCTAGGCTAGACTTCTGTCAGTTGAGTGAATGGTGCAGTGCTAGGTCAGATGAATGTGGTTCCCACAGGTTATGAGTAGAATGTTTCCTATTAACATAGTGAGACATAAACTTAGTTGTATGAACAGTGATATTGCAGCCATGAAGGCAGATTTCTAACAGCTATGGAAGAGTACGTGAGTGATCATAAGTCAATGTGATCATACATGCCTGTGTGTTTAATCACCACACTAAAAAGTGTTTGCTTCTAAGCCAAGTTAGGTTTGTTGCCTCTTCTCAAAACCATGTTTCCTTGTCTTGATAGTGGCGTTCATTTGGACTAATAGTAACCGTATGTCTTAAGTGAATAAGCTGGGGAATGTAGTACCCAGTGTTGCATTTCTGGGGATTCATAAAACCCTATTCTAATTTTTTCAGGTACCAATAATAAAACTTACTGACCAGGAGACAGAAGTTAAAGTTGACATCAGTTTTAATGTAGAAACTGGTGTGAAGGCAGCTCGATTTATCAAGGAATACATGAAGGTATCGGCCATATCATGAACGTTATACTACTTACTGTGGATGTGCTAGATGCTTAGCTAACCTGTTTTGGTATGGCTTAAGGCTTGAAAATTTATTGCTGAAGATTATTTTTGTTAATACTAATTAAATATGCATATTTTAGTTTATTTTCTACTGGTATCTATTCAGTGTTACCTTTGAGTGCTAGATGTTTGTGTGGATAAACCTGTACACTGAAAGGACTTCTACAATCATATCTAGATCTGTAGGTAGGTACTAAACTTTGCTTCTAAAGCAAGTCTGTTCAGGTTTTGCTTACCTTGAATTTAAGTGATACTTGATTATGAATACTGTGTTGCTAAACAATGTCTAAATCCAATTCTTCTGTAGCTGCATACTTAAAATCAAGTTTACTTTTATTCTATGTAATAAAGTACTGTTTAGATGGACAGTTTTGACTATAATGAGTGACACTGGGATTCACAGAATCTTCTGTTTAGGGGGGAAATAAATTTGATATGTAAGCTGTTTGATCAAATAAGAGTTGAAGTGTATTCACCTGTTTCTAGAATAAAAAAAGTGTTTCAGTTCTTCCTATGGAAACACTGTATAGAAGACTGCTGAATAACATTCTTGTCTTAGAAGATGAAGCTTCTTGTCAGGATTGTTCATTTCTTTCTTATCTTTGGGATACTGATGTTGTCACTGATAAGACTTAATTTGCTTTGCAGAAATACTCTTTGCTGCCTTACTTGATTTTAGTATTAAAACAGTTCCTCCTTCAGAGGGACTTGAATGAAGTTTTTACTGGTGGAATTAGCTCTTACAGCCTAATTTTAATGGCAATTAGTTTTCTGCAGGTAAGTCTGTTCCTTATTTGTTTCTGTGTGCTGTAAAATATTTTGGTTTCTTTACTTATGCCGTGTTGTGGTGCTGTTTCTTTAGACTCCCCTGGCAATGCACAGCAATACTGTTATGGCTGTAGGTGTTTGATCTCTGGCAGCTCCTATGGACTGCCTCTCAGACATCTAAGAACTTCAGTTCACTGTGTGAACTGAAATAGCAGCAGGAACTTTGTGAATTACTTTGTGTATCAGGGCCTGTGATACGGATTATGCAACCTTCCTGGGCAGCTTCTGTTGCAGTACCTGAATTATCTTAACTGGTGTTTTGTAAATCTGTCAGGATGCAGTTTTAAGTATGTTGCTCCCTAGACTACTCACAATAAATGTGCAGATTACTTGATCTCAGTGTTTATTAAAATTATGAAGTCAGCAAGCTGTTTGTTAATCATGTTGGTTAGGTTTTGACATACTTAAAATTGCCAGATATTGTAGATAACTGATGAAATAGCTAATGAGTTGTAACTTCTTCCAATACATTTTTGTGACAGTAAGCTTTGTATGAGTACGATGAGGTACAACGTTAATGTTTCAGAAGCTGTCATAATGGAAAAACCTACATATTCTGCTGCTTTTAATGTTTAATTAAAATATTATAAAATTTACATACTGTATATAATATGGGGAGATTGAGGAAAGAACTGTATTTCAATTGGAGTCAATAGATTTTCCTCTGGCCTTGCTTCTGCAAACATTGACTGGTGGATTTTATGTGAAAGATCAGATGTTACTCTGTTACTAAATAAGCTGTAATTTAGTATGCAGTACTTCTTCATTGCTTTTCACTTATGGAAAATTTACTAATACTCAAAAAGCTGGAAGAGGAGGGAAGAAAGAAGTCTTTGGCTTCGAGATCCTGCTGAAGTGCTGCCCCCTCTTGGTTATTTGAAAGTACATAATTGGCTCAATTGAAACTTAGTTATACTCAGTTGTTTAAATGAGATGGCTTTTTGTTGCACTGTTATGATCTGAAGAGCATTAATTTTTAATAAACAACTGTTCTGTGTCACAGCTGCATCCAAGAATTGATGCCAGAAGAGCTGATGAAAACCTTGGAATGCTTCTGATAGAATTTTTTGAACTCTATGGAAGGAATTTTAACTACTTGAAAACTGGTATTAGAATAAAAAATGGAGGTGCCTATATTGCCAAAGAAGAAATCATGAAAGTCATGACTAATGGATACAGACCATCCATGCTATGTATTGAAGATCCTCTCCTGCCTGGTAAGATTGTACACTTCTTGCAGTATTCCAGATTTTTGGCTCAGCTTGTGCTCTCACAGTTTATGTTAGGGTCCCTGAAGTCTGTCAGATGAGTTAAGAAGCTGCACTGAGAAGAGACTGTTGCTGATGTTGAGGTACAGTTGCAGAGGTAGGCTAAGGGATAAGGATCTGAAGTCTCCCAGGGTTCATGGCCTGAGTAAATTGGATTGCATGCAGACAATGCAGATAGATAATGCATTGGAGATTCAGAACTGTTGCATGTACAATAAAATTCTTTACCAGTGCTGAAGGGTACTGAAAGAAAGAGGTCCAGGAAATCCTGGAAGAGGGTTTGTTAGTAGGAACAGCTCTGCATTGTTTATTATGAAAGAATGAGAACAGAAGGTGTAGCTTTTCCTGCCACAGTCTGTGGTGCCATATGTGAGGTAAATTATACTATATTGGAAAGAAATGCCCCAGATGAGGTGCTTGTTCTATGGGGCAGAAACATGGGTGTATATCCATTAATATGTAGCAAGGGAGCAGCTGTATTATGGTGTTGGTGTTATGAGTAGTTTGCATAACTAGCTTCTGTGCTGCACAGGGACCTTTAGAGAATGCCAGTTATAGTTGCATGTACTTCTGAAACTTAAAATTTTCTTTATTTAAGGTTTGGTTTTAATTCAGTAACCTTCAAAGGAATAAAGATTAATTTTGGTTGAGCTCCTGAAAAAATTTCCAGCTTTAGACTGTCACAGGTAGCTGAAATTCCAAATCCGTGTTTTAACAAAGTCAATTTTCAGTTAATTTGGACTTCAGCATTAGTATTTCTAGAATGTAATAGGCACTCAAACTCCATACTGTCACGCCTTGTGGGTAGACTGCTTATGTACAGCATTTTTAAAGCAAATACCATGGATCAGGAAGTCTGGCACCTTTCTAAATACTCAATACATTGGATATTTGTAGTGCTCTAGAACAGGTTGCTAGCTAAGATACTCATTTATCTAACCCGTCTCTGATATGTTTGTAGCTCTGAGTTTGTCTTGACATGTCTTGAGTTTGTGACTCTTGCACTTGGCCAGGCATAGGTGTGATTTTGCAGAACTTCCATTGTGTGCAGAACTTCAGTAGCTGTGTATCTATCTACTTGCCTGAAGACTCATTTGAGTAGCAGTATAAGCCACACTTCAGAGTCAGAAACCTTTGCTGTTCTCCAGTTCTGAAGGAAGAAATTATGTATGCTGTACAATGTTTTAATCACTACTAATAGCGCTTTTGACTTTTTTCTTCTTCAGTGACTCTTAGAGAAGAAAAATAAATAAATTGCAAGTCCAGTAGGGGCTCTAAGCTGTTCCTCCTAGCATAAATCTTGCAGAAGCAAAGAACTGTAGTTTAGAAGAAAGATACCTGGTTATATGCTACCAAAGAATTGATAATTAAATTTTAGATGAGGTTATATGGGCTAGGCTAATGTAATTCTTAAAAGAGAGAAAGTGTTTTAGCAGGGGAAGTGAAAGCTGACAATAACTTCAAGTTATCTGACCACTGTGTTATATCCCATAGGGGTACTTTCTGGCAGCTACCACAGAGCTTCAGAGCTTGCCTAATGACACTAGGAGGAAAATTATATAGAATATATAGGATGGGTCTTTGGGATCTCCTGAATACAGCCTCCTTAGATCTAGACTTAATCATATATTCCTACAGTATCTAAAAGTACTTGTAAAGTGTATATAGTTAATGTCTAGAATTCTGTAGTACGTGTATGCACTAGTTCAGCAATAGGATGCTGAAAGGTATAACTCACAATATCTCTAGACAGTCTTATGGGGGACAGGATAAAATTCAGTGGGATTCATTCTTTTAAATTGGGGGAACTGTATTTTCCTCAGTGTGAAATGGTGATGTCTGGCTAGTAGATAAATGAGGTCATTAGAAGAACATGATACTTCTACCTGCTCAGTAACTTCTGTTCGTTCCTATATTTGGAAGGAACAGGCATCAACCTGTTGTGTTGCTGTTTTGGTTGTAGTGGGTTTTGCTTATTCTCCTGGGTGCTGTAGGGTTTCCTCTGAGATTCTCAAAGACTGATTATTGGGTGTTGGAGGATTATGATTTCTGTAATTTGAGAACCGAGATTCCAACAAAGATGTCAGGAGTCTACACTTGAAGTGGGAAGTATGTTGAAATGTGGATGTGAGATATCAGACTAATCTAGCTGGTGATGCATTTTAAAGTGGTACTTTATACTTGATTTTCATACATAGCCGAAGATCCTTCATCTTGAGTTAGTGTCCTAGGCCAGGGTAATGAGGTGAAAATCTTTCCCTTAGCACCATCCAAAGAAGGGAGTTTCTATAAGCATCTTGTGTAGCTGCCACCATTTCGGTTTCTCAAAGCAGTTGACCTTTCTTTGTGTAAAAAAACTGAAAGCATTCATTTTGGAGAACCGCAAAGTCAGGCAGTCAGAAATCTGTTTGCAGGAATGTGTTGGAGCAGGGTAGATGACACCATGCTAGAAGAGGTTTGTGCAGAGTTGGTCTAGTAGGATCCTGTCTTGGAAGACATGACTCTGGTTGCAGGTGACAAATCTTTTATCTGTGGTTGTAAAACAAACTTGGCATTTATTTAGCAGATTGATAGGGAAACTTATTATTTTATGTCTTTGAATCAGGTGATTATCAAGGTCCTTCGTAATTTCTGATGCTCAGAACAGGAATGGTTCAGATTGGCAGTGGCAAGAGTAGCTAAATTGCAGTTTAAGACTTGGAGTTTCACCTGTGCTGCTCCCTCCATGAGAAAGGTTGTTCATTCTGAATTGCTGTGGGCACTGACAAAAGTTCTAAATCTTAAATTCAATGTGTTTTCTTTGAAAAGAGTCTCTTTAATGTGTGGGACTAATTATGCTTCATGTTGCTTGCTTCTGCACCTTGATAGGTCACAAATACAGGAAATAATTAGATTTGAGATTGGGCAGCCACTAAGGCTAGGACATGTCATCCCAACAGTTGTTGAAGGTTATTCATTGCAGCTTTTCAATGCCTGCTATTTGTTATTAGAACCTGTGAATATGTGTGTATATATAAAATATATGCACTTATAAAAATACACAAATACATTGAAGTGAGCGCCTGAAAGAACACCTTTAATGCTGAATGTTGCAAAATTGTACTTACTAGATAATAGCTTAACATAAATGGATCTGCTTCAGTCCTAGCTCATGGTTGCACCTTTACCTTTCCAGGCAATGTTCTTAAAACTGCTTCAGCTAATGGAGGACTATGTGGTGGAGTGGTAATACTGATAGCAAGTGATGGAAGTCTTAGACATGCTCCTTTAGGGATGAAGGCTTTGTAAGAAAGAATAAGGATTGAATTACACATGAAATCATGCACCATTGTTATCTACTAATACGCATCTGAGGATTGAAGTCTTTATGATTTCTCTTTTTAAAGAGTGAGAGCATTTGGGTTACATGCTTTAACTGATCAGTCTGTAGATTGTGACAAAAGAAGGATGCTTAGGTATGTAAGACGTGATCTGCTAATGAGAATGATCTCTCAGAAGAAAATCTATTCAGGACTGCAATGCAAATATGTGATCTTCTGGCTTCTCTTATATGCTGCTTTCTGGATTAGGTAGGACCACCCCTATACAAACCTGACTGGTGCAGTTCACAGTAGGTCGTGCAGTAGCTTTGGCTTCCATGCCTGCTTTTCAGCTGCAGTGCAAGTCAGCAGCTCTGCAGACTGTATAATTGCATAAGACTTGTTTATTCAGACATTTTTATGAACTAATTACAGGTGCAGTATGAGGCAATCCAGGAACCTAGGCATGCTATGGCATGAGCTATCCTGCCTCTGTTCTCAAATCTGCTTCAATCAAGACTCATACACAACTTCGTTGGTGGTTTAAACTAAACTGCCTGAGTTTGCCGTAAGTGGATTAGGGAAGGCGTATGGTTTCTTTTGCTGGCGCACCAGTGGAGGTGGCAACAACTGGAGAAAGGAGTAATCAACAGTTTGTAGCAGCAGTGTCTTCATTCTGGTATAACTCCATGCAGGATGCATGTCAAATGTAGATGCCTTAGGACCACATTAGACTAAACTAATGCACTTTGTTTCAGTGTGTATTCTTCATTCCTTTCATATGATTCTTAGAATCATTTGGGTTGGAAAAGACCCTTAAGATAGAGTTCAGCCACAGATAGACTCTAGTAGTAAGTGCAATTTGTGTGTGTTTAGCCACTTCTTATATATTTCATTTCTGTATTGCTTCTCAGTTTCACTCCCTTTTGTATATATGTTTAGCATGTCATTATGTGGAAGATGGCACTGTTGCAGGACACAACAATATATCCCGCCCCTGGAAAATCTCTACTGAATCAATAGGTTTTTTTAGTAGAATTAATTTTTTTTTGTTCTGATTTCTTGACCACTGAAATACCTTGGCTTCTATTCAGTGGCCTTTGGACTAAGTCCTTTGTGAAGTCCTCTGCTACTTTGTAGTGCAGTTCTGAACTTAACTACAGTGTTTCTTCCCAGGTTCACTGTCCTAGGCCCAAATTGGTCTCTGCTTCTACTTCAGGATACAGTCCAACTGTGAATATGCCATTTAGAGAGGCTTCTGTCATTTTGAGCCTAGTAATTGCTGGATATTGCAGCAGTGCATTCAGAACAAGATGCTCAGTTACTTCAGGAACAGGCAGCATTTCTTGATCATTTTTTATTTGACTGTGTAAATTGCTGAAGAAATTCTGTGTTCCCAGAATGTTCTTATTTTCCCAGTCTGTTTTCATTGATTATGCTTTTCTGTTAAAGTGGCATTATGATTGGAGAATCCTGAAGGACTAAAACGTGTTGTCAAGTAGTAAAGCCAAGGTGTGTTATTCCGCCCCCCCCAGCACGTTTGTCTATAACGACTTGCTGAACAAAATACTTCAGCAAGCAATGAGTTCCTTTAAAGTCAAATTCAGCCTCATTGGATTCAGTCCTCCAAAGGAGGACTCCTTTATCCATCAATTTTCAAAGCACATTTTTCATTAGAACCTGTTCATGGGCCCTGAACTGATTTTCAAGCTTAAAATAAACATATTCAGTGATTCATCCCTTTCCAGTGTTCTCACAGCATTCCAAGCATCATACTAAAGGAGGGAACCTTTTACTGTAAGCAGCCTTCTACCCACTCAAGATCTAGTCTGTACTTTAGACATGCAATTTGAATGAAGCTTTCTTTGTGTTAAATTGAGTGGTGACAGTGAACCTTTGGTGTCTGGTGCCAAATAATCTACAAAAAAAACCCCAAATATGTCTTCTTGCTAGTAATAGCAACATCTTTCTAGGTGGTAAATGAGACCAATGCTTGTACATCGTCACTGATAAACAGCAGCTTCATAGCATGTTCTTCTGCAGTTAATGTGATCTAAAAACAATTCTGTACGAACTTCTGGAATAATCTATGATAGATTTTGACAAACAGGTTTATCCTGTGGAGATAAATAATCTGTATGAGCTGGTTTATTAATCTGTAGTTTTGATAAGGTTAAGTAGGGGTTGATGTAAGTATACCTGGCCTGTGAATATAACGTGGTTGCACAAGTGGAATTTTATCCTGAATTTAGGCTGCAGAAACTCTACTGGTAAGTGAGGTATGATGCTTTAAGATAGGTTCCCTCTTAAAAGTCAGCTATTAAACTTTAAGCTGATCTCTGTTTCTTTCAGGCGCTGGTACATCAGTATTTTAGAAGTGGTAAATTGAATGCATAATGTTACGTGTCATTCGTAAGGTTAGCTTCTTTTATTGGTAGGCACACTTAGTTGTTTCTGATACGAGTAGGATGGGCTAACTAGTTTAAACATAGTTATGCTATATTGTTAAGGCTTCTGAGCTTTAAGTGTGAATAATTTGCTGGTTACTGATATTAAAAAAAGATGATCTGATGACTGTCACATTATTTCAGGAAACGACGTTGGCAGAAGTTCTTACGGTGCCATGCAAGTGAAACAAGTTTTTGATTATGCCTACATTGTTCTTAGCCATGCAGTATCACCACTTGCAAGATCATATCCAAATAGAGATTCTGAGAGGTAATTAGTCCACTTTTTGAATATCCATTTATTTGTGTAATTAATTAGGAATGCTTGGGTCTAAATTAATAAAATGAATATTGTTATTTATTGTTTAACTGTGGCTGTATTGAAATCTGCCCAGGAATTCAGGCTGCCCAGTGGTATGAGAGTACAATACCTCAATGTGCAGTGTTGAAATGAAGACAGCATGATAGAACCCAGGATGAGTCCAATGTGAGGTTCTCTTGGTGCGAAAGGGAGCCAGAAGATAATTAGTCTTTTCTCAAATATTCTGCTTAAAGTATTTTGAAGGAAGGTCTGCTGGTTTAATGTTTGGTATGATGTGTGTCTGTACTATGGCAGAAAGAAATGTATGTGATCAAATTGCTTGTTTAGACACAAAACTAGACACTAAGGCTAGAAATCTCCCTAGTTCTTTAATACATGCTCTCATAAGCTGTTTTAACGGGCTTGATATGTCATTAGGTTATTAAAAGAACCAGTTCAGTTTGGCTGTAATGTCAGAACTGCCATTAAAAGTAGCATACTTCTAGATGTGCCATTTTTAATGTGGCTCTTGATTTCTTTCATAGAAACACTGTACAGCTAGTACTTTCTCAGCTCTCACCTTTGCAAGTTTTCTGTTTTTTGAAAGGCGGAGGAGAAAGAAAATGTAGGCGTATCAGCAATGTTGTATTTTCATTCACGTTACCGCCTCTAGGATCTATTATTCTAATCCTCAGTACAAATTGGGGCTTGATCAGAAGACTTTTTCCCTGGGACTTCCCAACATTCCCAACAGCTTTGAGCTCCTCAGCTCATCACAGGGAGGAATGGCTGTAACGAGTCTCATAAATGATACAGATAACAATTCTAAACTCTAATCAAGCTGTTAACTTCTAGCATTAATGTCATTGGAAAGCAAAATAGTTCTCTTGTAGTGAGTTCACCGCAAAGTGGATGCAGTCTTTCGCTTGTCGATTTAAAACTACAATATTTCAATAGTTTTCAAAGTGTTTTCTGTGGTATTAAATTCACAAAAGTTGAGACTGCAGTTGTGCCTGCGATGGAGATGTATAGGATGAGTGGTACATAATGTTACAGGCTGACATTTGAGATGCTCTTTTAAGATAAATGAAATGTTTATCAGGTAAATGTGTACTGGCTGACAATTGCTGTTGCTGAATGAAACTCCATCATTATATAAGTGTTGATAGAACAACTTGGGGATTCCCGAAGTTTTGCTTGTCTTGGGTCCTGACCTTCCAAAGGTCAAAAGCACTGGGCCTGTGCTTTTCCAAAGGATATAGTCAGGTACCTGTATTTGTTACAGGCAACGAAAACTGTCTTTGTAAACACATTTAGTGGAAGCCTCGGATATCATCAGTATGTGCACTTTACATGTATACTACTTAATGTATTTGGGAAAACATCTGAATTTTGTCACAGCTTCAGACCTGCAGAGATGTCCCAGCAGCATTGTTCAGGTGTCATACATGTGACCTGTCTTCTAGTTCTGGGCTGTCTGTATCAGTGACTTTTGAGTCTTGGGACTTGTCAGGCGGGTGGCTTGCCATTCTGTCAAAGGGAGTGGTTGGTGCAAGAGCATTCAACAAAGTCCTGTACACAAGTAGTTCCCCCAGCACCAGTCTTGTGAATGCCAAAGGACCTGTAGGTGGGTGATGAGTTGTTTGGTAACAAGTTTGTTACAGAAGCTCAAAAGTATTCCATGTTCAGTCTTAGTTTTTAGTTAAACCTGATGTGCTTGGGCAGTCCTGGTGTATTTCAGATCTTTCACCTGTTAGGCAGAGTGGTCGAGGCACTAATACGACTTTTCTAGTGGCCTGACCTAAAGCCTCAGACATCCAGGAGCCCTTTGTTGTGCTCCCTTATCTTTTCTAGGATTGTTAGTGGTAAGTTAACCTGTAAACAGTGGGCTTCCTTTAAGAGCAGTGACTAGCTATATGACATTCTACTAGAAGGATCAACAGAGTTTAAATGAAGAGCACCTGAAAAGGTACAAGGTTGCAGGAGGCTGAACTCCATGGGCTGATACAGGTTTATCCAGTTTGAAGAAGAGCTGCCTGGTGGGTTTGAATTCATGGCAGCTCTTCCCAATGAAAATCTCTGTGTACAAAATCTCAGTGTACAGAGTCTGGTTTTGTGGATAACAGTCTCAGTAGATTACAGACCTTCCTTGGCTCATTGTTACTGCTCTTTTTCTGGGTCAGTCCAACTCAAAGGAACACAAGCCTAAGTTAATATAAGGCTTTCTAGCCAGTGGCTGCTTCTGATATTCCTGGTGTGGAAAAAGTCAGATTTCTGTCCTTTAGCATAGGCCTTTTTCTTGTCCATGCTCTGTAAGTAATAGATCCCACAGAGTGAGGGGTAGATACAAATCATTCTTAGAGTCTTCATTCAAGCTTTCAGATATAACATCTAGAGTATAGTGGGGGTTGAAAGCTATCTTCTGAGTGGAAACAGTAATCAGCTGAGTCCTGAAGGTATCTTTAATCTTTTACAGCTACAGAAATCACCTTGATGCTGTTTTGTCCCCAGTCTATTTCACCTGTCCTCTTTCAAGAATGGCTCAGGAGAGGTTCATAGATAATTCAGTAGATTTTGTTAGAGCAAGCAGACTCCCATCATCTTGGAAGGAAGGGTTTTCCTAAATATAAAACGAGGAGACTGATCCATTTTGAATCTGTGTAACTTGTACACAAAGTCAAGTTTGGTGTTGTAACTTTAGCTGAGGTGTTTGAAAAATGACAATTGATTTCTTAGTATTTGGGGTCACAGGGACATTAGTCTAGCTGTAAAATACAGTTATGGACAGGATAGCTTCTGTTTAAGGGTCAGTGTCAGTATGTGCTTTGCACAACTTCAGTATGGTCTTTGGCCATATCCTGTCTCTCAAGAAGAGTATGTCATCAAGTGAGCTAACTGAAGAAGTCTGTGAGGAGTGATATTTTCTTAAAACCTTAGAATCATTTAGGTTGGAAAAGACCCTTAAGACCATCAAGTCCAACTGTTAACCTAGTACTGCCAAGCCCACCACTAAACCACGTCTGTAAGTGCCACATCAACACAGCTTTTAAATACCTCCAGGGATGGTGACTCCATCACTTCCCTGGGCAGCCTGTTCCAATGCTTGACACCCCTTTTGGTAAAGAAATTTTTTCTAATACCTGATCTGAACCTCCCCTGGTATAACTTGAGTCCATTTCCTCTTTTTACTTGGAAGAAGAGATCGACAACCACCTCCTTTTAGGTAGTTGTAAAGCACAGTAAGTTTTCCCCAGAGCCTCCTTTTCTCCAGACTGAAGAACCCCAGTTCCCTCAGCTGCTTCTCATTAGACTTGTTCTCCAGATCCTTCATCAGCTTCATCACTCTTCTTTGGATATGAAGTTTCAAGTTAGTGACCATTTTTCCAGTTTTATTCTGTTTCTTGATAAACCACAGGAAGCCTAAGCAGATGTTTGGCAGCAAGCTCTTGCTCATTGATTCATATCCTTTGAAATAGTGGAGTATATGTTACTACCTTGTCCATGGTCTATATATTAAGGTTGAAATTCACATTATACCTTGTCTAGCCTAACTATCTGTGGGCTGTCTCCTGTCAGTGGCCCTCTTTCTTCCTTCTCAGTCTGTGTATTCCTGACTCTTGCCTTGTATAAGATCTAGTAGGCCTGCAGTCAGAAGGTGAGTCAGATGAGAATGTTCTGTTCTAACTGAAACAAATACATCAACACTTCTGCCATAGCAAGAAGTTGATCCAGGTTATGACTGTGTGATGGGCAGATGAGAAGCAAGAGAAGCAGGAGTTCACATTTGGAGGAAGATGGAGAGTAGTATTGTACCATTTGACAGCTGCAAGTTATGCTGATCCGGATGTGACAAAGATGTCATCCTTAGGTTAATACATTTGTCTGTAGATTAGGATGTTGGCTTATGCATTGGGCCTGCTGCATGGTTCAGATATGAATGTGTGCTCAGACTGCCTCTAAACAGCAGTGTAGCTGCATTTGGGAGACAGAAAAGGTCATATGAAATGAGGAATGAAGACTGGTTCTGCTGTGATGTGCCCTTCCAGTATAACTTAAGACTTCTAGGAACTGAAGAAAGGTTTCAGAGTTGCAGATTGGTAACAGGCTCCTCCTTGTTGGTGCCAGATGTAGTACAGGTGGATGAGGAACGGGACTGTCATGCCAACAGGCTAGAATTCAGAGTTTGAGGAAGCTTTGGCAGGGTTTTGCTACTGCATATCTGGAGTTGTCGTTGACAGGTAGTAATCTTCAAAACAACAGCAGTCTGGGCTATATATGAAGTGGTCTTTTCCTCTGTGCTTGAAAGCTCTTTGATCTTTTCCTAGTGTACAGTTCAAGTGATCTAACTGCTGACGGGTCTGTTAGGTTTAGCTTGCCCCTGGTTGGCCCAAGATAGCCTTGGGAACTCTAGGAGTTGTCAGAGGGAATGTTAAACTTGCTTGCTAGATCTGCTGACAAATCAGAAATGTGGCATCTGAAGTGGTCCTTTGCTTCACATCCTGAATGGTGGGTTGCTGTCACTAGGATGCATGCTGTTTCTTAAGAGGTGTCAGCAATATCAGCTTTTCCTCCACAGAGTTTTTGTCTGAGTCAAGGTTTTAGTATTTTGGGTTTTTTTTAGGCTCATGCGCAAGCAGATCCTTCTCAGGTGCTCCTCTAAAACTCCGCTTTTAGATTATATTACCCTTTTAATACCAGGAGGATATTTCATAAGTTCAATTAAGGAGCCCCGAACAGTTATTTTGACTTTTCTTTCACAGACTCAATGCTTTTTCCTGCTCTGGTACTCACTTGTTCGTGTGGAGCTTGACTGGAGCTTTAGATACTTGGATTTTTCTGAATCTTATGTCAGCACCCTGAGCCTTTTAAGAGTGATTGTAAGATTTATTTACACCTTAGTTGTGCTTTAATGACAGCTAGAAAGTATCCCTGTGAACTGAGTGCTTGAAGTGTGTGAAGTGTGTAAAAAGAGGAGCTTCTAAGCTTTTATCATAAAATGACCTAGGTATGTAAATAGCTTATTCTTGGTTTTACTATGTAATAATATTAAGGGAAAAACCCTAAAGGGGTGTCTCATAGGACAACTGTCTAATTTTACTAACTGGTTAACTGTGTTTATTCCATGTCTTCCAAACAAGCATCTCCAAAGAATTGTGGGAGTGTCTCATCTGTAGAAATTCTGTCCTCAGCCAAAAAAAACAACCCAAAAGTGTAGAATTTCCTCATACTAAAGTATAGTAGATAAGTAGGCTTTGCTGTTCCTAAGCATTTTCAGTGTTAAAAACAGATATAAACATAGTTTTTAGATGTTTACTTAAAAAAAATTCTCTGACCCCATGGATGTGCTTGAGTCCCATACATGAAATGGTGTTCCATTATCTACTTTGATCACACTTGCTTCCTTTTTCTTTCCTGCTATATTAAGTATATGGTAGTATAGCCTTGAATTGTCTTTCAGTTTCTGATGTCTCAGAATGAATGTTTTTAATTTTGGTGTATGAGTGGTGTAGTATAGATTTGCCTTTGAACTTCTGACCTGGTAACTTAGTGAATTTCTTTTTTGCTATCTTTCTACCAAAAAAAAGTCTGGGCCTTTGATCTATTCTCTGTCAAAGAAGTTAGTGAGGGAGGAGATTCCCAGGTTCTGTATGTGCAACTCCACCATAATTGTTGGTGTAGCAGTCGTTTCACCCTTTACACCTATTTGACAGCAGGCATTTTTTGGTATATGTTGCCCATGCTGATAAAAATGCCAGTGTATGTAATTCATTTTCCTTCTGGTATATGAAGGCATGACTTGATTTGCTTCTGGGAAGGTAGTCCAAGAAGCTTCAGACTTGATGAACTCTTTCTCCGTAAGAGCTTATATTCAGTTCATATTCATTTTCTGTTTCTGACACAGCTGGTAGTAGTTGTGAAATTCATGGGTTATCCTAGAGTAAAAGCTCAGATCTTTCTGAAGGTATTCTCAGATGAAAGCTTTAGTTGCAAGATTTTCTTCTCTGACCCAGTATGTGTATGTTTAAGTCCAATATTGGCATTGCTGTCTTGGGAACTGCAACTCAAGGGCCATAGCTGATTCTCTGCAGTGTTGGTCATCCCTGTCTTCATTATGTCTCTTTTGACTTCCTGTTTGAGATTGAGAAGCCAGAACTGCATCGAGTATTTGAAATGCTGTTATGTCATGGGAGTGTACATTGACAAAATACTATCCTCAGTGTCATTTGTTCCTTTCTTAATGTGCTCTACTTAGCTATTGAACTGTGGTTTCCAAAGAATCACCTATTTTAACCCACATCTCTAGTTGCTGAGTGGTGCCAATCATGCCTTTAGTTCTGCATGTGAAATTCAAGATTTTATTTTCCAACATGCATCATGTTATCTACATTACATACATGAATGGGGGATGACATTAATTCTGTCTGTAAGGTCCTTCTGCAGCTATTGAACTTGTAACTTAGATGATACTTGGTTCAATATTTGCTTAAAATGCTGGACTGCCTTTTGCAGTACTAACACACTGACATGCCTTTAAAGTTGGAAGACTAAACATGGAATATGTGGTATTTGGTCTTGCATGAAATAGTAATCCCTAAGTCAGTAGGAGAATTATTGCTCCTTTTTGAAGTCTTACTATGAAATGACCTAATAAAATAAAGGTGGTCTAAATAAGCTTATGCTATGCATGTCCTCCCTTCCCATTATACACCTAAACCAAAAGAAATTCCTGTACAGGTATAATGTACCTTTACGATGTGAGATGCAAAGTAAGCTTTGTTGTATCTGTTGGAGATTTTCAAAAGTATGATAATGCTACCTACTCCAAGATGGTAACTTCTCACAGCCCATTTTTGTACAGTAGTCAGTCCCTCAGGTATCTTGAGCATGGAGTTTATAGTTAGTGTTTCAGCTACTATTCCCTGATGAAAGGAAAGCTTCAAAGCTTAGCTCTCAAACAAGGACACAACTCCTGCTCAAGAAGAACAATTCAAATAGCTGAATGTTGGGAAGGTATGTTGGAGAAATACTACTTTGTACTTGTTGTTAACTGGTCACTGTTCAGCAGGACCAGGTAGGCTTTTTCTCTGAACCACTTACTGTTATGAATTTTCTTAAATTCTAACTTGTTCTGGTTTTGGAGCCAGTCTGTGTTTCTTGTTTCCACTACCTCACGATCCATGGTACTTCCTTTATAGTTGTGGAGGTCTTACACCTTTTGAGTTGTCTTGTAAAATCTGTAAGCAAGGACTGGTGAAGGTCTCTGTCTTCAGTGTGAAGATCAGTTGGAGGGCTGGGGTATTAGTGTCTTCTGTGTGTCCCATAACTGTTGTAATCCAGATTCTGTGGAACAAATATTGGTTATATGGAGAAATGCAAGAACCTGTAAATTGCTTTTATCAAGTACATTGGTATCTGCATGTACATTCTTGATAATTAAGGTTATTTTCATTTTGAAATAGAGTAAAAATCTCACATGTGTCAGTGTTTGCATGTTAATATGGTAGAAGATAAGTAATATGCTACTTGAAAAATTGTGGTGCTTCAGTGAATTAAATGGTGTGCTAAGGAAATGAAAGTTAAAAAGGATTCTTTGCTTAGGGATATCTCAAACCGACTTCGAATAATTTGGTTGCTTATTGTAATGTTGCAAGTATGTAAACAACAGTCTTTGTTTAATACTTAATTGAAAAATTTTTTTAGCACATTAGGTAGAATCATCAAAGTGACCCAAGAAGTGATTGACTACAGGGCCTGGATTAAAAAGAAGTGGGGGAGCAAAATTAATTTATCACCTGAACTTGGTAGGTATACCAGGAATCTTTTCTTGAATTTGATCTAATTGAAAATACTCATGCCTTGAAATTAATTACTTTCAGATAGGTAGGAAAAAATAAAAGGAGTTTGTAACTCTCTAGCCCAAGACTGCTTTTCTCTGAGCCTTTTTCAATTAGGTTGTTAAACTGCAGCTCTTCTTAGACTTCAGGGCCCATGTATTTATATTCTGTGCTCTTAAATGATACCTGTGTTTTCTCTTAACAGATAATAGGTTGAAAATAAGAGACCAGATAGCTCCATGCAATGGAGAACAGCAACAGAACAGAGACTCTGAACCATCTTACAACCAACGCTTGGCTTTATCATTGCCTAGTACACAACAGTTATCCTCTGGCTCATCTGCCTCTTCTGTATCATCACTCTCCGGCAGTGACATTGTAAGCTTTTTCTTTAATGGGTTAAACTAATAAGAAGCAGAGTTTATCATACTTTTCAAAGCCTCATCTGATACAACAGCAGTTAATGTGGTGCTATCCCTAAGCTGCTGTAGCAGATTAATAGCTTCCCTTGCCCAGAAAAAATACTAAAATCAAATATTTTTAAAATAAATTTCTTAACTCTGTTCTAAGTCTTTGGTACTCTTTGTGGTAGTAGTTAGTTGTAATATATATAAACCCCCAAGTTAACAGTAGCTAATTAAGAATTGCTAATTAATCTTTGTAAATCTTCCCATCAAACAAAACCTCTCATTGTCAAGTTCTGGTCCCTTTTGTCCATCTGAAGTGGAACATGAATATCATATTGTGTTGTGAAGGTGAGTAATACTCCTTGAAATGTTCAGCCAAGCAGTCAGTTCATGTTTTAATGGTAATAGGGCCCCATTTAAAGTCTTGCTGTCAGCTTCCTTGTTTGAAAGTACAATCTGAAAGTGATCACTGGGCTTCATTGTAACTTCCTGGAAGAGGAGGCTGTAGTCTCTTTAGGTATGTTCCCAGACTCTTTAAGATTCTATAAGGTCTTTTTGTTTTGGTATGGAGTTAAATCAACATGGGATCGGGCAGTGCAGATTATAAAGCACAAAATTACATTGCATGGCATGAGGTGCTCATAAATCTACTGAAGCATTCTGTGCTAGGTAGAGGTATTGACTGGAACAAGATGTAACATCCAGTTAACTACAGTAGCACATAACTGGATGATGCCAAGAGAGGTCCAAGTACCTGTTTCTTGAATGCTTTCAAAAACTAGTCAAATATGGAATTAAAAGTTGGGAAATCTATTTTAATAACTTTTGAGGGACGAGCGCCTTCTTTGTATGTTTTGGTTATTTTCTGTAATTCCTCTACATTACTGAATTTTCTGTGTTGAATTGTCTTTTCACTCCACCTCCAGTAAATATGGTAAATTGTTTAGTTGCACCATCTGGCTAATGGAAAAAGAACAGCATGATGCTTGCCAGTGATACTAGTAGCCATGCTCTTGGTTTTAATATGTCAGTGGGAAGGATTTTTCTGTAGTAGTTTTATGAGAAAATGCAAATATTTACTTAATATTATGCATTCCCAGCATAATTGGTGGGGAGTGGTTATGATATCCCCTTAGTTCCTTTTTGCTTAACATTGAAGGTGAAACTTCATTGGCTGATGCCAGAGAAATTAATGAAAAGTGGAAAGGAAGCTCTCAACAAGAAAGATGTGCAATCAGTTGGGCATCCACAAAATAAATGGAAATAGTACCCTTTTTAACAAAATAAAACCCCTTATGCCCATGTCTTGTGACAGACCCTAGTTTAAGCCCCGGTCATGTATTGCTATTATGTCCTTAGTAGACCACCAGCATATTGTTTTAATTTGGAATGGAATGGCAGGTTTCTGACAAATAGTTGATGGGTTCATCCTACTCACACTCGGATATGTGAGGATGAGCAAGTTCTGGTTGAGCAGTCCTGAGCTGCACCTGATTCAGGAAAAGAAACCTATTCTGCTGGATTTGAAGATGCTACCCATGGCATGATATGGATAATGCTATGTACAGATTTCAGCAAAGGAGCATCTAGTGTGTGTCAACTAGCACTTCTGCCAAGACTTCTGGTGTGCTCAAATAAGTAGGACGCAGTGAACTTTGGTACCGGCTTCAGAACAAAGGAATATGAATATGGTGCATCTCATCACTAGTTATTTGTAGTGTTTGCTCTGATCTTGTGGAGAGATTGTTCTTCAGGAGTGATTCTGTATTCATTTAAACTTAAATCTTATGAACTCTGATACTGAAAGCTAGGTACAGATTATAAAGCAAATGGAGCACATGGGGAGATCTTAGATTGACGGTTTGCTGATCTCTTCCCAATAATTAAGGTTTTAGTTTAATAAAATATATTCATCCCTCTGTCACTGCTAACCTTAAGCAGAAGGTCTGTGTCAAGACACTTTTTGGAGATGTATGTTGTGTGACTGCAGAAAATCTTTTGCTGTGTATCAGGTACAAGAGCCTTGCTGGCAAATTAGAGGAACTTCATAATGTATTTGCTTTTCAATTTACTGCTAAAGTTTCTCTGGTAATAGGGGTCAGCTGTACCTTGACCTTTCTGAGATTTGTTTACCAGTATAATAGAAGTCACTTTTATGTGCTTTGAGGAAGAGAAGTAGGCTTGGCAACTTGTGACTTTACTTGGTCGTTTTGCCCCTCTTTGAACTTTGTCTACTGATGTTCCAAGTATTCCAGCCATCCACTCTAGCACAGATGTAGTTACATTCTGAAGTCGCCACATCACTGTACACCAGCCGTAAGTCTTGGAGGCCTTGCCATGTATTCATCAGTATGTTCTGGAAGCAATGTTGGCACTATATATCAAGTAATCAGGTGTTACCAAAGCAGTACAGTGTTGCTCATAGGGATCCCAACATTTTTTATTAAACCTTAAAAGTTTAATAGTTGGTTGTAACAGTAGTTAGTTTAATAGGTTGTAATACAGCATGCTGTATGGTTTTTAAAGGTTTCCTTTAAAAAGTTCTCGCATTACAGGTTCTTGCCTTTTATTCAGTTGCTGAGCCATATTTATGGAATAGACAAGGCTCCTGGTGTCTTGGACTTATAGGCACTTGAGATAGTGGTTTTAGATTGGTTCCAGCAGCAGGAGAACAGGTTTCAGAATAGAACAAAAAGGAGCAGTTTTTTCTGGAGACTGGGTTGGCATAAGCCAGAGCTAACGTTTAGAAGTCAGCCTCTCAACTTTTGTGCGTACTCAGAAAAATGGAAGTGTGGGGATATAACAGCTTAAAGTTGCTACCCTGAGTTATTTCCATTCCTGCTAATGCTTCTCTTCCTTTGGGGACCACATGGATGGTAACCTTTTGAAGATGAGAACTTGTGTACCACTGAGGAACAAGAGAACTGCCTCCTTCAAGGGCAGCCTTCTCTTTCCTTATATACATTTTATATGTATGTGCTTTTCCTCAGTATGATGCCTCATATTCAGGTGGATGATTGCTTTTATCTCTGTGCATCCAGGACTAGCTTGCAGGGGAACACACTTCTGGACCACTATCTACACAGCCCAAAACTTAAGAACTGGATCTAATGAGACTATATAATAATTTGTACAGAAAGTATGGTTTTATGGTTTTTCCAAGGCAGTAAAGCTATTTACAAAATGCCTTATGCTAGCACAATCTGGCTGATGAAATTCTAGTTGTGCTGTCTTCTGTAAGCGTCCTAGCAAACTGACATCTTAGTCACAACATCAAGCTTTCATAAGGCCCAGTAAACTTTGGATTGAAGACTGTAGAAGACAAATCTGTCCTCTGGTACCCCTATTACTATTAGTGAGGTAGCTGTTCAGTTTGTGTTTGTCTCACTGTACATGTTAGTGCAGAGCTCTGACTCTCACTGGCATTTCTAATGTAGTTCCTTGCAAAATACTGAGTATTGAATTTCCTGCCCTGTTACCTCAGCTCTGTGAAGAATATAAATATTAGTGACAAGGAGCAAACTGAGGAACACATGGAAATAAACCTATGGCTACAAGGAATCTGATCATCAAAATATTTTTCTGGATTCTGTTAATTATGAAACTGATCTGTGTAGTAAGTCTTCTCTCAGTGAAGTATACCACTGTGCAGGTATTTAAAATACCATACGCTGCCCTGACAAAAAGGCAGTATGTATTCTTCAGTTGTGCAAACAGGTAAGTTGCAAAATACCATGCATTCCTACATGATCCAACAAATGTAGAAGTGAATAATGGAAGATGCTTTATAAATATCTTTGCCATCAAGGGCAGTACAAAGTGCATGAGTGTTTACTGTATGGGAGCAAGAGTTAAACTGTTGCACGGTAGAAAATAAGTCTCTAGCATTAGGAAATCTCACTTTAACCTTATACTGAGTTAAGTGATTGTTATGAGAATCTGAAACCAGATGAAATGAGCTATGTTTGCCCCCAGCTCTCTGCTTGATCTGGCTAGTTGTAGATATCAGTCTGAGAACCTAAGCAGTGACCAAATTCCTCTTGAAACGCCTTTTTTTTCCTGGGTGCTTTTGTTCTGGACCTGCACTCTGTAGCTGGTGACCTGGATTTCTTGTTGCTTAAGTGTTGTGGAAAGCTGCTTTTTATTAGCTCAGGAAGTCCTAGAGTAGTGCTGGAGAATATCTGCTGCTTGATCAGCAGTCTCTGCCAAGTGAAAAATAATCCCAGGTATGTTTTTGCAGTCTCATTTTGGTCTGGTATAATTCCTGGTGCTAAGAATGCTTTGCAGATTTGATGCTGTTGTGCCAAATAAAGCATAGTGTTTTATGGGATAGTGATACCTGTGTATCAGTAACAGATGTAATGGCTCACAGAAACTTTTAAACCTCCTTTTTGTTACCTAATGGATATATAATCTCATATCCATTCCAGTACAGAATTTCAAAGCTGTCCGTTAGAAATTTGGATCTAAGAAATTTCATGCACCTTATCTCAGTGTTTCTGGTATTAATGTTCCTTGGGCTTGTACAAGATTATTTTGTGAAAAGTTCTGACTTCTTGTGACCATGTAGTCATGTCAAGGTAGTTGACGTTTCTGTGAACAAGGTGCCTGTATAGTCTAGTTTGGGGAGGAGAACAATCCTTGCCTCTATTTAAATTTTTAGCATTTACAATATGTTCTTTCAGACTGTTTTTGAAATTTTAGGTGTAGCCATTGCTGTTCAGCCTTTATAATAACCTTTCTTCAGAATGTCAGTGTTTGATCTGCCTACCATGCTGCCCCCACCAGCTAGGGGATACGAAGTGTCCCACGGAACCTGTTCAGTACTTTGATTGGATGCTTACATTTGTGAGAGTAGTATATAAATATGACTGGTAAGACTAATAGTCATTACTGCTATTGTTCTGCTGAATGCAAGCAAGATCTGCAGACTTTGGAACTGTTACTTCCTCTGCGGTAATGGTGGCCTAGTACTTGAACTCAACATGCTTAATGAAGATATCACCATCTCCCCTTCCTTCCTGTTAGTCAAAGACTCTGGATTTCAGCTTATTAGCAGGGACTTTTGTACTTCCCTTTTCACAGGTAGAGGTGATAAGAATGTGACGTACCCTGTCCTGGTAAATGTTGCTTTTTTTAAAGCTATTAAATTGGCAGGTGTAAGGCATGTGCTTATCTGCAGTAGAGGGACAGACATTTCAGAACAGTTTCTGTAACAGCTCTTCTTGTAGTCTTGTTAAATCTGTGTTAACAACTATGATTAATTTGTAGAGTTCCAGTTGAAATTGTGTGTAGGAAGAGGGGACAGAAGGGGGTGGCCTAACAAAATTCTCACAAAATTCTGACAAGAGCTACACATATTCTCCTTTCTTTCTACCTGCCTGAATACTCTCATGTCCTAACCAAAGTAACAATTCAAATATATGTATGTATAGTTGATAGTCTTTTTGTAGAAGAATGCAGATTTGATCTTTTTACTCCTTCCTGAACAAATAGAAGGCAGGTGCTCTAAAAAGTAGGCTCTTAATCTTTAGTCTTTAAAGAAAGATGTGAGTACTGACTTATAGCCAGCTTGTCTCCCAATAAAGCAATGGGTAACCCTGAGTGTGCAGACACAGAACCTGATGTTGCCAGGGAAAAAAAAATAAACTCTTAAATGCCCCTAATCAATTAAGCCCACATCCTTTAGAATGCCAGTGTTTTCTCCTGTTCTTCCTTTGCAGATTACTGACAGCTTCTGTGGACCCAAAGGGAAACAAATTTTTCCAGTGCTGCTTTTGTTCATTTTCCTTTTTCACTATATAGTCCCACACTTGTTTTGACTTTTTTAACCAGTGTCTCTGACCAGTGCTGTTTTATATTCTCATGCTCTTCAGTTCTTGTCTTAGTTGCTTTAAGCAGTCCTTTGTCCACCTGAAGTAAGAGTAAATTTCTGCAAAGCTGCAGGAGGCACAATTTTGAACACAAAGTTATAAAGTAATTTTATTTAATAAGTTATTATAAGCAGCAAAGGGTACAGAAAGAACGTGTAAATCAGCAAGTGAAGTTGGATTTTACTGCTATGATGTCAGTGAAGTGAGGGAAGCAAGGAATTCTGTACAAGTCAAGTTTTGACTGCTTTGTGATGCCAAAGGCTAGTTATGTTCTTGCCATATCTTAACATTCCCTTCCCTGAAAAAAACCCAAAAGGTACCTAAGCCATTTTAGGATGGAAGAAAACCTAAATACAGTGTTTATATTCTAGCATGTTCAGCTTGCATAATGAGTCCAATAATTGTTTAACTTGGAAAACAATAGCTTGAAATATTACTGTACTGTTAACAATAACAAACCAGTTGAAAGCCTGTGAAATTAAAATACTAGGGGTAACAAAGGACATTCGAGATGTCACACTTTGGGGACCTTTTTTTTTATTTAAGATGCCTTATATGAAATACAGTGAATATTGATAAAACATGGAATAAGCCCACAGTCAGGCCTGGCAGGATATAATGAGGTGAGGTTAAAAAGGGGTGCTGTGCTTGTATTTAGTGTTGGTAGATACTAATTAGACTACATTTTTTGTTATCTTTGTAAAATGAACACTAACACTTTTGGAGGATGCATATTTTTCAGTTTGCTTGTGTATCCTATATCTCTTCTTTCACTTTTCCATTCCCATAAGCACAATGACTGAGGTATTTTCCTTTGGCAATGCAGTTGACCTAAAGACAGAACAATAAACCAATTGTGTCTTACTAGAGACTGTTTTGTATTGTTTATAGGCTGGCTAGTAGAAACAGTGCAACTATGTTGATGAAAGGTCTCTCCCCTGTGACCTCCCATAGAAGCAGAAATTTTATTCACCTCAAATCTACTTTGTTTACACCATAGTTAAAGTTATGGCTCCACCTTCCAAAAAGGGATATGGCACAAGCTGATACAGAAGAAATGAGATGGGGTGGTGGTGTAATCCATAAAGTTGCCTTGGAAGCATGTTCATTTATCGAGCAGAGTTAAGTACACTGGGGCTAAAACTATTGAAACAGGAGCATGCATGGATTTCTGCTCCTGCATGTGGCCCCAAACTGTGAAACGTCTGAAATTTTCTGGATTTACTTTTATGTTCTAGAAGAGTATGGTTTTATACTTCTATTAAGCCAATCCAGTAGTTGGATATTCTTGCTAGGGATGTTTCTGTTTACTAGCTGCTGCCTTTTCTACACTGGTATTCATCTAATCCTGTGGTGACCCAGTTCATAAACTGAAGCTAGTAAGAAGGTGATTACTGTTTCTGTGGTTCACCTCCATGAATTGGCTCATAATAATGTGAAATGCTAATGCAGGTGTAATGGAGAATGCCAGAATGGGAAAAGAGGCAAAAGGAGTAAGGCTGGAAGTAGTTACCTGTTAAATCACTTCAAATGTAAGAAAGGAGAGGAGCACATGAAAAAAAATTTGTACAGTGTAAAGTGCTAACTATAAGCACTGATTTTCTCACTATTTTCAGTTCTTTGCTTTCGAAGGTGGAACATAACTTTTACTGAAGTGGTCATTGCTGTCACAGCTTGCAGCTTCTGCATGTTGTGGAAAGAGAAAAAACTGTTTAATCAGTGGGAAAAGTTTGGGGAATGGAAACAGTAGGAACCTTTTTGCTAAGACTTCTGTAGTTCACTTCTGGGGAACGGGGTATGGAAATGCAGATCTATCACATTAGCAAGAAACTTGCATTCTGTTTAAGTTTTGATTTCTGAATACTGACTTCTAGGATAGTTAGATTCTTTTACCACAAAACTTAGACTGAGATCATGAATGAATCTTCTGAAGCCACTCCAGCTTTTGAAAATAGTAACTGTCTTGGAAATTGAAAACTCTGAAATGGTAGCTATTGTTAGTCAGTTGAAACTCCTCAACTGACTACATCATGAAACAAAGCAGAAGGCACCGCTTCTTCATACATTTAGAGTCAGGGACAGGAAGTTTATGAATATAATTGAATGCACATGAAATTTCTGAAAGGGTACTGTTGTCTTGATGGATGGATGTACCACTACAGTTTACCTTGTATCTTAAGCCTTGAGTTATTAATGGAATTGAAATAAGCTTGTATGGTCAGACATAGTAAGGAGCTTCTGGCGAATAAAATACTCTTTTTGCTGATTAGGTCCTTTTTATAATGGGAGATGCATTTTGTGGAACAGGAAGGGATTTTTTTGTTCTCTTCCAATGTCAGAAAGAGAAGCTTGGATTGTAAGATTGCTTCAGCTCTTCATCTGTCATGTGACTGCAGCGTTTCACTGTTTCTGTCTAGACAGAAGGCTAGGAGATAAGATTCCTCAAGCAAAATTTGTAGTTAAGTGAGAGTTCATCAGTAACACTTGAGTTTCTAAGTGTCTTCCAGACTTTTATCATCTTTCTAATGTTAGGGTAAATTTAAAGAATCCTTGGTAATCAAAGCTATGAATAGTAGAAATCCTCATTCCAGATACTAAGTTCTTAGAAAGTTGAAACTGCTTTAGAGTATGTATTAAAATGGATACTTTGCAGTAGGATAAGCCTGTGTCAGTCTGTTTCCAAAAACATCTCTCTAGAAGGTATTTTCCTTGCAGGATGAGGGTCTGTATGATTGGCATTCAAGAGATCAGGAACTTATCTTGGCTCTTAGTGCAGTCATTGCGGCTTTATCCCTAGATTATTTGCTAAAATCAGTTGAGGTATCTTAGCCCTTTATTTTAAATTCATCTTTTTGCAGTGTGACTTCTGTAGCCGTTACCCTAGTAAGGCTCAAAGCTTTTGTCTTCTAGACATGGATCTAAAGTGACAGTATTACCTGTATGCATTTATTGTAGGTCTTTTGAGCTTCTGTAATGCTTCAGGTTTTCACATGACACTTAAGAATCCTGTCCAGAAGACTAAGTAAGACACAGTTTCTTAGTGTAGGCAGTGCTTGGGGAAAATCACTTTGTTCACATGGAGCTCAATTTTCTCATCACTGAGGTTAATGTTTCAGTTTGAGTAAGAACAGTAATGCTGCTCTTCACAAACGCATTTTGATGCTGATGAGAAGTCAGGCCATCACCTCCATATAGTAATCCTGATAGCAGTTCAGGATTGCCTCAGAAGAGAGATACAATCTGCTTGTATGAGACATGTATCAGTAAAAAAAGAGGCAGATGAACATACCTGTTACAAAATGAAAGTAACACAAGCTTTCTTGTGCTGAAATTCATCTAGTCTCAGTTAAACCACATGATTCTTTCATCTGCTGTTCCTTCCATAGTGGAGTTAACTTTTTGTTGTGCAACTCTCCCATAGAAATCTTATAAATGGGAAGCGTCCCATCTGGGTTAGGTATGTGAATCTTCAGGGGATGTAATTGTATCTAAGCAGAGGAGAAAGTTTGTGAAGGTTGACACATTGGTTTGGATAGACGGTGAGGTCCCCTTTTCCCTCACATCTGCCTGCTCATGATTACTTGTAAGCATGCTCAGAAGTTGTCTGTTCAAACATGACTATGCCCTCCTTATTTTTCCATCTTTGAATAATTCCATGGTCAATAGTATCTAAATAAACTTCAGTTTATAAATCCAAATTCTTGCCCCTGTACCTGACTCTACCGAATGTGTCACCCTCATCCTTGTAGAGACCTTAGCCTGTTCCCATGGCTAATACTGTAGGACTGGGCAAAGGAAAAAACCACCATCTCATCTGGGCAGTTGGCTTTGCATGTGCATACAACTAAGCTTAATTTTTTGATCAGTGCTACAGCATGTAGTTCCCCACTGTGAACATATTTATTAAATGCTAAACATCTCAGAAATAAGACATAAGTTTGTGCACAGATTCTTGGTACCAGTGTGATTTGTCTCTATGAATTCATGATGCAAATACCTGAAACTGCTTCACAAAAGCATACTGTAACTTTTACCACTAGTTGACCAACTTACAGGGGTCTTCAAACTACAGCCCATGGGCTGGATACAGCCCCCCAGGGTCCTCAGTCCGGCCCCCGGTATTTACAGAACCCCCCGACCTGCCCTCCGGGGGTTGGGGGGGAAACCAAGCAGCCGCAGATGGCTGCCTGCCACTTCATCCGCGCGCCGGCCCCCTGGTTAAACAGTTTGAGGACCCCTGACCTAGTAGGACAGCAGCTCCTTTCTTTCTAGAACTTGTTTTTTAGGAAGCACAACTTTATATGGACCAATAAAGGAATGATTGTTCTAATAGCTGACTGTTTTATTGAGGACCATTTCTACAGTGGGTATTAACTTCAGCTGGGGTGCAATTTTTGCCTTCTAGTAGTTCATTGCTTACACTACTCAGTATTCACAACTGTCAGTCTCTGTTAAAGGACCTTCTCCTTTTCCCAAGAAAAGCTTTAAAATATTTTCTTGTTTCTGTTCTTGAAAATATTTTCCTAGACAGCCTAGTCTCTTAACTGAAGAATCTAATTTGAAAAGCAAGGCCATATGAGGGCGAGTAGTAGTACTGGAGGTCTATTTAAAGTTTACTTGGTTTAACTGAAAAGTTGTTGCTTTGAGGCAATTAATCTTTAGAGAAAAGAGCAATAGAATATTCCAGTAATTACTGTTAAAGATCCTTGATGATTTGAGCCAAAAATTTCTTTTACTATGGTAATTCCTAAACTACTAATTGGCCAAGCCCCTCTTGCTATATACTTTGAGCCAGACGGCTGTGAATGGAAAAAAAACACTAGTGGTTTGGGATAAAGAATCGGTTTTTCCATATTTTCAAATTCAGAATACTTTAGAATTAAGGGAGAGATAAAAAGCAGCAGTAAAATGTATTATCTGTTGCCACTATGTTATAGCTGGAAAATAAGTGTCAAGATCTCTGTTCAAATTTGTTTCAAAAGGCTGTTGCTTGCTTTTCAACTTTCTCAAAAAATAATGTCATTTAAGAATTGAGGCAGGCAGTTGGGTGTTTTCAAATTCAGTAATTCCTGTAAAGCCCTACATGTCTGTTCACCACCTTGCTGCTTGTCTGTTAAGTGCTCCAGGCACACAGTGTTTTAACATCAACAGTTACGACTGCTTGTGATGCATCTGTAATTGCTGTTGGTCAGGCTGGCAGGAGGAGTAGTAGTACTCGGTAATACCAGTTCCATTACAGTATCTTTTTCTGTAATCCTACATCCATCTTGCTTCCCCTGAGAATTATCACTCTGATATCTGATGGAAAGTGAGGGGAATAGAACTCTAATCAGCAGTGAAGTGGGTGACTGGTATGCATATAGTAGTCTTGACTGGCAGATTGTTTCCTTGTTTCTTGGTAGATGGAGCCCTAACTTTGCTGTTGCTGGGTAGAAGGGAAGAAGACTGTAACAATTAGAGTGAATAACTTTGATGTACAGATACATACAATCCGGAACACTGTTCAGAGGACTGATTCTGTCATGACACATAAAATTCTAGCCCTTGTATCACTAACAGTGTCGCTGTTCTTGTTCCGTTTTTTCCCCAGCCTTAGTTCCCATCTTTTAATTCAAATTTGGTAGATGTATAACTCTGGCTTTAGATTGTGCTGCCTGGAACTGCCCTGTGATTGCCATAGACCTGTTGACACTGTCTCCTTTGTGCAGGTTCAATTAAGCTTGTGTTAGATGTGTAAAATATAGTGTTGGCTTGTATTTAATTATTTACCATTGAAAAAAATCATTAAATTTTACAGTATTCACATGAGTTGATATTTGGGTGCATTTTCACATGCATAGCCTGTATATACTGTACTTTCTGTAAAGTTGCTTTTCTTTTCCCCTTTTTCTCTGCCAAAAGGATTCTGATACACCACCTTGCACAGCTCCTAATGTTTACCAGTTCAGTCTGCAAGCACCGACTCAGCTTATGGCCAGTTTACCACCTGCATTGCCTATGCCAAGTGGTAAACCCCAATCTGCGCCTACGAGAACCTTGATAATGGCCACCAGTAATCAGGTATGAGCCAATGAAATGGAGCGACTTTTTCATGAGACAGTGATCAAATCAGAAGCGTAGATCATATACGCTGTGCTGTAGTCTGAAAACCTCTGAAGAGACCCTTCATGTAGCATGTGCTAAACTTCATGTAATCGTAAAAAGTATTTATCTGCCATGTCAGAAGCGTGGGGAGAAGAATGGGTGGGAAAGGGTGAGTTGTTTGCAATGTATTTCTGAATATAGGAGCCCTTCCACAGCACAATGGCACCTAAGAATAAGTTGGAGGGAGTCAGATGTCTGACTCCTTAAGCTGTATTTGAGACTTCTGCTGCCAAACCAGTGGGATATTTGCAGATCTTCAGGGTATTTAGGTTCCTGTTCTTAAAACAGAAACTTCATGTAGGTGGTGTATCTGTAAACTAGTTTTTTAATCTGAAGAAACAGATCTGTCTAGGCTTGTTTGTCTCGCTATTGAATTATTAGAACAAATCTGACTTGTAACTTTCTGTAATACATTTTAAAGACAGATAACAGAAAATTGATTGTGTACAAGAATTTTTACCAAATTATTAAATGTGTACTTAAATGGGCTGGGAAGTGAATGTGCAGAGATTTACTCAACTAGCCTGAAGTATTTTAGCTAATGTATCCATTATAGTACAAAGGGAAGAAAAATTCTCAGTTTTTCTTAATAGCCTCAGTGCCTCTCTCTGTAGGAAAACATTCCCTCAATCTTGATTATTAAAACTATTAGTCAAAACAGCTGACTCGCATGAGCTTTAATGCAAGTTGTAGGTTGTCTTTTGACACCTAATTTTAGGTGAGGTCCTTGCAATATTTTCCTCTTTCTCTCAGTCCTATCACAGTTCTTGGGAGTCTAGGTCCAGGATATTTTCAGCTTAGTGACCTTGTCTTTTTTTTTTTTTTTTTTGATTCAGCACTTTCTTGACACTTTGGACATGACACAAGATATATTTGCTTCAGTTTCTGCTTTGAGATTGTTCAAGTTTTTTGCAGAATCGTAAAATAGTTGAGGTTGGAAGGAGTCTCTGGAAGTCACCTAGTCCAAGCTACCTGCCCAAAACAGGGTCAGGTACAGCAGGTTGTTTGAGGCCTTCTCCTGTCAGGGTTTTGAGGAGACTCACCAGCAGCTCTGGGCAACTTGTTCCAGTAATTTTTTTTTTCTTAAATTTAAATGGTGTTTTCTGTATTTCAACTTATAACCATTGCTGTTTGTCCTTTTGCTGGGCATCAGCGAGGAGAGTCTGGCTCCACATTCTTTACACCCTCTCATTAGTCAGACACATCAATAAGATCCTTCCTGAGTGCTCCTATTTCTGTCATAGTGTCCCGGTATGCAAATGTTTCAGTCCCTTATCTATCTTCATGGGCCTTCATTGGACTCGATTCTGTATGTCCATGTCTCTCTAGTACTGGGGAGCCCAGACTTGGGCCCAGCACTCCGTGTGTGGCCTCGCCAGTGCTGACTCGAGGGGAAATGCTCACCTCCCTTGACCTGCTGGAGATACACTTCCTAATGTAGCCCTGGATGCTGTTGGCCTTCGCTGATGTAACGGCACATTGCTGGCTCATGTTCAACTTGTCTGCTGGTAATCCCTGGTCATTTTATGCCAAGTTGCTTTCCAGCTGGTTAGTGCCCAGTGTGTACCGGTGTATGGGATTATTCCTTCCCAAGGGCAGGGGTTAGCATTTCCCTTTTCCAAACTTCATGAGACTCCTGTGAGCCCATTTCTCCAGCTGGACAAAGTTCCTCTTTATTGCAGCACAACCATCTTTATGTATCAGCCATTCTTTCCAGGTTTTTATCATCTGCAACTGGGGGAGAGTGACCCTTGGCACATCATCCAGGTCATTAACAAAGATGTTAACTAGTATTAGCCCTAGTGTATATCTTGGGATATACCACTAGCTGCTGACCTCCAGCTGGACTTTGTGCTCCTGATCAAAATACTTTGAGCCTAGTGTGTAAGGGAGTATTTCTCAATTCAGCTTGAGAGTTTGATTTTTATGTCTAGAGAAGGTAACTGCCACTTACTACAGAATTAAAAAAAAATAATCAGGTAGTGCTTTGTACATTGAAACTTTCTGATTAATAATGAAGACATTTTATCTGGACAGCATTTTCAATGTTCAGTAGTATCAGCATTGAGTTAGGGCACGTTTATAGCTTGATGCTCAAATTCTTTGTACATGCTATACCGGTGCTTGTTTTAGGCATGTCACTGAAATGTTTTTCACCCTCGGGTTTTGTTTTTTGTTTTTTTGTTTTTTTTCACTCAGACCAGACTACTTTCCTTTCTCATACCACAAGTGTTCCCCGGTTTCCTTGCAGGCAGGTTAGCATAGAAGGGGGACCATCTTTGAAAGCTGTTAGCACATGCTCTTCCCAGCTACCTCTGCAATCCTCAGTTATCTACCAAGCCCCAGTTGTATTCTGAGGTATGCCTTTTGTTTTAACCTTCTAAATGATCACACAGATTCCACTCTCATGCTGTCCTTCCCTACTGCTGAATTTTACGTAGGCAAAACCAGCTTATCTATTAGTGACAAGCTAACAGAACAGTATACTGCAATTTTAGTGTCTGCACCTGAGTATTCACATGCTAGTTTACAGTCAAACTTTTGAATTTTGCTTAAAATAAGACTGGAAAGCTATTTTAAAGTTAAACTTCATCTAAAATACAAACTTTGTCTAGTTTATTCTTTTCCTTAACAACTCTGCTTTTCTGAAGAGGTGCCCTGGAGCTTAACTGCATCAGAATTGCACCAAAAAAAAATCCAGTTTTGAGGCATGCAGTTGTTAGTACAAAACAAGTTGGCATCTAGAGTTTTTGCCTCAGTTGTGAAGAGGCAATGTGTTGCATGATTTTTGGATCTCTGTTGGAATTTTGAATCTTGGGAAACAACTGTTTTGTAGCACTTTTTCTGGCTTCCTGTTACTTGGCTCTCCTTTGCAATACTTGTTAACTGTTCTTTTAGTAGTTTGTGTGATAACTTAAGTTTTAAAATTGGGAAATTTTCTGTGGCTTTTGCTTGACAAAGATTGATTTCACATCAGAGGAACTTTTTGCTATCTGCAGTTCAGAAATGGGATGATGTTTTTTTCTGCATTGAATTTAGCAAAAGCTTATGTATTGTGAAGAGGAAGTGTTCTTTTTTGATAAGGATTAGGACCAAGTCAGAAGCAGGAAATGAAATCATTCTACTCCGAATAGTGTAAATGTCTTTTTTTAATTTGCAACTTTCTGGAGCATGACTGAGCTAGGTTGATGACTTTGCTTTTGCAGTTGACGCGATGCAGCTCCAGACAGTGCTAGTTTATTACTTTTAATGAGAACATTTTACTAGCTCAGAGGACTCCTATTCTGATAGACTTGAACATGTGCAAGCCTTGATCTTAACAGCAAGTGTTCTTTCCTATTCAAAAAGTCTTTGAAAGGGATTCATTTGTCTGAATGGTACCTTCAGCCTCTTCCCTGGCAACTTTCTCTGTTGGGTTTTGGCTTGGAAGCCGAACACCTAGGTGTCCAGTACTACCCTCAAAAGCAGGAGGTGCCAATGTCAAGAGCACTAACTCCTCTGAACAACTTGCAGCCTTCTAAGCAACTTCTGTGCCACTAGAGTTTCCTGATACTTCCTTTTTTGAAACAGCTTTGGTGTAATTACAGATTCTGTTTTCATACTGCATAATCAATTGGAGAATTTCCATGTTAGTTCAGGGACTAATCCTGACATGGGTCTGTGTGCTTTTTGGGACAATGATCAGAATTTTTCCATGGTAATCATTCTTCTACTTTGCTGACAAGCAGTTTGAAATTTTACTTGGCAGAGCATCACAGTTTACGAAGCAGTGCTGCCCACTGGAATAAGCAGAAAAACAGATGCTGGGGTGTGTGTCCAGAAGAATGGACAGGGTGGAAATTGCTTGCTGACTTCCCATGGAGAAGGAAGGAGTACTTTCCTTGATGTTTTAGGATGAAATAAGTTCAGTTCCTTCTTGAATTGCTGGTCACTCAGTCACCAGTGAAGACAGAAGAAATTTCATGTTGCTTAGGCCAGAAGAACTCTTTTCTTTTAGAGTTGCAGTCTTTTCCCCAGATGTATCTAAAAGTATCTAAAGCCAGTAAGCACCAGTCCTTCTGTGCTGGCTTCCAGTGGGTCTAAGAAAACCTCCGCTGAAGACCTTTTGGATGAGTGCTGTCTGATTGTGAATATGGTCATCGAAAATTAGTGTTCGCTGTCTCAATTGTGAAGCACAGGAGATGATTAGGTAATGAAACCTTAATGTCAGTGCTGAAATACCACAGTCCAAATGACTCTTAGAAGAACTTACAGTAGTAATTTCTCAGATTCTTTTGTGTTTGGCCATATAAGGCCAGATGTTTAAACTTACAAACTGTTTGTTTATATTGCTTTAGAGGCATTTCACTGGCTAAAATACTTTGCTTCAAAGTTTGTTGTTAAACAGAACAATTATTGATGGTGTTGCTTTGCCTCACTAGTAATGCTGATGCAGCTAGTATCTCTAGAATGATTCCTGCAAGGTTAGCAGTATTGGAAGCAGAAATAATATTGGTCAGGGGCTTGAGTCAAAAATCTTGTGGTTTTTTTTTTTACGTGAGTGCAAGTAGTTAAGTGTAGTTTACTTCAATGAAAGATACTTTTGTAAAGATATATTTTAATTCATGTCAAGGCTGAGCTCTAGTCCACTTTACCGAAAATTTCTGAGAATGCAAGTGTTGTAAACTAGCCAGATGTGCAGATATGCTAAATTCCCTTAGTATAGTGTGATGCTTCAGAGCTTTTAGTTTTAACTTCAGTGTAAAAGTGACCCAACTAATTTCTTCAGTGGCATTATTATTAAGCTGTTTAGGTACTGAAGGTTTCTTCAGTCGACCAAATTGCGTGTTTCTTACATTTTATTTAGAGTGCTCTCCTTTAGGGTGCAATACTTTCTTTGGTGCCCATGCATTTTCTCAGGCAAAGGAAGGAGGATAGTACTGTCTACTTTGGAAACAGTTTTGATTCTAAATGTCAGGCTCCCTTCTTCTGTGTATGACAAAACACTTGGTGTGTTTTTTATTTAATATATGCGAAATTTAGAAAAGATAATATTTTACTTTCCTAAAGGATGGAGAAAAGGAAAAACTGCACCAGAGTTTCAGAAGCTGGTCAGCTGAAAACAGTACTCAAGATACCTTTTTGTCTTAAACTGTCATATATTTGTATGGACATTCTTTGTAGTGATACCCTTCTGTGTATGGAAACTGAGTCAGTTTGACTAGACCTTGGATAAACTTAATATGACTCTGTTTACAATAGAAGGTTGGATTAAATGATCTCCAGAGGTCTCCATATGAAAGTCCAGCCTCCATATAAACATCCAGATCTCTAGAGATCTCTATATAAACATCCAGCCTAGATGTTTATATGACTGTATGAAAGTCTCTGGCTACCTTGATGTTTGCTTCCTGAGTGCTTTTTGAGTTGCAGGAAAGGCACAAAGTCTAAACAGTCATTTCTAGGAACATAAATAAACCTACCATAAATAAAAAAGGCTTATGGAAATGTCTGTAATTAGAAGTAATTAAAAGAAGTAATACCTGATTTTTGTTTGCATAGTATACCTTTATCTTCCAGTGTCACTGTAATCAGATTGTTGCTCCCAAACTGAGATTGATTTGAATATTCATATATGCATGTCCTCTACTGACTTTTTCACATGTACTGTATTGGTATCAGCTCATCATTTGGAAATCGTTTTGGGTCTGCTTACTGTAATAATACCTTTTTATTCCAAATAAAAAGGTGAGAAATCTTAGTAAGGTGAGATTTTTCTTTAAGGTCTAAAATTGTCAGCTTTATGCTAGAGAAGCTATTATCTCTTGTTCTCTCTAACGACAAGTACGCAGATAACACTCCATGGCCCATGTCACAACACTAGCAAAGTTGCCTTCTGGTAATGTTGTCTTGACTCTCGCCCCTCATTTTTGAAACTTGACTGGTGACAAGATCAAAAAGGGTATTTATTTTGTGTGTCATATTCTACTTTCTTTACCATAAGGTAGTTCAAAATACGTTCAGATTATGATGGTAGTCTCTACTGTCAGTCACTCATTCTGGGGCCTAGGCACTCATCTCAAACACTAGTTTATTGTTGAACTAGTCATACTAATAGTTGCCTAATCTGTTGTTAAAGGTGAAGAGAACCAAAAGCTTCCTTTTGTTACAGGCTACTGGCAGAGCTACCACACAAAGTAAAATAAGATATGAAAGCCCAATATGCTCCCTTGTGTCTTGAGTCTTTCAGTTCTCGAGGGTTAGAAGATAAGAAACAACTGAAACTTTTCTTTCTTTTGAGCTCCTTCTAGTCTCCATGTTGACTTTTTTCTTTGCTGCTCTCACAGCTGGTTGCATAAATGCTGTTTTCTCCTTTTAATAGGAGCAGAAATGGGGTTTGGGCCATATTATAAAATCTGTTCAGGACTCAAGATCTTGTCAGTTCTAGTTGGAAGCAGCCAGTAGGTCCAAACGAGGGGCCCAAAAGGAGTGGATGTGTCTTTGACCCAAAGCACTGTGAATATCATACTTCCCCAGATTGCCAGTCCTAAGCAACTTGAGTAAGAATTTATTTTTGTTTTGCTGTACTTCAGCTTAGAAATCTAAACCACTTAACAAATCTTGCCAGCCTAAGAGTACGTACAGGTAGCTGGTGCAAACATCTTGTAGAATCCTGTCAGCTAAGTAATAAGGCTAGGCTGAACCATTGCCTAATACTTGATTTATTGCTTGCACAGTAATGACTAAGATATTGGCCAGGTCATTGCCTGTTGTTTCTCTGCAAAACAGTGAATTTATTTTCTAAAGAACAAGAAGCTAAATTTTACTTACATGCATTTTGTGGTATATTTCTGGATGTTATTTTTCTCAAAATGGGAAAGTGAACATAATCCTTTAAAGAAGGGTTCTTTGTAGGTTTTTGTGCTGCAAGCCTAAAATAAAGAATTTGGAAATACGATGAGAAATTGAAAAGAACTTTGTGAATGTGAAATTTTTGAAGATGTGTATTAAGTTATTTAAGGGGATAATTAAAATGTTACTGGTGCATTACAGTTCTTCTGGATACAACTAACACTTTTACGTGGAATGATTTTGAAGTGTACAAATTGGATTATAATTCCAATCAACTGCAGGCTAGATTCAGTCATGGCCAGTAATCCTGTAGTCTTAACAACATAGTAAATATGTGATCTTTTTAAACTCTTATGCCTTTTCTAAACTTTTCCTTTAGCTTTGTAGTTTATATCTACAGCACTCAAAACTAACTGGTTAGAATCTCGCTTCTTCTAAAGCTGAGTACTGATACCTCATTTTCATTGCTAACATCCCTAAAGTAAGGGGAAAAAAAGCAGAGAAGTGTTAACAGGCAAAAAAACCCCAAACAGCAAAACGTTCAGAAACCCTGTTTATGTTTAGACTTCCCCCCATGTTACTTCTGTTATTTCAAAGTGTAGGTGATTTGGTTTTGGCTATAAATTTTCTTTCTTTTTGAATAATGATAGTCTTTGAATGTCAGTTTTGTATAGTAAATTTGCCAGTATTTAAGAATAAAAGTTTGATTTCCTTGGCAAATAATTACTTGGTATTTCAGTTTCTACCAGATTTCTATTGTTTGGGGTAAAGGCCAGGAACATTTTCTTAATTTTCTGTTAAAATGTGGAAACTGTTTTAGCATGGTATGTGGTAAAGAATTCCAGTGCACCCCTCTTCCCCAGCTTGTCTTACATGCAATGTTTTAGGTTTTTTCTCCAGACATAGCAGCTTTTACTTGCAGAGGATCAAATTCAACAGACTTGTCAAAAAAAGCCCAAACCACAAAAACTGAAAACCAAATCTGTTCTGTCATTCAGTTGTTGAATCAATAGTCCTATGATGGGAGGTTATTCTATCAAGAGAAATAGATCTCAGGAAGTTAAAACATCTAAACTAAAGGTTTGTCTGTTATTTCACAGCTGAAGAGCTTTATTCAGTCTTTATCTGATCTCTCTGCAGCTACCACCTGCTTACAGACATGCCATTTCTCAGTGATTATGGGAGTCCTGAGCATGTGAATATCCAGAATTGTGTGGACAAGACAAAGCTGTTTGATACACAGCCTTTTGGGATTTCCAAAAGATAGGAAGTAGATTTTTTTAGCAAATATTCTGAAAGAAACTAAGTGAAAGGTGTGTGTCCTCTTGTAAACAATTAAGTAGTTAGAAGATGAGAGGCAAAGATTTGATTTTTGTATTAAGTGGAGTTTACCAGGAAAGCCCTGCAGGAGTTTGTACTGCATCTCATGCTGCCTAACATCTGAAAGGCTATGGATGAGGTGTGGCGAGGTTTGCTTGTGGTGTTAAGCTCCTTAAGGGCCAAATGAAAAGGGGTGCAGAAGGACCTTGCAGGAGGGAGAGAAGTACTTCAAACTTTGTGGAGAGTGGTAGGCCCTGGGCTGACAGTTTCTTACAAAGATGAGATCTTGATTTTTTTTTTTTGCAGAAAACTGCTTTGATAACTTTCTTGATTTCCTACTGAGAATTTGAGTGTCAAACCAAATTTCAGACACTATTAGGAATAAAGAGCAGAGATGAAAACATCATGTAAAAATCAATGTACATCTGCCATCATGACCAGTGAGTACAGTTTTGCCTTCTACATCAGAAGGTTATGGAAGAGTAGGGAAAGATGGGTAAGAGTGGTTGAACGTATGGAATTGAATCTGTTTGAAGAATGAATGATTCTTTAACCTGGAGTAAAAAATGAGGAGGTACATGATCTAGGTCTGTGTAGTCATCATCAGTACATGGAAGAGAGAGCAGAATGACTAAGAAATTAATTCAAGAACTGAAAAATCGTCAGATAGTAGTTCAAATTAAACATGGTGCTCATTTAAGTGGTGAAATGCCATAGTGCAGGATGCTTAAAGCTTATGGTTTCAAAAATCTGAACAAACTAGCAGATAATATCTAGTTGAGAACTAGTAAATATAAAGTCATCGTCTCTGACTTAAGAGGTCCCCGAGTCAACTTCCTTAAGCACCTTCAAATGTTCAAATTCTGATCTGATAGTTTGACAGTCTTTTATCTTGATGGCCTAAAAACCAATGCAGAATGCTTCATGACAAGCTAGGGGTCGCTTTCTGGTTACCTTATTAATCATTCTTTGGAAGTTTGATTGCCTTTTGAACAATCTGGAGATATGACTTCTTTTAGGATACAGGTAGATAGACTTGTCATACTTGCTGTGCTGCTTGTCTGATCTTGTGGTGACCTGCCTTCCTGCCTCCAATAAATTTTAGCTGGATCCTCAAAGTGAAGACGAATTTGCCAGATTTTTCACATTTCCAGCTGATGAGGATAGGCTTGCTGAGACTTTGTATGCTCTCTGGTCAGACTTGGTTTTGGTTGTACAGTAGCTAAACTAAAGTTTTGCGCTCTTTTTTTTCAGCATGTAGTTGAGGGTGACTGGTGAACTGGCTGTTTCTAGCGTTTTGACTGTTGAAGGATCACTTTTAGTATTTCCACATAATTTAATGTGGATGCTTCATTGTCTGATTATATAATTGAGTCAGATGTACACTTACTGAACTAGAAAACTTCCCACAAGAATGTGGCAAGATGGTATGTTTGCTTGACGGACCACTTGTCAGAAGAGTTGCATGTTGAAGGTTGATTAGGTTGCTGTAGGATGCCCTTTACAAATTAAAGAATAGTTTAAGATTTTTTTTATCACCCTGTAGTTAACTTTAATTACTCCACAATACTAGTCTTCACCAGTTTGATTTTATGTATGCTCAGTGTCTCTTCTACTTGCAATTTGCCAGTAAAATACTGCTTATGGAATTATACCTTAACTGTTTGTTTTCGTGTAAACAATTGTAACGATGTCTTGATGTTCTCATTTCTTTCTACTCCAAACTTGTTTGGAAATAGAGGTTACTAAAGTAGCTGCAGATACTTCATGTTCTAAGCAGTTGCCTCAGATATTAACTTTGTGTTGTTCCTTTTTTACCACTTATGTTAGACAAATGATGTATTAACTTTTATTAAAGGCAGTCAGTTGTCTGTAAAGTTATTGCTGTCAGACATCAGAAAAGGTTGCTTGCATTGAAAGTATCAGTATTTGGGAAGTCTTTCAGTTTCATCTTTTGTAACTCTTGCACCTATTTTAAGTACACACATGTTAAACCAACTTCCTGTATGCCTTTAGTATTTTATGGTGTGGTAGATTTACTCAGCCTGTCACTATGACTTTTGGGCAGTTTCTGTTCCAAGTTGTTGGAGATTGCCCCACAAAGTGTCACGCTGTGTTCTTGATCATTTGTTTTGTATTGGTCTGGATGTGAGGTGTGGTATAAAAGCTGTGTAGATTTATAATCAGACCGGTAGGATTTACAAGCTCCTTGTAAGCCGTAGCTAGTTTATCTGTAGCTGAGTGAGATCATGGGCAGAGCAGATTTGTGCTTTGTATGTATCAACTCATATGATCATGCCCTTGCATTATCCGTGACGTTTCTGAAACTCTTACGGAGTATCTCACTTGGTCATGTTCTTGGTAAGATCCTCTAAAACTGACATGACTGTCACAATTAGTATTTAATGTGGAAGGTCTCTGTTTTGATAAAGGTGATGCATATGAGATCCAAGGGTTTTAAGGATGCTTTGAAATCTACACAATTTCATTTGCAGGACACTCCAGAAAACACTTCTTAAACTGTTAGTGCCATTGGACTTGCACAGCTAAAATCAGACAAGCATGAGAAGACCAGTTGTTTCAAGCAGTGTTCTGTGGAAATGACTTGTATGTTGAAGAAATGCGATTAGTAATGTGTGCTTTGTTTCAGCTGTTTGTATGCCTAAACTGAGTGCTTATTTTCTGTTTTCTAGCAGCACAGTGGAATGAAGTTTTCCATGAAAGGAGCTCATAACCAAGGCAATGGCTACAGCCCTGTCAGCAGTGGAGGCATGAGGCAAGCAGTTGGTAACAGAGGACACCACCAGTACAATCGTAATATATGGAGAAGAAAAAAACACAGAGACAGTTTGCCTATTAGTCTGAGCAGATAATGGCAGATGCCAAAATGACCTTCCCTGTTCAGACAAACTGAGTGAGTGCCACTCAACTTGAGGGATGGAGACCAGCGTCCAGCACATCGTTTTATTGGTGTTGCCAAATATCTGCAGCTGACTTCTTTGCATGTTTCTTTGTGTGGTGGTTCAGTCCATCTTCAAGAAGTAGTTGTGCTTATCTGTGAAGCCTTATTAAATGTGGAAGTTTGTTTTCTGCCTTCCCACAATGGTTCATACAGTGCCGAAGCAGCTCTGACAATAGAACTGCAAGGACATTTACAAATGCTGTGGCTTTTTTGCTGTGGCTACATCTGTTCCTTTGTGGGTTCTGTTTTCTTTTATTTTAGAAGTGAAGGAAACTTCAGCCCCTTGGAATTCTTTTTTTTTCTTTGCAGCAAATCAGGTTGGGAATTCATAAAAATAAATTTGCTGCTCTCCTGTTTTTGTTTCAAAGTTCAGAATTTTTTGCTCTGTAAATATTGGAAGTATAATTTGTGCAATAACTTGGAATTTTTAATTTAATTTCATATTGTCACATAAGTTATATTTAAGGGGAAGAGGTTTTTTAATTTACAGATCCTTTCCCAGGTTGCATTGTCTAAGTTGGGTTCATAGTTTTGGCAGGTTGTCTGAGCAGTGTTACAAACATGACATTTGGTAATATTTGAGGCTTCTTGATTCACAATGAAAGTGCGATTTGGCTTACGGTTTTAAGAAGGTATTAAGCTCCAAAGCATTTTGACCCTGTGTTTTTTAGCTCATTGTCTGGCCTCTTATCAGTCGTCTTGCTCTGACCAATGAGTTTTAATTTTATTCCTTTAACTAGACAAATCCAGCATTTGTAGTACCAGAAATAAAACTTTTGAGAGGGAGGGGAAAAAGGTTGGTTCAAGTCCTGATGTGAAATTAAAAAGCTGTGAACTACATGCTTTGATGCATTTTAGTAATGTAACCTGTTAATGTTTGGGTTCAAACAACATTATTAAACAGAGGTACCCGGCTTAAGGAATGTGGAGAAAGGAAATATGTTGATTCCATTAAGGAATCTGTATAGCAGTATGCATTAGTTCTGTTAAGAGCAAATATATAAAAAGTACTTCAGCTGCTCTAAGCATTGAGAAGTATCTTTTAATGTATTGCAGGAGAGCACAGCCCAGTGTTGTACACAGTATGAGTGGCTGGCACTTAATTTACAGATGCATACAGGTATACTATGCAAGTGTGTATTGCCATGACAAACACTGTCTTTAACTTTTTGAAAAATGTACATCCTGCCTAACCCTGAGTTTTTAAAGCACCACAGTTGTCCTGGGAGTAGGTCACATCTCATGCCCTCTGACTTCCCATTTTTTTTAATGACAGTTCTTAAGCTGTATAGAAAATTACAGATCAGTTCTATAAATCCACTGGCAGAGAAAGCTGAAGAATCCTGTTAACAGGACATCTATACTGTGTACAGATATAGAAGGTTTTAAAACTGGTATCTGAATATTAAAATGAGGTCTCAAGCATGAAGCTTTTTAATATGCTGTATGCCTTTGAAGCAGAAGTAGTTAATGTTATTACTGAATCTGTTAAACACAGGTCCTTGAGGGGAGAGAGGGCAACATTCCAAAGTAGAGTAGTGCATATCTGTTTGCAAAAAGTTTGTCTTTATGCTCCAGACTCATCACAATTTAAAAAAAAAAAGTTTTAAAAATTGTGAGCTGATTCATAAATAATATCTAAGGGCTGTTACATGAGCCTGTACTGCTTAGTCTTCACACACTAGCAATATTGAGCATAACTACATTAAAGAGCCTTCAAAGGCTTTAGTTGGTGTCTTATACTAGCGTCCATTTTGAAGCAAAACTCATTTGAAAAGTGGTATCATGTAACACTTCAGTCATGGTGAACCAAATAAATTGGCCTGGCTATCACTGTGGTTATGTGCTACAGGTTTAAAAAAAAAAATCAAGTTTAAAGTTTTTTGTGTGGACAACTATGTGGAAGCTAAAATTGACATATTTTTATGTAAAGTTTTCTATTCTTTGATTTTTAATAAACTTTGGAGACCAGTCACTCTTCTGTACGTTTTTATGGGAGATTTAATGGCTGAAGTAATACTTGTCCTTAACCCATTATTTGATGTAGATTTTGAACATCTGCTTTAAATTGTTCATGCTGAACACCTTCAGAATGAGCTTGGAAGGTGGATGGATGCTCTCCTCAGACGTTTGTGATGTGTTTATAAGGGGAGTAATGAACATGGCTGTTGGTTTCGTAGTTGTGGATTTGATCCCTTGATAATGAGAGAAAAAAGGAGCTGGAGGTAGTTCCCAACAATATTCTTAAGAGGAGAATGACTTTCTGATCCCTTGGGATACCTTAATTTTCCATATAATTTTTTAGTCCCTCTCTGTAGTTTGTAAATATCTTTCAAAAATCTTTTCCCAGTTCTCAGCGTCCTCAAAGATTGGACACATCTTGTCCTTTTTTGTTGATTTCAATTAACCCTCTGAGAGGACTGAAATGTCAATATCTGACTTGAATTCAAAATTTTGGAAATTGAGTCTCTGAAAGGAATTTATGTAAATCTGTGAGCTCCAAGAAAGGGAGCTGATGTATCTTTAATACAGTAACGTGGGTCTAGAGATTCAGAACCTTAGAGGTCTGTGGTACTTGGCCAGTCCAATAATGAGTATCCACTGGAAAAAAACAGAAGTGGTGGGACTAGAAGGGAAATTAATAAGCACTCAGTAATAGTTGGGATAACGTTTTTTCTGTCAAGGTCAGTTAGCCTGTGGGACGTGGCTGACAGAGGGATGTGTAATCTCTGCAGACACAAAGATTTAGTGCAGCAAAATTGGTCTTGGAACTTCAGTTTTCCCGGGCTCCACCTTTTCTGCCCAGCTGACGACTGCTTTATTCATCCCACAGATTCTGCCTGACTATTTATCCTTGTTAGCCATCTTCTTTTAATGCATTAGGAGTCTGACTGTGTTCTTTTGAACCCTTGTTCTCTGATAATAATCCCAGATATCCGCCTGATCTTTCCTAGCCCTACTGGTTATTTTGGACACTGTTCACAGGCAAAATTAGCCATGGACTTCAGACATGGAAGGAAGAGACTGCAATTGAATGGGCCAACAGGACCCATAGAGTACATCATAGAAAAAGCTCATTTGCTATCTCTTGCCGTTTCCAAGAGGTGTCAGTGCTGGTGTTGCATTGGCCTTTTGCTGTAACTCCATCCCCCAGTGCACTGGGGCAGCGTAAGATGACAAATGTTACTGCTGGTGCAGTGTTGCTGGTTCAGCAGTGTTTCTTTCCACAGGAACAGCTGTGGGACAGCATCTTGAGAATGGACGTGACAAATGTCTGTCAGAGAGCAGCATTGAAATATAGTATACCTTCAAGCAATGTGACCTCTTCTATCATTTGTGGGCAAAAAGCTTAAATTGTGAATGCTAACAGGCAATGCATAACTCCGTGTGTGGGGTGGGTGGGTGCATGTGTCAGCTTCTGAGCTCAAGGAAAACAAGCTGCCTACTTGTTGGCTGCTGCCAGTATGGTCTAGTTATAAATTTAATAACACATGGACTAAAAGTTATGTCGTGATTTCTCCAATTACGAGACATGACAGAGCCATCAACTAGGTGGTTGACCATGTTTTGTACTTCTGCACATAGACTATTCTGATTTGGGCTTGGAGTGTTCTGGAAAGGAGATGGGGTGCAAAAAGGGATTTTGGAAGTGGCCTTAGAAAGAAGGGAAGCCTGAAAAAAAAGATCCTGGAGATGAGGAAGATTCATGGAGAAAAACACCAGGGAATGTGCCATGACCTTGGGTGATGCCACCTGGGACTGGCAATTGTGGGTGGCTGCATTAGCATGAAGGGGCACAGTTTTCAGCCTGACCTTTGCGCATCAGCAGCAAGCCACCCTGCTGCAAGGCAGTCGACACCCCAGTAAACCTAATGCTTTAGGGGAGCGGGTGGATGAGTGTGGGTAATAATCAGCTGGGATAAAAGCTCTAGTCTTGTTGGTCTGCAAACAAACCCCAGTATTCAGACCCAGCAGAGGTGGGTAATTCACCTGTAACAGACAATGGTGTCAGAATGACAATACTGACTGTTACTGAACCTCAGGTTCACTGCCAGAAGACTGTTGTAGCTCACCTTTTCCCAAACCTTCTTTCAATGGCTTTAGGCTTTCTTTTCAACCAGAATATTAACTTGTATTAAATGTGGCTTGTTTGGGTAGTGTTTTTTTGTTGTTGGTGGTTTTTTTCATCTTGCAACATACCACATAAGTTTCAGTCCTGCAGATGCCTTGCCTATTTTGGGTCCTTTATTTGTTCTTGGCAGTAGAAGATCACTTAGGGAAACCTATGGACAGCTTGTGTCTGCAAGAGATTTATTGGACAAAACGCTTGTAACTCTTTAACCAAGGATTCTTAATAGAAGATCACCCATATATTTCTGTTATTATTGGTTAAAAGTAATGGTCACAGGCTACGGTTGTGTTTTGGTGAAAGGCTAATAGGGGATGCCTCTTACAGACACCTTTGTACCTGGAACAGGCAAAACTGCTGCTTAAAGCTCTTGTCACATTTCTTCTCACTGTTACACTACTGCAAAAGTTTTGGCACAGAATGTTGCTTATGGCACAGCAAGTCTTCCAGTTTCAAATCAATTAGCCATTCTCCAGCCACCTGCTTTTTTAATAAACCTTTCATATTGAGGAATTGTGAACATCAAAAGGAATTATGAATGGAGGATTTTTTTTCTTCAAGGAGTAGCTTATATGCATGCTCGTACTGGTGATACACATGTCTGTGCTTGAGATCAGGAAAATTTTCTGCTCTGTTATTGCTAATGGCCTTTGTGCCACTGCTGCTCATGCTAGGATTGTGGGTGCAAAGGGCATCTTGTCTGACCCCAGCTGCTTTCCCGTTAACCCACCTGTGACATGTTTTTCTGTTGTGAGGAGTCAGCTGTGCAGCAAGCTGTTTCCTGCTTCAGTAACTTAGGAGAGTTGAACAGTAGGTTGATTTACTTACTGTCTTACTAAAAAATTGGTTCCAAATAAATGCTTCACTGGCTTACTTTTAAACCTAAGACAAGCAGGATTTAGGAGCTCTGTATTACAGAATTTTCTGTGTGAGAGGATGAAAGCTGTGTTTAAACTGGAAGTCCATAACTTCTGTGCTAAAATACCACTTTCTGTCAGTGAAAACTGATCCCCTTGGGCATATTCTGTTGAGAAAATCTTTGCAAGATTCCTTGCTTCTTGCTTTTTTCCAAAGAGGCAAAGCTGAATCTTCTGATTGGCTGCATCTGCCCCTTCAAGATTACTGTTGGATACATCTGGCTAATTTGAGGAGCCAAGAACTTGCATTAGCAACACTAACACGATGAAGATGTGCAGGAGTAGTGGTTCGTGTAGGACATCAGCAAAATATTTAAAGATGCAAAGTCCTTTACCTTTTTTTTTTTTTTTTGTGTGTGTGTGATGAGAGTTACATAGATTCAGCATGGAAACTTTTGGTAATTAAAATGTGCTTGTTTGCATTTATTCTGCAGTACAGGAGTAGGTAGGTGACTTACACAAATACTACCTGAAAGGTAGTAAAACAGCACTGAGGGAGCTGAAAGCATCATAAAAAGGCTTTTGTGGCGATAAGGTTTGGAAGCTGCTATCAGCTCAAGTTTTACCTAAATAATTATAGATCATACCTTTAGATTGGAGCTGTCCCTTACTTTGCATCACAGAAATCAGAGAGAGAAGAATGTTCATTAAGAGTGGGCATATAGAAAAGGAAAATTCTATGAAGAAAAAGGAAGCAAAATCTAAGAACTTAATAACCTTATCTTGAAATATGAAATAACCATCCCAGCAGAATGGGAATTGTGACATACCAAGCTGCAGATCTACTAATAAGGACTTAAACCCACCAGGAAATAACCCCCTAGTGTTAGTATGATGTATGGGGCAGAGCTTCCGGATCTCTTAAGATATTAGTATCACTAAGAGATGGCAGAAGTCATTATCTGGACAAGTTGTATCAGTATTTCATCTTTACTTCTGTGGGACAGCAGAATAGGGCTAAATAGAAGCTAAGGCAAAAATTAACACTAATGCCTAACCCAGTGTGGTTGCTATTTTTTTTTTTTTAAATGTAAAGCATATGTACAGTTCAGTGCCACATGGTGAACGAACTGGGGTGTTACCTTCCATGTAACCGGAATGCATCAATAGATGGCGCTGAGTCCAAATTTTTGGGCCAAGGTGGTGCAGTTAGTTGAAGATTAACTTTGGAAACAGATTGTTTTGACTGTGTTTGCTAGTGATCCTGACACGAAAACCTCTATGCACCAGCTAAGTTTGATGATGTGACAAATGTGGAAAGTGTGGCCAATACACTGTGTTAGAGTTTTATAGTATTACAGGTAGGATGAACTACTAAGTACAAGACTGGAAATTAAGAATTTCTAGCTACTTCCAAACAGCGAAAGCTTGTGGATTAGAAATGATAAAGTGGAGAGACACCTGGGTGTATTTGTTGACAGTATGACTGTATTCACCAAACCGTGCCACAAAGATGTCATGTGAACCTAAGATATATCAGATGAAATATTTCCACTAGTGTCAGTGATTCTCTTTTTTTCAGATGTCCAGAGTTTCACTCGTTAAATTACCTATACCTTTCTTCATTTCAGGGAAAAAAAAAAAGAGAAAAAGAAAACTGCAATTTTCTTTATTCAGTCATGGCAGGAGCAACAGACACAGGTTTAAAGAATCTTTTGACACCTGAAGACCTACTTCATCTAGAGATTCATCAAAGCTCATTTTAGCTTTTACGTTGTCATGTCAAAATGATGTGAAATACTAGAGATGACAAATACCATAACCCAGCTTTTTGCATCAGTTGGCACTGTTCTTGTATTGACAAACTTCTGATCTTTGGCTTTGATGCAGGAGTGACTTGCCTCCTGGGGATGCTGAACACTAGCAGACTGTCATTTCAGATGTCGTTCAGGATGACAAAGTAGGAAGTCTGACTGGATGTAAACGGTCTAGGGAATGTGGTATGGCCTTCATTTCTGTTCTGGTGGAGAAATGCATGTGGCTTTACTCTGGGTTTCCTGTCAGATGCTTGTGTGGTTTCTGGAATAAAAAGGCATGCAACATCACAGAGCCCTCCAATAACCCTGAGCACTTCAGTGGATAAAATGGGATTGGAATTTTATGACACCCTTTGACCTAGCCTGGCATCCAAGACCTAGCTCAGTCCCTGATGGCTCCTGCTTCCCATTTCTGTTCATTGAGCTACTCATACAGATAGGTCCAAACTCAAAAGTATGGGAGAAGAGGGTTGGGGAGGCATCTGAGATTGTGAGGAATGTAATCCTGTAGGCATGAAAGCTATTTAAATTCTCATTGCATGGCTCCTGGCTGTCTGTGATGGCTTGAAAAAAGGCTAGAAGAATCCTCCCACAGGGAAAGAGAGATCTGCCACAGGATTGTTAAGTCTAAATGGAATAAATTTCTTTGTCCCCTCCCCAAGTACCTCTCCTGTCTACTTACAGTCAGATCTTAGTGACCTGAAAGAATTTTCTTCGTCACTATTTTAGTGTATTTCCTTTAACTTGGTATGGATAGTCTAGACTGTCCCAAAGGGTAGAATTATCTCTATTAAGCTGATTTTACCTGTTACTTGTTCTGCAATATTCTTAATACCAATGTTCTCAGATTTATGCAGGATATAGTTGGTTTTTTCCCTCTAACTTTGATGCTTAAAAAAAAAAAAAAAAAAGCTCTGTCATGAACATGCCCTTAGATTATAGCATGGTTTTACAGCTTTATACAACAGAATTTTTGGTGGTTGTTACCCATCTCCTGGATAGAGCCAAGGTTCAGGACTTAATGACAGATCTGACTTCACTGGATCTGTACCCTTGCTAGTTTACTATTTTCAGTCCTTTCCATCAGACAATGCAGCTTTCTTTGAAGTACATTTTGGATTAGGAAATTGATTTATTGGTTTACCTTCTCAGATCAGAAGCTTCCAGGCCAGAGGAATTTTTGAAGTTTTCCTGATGTCTAGGCAATGCTCATGGCACTAAGCCTTAGTCCCAGTACTGTACCTACAGCAGACAAGATGCTGGGACCACCCTGGAGGAAGTAGTTGTCATTCAAGCTGATGGGGCATGTTAGGTACATGTTCATGCAGTAACACAAGACGAGTCTTAGTGATCAACGCATGTTCTGCCATGGCATAAGCCACACACGGAGCTTTGCTCAGAAACATCTGCATCTCCAACGTGTTCAGAACAGCTGGATGGGATGTCCATGTGTACCTTCATCAAACATTATGGAACCATTGAGACATCCAAGTGTACGGTGGCATTTTGCAGAGCAGTGCTCTATGATTGTTTGCTTGGAAGACTCAAATGCCCTAACAGACACTAAGGTGTAGGGTACTGCTGGGAGTATCTGAGGGTATAAACAGTCACATCAACAAAACCTCCAAGAAAGAACAGGCTAATAAACACTTCTCAAAATCATCCACCTGTTCATTCATCTCACGGAAGTCTCCTCTTTTTCCCTATACCCCTTAATCTTTTGTAGGAGTTAAATATCTCTGCTTTCTTGCTCTCATAAACTGAGAGGAGAGAGGACTGTGGGGGAGGAGGGGTGGAGAGGCCTCTGAGATTGAGAGGACTGTAATTTGCTAGGCATGGATGCTATCTAAATTACCAAGGCAAAACGTACTGTTCATTATGCATTTACATTTCAGAGCCCCTTTTGATGCATACGAGGTAGAAAGAGCTCAGCAGGATCTTTCTAAAGATGTTTTATGAAAAGGATTGTGCTGAAGAAGAATTAGTTTTTTCAACATTGTTTAAGCAGATTGCTGTCAGTGGTTACTTCACAATTAGCTTGTCCTTATTTCTTTCTAGGTTAACATTGAATCTGAAGAAAAAAGAGCTTTATGCCAGTGCATTTTGCAGAGGTGTTTTCTTAAGATAAAAAAAAAAATATTTATTTTATCTTAAGTGAAAGTCCCCATGGAGTCCTGGAACTGAGTATTGCTCATCTAGCAATAAGATTTTAATTTCACTAGAGGATTTTATTTTTTTTTTAACTTGTCTCCTCACAGGGTTATTACAAGATTTTCTGCTGTTGGTAAGGTAAATGAAATCCGCTAAGTTCAGTTTGCGCTGATTGCAGAGAGGGTGCGCTCTTGCACCGCTCTTATGTCCCGTCGCGACATAAACAGCTCACCCGCTTCTGCTTTGGAGGTGGTGCTGCCTTGATTAAAAAAATCTTTCTGGAGGCACAGGGCAGCTTTAAACGTAATTTCATTTTGTTTCGTATGGGTAATACTTGGAACACTTTATTTGTAATAACTAATGGAGCACTGACCAAGGTAGCTGTTTTTCTGTCAAAACTGTACCTGGGAAACCCTACATTTGATTTGCGTCATTATGCTAGCTGTATAGCAGCACGTACCATACTTCCAGATGTTAATTGTTGTTTTCTTCTCAGGGGTCTCTTGGTCCCTTAACTACACACATCCAGCTCAGGTGCATGAGCTCCTAATTCTTTTAGCATGCAGCAGAGATATTTTTTTTTATTATTATTCCTAAATGCTCTTTGGAATGGAACTGGGACACTGACAGGTTTTCTCTAGCTAGCCTGAAATGGCCGTTTCCTTTTTTTTTTTTCTTCCCTTCAAGTTTAAGATGTCAGCTGAAAAGAGAGTGTACTTAGCATGGATGTAAAAGACATGCTTGAAAATATCTCCAAACATCATCCAGATTGGGGATTCTTTGATTTGTGCAAACAGGTACTAATGATCCTTGTGTTATCCAGCCTTAGCGCAGTGGTCAATTTACCATTAATACTATTTTCTAAAGGTTAAAGAGCTGATAGAGTAAATATTTAGTCAGTAACATAATATCAGCGATTACCATGGCAAATGAGTTTGTGTTCGCTAAATGTGCATGGGGAAGAATAAATAGGAATAGGACTTCTAACATAGAGCAAAGATGTGTGCAAGCCAGGACTTCATTCAGTTCTTCTGTGCATTTCAGGCTGTATGCAGGAAGTTTCTGTTGTCATCTGTTTAAGAGTTAATTTTGCACTTTTAGAGAGGAACTGGAATTGCAAGTGAAAGGCTGAATCAGTAGACCTTGTATTTAAATAGGCTTTTATGTTTAATTAAAGAGCTTCTATACACAACTGTATTTGTTCACGTTATCTTATTTTTGCCCCAGAATTAGAGTTATTTCACTTTGGGTTTGGATGTTGGTTTTGTGTTTGGGCTTGTGTGTGTTCATCCCCTGCCACCCCTCAAACTTTTCTTTCCTGTCTTCCTCCCCAGTTCTTCCTGGACATTACTGGAGATAAGGGTACTAACATCTTTCATCTTACAGCTTTTTGTTGGGGTGCTGCCTCCATTTAGACTAAAATTCAGTAACAGCATCTAGGACTTTCATTGTCTTTTGTTTATATTAACACTGTAAGAAGTTACAGAGCTTCTTGGCTTTCGCTGTCAGAAGTAAGCATTTGTTCTACTGTAGTGGAATGGTCTTGAATTTTCTTCCAAAAGGAGATCTTTCCTAGAGCCCGTTTCTCTCTCCAGCTACTTCCTAGGCTGTATAATGAGTAGTCCTTCAGAAAAAAAAAATCATGGTTTGTCACTACTGTGTATCAAAGCTTTTGTGTTTTGCCAAAACTTGGTCTGCTGGAGATTCATCAAATATTTTAGATTTCTGGTGTGGTGGTTGTATTTCTTTCTTTGAATTCAACATACGTTTATAAAAAGCTTTCAGCTATGCAGCCCAGCCCATATGTCTTTTTTTCCATGTAAGTTGCTTCTACGTAGCTCTCAGTCATTACACACATGCTTCAATTCAGATTAATTTAAGCATCTGAGCCATCTATTCAAAGTATGGTCAGATTTAGAGAGGCCATGAGTAATGTAAACTGTACCGTTTCCATATAAAACTACACAGAATGCACAGATAAGGCCTTTTCACCTTTGACAAAAGATACGTGAAGATGGATTTGAGAAAGGTCTAAAATATCAGGCAAGGAAATAGTTGCCAGTTTTTCTAGTTACAGTTGAACAACATCAAACAAATCATGTAGGTGCAGGTTGAAAGGGAGCAAAGAGAACAAATTTTGTAATTCCTGGTTCAGCTGCAGAATTTTTTCCTGAAAGATTTTGTATGTGAAGTCTTATATGAGTTTAAAAAGCAGTTGGACAAATCCCAAGACAAAAAGCTGATTTGGGTCTATTAAATGTGAGATCTAGAGGCAACAATCAGAGCTGCAAAGGGGTTGGTTTGGAAAGGGGACCTGTGTGGTCCAGGCGGAGGCACCTCTCTCCTGCTACATCTCTCTTTCACCCCCCTTCAGAGGCAGGCAGCAGTTTCAAGAGCTTTGGCAGGCTTTGGGATAAAGTAAACTGTCTCCAGATAAGCTAAGAGTGGTTAGTATGGAGGAGGAAAGGAACAGAAGTGAAAAGGAGTTTCTGCAATGAAAGGGATCTGGGAAAAGGCATAATAAGATGAAATCAAAGTAAATGGCATTAAAAAAGGCTGATGATACCGGCTTCTCAAACTGTACAGAGGAGTGGAGAGCAGTAAAGGGCTTTAGAGTGGGGAGAAAATGAAGAGTAAGCCAATTGCGCAGAGCTGCCAGAGAGGAGGAGTGGAGGGAGAGATCAGTGGGACCTGTGGTGGGTCAGGGAAAAGAGGAAGAATAAAACAAGAGAGAAAACTGGCAGCCATTTACTTGCTTTGTCCATTGTGCCTCAGTACTGCACTGCTCATCCACCTACCACGTAACACCGTGTGGTACTAGACCCTCCAGTTATGGTTGTCTTTTCTGCCATCTGCCACTTCTCTGACTTATCTCAGCCTGCTGCTGCCAAGCTCTGTTCTGTGGCCGATGCTGTTTCTAGCACTGCTCTGCTCCTGCCTGTGCAGGGGATCGGGCCAGTAGGGTCTGTGGTAACTATTAGTAAGGCTAATGTACTTGTACATATGAAACTAAGCTTTCTGTAACATGCAGAAGCCTCTTGTATGTAATATGTACCTGATTATTTCAATCATACCAAATTTCTGAGTGTTGCCTATTGGGTGTGCTCCCTGGTTGTGGGATTATTGGACGTTCTGGCTGGGTAGAGGTTAGGGCAGCCTGAGAGTTGCCGTAACGTGTGTGGAAATCCCTTGATTGTACCTTAGAAGAGGTTTTTAATCTAAATATGTCCTCTCTATGTATGTAATTCATACTACACAGTGTTTAATAGGACTGTGCAGGAATCCTCTTAATCCTTGTTCTCAACAATGTCTAACGCCAAAACACTTTCCTTCCTGAAAATCCAGTGATGTCACATGTGGGGAATTACTCCATTTTTACTCCATAATTACTCCATTTATATATGGACTTTGTGAGATGAAACCTACATGACTCTTATTACTTCATTATAAAAGCATTTAGTATGCCCCCATATGGAAATAAAAAATAGATCAGGCAGACTGTATAATGCACCAGGGTAATTCTTTTCTCCTAAGCTGCAATCCAGTATTACTTTATTTTCTGTGGGGATGCTTCCTCTGTTGGTGTGTGTCGGAGTATCGCTGTGGAATTCAACAGCAGGTAGAAAGTGCTCCCAAGAGTTCTAATATAACGCAGGATTTAATGTTTGTAAAATGTCTTGAGAAGCGTAAGATACCAAAATAATTAATAAGTGCTTATAAAAATCAGAGAGGGTGATAACAAGATTCAAATGTCAGCATTTGCAGTGGTTGATCAATGGTGTAGAAGCTGAATTCTGCAAATTTCCATCCTCAGGTACGCAGGTGTGATTGTGTCCTCTGCAGCTCTACCAAGCTGCTAACAGTTGTGTGACTTAGAGTAACTCAGTCATCTTCCTGATATTCACCCTTTTGAAGCCTGATTTAAGCTATCCAGCAGAATCCAATCTTTTAACAGGGGCCCTCAAATTATGGCCCGTGGGCTGGATACGGCCCCCCAGGGTCCTCAACCTGGCCCCCGGTATTTACAGACCCCCCGCTGGGGGTTGGGGGGGAAACCAAGCAGCCGCAGATGGCTGCCTGCCACTGCATCCGCGTGCCGGCCCCCTGGTTAAACAGTTTGAGGACCCCTGGTTTAATTGATGGCATGTAGATGGGACAGCTAGAAAATGGAATTGCATAAGCTTCATTTTCTTAGGAATTCTACCTAAAAATATGGTCTTCTAGACCTATTCATCAGTCTTGCATCCCACTGAACTACAGTTTTTCATGTGTGACAGATATCAAGATTTGGAAGCAGAGAACATTTTGATTAAATTTGTCTCCTTTGTTGCCGCAGGTACATTCTGTGTATTCTTAGAATGTAAATCCTGCTGCTAATTAAGTTGTTCACTATTTGAGATGATAGTCTTAAAAAAATATAGCTCACCTCAGGGAGTCCCAGAAAGTAAAATGTCCACGCGCAGGATTGTAATTTACCAGGAATAACTACTGTATATCCATTCAGTGGAAATAATTGAAGCTATTTTCATTTTTGATAAATTCTTTTCAGTTTTCAAAAGTTACTTTTGTTCTTAGAAACCGGCAAACAGTTATCATTCTGAAAAAGTCACGTATTGATGATTTGGATTGAGTTAAACAATGCAGAATAAAATCATGCAAGCTGATATCTGCTTCGTGCTCCATTTTTAACATTTCAAGAGGAGAACAATGAATAGATATGATCTTAATATCTATGAAGCAGCAACATGCTCAAAGAGCTACAGCAAATACATATATTTCGTAATGAGTTTGATTGAATTGTTTATGTGAAGAAAACAAAACCCAATAGAAGCAGACTGGTTTGTGAGCAGCAGAACTAATGAATTTCAGTCCTTTCTGGCTTCATTGTTTCTGTCTCCTACCCTCGATCCCAGTGCCTCACGTGTCTCCTGTAATAAATATTGCCACTAGGCAGAAGCCTGTAACTAACCTGGAGCTGTTAGCTTTCCTGATGACCACGGCTGTAGGGACAGCAGACCCTCTGAGGTATGGCTGCGGTTTGATGTCAGGATGCTCCTATACTCATGCTTCCCGTTCACCTAGCTGTGGATTTTAAGGGAAGCTGTAGAAAGTGAGTTACCTCAGGGATTGTGCAGCATGTGCTCTGCAAGGAGTGGCTGAGGGACTGGGGCTGGCTCAGCATGGAGGACAGAAGGGTTTGGGGTGACCTGATGGGCTGCCAGAATCCACAGGTTATCAAGAAGGTGGAGCCATGCTCTTCACAGTGGCGGCTGGTGGAACAATAGGAGCCAGCAGGTATAAATGGAAACATGACAGGTTCTGATTGGTGGTAAGAAGAAACTTCTTAAGCATGATGACAGTCAAATGGTGGACCAGGGTATCCAGAGAGGTTGTGTAGTCTCCATCATTAGAAGTTCTGAAGACCAGGTTGAATAAAACCTTGAGTAATGTTTTGCTGATCCTGCTTTGAGCAGGAGATTGTATTAGATGACTTTCTGAGACTGAAGTCCCTTCCAATATAAGCTATTCTATGATTCTATTTTTCTGTCCAATTTGTTTGACCTCATGAAATAGCTGCATGAAATATACAGAGAACTGCATAAACAGGAGATTGCTTTTACATTTTCGCCCCTCCTGGTCCTTCAAACCTCCCCTTCATTTTGCTTACATTAAAAATAGATATGACTTTTGCTTCTCTCCATCACAGCAACTGGTAATACCTGGGGGGAAGCCTTTCCTACACTGCATCCTACACCCACAGCAGTTCAAGGGACATAAGGAAAATCTTCCAGTTAAAACATGACCACTGCGAGCTGAACTGAAGAAAGCTGTTCATGCTTTGGTATTTCAGTTTCTCCTCAAGGGGTTTCAAGGGACTTAAACATCTCTGTTCCCACCTGTTTAACAGTTATAATATTTATTAATATAATTTGCCTTTAGTTTCTTAATCCTACTATTTATAAAATAGCTATTGGTTTAAAGTTTGATCCTGTTATAATAATTCATTCTCTTAGTAGGAATGTTTATTGTCCTGTAGAATGACATCTTACAGAGCCTTTCTTCTACAGCCATTCTTGAAAATGTTTCCCAGATCATGAAAGGAAGGAATTAGCTTAGGTAATCAGGAATACTCCCCATATTTCTTGCCAATTTCCTGCATATAGATGTGAAAAAAAGCCTGGGAGGCTGACTTCGGCTTTCTCTTTGAGATTATCTTCTTGTATATGAATCTCCTCCACCTGTCCTAAGCATTCTGAGGTGTGGTGAATGCTGTATCCCCTTTCTCTGCACCACTGTGACTTTTTTTATATCCTGATATGGTTATTCTGGATGCAAAACAGTTCATGGGACTTTATTTTTAAAAATCAGGACTGTTTCTGAAGACAGCTTGTTACATCTGTGATATGATTGAAGTATTTCTTTTGTATCATTAGCCGGTGGAATCTTTTTCCCTTGAGCCATAATATGAAGTCAAGAGCTTAAACAGGTTCAGAAAACAACTGGTGCTCTGCTATTGATGAATACCTGGGCTGCAACATCAGAGAAGACTGAGAGAGAAAAAAGCAAACAAGGAAGGTTATTAGTTTGGACACCGTGGGCATCAAAAGAGTTTCAGGGAAAAGAGGTGGGGGAGGGAACCAGCCCATTAGATTTTTGAGGCTTAGGCTTGACAAAAGGTTCTCTTGTTACAAGTGGAAAATTCATGTCTTAAGTTTGGCTTAGCTGAGAGAACATACTGAAAGACCAGCTGTAACTGTTCATAATATCTTTAAACGGCCAGAATATTTACAGTGGTTATTGGATGGCTGAAAAATACACTTTCTGAAAGGAACAAGAATTAATAAACAAGAAGCTAATAAAATATTATCAATACCATCCAGGGTTGGCTTTAAAGACTAATAGGAAAGGAGTAAGAAAGAAAAAAAAGACTATGGTGATTATTTCAGGTAATATCAGCAAGGAGTTTTTGGATTTCTTCCCCCACTTTGCCTATTAGTTGTTAGTTTACTGTGTGTGATGAATTGTTACTACTCATACCTCTGCCCCAGAATTTAGAACACAGCAGACATGTGGTTCCCTTGCAAGGGCATAGTTTTCACTAATCCCAGAATGAGATGGCATACATCACAGACTTGATGCCGCAGTGCACTGTCCTCTCCAGCTCCAGTAGGCTGGAGCAACTACCCCGGGAACGTCAGAGGTCTCTGCTCAGATGCAGCTCCAGAGGAGGCTGCCACTTTCCAGGTGTGGAGCTGCAGGGAGTGTCTGGTGCTGCTGGCTAAGGCTGGGGCAGAGGGAGATGATGTCCATACCTACAGGAGGTGTGTGCTGGTTGAGGGGGTGTGCCATCAAGTTAAGGAGTGTGGGAAGAGGGTGGCACGTAGCACAGCATTAGGGATGATGAGAAACAGATTGTCTGGATCCAGACTGAACGCATTTGCTGGAAAAACAAGAGCCTGTGCTCTTGGCGGGAGCAGCCGGACCCCAATGATCACTGGGGGAGCAAATGAAGGCTCCTGTGATTGTGAAGGCTGGAGGCCTGACTTCAGGCAGCAGGAAGGCAGTTCCTTCTCCAGCTGCAGATCTGCACCTACAGAATAGGTTCAGTGCCCTGGTAACAGGCAAGGGGCTGGACACCAGGTATAGGAGATGGCCAAGCCTGAACCACATGACAGCACCAAGAGGCAGCGACCTGTGGTAACAGCAGGAGACTCCCTTCTGCGGGAAACAGAAGCCCCCATTTGTGACCTGGCTTGCTGTCTAAGGAGGTTTGCTGCTTGTCTGGGGGCTTGGATCCAGGATGTTGCAGAAGGACTCACACTAGTCCCCTCTGCTACTTTTCCATGTGGGCATCAGTGCTACTGCTGGGGAGACCTCAAGTGTATCGGGAGTAACTGCATGCCTCTGGTGTTCAGGGTCAAGTACCTGGAGTCCCAGGTGGCTTTCTCCTCAATCCAGCCATTGACAGAGAAGAGCTCGAGGGAGGATGGATCCTACATTTCCTCTTACTGAACTGCATGAGAGGTTCCTATGAGCCCGTTTCTCCTTCCTGTCAATGTCCCTCTGGATGGCAGCATGACCCTCTGGCTTATTAGCCACTTCTCCCAGCTTTGGGCCATCTGCAAACTCGCCAAGGGAGCACTCTGCCCTATGACCCAGGTAATTCATTACTTCATTTCCTGAAGTTATGGTCACCCTTTCACTGCTCCTCTGGATCATACCATCTGTGGTTTCATTGTGGTGGTGGTCAGTGTTAATAGTGAGTTGTCAGCACTTTTGCCAGGAAGAATGTGATGTTCACGTTGATAATTTTGCCTTCCTTCTGGGATCCATTTTGGGCCATTTCTGTGTGTTTTCTTACACACTTTTACATCTTTGCTCTTCATTTGTCTCCAGCTCTGTTACATCAAAATTTACTGTATCTGGTGTCTTGTACGTATTACTCTTAATAAATGTATTATTGTTCTGCTATCTTACCAGGCCTATAATTCTCTACAATTTATAATTATGTTAGAGGCATAAATATATCGTTCTACATAGAATAATTATTACTACTGTTATCTATATAAAGCTATGGTTGTACAACACAAAGATAACCACAAGTAAAAAAAATTATCCACGGATATGTGGTAACCAAATAAACTAATTTAGAACACTCAAGTAAAGCAGACTTGCAGGCAGGTCAAGGAACCTCGGGACAGAACAGGTCTGAGAAACTTTAGGTCTGGTGCCTTTTAAATTCATAACAAAGCTTATGGCCTGTCACTGGCCATGGCAGAACTGTATTTCAGGGCTACACAGTCAAACCATTAACAATGCGATTCCGGATTTTCTAGATTTGTATCAGTTAGTAAACTGGGACTTGGTTAATTGTCTTCAGAGCTGTTGTTCCTCCCATGTGAACTATGCATATGAAACAAGAGTTCCGAAGTATGGTAACTTGTTGGCTACTGACATCATCACATATTGGATGCTGCACTAGTCACAGTGAACTAGCCTGTTAATGGCTGTGACGTAGGCTCCAGGAGACATCATATATAGCGCAAGCCCTTTAAGAAGCAAATGACACAATTTGGCTGTAGAAGTACTTTCTGTACTTAGGCTGCATAAACACTCTGAAGTGCTTTTAGTTCAGCCTTTTCTTCCCTACAGGCTGAAGAATATCTCACCTGTGTACACTGAGGGAAGGTTCTTGCCCTACTATTTTTGAGACCATGGGTTCATAGTGCTTTTAGTGCAAGTGTTCAAATTGCCTGTGTTATCTCTCTCTTGTGTCTTTTTGCCCTTGTTATACTCCAGGTTAAGATGAATGCAGGTGAGCTATCTAGTGTTTGCATTTTCATTGCCTTTCAGATTATCTGTACTTTTTAGCTACTGTGTATTTACTCTTCATTTTGTCTATGGGAAGAACTGTTCTTACAGGTATTTTTCAATAGGCTTTGAATGTTTCAATATCATGTCAGTCTATTAATTTTCACTAAAGACCTAACCTTCAGGAGACTCTGCTGGGAAGGTCTGAGACTGCCTGCTGCACCTAGTTGTGGACTTGAATAAAAATCTGACAGTTAAGAGCAAGGATGAGGCTGGCAAAGAATAGAAAATTATCACTAGCAGTTGTTTGAGATTCAGTTTTAATATGAATTTAGATGCAGATGCCTATAAATAGAATAAAACTTTGCATATAAGGGTATTAAATAGTTTTTTAAATACAAATAGAAGACTCTGTTTTCTGAGTATTTTATTTAGTACAACTCTTTCATTTGCCACTTCGTGAGGGCCATTCTCACGGGTTCAAATTATCTCATTGTCAACTTCACAGTAATTTACAGGTAGGGAACAGTCATGCAATATGCTTATGGTCCTACCCAAACTGTGGTTGCCACCGTCCAACGGAACTTGTAAACAGCTCCTGGGTGGCCAAATCAGCCCAGATGTATTGCAGGCATCAACTTACTAAGACCCATTTTTAAACTGAGGTTTTTGATCCTACTGTTCTCAAAATCCCATTTCAGAACACAATTGTGTCGATGGTCTAGTTATCCTCTTTGTATTTCAAATGGATATTTATTCATGGCTCATTAAGAGTAATTTGTTCTTATGCATAGTAGCTCATTTTCTTCTCTGGTGTTAATGCAAATATATGCTATTATATGTACAGGTATACATACTAGAATGGTGTTTGCCTTTTAGAAGGGGATTGCTTGGAACCAAACAGCAAATACTTTCTCACCGTTTCTCTTAAAACATCTCTCAGGTAGACCTTTTACATACGCCTTTTAAGATTCATCCTTCTTGAGTATAGGTCGTCAAACTTGGATACGCTACTGAGATGATGGCTCACAAGAGCGGTTTTCCATCTACTGGGAATACCTCTTCTGACAGATTTTACAATTTTATTCTTGAGGATTTTTTAGTACTGTATCACACTGGCAATTTATGTAGCATACCTGAGCAAAGTGTCCCAGCACTGTCTATGGAAAGAAAAGATAACACAATAGGGCTCTCATATAAAACCAGAACAGCTCTGCCTGACTCAGTGTACTACTGTGATGGGCACTGATCATGTTAAAAGCAAAGCTTTACCTACTGCTCCTTCATAGTGTTGAAAATGACCACAAAGTTCTTCCAAAACCCTTCTGCCTTTCACAAAAGAGAAATGAAAAATATTACACAAAGCATTTTGCTAGGAAAAGATCTTCTCTTGCAATAATGTGTTGAGAACAAGCAACAAATTCCTGAAAATTTCATTATTTTACATTTCTGCATCCGAGGAGATTCTTAGTTCAGTGTTTATGACTGTGATATTTCCCTCTTCACATATTCTCAGGGATCTATTTTAAATCTTGCTTGCTAAGTTTCTGTACAGCATCTGTCAGTCTTACATCATTACATACAGTGTATTGCTATGCTTTAAGAAAGATCTGAAATGTATTTTGTAAAAATGCTACTTGGGGGAAAATGTGCCTCCAAATTCTTACTGTGAAAAAACACATAGCTTGAACTGCACTCTTAAACTGGTTTCTTTAAGGCATTGCTTTTCTTCCAACAAATCTGATTTTATTATAAAATGTGAGGAACTGGATAACCCCCCACAACTAAATTTCTCTTTTCTGGTTCTTTTCTCACATCCATCACAGTGGTATCTGTGGCTGCCCTGAATTCCAAGATCTGAGACCTCTGAGGAACATTGATTTAGAAGGGTAGCCACAGAAATCAACCTCTTGGGTTTTCTAGATTCAGTCATACCTGAAAAGCAGTTTACTACTGCTACCCTTGCGTTGGGCTGTAACTTCCGTAACCTCAAGGTGGAAACCATTGCCTTAGGATAGGTACACTTAGGTGTATCTATCTATTTCTGATTTTTTATTTCTCTTTTATAGACCATGTCCAAAGAGGACTACCTGGAGGAGATCTGCAGGCACGATGGCCTACAAAGTGCTGGTGCAAGTGGTCTCTGACCTGGGGGAGAAAAGCAGTGCCTCAGTGATTGCCTGCAGCAAGCGGACTGCAGGAGAGAGCGGGTGGTGCTGCAGTTCTCTGCTGTGTTTTTCCAGCCTGCTTTTATATATAGATGTATCTGAGGAAGCAAACAGGGTTCATCTTATCCCAAGGTAAGTTTGGCAACTTTCTTTGACTCCTGCCTGAGGTTACTGCTGACCTCCCAGTCACCTGCTCACAGACTGGGAATTTTCTAGAGTTGAGTGGGGAGCAGAAGGGGTAGGGGAAAGGGCACCAGAGTTCTGATTCACCTCTGTCACCTCCATATATGCTAGTGTCCATCCAAAATAGTGTTCACCAAGTGAACTCTGTTCACTTCTGTGCATATATCAAGCACTTTGCACAAGGCTGATGGCACTTTGACATGACAGATCTCTCTTCCCCTGTGGGAGAGCATCAGACAGACAGCTTTTCACTGTTTGGGACTCCAGTTACAGCTACAAGGACCCATAACCTCCTTTGAGCAACGATATGGCTGTCTCTGAGCTTGCTTCCACAGGATGATGCCAAGGGTACCAGCTCCATATACAGCAGGAGGAGAGGAGGCATGTGTGGAGACAAGCCTGCTGGAAGAGTGTTGGGAAGGACAGTTCCTGCCATCCTTTGCACTGCCTGGGCAGAACAGGCCATGGGGTGGACTCTGAGGCAGAGGCACTGTCTTCCCATGTACATGCAGTGTCCTGCGTAACAAACTCCTGGTATCAAATGGGACCTGTAAGCGATGTACTGAGAGTAACAGTGATGTACAGAAAGGCAAAGAGCATCCCGGAGGCAGATGACACACACGGCAGAGAAGTTCTAACGATGGTTTATGCATGCATCACTAATTCTGGCAATTTATTTCTGGGATAAGCTATTACCAAATGTTTGTCTATTTAGGAATGATCAGTTTGACAGATGATGGTTATAAAATCAAGACTTTTAATTTAATGACCTTAGGAAGCTTGAACAGGAGGTAGCTTTATTAACTATCAAGGCTAAAGACACATTAGAAGAGACAGAAATCATATTTACCATCATGAAGGTTATCCATCAGAAAGTGAAATAGAAATCACCTTTTTTTTTTCCTCCTAAAATTCAATACATATGGAGAATCTGCAGTTATATTAGGGAAATAAAGAAAGAAATGACAATATCATTAATATTTCTCCATGGATTGTCTGTTAAATGACTGCAAAGCTGGTAAAAATCTCTGTAGTGAATTGGAACCAGACCCCAGAGTAAGCTTGAAGTTTTACATGTATGTAAAATAGAAATTAACTTGGTGCGCATTCAAGAGAAATCACATTTGAGGAGTTAAAATTTAGAATACGTTTCCATTACTGCTCCATTTGCTGTTTTCTGTATCTCTTGAATAATTTACTACAGCTGGTATGACTTTATAAACCATGACTTTATTAAGTTGAGGTGGTCCAACTGTTCATCTCACAAAGAGAAAATGCTCAGAAACTGACTTAGCCTATCTTTATTATTTATCCACAAGGGACAAATGATTTCTTACGTCTGATGAAAGAGCTATCATTCATTATGAGGACAGTGTTTAACAGTGTCTACTCTGACACTCTCCCTAAATTTTCTGAAGGATTCCAGATGTATGCTAATAGTTAAGAAGATGACATAGATGGAAGAGATTATATATAATAAACTGGCAGCAAAGTAAGACTTTAATAGTCAGCTGAAAAATTGTACTTTTAAATTCAGATGGAGATGAAAAATTGTGTAGCGATAAACATGGAAAATAGCAGGGAAATGAGAAACTACTATTCAATTTTAAAACAAAATATTCCACTCATTAAGGACCACAACAGCCTTTTGGTTTTGCTGTTCAGTAGGAAAGATGACAAGGAGCAACATTAAAAGGAACCATTCATTTGCTTCACTCTCCAGTGTACATACCAGGCATGCACGTATCCACAGCTAGTTTTCAACTCCTAGGTGATCTGAAAATTTCATTTGTTATGACAAGCTGGAGACTAATATCAACCAGAGTTAGGCATGTGTTTATGTAACTATTACCAAATTAAAAAGATTTGTCTAATTTTATGCTGTAATTTCTTTTTCTTGTATACATTCTGACATAAAGCTTTGTACAAACTGAAAATCTATGTAACTGGCAACGCAAAAACCCTTGAGACTTATCAGTTTCCCCAGAGATTTACTAATTATGCATCCTGAAGGACATCTCTTCCAACAAGACAGAACTCAGTAATGAGGCATTTTTGCATGTTTAAGCATCCTACTGCTGAATTCCAGATTTATCACACACAGGAAAGTCAGGTGTTGCCAGCATCAAACATGACAGAGTCTTAACATTGCAGTCCTTTCCTATAAGAGACTATGCCCTCAAGAAACAAGTACAGTGATCACATCCTCCTCCTCTTCAGTGGGGAAAAATGAAAATCTGGCAATGAATTCTAATGAGCTAACAAGTGGTAAAATTCTAGTGGTTCTTCCAGCTGGCACAAGTAACAAGAAAAGTTGAGTTCAATTATTGAGGAGGTATCCTCCTTAAAAGTAAATAAACAGCAAAGCTACAAACTAGGGGAACTGAATTTCATCATCTACACTCAGATCAGGACTAACACTCCTGGCAAAACCAAGGGAACTTCACCCAGAGGGCAATGCATCTTCACTGAGACAAGGTAATGCACCCGGGGAAGCCAACAGTGGGTAAATGGACAATACCAAGGCAATCATTGTGGCTTCCTTGCCTTGCCTCATTATCCACTCAGGACTTCTTCTCTACTCACTATGGATCTAGAATACAGGGCATGTGTATCTCTCCACTGCCTGTTTGACACTGAATAAAGAAGGTCTACCAAAGTCCTTCAGCTAGTCAACAAATCAGTGATACATCCAAACCCAGATGACTCTTTGCATCAACATGGCAAAACACATCTGGTTTCTGTAGTCAGAGTCTACATAATGTTACCTGTAGCCTTACCTCTTGTGGCCTCTGATGCCATCCGTTCATGGCTGGATTGACTGGAAGCAGCCTTTGGGTTAAGAATTAACTTCATAGTTCCAGATTCTCAGTTGCCTTTGTTTCTCCATTACCACCTTCTCATGGAAAATGTTAGGAGACTTTATTTGATCAACATATCAGCTTGAATGTGCTAGAAAAGGAAAATTAAGTGTTTAAAAGGATGAAAGTCAACAAATTTACTTGGCAAAGAGTTAGAGTGTGTTCCAAAGGCAATTGCACTTTGTGATGATTTTGGATATAGGCAGTAGGAAAGATGAAGAACCAAATAAGCCATACAAATTTTTTTGAAAGCATCATCCAGGGCTTACAAATTTTTCAGACCATATATCTACAGAGGAAGGAGTTGAGGGTAATAGAGATGAAAAACTGAACAGATGTGAAATACCTGAAGTACTCACAGTATATTGTCAGTGATGAACTAGAAGAGAAATTTTCAATGCCATCTTGCTAGCAAACTGTCTTGAAAAAGTATTTTGCCTAAGAATGGGATTGCTCAGCAGAACAGAATCCAATCAAAAATTTAAATTATAATAATAAAGAAAAAGCCTGATTCCTTTGTCGATTTTTGTATATTTGACTCTGCAAAAGTATCTGTAAAAAAGGGAAAGAAAATATTTGGATTTTTTAAATAACAAATTGCCTTTACATCATGCAGTCTATCTTGATAGATAATTTTTATTATTCACACATTGTTGTATTGCTTCTGCACTTGTTAGTATCTCATGAATGGATATTCCCTCACAGTGAGGTTTTTTGTATGCCCCTGAAGTAAGACAAATAATTTAGCCTTACTGCACTTTGCCCCAAGCTTCCTTGTGGGTGATAGGTATGCCTGGAAAATTAAGTCACAAGGAATAGTTTTTTCTTCATGATTCAGTTACTGTCTATGCAGCTATAGAGAATGGAAAATTAATACTTCAATTTTCAAGCAGTTGGGGCTGAGCTGCAAAATATGACCCCCAACCTGCAATCAGGAGACACATTGTAAAGATTTCACAAACAACTACATATAGACTCTTCTAAAAAAGAAACAAACTTATGAGTGAAGTAGAACCATTCACTAACAGCTTCCAGTTTCTGAAGAGTTGTCAAAACTCATTGAATTAAAACAAGGTAATTTTGTGCTAATTTCAGCATTATCAAAAGGTTCCATCTGTATTCAGGGCAGAACTGAGTAGTTTTGAAGATTATTTTAAATAGCTCACTTGCTAAAATATGCATGTTTGAGGGACCTAAACATAACAAAAAATTTGCATAGAATAGTTTTGTCTGAAAATGTTGCCTAGAACTGAAGGGGAAACATTACTTTCCTTGCTACAAGATCTGACCTCTTGGATGTTCAAGGCCCCAAGAGCATCAGTAAGCCTTAATGGCCCTTACCAGCCTCACTTGGGGACTTCACTCATCTCTTCTGCCAGTGGGTCCATGTTGCAATTGAGTTATGGCTGTCAGAAAATAACACAACATGAACAAAATAGCATACAGCAAAAAACCCTGCCATTGGTCAAACTCTACTGTCTATGCTGTTTCCCCATCTTCTGGGGATCAGACCACACTGTTCCTTTTCTCTGCTTCATCTGGATTTTTCTCTCACACTCCTGAGAGCTATTTAACCACTTTGCTGTAGGACCACAGCTGCACATTGTCAAAGCAAGGCCACAGCTGTGTATTATCAGTGTCAATCAACCCACTGTCTTCATTCCCCCTACAGGTCCAGGGGCCTCATTTAAGCTTCAGCCTGGGTCTTTGGTCCTTGCCTGAGCTATGTTGTGGGCATAATGATCTCCAGTTACTCCTTGGGACAGACCCTGGACTGGTTTAACCAGCAGGTAACGTTATTTTTGCTCCTGTCTCTGAGCCTGTCTTCTGCTAGTCCTAGGTGGGCCCCCAAACCTGACTGATAACTATGTTTTGTCTAGGGCTGTTGATAGAGCCTGTTACCAGCACCCTGCCCTGCCTGCTATGTACAGGTCCTATTGGGGCTGTGTCTTATCCCTGCAGGACTGGGCCATGTCGGGGAGGACATCGCCTGTGATGTGGTCACCCTCACCTCCTGGCTTCTCCCCTCGCTGAGCAGCTCCACTGTTGCTGCCCCTTGGCACTGCTTTGGGCTAAATAAAGTACCAATCATTCTTTGTCTGCTTCAGAGACGGGCCCTCAAAGTGCCCTTGTTTTCCAGGACGAGTTCCTGCCTTGCAAACTTGCATGATGTCAAGTGGATGACCGTACATGATGCTCTGGGATGCAATGTTTAAAGCATTTTCTCTGAAAGACGTTCCACTGTGCCGACTCTAACGTGGTTACAAATGGAAAGAGCAGTTGTTCCCCCTGTACCTCATTAAGTGATTATCTAATTAGCCGTTCATATGTTAGTTCATATGAGAACTATGTCCTCAATATCTCAGCAGAGGCAATCCGCTACATTGAAATGCAGTTTTGAACAGAGGTGGACACTGCTCCTTACATGTACTGTGTTCACGAGGTTACAGAAACCTTCTTACCCCCTTCTTTGCCCTGCATAGCAGGAGCAGAGCCGCAGCAGCACTGCTGAACTGGCCACCCCAGAATACCCTGCAGCATGCTGGTTAGTTGGCCTTTTGGCAAGGCAAACACTTAAAACCGGCTGCTTTGTCAGCGGTAGCAACTGCTCTGGTGGATGAAGAAGGGATACAGCACTCCATCCTCAGTCTCTCTGAATGTTACCTAAAACCTAACACTACTCTCTTGGTTTGCTTTCAGGACTGTTTCTTTATGCCTCTGCAGGGGATAAATGGAGTATGAGATGCCCGTAAAAACGGAGATTAAGTTGTGACAGGTTTGGAGGAAAGGTCCTCTTATGGTTTGAAAGTTGTTTAGAGACTAGGAAAGAAAAAGTAGGGTTGCTGGTTATTTTCCAGGATTGAGAAGTATCAGTAGTGGCATCCTAGGAATTAGAACTAGACTGAGGTTTATCCAGCATCTTCATCATTACCTTGGAAATGACAGTGTGCAGTGAAATTTCCAAGTTTGTAAATGATACATTTTGGTATTCAAAGGCTGTTCAGCTTGCAAGGAACTCCAGAATGATCCTATAAACCAGTGATTGGATAGCCATACTGTTTCATCTGGGGAATGAGAGGAGGGAAGGGGCACATGGACACACACACACCCCCCTCTAGGAGGCATGGAGTTCCACCAGCAGCATCAGTCTGTGGTTGCCCCTGAGGAAACTGGCCCTGTGACAGAGGAACCTTGTTCCCAGGAGGCCAGTCCCTACAGTGGCACAAGACAGTGCTGTGAGGTTGGGAGGAACAGCAGCAAGTGCAGAGCTTTTGGATGTAAAGTACTCCCTTCAAGATACAACCACTGGTTATGTGACCGTTCTGGGACAATCACAAGCAACCCCAACACTTAAATCAGTGTCTGATCTTCTGAAGAACTTAGTATCATTCAAAAGCTCAGAGATTTCATTGTGTGTCTCCTTCTCTAAATTGTCAATAAATACATTGAATAGAATAAGTCCCTCTACTGGTTCCTGCTGGGAATTTAAATATAAATTTTGGCAGACAGACAGTTAGGCTATGACTATACTAGTGAATTAAACTGCCTACAAGTGTTCCCAGGCATGGTTTGGGCCAGGGAATGTGCCTAGTTTCTAGGATAAATGACATCATACCACCTTGGCAAAAATTCCTCTGGTTCAATCCTTCATTTTTTTCCATTAGGTCTTGTGCTTCCTTGTAGATCAGCATGTCATGAAAAAAACACCCATTGCATTATGTTGAGAAAACCCTATTAGCAGAGGCTGTTGTTTTTTGAAGTCTTTGATAAGACAAACAGCTCAGAACTACGTGGGATCCTGGAGAAATGAAGATGCCTTTTGGGGACACGTGGGAAGATGGACCAGGAATGTGTGTAGGTGGGGGCGTGAAAGTGCAGGTAGCATCAGATGAATCTTCCCAAGTATGTGTGAAGGGGCAGTATGAAGACTGGAGGACAGAGGCTATCAGTAATTTTCGAGCTGGTGCTGGGGCAAACTAAAAATGTAGCACACTGGGCAGATAGTTGCTGCCCTGGAATGTCATGACATAGAGCTGCAGGTGTTTGGATAGCAGAATGAAGTGGATCTGTCTTTAGTGTATGCCACTTAGGTATCCCAGGTCTGCAGTTTAAGCAGTCCCTCTCATTAGAAACGTCTTGCAGATACAGTATCCTAGCTGACAAAGTCTTAGGGAAGATGATGCTGGAGAGATCCGCTGCTGTTGCATCCCCAGCCATCAATGGGTTGCAGGCTAGAAGAGAGCTCCAGTGAGCATTAATGGGGTTTCTGCACTTGATTTTGAGGTGGAACATGGAGCTTTTCTAACATCATATGCTTGGTCATATTGAGCAACCTATGCAGAAACCCAGCAAATGCCTTTGGGGGTGGTGGAGAGCTACCACAGTACACAAAGCAGCAGCTGTTGGGGATTATGGCTGAACAGGAACATGGAGTGCTGCCTCCTGAGAAATGATAATGCAGCAGCTGTAAAGATGCTCAAACACTTGTCTTCCTAACCAGACTGACATGGCTGCCCACGCCCATGCACTCCAGCTGGCTCCTTACCTGCTAGAGCACAAAACTCACCAAATCTGGTGTTTTGTATCTTGGCCATACTGCAAAGGGTCACCTCCACACTCCTGGAAGCAACTTCTGGGGCTGACTTATAGAGGTACTTCAACCGAGTGGAGGAACTGCCATGACAAATACACTCCCTCTCCCTCTTCTCACTCCCAGAGGGGAGCCAGCTTGCACTTTTCATGTAGTCCCAAGGCAGCCTTGGGCAGCAGCCTCAGCTGCTTTTGCATGCTCTTTCCTTATGCAGGTCCCTCAGATCCCTGTTGCCCTCCAACACCCTTGCTCTACTTTTCAGCCAGCCCTTTTTGGGCTCAGAAGTGTCTGCGTATGACTCTCACATGCTGAGGTCTGCATCAGTAATGTAAGATGGACACTGCTCTGTTCCTCATGCAGGGCAGAGTGAAACTGGGAACTGCAGCAGCCTCACCAGATACTTGATTCCACCTGCTCCCCTTAGGTGAAGCAGAGGGCACCCCCCCTCCACAGCACAGGTGGTCTCCCACCTCTTGTTCCACTTGAGATATTGTTAGAAACAAAAAGGAGCTCACCTTTATTTGTTACCCTAATTTAAAAACTAATAAAATACCACAGACTGATTATTATTAATCCACTTACAATATTGCTTGCAATCACAATGATGCTTACACTTCAAATGAATACAGGAAAGCTTCATCAATAATAGTACCCTGAAAGGGATAGGTCAGGATAAGAGGGAGCGCTTTTTTGCCATGAGGACAGAAAAGCAGTGGAACCGGTACCCCAAAATGGCTGTACTTAGAGGTTTTTGTGACCATGTTGGCAATTAGACCAAGCACTAGGCAATGCAGTCTGATTTTATAGCTGTCCCACTTTGAGCAGGTTTGACTGTATTAACCTGTCTTCCCTTCCAACCTGCATTATCCTCTGGTGATGAGACAGACGGCACTCACGGGAAGCTCCTGGATGGTACCCAGCTGGAGCTCTGGCACTGTGCTGCAGGGAGAGCTGCTCTGATGTTGAAGGAATGGGTCAACAGGAGCCTCATCAACTGCACAGATGAAGGCCAGTCCTTGTGCCAGGGCCAGCATCACCCCATGCAGCACTGGAGGTTTGGCCTACCACAGCAACTTTGCAAAACAGGTGACACAGGTACGTTAGTCAGTGGTGGGCTTACTGATCTCTAGGCTACAGGGGAAAGCTGTTCTTCCTCTCTACTGAACGATCATTAGACACCATTGGGAGTACCAGGTTCACTTTGAGGTTTCATTGCAAAAAGGCATCTATAAGAGGAGGAAGCATACGCATGATACAAAGAAGGGCTTTAGAAATATTTCCCAGGAATGCAGGGATGGTTTAGAAAACTCAAAGCTCAGCTGCAGCTGAAACTGAAGGACACCAAGGATGCCAAGAACTTCTACTGCTACTTTAGTAATAAAGAATGGTCCAGTTGCTTTGTGGGTCAGCAGGTTTAATGAAGTAGACACAGGCTGAGGTACTCAAAGCCTCAGTCTTCACCAAGAACATCTCCCAGGCCTCTGTGGTTAGCAAAGAGTTCAAAGTAGAGAGGAACTGCCAGTAGTAGGGGGAGGACTGAGTCAGGGTTTGTATGTGAGAACTCAACTGCCACAGCTTCACGGGACCCTATAGGCTGTATTTGAGGGTGTCAAGACAGCTGGCCTTGCATGACCATGCTCCACTGTTTCAAAGGCTCAGGGAGATCAGGGGACATTCCTGATATAACTGAAGAAAGTTGCACACATCTTAAAAAAATACCCAAAAGTCAATGCAGGGAAATAAAGCCTCATTTTGGTGCCTGGAACAATCACGGACTGAGCCACCTTGGAGCACACTTCTCCACATATGTAGAATAAGGAAAAAGAGAACAATGAGCATGGAGTTACCAAGGGTAAGTTATACTTGACCCACCTGCTTGCCTGTTGTGATTGAATGACTGCATTTGTGGGTGAGGGAAGAGCAGTGAACATCATCTATCGTAACTTCAGAAAAGCTTTCAGCACTGTCTCCCGCAAGATTGAAGTCAGTATGGTGCAGTCTGCATAGATGCATGACTTGAGGGGTAAACAACAGGCTGGAAGTTTGGGCCTAGGTGGTAGTGGTTAACGGATCCCCTCATCCCTCCACATTTTTCTTTTGAATCTGATTTTCCTTATGATCCTGTCACACTACAGTGGTCACTTGCAGGGCATTTTTCCCACCAGGAGAGCTGTAGTCCATGCTCCTGCTGAGTCAGAATGAGGCTGATCCCCAAAAGGACCCACCAGATACACTCCAGCTTTATTGCTTACACCAAATGCAGGAGGGACGAGGAAGGGAGTGCAGCTCATGGCCAGTATGGAACACGTGAGAATTTGCAGTTCAGAAATTTAGGGCAAGGGAACAGTTAGAAGAATATAGATTTGGTAGTGGTCAGGTATTGTTTCACTGCTTATGAAGTGATTGGAGGGGGGGGGGAATACATCAGATCTTTGATGGCTTACATTAATTATTTGAGCATGGAGTCTGCGATCAGCTCTGTCCTGAAGTTGTGAGCATGCATGATTTTCTATATTTTCCCCTGACAAATCTAAGCAACATGATTGCGGGACATTTTTAATATGGGTTAGTAATCTGCATATTGAAAGGGAGGGGATTTTTTGATCCACTTGGTGTTTGACTTCCACTGTTGTAAAAGCATTGGGGATGCTGTATACAGTCTAATTCTCAGTTCTAAGGTTATTGACAAGAAGCAGTGCTATGTAAACTGAGTAACAGGGATAGTAATATTAGTTTTGCTGGTGGTCCCACAGCAGTGATAGATCTGACCGACCCAGAACTCTCTGAGGGATACAAAAGTTTTACATGGCAAGGGATGGTCCCTGCCATTTCGCACTGGCTGGGATGGTCCATGAATTGGGAAGGCATTCTAAGTGACAGTCCTTTGTTTGAGGATCTGCTATGTGTTAATATATGTCATCACCTTCCGTGAGAGGAACAACGGGTGGTGGGCTGTCCTCATTGGCAGATGACAATCTTTAACATTCCAGGGCTCATTTCCTCCTTTTACACAGTAAGCATTAGGGTTAGGGTGTCAAGAAGATGTTTAGATCAAGACATTGTTGTGAGGTTTGTCATTGATTGTATGAACTTGTTTAAGGCTGTCAATATTACTGCTAGCTCTACCTGCCATGCGACTGTGAGGATAAAATGAGCACAAGAATAAGGTACCCTAACTCATGTGCATGGAAGTCCCCAGCCTCAGCACTCATTTCCTGGAATCTTTAGATTATTTTAACTCATGAAACTAAGCAGCCTTTCCCAAGCACTGCAATCCTAGACCTGCAAGTGTTATTCTTCCTCCCACCCCTTTTTTAACAGTGTTGAAAATCAAAATTATACAATCCATTCCTCAACATGAATATTATGTGTGTCAGGGAACAGTGATGGCTGTCTTCTTCCGCAAGGAGGATGAGCTGAGCAAGATAACAGAGCCACCAAGGCTGGTTCCTTGCTCTCCAGATCACAGTCCTGCACTATCTGAGCAAGATGAGCGGGGCAGCCCTGGAGATGGTAGCCAGGTTGAACTAAGAGTCCAGATCATAAACCAAGTCAGGTCCAGGGGTCAAATCAAATTAGCCAGGTCCAGGCCCAGCCAGGAAGCCAATCTACAGGTCAGGGTCAGGTTTGGTGAGGGTAATCAGGATCAGATACAGCCAGTGATCATTGTCTGAGGAGAAAAAAGCAGTTCTTGGAATGGTACAAAGCAATGGAGGAGAACATCTTTGACCTGTAAAAACTGATTTATCACCAACAAGACCTGAAACATTTGAGAGGCTGCAGGAGTCAGACCATGGTGAGGATCATCTCCCATGCTATGAGAAAAATGGTTATGAAAATGTGTGAGTGTACTGTTATATGGAAAGTGATGCTGGCCTCTGCATGTTCATGTTCCTGTTTGTGTTCCTCAAGTCTAAGACTGCAGTGCTAATGGGCTAAACTGCATAGGGATGTTTCAAATTAAAATTTGAGGAGAAAGGTGTTCAGTAAGGTTACTGTGGCCTTTCTCATTTCAAGTGACTGATGTTTACATTGCTACCAAAAAGGTGTTAGAAAAAATTAAGTCGCATGCAAGCCTTGAGCACCATGTTAGCTCTTTTTGTACCCAATATGAATTGTATCTTATCAGTTAATAGGTTCCCATATTCCCACAGTCTTTTCCTAAATTACTATCCCAAGCTCATTTAATGCAAATTATGACAGAAACTGCACTTGCCTCTGAGATTGTTTTTTATAGGACATTGGCCATCACGCTGCTGCAGGCCAGCATGAAATTACATCTCAGTTTGATTTTAACGGAAATCCCCTGTGAACACAATGTTCCAACAGCCATAAACTGCAGTTGCTCCACAGGCTATTTCATTGCAGAGAGGCTAAAAATACTGCTGCTCCCTCCTGTGCTTTGTGCTTGCTGTCTCCAAACAGCTTCACTGCCAACCAACAACCATCATATGTGGGTACCATAAGAAGCAAAGCTTGATTTTGGTTGGTAATTGGCCTTCACATCTTTTATTTTTCTTTCATGGTTTGTATGCAGTTTGAGGTAACTGTAGTGAACCTAACCAGAAAACTATTGTCCATCAAGAAGGTAGTGATCGACAGAACAGTTGACCCAAACAGGCAGAAGCCTGGGTTGTGACCAACAGGTATAGGCAAGGTTAAGAAAACAGGTCCAAGGTCAAGCCAGGAAAGACAAACAACACGCCTGGAACAGGGCTAGGGACAGGCACACCTAATACATAACTCAGGAAGGCACTGAAGGCCCAGGACTGAGCTTAAATGGAGCCCCTGTGCCATGGGCATGAGTGGTGACCCCAGAAGAGGCTGATCAGAGTGATTAGAAACTACTAGTGCCCTCACAAATAAGTCCCTGACAAATTCTTGGCATTGCACACAGCTAACCAGGAGGAGATGTCTGGTCTGCAAAAAGACCTGAGCTGCTGTTGCTAACAAGATGTAAAAGTTTTGAGGGACACTTACAGATCACAGAGGAAGGAGATCGTGGTGCTGGCTTTTCATGTGTTCTATGAGAGAGAGGATGGTGAAAAGGGGGAAGGTTGATCACTGTGTCGCTGTATAGTGATAAATCTTTTAGTAAACTACACTGCTCAGTTGTTCATGTCCACTTACTGGTTTATGTTTCTTAAACCTAATACAGTGACACTCTTCCATCCATATGTCTATCAGAGGAAAAAGAAATATTCCACTCTTTCTATGCAGTGTCTTACGTATGTAGCCAAAAAGGAAAATATTCAAATCCATTCATGCATTACAAAACAGAAGATAGGAAGCAGGAGCCTAACTTCTTGTATGACTCCACAGTCAACACCAAGGTGCTGACAGCTTTTGAATTTAATGGGTGCTTTTCCCCCCGCTGTGGCAAATGCTACCATGGAAATGACTGAAACCCCCTGGCAGGGGCCAGGTAGCTTGCATTACCCAACACAACAAAGGATGGACCACCTGAAAGGGGTAGGCATTAACGTTGGTTCTGTGTGGGTGCAAAAGTGGGCTGCTGTGACAAAGGTGGGAGCTCATGAGGTTCTTAGCCAGGAACAGATGCTACTGATCCCCAGAGGTGGGTTCCTAGGCAGTGGGACGTATGCATTTTGTCTATATGACAAAGCAGCCCTTGATGAGAAGACACATTAGTATGATTTCACTAACTGTAATCACTTCATCAACAAAACAATACTGTCTTGGACATCCCAAAGTGATTTCTGAGAGCCCTGGCACCCTGATGGTGTACTTTGAGCTGGTGAAAGCAAACACTATCACTATCAGTGGGAAAGTACCAGATGAGTTGTATAGCTACCTCTTTCCTCTGACTTATGCTCTGTCCTCCTGTGGTTCTGTCAGTAAGGATGTAGCCCCCATTTCATGGAAGCATGCCAAAAGATTGTGACCCTGGAACACAGCACTAACATTTTTATAGCTTATTTTGCCCCTGCATACATAATACCTAGAGCTTTATGACCTCTTAGGTGCCCTTCAGTGCCGTTGGCTTTATCACAACACAGACTCTGAGATTTTCATGAATTGTTTGGGGGCCCAGAATACCCTTCGTGACTGTTTAGGTGACCTGACAACTGAGCTACTGCTAAACAAGCACATGACTGAGTTTGCATCATCAGGGCTCTAATCCTATGGCTACCTGGTGTATATGGAAGTTAAAAGCATCACTCTAAATGAAACAAACAGAAAACATCCATTTTGAGTCACTGAGGGAGCCTGTTTTGGACAACAGCATAAATTCAGAGAGTGATGGGCCCCAAAAGATCATGATTGTGCAGTGCTCTGTTGTCAGGAACAAGAAGTGTGATAGAAACAAAGCACCTTCAGAAGATGCAGGGATGCTTTATGACAAGAAGGTGCTTGCTAAAAAATTTAATGGCCTTCCCAATGGTTTTGGATCACTGGTCACTTGGTTGCTGTTAGGATCATCCTTTTTCTGCTAGTCTAAGAAGACACAGCAAGTGTGGAAAAAAAAAGTTTTTAAAAAGTTTTGGAGAATGCCAGCTGCTTGCTTTTTGCTATGCCTGAGAGCAGCATGGTCAGTTACAGTTCTTGGCAACTATTGCATCAGAACTGCAAAACTGGAAAAAAAAAAAAAAAAAAGCAAACATTTTTTTAATCAAATTTGTGGAGAACTTAGTAGATAAAGATCTTAGCGACTGTCTGTATGAGGAGGGGCTGAGAGAGTTGAGTTTACTCAGCCAGGAAAGGAATAGGCTTAAGGGTAACTTATTAGTGTGTATAAATACCTGATGGGAGGATAAAAAGAATATTGGGCTAGACTTGGGCACGTATTGAAATACATGAAAAGAGCTGCACCCTCACCCTTGACTCAAAATACATGGTGCTATTTAAGAACCCATGAGGTAAGCTCTAGGTTGTGTTCTTAGCTAGGCAGATGTACGCCAGCAAGGCCCACTTCTCTTTTGAAACATTTGAAGTTGCTGCTTAGAATGATAAGGGTACCTAGTTGTCAGTTTAAATGCTTCTGGAGGCTTTTAGGATAAGCACAGATTTTTTTTTTTTTTCCCAGTGCAGCTGTCCATTTACATATTCAAAAAAGATACTGGCATTCAGTGCTAGGTAGGGAGGACCCAGATCAACATCCTGCCTTGCTGTCAGGGCAGGCTTAGGAACATGATGTCCCACTGTTTGAGGAGCAACCTGTACCTTCTGGAGCTGTTGATCTGTTAGTGCACTCAGGGCTATGCCATCAGTCACCCTGGTACACGCTTAGAAATGTTTCACTTGCATAGGGGTTTGCAGGGAAAAAAACAAAAAGAGATATGTTTGGTGTCTGTCTTCACATTTACTCAAAAGGCATGTATTTCCTCTGGTTTATTTCTATCACATTGCCAAATATGCTGTCCACAATCATATTAACAGTGGTGGTCAAAGCCCTTAAAAAATGTGTTTCTGCTCTCTTGGTTTTAACCAAGGAATAGCGATCAGCATGTTGCTGATCTGGAGACAGACTGAAGGCAAACAGGCTATAGCCAAGGGTGAACTCTTCCCTGTTGGTTGACAGCATATGTGGTCTTTCACATGGCTGCCAATCCCCCGTATGACCTGCAGGTATTTTCTCAAACAACAGCCATCCCTGAAACCAAGCTGCAGTGGTTTCATGAGGGTTTGTTCACCAACCACATACAAAGCCACAAAAAATTTATCATTGTCTTTACATTTTAAAGGGTTCTAGGCATAATTGCTGCTAAAAGCATTGTTATCTATCAACACAAGAACAAAAAGTTCAGGCAGCTGTCCCCGAAACAAGTTTTCTTGGTGGTTGACATGGCTGCCTGCCTTCCATGTTGAATACTTTCATGGCCACCTGGTCAGCCAGTTGTTCAGCGCTGGCCATGTGTGTCCCAAATACACTCTGTGTGCCACCCACACTCTCTTCAAAAACAGCAAGCCATAGGTAATAACTGGCTTGCAGGTCCATGTTGTCAGGGAGCTCATCAAACAAATGCTGTCTTTGCTGCCTATCAGCCTAATTTTTACATCCACTCAGTTCTACAAAAACTTGTCTTGAAAGAACAGATTGCAGCAGAGTGGTCCCAGGTGCTCAGTCCTCCTACTCTGGGCCATCAGAGCTGAGCATTGCCTCAACTGCTTTCCATTTTCTGCTTTCTGCTGCCCAGACATGTCTTTGCAGAAAAGCCCCATGGAGAAATACGTGGACAGTGTCACTGCTGTACCTGGGGAGTGACAAAATGAGTGTGCAGGAGGGGCAGCAACTGTTGCTCTGGTGTGTCAGTCAGCCTCCCAACACAACTGATGGAAAACAGGGGCTGGCAAGGCTCACAGCTTCCCTGGCGCTGAGGTTGGACCCCCCAGCTTTCATAGCTTTGCAGCAAAGGTACAGCAGATCATTGCTCAGTCCTCTCTAATCTTCCCTGTTCCTGGCTATGAAAAAGCCCAGAGGTGCAGTCTGCTGTGGTGGAAAGTGGAGGCACCTCCACAAACAGGCTTTTCTCAATGCTAGTCTGCACTGGGGACACTTCAAACAAATCCAGTTTAGATTTGCTTGCTATATTATTCTGAGAAGCCTTAAATGCAAGCCAACATTTTAACATGTATCTCCATTTCTAGTGGTAGAACAGTCATCTTTTTTATGGGCTTTCCATTTCTTTTGCATCACTTGTCCTGGGTTGTTCTTTTTCTTCTTTGCAGTCACTGCTGTCTGGTGCCTCCTGTCCTCATCTTTTCAAAGGGCAGGCACCATCTGTCCCTGTGCCAGGAGGCATGACAAGTCTTTCTTTTAAAGCTTTTTCTTTGAATATAATTAAGCCACAAGCCCTCCTTGATTTGCTGGTGTTTCTAGCTTGCCCAGCACGGCCTTGGAAATGTGTCCAAACATTTTTTTTTTTTGCAATGTCTTGAGGGATACTTTATTTTATATAATTTAATTTTTTTTAATTTAAACCCTCACAAAGTTTAAAGATGTCACTTCCACAGGCTCTGGGGCTGTAACAGTTCTGTGGCAGCTATGGTTATAGCTCCTTATAAACCCTGATAATATATCAATGCAGCAAAAAGTGCTGTGCACTATAAAATATCTCCACACCTTGCTTTTGAGTGCCCTGTTAAAGTGCTCTGTGATGGAGGCTTTTACTTCATTAACAGTAACAAAGTGGTGATAAAAGGTTTTTTGAAGACTGGCTTAAAATACCTTTTCAGTCTGTAACTTCCGAGGTGGTGTGCCCATGGTAAAAATGATTCTAAAATAGCCCTGGCTATTATGCGGTGTCCTGCATAATACACCTGTCACCATGAAGATGCACTGAATACAATCCTTGTGTTTGGAAAATTGCACATCCACCAAGGCTGTCATTGTGCCTCCACCTCTGACACATTCACCTTATTTTGAAATGCTTTCTTACTGCCTTACGTAAACTTCAAGCATCTTGGTTTCCAAGCCACACTGGCACTTGGCTTTTGTTTGAAGAGGGATTTTGCCCTTTAACTACTTCAAACCGGTGATTTATACCCCCAGAGCTTCCCATTTTCCCAGGAGCGTAGTGTCTTCTAACAGAAGCTGTGGCATAGACGTGTCTACCAACACACTGCTACTACAGATATTAAGAAATGAAACACTGGTCAGTGTTTAACTCATACACAGAGAAATTTTATTAACTGGGTATGAGTGATGGTTACTGGTCAGGCTTCTCCAGCTCCAACACTGATGAAGACTCTCCTGTATGTCCCTCATTATCTTTCATCTTGCATTAGACTTCATAATGGATATGACTAGAAGACATCAGAGTACCTCCCATTTCTTGAAGCTGATTTACAAAGAAGCAGCTGCGGTAAGATGGGCTTTTCTCCTCTCCCTTTGTTGTCTGGATGAGTATTCTTCCTTCTGTGTCTGGCAAGGTACCTACACAGGGGTCAGTGGAGTCTACATGTAGCACTGTGATAGCTACACTGATTCACAGGAAAATTGGTTGATTTGAGGGGAAGGAAAAAGTAAAGTATTCCCAAATTACAAACCACAGCAAAGAATGTGGTCCCTAAATGATAGGCTTCAGGAGGGAAGATAAACACATGACTGGAAATCCAATACCTTGTTTGTTTTCAGATTCTACCACAAACTTCATCAGAAGGCTTCATAACTGTTATTGCAGTTGAATGCATGCCATACTGCAATGAAATATTCTGTTTTGCTTTTTTGATTCAGTGTTACCTGATAATCCATAATTATACTTATGTTATCCCATTTGTTCTCCCAAGCTAGTATCCTAACGACTTGGATAATTAAATATTTAAATCCTATTTTTGGCTCAGCGAATGTTTTAAAGCATGACAACACAAAGAAATGGAGCCAACCAAAAGTCTGAATTCTGTCTTTTGATTTCTTAATTTTAATATCAATTTGATGTTAATTTTTAATATGTATTGTCCTCTTTTAAATACGATCATTTAACAGACTAGTAAATTAACAAATAACTGATTTTAATTTAGATTATCAACATATACCCAGACATATTTATTTTGTCAGACCATTTGTGATTTGAATTTAAAAACTTTGCAATCAGCAAGGTGCAAACATTTCTAACACTAGTTGTATTTTGGTGTATGACATACAGGAAGAGCTTTTTAACCAAGCAAAGTGTTTCATTCCCTTTTCTTACATTTTCTGACTGGTGCACACTCAGTCACCGAAGTATGATGAAAGCAGCCTTTGAAATCTGATTGTTCGAATGAAAAATGAGATTGTAATTTTTTCACCTTCCAGCTACCATATCAAACTCAGTTAAGATCAAGAATGAGAGAACCTTGTTGCAGTTCTGTATCTGCTCCACCATGGGTCCCCCACGGGGTCACAAGTCCTGCCAGCATACCTGCTCCAGCATGGGCTTCTTTCTTCATGGGGCCACAGGTCCTGCCAGGAGCCTGCTCCAGCCTGGGCTTCCCACAGAATCGCAGCCGCCTTTGGGCACCCACCTGCTCCTGTGTGGGGTCCTCCATGGGCTGCAGGTGGATATCTGCTCCACCATGGACCTCCATGGGCTGCAGGGCCACAGCCTGCCTTATCATGGGCCTCACCACGGGCTGCAGGGGAATCTGCTTTGGTGTGTGAAGCCCCTCCTGCCCTCCTTCTGCTCTGACCTGGGTGTCTGCAGGGCTGTTGCTCTCACATACTCTTACTCCTTTGTTCCAGCTGCTGATGCGTAGCAACTTCTATTCCCCATTCTTAAATATGTTATCCCAGAGGTGCTACCACTGTCACTGGTGGGCTCAGCCTTGGCCTATGGTGGGCCTGTCTTGGAGCTGGCTGGCACTGGCTCTATCAGACATGGGAAAAGCTTCTGTAGCTTTTCCCACTACCAAAACCTTGCCAAACAAATGCAATACATGCATATATTTATTGTCACAGTGAAATGCAATTGCTGCTTATTTTTTGTGATCTGGAAACATTCTATTAAAATAAAAATTGAAACTAGTTTTTAATGACAGAAGTCTGAATGACTTAGCATGCAGAAATTTTTCCCTTTCCACTAAATCTGCTCCTTTTCTATAGCTTATTTATCCATGAAGAAATAAAACTGTGGTGTACTTGAATGTCAGTTAATGAATTCTTAACAGGGAATTTAGCTTTTTAAAACTAAAGAATATAAGTCAGTAGAGTGTATTTAATCATGAACTAGCTCAATCATCTTCAGTAGTCATTTTTGCTTGGTTAAGGTTTGTAGGCATGGTTGTTTATGTGATGTATGGTAGACTTCTCTGTCAGGGTTTATGTTACTATTAACTAACCTAATGTTGACATGTTACTCACACATTTCACCTCCTATTCACAAGAATTACAACTCAGTACTTTCTTCTTGCCTAGCTGAGACTGTAGTATGGCAGAAACAAGACTTATTAAGGTCTGTCTTCAATGAAGTGGAAATGTTTCTTACTACAGAATATCAGTAGTAAATCAAAGTAAGCAGAGACTATTCCATACAAAAGCATATTAATTGCCTCAAATGTTTTTGGATGCCTTAAACTGCAGGAGCAGCTACAGCCCAAAAGGCACTCATGGGTCCCTTCGTTCTCTCTATGAGAGATACCTGGAATATTCAGTCTATGAAGAAGTTTTCTGAAGTTAAAATGACTAGACATGGGTCAAAGACATTTTGACTGAAATGTAAATGTACTTTAGATCAGGATTTTGGCTTCAGGTATGTGGATAAAGTGAGAAAGCATTTCAAGTCCACAAACAGTATCAATTATCTGCCTGCAGTTTTTATGTGCTTCTTTCTATTAATAGCTTCCTTTTTTCCTAAAATCCATCAAGAGCAGTGGCCATATGGGTGATTTTCCACTATTAGTACTGTTTCTTGAAACTGTAAACCCCAAAGTCTGCACAATTTCTTTGCAAATGTTCAACACTTCCCGGAATTTTTGATCCCAACAACTCTACTAGGAATAAATGGCATGGGTACCCTTTAACAGTTAGTTTTAATCCCAGCCTTGCAGCTGGTGGACCTGGGGAGATGGAGCTGCAACAGCCTCACTTCTTTAGCTAACTTCACTGTTAATTTAAAACTTTGAAGGTTTTGTTTCTAAAGTCACACTTGGGTCTCTTACCTTGATTACTCTGAGTTGTCTAAGATAGGCCAGTGAACAACATATTTGCCTGAGGTGCAGAAACCATGGATTAGTACACCTTCATTTCCATGTAAGAAAAATAAACTTAGCATCTGAGCCAGCCAATGATTGAACATATTTCTTTTACTGGCTATGCTAAGAACATCCTGGTAGGAACAATTTTTTTAAGACCTAAAGTTGCCAAGTTCCAACATTTGACAGTAAAGACTTTCACTGGAGTTTGATATGAATTTTCTAACTAATTCTTTCAGATATTTCTGCCCTCCTCATCAGTATTGCCACAAATGAAACTCTATTTGCTGCAGTATTATTGTTAATTTAGTAGCTAAACTATTTTAATCTTTTTCCTCTAAGGCAATCTATTTACTACAACTTTTTTTTTTTACCATCTCCCCCTTCCTCATCAGTATCCTCATTCATTGAAATGAGTAAGAATAGGAAATTAGCACATGAAGTACTGAAAGGCGGCTGCCTATGGTATCTTCTATCCATATAGATCTGTGTGGAGTACCCGCCACCTTGCAGTGGTTATGATTGCTCCAAGAATGCAGTTATAGCTGTTTGACCCCACCTAGAGACTTAAAAGATCCTGACAAGAAAAAGCTGATTATGTGCCAAACCCAGGCAATATTTTAGAGGGTTCTAGAGAAAAAATAAACTTTTAAGAGAATGGATCCCACCTTAAAATGATATGAAGGAGCTTTGTGTCACAGAATATATAGAACAAGAATTGTCCCATTGTTAGAAAGAAAGAAATCTGTTCACTTATGGAAATGTGTTGGGAGTTTCTTCTTCATTCCTCTCAGAAAAGGAAAGTTCATTACTGTTGTATTTTTCTAGCCGATATACATCCAGCAGCAGTGTTCTTTTGTTTACACAGACTCATGTGTACAGCTCTGTATTGATGGTGTTTGGCTGATCTGTATATCATAAGAATTGTTTATGACAACAATGCTTTTTTAAAAAATAAATTCACCATTATTTCCAAAATATTCAGCAGTTCTCTGGTTATATTTGGAGTTCAGCTGTTTATGGAGTTGTTTGTAAACTGAATTATTTCTATTTTATGTTTAGAAATGTTAATTTAAGTATTTTGTTAACAGAGCAGTCACTGAAAGCCAAGTCTTTAACATAGTCACTTTATTGTCTTTTAATGTTTTTGCCTAAGTTGTTATTAGCCTAAGGAGCATATCAGTACAGCTAAATGGCAGCCTATACACCATTTTAAAATAGATATTAGGGACACCAAGATAAGTTCAAGTGAGCAAACCAGTGTGAGTTCACAAAGCAGTAATGTTATTTTAATTATTGCCCAAATGATTGTTCTAGTAACTATCATTCTATTTGTTGTTCTGAAAACAGATACAAATTTGTACGCTTAGTTTCAAATGCCCCCTTACACTGCTTATGAGCATGCCTTCTGTCTAGCTACAACCTACTCACACCAATGTCACCAGTGAGAAGCCATCACAGTGAAATGGCCTACATGCCTCTTCTAGCATTCTCCCTCCAAAGAAGGCCTTGTCCTCCCTGAGAGGTGAATCCTTCTGAATTGGCATCCACACCCATCATCTCCATGTAGTAGTGATTGACAGAAGGGCAACAGAGAATAAAAAACTTAATTCAGGGGATGCAGCAAACCAGTACCGAACACTGTAGTTATTTAAAGACAATACATGTGTACGAAATCCTTTTGCATACCTTTGTGAGCTATGCTGTACCCTAAACTGTGTTGCCATTGGGCATTTTAACTCCAGTGAACAGCTAACTGATTCAAATGAGAAGTTTGAGAAGAAAATATTTTGAAGTGACAAGGTCGAAAATACTTCTTTTAAATATTTCACCAGTGCTTCAAAAATTTGCTGAACATAAAACCAGGGACTAAAACTATGGAGCCATTCTGTTTCCGCAGTGTTCAGTTATCAGTGTTTTTCTTTTTAGGTCAATATGCAGGAGAGACTTATTGAGCAAATGAATACACAGGTAGGCATATCCACACTAATTCTTCCCTACCTAATGCGAGAAATGAGAATAATGAAGACATTGTAAGTTATGGCTCGGATGCCCTAGTACAAACTCACCTTCACACAGTCTAAGCTGATACTAGACTGGGAGTTGAAACATCTGCAGTATGGCATATTCTGTTCAGCTAACTGGTAGGGAAAAGAAAAATCAAGCTAATGTCAGGGTACAGTCAGGGCAAAAATCTTTTAAACTACTGCAGTAAGGTCTTGCCTGTCAGAATGAAATTTCTGTCGCTACATATTATTTTACTCAGGCTAGGAAGAGTAATTCTGCTTTGGGTGCACCTATCCACACCACAAATGTACATTTCTTTACAGTGTTGTCACATCTACCAGTTGCATGCTGGGATTAAAATTTAACTGTGAATGGGTACCAGAACAATAGAACAATAAAAAGTTTCCTACCAAGTCACTAGCTCTTTTTTCACATATTATTCTGAGTAGAAGTTGATGGAGTCACAGCAGTCTCTGAGTGGATTTCATATACTTCTGCCTCCCTTGCTATCTTGAAAAAAATGTTCTTTGGTTGAACAATTTACAGTTCACTAGGCAGAAATGAAAAAAAAAAAAGCACCAGAAAAGTCTGTGTTCCAAAAGGTAGTTTTCTTCTGTATGCTTTAGTAGATGTTTGTATTTCCTTTTCTAGCACGTAATGTTAGAAATGTCAGTGATAACTTGAAACTGAAGTCCATTGTGGAAAGTATTATAGTAAAGTTTTCTTGCTTCCAGTTTTTTTCATAATATAATGTGAGGTTAAGAAAACTCCACTTTTCAACATCAGTTATATCTTATTCATATTTGAATCACCTACTGAAAGGGAGCTTTGATGTTATACTCAAGGACAAATTCACAATAATTATTCCTTAGAGATGATAAGGACCCAAAGGTAATGTCATAACTACATTATACCATTCTAGAAGTAAGTCACATCCTCAACAGTGCTATTGAAGAAACAAAAAGTGAGACAAGGAAAAAATATTCCTTCCCATTTTCAGTTCTCAGATATGTTTTAGGAACAGACAGCAGCAGATATATTGAAATATGCATACTTATGTGTAATGCTTTATACCAAGAACAATGCTTTCTCCACTTGTACAAGCCACGTAAATGTCTTTCACTAAGCCACAGATAACTGCTCCTTCAAGTGTGTCTATTGTATCACTTCTGAGCCCCAAACTTCTACCTTGTGAAAACCAGAAAGCATTTTTTTATGATTATCACTAATTTTGATCATTGATTTCATGGGAAATTATCACACTGACAGACCACGCCATTGGCCTCTATTCTCTACTTTGAAAAGCTGGATCTCTTATTTTTGCTAAAAGTGAGGTAATTAATTGTACTTAAGCATGAGAAGAAGAATGAGAGACTTGCTAACTGGCAGTTGAAATCTAGTAATGGTATTTCTTAATCTTTCATTCTTAGTCTTTAAGAAGAGATTTTAATTGTAAGTTCATTTTATTTTTTATTTTTTATTATATATTATTTATTATATATTATATATATAATATTAATATTAACAATATTAATGTGAGATGAAGCAACATGTGCCTATATACATGTGTGTATTTAATGTTTCATGATATTTTACGGGGAAATCTGGTGTGCAGGTCAGAGGGAGGTTTTACTTCCCTCACAGGGTCGATGAGAAGGATGAGGAAATCCAGCTTTTGTGAAAAACAGAGGAAACGGCTAGCTGGTACCTTCTTACATTTTAGTGTAACACACAACCAACTTTTAGATGATAAGAATAACCATTACAGGATGAATAGGAAAAATGATAAGATCCTATGAACAGACCAGAGAATATTTTGTGTCAAAACCTGCTAATATTAAAAATGTTTGAGTAGATCTGGATCACTTTTATTGCCATGTGAGATTACTTAATATATACGCTCATATATAAAAATGAATAGCTGTATGTATATAAAGCATACATAGATATGCATACTTGCTTGTCTCAGAGCCTGGGATCAAGTAGAGGGATCAGTTTTGCACCTACTGTACAGCCGTATGGTATTTTTGGAGGGACTATTGAGCAGCAATCATCATTGTTCAGTGCAGAATCAGTCACTGGGATTAGCGTAGCATAGTTTATCTGCTGCAATATGATAGACATGTTTCCACAATGTTTTCTTGCTTTTCAGCTCTCCCTTGGCTTTATGAAGTCCCAGGCACCGGAAACTATAGGAAACAGTTAACATGCAACAAGTTGCATGCCTGTGCCCTCATCTTCATGTCCAAGAGACAGATCACTATATAAGATGGCTGCTGCTATGTATCTTGAAAGCATGAAGAAGCTGAATGGATGTATATATTATTATTTGACCAGAAAGATTTGGTCTGCAATGAAATATGTCTGAAGAAGATGAGAAGATAGTAAGGCTTACAAATAGTGGAAGAGGATAATCTGTCTTAAAGGGACTGGAGGATTGCAACTGCCCAATACCTTCAGCTAGCTGTGTCTTACAGGATATACAGATTTAACTGCATAACTTAAATATCCACTGCTGAAGGTTTAGCTGGGAAGGAAAACATCTTGGTTATTCTTTTGGGTAAATAAGACTTGAAAGATTTGAAATTATCTACCATTCCATGGTATACGCTAATGAAAGAGGGAGATTCTTAGTCTCAATTGCTGGGTTAAATGGAGTCCAGGAATGGGTAGTGAATCAGAAGAAGAGAAATTTGCAGCTGGATCTATCTGCAGAGCAGGAAATGTTAAGAACAGACATAAAAACAGCAGAGAATATCTTATGGAAACTTTAAGAGGTTTGTTGTAGGAAATTAAGTTCAGGACATGGAAGACTTGCCTTTTAGGGAATATCAAAGTGGGAAGTGCTAGGTTATGTTATAAAAAGTTTATCTTCACATACACAAAAGTGCACAAAAGAACAATGGTGATGATGGTAAACCCAAATACTACCCTGCCAGACTACTTCCAGCCTTATCACAGGAGAGTAATCAGCCTGTAAAAGGCCCATCTCCACAAACATGAAGGAGAACATATGCAACAGGACAGGCAAGTTACTGACAAGCTGTGGTTGGTTGACCCCAGCCAAAATCCAGGCTCCCACCCAGCTGCTCATTCATTTCCCCCTCCCATCAGGATGGGGAAATAACGTTTAAAACGCCTTTCCTTCCCCCGGCTCAATTTCACTCCTTCACTCCCAACTCCTCTACTCCTGCCCTGAGAAGCACAGTGGGGGGAACGAGGCTTTTCTCACAGAAGATGCCTCTGCAGCCTCACCACTGCCAAAGCATTGCCCTACACCCAATACACAGGCCAACAGCAAGGAAGCAGAGCCCCTGCCCCAGCTCCTCCCAGGGCTGTCACAGGACCCCACTCTGCTCTGTGGTCTGGCATTGATGCCCATCACCATGAGGCAAATTCCCCAAGTGCAGAAGGGGCTAACCCTTCTGTAGTTGCCTCTCGTGCTGGAATTATTCACCAAGGCTTTAGATGACTGTGAGGGAAAATCCTGGGACAACTCAAGTTATTGAATTGAGAACAATCTAGTTTATTGTCAAAAATGAGACATCAATTGGCTTTTGTGGGTGGAATTGGCTTATGTGAAAAAAACATGTACACTTAAAGGCACATATTCAGCGTCTTTTAAAAGCAGCTAGCCCTCCACAAATGGAGATCTAAACTGTGACAACCATGAAGCAGATAGAAACCTGAGAAAAAAAAGCTAGGGCTGAGCTGTCTGAGAACTGCCTTGTCTAATTTGAGAAATCCAGTTATAATGGGAAATAAACAGCTGCAGAAAGATTTCCTCAACTTACAGTATGAATTTCAACCTTTATGGCATCAGGTAACAGGGCTCCAACTTGTACAGGAAAAACTAGAAACCTTTAAGAGGGACAGAACTTGCAACTTTCAGCCTCACCATCCTGTGAAGGACTGGATGCTTTCAGCCCTCTCCTCACTTCTGTGTCTCTATATCCACCCCTGGACTGAACTTAACCTTGTAAATGATGGAGATGGTGTACATGTCAATACTGTCACTAGTGCCCACAGTGGGCCTCTGCAATCCCCAGAGGGGAAACTGGCCATGTGTCACGGTTTAACCCCAGCCAGAATCGAAGCCTCACACAGCCACTTTTTTACTGACCCCACAGCTGGATGAGGGAGAGAGTCAGAAGAGTAAAAGTGAGAAAACAGTTTAATAAGCAAAAGCCATGCACGCAAGCAAAGCAAACCAAGGAATTCATCTGCACCTGAGCTTCCCACTGCACCATCTCAGGAACTGGCTGAGAGACCAGGGATTCCTCACTAGTGTTAATGATGAGAACAGTTGTCTCTTTTTGAAATGCAGGTACCCATATGATCAGCATTCAGACCAAGTTCTTAATACCTACAGGTCATATCTTCTTCTGCAGTTAGGAAAGACAAGCAGACCCTCTTCTGCCTGATACTGTCAACAGAAGGGTCGGTGAGATAGGTGGGGGCTGAGTGACTGCACCAGAACCTTCCCTTCAGAGTTCTAAATAAAAGTTGCATGGACCCCTGACCGTACCTGCCCCAGAAAACTGAACAGAGGTCTCTAGATTCAGTCCTGATGAGTCAGTGTAAGAGCTACAGCTGTAAGCAGTGAGCATAGAAGCTGTTTTCATCTTTAAATCATATTCTAAAGGAACTCAGATGCAGCCATAATGCTTGTTTTTCCAGTTTCCTACTGTGAAATTACATTAAAAGAAACTAAAAATACACTTTCTATTACTGCTTTTTCGTGCAATCAGATGCTGTACATACTACAGGGATGTTATTTACCTGTCAGGATAAAGACAAGTTAATGTTTGTAATAGGAAGTCCTGGAGACATTCCTTCTGCTTCTCTGAACTCCATGTGATGGCATTTAGGGACTCCCAACTTCAGTGTGACAATGGTACATAATTAGGATTGACAAGCTGTAACTTAAATTTGTGATTTTGGTTTTTTTTTTTTTGTTTGTAGGGAGTGACATCTAAATACTAAATAACAGAAAGAAACTGCTGGCAATATCACTGGTTTTTGTATTTAGAACTACAATAGAAAACATACTAAATGAGAATACTGGGAGAAGTTGTCCTGTCCTTTCATAGTTTCTTCAGATATTGGCAGTCTAAAAAAAGCCTCTTTTCCCCCAGTTATATAATTAGAGGAATTCATGCATTTGCGTTCAGGAAAGAAGCCACTTTCAAATGTGTTCTACAAAGCCATTTTATGAAAAGAGCCATTTCCAAATCATGCTGTTCTTCTAAGTGCGCTAAAGCATAAAGTGTAATTAGACTTCTTGCCTTAGAATGCAGTGGGAAATGTTTAAAAATAATTTAACCCTCCTTAAAGCATGAGTCACTGGCTGGCTAGGGGCCTGAAGAGCCACAGCACAGTCCTCTATCCCTTTGTTAAAAGGGATGCTTGTTTATGAGCTTGCCGTTAAAAAAAAATAGATCTATGTTTTGTTGGTGGTGTTCCCATATGTCTGCAGAGAGATGCTGAGAATCTGTTTCTGTCTGTTTCTAGGACTCCCATTCCCATTACAGCAAGGACCGTCACAAGAAGAGTCTGCCTCTCCTTGTGCCCTTTGCTATTGGAGGAAGTACCTGGGAAACTCAGAGAGGGACATTCTGTTTTGTCAGTCAAGAGGAGAATCAGCAGGCAAAGTCCTTTCAGCCCAGCACTGAAGTGAGGTGCATGGGGGATCTGCTCTGTGGCTCATTGAACAGCTGCTGTTTGCTTGATATGTGTAATGGTGAATGGCTAGACCATACTTAGTGAAGGCCACATCTTCAGATGATTTTGTAGCCTTTGAATGTGTGTGAACTTCTGATTTCTCATTTCCAAAGGATTATAGTTTAAATGTAATTGGGCAGCCTTGAGAACCAAAAAAGCCTTCTTGTTACATATGTAGTGACTGTAGCAACTCCTTCATCTGCAGAAGTACTAAAGCTTTAAAAAAAAAAAAACATTTATAAGACGGGATTTTTCTTCTGGCTTTTTTTTTACTTGTTATTTTCAGACTGGGGGAAATTGTGTTTTGGCTCCTCTGTCTGGGAAATAGCTGTATTAGATGAGCTAAAAATGAAAAAGGTAACAGTCAATTGCAGCAAGCACAGAAATGAGAGAATTCAAGCCCAAACAGCTTAAAAGTCACAAAATTGTAATTAGCAGAAAGCAAGATTTATAACAAAAAAGTAAGTTAATCTTAACTATATGCTAAATAATCAATTTGTTACTTATTCATGAGCATAAAAAATTTGAAAGTCAGCCTGTCTCACTTCCAATAAAGTGTTAGTGAATGCATTCCATGTGCAATGTGGGAATCATGACTTCTACAGGAACCCTAATTTTTACTTTTGCTGTTCGGTGTGGCTTCTAGAGAACTCCTTGTACTCATTTTAAATCAGATTCAAAGTGGTCTTTGCCAGCCCATGTAAACTCACTTGGAACACTTATGTATCAGAGGATGAGAGGTTTAATACCAGCCTCTGTCATCCACATACTTGATTCATGATAACATGACAATTCAAAATACAGAAGGCAAGAGCATATTCCTCACGTTTCAGTTAGGAATGCCCAGCGCAAGACTCCAGTTTTCTTTGAGCCATTTTCTAACCTTGGTGTGACTTTCTGTTCAGGTTCAATTGACTGTAGCGCAGCAATGTATCACCCAAGCAATGTCCTAGCGGAGAATCACAAAAGCGTCACACAGAAGGAAAAAGGGATGGTGAGCTAGAGAGGAGTTACAAAGTTTATTGTAACAGTCCCTTAAAATTTTAGATGTTTAAGTGAGGCGTGCACGTGGTTTTCCAAGATTTGGGCTTGTTTTATTTATAGCAGAAATAATGTGTGCCCAGAGAATGCATAAAGATAACTCATATTTAGCTAAAAAAAGGAGACTATTTTGTAATGACATTTTGACTTTCTCAAAAAAAGAGTTGTTCAACATTTTGTTCAAGTGAAACACTCACTAACAATGTGGTAAATTTTCTATCAAAGATATAAAATCCTCATGTTGCTCTTTAGCTCTGACAAAATGCTTCTTGCACCATTAAAGTTGAGTTCTGCTGAATGCTTATTTATTTAAAATAATCTGAGAGCATTTTCTGTAGCTGAATGAGCATGGTTTTAATAGTCTCTTACCAGACAGCATAAATGGAGGCTGCAGGATATATGGAAGGGAAGCATGCTGTGGAAAGATAATTGAGTCTATATGTCCATTCAGTATCTTTATCTTATTCAGCTGTTAACTTTATTATTTGTACTATCAGAGTCTGTATTTTTGTGTTATTTCTCACCTTAAACATTACCTATTTTTTAAAGTATTTTGCTGTTCAGTGAGTAATTTGGATTGACTCTACAGCATAAGACAAGTTACCAGCTGCTTCTGGCAACTGATTTTATTCTTATTTATTACAATCTTAATGCATGCAATATATGCTAATCAAAGTATAACTTCAGCTTTTGAATCAGTCTAATAAGCTTAATGCCATTGAGAGTTTTGCCTCCTGTCAGATCAAATTTTACAGGTTATGTACTAGAAAGCTGAAGCAGAGTTATTGGTGAAGTTCTGATTTTGTTGTAGTCAGCTGGAGTTTTCCCTGAAGCTTAGATGACAGTTAGCTTTCTATGAGTATTTTCTCATTTTTGAGGGATGGGTCTAACATGAAAGGACTTGGACATTTCAAATCCAGTGTTGATCCTTTCAAGAAATCAGGGGTTGGATTGAACTTGTGTGGGCACTAAGAATAGAAGCATCAGGAATGAGGAGATAGAAGCCTCTCCCTATCAAAAATCCCTCTACAACCACCTCCCTCCAAAGAAATTCCTCAACTACTTGTGCCAAAACATTTGATGCTAACCATTGGAAAGCTCTACAAAGAAGGCCACTTTGCATTCTTTCATGTTAGCCTCCAAGCCAAGACTGTTGTCCTGACCTTCCAGCATAAGGCGCCTCCAGAGAGCAATGCTATGTGAGATCAGGTGCCCAGACATGCTTGTCCCTGGCAGCTGTCCTTCCTCAGCCACCATTTCTAGAATCAAGAAGCCTCTTGCCCTGCTTTCAGGCTGGAGCTGAGGCAGAGTTGCCTTTGGAAGATGGTCCAAGGCAGGGCTGCAGAGGCCTTTTCTCTGATGTATGTCTGTCATAGTTATAGTAAACAACTACCTCAGTTATACTCTGCTCCTCTGACCTCAGGTGACTGCAAGGAAGAAAGGTTTGTCATTTGTTTGCAACCCTTTCAGCAACCCTAGGCATAGCATTTAGCAAAAGATTCAGTGGCTGGCTGTGTATGACAACACTTAAAGATAATCAGAGACCCGCAACATATGGTGTCTTGAGGAAGAATATGATGTTGAGGGGGTCTGACAAAGATGAGACTGATGGATCATCTAATTTCTCCCTGCATCTTAGTGGGCAGTTACAAAGATGATGGAACACTTAGTGCCAGACACTGAAATAAGAGAATACCCTAGAGATTCCACCATGCCAGGGTTTTGCGGTTTTCTCTGCCTAGCACCTGGGGTCCTGCTCTAGCATCACTAGCATGCCAGGCTGATCCATTGTTCAGTCAGAACTGATGACTCCGCTGGTATATATCATGGCATATCACGATATTTTTACAAAAGATGGAGATTTTGTGAAGAGAGATCCATGCCAGCACTGCACTCTGCTACTTTAGCCGGCTCCCTGGAAGAGTTTGAGACCTTGTCTCCAAAAAAGCTACTCCAAATGGAAAGAATGGTGGTAGTCTCGGTACCAGGTCTTTTCTGAGCAGTCACTTTTTCATGGCCCATGGCAGGGATGACAGGCAATAGGAGTCAGGCAGCACATGTTCAGTGCAGTGACCTGCCCTGAGGAGGCCACCCGACCAGGGGTGACAGCCAGTGCTACATGCATTTCTGGTGTGTGTCCCCAGATCAGCCTGTGAAGTACTTGGCTTAGAAGTAGGATGACCTTGTATGGGTCAGCTATGGTTACTGCTTCTGTGCTCCTGTGTTTATCCCAGAGAACCTTCTGCTCAATGTTGTTAAGGTGAAGCACATTCCCAACCTGGCCGTGGCTGCATGCCCTCTCTGGCACACACCTTGCATGATCAAATCCTGCTCCTCTCTGTGATTCAGAGGTTTCTTTCTTGGTAGCAACCTTCTGCAGGGGTGACGAGTATCCTGTATGAGCAGTACCTGCAACCTACCCATGCTACAGTGTCTGCAAAAGTGAGTTACCTATGGAATGGAAATATCCTGGGGGGATGAGATGATGCCAGTATCGCATTGCCTTTGGTGGATGTACTGGAGAGCAGGCCTGCTTTAGATTTAGATATCCACAGGTCAAAGTCAGTCACAGCCCAATGGCTGGAGACAACCCAGAAGGCAGTGTCAGGGCCAAGCAGACCCAGCATTTCAACAGAGCACCCTCACCCTTACAAGTGTGCTTCAAGGCCAAATATGCTGTTGGTGCTTAGGGAATTTAACCTTATATATATTGCCTGGCATGACTAAAGCATAAGGCCATAAAAATATAGTGCAATTGTTTGCCTTCCACTTTAAGCACTCAAGCCCACTGTTTATATACGCTATTAACGTACTCAGAGCATCTATTGTCCAATTCTTTGTAGAGCTGTACCCAACCAAGTCATCCCTATTTCTGCTGGTGGGTCTGGGGACAAATGCCTTAAAGGCTGAAAATGTTAGGCAATTAACAATTTGCTTGGTGGCCTTGACATGCCTGAGGGAGAATTCCCAAAGGCTGTTTCTCCTATGTAATCTGCCAGTGGAGCCTATTGCTATGACATGATAAGAGATGATGCCTACAAAGTGAGGCTTGCACATTAGGTATCATATCACTGGGTGTCAAGAACTCATGTGCAAACAGAGGGTCAGATCCTTCTTGTATCTAACTTGAGGTAAGTCAGGTAAGCTCAAAAGAAAAAAAAAAAGGGGGTTTAAAATTAGCCCACAATAGCCAGTGACTTAGTAATTAACCCCGTTGTTCAAGTATGCAAGTAAGTTTCCTGCTCTGAACCTCTTGAATGTTTCAGTTTTGACAGTTACACGTATACATTGTTCCATGATCATGCTGCTTTATATGCTTCAGTCCTTCTAAGACAGAACGGTTTGCAATGCATGTTTAATTATGAACATTTCCTGTGTTGGTACATGTTTTCTTTTTCACACTTCATTATATATTCCTGTTTCCGTATTCCGTTATGCATCTCAGCTATTGTATCTCCTTTGGCATTTCACATGCCACGCTGCATTAGCATGTCAGTTCATGTTTTTGCTTGTCATTATGAATGATCATTATCGCAAATAATTTTGTTTCTGATTTCACATCTCATTACTCATTTTCCAGACACTCACTGTGGATTTCAGTGTTACATCATACACTGGGGGGGGTTTGCTTCCCGTCAAACACTGATTTTTCTCGACTTGTTATGGATTTTTCATTCTGCATTTCATCATGCATTTAGTTTTTCATAATTCACTCTGCACTTTCCCTACTGCATCACATGATTCACTGCTTGACTTTGCATCTTATTTCATTCTTCCTCTTTGATCTTAAAGGTGCACTTCTAGTTTTGCCTATCGTTACTCTTTCAGATGCTGCATTTCATGGCTTATTACAATTTTTCAACTCACTATGCATTTCTGATGCCAAATCCTATTACGAGCTTTCCTTTTCACATCTCATTACCCACCTTTTTGATTCTGCATCTCAATATGAATGCTTTTTTACATCTCATTTCCACTTTCCAGTTTCGGTTTTTGCTGTGCCTGTTCATTTTTATTTCACTGCTTGGTTTTGCTTCAGTATCTCATTAAGTACTTTTAGATCTAATTAGGAATTTCATGTATCATTGCTTATTAGTCAATTTCCTTTTTGTTGCCCATTACAGACTCTGCATAGCATTCTGAGCATGAGCTTTCAGATTTCCCCATGTGTTTTCCTTTTCTCACATTCTTCACTCAACTTCTTACATCTTATGATAAATTTCATGAATTCCTATTAGCATCTTGCTATGATTTTTCAAATCCATCATTTTTTTTTTTTTACACCTGAGTAAACTGTCTTTTCTTTGCACCTAGTAAACTTACTCTTTTAGTATCTCCTTACTCAGTCAGATGGTATCATACTGCAAATTTCATTTTTGTATCTCGTACTAGGTTTTCGTTACGGAGTGCATAATTAACGTCTGGTTTTGCATTTTTTGAAAATTGGGGGTGGGGGTGCTGGCTCTTAGTATACATTTTCATGTTTGCAAATCCTCCCATATTTCCTTTTCAGATTGTGCATATTTGTATGTGGGTTTTTTTTTTTTTAGAGCTTTTTCTGCACTTTCCCTAATGCATGAGATTATGCAGCTTGATTTATTTCTAACGACGTTTCGTATTTTGTAGCTCACGACACATTTCCAATTTTGAATACTCTTATGCTTTTCTTCTTTATCTAGTTATGCATTTTTATTTTTGTGTTTCCTTATGATTTTTCCCTTTCAGAATGATTTTTCCTTTTTATAGCTCCCCAAGCTCAATTTTTTTCTTAGAAGTTTTCCTGAATGAATCACCTGCTTTGATTTATAAACTTATACAGTACCTCCTTTGGTGTATAACATTACTCATTTTAGATTTTTGCATCTCCTCTTTGAATGTTTATATCTGTTCTGCATTTCATTATGCAACTTACTATTCACATCTTCTTCCCCATTTGTCTTTAAAATGCCATTACACATTTCCAATTTACAAGTCCTTATGTATTGCTTATGTTGCATTTTTTCACTTATGAGTACTTGTGTTTTTGAGCAGCTTCATATGCACCAGATGTGGTCTTTGCTCCTCTCATCATCTATTTTTGTATTATCTCGTTATATTTTATTTCAGGTTTTCCTTTTGTTATACGTTACTGCAGGTTGCTTTTTTTCCAAAAAATCCTTAAATTAAATTGTACATCTCATTATGTTTTTATTTTTACGTCTCATTGAAGGGTTTAACTTTTTTAACTCAGTATGCGTTTTCATCTGTAACACATGCTCTTTTCCCTGTAGCTCAATGTCTGTTTTAACTTTCCTATCACATGCACTCACATCCCCTTGCATGTATTTTTGCATCTTTTATTTCCCACTTGCCACCACGTTCACTATTTTATTTTTACTTTCAAAGCACATGTGCCTTTTTTGTATCACACTACAGCTTTTTATTTTTACCTCTTTTACTTCTTTTGCTTCTTTCACCTTTCAGTCTTTTACTTCTGTCACCTTATTTGAGTATTCTTTCCTGTGACTGTTATGTTTCATTTTTTATATAACATTATGTATCTTTGTATTTACATTTCCTCCTGTTTACATGTTTTTCTTTATTACACATCAGTCTGTGATGCTTTCTGCATTTCTTTCACTTTTTCCTCTTCTTACATACTTGCCTGTCATCATAATTTTTCCATTTCATCAGTCCTTTTTCTACTCACCTATGATGTTTAAAGGTTTTACTTTTCAGTTTTACACACATTTATTTTTATATATCACCTTTCGTTCTGTACCTCCTCAGAAAACAATTGTTTCTCTTTTGCATCTCATTGCCTTTTTGCTTCTTATTGAATGTGTTCCCTTCTGCAGCACAGGAGGTTTTGTTGGCATATCTCATGCGCACCTCCTTTTTCGCAGTGCTGAACTTGCCTGCCTCTCTCATCATGTCTCCCTTTCTGCCCCTCATTATGCAAGTTTTTTCACACACTGCTACAGATCTGGCTTTTACATCTCATAACTAGTTTTCATTCCTTCCTCTCTCACAATAACTTTGAGTAGCTGGCCACTTAAAGGTATTTATTTTGCCCTTGTGTATACCATCTTAATGCTGAAACCAAAGTGTACTTCCTCACATGGTTTACCTGGTCCCTCTTTTTTTCTTGTTGCTACTTGTGTATGTGAAAAAAATTAAATTGGTACTTCTTTATTTTCTCCCTACTGGATGACCTAGTGCTTTTTGTTCACAGATGAAGCCAAGAGGGAATACAACAGAAAATAAATATGTCAGCACAGAAAATGCATTGCAGATATTATGAGAATACAGAAACCTGAAGATGAATGTATGCTTCAAAGTGTAATTAGGAAACTTTTGTCAGGTTTGTTCATTAAAATCATACATATTTTGAAATGCTGATTGCATTAGTAAGCACTATCCATTTTCATAATCAGATTTACTTTATGAAAATCAGATTAGGCAGGTTGTCTGCTCTTCCCATTTTACCCCGGGGGAGGGAAAGGAAGGTATGAGAAATTTGGTTCTCTGGCTTGCTCCGTGGACCCAGCAATATAGATTAGGAGAACAGTGATGGAGGTTACGTGGCTACTACCCCAGACTCACTGAGCACTCTTTGAAGAAACATAGACATGGTGTCTGGAGGAGACTTCTGGAGGGTTCCAGTTCAGCATTCCACCAGAGCTCTGACAGCACTGCCTAGCATCCTGTCCCTGACCAGCCCCATCTTCCTACCTACCTCTTCCCCTACCTCTTCCCCTACCCTGCCCATGGCCATGTAGCCCCATTTCAAGCTGAGCCTGGGGCCTTCAGCCCCTGCCTGAGCTGTGCTGTAGGAGTGTTAGTCTCCAGCCATGTCCCTGCTTATCTGGACACTGATCTGAAAACTATCTTCCCAGCCTTATCTCGGACCTGCCTCACCACTATAGACCTGCCTGGACTCTTGGCTGAACCTGGCTGTCCCCACTGGGCTGCCCTGCTTGCCCCGATGGGATGCTGTGGAACTGGGAGCTGGTGGGCTGGTGAGCCCTGTCCTGAAGGCTGCAGATCAGCAGCTGGCTTGTTGGTCCTCGACCTCCTTCTCTCAAGCAGGAAAACATTAAGTTGTATCAGTCTAAGTTTTGCCAAGGCATGGCTTGAAAGCCTCCAACTGTGCATACTCCACCTCTCCCTGGGCAACAGCTTCTGGTGCTGCATCACCCTCCTGGTGAAGCCCCGAAGCTGCCTAATGCAGTTATTGCTATTCATTGCATTCCCTGGCACTATGGTGAAATGTTTTTTTCCCTTGACTTTGTAGCTTCCTCTTCAAGCAGTGTAGGCAGTGATCATGTGGTCCTCCCAGTCTCTTTGCCAAATCCTCCTCAGCCAGAGAGGGGAACAGAACAAGGCCATCAGTGCCATCTGTGTTTGTGCGTAGGCTCAGTGTGTTTGCCTGCATCGGTCTGTGCAGGTGGATGTGTGTATATGTATATATGTGTTCACATACGCATGTGCCTGTGGTCAATACACACTCAGCCTTGCTACAGCTTGGTCCTGCAGGTGTGCAGCTGCAGCAGTATTTCTCTCCTGGGCTACTGGATTTGGCAGATCCTAAGAGTCATAACCATACTCCTAGGTCAGTGTCCTCTACAAATTTGCTGAAGATAGACTGTGTCACCATCCAGGTCACTGATGAAAATGTTGAAGCGCATGGGCACCAGTATGGATCTCCATTCACTGTCATCTTTCAGCTGGACATTGATCATGGCCTTCTGAGCATGTTATTTCAGGCAATTATTTAAGCCCACCTGACTGTCTTGTCCATTATAGTCATTCTCAGTTTTCAAATGAGGAATCCATGGGAGGAAACATCCAAAGTCAAGGTATATCAAATCCACCTCTTTCCTAAAGTTTTGTGCCCTTTTCCACTTTTATTCTGTCTCCAAGAGGCATCCCAGGAAAGAAATAAAACTCTCTGATCTCTATATCTTTCCTATGATGGGAATTCCAGACATGTTAGCATTAAATGTTTATCACACTAATTATTATTTCCATGCCTGATATAAGCTGTGACATCAGTAACTGTTGAGATCTAGCTCTCAAGTTGGAAAGGAGTTGTGGCTCTGTTCTGGCAACAAGGGTCTTGGCAGTGTTGTAGGAGAAACAGGGTAATGGGGAATTAGTTACCTTGAATCCACAATATTTTAATCCCACTCCAGCAAAGCTGTTTTCAGCTGTTTGATCAAGGACTGGTTTGGGTTTTTTTTAATAATTTTCTATGTTATCAGTGTTATTAGTTGTCTAAATATTGTCTTAAAGTGCCCTTAACTGTAAAAATATTTTTACAGGAGAGGAAACAAAAGATGTAATTCACAAATAAAATTGCCTGTTGAAGATAGATGATATTTGAATCTGAAAAGTGAAACAGGTAGGAAGCAACTGAACTGTTACTTTAATCTCTCAGTGCCTTTAAAATGAAGATCTTATATTTGTTTCAGTTGCGAGAGAAGTACCTCAGCACAGGACTGATTTTCTTGCTTCATTTCATGGGCATGTAGAGTAAATAAGACCATTTAAGTGAGCAAAAAATGTAAAACAACATAAGTACAGTACAGCAAAGACTTTTAGCTCAGGATGAAAGTGGGTCCAGTACCTATCCAATATTCCTCCTTTTTTTTTTTCATCATTCTTGAAATTCTGCTTAGAGAGGATGTTAGATCTTTGAACATTCCTTTGTATCTGTCCTTAATTTCTGCATTTCTGATTGCTTAAGAGCAACATGTTTCTTGTTTACATGTCACTGTTAAAATTGAAACCGAAATCCCCAAACATTATAGCAATTTAAAGGGATATGAGTAAATAAGATTACGAGGGAAATTTTTATGCATGAATGCTTCCTATATCAATATTATCTTCCATAATGACAATTCATTTAGTTTCAGACTATGCTAGGAAATGTGTATTTCTCCTGACAGCAGTTTCCTGTGGATCTGGAAAGCACTTGGTTTGTGCTGGACATAATTTTGTTCTTGGCTGACACTTGCAGTGCTGACGTGTAACCTGAATATGGCTGTGGCTGCTTATTCCATTCACATTGGGTTGGAGTGAAGGTAGGCAAGAAAAAGCACAATAACTTTGTTCAGCCTCTGACCTCTTTCAAAAGGACATGCAAGGTCAGCATCCCTTGTAAGCTATTAAACAAATGAACAGCATAAATAACATATGGAACTTACAGTTCCATTGTGCCTTATTTTCCATTTTCATTCACTGTCTGTGAGAAACAAGGTGCCTGCAGTTGTTTTCTGAAAATCCCTGGCAGATTTTCATGGGAATGAAAGATGATCAAGGGATTTTTCCAAGATTCATATTCTGGGTACCTGACAGTTTGGGTTCTGGTGTTGAGTGCTGGCCTAATATTCCCTGATGGCCAAAGGTTTCAGCCAGCTGATGACTTTTACATATGTATGCAAGACAGCTAGAAGTATTTCACAAGTTCAAGGTCAGACTAAGCTGGCATAGCCTGGGACAGTTCAGGAAATCATGCCCTGAACTGGGCTACTGCACAGTGTAAACATACTTGGGAAATATTAGGACAGTATTCAAGACTGGAGCTCTGACAATCCATTTTCATCCCCTGTGGAGGTAAAAAACCTGACAACAAACAAGCAAAACCAAAACAAAGAATTGCTTTGTGTTATAAACACAATGGTCTAAAGGTATTATTGGGGAAAGGCAGCAATATCTTATTAGACTAAGTGATATAATGAGTAGAAAAGTGGACAAGTTTTGACCAGGCAGTCCCTTCTCCAGGAGCAGCAGATGTCAGACATTAATTAGGGAGTCAGATTACTTCCTCTGAGATGAGTTACTTATCAGACTACCTTTACAAGGAAAGGTGCCTGGAGTCTTTGGAGCAGATAGAATATTAGTGCAAGGGAGGCAAGTAACAGGGAGAGAGAGGTTTTATGTTCTGTGGAGCACAAAAAGGTTTGAGGGGGAAGAAGGAGGCTATAATGTGCCATATAAAGTGTCTCTGTTGAATCCATGGTTTTTGATGTCCTAGTGTTATGCATTTAATTCCCAGTGCATCTGTGCACAGTGTTTTGTGAGTCTCCCTTGAGGATCAGGGCTGGGAGACAAAGTGCTTGTTCTGTGCAGAGCACTTCCTTGCTGGCTGGAGGTTTCATCCTTTGCGCATTGCCACAGGTTTTAATTCTGGCTCACAGTGGCTGCTTGCTTTCACCCCCACAGTTCCTGAGAACTTTTGGTGTATTGGGTGAAGTACGCAAAGGTCACATTGAAGAGAAGAATAAGGTCACTGGTATGTTTCTTTGCGGATCTGGGCTTACGCTTGTGCTCCTCAACACATTCGTCAACAGGCTAGAAAAAGAAGTGAACAGTGAGGTGACAAATTCTGCAGCTGACACTGAGATACCAGAGCAGTAAAAAAGTACCCACTTTTTTACTACAGCAGAAAATCATCGTGGTACTAGCTGGGCACTACAATGAAACATTAAATCTTTGTTAGTAAATGTGAAGCAATGCACTTGAGGGGAAGAATAATCCTAATTACATATATAAAAAGAATGGCTCTAAGGTGACTGTTACTCTTTGGGAGTGAGAATTTGTGGTTACAAAAGACCCTTCCATACATATGTCATCTTGGTGCTCTGAAACGGCTGAAAAATAAATGAAGCAATATGAGGGAGAAGGCTCAGTCATCCAGTTGCTCTTGGTGAGGAGAGGCAGGATACTGGAATCAGCACGAAGAAGATGTATTTTAGGTTTGACCCAACATGACCATCCTTATATAGATACTGTCACATCAGGACACTAGTGGTGTTCTCTTAAAATTTTGTTTGATTGCAACAGATTTCTTGCACAGTCTAGATCCCTTTGCTATATTTTGTACTTTGGAAATGTACTGCTGAATTTAACCAGTTTGGGAGGCTTATTAGAAGTTAGCAGCAAGGTTTTGTGAATGCTGTGGGGAAGGGCTTTTGTGCTCACAAATCTGCCTAATGTTTCCAGCTGTGTGCCTTGGTCTAGCGGTCAGGATTCAAAGGACTGAGTAGCCAGAACTAAGAAAAAGTCCTTGGTCCAACATTGTTTACAAACATCGCTCACCTTTTGAATGTAATACATAATTCCAGCAAGATTCCAGTTAACCTTTCCAAATAAATAAACAACTCACCTTCACAAGTTTTAGTTTTTCTTATTCCTCTGTTGAAAGCATTTTTTCTTCACATCTGCCTGCTGAAAATGAAACTACAAATGCAACGATTATGTTCTCCTAAAAACTTTTGCTCCATGGCTGGACATATATTGCTGATGATAAACAGTAGCTCTTTAGTAATTTTCTGCAAATTTGCCTGTAAAATTGTCTTAGGATAATCAGAAAATTGGCAACTCTTGCCATGGTAAACTTTCCAGAACACAGTTTGAGTGCATAGCTTTCTTTGTAAGTTCTCTATAGTGACAATGATTTTCCAGACTAGAATACCATGCAAAACAAAATAAATCAAATGTATTCACCAAGAAAAATAGCTGAACGTATTTTATGTAAATGCAATGAAAAAATCCACAGTACTAGTTAAAAAATCTAGGAGATAATGATAACAATAGAGAACTGTCTCCTGTCAAATTAACACTAGTAAATAATCCATTTGATGGACAGGCTTACTTAAGGTGTGCAGGCAGATGGCTGGGTCACAGCCTGAGATTTAGCGAAGTGAACAGACCATGAGAAACTACAGGACATGACATGAGAAATTGTTGAACATAATGAATAACACAGTACGAAGCTGACAAAAGTTACAGGTAGTGCCCTGAGAAATGGCCAGATTTCACAGGTGGTTATGAGTGAGTGCTCAGACTTCACTGACAATTGGAGAGGAGTACTGGGGGTCTTTAGGGGAGCACAATCCTGCAAGAACCCCAGTGTCTGGGTAACCATATCAGTAATATCATGTAAGGCCTAAATGACCTAGATAACACCATCAGAAATAATAAGTTTGGGTACATATGTGGCAAAACAGGCACCAATAGGAAAAACTAATTAGAGATATGTTGTTTTTTATGGGAAGGACATAAGGGTGATGCAACATAGGGCTCAGGGTAAATGGGGAGAGAGAAAGTATGGGGAAACAAAGAGAAGGTGGGGATAGAAAGTCATGTGTTAAGAAGGCTTATAAAGTGTTACCAGCTTTCCTATCTAGACAGGGGAAAACCCCCAGTTAACAATTTCATGGGGAATTCCTGTGGGAACAAACTCTGTTCCAAGAGTGTGTTAGTGTTTAATCTAGTAAATTCTGCCCGTTGCAGTAGTTAAGCCTTAGACCTGCCCCCAGAGGATGAACTTCTGACTATTCTCAGTCACTTTTCATCCTGTTTGGTTCTGTTTGTTGTGCATCCAGAGGCCCACCTTTCAGCTGCTGTTGTGCTGAAGGGCTTCCTAGTCAATCCAAGTGTGGATGGGGAGCTGGCCATTAGGGACAGAATGACATGCAGCCACCCTAGATTGCCATTGCTTACAAAGCTGAAGTGTTTCACTGAGGAAGATTGTTAGAAGGCTGGGACATGTAATGTCTGTGGAGAAGCTGAGGGAGATGGGTTTATAAGTTTGGAGAAAAGAAGTTTGGAGGTCAAAACCTCATTGCAGTCTTCCTTTACCTAAGGCAGAGAAGATGGAGACAGACTTCTCCTGGGAAATATCCATCCTTGGAGATTTCTGAAATGTGATGAGACAAGGCCATCCCACGTGGTGGATAAGATTTTGGCTGGATGGTCACACTCAAAGAGTTGTGGCCAATGTCTTGATGTCCAAGTGGAGACCAGCAATAAGTGGCATTCATCAGGGGCTGGTGCTGGGACCAGTGCTGTTTAGCATCTTTGTTGGTGACATGGACATGGGACTGAGTGCATCCTCAGAAAGTTTGCCAATGACACCAATCTGTGTGGTGCAGTTGGCACACTGGAGGGAAGGAATGCCATCCAGAGGGACCTTGACAGGCTTGAGAGGTGGGCCTGTGTGAAACTCATGAAGTTCAGCAAGGCCAAGTGCAAGGTCCTGCACATGGGTCGGGGCAATCTCAACACGAATACAAGCTGGGCAGAGAATGGATTGAGAGCAGCCCTGAAGAGAAAGACGGGGGTGGATGAGAAGCTCAACACGGCCCAATAATGTACGCTTACAGCCCAGAAAGCCACAGAATCCTGGGCTGCATAAAAGAAGCGTGACAAGCAGGTTGAGGGAGATGATTCTCTCCCTCTACTCCATCCTCATGAGGTCCCACCTGGAGTATTGCGTTCAGTTCTGGACCCTCAACATAAACAGGACAGGACCTGTTGGACCAAGTCAAGGAGGGCCATAAAGATGATCAGAGGGCTGGAGCATCCCTCCTTTGAAGACAGGCTGAGAGAGTTGGGGTTGTTCAGCCTGCAGAGGAGAAGGCTCTGGGGAAAACTTATTGCAGCCTTTCAGTACTTAAAGGGGACTTATAAGAGAGATGGGGACAAACTTTTTAGTAGGACCTGTTGCAGTAGGACAAGGGGTAATTTTCTAAACTGAAAGAGCGTAGATTTAGGCTAGATATAAGGAAGAAGTTTTTTACAATGGGGTTGGTGAAACACTGGAACAGGTTGACCATAGAAGTTGTGGATACCTTGTTCCTGGAAGTGTTTGAGGCCAGGCGGAATGAGGCTTTGAGCCACCTGGTCTAGTGGAAGGTGTCCTTGCCAATGAAAGGGGGTTGGAACTAGATGGTCTTCAAGGTCCCTTTCAACCCAAACCATTCTAGGATTCTGTAATTCTGTGAAGCCTGATACAACATGGCAGTTAATCCTGTTTGGATGAGGAGACTGGGCTAGGTGACCTTCTGAGGTCCCTTCCAACCTAAAGTATTCTATAGTTCTTTGAATAGGAACCTGTAAACTGAATGTATCTGCTAACTTCTTTTCTAAGCTTTGTAGAAAGTTGTCACATAATATCTCACAGACCTACTTAAGAATTTTCTGTGGTATTGGCCAAAGAAAGTTGGAAGAAACTGTAGATAAATATATCAATTCTAGATAAATATTACATACTGCTATTTTTACTTTGAACAAAAGTATGTCATCCTAAAATTAGAAATCATGCGTCAACATACAGTTCATGTTAAAGAATTCTATGAACTATTTTGCCTGTGACTATTGTTTTTACAGAATGCATAGACAGAAGTTATCAAAATTTATGATAAACTTGCTGTTGTTATTTTTTCCCTAAATCCAAAATATTAGAGTATCAGAATAACTAGATTATTTTCTTCCTCAGTTTGAAGAATCTAGCTTTTGTAAGGAATGATTCACATGAATTGAATAGACAAAAAGATTTTTGCTGTGGGCTATGGAAGCTGTCTGTTTTGCTTACTGTTGTTACCACAGCCAAGTTTCTGCAAGGAGTAATATATTCTTAATGGTCCACTGTTCAAGCTATCTCATAAGAACAAAGTTACTTGTCGAAGAGTGAAAGAAATACACATCCTATGCTTGATGAAGTATGGACTGCCTGTTGACTAGACTTGCAGCAGTTGTGAATTGTGAAAAATTACATAGAATAAGTGTTCATATAAATTGAAGAAAATGAGAGCCTCATCTGTTAATTTTAACTAAATAGATTCTGTAAGGATTGAGGCACAAAAGACTGTATGATTGAATAGTACCAAAGTGTAGATTGGAGTTTTTTCTATGCCTGAAGCTCACTCCAGTTTTATACAGCACATTTTCATACAGCGTTCAAAATGTCCTTCAGAGCCACAAAAGCAAATGACTCCCCTCCCTGACCTCTGGTTATCTTCAAAAGTATAATCTGGAATTTTTTTGACTACTATAAGATTTGGTGTGACTGGTGCATCTTTCAAGGAAGACCATTTTGCCCTCCAGCTCACTAAAGAGTACTACAATCCAAAGAGGACTTGATCACGTCATTTTTGAGACCTAATATTGTTCTCATATATAGCTCTTTCCCAAGCCCCAAGAAAACTATGTTTTCCTCAGACTTGAAAAATAAAGCAAAAATCCATGATCACATTGGAAGCAAGACAAGGAGGCATCTATGAATGTAAGCCAAATCATTTAATGCTACTTTTGGTCAGATCCAGTCCAGCAGTTTCAAGGCAGATGACAAGCCTGAGACCAAACCAGGTAGTCAGTCCACAGCTTAGGCACAGCAAGTGGATCCATGTCCAGGCACAGGCATGCTATGATACAGCTAGAGACAAACCTATAGCATAGTTCAGACTAACAGGGACTAACAGCCCAGGATGGAGCTTAAATGGGCCTGGACTCATGAGCAGAAGGGTGGATGGAGCCTACAGGTGAGGTGACCAAGGGTCCCTAGTGCCGTCAGGGCTCTGACATTTCTTAGAACTGTCAAGAACTGTCACTAACTTTACACAAACAGAAGATAATGAGATTTTGACCATCTCTGAGTCCACTGTGAGCTTAGAACATTAGAAATTTCCAATGGTTATCCTACTTCTTTCAGTGTACAGCCTAGATGAAGATAATTTAAGCAAGTGCCTTTTCATTATCTGTTTGTTCTCCTATTTTTCAATGAGACCTTGTTTACTATACACCATTCAGCACTCACTCTGATGGAAAAAAACAATTGTTTTCTTTACAAACTGTTGTTTGAAACTCATCATATTATTATGAGCTTGTATGATACATCATTGTTATATCTGCACAGTACCCCTGAGGGGAGGAAAACTCATAGATTCAGAGAAGCTGCACTGCTCATTTCATTTCAAGCTGCAAGTACTTGGTATAGTTGCAAATCAGAAAAATGAATTTAAATCAGGCAATACAGTCTCAGTTAAGGAATCCAAGAATAGAGAAACATAAATGAGTTATCACTTTCAGGTAACTTCATTTACTAATTTAACAAGCATCCTTACAGGAACACCGAAGAGGCAAGGCTGCATACTAAGTCTACTAATTAGCATTTAATTTCCATGATCAGGAGACCAATGTGGTCTCACTTAGCCCTCTGCTTTGATCAGACCATACCTTCAAACTCTGCTTTTTAGTTCTTTTAGTTCTTTTAGTTCTGCTGCCTCTGATATTATACTGTTCTGTTTCATCCACAAGGCAGATACATCTGGTGTGCTGAATTAGATATTTAAGAGAAAAAAAAGGATTTTTGCAGTGCATATTAATATTCATGCTTCTGAACTTTCTGTGCTTGAGGCTACTCATAACATTTCCTTTGTATGACATTTGTAAGCCTTTCTTCTCTTTTAAAAGAGCACAGATCCCATCACAGAAGGGACAGTCACAGAGCCCATCATAAGTAGATCTGCTGCACACCTGTTTGTCACTAAAGATAATGGAAAGACTAACATCAACATCTGGTGTTGTCTTCTATTTAAATCAGCCCTCATTCCACAGATGTTTGTTGACAGCAGAGGAGTGATAAAACTTGAAAACTGTAGGCACCATTAGACTTTCCAAGGTGGAAAAATACACTAATTGCCATAGGCTGTCATCCCATCACAGTCTCTTTTTTCAGTCTGTGCTCCCCTTTCTTGTATACTTTTTTCTGTCTTAGCTTCCCCAAGGGAAGCAAATGGGAAATATTGTTGCACTGTGAGTCTTGTGGAAGACATTGTGTTTGAAGAGTCAGTGATTTTGAGCAAGCCCTGACAGCCATACTGTGTTTTATGCTTGATATACCTGTATCTTCCTATGAGTGACTGCCGCATAACCCTGGAACCCCAGGTATATAGCAACAGAGGGAAACCTGCTGGAAGGGTCTGGATGTGCTGCTACTGGATACGGTTCCCAGATATGCTTACTGAGGCACGCTCCAGTGGGCATAAAGAAGGAGACCTGTCAAAAAAAGATGTATAGTTTTGTTTGCTGCACTAGATATAAGGAGATGTGGTAGTGGGTGGGAGTAAATCTCACCACAGATGGGATCTGCACAGTGTCCTGGGGCTATGCATCTGGGGCCTGCCTGATGCTGCAGGAGAGTAGGGTTCCCAGCACCTGAAGAAATGTAAGATTCACTCAACCAACCATATTTCTTTTCCTATTTCTATTGTGTTGTTATTGTTATTATTAAAGCAGTTTTGCTACACCATTTGCTGCTGTGCCTTTGCTATTGAGATCCAGAAAGAATCCTGCACCCCTTCTGGTGCAGAGCAACTGTGCAGCTGAATGAGGAGGAGGGGACATAGCAGTTCCTTCATAAAATATATATAAATAGTTGATATTTTTTACATTAAAGGCTTTGATGGGACATGTCATTTCAGGCTTTGAGGGGTAGAGTGCCTCCTGTGACATGGAGTTGTTAAATTGTACAGTGGAGGAATGGTGAGAAACATATGTGTTGTCATACCACCCCCCCATGACACTTTCCATCTTTTTGCAGACTGAAGGGGAGTAACTCCAAGACTTTGTGGAGAGGTTGTATCATATATCACTTCATGGAGAAAGCATTTTAGCATTTGCATCTAAGTTGAACGTTGTGTATAGCTCCTTTATTAATAAAAAGATCGGCACAAGAGCAAACCATCTTTGCTGCAATGCCTGCCTCTTTGTTTTATTCTTTCTATTACTTAGAAAACACTTTCAGGATGGATAACCCAATTTTCTACTAGTAGAACATTAAGTTCTGGTATTAAGTTGAACTCCTGTGAATACAAAGCAAGTCAGACATTTCATTGCAATCCATTGTTCTATTACCAGGGATGCCATCATCAGAGTTCATTAAATACCTCTTTCAATTCCAGTGAAGTCTGTCTTCACCTTTTCCTCTAGATAGGCTAGTATATTTCTCAGCCTGCTAGATAAAACAAACAGAAAAAAAGCCCAGGGAGATCTGCAAACCTTAGCTGATAATTCTTGGCCTCAGTATGTGCATTCAGACTATGCTTTCAGATTATCTAAGAAAAAAAGAAACTATCTTAGGGATTTAAATTTTCTCCTAGTTTCTCTTCAATGAAGAAGAGAAATAAACCAAGGAGTAAAAAACTCTTAGATAAACTCTTCCTAGGTGAAGATGACGTTGAGTTCCCCTGTGAAGTCATGTGTCTCATCCTGTAAATTCCTAGCTGAACTGAGTTCAGTGAGGTTGAGGACTCTTCCACCAGGGCCAGGAGAATATATGGTTTCTCCATGGAAATGATGTACATTTCATACTTGTTTTCTGAGAGTAGACTGTGGTGAAGTGTTCTGCAGAGTAGCCCTGCGATTAGCAGTCCCCAAAAGCAAGACTCTACCATCTTGTATCCAAACAATCATAAAACCTTTTAAAAATTAAATGTCAGAACTTGGAAAATACAACATAATTTCTTTAGAGAAATTGGATATGTTTTTGTTTAGACAAGCTCACACATTTTCATGATAAATTTCTTTCAGACATTTGAATAGTTAAATACTGTGCATATAAATGTATGTTTTGAATTATTTTGTCCCCTTGAGAAAATACTATCAGAATGCAAAACAGGAGAATTAATTTTGCCAGCTTCCTATTTGGTAGACGTTGGTGCAGCAATGAATCTGGATGAGAGATTCATTGAGACATTTGTAAAATCAGTAGGAATATTACAGGTACAGGAAGACAAGAGATTTTAATGGAAAATAAATAAATGGGCTATTTTAAAGATTGTTTGCATTAAAAATTTTCCTAAGCAAAAATATCTCTGTCAGAACAACTCTTAAGTGTGAAATCAGAATTAATGCTACTAATATTATTAGGATCAGGTTAGAGATTACTTAAACTTGACACCGACAAATCCATGGGCCCCAATGGGATGCATCCCTGAGTGCTGAGGGAGCTGGAACATGTTATTGCCAAGCCACTCTCTATCATCTTTGAAAGGTCATGGAGGACAGGAGAGGTGCCTGAGGGTTGCAGGAAAGCCAGTGTCACTCCAGTCTCTAAAAAAGCGCAAGAAAGAGGACCCAGGAAACTACAAGCTGGTCAATGTCACCTTCACCACTGGAAAGATGATGGAACAGCTCATCCTGGAGGTCATCTCAGAGCATGTGGAAGAAAAGAAGGTCACCAGGAACAGTCAGCGTGGATTCACCAAGGGAAAATCATACCTGACCAATGTGATAGCCTTCTGTGATGGAATGGCAGGTTGGGTAGACATGGGGAGAGTGATGGGTGTTGTCTACCTGGACCTCAGCAAGGCTTTTGACATTGTCTTTCACAACATCCTCATAGGTAAGCTGAGGAAGTGTGGGTTAGATCAGTGGACAGTGAGGTGTACCGAGACCTGTCTGAATGGCAGAGCTCAGAGGGTTGTGATCAATGGCTCAGTCTTCAGGGGTCCTCAAACTACGGCCCACGGGCTGGATATGGCCCCCAGGGTCCTCAACCCAGCCCCCGGTATTTACAGACCCCCCCGCCGGGGGTTGGGGGGGAAACCAAGCAGCCGCAGATGGCTGCCTGCCACTTCATCCGCGCACTGGCCCCCTGGTTAAACAGTCTGAGGACCCCTGGGCTAGCTGGAGTCCTGTAGCTAGTGGTGTTCCACAGGGGTCAGTACTGGGTCTAGGCCTGTTCAGCTTACCCATGTCTATAAATAGCTTAAAGGCACGTGTCAGGAGGATGGGGCCAGGCTCTTTACAGCAGTGCCCAGCGACAGGACAAGGGGCAATGGGCACAAACTGCCACATAAGGAGTTCCACCTGAACCTGAAGAAAAACTTCTTTACCTTGAGGGTGATGGAGCACTGGAACAGGCTGCTCAGAGGAGTTGTGGAGTTTCCTTCTTCAGAGACATTCAAAACCCATCTGAATGTGATCCTGTGCAGCCTGCTCTAGGTGAACCTGCTTTCGCAGGGGGTTGGACTTGATCTGCAGAGGTCCCTTTCAATCCTGGCCATTCTGTGATTCTGTGATAGTGATGCCTATTGTCAAGAATAGTATATTTTTCTGTATTTGTTTTTACCCAGCACAAATGATCCAGTCTTACACCACCTAAAGGAGGAATATAGTGAACAGGGAGCATGACTCTTCTCACAAGCACAACAGAGAGAAGAGGAGAAGTAGCACTGAAAGGAAAGATGTAAGGAAAAAATTCTTATCCACAAGAGCATTTGATCACTGAAATATGCTGCCCAGGGAGGTTGTGGAACTGGCATCCTTGCAGTTATTCAAAACTCATGCGGGCCCTAAGCAACCTGAACTAACTTTGAAGACTTGCTTGGAATTGTGCTTGAGTCAGAGGACCTTTATTCCAGTTTAAGTGCTTCTATTATCCAGTGAACTCATATACCGCTGAGTGGTAAGTCAAAAAAAGACCCAACAATACTAATGACCAACTTTGTTGAGACAAAGCATGGGCCTGCATGAATAATCGAGAAGCAAACAGCAAAATACATTGCATTCAGTTCTGAAAAGGCATAGAAGAGGGGACATGTTGTGACACTGATGGCTGCTGAGTTCAGTAATACCGGAGGTATTTCACATGCTGCAGATCAATATGCGGAATTTTCTGCATTGGGAATTCTGCATGATGTGAATTATTAAGGTAAAGAAATATCTAGTTAGCTGTACAGAATAATTCTGACATTTGCTTCTCCATAATGCTAAGTAAGGTGCAATCCAGTATTTACAGTCTGAGGTAGAAACGGATTACTTGCAGCACCTTTTGCATTTATGACACTAAACACTAGGCCAGAAGCTTTTAGATGTAGAGTTATTTCAATACTTCAGTTTTGCAGATCTCTGTTGTAGAGGTGAGCATAAAAAGCAGAACAATAAAATAAACAAGTCGGTGTTATCAAATATTACTGCTATCGCTTTCTCTTTGCTGGTCTGTGCAGATTAGATGCCTGTAGGCAAGTGTCCTTAAAAATTCCAGGAAAGCTCTCCCTATGCCCTGTGATGAAAGTGAGTCTTGTGGGTATTCAAAATAGAAAGGAGGGGTATGCACTCCTTTTTCTTCTACACTTGCAGTATGGTCAATGCAGAAAAAAAGATTTTTAAAAGATAAGCTGCAAAGGCATCCTTGCGTATGGTGTTCTATACATTGGTATTGATTGTTTTTCTAGGCATGCCATGCAGCTGTTGTGTCTTGCTGCACCACTGTCAGCCTCTTGGGTTAGCAAAGCCAGCAGGTTTCACATTCTTCTTCTAAGGAGGTTTCTGTTTGCTTTTAGGTTTAGAGGATTATAGTAAAAGGTGAGCTAATAAGACTGTAATTTTACAATAGACATCGATGATTTGTAACGTCAGAATGTAGCATGCAGTCTGGAATAGATCACAATGTTGATCAAAGATAATAAAAGCGCAAACATTGACAAGAATTTTTCAACTTTTCAATCTATTTCAAATCTGGAAATGTATGCTGAGGAAGACTTCCATTTCCTTTTATGTGCATATCATATATTCTCTGTCTCTTCATTTCATAGTTATAACACTTTTCATTATCAATAAGACTGTATCACATTTGAAACCGAGGTATTATAAATGGCTTTGATCCTCTGAAAGTCTTTTGACAAAGAATTTCAAACATTAGAAAAACTAATTATGGCAACTGAATAATGCATTTTTTAATTTGTTGGAGTAATTTCTGAAGATGTTAAGAGCCCATAAAACTAGTGAAAAGTTTAGTCTAGATTCTGTTTTGAAGAATCAATGTATTTGTGACAGTATAGTTTATTCCAGAATAGAATCCACATTTTTAGACACGAGACTATGCATCTGTCCAGTTGTTCTCAAAACAGTGTTCTCACCTATGAGAAATTCAATCCACATCTGATGTAAAAGTAACTGAAGAGAACAGAAAAAAACACGCTCACATAACTGGTCCTTGGATATTACCTGATATATAGAGATGCAGAGAAATTTTTTTAATGAAAAAAATGCATTTGTTATCCTTTACTTGTATAGCTGTCACTCTCTGTTTTGTAATTAGCTTAAGTTATGAAGGTTTCAAAATGAGACAAAAACGAGAATAATGAGTTTATTTTAAAATATCCAAAAGCATTTTTCCTTTCTCCTGTCAAACCCAGGTACTGCCAGATACTGTGTGAACAGGTAAGTTGATAACCTTAGAAATGAGCGGGTAACATATTTGGATTTCCATGAAGTATTTCACTGATCTCAGTGCTCTGTTTGTAACTTTGTTCTCCCTTGTTCTTTTATCCTGTCATTTTTTATTAAGATCTCTGTACTTTGAAGTTGCAGCATGGACAAAATTTGGTTGTACTTTCTCTGATCTTGTGGTTTTCAGTCAATGTGAGCAGTGGTCCATGTCTGGCTGTGTACCTGCAGGGGGTCAGCCTAGAGAGAACAGTCATGCAGGACTCTCCATCACAGTGTGCTCTGGAGCCACCTTTCATGGCAGGCATTATCTGATGCAGCAGAAGCAGAAGCTCCAGAACCAGTTTCTGTAGCCACAAGAACTGGCCATCTGAAAATGGGACCCCAGGCTCATCCTCCTCACTTCTCCCACTTTTTTTGTCACAAGTCTCACCTCTCCAAGCCAGGAATCCAACCCAGGTTCACCACCTCCTACTATAAACCCTCATCCTCTCCCTTGAAGTCTGGAGCCCTCTAAGCCTTCCTCACCCACCTGCAGTATGTTCTACCTCAGCCAGTTCCCTGTGCTGAGCCAGAAATGCAGACACCAGGCAGGACTACATCAGGTACCACTCACTGGCTGGGACCTCACACATCAATGAGTAACAGCTAGGTAAGCACTGCAGCAGCATATTGGGAAGCAGTGTGTTCTTATAACATTTACAGAGATGCTTTTATCTTCATTCTAGTCCTTATCTTACCTGATATCTTACCTGATATTGGCCATACCTGGTCTTAGTCTTAGTCTGAAAGGGACTCAAGTCTTCCCTATGCACAGCAGAAACAAAAAATGAACAGGTCCTCTCCATGTCCAACAGCAGAAATTTAAAAAAGATATTAAACTAGCAGAAGCTGAAACAATGTGACTGTGCCTTGGTAGTTTAGCAGGGGTGCTGAGGCATTAAGGTTGGTTTCTGTTCTGTAAGTGCTGATGATACACAAAATTTCTTAAAATGAGTTTTTCTGAGGTTATAGTATTTTGTCAGAAGTCAGTGGGCACCATATACTCTCTTTTTTCCTCCAGCTTGTTCAGGAGTGTCATATTTGAGAGTGATGTCTGAAAATGCTCCTGTGGTGCCAGGAGGCATTTTTATTTCCAATTCTGTGATAACATTTCTGGAAATAAATTCTGCCAAAGGCAGTAATTAAGGAGACCTTCCAACAGTGCCTTAGGCTGCCCTTTCATGTTTGTTTTCTGCACAGGCAACAAAACTGGTCATGACAGTAAAATATTCTGCTGGCATATCTTGGAGGCATATGTTCACTGAAAAGCCTTGCTCAATTTCTAGATTCACAGCTCAAATAATTAGCAGTATTGCTATTCAGCTAAAACGAGCTGAAACTTGTATTTCCACTTCAGATGTTTAAGAGTGCATGTTGCACAAGGGCATGCTATACATCCACGCTTACTACAGCATTCTCCCAGGGAATGCCTTTTTTCCCCCATATCTGGCAGATCTGTGTGGCTGTCTTCACTGGCTAAGATGACATTTTAAAGAAGTTTCTAAGCTTCAAGAGTGGGAACAAGTGCTGTGGCTTTTCTGCACTCTTTCAAGGAACAGACATCTTCCGTTTCCTACTGAACTCCCTTGAAAGTCTCCCAAACTATAAGCATCCTTACCCTTCCCACCTCATGTCTTCTCATTGGTACGCCCCTTTCTAATGGCTTCCCTCGATTCTCTTAATGCTGCCTGGTAGTGATTCTAAACCTGATTGGGGCAAAGCAGAGTAGCTGACACTCATTAAGATTTCCTTATTTCAACCTCAAATGCCATGCACTCTATGAGAAACAAACAAGTAAAATTAAAAAAAACCAACCAACCAAAACAAAACAGAAAAAAATCCAAGAAAAACACTGGGTGTGAAGTTTGGGCTAGAATGTCATTAACTCCAATTTAAAGAGGAAATTTGCAAAATAGTTTTCTACACTTCCTGATACTCCTTCAGTACCTTGCCAATGTGACAGGAGAGCCCACAAAGTCCAGTTCTTCAAGTACATCTTTTCAGTTCTTTTGTGAACTTTTAAAGAAATCTAAAATGTTAGCAGTAGAATAAATGTTATTTGGTCTGCATTTCAAATAATTATCACCAGCAGTAATTCAGAACATTTTTTTTTTTAAATTTCTTTGAGGAGTGCATGCAACAGCCCATGTCTTGTTTAACTGAACAACTGAAAAACAGATTGGGTAGGTTCAGTCTAAAGTTTGAAAAGTATCATGTACAGCTAAGAACAAAATTCCGAGGGCAGAAATATTCTCTTCAACAGAATCTAATAGAAGTAAAAGCAGGGAAACAAGTTCAAAGCTGACAATTTTTTAAATAATCAGAAACACAAGGTAATTTGCATAATATTTGAGGGATTTCTTAAAAATGTAACAGAACAGGATATCTAAAAGATGATGCGTGCTGCAAGGTCAGTGCTGATAGCAACTGTTTTCTTTAATACATTTAAAGCTGTTTAAATCAATTAGCATGACTTGGAACAGACTTACAGAAATAAATAGTAATATAGTTTCATCTTTGCAACACGAGAGAAAATGACTAATGAAGTATCTGTGAAATACAGTAGCCGTAGTATGGGGGATTTATATAATGAATATTAATTTTAAAAATCAGTTTAAAAATTCTGTAGTTTTACTTTTCCTTCTGAGATGATGAATTTTATTTAAAAAAAGTATATAGAAAAATGAGCTGGTAGGACCATAGGCAAATTTAGTCCAGAAGGTAATTCAAGAAGTCATCTAGTTGAACCTCCAGCTCAAAGAAGGGTCAGCTATACAAGGTCAGGTTAGTTTACTTGGAGCTTTATCCAGTCTGGTCTTGAAGATCTCTAAAGATGGAGACTGCACAAACTCTCTGGGCAACCTGTTGCACTATGTGACTGTCCTCATGCTGAAAAAACTTCTCCTTATAGCTAGTCTGAATCTCCTTCATGCTAACTTATGGCCGTTGTCTCTGGTCCTCCCACCATATACCACCTTGAGCCTGGTTCCATCTTCTTGGTGACCTCCTCCTCATCAGCATGTGTTAGCTATCAATAAAACAATCATCTCGGTCAGCAGCACTTCTTTTTTAGTGAATATCAGCTCTTACTGTGCATCACACTTGTTTTCCTCAACAAGTGCTTTTAAGAATAAATTATCCTTGATACACACCAAAAATTTACTTAACTGCTTGCATCCCACCTTGTTGCTATTCCAACCAAGGTCTGCAATTTGTAGAATGACGAGTTGCTTAAGAAAGGCTTTTCTGCACAGCTACTTTCTGGCAAATTGGCTCCTAGCATGTATTGGTGCATGGCATTATTTCTCCCTATGTGCAGGGCTTTCATTTGCCTTTGTTGAGCTGCATGAAGTCCCTCTTTGCAGCTCTCTCCAGCCTCTCAAGGTCCTTTTGAATGGCAGCACAACCACCTGAAGTATCAGCCATTTCTCCCAGTTTTGTATCATCTGCAAGCTTGCTGAGGGCATACTCTATCCCAGGGGTCCTCAAACTATGTCCTGCAGGCCGGATACGGCCCCCCAGGGTCCTCAACCCGGCCCCCGGTATTTACAGACACCCCCCCCCCCCCCCGGGGGTTGGGGGGGAAACCAAGCAGCCGCAGATGGCTGCCTGCCACTTCATCCGCGTGCCGGCCCTCTGGTTAAACAGTTTGAGCACCCCTTCATCTATCCCGTTATCTAGGTAATTAATTAAGATGCTAAACAGGATTGGAACCACTATCAGTGCCTGAGGCACACTACTATTGACTGGCTTCCAGCTGAACTTTGTGCCCCTGATCACAACCCTTCTGAACTTGACTGTTCAGCCAGTTTTCAGTCCACTTTGCTGTACACTTATCTAACCTGTACATCAGCAGCTCATTTGTGAGGATGCTTGGTGGGTTAACCCTGGCTATACTCCAGGTGCCCACCAAAGCTGTTCTGTCACTCCCCTCCTCAGCTGGACAGGGGAGAGAAAATATAAGGAAAGGCTCCTGGATTGAGATAAGGGCAGGGTGAGATCACTCACCAACTACTGTTATGGGCAAAACCAGCTTGACTTGGGGAAATTAGTTTAATTTATTACCAATCAGATCAGGGTAGGGTAAATGAGAAATAAACTAAATCTTAAAAAAAACCTTCCTTCCCCACTCCCTTCTTTCTGGGCTTCTCCATGAACTTCTCCAATGTAAGTCCTTTCCACAGGCTGCAGTTTTTCACACACTACTCCAGAGTGGATCCCTCCCATGGGGTGCCGTCCTTCAGGAACAGCCGGCTCCAGCGTGGGTTGCCCACGGGGTCACAAGTCCTGCCAGCACACCAGCTCCAGCTTGGACTCCTGTCTCCATGGGGCCACAGGTCCTGCCAGGATCCTGCTGCAGTGCAGACTTCCCACAGGATCACAGCCTCCTTCAGGCACCCATCTGCTCCGGCATGCGATCCTCCATGTGCTGCAGGTGGATATCTACTCCAGCATGGACCTCCATGGGCTGCAGGGGCACAACCTGCCTCACCGTGGTCTTCGCCACAGGCTACAGAGGAACCTCTGCTCCGGTGCCTGGAGCCCCTCCTGCCCTCCTTCTGCTCTGACCTGGGTGTCTGCAGGGCTGTTGCTCTCACATATTCTCACTCCTCTCCTGGCTGCTGTTGTGCAACATTTCCCCCTATTCTTAAATATATTGCCACTGAGGTGCTACCACCATTGCTGATGGGCTCAGTTTTGGCCAGTGGTGGGTCCATCTTGGAGCCAGCTGGCATTGGCTTTGCTGGGCATGGGGGAAGCTTCTGGCATCTTCTCACAGAAGCCACCCCTGTAGCCCCCCTCACTAACAAAACCTTGCCATGCAAACACAATACAGGATGTTATGGGATCCAGTGCTGAAAGCCCTACTAAAGTTGAGGTAAACAACATCCACTGCTCTCCCCACACCCACTAAAGTAGTCATCACACTGCAGAAGGTTGATTTGCATGATTTTCCCTCGTAAATCCATGCCAACTGCTCCCAATCACATTCTTCTTCTTCTTCATGTGTCTGGAAACAGTTTCCAGGATTATTTGCTCCATCACTTTCCCAAGGATCATAGTGAGACTGACAGGCCTGTAGTTCCCTGGACCCTGCTTCTTCCCTTTCTGGAAGACAAGAGTGACATTCACTCTCTTCCAGGCCTCGGGAACCTTACCTGATCATCATGGTCTTTCAAAGATAGCTGAGAGTGGCCTCAGAGCAACGATATTATCATAATATCAGCAGTATATCATGATAGAAGAGAACTGCCCTGATGTTACATAGGCTATGGCTTTTCTGTATTTTATGAAACTCTCTTTTAGACCCAAATCCTGTGATTAAAAAAACCCACCCCAAACATTTTCTCTAGTATTTTCTATTTGTTTATAAGCTTCTTGGAGAAAATTTTCAACCTTTTTTTTATGTGGTTGTAAAACCTGGAAGTTTGTTTGTTTCAAAAATGAAAACTAAAATAATCTCTGAACTGTATGCAATCGAGAGAAGGGAGTTTCAGATTTTGTGTCATGTATCATGATACATCTGATAAAAGCCCGAGTTCTGACATTGCTGCTGCTGCACAAGTGAAATATAAGACTTCCCATTTCCCCAAAGTGGAAATTAATCTTTAGCACTTTTATCATCTTTTCTCATCATTAAAACCTTTGTTATTTGGCAATAATATTTAATAAGTTAAAAGCAAAAATTGCATTCTAAATACTTTGTGATATGATAACTTAGACACTGCCTTTTGTTCAGATCTTTTTGAATAGTTTAAAAAGTAATCACATTTTACTGTGCTATCTGCTCTCTTTGAGCTCATCTAAATGGTAATAAGGGTGAACATGAATGCATTATTTAATTAATTTTTCATGTTTTCCATAAGTAGTGAACCGTTTCCCTTGAAGTTTCTCTGGCTATTGATCTGTGCACTCATTCCTGTGGATTATCACTGCCCATCTATTGAAATAATTATCTTTGCATAGTAGCTTTAGATTGGAGGAAAGTCTTAAAACTTTCTGGAATTTTCATACCAATGAAGAGCAAAGCCGATTTTAGCCTTCTCTTTAATATCAGCTTCCTGTAAAATCTGCTTTCTGAGATTTCTAAGATAAAACATTCACCCTGCCTAATTTTATACCACATACCCTTCTAGCTCCGGGAGGAATGCTTCTGATTTATAACATCTCCAGCCCACTTAACTGCTAAATTACCACTTCATTAAATTCTTTGCTTACTGGGTCAGAACCATAGAAATCTGTGGCAGTGCTCATTCATTTTTGAAAGCTCTAGTTCAGAAGCAGTTTGAGGCATTATCTTAGAGATGTGACTGGGCCTGTTCTCACATGAGATAATAACTAGCATATCAGTTTAAAGTATCAAGTGTTAATTATGAAGTAATTACAAGTACCAAGCTCATCCCACAGAGGTCTCTAGCACAACACCTTTCAACAGCTGCCTTCCAAATTAGCAAAACCCCTGACTCCCCCGACTACACAGCAAAGCTGTGCATTTTCAAAATGAGGTCACTGCAAACAGTAGAGTATTATAGACCTGGTAGGCCTCTGGAAGAGGCTTTGCTTTGGCAGAAGGAAAATGGATAATACTCCTTTTTTCAAAATGCCTTTTTATCAGCTTGCTGAAGAGACAATTTCAGAACAAGGTGAAAGGCTTGCTTCAAAGCTGACCTTTCTGAGATGAGATGTCATGGCTCACAGGGAAGCACAGATGCTTCAAAGTCTCTGCATGGGTTTACAGGAACTCCTGGGGCTCCCACAGGGAAGTGAGACGAAAAAACAGTAAGCTGTAGTACATGCACATCTGTATCACCTGGAGATAGTAAGAATATCACCAAGCTGTAAGGAGAGATCTGCATAGTCAGCGAAAGGCAGAAAATGTATCTGTGAAAGCCTCTTGTATGAGTACTGAAGTGACAAATGCTGTTGTGTATGAGGCAATGGAAGGTAGAGCAGAAGCATATTAAACACATCAGTTGCGAGGCAGTAACTGGCTGTTCATGTACCCAGACTTCTCTTCTTCCACATTCAGTTCATAACCTTAGGCAACCAAAGTGATTTAAGCTGATGTGTTGAACACCACAACCGTAATAAGCTAAAAATGGATTTGCTGTCTGTTACGAACTCTTGGATGACAGGTGATGAATTACGGAGCAAGTGAATTTGATCTCTCTCTGGTAGGTGACATGCCCTTGGTGAAGTGCTAGGTAAAATGCGTTTAAAGCTAATGATTCTATTTAAATCTTTTAAACAAAATAGTCTTGTGGTCTTTCCAAAACGTTTTTGTCTTTTGTGGAAGAACATCTTTGCAGACTGTTTGTAATTGCACTGATACCAGAGGGATTTGTTAATATAGAAATTGAGTTAGGTAGAAATAGCTTAGCATATATTTCGGATTCTTTGCTATTCTAGACAATTTGGTACCTGATAGATTAAATTAACAATGAGGAATGACAGTTTGAAGCAATTATCTTAAATCATTATGAGAATTTAGTTGCTAAAATGATGTATCAGTCTTATGAAAATGTGTATAATAAATGGGAACATCCTCTGAGACAGTTGTGTGTAAATCTAGGGCTATGATTTGTTCACCATTTAACTTCTCCAAAGCACTTGATTTGACCTTGGAGTTCTTCCACATCTGAAACATTTGTCTTACAGTTTCAAGTGATAAATTTAATTCCATCAAAAGTTATTTAAATTAAAGCTTTTGAATAAATATGAAACATCAATTTAATGTAATGTTTCAAATACATTTTCTGTCATGGCTGTTAACTGATCAAGAAATAAAGGAAACTTGAAACTATAAAAAGGACATTTTAAAATCTATTTTTAAAATTAAATTGAAAAATATTACATATGATTTCCAGCTGACAGAGAAAACAGTCCTTCCAGGGAACTTTCAGGCTTTCTGAATACTTCTAAAAAAGCAAACATGGGAATATAAAGTAATCAGATGAAAAATTATGAAATATCAAAGCACTACAGGGAAGTGTGTCTCATAGACACATGTAAATTGGATGAATGGCTAGACAAAATGCACATTGTAGTTTACAATGATAATTAGTTACAAAAATCCTAGTTTTCTCATGAAATGAAGACCACATTTTAAATAATGTCTAACATTTTAATATTGAAAGGTAATAGGTGCTAGGTACACTTGTAGTGTACCTGCAATGTACACTGCTCCTTCTCCATCTGTAGCTAAATTGAAACTTTCAGTCTACATTTACATCATGTTCACTGTGTACACAGCCTGATCCCTGGATCAGATAGTATAGATTTTTCTCATATATATGCTTTTTATCATCTAGAGAGCCCTGGCCAGGACCACAGAATTGTTTTCACCTTTACAATAGAGCATCTCACAAATATACGCTTATGTTTCAAACTATTTTAGAAAAAGACTGGTGCAGCTTGCTGAAAAGGAAGGTATGGCAAACTTATGGCAAGCTAGTGCTTTTGCCTGTTCCGTGGTTCTGCACTTTCAAATAGGTCATTTTAATTTCTTATATTTAAAATAGCACTGCTTGGTGCCATGCTGGGAGCTAGCAGTGCTGAATTGCCCAGAAAGCTTTTCACAGGGCTGCCAGCATAGCTCCATAATACAGCAGAGTTCTGGCTGAGAACAAGTTCTCTGTAAAAGCAGACTATGACTCCTACCCCCTCTGGACTACGGGTTACGCTCCCCTGATCCTAAGCCATCACAATTAATAAGCACAAGAGTACATATAAAAGGAGCGCAATTTTCAGCCTGCTGGACTTGATGTATTAAAGCACAATGCCAAGCGCATGGCAAGCATGTAAGGGCATGGCAAAGCCTGTAAGCACGGAAGACATCATTGGATATCTTAGAAGATTATATTAGGATGAAGGAGCAAAATCTGCCAATGATTTGGGACCAAACTGTAAAACAAAGATCTTGACAGAAAGCATCTTCCCTTCCATACATGTTACCTCACGAAAAGAGTTACTGGCTCGTTCCACATCAGGGCATGATGGGTCATCAGAAGATTGACAGTCCAAACTGAAATAGGGAATGAATTAACTTGGCAAGCAAATCTGAACAGTTATTAAAATAAGCTTAGTTTTGAACCCTAGCCTTCCCAAGCTATGTAAGCCTGGACTCCTGAGCATACCTCAGTCTGGAGAGAGAGGGGAACACATGCACACTCGGTATGATTCAAAACCAAGGTAAGTCCAGCTCAAGTCTCCATGGGACACAGAAAGTTAAGTATGCTCAACACCTAGACCCAGATATCGGGGTTTAACCTAGCTGGCAGCTGAACCTCATGCAGCTGCTCATTCACTCCCCCACGGGAGGGTAGGGGGCACAATCAGAAGAGTGAGAAAACTCAAGGTTTGAGATAAGAACAATTTAATAGGTAAAGCAAAAGCCATGCACACAAACAAAGCAAAGCAAGGAATTCATTCACCACTTCCCATGGGCAGGCAGGTGCTCAGCCATCCCCAGGACAGCAGGGCTCCAGCACGCATAACAGTTACTTGGGAAGACAAACACCATCACTCTGAGCATCCCCCCTTCCTCCTTCTCCCAGCTTTATATGCTGAGCCCAGTGCCATATGGTATGGAATTTCCTTTTGGTCCATTGGGCTCAGCCGTCCCGGCTTTGTCCCCTCCCAGCTTCTTGTGCCCCCCCCCAGCCTGCTCGCTAGTGTGGGGGGGTAAGGGGCAGAAAAGGCCTCGGCTCTGTGTGAGCACGGCTCAGTAGTAACGAAAACATCTCTGCATTATCAGTGGTGTTTTCATCACAAGTCCTGTACACAGCCCCATACTAGCTACTATGAAGACAATTAACCTCTATCCCAGCCAAAACCAGCACACCAACATACTCAGAGTGCTGTCAGCTCACTTACAAGTAGCTTTGATACTGCAAGTGGCCACTTTTTGCATAATTATTAGTTGTCATTGAGGAAGGTGGAGCATGTTTCTGTGCTTTCCTAGTCTGAAGGGGATTGAACCACATCTTTGACATTCCACAGAAGTGTCCTCATCTCAAGGATCTTGAAGTACTCACCATCCACAGCTATGAATGCAAGAGTCATTACTAAAGAGAGAAAGAAAAATGATAAAACTGGAATGTGATTCAAGTATTTTTTATAAATATAAAATTATAATTATAGATATATATTATTACATTATATAATTTATATATTATGTAATTAATATCTATAAGTTATCTTTTATAATTTCTTTGTTGGAGGAAGTTGTGGGTTGCACATGTTAAACTAGTGTTATGAGAAATTTTACCTTTGAGTATAAGATCACCCCTGAAAGAAAATGAAAAACACAGATTGACAAGAGTAGAAAGTTTGAGAAAACCAACGCCTTACTGATTATCCTTGCTTCATGAAGTGGAGAAGCTCAGGGTGACTTAAAAGGGCTATTAATAACAGCGGGACTTTCTTTTAATCCCATGCACAGGCAGGTGGATTTTCATTGTGGCTTTCTGATGTGTTTTTCCTCTAGCATAGCTATTTCATCCCCTACATTAGTATTTCTATACATTTTTTCTATCATTTCTATCCATTTTTACATAAACAATGTATGTTTAATTTGATTACTTCCACAAGGAACTGGCCATGAAAAACCTAATTGTCAGAAATATTAAAAAATAATATGACTTCTATTATAAGAAGAAAGTAATCTTCCTTTTTTTAGTTTTAATGAACATAAAAGTTAGATGAAACTCATTGACTTGCTGCAAAAGTAAATTCTGATAATAATTAGGAATTTAAGTTGCTTTATTTGCATGCATATATTTCCTCTCATCTGGAAATATTCCAATGTACTGATTCATTTAGTATAGAAATCTAATCTGGAGTAGTCATGGAAGGAATTATAAAAATAAAATGAACTTTAATAAGAGCAATGTAAAGTCAGTACTGCATTCATACTCTCATGTAACATTAATTACAGTTGAAACTCACTAGTTGTGCCCATTAACATGTAAAAATTTAATCATTCAAAACCCCTTGTGCCTTGCAATATCTCAAACTCAATCATTACTTTCACATAGAAAATTTTAGAAAGATCCTTCTGAGATGAAATTAATGAAAAGCAGTACAGGACCCAAGGTAGGAATCAAAAAGTTGGTACATTTTTCTTATATGAACTATTTAATCTCCTAAGCTTAGAATTCACTTGAGAAATCAGTTACGAGAACAGAAAACACCTTTGTCAATTCATGCATTTTGCGTGAAATTAGACATATCCTAGTAGTGTCTGTATAGTAAACCGCAAAAATATCAAAATGGAAATGCTCTGCACGTTTTTCTGGTAAGAAACAAGTGCAACACCAGGGATTTAAGGAAAAAAAAAAAAAAGAGAAAAAGATTATTCAATTAACCAAAGTCAAAAAGGAAATTCTGTAAGTATAAGAGAGAGAGATTCCAGGTAGCAAAGGGCTCTTAAAGTAGCAGAAAAAAACCCCCAAACCCTAAAGTAAGATTTAGTACTTTCAAGATGAGGCTAGAGAAATTTGAACTTGAAACTGTGAATTTTATTGGTAAGTTAAATTATTAATCACTGGAACAGTTTTCCAAGCATGTACTCTAGAACTTGAGGTCTTTAAATCATTCTCCACTAATAGAAGGAGACTCTTCACAGAAGTTACTTGGTGAAAACATATGGCCTGAGCTGTTCAGGAGATCAAATAGGCAGAATGCTGGTCTTTTCTAGTTTTTAATATCCAGTCTATGAAATGCAATTAATATTACAAATATATCTTTCAAGTCAGCAAAATCGATATTTATGGCGTTCACTTGAAACGTCACATTCTATCTTTACCCATGTATAATTTTTTGCCAAATTAACAATCTGATCTCATCCAACAGTTCTACCCCAGGAGACCTTTCTGGAAAGTTCAAACAAAAACATTCCAAGTGTTTCTGAGGACAAGAATGAGAGAAAATGTGCATTTCTGCATTAAAACGGTCTGATGATCTTTCAGAGACACTGATGACTTTTTATGCAAAGATCTTGGCAGAAAAATGACATTTTAGTAATGAATGTGTTTTTTCCTGCTGTAGAAATCAAGTAACTGGAGATTAAGATACAAGATCTTGAAAAATCTCAGCCTGCTTATATTTATTAAGGAATGTTGGGAATTTATTCAGTAAAGTCTCTGAAGGCTTGCTTTTCACTAAGCAAGGTCGAGTACCTCAGAGCTGTCCATGCTAACTACACGGCTATATGCTTTCCCCACAATGAATTTTGAAAACTAAAACTAAATTTTGAACTTTGATTATATGGGAAAGCTGCACAGCTGAAAGCTTATGGAAATACATCCCTGCCTATTCCCTGTGGATTTTAGAATTTCCATAAAAGTATTAAAAGGACTGTCAGTTTCTGTGAATTCAGCGAGCTTTCCTATCCACAGCCTGCTGAACAGGCTATGAACTACAGCATAAGTATACATGCATCTTGAGTGGGATGTGAGTGGGGAAAACCTGGTCTGAGGGAAGGAAGCGAGGTGGGGGCGTATTTAATAGATGTCTTGACCACTCTTTCAATGAGACAAAGCACTGTGCAATTTTAAAAATGGCTTATGAAAACATGGCAGTGTCAGGAGGAAGAAGACGTTATTTGTAGTAAGCTCCTTTTCACTTCCACACAGAGAAGGCAACTTGGACACAGCTGGGTGAAAAGCCAAGTCCCAATTCCTTTGAGGGCTGGCTTTGCCTGGCACAGCCCCGCTACTGCTCATCACCTGTAGCAGTTACTATGTGGAATTAACTTTCCATCAGCAATAAAAACCTGACAGTTTGTGGGTCATTGCTCCCCTCCTCTGCTGACGATGTATAGCAAGGGGAAATGCAGACAGGAGAGAATATTCTGGGGAATTATCACTAGCGCTGGTCGGTGTACCCATGTGGTGACAGTATCTTACCCAAAAAAGGCTTTTTGGGGTCCTATGAGTAGAGCTCCTCACCCACATGCCATACTCCTTTGCATCCCAGAAAAGGGCAACTAAACCATGCCCTCCCAGAGTTAGGCTCTTCCCTTTGCCAGAGTCTTTCAGCTTCAAGCTGCAGGGCACAGCTAGCGACTATGTGACACTAGAGAAGGATCCCTTCATCAGATCTGCATGACTGTTCAAGCCGAGTGAGTTAAGAAAGAGTACCCTACTCCCTCTCTTGATTAATCCCCTAAGACTTTATCCAAAGCTCCTCTTGAAGACTGGGAAAGTTATTTGGGACCTTGTCCTTTCAGCTGTACTGGCTGGAGCTGGGATGAAGTTAACTCATCATAGCAGCCCACATGGTGCTGTGTTTTGTATTTGTGGCTAAACCAGTGTTGCTAACATACCGGTGTTTTGGCTATTTCTGAGCAGTGTTTGCACAATATCAAGGCTTTCTCCTCCATCTCCCCACCCAAAGTGAGTATTCTGGTCAAGAAGTTTAGAGGGGACATAGCTGGGACAGCTGACCCAAAACTGACTAAAGGGATATCCCATACCATATGATGTCATGCTCAGCAACATAAGATCACAGAAAGGAGGAAGGGATGATGTTCATGCTTATGGCATTTGTCTTCCCAAGCAATTGTTACTTTGCTGAGGCCCTGCTCTCCAAGAAGTAGCTGGACATCTGCCTGCTGATGGGAAGTCATGAATCAATTCCTTTTTCTGCTTTGCTTGTATATGCAGCTTTTGCTTCAGTTATTAAACTGTATTATCACAATTCATGGATCTTCTCTCCTTCCTTCTATTTTCTTTCCACCTCATGGGAGAGGGGAGTGAGTGAGAGGCTGGGTGGGTATTTGGCTGCTGCCCAGGGTCAACCCACTACAGTAGCCAAAAAGCCAGTTCAGCTTGGCACACTGGGAGTGAGCACACTGAGCTGTGGTCTGTATCCTAAACTTTTACATAAGCAACTTCCAGCTTTTCCATCCAAATCCAAAGCTGTATTGCTGAGAGTTTTTTTCGGCAGAACCAGAACTCTGTGCCTTCTTTTCCAGTTGTGGCTAGGAGATGCTGCTTGCAGGGGGGGCATACGTAAAGACTATGTACGTATGGAGACCGCTCCCGGTTCTGATCATGTGCTAGGGGACCCCTACGGCTTTGGGATGTTTTCCACAGAAAGGCAGAAAATTTGGCCAATAAGAAAGCTACTTTACAACCTACTATACCTCTGGATGTATACCAAGTAAGCCAATTGTCTCACTACAGGTAACAGCTCAGGAGTGACCTAATATCATATGGACTATGAGGGGGGATGAGGCTCTGAAACCAAACTGGGAGCAAATCACCATGATTTAGTGATACATACACTCTAATAGTATCTTCTATTTGGAATATCTGCTTCTGTAAATGACCTACAAATTTTATGTTATGGTATCTCTACTTTAATTAGTATCATTACTGTATCAAATTTTAGTGCCAACAGAAAAAAATGCTTGACGTTTGTTGTTCTCTGGGCAGCACTTCAGGCTGGAAAATGGTGTAAGAATTGTGCTGAGCCAATAAAGGATACAGAAATAACAAAATAAATAATAATAAAAAAGCCCTGCCAGTCTGAATTTAGCAGAACTCCTTGATCAACTATAGTCATCAACGTATATATTAATTTCAGGTTTTGAAGACTTTATTCAGAAATTGGTCGCTATATGGAAGGACAGTTGACTAGAACTTTTAATTCAGCTGCTGATTTTCAAACTTGTAGGAAAATGTAAAATTGTTACAAATGAAGAATTAAGTCCTATTACTATTGTTTACTGGTGAGAAAATAATTATTTCAATAGCTACATGAAAAAAATAGGCCAAGGAGAACTGAATGTTGAAACAGCCCGTACAAGCTGTTCCCACTACTATGGCTAGTAGGGTTGTGGGTGAAACAAGCTGCTGCAGGGATGCTCTAGAAGCAGATTCCCAAGGGTACCTCTAGCTAGAGTAGTTTTCCTTTAGGTTTTTGCAATTGCACTATTTTCCTCTGATATCTTGTGCTGCTGTCAAGATTTGGGTGGCTCTAACAGTCATGTGAGCAGGAAGGAGTCCATACACCGGCATCCTCTAACAGGGGATCTGCTCCTTTTCAACATGCAGGGTCAGCTGTGTAAAAATGTTAGTGTATTAACAATTCGTTTTGAGATATCAAACTGATACATAACAGATCCTTAGAAGCTAGTTAGAGACTGTTATTACGAGAGAGTATTTGTTTTATTGTGATGCCATAACTAATACTTTAGCAGAACATATCTGTTCTCTAGGATATACTTTACACTACAAAGTACACTTTACCTTAGTAGAAATGAAGCATCTGGTTCACACATCACACACACCCCTTGTTATTTTGGAATATGTTTATGTCATTTTTAGAGATGTTGTTTTCCAAAATGGAAATTTAAGCAAAAAAAAAAAAAAAATTCTAAAAATCGAATTAGGAAAAATAAATATATATACATTATCTTATACCTGAATACAAGAAAGTAGTGTAAAAGTTTGTTGGAGAAGTTCTAGTCAAACCAAACTGTGTAAATATGACATCATTATACACAGTTTGTTTTGTTTTTTGTTTTTGTTTTTGTTTTTTTTTTTAAAAACCCCTTACCTTTCCTCTTGAAATGCAAAGAAGTAATTATTTGGGTACTCCATCTGAAGTGAGCTTGAAGTTGAGGAACTGAACAGAAATTTACCTGTGATTCCTGACCCATGGCTTTAACACCTTGCATGCAAGGATGTGATGGCTCTCCTGTGCTCGCAGTATCCCTCCTGCTGGTGACCAGGTGAGAGAAGAGAAACCAGCCAAGCTGAATGCGGAGGGAGTGACTGTTCCAGATCCATTGCACAAGCAAACTTTCAAGGAGGGTTTGGGATGAGACTGGGAATAATGACCTGGTCAGGGAAACTGAAACTGGGAAAAAAACCAAAGGTGTGGGAGGATGGGAATAAAGTAGAAAAGAGCTAGAAAGAGGTGAGAGCCTAGAATAAGCAGTAAGTGGCCAATGTATGCTCACACCAAAGGACAAAAGTGCGGAAAGGTGAAAGATTGAACAGGACTTAAGATCTCTGACCAGTATAACTCCACTCTGTCAAAACAGGTGTGAAGTCCACTGGTAATCCTGTCTCTTCAGCGGTTAAGTCAAAACAAGAGGGCAACTACTCTTTTTCTTGCCAGTCACTCTTTTGGGACAATTAAAAGGGGCTTCTGAAAAAATCCTAAAATTTCAAATGTCTTATCATACAAGTAACTCATGAGACATCACTGTTCAGATACTAGAAAAGAAATTTCACAGTGAACCTCATTAAGCAGTGGAACAGCTTGTCAAGGGAGATGGTGACATTAAAGATAGCCCGAGACTTGTCTGGACTTGAGCAACCTGTTTTAGCTTCAGCATTGCACTTGCTTGGAACAGAAGGCTGGATGGAAGACTGGCAGAAGTCTCTTCCGATCTATATCTTTCTGTGAATCTGATATGGATTTTCCAGGGGAGGTTCCAGTTTCTTTTGGAAGAGAAGAAAATCTAAAACTTGCACACACCATGATCAAGCAGGCAAAAGTTTATCTTAAACCTGGCATTTCTTACCTCCACAACCTTGATCTGATAGCTTCCAGTGAGAATTCTTTTAGACCCTTTTCAGGCGTAGCCCTGTGCTTCAGGCACATGATCTGTGCCTTATTGAGGTGATGGGCTGATGTGGGGCTGTGCAGCAGGGAAGGCAGCCTTGTTAAGACCATGTTCTGATTCACTGCCCCTACTGAAGTCAGTGAAGAAAGCTTTGTAGGAAGAAAAGAATTTTAATTCATGCAATCCACTGTAGGCCTAGGGAACTAGAGGTTATCCCTGCCTGTGTCACCGAGCTCAACAGACTGCCTCATCAGGGTAAATGACAAATGTTTTCCTAGTTTTACATGTGTATAGCTTCCCATCCAGGAGCTATTTTGTGTAAGTGCTGGGCACAAGACAACAAGGCAAATGCATGAAAGAGCTTTTATACAAGCAGAGATTAAGTGCATCTAGGATCTTTCAACTTAGACAAGAAATAATTGAGGGAGGCAATATGAAAAGGTCTGTAAAGTCATGACTGCCCTGAAAAAGGTGAATAGGGAATAATGCACTATTTCTTACAAGAACTACAGGAATCATCAAAAGAAATTACCAAGCTGCAGATCAGAAGCAAACAAAGGAATTTTTCCACAGAAAGTGTAATTAAACTATAGAATCCATTGCCCCAGAATGCCATACATGTAAAAAATATTATTAATTCATAAAAGTGATTAGACAAATCTACAGAATATCATCCATCAAAGGTTATTACAATGGAAAAGACAGATAAAACCTTTGACTTGGGAAGTCCCTCGAAGAAGTGACTTCCATGAGGACATCCATTTTGCCTGTTGACACAAGTGCACCCACACTAAGTTTCTTCATCCATTCACAAGCAACTACATAAACAGTCTGGGCAGATAACAAATGGCATGTTCCTAACAAACAGCAATGTTATCCCCTTTGACCAGATGCAAAGATAGGTACTATGATTTAAGTGCCCATTTGCATTACACAAAGGATGTGATGTTGCAAAACACACTCACTCTATTGCCATGAATCCAGTCATACTGAAACCCAAGCTTTGGGATCCTGGAATTGAGACAGTTATGATGTAAAAAAAAATATGCATGAGGAAATGTGTGATCAAAATAGAAGTACCGGGTTTGAGAGACAGAATTTGCCATCACATCCAAAGAGTTTCCTACTTTTTCTTTTACTGGAGTTACAATTTATGTTTGGCTTTTTTATTTATAGTGCCTTAACTGAAGGATAATTAATTGTGTGTTTTGTTTTCCCATAACAAGTGATATTCCTAGCATTTGGCAGAACGCTATTACTCTGTACAAGCTCCCTTCTTATTCTTTTCCCCCAAACTTTTAATTCTGATGCCAATGTATGCGAAATACATTTTTGTCTTCACACTTGGAATGGTAACTGTCAGTTTTACTGAGAGTTTTCTATTACTGCTTTAGGCAAAGATTTACTGGCATTGCAAAGAAGCAATTAAAATGCCTTCCCCTATCTTTACCTCTTATGTTTTGCAGGGGAGACAAGCATTCTTTTGGCTGAGCAACCACAGTTTTCCACCTATGCAAAAGCCTTTGCAACTTTTGATACATTAAAGATTACAAATTCCCATACTTGTCATAACTGACTTTGTGTTTTGATAGATCATTGGGTGCTCTTGCTGCTACTTTGAGCCATTGCATTGCACTGCCTTCCCTGTTCAACAACAACATTCCTCTTGAAGTTCCTCAGAGACAGCTGGGCCATGGGAATTTATGAAAGCAGAATGACGGAGACCTAACAGCTGCAGAAAGGATCTGGGGGGAGTCCATGTCTCTTCTCTGAAGTATAAAGACTGCTTTTAAAAGGGGGTGGGACTGTGGGTAGATGCCCAACCTCCCTCTTGTTAAAAGGTAATGTGAATGGAGCACCTGACAGAAACAAAAATTAATTCCAGAAGGTGCCTTTTTACATCTCTAGTCTCATATATCTTCTTGTATGTCTAGTCCTAGATGCCAAAAGGGCTCTTCTCTGGCACTGACAGTTAAAAAGCTGGCTGTGGTAACACGTTAGAGACATCCCCCCTACACAGTGCTAGTTCAGATCTATAGCAGACCAGGCACAGTAATCAGCACATCTTATTGTGCTGCTGAGTACAGTGCTGCCTCTCCTGCCATCCATTGCTTCCTGGCAAACCCCTCCAAGTGCCAGTGCCTCCAGAGAATCTGTTGGATGGTGCAATTTCACTAATTTCTCAGGTTCACTGGCAAACAGATAGCCCTGTCTAAAGCTGTGTAGGAAAATTTTTTTCTTCTCTTCACTGGAGCAAAGGTGACATATTCTGAAGAACTTCAGGCAGTTGTTGGACAAGCAGCATTCAGAATAGCCAAAAACTGATGATACTGGGGTTCTCATGCAGGGCAGGCAAGACTGTTGAAGAATCAAGAATGGTGCCTCATTCTGGCATGGATATGAACCCAGGCATTAGTCTACAGGCTGTTCTCTGAAGAGTGTTTCTCATGCTAGCTCTGGATATATTGCATTTTCTATATTTAATTAACCCGTAATTAAGACAGGCAGTAAACGAGAGAATAATGTTAAGATGCAGGAATGAGAGACAAACTAGCTCCTTCATGCCATGTTAAATACAATTGAAGACAGATACTCTTCTTGGTAGGCTGTAGCCTAGGCAGCAAGCTGTTGGTTGTACGACATTTTCTATGATTCTGTGAATTTACAGAATCTAAAAGAGACTGAAATGTGATTCTGTGGCCTGTGAGCAGAGGCTCTCATGTCAGAAGAAAATGACTTGGATTTCAGTTTCTTATTCAATGAGTACTTGATGTAAAATGATTTAAAGAATACTTAAACTGCTATCAGAGCAGCTATTTGAATCCAAGTGAACAATCTAACCAATTAGAGTAGTTGCTGTTCTCTGTAGACTGACACTAAATTTATTAAACCATCTTTGGATGTGATCAGAACTCCTCCCATAACACTGCTGTTCTCCCTTTAACATGACAGGTGTGTGAATGTAATTCTTCCTCCGGGAAGGTTGATAAAAAGGAAAAGCTCAAAATCCCGATTTCAGTGCCGTGTTAAAGAGTTTGTTCTCTGCACTTTAGGAGGTGATTTTGAGAGCCACTTCTTAAATTATGCTAGTTCCTGGAGCCTACAGAGTAGTTTTGGAGAAAATCTCCTCAGGAAGGGCACTGATTGGGACATAGATTTCCCCCAACGTGAATGAGTCCTTTGGACCATTGTGAGTTAGACTCAAACAATGATTAAACCTGACTGTCAAAATATTGTGGAAAGTTAGGATGAGGCTAATGAAGAAGTTCAGATATCTCAGTAGTTCAGCCTATTGTCCTGTAGACAACAGGTTTCCCGGAGAATTTGTCAGAACTGTGCTTAACTGCTTATGTCACACATTTCCAGAAGCTAATTCCCCATTAATCAGAGAAAAAAAGGCAATCAAAAGAGCTGTTAGAGAAGAACAAAAATAACTACAGCATCAAGCACAGAAAAGCTGCATGGCTCTGAGAAATAACTCTGTCCCTGGAGCTCCAGAGCTGTCAGAAAATAAACTAAATTAGAACTTTGGTAGTGTGAGAAAACAAAATTATGTGCCATTTTGAGAGATTTTTTGTTAAGTGACTAAGCTGCCTTCCATCATTATTTTCTCTATCTAAACCAACAAAAGCAGTGTGTAGAGCCCCAAATACTGCCTTAGTACTTAGTTTTTAGTAAAGTTAATACTATGGACCATATGTTTGATCCAATTGTAACACCTGATTACAGGAAGTTCACAGATCAATAAAATGATTTTATGTTTCAAAGCCACAAGCAAAAAAAAAATTCTCTAACAAACATTTTGCTTTGGGAGTAATACATCAAGATACCATCTTTCTTTGCAGAAATAAATTAATACAGACAGATATGTTCTGTTTTATTGGGAATAACTACTTATAGCTCATTTTGTAATTCTGTGGAACATTGTCTGAGGAGCAATTTATATACAAGTATGAAATATATGAAGTAGAAAAACACAATGTAAAATGCAAGAGCTTTCAAGATAACTTAGGCATCAGCTCTTCCCTTTTGCTTGATGATTAAAAATAAAGGAAATGTTAATAGACAATCTACAGTCTGCTCTGTCATGTGGGTTTAAAACAATCTGTTCCTAAAGGGATCTAAAGCTACTGAAATCAACATCACTGAAATTGTAAAGGCAGCAACCCATATCATGACAGAGCAGGTAAAACTGCTGAATGTTTTGCATTAGGTATATTGTTTTATGGCAAACTATTTTGTTAGAGAAAATGAGGATGGGCTGACCTTTTTAAAAGATTCTTTGGTCACTGTTGCTCACCTCTCAGCAATTGTGCACTTACTCTATCGAAAAGTAAGATCTTGTCTATTTTTCTCAGGCATCCTGGAAACTAACAAGGATATTTAAAGCTACCAACCCCTGCTGAAATGAAAAAAAAACCCCAAACTCTTGTGCCGTTCTTGTTGGGATAACAACTGCTAATGAATCTAGTCAAAGCAGATACAAATATATCACATTAGTATGCCATACTTATTTAATAGAGGTTGTAGAGAAAATGTACACTGTAGTGACCCATGCCAGCACTTCCTTAAGGGCTTCTGACTATTCTCCAAAAATGAATTAACTAACGTGGAAGGATAAAGACTTCAAAGTGAGACTTTTTGCTTAATGCCAAATTGGTCTTTTAGGTTTTCTCTAATCACGAGGATTCCAGTTTTATTTCCCTTCATCTCCAGCTACTCAGCATTCATTCCTAGGTTCTACAAATTCTGCAATAAATAATGAAAAAAAAAGTACAGATGCAGCTTGTATGAAACATAGTGATAAAAAAGTAAGTTCCACCATAAAACACAATAAAGAGAGACTCACTGACACCTTTGAAAAATGTTTGTTGCAATGGAGAGTGACAACAATTGTTTCAGTGCTTGTGTCCTAGTTATCAGAAGTGGCCATGACTTGTTTTATCTATTTAACCAGAGGCACAGTCCAGACGTAAAAAGTCAGACAGGCTTATTATAACCAGTAAGACAACGTGATAGCACAGAATCATAGCCCCTTTAGCCAATCTTTTTGATTGGGTGGGTTTGGCTGTAGGAAAACCTGTAAAGAATACCAAATCACAGAATAATTACTGAAGTGTAAGTAAATGTGTACCATTGCTTTTCTCCCAAGCTGCTTGTCTTCTCATCTCATTCCATGTTTGGGACACAGGTGTTTTCTTAACCCACCAGATCTAGTTTTCAGGGGATAAGCAGTATTGAGTCTAGTGAAAGGGTTTGTGGCCAAAATCCTGCAGTGAATACACAGAATCATAGAAGGATGCAGGACTGAAGGTAACTCCAGACATCTCTAGTCCAGCCCCTGCTCCAGGCAGGACTGACTTCAAAGCTAGGTCAAGCTGCTCAGGAGTTTATCCAAGCATCTTTTGAAAATCTCCAAGGATGGAGATTTCCCATCCTGTCTGGGCAACCTGTGTCAGTGCTCAGACACTCTTGTGGGGGTGAATCTTTTTCTTCTGTTGACTTTGAATTTTGCTTGTTCCAGCCCATGGGTATTGTCTCCCCTCCTTTCTTTGTGTACTTTGAGAAGCATCTGTTTTCTCTATAATACCCCCTTGGGTAGAAGAACACAGCAATTGCATTGCGTTGAGCTTTCTCTTTAAGCTAAACAGATGAATTCCCAGCTTCTCACTGTATGCCATGTGCTCCAGCTGCTCAACCATCTCAGTGGCCCCCTACTAAACTCACTACAGTTCTATTGTGCTGCAAAGTCCATAGCAGCCATCGTCTTTTGATCTATTCTCGCTTCTTCCACTACTCAGCTGTGTAATTCTGAGAAGACCAAACCACAATTATTTTTCCTTTTCTCTTTCCACTTTGTTAACTATGTCCCTTTGGGATATGAATGCTTAGAAGTAGGAATTGCTTTTACCACTTGGATGTACAGTTCCAAATATATCAGGATTCTGATCTCTGTTGGCTTCTGGGCATTGCTACAATAGAAAAAGCAATAATACTTATCCACAGCAATCACACATGAAAAAAATAATGGAACAGAACAAAAAGAGAAAATCTTAATCATAAAAAACCCCCAAAAATCTAAAGTATGAAATGAGGAATGATGACTTTTTTACTGTGCCCAGATTGTTTCTTTCACAGAGCAAAAGCAGAAGTTAGCAGAAGTGGGAATAACCACCTTATTTCCCCCCTCATTTTTGCTTTACTGCCTGGAGCTGCCATCCTTGTATCTTCCACAGTCACAGGACAAGTATGTAGATCTTGGGAATCGCGTCTCCCATTTCTTTTACACTGGAGTGCTCTCTGCAGGATGGGTTTCGCCAGTGTCTTTCCCTGGGTTTATGCCAATTGATCTTGATTGAAATGTTGGAGTTGTGTTGTCATAAGTATAATGGGCAAAGACAGAATCAGGCTGTAGATGTGATGTTCTTTCAGAAGGTCCCCTGGAATGTTAGATTATTATTTTTTTTCCATTGTGAAAAATAGGCTGTTTCCTTTTTTAGTTTCCTCACTGAATGTAAAATAAACCCAACAATTCTTAAGTCCAGAAAGGAGAGCTGTGTAGTTATTAGTGTTCTTGTTACACCAGCGATATTGATGATCTCATTCGTGTAAACAGGTAGACAACTGAAGAATGCAATAAGTCATTAAGTGACAGTTAATGTTCTTTATTATACTGTTCAAATTTTATTACTTAATAAAACTTGACCTACCTTACTAGTCATTTAGATTTTGACGTAAGGACAGTTTTTTCTGCTTTCTGAGCAGACAAGGCAGAATTTGTGTACATTAAGAACTCAGAGTACAGTGGATCGGAAAATTGTTAGGTGTTATAGAACTCTCCCCCCCCCCCCCCCCCCCCCATTTTTCCCCCCAAAACTTTCTTTTGTTCCAAAGTGTTAAAGGAATTTTTTCCCGTTTCCCATTTCTAAATTAAGCTTTGGAAGCATATTCTGTTGTTTATTTCCCAGGTTTGGAGGTTTTAAAATAAAAATTATTGGGAAAGAATAATCTGTGAAAGTGTACATGAATAGCCCTTCAAAGTGACTGCTGATAGAAAAAGTTTTGTTCGCTTTCATTTTTCCCTCTATTCCATAGATAAAGGGATCAGACAGACTCAATGACTAAGGTTATAGAAGCAATTAAACGCTCATCCTCCAGGTTACAGTTCAAAGTATTAAGCCCAAGTTCTTTTCTCCTTTCATAGAACTAACATATATTTAAACCAGTAGATTAAAATACATGGAAAAATAATGGGAGTCCTGGAACAAAATTTCAGATCAAATTACTAAAACCAAACACAGAACACAAACAGAAAATCTCTTGCAATCAAATTTATTTGGTGTTAAGACTCTCTTAGATGAATTCAGATAATGTGAATCAACTTTTGCCTATTTTAAATGACACAGTTCTATGTAATAGGGCAAACATGATTTATGGTGTTTCTAGGTTGTCTGTCTTCCCCACAGCATGACTTGACCCCAAAAGTACAGATTCTTGACATTCCTTGTTTGCCTGGATAAAACCTTGCAGCTTTTCTCTCAAGAAACAAAAGAAATAAAATCAGTCAGAAGGTGGGGGTTTTTTTGTTTCTTTTTTTTTTTTTTTTGTTTCTTTTTTTTTTCCTGGGAATTATCTAGATTGGTCTAAACAAATTCCATTAACATACAGCACTCCCTCTTAAAGCTACAAGTTTTAAGGCTTTTTTGTTTTGCATATTACAGAGTTGGCTCTTTCATGAAAATGACTAGCTCCATGGAAACATCAGGTCAGTGCTTAGTGATAGCCAAAATCCATGGTGAGTGTTAGGAAATTATTAGGAAAACAACAGACAATAAAATATGCTGTTATGCCACTGCCATGCAGTTCTACAACTGTTTCTTGCCAACTTACTCTTCTACTCCTTCACTGCAAAAGGCTATAGCAGGGTTGGAAAACATATGGACAAGGGCAACAGTGGGAATAAAAGGTATGGAAAGCCTCTGTATAAGAACAACTAGACAAGGACTTTTCAATTTAGGATGGAGATGACTGAGGCCATGGAAAAGGTACTTAAAAAGCCTACAGAATCAAAACAGCCTGGGGACAGAGAGGATGCAGATCACCACTACAAAAAAACCTCCTAGGAGGCATCAAATAAGGCGAGTAGGTAGCACATTCAAACAAACCAAAGAAGGGGGTTCTTCCACAGTGTTGAGCTATAAAACTCCTTGCAAACTGTTGGCGAGAGCTAACTGTTTGCAGGGCTTTGAATGGAGATGAGATCGTGTGAGAGAGAGAAATCCACAGAGTGGTAAAGTACGGAGAAGTCACTTCCAAACTGAGAAGTCCCTAAGGTGTAAATCTTTGATGGTGGAAGAATATCTGGGGCACTTATCACTGCATGTTTTCTTTATTCCTATATTCTTTCTCTTTGTATTTGAGCAGGAGATAGGGAAGGCCACCCAGGCCTGTGCAGTGTTGGCCAAATAACTGCACTTTCTGCATGAACATTCATGACCTTCAATCTTGCCTCACACCTGTCAAAAATGGTTTCTCTCTGCCTTCTTCCAGGCATTGCAAGGGCAAACTTTTAGCTCTGGGCAAGCTCACCAGATATTGACTTTCCCTGGATTGTGCGTTACTCACTGCTTTGTACCAGCCACCCAGTCTCTTTCTGCATATTGAATGTAAAGCAGCCCGAATTCATCCTCTTGCTCTAAACATTGCTTAGAAGCGAAGTCAGAGCTTCTTTTCACCTGTCCCAACTCTACCATTGCTATCTGCCTGTACTGCACATCTGACTTAGCAGGGCTGATTGGACCTTAAGGCACCTTAGCAGGCTGCTGCAGATACTGCAGATGGTTGGGAAGCAGATAAAGGCAAAGGCAAAGGGGGTGAAGGACATTTATTGCAATCATGCCCATTGCGTGTGGTCTTGCTGAGCTCAAATGGATTCTTACTGATTGGTGGTGGGTTCTCCGAAGTGAATGTGCTGGTGCCAGTGTGTGCATTCCCCATGCCAAGCATGAATGCTTTTTTAGGCCCCTGTGCACCCTGGCAAGAGCAGCAACCATAGCTAATCTGCCTTCCCAGGCCAACACCATAGATACAAACTGGCATTCTAGATTTTTGTCATTAATATGACACAAAGGCTGAACTCATGGTGACAAGTCCCTCCCTCCACCTGGAGTCACAGAATCATAGATTTATAGACTAATATTGGTTGGGAGGCACCTCTGGAAGCTGTCTTGTCAAACCTGACATTCCACATCTTCCTGAAAGAAAAGCCTTTGAACTACAGCAGCAGTTAGTGTTTTCCATCTTGGAGTTAGGCTCCAAGGTCTCCTCAATCTCCTTGGCATTTCTTGCCAGCTAAGGAAACACGTCTGGCTTAGTGTTTTGGCTTCTGTTAAGGTTTCTGAGGTGCATAATGCTGCCCACACATTATATGGCTAAGCTGGTATCTAATTCAGGTTTCAGAAGTTCCTTAGATGGTATGGCACCCAAAGAGTTCCTGTTATAAGGAGGTTAAGGAGTCGATTGCAAAATGGTGAATGCAAAGTCATAATACCCACATGAAGACAGGATCCCTTCCAAGCAGAAAGGGCTGTTGAATCATTTGAGCACAACAATATTTATAACTATGGAAGGAATAATATGTTTATCTGAATACCAATCCAATAATAGGAAACCAGAAAGAATCCTCTCTGGTTTCTTTATAAGAAAAATACAAGAGCTATTTATTTAATAAATTTATTTTAAACAGATCAATAGGTCACATCCTACGTGATCTAATAGTGATCTTCATACAATATAGATTTTATTAGTCATCATGTATTTTCTAAAAAGAATTTTGCACCATAATGAATTATTTCTATCTTCTTGTTTTCCATGTTATATTTTTACCTTCTTTCTGATGGTTCATCTGGTGAAATTTAAACTTTTAAGTACATGTTATTTCAAATTAACTTTACCAATGACTAATTCAATGTCATTTGCACTTTTCTACAGCATTGAACTAGACTGAAAAAAAGAGATTTAAATATAGATCATCTAATTAATTTCTGCCCCCATGTGTCTTGTGTGAGGTGATATATTACATGAAGGAAGGATGCGGATGGAGAGTTGGTGATATTAATCTACAACAGATGTGCTTTGGTTCTAGTACATATGGAAAGACCAGTCCTAACTTCCTCAGGCAGTACTGAGTCCCAATTTTGTTCAGTATTTAGCACACTGAGTGAAAGAACGAGACTGCAATCCGAGATAAGATAGAATTCCACAAGTGTAGTGACAAAAGCAGTATGAAAAGGGGGAGTGAGTTGACCAGTACCATAAACTTGTATTTTCAAAAGTCATTATGGCTCTAGAAGTAAAAGCATACAGGATTTAATCTTACAAGAAAATAATAATGCGCAATCTTTGCTGGTGACTTTTGCCAGCCAGCTGGTGATCCCCATTGGGAAGAATCCTTACTGGAACATGAGAACAGAACAGAAACATGTCCTGTCTGTCATTGTAGGGTTAAGAAAGAATTGAGTTTAAAAGTCTCTGGTTCTTTCCAAAGGACTGAGTTTTAAGTCTTAATGACTGAGCATATATAAAAAGATAAACACAGCATAATTGGTTTTTGAGAATGGCAAGGAGCTTAGCTATTCATATTACAGCAAGGTTTGCTTATGTCTTACTGACCAGAGATTTTCCCTTCAAATTTGTTTTTTTTCCAGGAGAATGTATGTACATTTTCAAGGCATTATTTGCTAAATTAGCCTGTTACTGGTATTTTATTATATTTTGTCTCAACTCAGCACCTGCAAGTCTGCAGATTCCCTGGGACACCAGACTTACGCAGCAAACAGCTACATGCCACAAAGTACAGATTTATTTATTTATTTTAAAATATTAAATGTATTGCAAAAAAAGCTTACAAAATGAAAGCCTACACTGAACTAGAATTAGAAGATGCTGATTCTTAGCCACTTGTCACTCTGTCAGTTCTGATATATTGGTACTCTATTGGAGAGGAAGTTCTCCAAAGAAAACTGGCCAGTAGATTCCATTCTGTTAATAACATTTAGCAGAAGATATTACAATAAGTTAAGTTTGCTATAACATTGGAAACTTATCCATAATGTTATTATTTGAAAAATACATATATATTTTCACACATTGATACTAGTAAGTTTCATGAATGATCATTTATATGTTCCTTTTATCTACTCTGTTTAATTACTGAATGGTTTCAGGGCAAACGATTTCCTGGAATTCTCTGTTTTTATGGTACAGAAATAAAAGTATTAGATATTTCACAGCCTGTCTATGTTCAGGTGTGAAGGATGAAAATGGTTTGTAGAGAGGGCAGTTATCCCACAGAAAAAGCATGTTGGATTTAGTTTTGCTGGAAACTGAACAATTTTACATTCTTAGTTTTACATTCACTTGTCACATTTGTTGTGCTGAGAGAAGATGGTCTAACGGCTCACTTCAGCTAAGCATGTTTGTTATTGCGGATGTACTACTTTCATTTTTCTTGTTGTTATGACATATTGTTTCTTTTCCATTTTTACACATTTCCACCACATAGCATAGACGGGAAGTAAAATCATTAGCTTGAATGCCTAGGGATCTGCACTTGAGAATGGCAGCAGACTCCAGCATCCTTGACATGCTCGAGGGCAGGACTACCATTCAGAAGGACCTTGACAAGGTACAGGGAGGGGCTGGCCCGAATCTTATGAGTTTCAACAAGCCCTGTACCTGGAAAGGAGGAACCACTTGCACCAATACAGGCTGGTGAGGTTCTGGCTGAGGAGCAGCTTTGCTGGAATGGGTGTCTTGTTTACAGCAAACTGAATATCAGCTCGCAGTGTGCTCTGGCAGCCAAGCAGCAGGCCAGCTGTACCATGGAGTGTATTAATAGGAGTATACATATCAGATTGAGGAAAATTACTTTCTCCTTCTACTCAGCATTCATTAGACTGCATCTCAAATGCTGCACCCAGTTTTGGGCACACTAATGCAAGAAGGGCTTTGATAAGCTAGAACATATTCTGCAGAGGGCCATTGGGACAGCCAAGGGGCTGGAGCACCTACCTGGGAGAGGCTGAGGCTGAGAGAACCCAACTTGCTGAGCCTGGAGAAAAGAAGGCTTTGGGTGGGACACACACCTAATAGCAGCCTTCTAAAACCTACGAGGAGGTCATCAAGAAGATGGTAGCCAGCTTTCCACAGTGATGTGAGCCAGCAGGACAAGAGACGAGTGTAAGCTGAAACAACAGAGGCTCAGACTGGGTATGGGGAGATATTTTTCCACGATGAAGACAGTCAAGCAGTGGATCAGGTTGCACGGAGAGGTTGTGCAGTCTTCATCTTTGGACATTTTCAAGGCCAGCCTGGCTAAAGCCTTAAATAAACTCGTAGCTGACCCTTTTTTGAGTAGAAGGTTAGACTGGATGACCTCCCAACGTCACTCCTGGCCAGAATATTCCTATCATTCTATGATCAACCTAGAAACCTTCCTGAATTTGCAAAAGTGCAAAGAAGAAATTCTAATACTAGCACTGTTCTAAATATGGCTATTAACACTATGCAAATAAGTAATTTCCTTTGGCACAAAGACTTCCACTGTATAATTACCTTCAGAGACTATGTACCTCGTTGGATCTACATTAAACAAATTATATTCAGTATTTTCTCCACATGCATTCAGTAACAGCACTGCAAAAACTATAACAAAGAATTTCTGTGAATCTATTTTTACAAACTACTGTGGCTTCAGTTCTCCCGGAATGGTCCACATTTTTAAATTATATTTGGCAGAGAAAGAAAATTGGATTTGTATTTACAGGTATTCTGGAGGAAATGAAATGTGTTTTTCAGTTCAGCATCTACTACTTAATGACAGAACAACAAAGTCAAAAGTTCTTCTTTTGAGAGAGAGACAGAGAGAGGATTTAAACATACATGTTTCTCTAAAAAATATTCCCTACCTAGTTCACATAAGGATGGGGTACACTAGGGTAAGGAGAAGGCAGTACTTTCAGTCTCATACTAAGCAATCCTACTTGAAATAACAAACTTGAGTTTTTATTCATTAAATACATGCGAGAAAGATAAAAAAGTGATAAACCTGTTGGTTATGGTATTAATTTATAAGAATGGACATGCAGACATCAGTACTTTTTCCAGAGATGATGTTTTATACAAAGTGGATCAGGTTCATCAAAGGAAATTGGTAGCACCTTTCTTCCCCAGAATAAAATGTAAGCCATTAAAACACCCTTCAAGGAGACTGAAGAAATAAAAGCATGTACTTTGAAGAAATCATGAAAATGGAAGGTGTGTCTCCAAATTAATGCTTTAATTCCTGATTTGCCAGCAGACACCACCTCCTCTGTTTTGGGTTCTTCTGGTTTTGTGCTTCACTTACAATTTTTCTTATTAGAGCCTCTCAGCTGTTTTTTCTCCCATTAGCTTATGCCAAAGACTGAAAGCCTGCGGCTGGGCAGGGAGGACATATATGGCTGTTGAAGGAAAGATCTGGCCTAAGTCACTTAGCCTAAGATCCAAAGGAACAGCACATGTTTCAACAGGAACCAGACTTGCCTGACACCCGAATCAGTACCAGCATCAAGGAGCAGGAGCAGCACCGTTTTAGCAATGTTTAGAGTGACTGGCAATGTTTGTGCATCCTTATTCTGTGTATCTGAGTGCTGAGAACAAAGCTTACTGTGCTACTGGTATGTATATATGTGTACTGGACTCCTCCAAAGGTTCCTTAAGGGGTCATTTTAGGTCAATGAAGGTTTGTACTTGAATGGATGAAAGCATTGTAGAAGGCTCTTTGCCGAAGAATCTGGATGGACTATAAAAAGGCTTGGATCTAGTGGGAAATAACCTTTTGTCCCTATTCCCAAGCACATGTACATCACTCTAGTGTTAAACTGGCAATGGTGTCCCTAGCCAGCCTCCACTCCGCCTCCTGCTGCCACATGGTCTCTCATAGTCATCACATCTGGTCAGAATAACACAATGTATTTTATATGTGTTTCCCCACATTTCTGTGTAACTTAGTAAATAGCGTGAGGCTAACTTAGAAAATGCTAAAGAGTAAGCACTATTGCAAACTAACCCAGGGATTAACTCAGCCAAAAATACCAACCCTCAGCATCTCCCAAAAATGCAAAACCTAAGTGTATGACAAAATTTTACCTTTAATTGAACACCATGCTTTACCTTGTATTATCTTCTAACACAGAAGAACTCTTGTGGAGCACTAGCTATGCTGGGAAGAAGAAGCCTTGAATATTTCAAGCAAAATCACAGGTGTTTCATAAAAGGCAGCAATCAACCTTAAATGTGATTCTGGACAGCCTAGTTTAGCAGTTTTCTGAGATCACAAAATTGCTTGGAATTAAGCAGGTTTGGTTTGTTCACACAGCTCAAAATTTGCTATATTTCACACATAGCTGTATGCTGTATCTTCCAATCATCCATCAGCTACACAGATGTGTGAATAAACATACATATATACGTGCATATCTTTTCTACATCATGTGACAGAAGATGAATGTGTCCCATATTTGTCCTAAGCCTAAGTTATTTATCTGCATCCTGATAATTTAATTTATCTCTTGGAGTTATGTGTAACCATTATTTCTAAGCTCCAATGCAATCCCCACATAGAATAAGAAAATAAAAATGTACAAATAAACCCCAGCTAATTTCTAAAACATGAGCTTAGACTAACTTAAAGCACATGAGATTGGAAAAAAATTTCCACTTCTAAGGCAGAACTTCAATTTGCCGATATGGTTTTGTTTAACTTTATTCTCAATCATAAATCTATTTCAGTAAAATCTCATATTTGAACACCCTCTATTAAAATGCAGGTTTTTTTATGAGACATTTCCTCACACACAAAGCTGTGATGCTCTTTTAGAGTAACAGAAAATCTGGACAAGATGATCAGGCATTGACACAGTTGTGGCCACATATGGCTGTAACTTGCAGGTATGAGTGATACCATATTCTTGTATTAGTTAGAAATGTAAGTGCATGGTGGGTTGACCCTAACCAGCAGCTAAGCCACCAGCCGGTTGCTTGCTCACACCCCGCCAATGGGATGGAAGAGAAGAACTTGCAGGTTTAGATAAAGAATTTAATAAGCGAAGGAAAAAGAAGAAGACAAGTGCTGCAAAGGCAATCACTCACCGCCTCTCACCACCACATCTGTGCCCAGCCACTCTCTGATGGAGGCTACTTTGGGAAAACCCTCCCCCTGCCTCCTCGCCAAGTTTTATTGCTGAGCACAAGGTTATATAGTATTAAATATCTCTTTGGTCAGCTGAGGTCAGGTGTCTTGGCAGTGTCCCCTCCAAAACTTTTGCCTAACTCCAGCACCCCAGCCTACTCACAGTGTGAGAAACAGAGCAAGTGTTGATGCTGTGCAAGTACTGCTCAGCAACTGCTAAAGCATCAGTGTGTTATCCACACTATTTTGGACACGAATCCAAAACACAGCACCATATGGGCTGCTATGAAGAAATTTAACTCCATCTCTGACAGACCCAATACAATGCAAACAGAGCAGAATCCCATTAAATTCTTGGTATCCTATAGGATAAAATGTTGATCGTTATCAGGCTACAAATACATACTTAGAGTGATTTGGGCTAGATCCTTCAAACATATGGGACAAACTCATCAGTTCTGAGGAGGCCAACATATGTGGCCAGCTATTTTAACAAAAAATATTCCAGGATGTTCCAGAACAAGAGATGATTTCCATGGAGAAACTGTCCTGACAGAAGGATCTTCAGTCATGCTGAAACAGAGAAAAGTGTTTAAGAAATGAAACCAAAAATTAAATACATAGACATTTTCAGAAGCTCTATGTAAAATGTTTGCCATAATACATAAAGTAAAACAATTAGTATCTTACACAATCTATACTTAAACCAGTTTCACAAAACATCCCTTAAAGCGGGAAGAAACTATAGATTTTATGTAAATAAAAATCAGCCCTCAGTACATGAGCAATAACTGTGAATGCTCACTGGAGAATTACTTGTAGTGCAGTGAGATAACATTCAAAAATGAAAACTACCTCATGAAGTATTAATAACTTGATATCAAATAGCAAGAAGAGACATGATAAGGGAGAAGTAATTATTTGTTCTTTGAAGTACTACATAATTCTAAGCTCTGTATCTTTTTTTTGTGATTTTTCTGTCATTCCTTCTGTGATGACATTGGCAGAGGTTTGATGCCTGTATCCCTCCTATAGCTGACACCCCCTACATTCAGAAACAATAGAATTCTAGGACAGCTTTTATTTAATATTCTTCTCCTGTTCAGCAAAACACTTCAAAATCCCGCATGTGAAGTGACGTGACACAAAAAACAACATCAAAAGCAAACCCATTAGCAAAAGCAATCAGCCATTACTTGATAATCACTAAGCAGCGCTGTGCAATTCTCAAGTGGCCATAGTGCACACTCCCTTGCTGTAGATGATGAAAAGCAATCATAATTTCCCTGAACAAAGTAGCTGGTTATATAGCAGTACCTGCCTGAAATTGTCCAAAAGAACCAAATGTATGTTCCCTCTTTTGTGTATGTGTGTTTTCAATAAAGTTTTGAAGCTTCAAATAAGCCAAAAGCCCAGATAACTAAATTGCTACCTCAGAACCCAATCTTATTTTATTACTTTGCTAAGTGATCATAGAAGTCTATTTTGAATAGAGCTTTCCAGACCTGCAGACAAATCCAGTTCTTAAATAAGCAGCGGACTGAAGTGCTGTTAATGCAATGGGATTGTGATCATGTATCACATAAGGTTAAATGTACAGTCTAGAACTTGGCTATCATTGCAGAAGTTACCCGTTACTAACACAGGTTTTATAACAGATTTCAAGGATTAAAGAATTCTAATGTGGTTGCAATCAGCATAATTCAGAATTTGAACTGAATGCTTGGTCTCAGTTCCTGATTTCAACACTCAGGTGTAATGTCCAAACATGAAGTTCCTCATTGTGTCTGTTTTGTTATTGACGGTCACAAAAGATGGCTGAGATAGTCCTCTCTCCCTAAAAACAACCTACTACTCAGGCAGGCATGCAAGCAGAATGACAAAAAAACACACCATGTTTTTTTCCATGATGATGCATTCTTTTCTTAGGAATGATTTATCTGCCAAGAAGTGAAAAGAAGACAGTTTATTCGTTATACAGAAGCACAGAACACCTTCATTGGTCTTGCTATGTGTGAATCGACAGCTACACTAATAATACTAGGCTTTTATCAATAAACATTCTTGTTATTGTAATTTATGTGATGCCCATGTGCAAATACTATCCCACAGACATGTCAAATGGTTTGGTCCATGCTTACTGCCCTCTAAGTGTTCCTTGTCCAGAACCACAGCTGGCAGCTCCATTGCTCCTAGACGGAGAACAGCTTTCAGTTAGGCACTGACCTTGCAGAGCTGTTCAGCTCAAGCTACACTAACATTAAAAAGCTAGGAAAAGGTTGCTATTATTTATTTAAAACAGCTGCAGCTGACGAGGAAGTCATGAGTATTTACATATGATACACCTGAAGAAAGGAAGGAAAAAACCACATTTAATATTCTCATGCTAAAAGGTGGCTGTCCTACCTCTTGTACTTACCCAAACAATTGTAGATGCTTTCTTAAGGTGATTTGCTATGCTTGTAATCTTCTTACATTTTAGGCTGCATCTGAAAGAAGATCTTAGCTGTGGAACACCCAAGCTTTAGAAGCAGTCTCTCTTCAGTACTCCCGAAGAGTTTTTTCAGTCTTTTTCTTCAAAAGTAAATTTTCTTTTAATTTATTGAAAAGAAAGAAAATATTTTTCTGCTTTCTTTCTGCTGTGTATCTTAAGGTTTGCAAATGCTGTTTTGGCAGACTAGGTGACATCTGTATTTCTGTAACCTATTAACAACTCCTTGACTCAGTATGGGGTGAAAATTTCCTTCCTCTTTGATGTTTGGTGACTGGATGTCTTTTTTCTCTAGCCTCTGTTTTCATACCTATGTTATATTGTTAAATATATGAAAAAAATGTTTAACTAGCATTAATGAACATAGTCTCAATGGAGACAAGGTGTAACAGTAACTAGCTGCCTCAGGAAAACATGAATTTGAAGTGAAAGGTTTTGGAAATAAGTTTGCAAGGATTATTGTAAACTTGGCCACAAATTCATGAGTCTTTGTTTCTCTCTGCTGTGCCTAATCTACCACCAAAGATTTTTGTCATGGTCTGCCTATTCTCTAAGCTCCATGTTAGCAGGCCAGCTTAGTGTAAGGCCTCACTGGTGTCACTTTGCCGGCCATCAGCTTGCCACTCCTTTTTTTGAGATCATTTGTTTTTAACACTGAGTAGAATTTTCATACTTACTTTATTCTTGAATATAAAAATCTAATGCTAATGTAATGACCCCAAGTATGAAGTTGGACTCTGAGAAACTGCTGTGATTCTGCTGTGACTGAAATTAAGGTACCTCACTTCTTTAAAAATGCGGGTTCACAATGGGGTTATTTCTTTCCAGAATCTGGGAAAAAAAATCTTGTTTGTAGATAATTTTAAAATTGCTGTTCAATTGCAATGCAGTTTATTTTATCAGAGCTAAAACCAATACCAAACCTAATAGCACACACACTTTCCAAATTTCTCTAAAAGCCCAAATGGATAGCTTAAGAAAGAAGAGGCAACTTGGGAGGATCCAGTTGCTGTGTTCTTCTACTCAGAGGGTTGTCACAGAGAAAACGGAGTCAGATGTTTCTCACAGGTGCATGAAGAAAGGAGCAGAGACAATACTCAGACTGAAAAAAGGAAATTCCAAGTGGACAGAAGGGAAAAATTCACCTCCACAAAAGTGTCTGAGCACTGGCATAGGTTACCAGGAGAGTATGGGGAATCTCCATCCTTGGAGGTTTTCAAAACATGCCTGGATAAACTCCTGAGCAGCTTGATCTAGCTTTGAAATCAGTCCTGCCTGGAGCAAGAGCTATACTACAGATGAATCAATGTATTTACTGTGGGATTTTGGCCAGAAGCACATTCATACTGATCCCCTAAATGTTAGGTCTTGTAGGGAAAGAAAATAGCTTCAAGTTTCAAGCAGAAACAGGGGAAAAGACAAGGTGCTTTGGGAGCAAAGCAGCTCTACACATTTGGTCACTCCCCACTGTCTTTAATTACCACAGTATTTCAATTCATTACAGACATCCATGCTTTCCCCTCTTACTAGCCATATATAACATTATCACCACTTCACAGACAGTGAATTAAGCACACAGAGCAAAGCCCTAATTATCTTGACCAAAGGTCAAATGCAGAAGCTGTGGCAAATTCAAGAGCAGAAACAAGTCTTCTAACTAGTATTCTCGAGCCTTAATTTTAAGTATTCATCATCTTAAGAGGATTTACTTGCCCTATTGCTGCAAAACAGTAAAGCAGTAACTGAAGTAGCAAAGCATCCAAAGTACTGTTTTCTTCTTTCTTTGTGCCTTACAGCATGCAAGTGTGTTATTTATACTGGTAATGTGAAAGCTAATACACTTCATCAAGCTCTGACCTGGATCCAAACAATCCTGCTGATTATATCCCAGTATGGGCAAAGAGTAGGAATCAGATGTAACATTTACAATATTCACATATTTACATTGTTGGCAAGGAACCTTTGCATGAAGCTCAATACTGAATGGTGGACCAATCAACAGCTGTAAAATTTTATTAACATACACACTTTCAAGCAAATTTGGAAGTGGAAATCAGGCCCCTGCTACCTGGTCAGAACCGCTATGACCAGCACCCTGTAGTGATTTTTCACCAGTGCATCATCAATGAAATGACAAAACCCCTCCAGATCTTAAGTTGGTTAAAACAAAAAAAGAAAATTCAAAGGGTTAGGAATATTTTTTTTGATTCAAAATGATGAACTAGTCAACCTGAGGAAATACAAGCTTCTATTGGGGTTTCTATTTTGATTACAGAAAGAAGCCTAATCAAAAACCCCAAGGAAAACCACAGATGGTTACGTAGCTTTTCAGTGATGCCATTAAAATAAAATGTAACTTCTTATTTCCTTTCAAACCAAAGTTTTTAAAGATATTTTTCCTGTAAGTGATGCATCAACCAAAGGCTATATTCCTGCAGAATTCCCACAGAATAACTGTGATATCCCAGAGTTAGTGTGCTGCGTTCCTCTCCTGTCCTACCAGACAGCACCCTCACCACCACACCTGCCATAATCTGCACTTCCTCCACCTGCTGTGCCGCCGCCCATTGCCCTGACCGTGCTCTCCGTTCTCTTCATTCCCCTTGGCCAGCAGAAAAGCAGGAAGACACATATTTGGCTTTTGGTGCTTCCTATGTCCATCAGACCCAGCTGTACACACATCTGCCCTGTGCCTGCCGGGGCCACTGTCATGGAGGGGCAGGCTTTGGTTCTGCTGCCGGTTCCTCTCTTCTCACCCTTGCTTAAGGTTCACGATGCTTGTAGCATCAAAGTATCTTTGGTATCTTTGCTTTCCTGTCAAGTCAATTTTAAAAAGAGATCAAAAGCTTTTAGGGCTGAATGAGAAACAGAAAAATCACTCAAAATTCCTTAGGAAATGAGGATTAAAGCATGTAATACTATTATTTGTATTTATCTATTAATAATGCATCTATGAAGAGGGAATGTAGGATTTTAGGCAGCTACTCTGTACATTTTAATTAAAAGTTACATGCAGAAGCTCAGGCAAGGCAGAAAATATGTTCCCAGAATGCAGTCACTGGGAACCTACTTTAATATGAACTGAGGGGAAGTACTGCTGAATCTAAAATAACTGCAGGACATACTGATCTTACAGAATCTGAAAAGCAGATGAATAGAAAATGTGACCAAAATTCTTCTGATTTACCTGGTGGAAAAGACACAAATGTATATAGTGTTGATTACAGTGCTGAGTTCATTGTGGACAGCACAAATGTGTGAGTCATACTTGTCTTCTTGCTGCAAGTTTACACTTCAAAGCCAGTCTCCTAATCCCCTTGCTGCTGTGTTTCCTCACTTCAATATTTTGGAGATTTTAATGACTTCTTGCTTACAGCTTTCTGTGTCTACAAGAATACTCTTCTCAGGAAATTATGGCCTATGGATGAGTGGCCATACTCTACCTTCACCTTGTCCTTGTTAGTTTGCCTTCAGTCCATGCATTTATTTTCTCCTATGTTTGTTCACAATGACTAAAAGTCACTAAAACTAAAACTAAATGGAATTTTCAAAGAAAACAGCAGCACAAGAATCTGGCAAAGGGTTGAGTATTTTTTTACATCTGAGGGAACTATATCATAATGGAAATATACATGAGAAAGAATATAAAATAAAAAGAGTCTAAAAAAACAAGTCCGCAGGGGTCAGTACTGAGTCCAGTCCTCTTCAGTTTATCCATCAGTGACTTGGATGAAACAACAGTGTGCCCTCAGCAAGTATGCGGATGATACAAAACCAGGAGGAGTGCCTGACACACCAGAAGGCTGCGCTGCCATTCAGCCAGACCTGGACAGGCTGGAGAGCTGGGAGGAGAGGAACCTAATGAAGCTCCACAAAGGCAAGTGTAGGGTCCTGCACCTAGGGAGGAACAACCCCATGCACCGGTACATGCTGGGGGTTGACCTGCTGGAAGGCAGCTCTGGGGAGAAGGACCAGGGAGTTCTGGGGGACAGCAAGTTGCCCACAAGCCAGCAGTGTGCCCTTGTGGCCAAGAAGGCCAATGAGGTCCTGGGGGACATTAGGAGGAGTGTGGCCAGTGGATTGAGGGAGGTGATCCTCCCTCTTTGCTCTGGTGAGGCTGCATCTGGAGTGCTGTGTCCAGTTCTGGGCTCCCCAGTTCAAGAGAGACTGGCAACTGCTGGAGAGGGTCCAGCCAAGGGCTACAAAGATGATGAGGGGGCTGGAGCATCTCCCTGATGAAGAAAGGCTGAGAGAGCTGGGCCTGTTTAGCCTGGAGAAGAGAAGACTGAGAGGGCATCTTATCCATGTCTATAAATATCTTAAGGGCAAGTGTAATAATCCTTAAGGGCAAGGACAAATATCTCAAGGGTGAATGTCAAGAGGATGGGGCCAGGCTCTTTTAAGTGGTGCCCAGTGACAGGACAAGGGGCAACAGGCACAAAATGCAACACGGGGAGTTCCACCTGAATGTGAGGAAGAGCTTCTTTACCTTAAGGGTGACTGAGCACTGGAACAGGCTTCCCAGAGAGGTTATGGAGTCTCGTTCTCTGGAGACATTCAAAACCCGTCTGGACATGATCCTGTGCAGCCTGCTCTAGGAGAGCCTGCTTTAGCAGGGGGTTGGACTTGATGATCTTCAGATGTCCCTTCCAACCCTGACCATCCTGTGATTCTGTGAAAAAGTTGCCTTCAAAGCTCACATGAAAGAAAGAAAAAAACTTTTTATTTTTTCATTTGTCAATACTGAAAATATTTTGCTCCAGGTGCTATAATCAGCCTCTTCAAGAAGGTCTTTTTCTTCAGCAAAATTTTATTGGATATTGAAAAAGAGGTCTTGGGACCTACAGCTATATTCTGCCTTATAGTTTCTGTTTTTCAATTGGTTTGCTTTCAAAGTATGTAAAACTAGTCAGGTAATTATTGTTTCAGTTTCACATGAAGTGGTCATTTACAAATATGGGGCATTTTGACTCCCTTTATTTCTGCATTTTTCTCATTTAGTCAACTGTTTCTGCCCCAAATCCTGAACGGCAACAAGACATGACTTTTGTGTAGGCTATCATTGTGTACAGAGTTGATGATAGGATAGGATAGGATAGGATAGGATAGGATAGGATAGGATAGGATAGGATAGGATAGGATAGGATAGGATAGGATAGGATAGGATAGGATAGGATAGGATAGGATAGGGTAGGATAGGATAGACCGGACCAGACCACCCAGACTTTTTCAGTTGGAAGGGACGTACAGTGATTGTCTATTACAACTGCCTGAACAGTTCAGGGCTGACCAAGTTAAAGCATGTGAAATGCTTCCTAATGTCCAGTCTGAACCTCCCCTGGCACAGCTTTGAACCATTCCCACGTGTCCTACCACTGGATCCCAGGGAGAAGAGCTCAGTGCCTCCCTCTCCTCTTCCCTTTCTCAGGGAGCTGCAGAGAAGTGATCAGGTCACCCCTCAGCCTCCTCTTCTCCAAACGAGACAAGCCCAAACCCCTTGACCTCTCCTCACAGGATGTGCCTTCCGGCCCTTTCACCAGCTTTGTTGCCCTCCTCTGGACACATTCAAGGACCTTCACATCCTTCTTAAATTTTGGGGCCCAGAACCTCTCACAGTGCTCGAGGTGAGGCCACACCAGTGCAGAATGCAGTGAGACAGTCACCTCTTGTCACCAGCTGGTTACACTGTGCTTGATGCAACCCAGGGTGCGGGTTGCCCCCTTGGCTGCCAGGGCACCCTGCTGGCTCATGCTGAGCCTGATGTGGACCAGCACCCCCAGACCCCTTTCTGCAGGGCTGCTCTCCAGCCACTCCTCTCCCAATTTATATTTGTGCCCATGTTACCCTGTCCTAGCTGCAGAATCTAGCCTTTGGACTTGTTAAATTTCATCCCATTAGACACTTCCTAATGGTCCAATCTATCTAGATCCCTCTGCAAGGCCCCTTGTCCCTCAGGGGAGTCAATTCCTACCTAGCTGCTTGTACCCCTACTTAGCTACTTTTCCAGTGATGGCATCTGCATGCACTGTATATGAGGACTTTGTGCACAAGAGCCTCCAATTAATAATGAATATTAATTGTGTAAGGAAATATTTTAAAAATATATATTCATGGAAATTGTTTATCTTTCACTAGTTTCAGACTGCCCCTAAATGAGATAGGGAAAAAGACCAAGAAGGTAGATTATGAAGTCACCTACTCGCTCAAGAACAGAATGATGACCTCAGTAAGGACAGACTCAATTATGTTTCACCTCTGCATAAGCCCTTCAAGTCCTAAATGGAGAGAGGCATCTCTACCAGCCTCTTACAGGCCATAACTACATGCTTCTATTCAGATTTTATATAATACTACATGTCATGGTTTAACCTGGCAGGTAGCTAAACAACACAGAGCTGTTTGCTCACTCCCACACCCTCAGTGGGATGGGGGAGAGAACTGGAAAAAAGTAAAAGTGAGAAAACTCACGGGTTGAGATAAGGACAGTTTAATAAGTAAAGCAAAAGCCACACATACAAGCAAAGCAAAACAATTCACCACTTCCCATGGGCAGGCAGGTTTCAGCCATCCCCAGGACAGCTGGGCTCCAGCATGTGTAGTGGTTACTTGGGAAGACAAATGCCATCATTCTGAATATCCCCCCTTCCTTCTTCCCCCAGCCTTATATGAGGAGCACGGTGTCATATGGTACGGAATATCCCTTTGGTCAGTCGGGATCAGATGTCCTGGCTGTGTCCCCTCCCAGCTTCTTGTGCCCCCCCAGCCTGCTTGCTGGTGGGTGGGTAAGGGGCAGAAAGGGCCTTGGCTCTGTGTGAGCTGCTCAGCAAGAATGATAACATCCCTGTTTTATCAATGCTGTTTTCAGCACAAATCCTGAACATAGCCCATACTAGCTACTATGAAGAAAATTACCTTTATCCCAGCTGAAGCCAGAACACTGCACAAAGAAAGAAAACAAGGGATAAAACTTCCCTTCCTTTCTCTTTTTGTTAAAAAGGTACAAATGTTACAAATTCTGATTTTCAGAAGTGTTCAGTAATATTGCGTATCCCATTGAGATTTTGGGCTTGAATATCAGAGCACTTTATATTATGCGGTACTGTTGATATATATATGTACTATACACAATACACATTAATATATATAATACCATATAAACAAGTCCCACCAACTTCAGTTGAAGCCCCGAATGTTCAAGACTTCTGTAAATGAGAGGATTGTATCGAATGCCAGAACATTTGGACATACTGCCTGTCTCCCCCTGTATTTGGCACTGGTGAGATGGCACTTCAAATACTGTGTGCATCTTTGGGCCCCTCACTTCAAGAGGGATGTAGAGGTGCTGGAGTGTGTCCAGGGAAGGGCAATGAAGCTGGTAAAAGGTCTAGAGAACAAGTCTTATGAGGAGCAGCTGAGGGAACTGAGGTTGTTTCGTCTGGAGGTGGGGAGGCTCAGGGGAGACCTTATTGCTCTCTACAGCTCCTTGAGAAGAGGTTGTGGGCAGGTCGGGGTAGGTCTCCTCTCCCAGACAACAAGTAACAGGATGCTGCTTAAGGAAACATCCTCATGTTATGGCAGGGGAGGTTTAGATTGGATATTAGGAAAAATTTCTTTACTGAAGGGGTGGTCAAGCATTGGAACAGGCTGTCCAGGGAGGTGGTGGAATCACCATTCCTGGAGGTGTTTAAAAAAACTGTAGATGTGGTGCTCAGGGACATGGTTTAGTGATGGACTTAGCAGTCCTGGGTTAACAGCTGGAAATAGTGATCTCAAAGGCCTTTTCCAACCTAAATGATTCTTTGATTCCATGAATCTATTAATAGTGGGAAATGTTACAATGAAAGTGGATCAATTCACTACAGCTGCTGGCATTTATGCTACTTGTGGTTCAAGAATTTTACATCAAGATAGATTCTGTCTGGTCTCCCAAATTACATAACCCTACTACACACGTGGTTTGATGCAGTCCAAGCAAAAACTATCCTACAAAACTTTCCCATTTTTTGAAAAGCATGCCATCGGCAGCCCAACCTAGAAAAAGAACATCCAAATTTTAATCTGTGTCACACACAAGGCACAGTCACACATAACTGCCTCTGCCAACACTGCTAATATAAGACTTTCTACAGGAAAAAGAGCCTCATCTTTGTTTCAGCCCATGCCATTTCTGGTATCATAGTGATTGTTTCCTAACCCACCTTGCAGAGGAGACCACATGTCCTCTGTCAGGATAGTCTGCCTAACAACACCATGCAATCAATGTTGTAAAATTGCCTGACTTGGGCTAAAATGGGGAGAGATCACCTTTCTAGAGCACTATCAGTCTATTAAACCTGCCTATTTAATTAATCCCAGTTGGATGGAGCAACCAAGAAAGACAAATATAACATAAAGGGACTGTGCAGAGACATCCCGGTGGGGGACACCAGAATGAGCACCTGAGAACACTGTGACATTCCTGTGTACTTTGCCTTTTGTCCCTGCTTTCTGATCCTCCCTCCACTTTTATTTCCAACTTTGTTGCCCAGCAACATATTCTTATATGAAGAGATATGAGACCCAGGTCATGTCCTTAAAAATCCTTACCTTCTTTTTCTTTCTTTGGAGCTCCTATTTTTTTCCTTCTCCTCCAGATCTTCCCAGGTCAGTGCTTAGCCACAGCCTCTCCCCGATTCCTGTCCCTCACTCTGCAAATAATTTTCAGGGTCAGAATTCTGTTACTGACTGCCTTCCACACACCTTCTCTGCCCCTACAGCAATTTACAAACCCAGCCCCAGACTGCCCAAATGGTCCCAGTCTCTTGACTGAAACTCAGCCCTGTGTTCTTCACACTCCAGCAATGACAGCCCTCCACATTGCACAGTTGTCTATTTTGTTCAGTTCTAATTGCATTGAATATGCCCTGCTTTCAGCCTAACAACACCTGTAACAGCTTTGAAAGAACAGAGCCCTTTAGCTTAAAGAGAAAGAGCAGTATCGACAGTGCTGGCTCTGAGGACTCTTGTACCACTTTTCCAAGTGTACAAATAAAATGGTCTGAGATTCAGCATCATTACAGATGAAGGCTTGCAAGTACACCATTATCTTGTATTTTGTAATCCTTTATGGGCTCCATTAAACTGATGAAAGCTTTCTGACACTTTCTAGTCCTTTCTGTGGGCTAGAAACTTTTTCTTTGTGCATTTCTCTAGAAAAGAAGAGTTGTAAGAAAAAGGACCTGCTATTCCTATTTTACATACTGAGAGCAATTATCAAGGGTCTCAGAGAGCTCTTTGTTAACCATGAAATACTATGCAGAAGTTACTAATTAACTGTGGTGATGTAAAAACACCTGGGAACTGTTCATTATAAACAGTGTATAAATGTTGCAACTTGTGTTGGCTGTTTATGCTGTTCTCCCAGCAGAGAGTTTGCTGGGTATGGCATCTTTTCACATTCATTGTTTTAAACCTATTTGTGCATTCCTCTTCTGTTCCTCAGTCCATGATCTGAAATTTTAAAGTGAACATGTGGAAACTGTGTTGTTTGAGTGTTACAATATTTACCTATGATGTGCTGGGAAGAAGCCATTTGGGCTGTAGAACAAAAATTTGTGCTCATTTGTACAGCCCACTTTATGTATGTCCAATGAATGCAGATTTTACCACTGGAAAAATGAGGGCATCTCAAGAGTAACTGTGTACAATGTGCCACGTGGCAAAGCAAATTATAGAGTATAAACCTAACTTGGGTGTCTGTGTCCCTGGCATAAAAACTAGCTCTTCTTTCTGATATGTTTCTGAAAAACTGCTGCATTTTTCCCTCCTGCTAGAGGATTAAGAATCCAAGTACTGGCTTCTTAATTACCTAGTACAAACACGCTTCTCATTTCAGTGTGAAAAAAGAGAAAAAATAGAAGTAAAACCTAGACCAGAAAAGGTAAAGATTTACTTCTGGGTTGGATTCTGACATATGGTATTTCGCTTCCCCCGCCCCCCCCCCCCCCCCCCCGCCCCCAGCTGTGCTCTGAGATACTGTTTTGTGGTAAAATGCAATAGTAGTTTATTGGATCATAATGAAAAGTCTACTAACCTGTCCTTCTGCCAGACTTATCCCTCAAGTTTGCTCATAAACATCATTGTCTAAATTTAGCTCTGGATATATATATAATGATTTTATTTCAAAGCATGTTAATGGCTGTCTCAGTCCCAGGTCAGCTACAGTCCGTGCTACAGCAATAACCATTATACCACTGTAATACCATTTGACCACTGACATCACTGCCTTGGTGAACACTCTTAAGTAAAGAATGATAGCAATATACCAAATCAATATTTACACCTTATTCTTTATTGCTATGTTTAGATATTGAAAAAGCATATTTCTTCTTGTCAGAATCCATAGCTAGGATTTCTCTATACTTTAGCAGTATGATTCAAGTTTCCAAGCTATGCAATGAGCAGAACATATATATCCAACAGCATCAACAAAATTCTAACAAAATGTAATGTAAGTTAGTATTGCACACCTTTCTCTGCAATTGCAGTTAATTCCTGGGAGAAGAATTCCTTAATTCCAGGAGGAAAGGGTAGGAGGGGGACTTTACCTTCCCTACCACTGATCTCTCCTTGCCTTAGAATTTCTAGTGCATAATGAAGGGGAGCAGGATTTCTTATATGAGCAAGTGGAAAGGCAGAAAACGTGGAGAGAATGAGAAAGAAATGGATGGGGTCTAGAGAACAAGAAAGAGAAAAGTAACGTGGGGAGGGGTGGTGGTGGACCCAAACCCACAAGAGAGTAAAAGCGGCCAGGGTGCAGAGACAAGTGGAGGCCAGGGTGGAAGAGACTGGGCAGCAAGGACTGATGTGATAAGGATGTTGCTCTGAGTGGGAAAAAAAACCCACCAAATGACCAAAAAAAGTAAGAGACAGTGGAGAGAAGAACAGGATGAGTAATACGAAGCCTGAAGTATAAGCAGACATCTGTTATGTGTTTATGATCTCCTTGAGGGAACAATTCCTCTCCTAGCAATTGTTCCATACAGCTCATCTGTCTTATCAACGGCTACTCCCAATTGGTGTGAACTGAGTACTTCCGTGTTGCAGAACAGTTGGAATAAGTCTTTGCTTGGTATCTGTTGCGCAGGCCTCTGCACCTGCTTGCTCACAGGCTCATCTACAAAGCTATGTACTTCATGTCTAGCATTTGTATGTTCTACACAGTCTGTGTGAGCACATTTTTTTTAGCTGACTTGCTTATTTACGTCCAAAAAACAGCCATGAGGAGCTTTCCTGATGCTTTCCTGTTCATTGGCAGGGAGATTTTCTTGGTTGTGAAGCACTCCTAGTCCAATCCAGTATAATAGAAAGCATGCGGTTAAGCTGGCCTCCGTTTTGCCCATCTTTCAGCTTGAGGCATTTTAAGGTGCTTAAGATTCAGTGTGTTTTTACAGCTCACCCAAAATAATGAATCATTTTTCTATCAGTTATTCTGGGCTCTTAGAGCTTTCCACTGAGGATGTATGTTGAATGGGCATGTGTTCTGTGCAGAGGGTCATGATAAGCTATACAATATGATGTTAGTAATGTGATAATAATACATACACATGGTGTCTCTGTTAGCTCATCTCTTAATGTCAATCTGATCATTACTTGTACCTTGACTATTGAGGCTGCATATTCACTGGACAGGAAGAGTGTGCTGAACTCACCTAGAAGTTACCACGTAAATCCATCCAGTGACTTTTGCTCCAGTTACTTTCACTCCCACTTCCACTTATGAGCAGACAGGAAATCCTTGTACAGTGCTCATAGAACAAAAAGAATTTCATAGGTATTGTGAAGACTATGCGCTTGACATCTTTCCTAATACTGTAATGAGGTTTTCTGGGAGGTCTTCAGAAAGCTGAAATTGAAAGAGGTACTCTGGAAATAGAATTGTGGTAATAAAACCGTACAATATAAATATTAAACAAAGGGATAAAGGAGTAAGGAGAGCTCCATGAATGTGCTCTCTGGTCAAGAAGGAAACTCAGGAAAAACAGAAAATAAAGAAGATAGCTTGTTTAAGTAGAAAATAAACAAGCACATAGGGCTTATGATAGCATGAAAGGAAAGCTTAGTTTTCATCTTTCATTATCCACTTCCTTAGAGCAAAGCTCACATTATTCATACAAAATGCCAGTTTCCTAATATTTTTTCTATCCTTATTCCTAACACTACAGTCTATCACATGTTAATAGATTCTCTATACATGATCATGCTCATGAGCCCATAGGCAGCCACCTGGAGTGGAACCGGCATTATTGTCATCCTTTCTTCATGCTAAGCATTGATGACTTCAGGAAGCTTTGCATCTTGATCAAAGACACTTGTCTTCGGAAGAGATCCCTGGTTAGATGCTGTAACCAGGCTACCAGGGATTTGAACCATTGGAGCCTGCGTTAACATTAGCATTTTGGCTTAAACAGGAGAGTGTTCTCTAAGCAAATCACCCAGTAGTCCTCACTTACCTTGCATTGGTTCTGTTCACAGAGCAGTATTCATAGACCTCAACTACAAGCCTTTCAGAGAATCTAAAATTGGAAGATCCTTTCCAAGTACTTATCAAGCAGTGTCCACCTCCTAAAGAGGAATGAAGATACAAGACAACATGCTAATCACCTTGAGCTGAACTACTCCACAGGATCAAAAGCTCATGCAACACCCTGATATTATTTTCAGGCAATATAAAGGGCCAAATATCATGTGTGTTCAAATGTACTGAGTTCCAGCCTTCAATCCTTCGTAAATCCATTGTTCCTTTCTTACCTATCCACCCACCTTCTGTTTCAAAATCCTTTCTCATCTTAATGTAACCTACCATTTTTTTTGCTGTGTCCTACTGAATCTTTCTTTTATCACTTTCTATTTTTAGTAGTAGCAGTAGTAGTAGTAGTGGTAGTAGTATCTTCCCCCATTTTCTATTGTTATCTACTGCCATGGTGATATGTACCCCAGAATACCTAATTTGAATATTAATGTAGCAAAACTGGAACCAATATGAAAAAAAAAAGTACTAAGGGAAATTTGGCACAGGTTGTTAACTCAGGAGGAGTTTCAAAGGAGAAATAGAGATGCAAGGCCTGTGAGAAGGTCCATCTAATTCAGAAAAAATGGAGTATTAGGGATGAAGTCATCAGAGGACAAACACAGGGCAACTCTCTGACAGTAGCAGGATGGAACAATAGTGCATCTGATCAGCAAATACCAAGTTCACCAGGCAAATGCCAAGTTCACTGGAACAACTGATGGAGTTCTCTATGAGGCCTATGGCTATATGACTTTGTGTGGGGAGAAATAGACTTGCACTTTCATAATTACAGAATTTTAATGCAATAGGGGCTTTTAATCTGGTTTACTAGACAAGTACAATAGTTAACAGCTTTATAGCAGTACATAATAGCCTGCACAATTGTAATCATGAATTCATACTAACAATATGATATTTAGCTAATTTGATTATTGAAATCAGCTGTTCTATGCCAATTTCCTCATATTACATTCATTAATCAATAAACACCTTAATCAGCTTACATCAGTTATATCTTAAGTCTCTGATTTAAAAAGGGAGTGTTAAACCTCAGAAACAGTGGGTGTCTGAGCTTGACACTTATGTGGATAACCTTATTCCCAAATCGCTACCTAGAAGAGTCCAGAAAAGACTGTAGTCTCTAGCACTGCCCTGAGGTTCCCATTGCTATACATCTCAGAAGACCTCCACCAGGGAAAGTCAATACCTTCAGAGACTTTTGGGGTCCTCTTATTCTCATAATTGTCATCAACAGCCCTCTGAATCAACATACTAATGCCAGAATTCTGTTGGAAGTCTCAGTCATTACCATTTTAGCACTGGGCTTAGAGCTCCAGAGGCACAATATATGTCACTGGTCTGACTGGGGTGCGTCTCTGTCTTTCAGAGCAATTCCTCCAAGGCTGAAAGCTACAGTAATATCTGAACCCAATCTATCTTCTGGTCTATTCGGTGTTGGGAGAAGCTGACTTAAGTACCATGCCCAGGTTTAAAACTTTTTCACACAAATGTAGCTCACATGCAAGACCAAGAAGGTAAAATAAAATGGATTTGTTCCTTTGCTTGGGGAGGGCATGACAAGGAGAGAGATCACAAGAGTCTTCCTCCATGCTTATGGAAACTATGGCTTTCATAAGGGTATAAATATCCCCGTGGGAAATGAACAGAGGAAATCGAGTTACCAGGGGAAAAACTAAGATTAGATAGAGGTAAAACTCCTGTTATTGACATAGTGCAAGCAGCTTGTACCAGGACTGTAGAAAAATGTTAGAATCTCTTTCACTGTAAGTTAATAAGAAAAGGTTAGACAAGTATCTGTGCAAATCACTTAGATACACTTGACCTACTAAAAGGTAGGGAGTAGCTTATGTGACATTTTGAGAGTCCCTCTGTATAACTGTGATACTTGAGTCAGTAACTTCTGATACTTGAGTCATATTACAATTAATCCAAATATAATAACTTTGAAAAACAAATGAGATTTTTAATCTGACATTTGGTAGATAAATTAACAAAGGAAGATAAATATTGAACAAATACATTGCCATTGATATCTAGAGTAGTATCTTTCCTCAGTTTCTGTTAAAGTTTACTTTCTATGTTTCCTTAAAAAATGAATGACCTCATGTAACAGGTGAGACAAATAATGCCTTTCTGTATACATGTAGTTTGGATTCTGAAATTCTTAGCCTTACCTATTAAAATTATATCCCACGCATAAAAATGGAAAAATATCCTTCCTCCTATTGGTCTGACATGAATGTGCAAAGTCCATGAAAACTTCTACACAGACACTTTTCAACAGAGATTCCTCTGCATTTTGCTGCTTAAGAACGGAGAGCAATGGGATAAATGTTGAATGTTTCTATTTTGCTCTCTTTTTTGCCCCTTCATACTCATACCATAATTTGGATAGTCTCCATTGTCAATACAGGCATATTGTGTGACATGGAAGATTAAATTTCAAGAAAAATTCATGAACTCTGTAAGCAGAACAACACATAGGAAGATGAAAAATTCTATGAGACAGTTTATTGAATTAAATTCTGTAAATATATGCAATATCTCTTCTGAGGTGATATGGAGTAAATAAAACCAGAACTGACTCTTTGATATTAGAGTGAGCTCATTTTATTTAATGCCAAAATACTGCTTTGGTGACAACTTTTCTTGTTTTTCCATCAGAACATGTTACAGTAGACTGTGGAGTAGAAAGTATGATATTTTCTTCTCACATCACTACTTCTTCCAAATGGTCTCTCTCTGAATGAACAAACACTGCCTTCAGCACGAATAGTCAAAAATGTTTGGTGTAAGAAAAAGGGCCTGTCTGTTTTGCTAGCAAGTATCTATTTGTAACTAGCAGTTGAGACTTTTTTTTTTTTCCTGAACCAGTATCTTTATCTGGTTAAGTGACTTGATTAGCTGAAGGTTTCTAAAAAAAGGTGTTGTTTTTAATAATTTGACATTTGCAAAGAAACCGTCATTTAGTTCCCCAAATGTTTTGTTGTTATTTGACATTTTAGGAATCAAAATTCCATTTGCATACAACCTTTTGCATATTTAATATACTAAACCCAATTATTTGAAAGAGTTGTAAGCCTGCTCTCCCATAATATGACTGCATAACTGAGGTCATAATTAACATTCAGCTATTAATCATTTGGTATTCTGATTCCTAGTTTTTTATAATTTCAAGAAAATTCTTAATTTCAAGAAAAGCTTTTGTTGTTTCTCTTCCTTTATCTGATCTAAGCCTCTGATTTGTTTCCAGTGTCAGTTTTGCTAAATAAGTTGTTTCAGTAGCTTCAGTCGTAAAAATTGAAGACAAAAGCAGAATATTTCTACTGCAGATCAATGATTATAGATTTCAGATTTAGGACCTGTTTTAGACACTGTATGCCTGTTTGGGAGGAAGAATCATCATTTAACTCTACCTTGGCCCTTGGATCCTGAATTTCAGTAATGACAATGAGTGCTGAACTTGATACCCAGGCCACTGTGGAGAAATGGGCAGAGCATAGGAAACGATAGTATTGCTAGAGGTATTACCATTCACTGAAAATGTTAAAATATCTGTATACATAGCTATTAGATATTCTTTATAACAAGCGAAAAAAGGTCAATCCAGAAAAAAAACCCAAACCCCCACATCCTTTGTGCAAGTGGTACATCTCCCTTACTGAAGTTGGAAGTACTAGTCAGAATTGTGTGGTATATTTAGGCTCCAGAAAACTTAAGGTAGATTTTGAAAAGCTGTTTAATCAGCATCGTGTGTAGCCACATCTTAATATGTGATAAGTATTTTATTAAATAGTAGCTAGAGCTTAACGCTGAGCCTTTGTTACAGATACAAATGTTTAGCCAAAGCAAGGTATAAACTTCTCTCATACGAAGCAGTGTCTAACCCAAAGAATGTGACTCAGGGCCGGAGGAAAGGATTATACAGTAGATTGATTTAAAGAACTTGTAGCACCTTTAGCAGTACCAGATGCTCTGAACATTATTTGTAGATGGCTATGTTGTACTGTTAGGCTTAGCTCTAAACCAAAAAACAAAAAAGAAAAAAATCACAATTCATAGCACTGAAGCATGTAGCACTCTATGACTATTAATTATTCATTGATTACATTCTGATTCTGTGTAAAAACAACCTGGGAAAGGATTTTGTTGATTCAGAACTGGGGAAATCATGGAATAAATAAAATCTGAACAGAAGATAAGGAATTCCTGTAAATTGAAAGATACCCAAGTAGTTTGAATTTTCAATTTAATCATAAATAGGTGAAAAGGAATTTTATAAAGACAAGGAAGAAAATATCCTGCTTTTCTGCATTCTGTGATGTTTTTCTAAACATCTGAGTTGTTTGTTTTTTTTTTTTTTAAATGAAAACTTGTTTTTTTCTTTTAAACTCACGTCTAACATTTATTTCTAAAATGTTAAAAAGGTTGCTTTTAGGAAAGCCCTGGGCTTACAGTGGTGCTGTGGACTGGTCTTCTGTGGGATGACTGAATGCCTGAGGAATAAAATTGTTGCGAAAGATATTTCATCAGACTAGTGGCATTTGAGTTCAATTTCTTACACCCTTGGCTTGCTGTTGACCATCAGCCATCACTACCAGATATGAAGCTTAAAGCTCCAGAAAAGGAGGTTTTATAGCAAGATGTAAAAGAATATAAGGAAACAAGAATCCTACTGAAAGTGTAAAATGAATCAAATTACTGAAGAGAAGACAGAATAAACACAGGAAGTTATGAACAGAGTTGGAAGAGCTAAGGCAGAGCTAGAGAAAAAGGTAAAGGAAAATGAAAAATGATTAAGAAATAATATTGAGGTAGACAGTGTGGTCAAGATCTCTTCTGTGTTAGTCTCCAGCAAAAAAGTTTAACTTGGATTAGTATAACAAATAAAGGCTCAGAATAGAATAGAAAGGGAACAGTTTAGAAAGTACTCGGATGATTTCAAGTAGGAATAAACAAATGAAATTTAGCTTCTGATACCGTGAGGATTTGGTCCAGGAGTCTCAGTTCAGTTATCTCTGGGAGCTGTTGAATGGATGCATGATGTTCTGGAAGACTAGATATAGCAATTTTATTCTTTTTTTTGGGGGTGGTGTACACAGGTGAGCTGTCACCAGACAATCTGAGTTTGATTCCCAAAAAGCTGCTGGAACTAATAAACAGTTTTATAAGTAACTAGAAACCAACAGTGAAAAATAACAACATGGCATTTTCAGTAACGAATTATTTCAGAATAATGTAGCTCTTCTTCTATATAATAGCATGTTACTCTTAAAAATCTTCCATGATGCTGTTAAGATGAAGTTAAGGAAAAAAATTACAGTGTAAGGGTGGAGAGCTGAAGAATAGGCACAATTTATGGGAAAGCTATATTCATGGTTTAACATGAAGTTGGAAGAGATGTATTGTGCAAGGTATTACAGCAGTTTTTCCTCAGGTAGGAACCTAGTCACTGTGTTCATAAATGGCTTGACTGGATAAATGCAATATTTGCAGAGATAGCATACTAGAAGTTAGTTTCAAGTAGTCTGGAGGAAAAGGTCATAACTATGGATGGCAGTGATGGGACAAGGAAGTGGCCTGAAATCAGGTGAAAACAAGAACTGTATATTCAGAGTACATTGTACTAGGGCAATGTAAATGAGGCTTCCACCTTCCACATGCAAACTGTTCCACCTGTTGGGGAGCAGCAAAGGCCAGCTGCCCCCTCAGGGACATAAAAACATGGTCAGCAAAACAGAGGCCACTCCAGCCAATGCCCGGTCCCACAGTACCCAACAAAGTGACCAAGGAAAACAGATTTCTGCCAAGTTCAGCCAATGCATGGCAATGAGGCAGGGCCAAGGTCGAGCCAAAAAGTCAATCTGCAGGTCAGGTGCAGTGATAGTAACCAAGGCCAGACACCAGTACCAGCAAGGTGTGGTGACCTCGCAGAGGTCTGGGCTCATGAGGACCTTGATATAGGGTGTTTTCATTGCTGTGAGGTGTCAGTGGGCTGGGCATGTAAAGCTGCAATGGGGAGCGGGGAAAGGGATGTGGTGATGTGGCACAGCATGGCATGAGAAACGTGGGGCTGGGTCAGGGGTTCAGGCTGGCTATGAGAGCGCAGGCCACCACCAGTGGGCTTAATGCAATGAAAGGTACCCGGTGCCCTCGAAGGGTGAGGCCTGCATCTGGTGAAAAGGCATTTTGGAGGGGATAGAGAATACTACTTTTTCAGTTACTAGTGATAATATTTTTTCACATTTGCTCAACCTTGCAAAGCAAGGTGCAAGATACTCATCCCTTCTGGAATAAAATATATTTGAGCTCTTGCATGAAAACAGCTCAGATCCAAGTCTTTTTAAGTTTTTCTATCATATGTGAATTTGGGATTGCATCACTTGTGATTTCCATAACCTATTGACTCTGAGAAAACTTTGCTTTGTTGGGGATCAAGAACTAGATGAAGTTCTGCCAGTGCAGTGTTTTTGGTAGTTACTTGCAAGCAGTACTCTAAGAAACATGGCTGTCTGATAAAAAACATGAGAATTTCTACTTTTGTGAACTGCTAGAGGGCAGTGATTGCCACACCTGAGTTTACCTGGTGGCTGAGGGCAGTTGTACAAAATTAGATGCCATTTCAAAGTACATAATTGATCAGTCTCTTTGTACTTCTGAGGGTCCACAAGGCAGGACTGGGTGGTAAAAGGAACGTGGATTTGGACCTTCCTCTCCAGAGACTTGGCTACTTCTGCTGCTTGCTTTTTGTATTAGACTCTAACTCATGTGAAAGCAGAGAGGAAACAACATGCTCCCTCACCTTGTTTGTGCTAAGAATTTTAGGACAGCATGCAAAGCTTTAACTTCTGTTTTGAATGCGACTGTGCCAAAGTAAAGATTCTGTAATCATATTGGTTCAAGCTAGGAAGCATCTTAGTTATATAATGGACGTACAATGCAGTGTGCCAAAAAATAGAGTACAGTCATGTGGAGCTTCTCTTTGCCTGTTGATAGCTTAGAAGACTGACACTAATGAGGTCCCTTGACAAGCAAGTGCAGAAGCAAAAGCATCCTAACTTCAAAAGGATTTTGTGCTTCAAATATTAGTGATGCAGTAGAAAGAAAGGGCTCACAGCTGTGGAATCCCATGAGTTAAGTCAAACTGCTTGAAGATTAAAAGCCGTATCTGACCTTGTGTCACTGATATATAAATGATGGAAAATCTGTTCAGAGGAGATTATTGTCCTAATTTCTGTAAAATTTCTAAGGGAACTTCCCACAGGGGACTGTGTGGCTGAAGATTGATACGGCCTGATATTGATGGGGATCATGGGAATGATATGCATGACTTTGTGAGCATCAGGCAGGAGTATTTCCCATATGTACATGCCTGGTAACCATCAGTGAGGAAGTACATCAGTCATGCTTCACTATTGATTTTAGGGAAGCTGCAGGAACTATGATAATGGTCTGAAAATAAAGCCTTAGGAAGATTTAAAATGCTAAAATGAAACAAAATATATTGGAGTATGTAAAAAGAAAGACAGGCCAAGAAAAATAGAATGATTTCCAGGGTAAGATTTTACTATCCTAAAAATATTTTGTGTTTCTCACCATCTCCTAAAAATTTCCAAGTCTGTGGCTACTATGACTGTCTAATAGCAACAGATCCTGGCTGCTTATGTAAGGTCTCTGATCCCAGGAACAAGTGCTTCTGTGCAGGTAGATGACTCATGCAGGTTACCTTAACCAGGTGATTGTCAAATACTTGGTGTTGCCATTCAATCTATTTTGCTGTGTTTCGCAGTCCCTGTGTGAGCCTAGCCACATGCCAGGAGCTCCTTTCTCATTCTTTAATGATTAGGAATGGGACAGAAATAGTGTAAGAGTGGGAAAGTGAAGCTGGTAATATGGTGTAGTGCTAGGGAGAGGAAAGACTGGAAGTCTTGGGTGCGGTGGGGAGAAGAACAGAGTTAAGATGCTGGCTTTCAAAGTGGGGAAGAGGTGGTAGGAGAGTAGATGTAGCCATGTGGGGCTCAGCTTTTGGTTGAGGAAACAGTCTGATGGAAAGGGCAGGAAGAATATTATCATAGAATAATATAGACTGGAAGGGAGCTTGGGAGCTCACCTTGTCCAACCTCTTACTGAAAGCAGGGTTAATTTATGTGTTAGATCAGGTTGCTCCTGAATTCTTAGAGACTATGGGATCCTGATCCAGGCTTGGGGAACGTGTGCAGCTTCTGACAGGGAGAGGCAGGGGTTGAGGTGGATCATCTCTGCCACTTGCCATGCAGCTGGACATTATCAGAATGCTTTAGAAAAGGAGCATGTATGGCATATACATGCCATATATACCTCCTGCCTGTGTAGGTTTATGAGCTGTCATGGAGCCAGAAGGCTTTTTTTTTCTTTTTTGGTTTTTTGGTTTTTTTTGCTTTAACTTTTACACAAGTAGAATAAGGAGACTGGATATAAAAATGAAAATATACTTTTGACAACCAGTGTTGAAAAAAATGACTCCTTTATGCAGGAAAATAAAACATAGAAGAAATTAGGTGTTGCATTCAGCAGGAAGATCCCAATCCAAGAGTGGAATTTTGAAAAGTTTGACTGCCTCTAAGGATCATCAGCTGAAAAATCATAAGCAATTTGGGGAAATATTTTTTCAGTTATTAAAATTGTTAAATCTTGTGTAGCTCCTTTGGCTTCCCTTGGGGTTTCTCAAATTCATTCACTCCAGCATCCAAGTCCCTATTCAGTTGTGCTGTGCAGTCATTTTATGAAGTTGACCAGTGCCTTGCACAGATTAGAAGGAAATTACTAATTCCCTGAAGGGGAGGGAGAACATATTCTGCATAGGTAGATAATATTTCATATTTTGGGGGGTCTTTTAAATTGTTTTGAACTGTTGCTCTCCTGGTAATAAGATGCAGGTCTTGGTAGCTCTGTTGTCCTAGATTTAGTTAGCACTTCAAAGTGACTTGAGGGGTATGTAAAAATGGATCCTGAAGTGTTTTTTTGAGAGTTATTTCCTGATGAAATACAGAGCAGTTAGCTCCAATTTTCATAATAGTCCTTTTGCCATTATAATAATTCTGAAGTAACTTTGTCCTTAGAAGTTTTTCATGCTTGCTCAGGTAAAAGTCTCATACTTAGAGATCTGCAGATGCTTTCAAATGGACAAAAAAAGGAAGGGTTTGCACACCTGCTTCTTGACGTCTTATTTTGGGAGTCAACACTGCAGATGGCTGAGATGTCTCTAAAAAATACCAACATTTTTTATGAGAAAGGAGTGATTAAACACTGCAGGACTAGGCATGATGTTTAAATGCATTAAAAAATGAAAGTCTCTACTGTGGCTGACAGCTGATGATGGTGCTAAATGTTCTTGAAGGGAGAATATTTTTCTTGATTTGCAGTTAGTTCTCAAAAGCAATGCATACTTTTACAATTTAGATTTGAGCATTTTTATCTTCAGTCATTTTATGTTCCAATCTTTACAAATGTATATTTTTAATCAAAAGAAAAAAATAGAATCCAAAGTCTTCAAGTTTAGCAGAAATGACTAGGATTTTTCCTACTCAGAAAGTGTCAAATATATTTTTCAGGATCAGAATTTCCTTGTAGTTGTGAAATCTTAATATCAAAGAGTTTCATTTCCAAGAATGTATGTGGTAAATAACATGAACAAGAAAAACTGTACCTAAGTAATCAAAGAACTTGTGTGTAGCAATAGGTTTAGCTCCCACATTGATAACACATTCGATTAGAGAAAAGTATAATCACTGGAGGAAAAAAAATGGGGCATAACAGTAATGAATTAGAAATGGTATGAAGAACTGAAAACTACAGTTTATTATATCTCTCAGTCACAATGAAATTCATTTCTCCTAACCTGTGTTCTGTTTCTTCTTTCGGTATAAATCCAGGGTTAGGGTTCCAGATACAGAAATAGGCATGAACATGCTCACAGGAATAGCAATAAACTCATGTTTCCATTCAACAAATCCAGGCAACTCATGCTCAGCACAGTAAGAACTTTTATTATGTAGTCAATGTTGGCAAGTAGACACAAACTACCTGATTGTCCAAAGGACATAGACCAGAACTCTAAATGGGCTACAGAGTGGTCTTCCTCTGTAGACCTCACGTTTGCAATTGACAGTGCTTACCTTGTGACAAGAAGAGAAGGAAAACAGAACCTCATGTGAGTAAAGAAACTTCTTTTTTCTGACTTAATCTCTTGCAAGACTCTATGTGAATTCTTGCTGGGATGTTTCTGCTTCCACAATAAGCAAGCAGGCCTTTTTTGATTTCAAACAGAATTGTGAGCATATTGTGATCTTTTTAAGACATTACATGACATAGCTACAGAATGTTGCTCCCTGATCTGAAATACTTATTGCATTAGCACATTATTACTCCAGAAACCAGAACATTGCTATCTGTAACCACTGATACTGTGATTACAAACAAATGAAAACCTAGATATACCTATCCTAGAAAAACTGAAACGGTGCAAAATACTTTAAAAAAGCCTGTTTTCATTAAAAAAAAAGAAGAAATAAAATTTATTTACTAACCCCTTATGCGTTTTGAAGCTGAGCATTTAGTTTTACAATTAAATTTCTTCTTATGACATTTATTAACATAGTTTCCTTTGCTGAAAGCCTTGTGGGTTTATGTTAAAAAATTTGTCTTTACTTTTAATGATGTGATAAAGCCAAATACTGGTAAACTTTCCTTAAAAAGAAACTCATTCTTTCTTAATGTTAAATATAGTGCATGTACCACAAGAGAAATGCAATAGCTTGATTTTCTGAACTGTATTATTGGCTTGATGGAGGATAGCAAAGACTTACTTTGACCAGTGAACTCATTATTAATGCAGGAATAGGAAAAATATGCTATAAAAGGATTCCAAAACGCTATTTAACATGACTTCTCTGTCTTTGTAAGAAATATTCTTATAGGCATTAAACCTGTCTCCTTTTTAAATTTTTTCCCCTTTTTTTCCCCTCCCAGTTCCCTAAGGGGAGTCAGGCTTAGATAGTAGGATTTAAAAGAAGAGACACATTGAAAAATAGATGTTACACCTGGGATGCTAGAAAGGAACTAATTTGTGAAATAATTCTCTGTACTGTGTTACAGCCCCCTCCTCTAGTGCTTGCATTCAGCACCCTAGTCCTCATTGCTAAAAGTTAAAATCTGATAACAGTGATAACAGTAGTACTAGCATTAGAAGCTTCAAATGATGATGTGTTCCCTTTGTGTTAGGCATTACATAAACATAATTAAACGGAAAGATCAAGGGAAAACCAGATGCTATTATTTTTCCTATTCCACATCAATATGTTTAAGTAAATTTCCAATGATCTCCTGAATTAGGGTATTAGGGTTTGATTCTGGATTGAGGGTTATAGCACACTGACTACATCTGAATTAATCTTTGCTTGCACATTGGACTTTCCCCCTGCCTCCTGCTGCTTTGATTGTCCATGTTAGACACCTCTTGTAGCGCATGCAGGACACATGCCTAGACTTCCTTTGAGTGGAAACGAGTGTGCAGGGAAGCAAAGAGTAGGTTGTTAATCTTCATGGTTTCACTTAAAATGGAAGAGGATCACAACAGGTTATCTGTCAAAGATCGAGACCTGAACAAGATAAGCATATCTGTGTTTGATCAGAGGTCCATCTTACACAGTATCTCACCTCTAATAGTGATCAGTGGAAGGTGCTTGTGGCGAAGTGTAAGAGAGGACAAACATACTCCAAATACACATCTAGCTGCCTTTGTTCTTGTAACAAAAGTAACACTTTTTGTGATTCATAGCCATTGGTGTCTCTTTCCCCCACACCAGAAATCTTACAATCTCTTTATAAACCTATAGAAACTAAAACCTCATCAATTCTTTTGGCAAGGAGCTACGTATCTTAAATCTACCCTTTGTGAACTGGTTTTTTGTTGTTGTCCTGGAAGCATTGCACATAATTTCCTTTGCTGCTTCCTGTTGTTACTGAGACAGTGAACACCTTTCTACCCTCTGCAGACCGTGCTTGATTTTATAGGTCTCTAGCTTATTTTCTTCTTAGTCACCTCTCTTCACAGGCTGAACAATCACATTTTCTTAGCTATTCATGGACATAATCAATGCAATATTCTGATACTCCTTATCTTTCTACCACTTTCCACCCTCCCCCCCCAGCCTTCTTCAAAGTCAGGAGCAAGAATAGATGTAGAGTTCAAGAAACAGATCTCACATGGATTTGTATAATGGCATGTAAGGGACCTTTCTGAGAAAAGGCTTTGTTCATTGTCTGGGTGCCAGCTGCAGAGTGATTATGCCTTACAACGTAGCAAGGAAGCAACTAACACTAAATCTGGCTCTCTGAACTCACCTGCAAATCAATTCTGTGCACACCTGTCCCCAGTGAGGGGTGCGCCCAAAGCCTCCCACACCTTAAGTATCAGAGTAAAAGAGATCTCCTCAGATGAGCATGGAGGGAGTAACCAGCTTGGTGGAATGTTAACTGGCTGAAAAGGTGCTTTGCTGCAGATAGGCGTATTCGGGGGCAGAACTTAGGGGGATAAGCAGTTGTATATAACCAGCACTTATGTATGTAATAAAGGATGCTCTCTGGGTTCCATGCCTTCATATGCCACACTGGTGTTATGCTTACTGGCTTTTTTTTTTTTTTTTCTCTCACCCCTACCAGATCTTAAAACTGGCTTTTCTTCTTTGACCAACAGTAAGCTCTAAGGTGATGTTTTCACAAGGTGTTACTATAACACTAAAAACCCTTTCATAAGGGTCATACTCAGTTCAGAATCCACAACTGCATGTACAAATTTAGGATTCTTCTCTGTATTCTTCCACATGCAATTTGAACTTCACAAGTTTTCTTTTGGCTCTCTTTTCCAGTTGTTGTTGTCCCTCTGAATAGCAGCCCTGTCTCTTGGATAAGAAATATTGCTTACTCTTCCCAAGTCCTTCCAGCTTGGTGTCATCTGCAAGCTCATTAAGCGTGCATCCTGTTGTATCATAAGATTGTTTATTGAGACATTAAACAGAAAACTGATGTTCAGTCACTTTTCTTCCTGTCCTAATGTTTTTCAGAGTTTCAGAAGGTGTTTTCTTTTATCATTCTCAAATACATGTTGTTTCAGGTGTTCTCCCCATGGTTTGCAGTGGAAGATAAGTCAAAATGTTTCCTTTTATTAGAAGCTTTTTTTCTATTTTAGTCTGTTACACAATTGCTTTTTTTTTTTTTGGTAAAGATGGGGGTGATGGAGAGGCTCTTCTGTTGACCAAAGGTTTGGATATGGCTTTTTTTTTCTGAGAAATAGTGTCTGAGAAGTTCAGCAGAATAGAAAAGAATGTATCAGATCCCATATTAAGAGGTGGACTGATATTTGGTATTAATTCTCTCAGTTTCAAAATGTGTTGGTTTTATTATATCCATTTCTCTCTGATACAGCAAGAAAAAGAATGTTTTGCTGCATTAGACTGGAAAAAGTGAAGGTATATTGACCTAAAAAGACCAGATCATTGAATTAAAGTAGCTGATGCATATGAAAAAGGAACTGTGAAAATAAGCGAAAAATACATGATACATTGAGGAATGTGTTGTTTCCTTAAAATGTCCTTTAGTCTTTTTGTGCTCATCCATTTGTTTTTTATTATAAAGGGCTCTTTCAACTATTGGACTAAACTTATTGATTGCCATTTGATGTTCAAGTGATCTTGCACAACAGAATCAAGTTCTGGCACAAATAACTTCTCCCTTCCCTTGTTTACTACCCTTATATTTTAATTTTCTCTCAGCCTGTATCTTGTTAGGTTTGAACCAGTTAAATCACTGTATTCTCTCAAAAAAGAGAACAGAAGGGAGATCCTGTTATGTTGCTAACTATATCTGACTCAAAATAGATGAATTTGAAGTGGGTGGCCAGAATTACAGGCAATATTCTAGATGAGCTCTTATGTAATAGCATTGAAAGTGGAAAAATGGAAATAGTTTCCCTGATGCATCTTAGCATTATGTTTTCTTCTGGAACATTTTTAAACTGGTGGCTCACAGTCTTACTAACTACAGACATTTCTTTCTTCCCTTGTCTTGCGGCTGTTTTAAGCTGAGATTCTTGGTGTTAGCCTACCAATAAATGATGGGAAAAGCTGTATTTTCACATATTGTTGCATTTGTATTGCTCCATTGTCAAACTCTTCCAGTTTGTTTTGTTCCATTTCTTCTCTTCTTTAATAAAATGTTCCTGGTGACTCTTGAGTCTTTCTCCTAACCCCTGCTGTCCTGATGCATCACAGCAGAATATTATTGAGCCCCTTGAGCACAAAGCAGGCAACTCTGAATGTTCTACTCTGCTCTGAAAAATCTAGGTCTTTCATTTTCATTCCCCTTGGATTTCACCTCTACTTTTTTCTTTTCTCTGTTAGTTTCTTCCCAAATTCAGTAGTTCTACTCCATGCCCTCCCCAGATCAAGGTTAAAACAAAGCAAATACTCAAAAATATAAGACTCTCTGTGGGCTGTACTGTGCCTAGAAATAGCATGAAACTGATTTCTAAGAGCACAACAAGTTTAATCAATGTTCATTGTCTCCAGTAGTGCAGACAGGTTTGTTGTTCTGAGGTACCACCAAGGAACAGCCAGAGCAGGACTGCTCCATGAGGGAGGACCAGCAAGAGCAGAGGGTGGCTGCAGTGCAGGCAGGGGTACTGTTTGCCCCAACAAGTGTGCAGTCCCCCCCCATCTAAGCAGGGTGGCTCATAGCAGGGCTCCACCAAAATGTGGTGATTCATCCCTGTCCCCTCAGGGACCCCAGTCAGGAGGAGGAGGAGATGCAGCCAGAGATGAAGAAAGAAAAGGAGGCAGGGCTGAAGATGACCTAATAGATCTGAAGTCCATCCAGGAGACAGTGCCAGAAATAGAGAAGAAATGATACAGGTGTCACAGACAAAGAACAGCCCATAGTGGATCTGGGGTTTATTAAAGAAGGAAAAAAACCCAAACAAAACACCAGACCTTTTATTCTGTTTAATGACTACACACTCACTAACTTCCCTGCAGAGCTGTGTTTACTAGAACCTGTATAGCCTATACACAGGTGGTTTTGTCTCATGTCCCTTCATTAATCAGAGGATTCAGAATGTGCTGCTTTGGTTTAGTTCAGTTTTGACCAAAATTTACAACCAGCCTGTATCAGCTGCAGCTAAGCAGGGTCCTGTCTGAGAATTCAAAAGTTCAACTTCAGGCAGTCATCCACAATGAACTGCCTGCAGTCTGGAAGTACTAGCAATTTAACTTATGCTTTTTACCTACAAAAGCAACATAGCTCAGTTTAGGACTGAAGGACTGAGCCTGAGCTTAAATGGAGTTCCTGGACCAATATGCAGAGCTTGTGTGGGTAGAGGTCCCAAGTCAAGGCAATTTAGGCTTATTAGTGTACTCATGGCCTTGCAGTCATGAATTGCCTAAAAAGCCATCTGAAACTCTTCAAATGACCAACTCAAAATGTTATTGATAGGCTAAAATATTTTGCTGTATTTTATAATTGCGTATTTTCCTCTTCTTACGCAAATTTCTTCCTGGATTTTCAGCTCCATCCATCTGATCTAAGATGAAGCGTTAATCTGCATGTATTCTAGAGCTGAAGCTGGCTAAAGTCACCACTTCTTGTGTTCTACATGTGATGTAAATCCAAAGTATGCTGTAATAAGAGATTCCAAACCACAGTCTGTTGTGGTAGTCAAGAGGGTTTTAGGAATCTTGGCTCAGTCAGCTGCAAATACATGTGAACTTGCAGGATCTTACCCTGAGTTTGTTTTGATCTGGTCAGATGCAAGACACTTCCAAACCAGAAACAATGTAGTTGCAATACTGGCGGTAACGGCAAAGCAGCAGCTTATCTGTGCATGCTAAGCTAGTTTGGAAATAGTTTTGTTTTGGAAAGTATTCCCTCCTCTAGAATATGCTGACACCAGATTTTTGGATCTAGTAAGTAAAGGAAGACAAGGTGCCCATTAAAAATGATGTACCTTATACCTAGAATCATAGAACCATAGAATGGTTTGGGTTGGAAGACACCTTAAAGATCACCTAGTTCCACCCCCGCTGCCATGAGCAGGGACACCTTCCACTAGATCAGGTTGTTCAAAGCCCCATCCAGCCTGGCCTGAACACTTCCAGGGATGGGGCATCCACAGCTTCTCTGGGCAACCTGCTCCAGTGTCTCACCACCCTCACAGTAAAGATTTTCTTCCTAATGTTAATCTAAATATAGATTTAGATTAATATATTCCTAATATGTTAACCTAAATCTACCCTCTTTTAGTTTACCTTGGCTGTATGCTGCTTACAGCAGCTGTAAATGTATTATTGTTCCAGTAACAAGTCAATTGTTGTATTCAACAATCCAGAAATGTTCCTGTGAAAATACCATCCACACATCTACAAGACAACGGTTGCACTGATTAACGTACAGACACCCTTATGCTAATCCCTCAGTACAATTTTTATTGCATCAGTTTACCTCCAGCTGTGGAGAAACTTTTGTTTTGTATTTGTCTGAAAGAAAATAAATAAAACCAATAATGTATTTTAAAAAGACATGTTCCATTTCAAACAAGAACAAACTCAGGCAAGTGCTGTGATTCCAGCTGCACTGGACAGCAGATGGAATAATTTCTGCTTGATGTATGGCCCATGTGCAGAGTATAGTTCAGTAAGCAATACTTTGGGTGACAGGTAATTTATGCTGTTTGGCTCATCATCAGCTAAGAAGGAAAGTGTGATTCTTAGCTGGCTGACCAGTCAGAGTAAGCATGCCTCTGAGCTGCAAGCCAAAAAGGTGCCTGCCCATACCTTCTAGACCAGAGGTGTGCTGGTTTGTCAGCCTGCCAAGGCACTCCTGTTTTCCTTGTCCTGCTGCCCAAGCAAGTCCATGTGCAGGGTCTTGGCTCTGTGCAGGTCTGCTGTGGTTTTGCAGGCAAGCAAGCCTGTCAGTGCACAAGTATATTACAGTACTTTAAACACTTTTGCTTGTTTGGATAGGGAAAAGGGACAGCAGATTTTTGGGGAAAGGGAAGGAGAAACACATGGACCAGAGAGCTGGTAGAATTTTTGCTGTTGGAGGTTTTCAAGACCCAGCAGGGCAAGGCCCTTAAACAGCCTGATTTAGCAGGTTTGGCTTAGGAGGTGGGCCTGCTTGGTGCAGGGGGCTGTGCTGGGTGAGGACTGGGCTCTGGAGGTCTCTTCCAGCCTAAGCCTTTCTGTGACTTTCTAGATCAGCAACAACCAAAGATTAACCTTCTACAGAAGTAAACTATCTACTTCAGGGATTCTATAGATGCTCCTTTTATCTCGCTAGGTCTTAATATGGTTCTTCAGTTATGCCAAATTAACAGAATTGGCATTCCTTTGCACAAAATCAGCCTTGTTGCGATGTCATAATTACTTTCACTTCCCACTTTTGCAAATTTAGGCAGACATCTCAATGATTAGATGTTATCGCTCTGTTGAGAATGTCTGACTGAGTTTTTGAACATGTTTGCGTGGAGGATGAGATACTGACTTCTTGTCTGTAGAACACTGTTTATGCATATGTCTTAGCCCAGGGGCATTTCCAGTGAGTAACACTCATGAGGAAAAGGAAAGAAAGCAGTTTCCTCTTGCTCCTTGGCTCTTCACCGTTTTTCTTTATCTCTTCCCCCTCTACATTTTGAGTCAACTACAGGCTTCAAATCAGCCCCTAAACTTTTTGTTCTCTATTTTCCTTGAAGTTCTTAACTGTTTGTTCATCGCTAGGGCTCACTGTTCTGCTCTGCATACTACACTTTCCAGAGGCAGCAGGAAAGATGAAAAAAATTCACAATTATGATGAAATTAGTTATGAAGGAGTACATCCCACCTGATTAAGCCAGGAATTTTCTTGGGAAACAGTAATGTCAGCCATCATATGCAGCAATCTCTCAACTTCTTGCTTTTTCATTTTCCTGGTGGTTGTTTTTTACTGGGAGACTCTGGATGGTTTTTTTTTCCGCAATGCATCTCTCAGTGCTTACTCTCAGTCTCCAGAAATCTACGCAATTTTTGAAACTACCCACACTCTATAGCTAATTGGGCTAATCAGAGAATTCAGATGAAAAGACTAAACCTTGACAGTATGAATAATATTTCCTCCAACTATTAGAGTCAAATAATAATTCATGAGAGCCACAAGCCCAAAGTCAGAGGTTTCTCTAACCTAAGGTATATTTTTGACTGGTTTCCCACGCTGATAAACTCTACTAAAGTCTTTCTGTAGTGTATAGTTATATATGACAACTGCACCATTGACATGAATTATGTTTCTAAACCGTAGAGGTTGCACACCCTGGTGATCTGCTCCTGAAATATCTCTTGTGGGAATCAATTCAAATGTTCTCTTGCAAGTGACTGCTGAATGGAATTACTCTTAAAGTGTTTAACAACTCACATTCATAACAAGACACTTTACAGACCTGCAAAGCTTATGTTTCTATTGAAAATTTCAGCATTCTTAGCACTACATTTTCGGTTTCAGTTCACAGCTGATGTAGCCTGTAGTTCAATGAAAATGGATGGCATACCTTAGCTCCCTAATACTGAGTCTTACCCTTCCTTAGGCTGACATTGCTGTGCTGTATAGATTGAGATGTCCTTTATATCTGCCTATAAAGATGTCACCATTTGCAATTAATAGTGTCAGAGCCCTAGGCATGCTTCCCCTGTTCTGGGAGTTCAGCTGACTGCACTCATGCCCAGCTCGCTCATGGGGAACTGTATTGAAGAAATGGGCGAGACTCACAGAGGTCCCCTCTCCTTGCCTTGGGAGCTGCCTTCATGCTGAAGCTCTCTCCCTTTGTCCCCGCCTGAGCTGTGTTGCAGCTATGCCTGTGTCAGCCCACCTACTCCACTGCTCTGGATCCTGGTGCTGGCCCACACATTAGGTTTTCCATCCTGACTACAGATGTGTCCATCACTGTGTACTTGGCTGGAGCTCACTGGACTTTGACTTACCCTGCTCACTGTCTCCAGACCTGGTCTTCATCCTGACTTGCTGAGATGCCCTCCTGGTGCGATCCCAGGCATGCCTCATTGCTGTGACTTGTCCATAGTGATTGCCACATAGACTTGGCAATATGAGCTCTTGGCTGAACCTGAAGTCTTGCTTTCCCTTAGGGAGCAGCCTGCCCTTGATGCACCCTAACAAACAGGCAGCAGCTGAGTTGCCCTAACGTAATAGCTCACTTTCCCAGTTTTTTTTTTTTTTTTAATGCAAAAAACAGTGATAGGGAGTTCAGAGCCCTGTGTGAACTAACAGCAAAGAAGCTTTAGGTCCCAGAATTATTAAGACTGGTCTGAGCTTAGCATGAAGAGTCAAAGAAAACTACTCCTTATTACCTGCCCCATAAAACTGAAACAGGGAATTCCAACTCCAGTGTGCTATCTAAACCTCACCCTTTTAAAAGAGACAAGCTTTTAAAAGTCATGCAGACAACAATGATTTTTAAGCAAAACAAAAGCGCTTTAGTGTTATGTAATTGGGATTGTATGAAAATCAGCCCTTTGCACTAGTCATGATTTTTGTATCTGGCCTTATGTCCCAATGGTACCGTTGAGTTTATTTTTTCTAGTTACTGTGAGGTGTGATTCCTGTGCAGCCACTGGAAAATCCAGTGGTTATATAAGGCAATTGAAAAGCTGCTGTTTGAACTCTTCTTATCTGTCTTATTTTATGTTTGTAACTGGTAATTATGAGTTCACACTGATCTACAATTTCAGTTTCTACAGCAGTGCTTTTAAAAGTAATTTAGTTTTAGTCTGTCTTATACTTCTCCAGTAACACATTTCAAGGTTTGGGTGTAACACCAAAATATTATTAAAGTTCCAAACCAGTTGCAATGTTTTGCACTGTATTATGGTCATGGGAGCTGCCCTGATGGAAAAATGGGGAACAACAGAGCAGAAAGAAGGATGAACGGAGAGCAAGAGAAAAGTAAAAAAACAAATACAAAACTGAGCACAAAGAAACAAGACAAATCCAGACTGCAATAAAACAAAACCAGAATAAAGAAAAGTAAAAACAGTGGGAAGAGATAGGGGGAGAATCATTAAAAATAGAATATAAATGTTTGGTCACTGCCCAATGAATAGGTTAGTAAAATGTCAATTTTTATCCAATCTTATACCCATACACTTGACTTGCTACGGTAGCTGAATGACTAACAAGACAGTGTGACATTTAAGTTTCTGAGAGAAAACGAAAAACTTGAGGTCAAATACAGGATAATAAAATGAAGAAAAAATGTTGCTGTTGCTGAGTAACTGCCTTTAAAACAATTAGAGGCGTTATCAGAATGCAAGCTCTTATAGACTAGAGATCAGACTAGCTGAATTTTAAGAAATGGTGGAGCCATTACTTTCTTGGGGGTCTGTTTCTTTGGATAATTACCCCAGACTGGATGGCCCAATGTGTTTGAAAACCATCCTTTTCATAGATTATCAGTTGCACTTCTTGTGCCAAAGAATAAATCAGATGTGTCTGTTAAGGTCTGCCTTCCTTCTCAGCCTGTGTATCAGCATTAAGCCTATTTCTCTTCTTTAATTCTTCTGCTGCTGGTTTCCAGGTCTCTGTTTATTTGTTTGTTTTCTCCCTGGGATTATTATAATTTAACAATCAGATTTTTGTGTCAATTGCCCTGCTTGACTTTCTTCCTTTCATGGTGGCAGGACATTACCACTCTCCCAGCCCTCAGAACTCCTTAGCCGCTGTGTCAGTTATGATCAGATGTAGCTTTCTGTTCTCAGCATAATGAGTTTTGTATCAGCAGATCAACACTGCCTCTCCCCAGAAGCTGTTACCTCCTTGGGTCTGTCAGCGTAAATTCACGAGGTTTACTGAAATGATCCTAGGGATTTTTGACCCATTGAAAACAATAACATTTGAAGTATTTAAACTAAGGAAAAGGACCTGATCACTGTTACTTTTTAAATAGCTCTACTGGAGCCAGAATATCACATCTCGACATGTTTTCTTTGCTATCATTCCCATTTTAAGATGCTAGGAACCGGATGAAGGATTCCTGCTTTTGACATCTCAGTAAGAATTTAACAGAGCCATTAGGAATAGGCTACTTTTAAATTGCATCTGATAAAAATAAAAACCACTGTGAGAAAGCCTCTCTTGGATGGGTACATCAACAGGTCTCAGACTGCATCTACTTCAGCAAGCCCTCAAATGTTTAGAGGAACAGTAATTGGTCTTTTGTGTTAGGTACATTCTGAACTGCTTAGATCTGTTAATGCCGAGGCATTTCTAGACATGTTAAGAAGCAGAAATGCAGAGAACTGGGAAATACTAAAAGAAAAACAAACGTTAACAGCTACAGAATTTGTGTATTTTCAACAGCAGAAAGCAAATTTTAGGATTGGAATTTTGGCCATAGACAGATGCTACTTATGTCTTATTTCAAATATGCCTTGTATTTAACCAACCTGATTTGCTTTAGTTTAAATCTGATGCTTTATTTTTGTGAGATTTGGTCCTTCCATTGCTGATCCTTCTTATAAAATTTTCTGTAATAGATTTTTTAAAAGAACTTACCATAAGAAGTCCACTGTAAAGATTTTGGACTACTGCTTCTGAGATTCAGATGAATCTTTCAATATGCTCAGCATGTTTCTTAGACTGAAAGGTGAATTATTCTACATAAGTTTTCCATGAAACAAAAAGACACTATTTGTTTCCATGGCAAAACCATAGTTTCTTTTCCAGTAATCGGTCTGCATCGTTGTACTCATGACACAAACAATCTGTTTAAAAGCATAAGAAATAAAGCATGTTGGCCAAAATAAAAGTGAAGAGCAGTCAAACTACAGGAGGTAGGCTACATGAGATACAGAGGAAAAGGTACAAAGCAGACCGAGTTTTAAAAATGTTATAAGAAGGATTTCTTTTTTTTTTTTATTAGTTGATTGGATATTCTCAGCTAGAGTTCAAGAATGGTCACAAATAAATATAGCATTCACAATATCATCATTTGTGTGATTGTATCGTTGGAATTTGTGCCACACTTTAAAACTTCAGGGCAATTGTAGTTCAAAATTATGAAGAACCTCTCTGCCTCATACATGGAAATTAACAAAAGCCAGTACATACATTTTCTTTTCAAAGTGAATATTCCTTTGGATGCCTCTCCATTTGTCTTAACTGCTGAAGCTATCTTTCAAGATTCATAAATTTTGAAAACATTTATGAGAAAGTAATGAAAGTTATATTCACTTAACCCTCCAAAACCCTTAGCAGAGCATCTGCTGGCCACAAACCTACAGGTACCTGTCACCAGCTCAAAATGGAGATATGAAGTTACAGGTAGCCTGGGACAGATTATAGCATCATTCACTCCAGTTACAAAAAAAGCAAATTTTGAATTGTGATGTTAGCTGGAGTTTGCTGTTTACCTTTACAAGATGAAAAACTGATCAGAAAAAAATACAGTGTTCAGGGATGCAGACAGCACTAGCACAGTACAGACTCAGCGCTTACACCTGAGGGTAGCACAGGCAAACGGCTGTGGCTCGTGCAGCCAGCAGGCTAACTTCAGGCTTGGTTTAAATTTATTGCAATGCTGATTAAGGTCTGGTTTTGGGACACCACCTATCCTTTAGGAGGTAAAACAGACGTTCAAAGTATCTGCTTAATCCTTTTTTTGAATTATATTCTGAACACGCTAAGGTAGTAACTGAGGTGAAACTTCTGGTTTAAGAGCACAAGTAATATATTTTTATAAAACACATTACAGTATCTGAAAATAAAAAGCTTGGGAGGGCAGGAGAAAGGGCTGGAGTCAGCCACACTGCTGGCATCCACCCATGCAAGCTACAATCAATCTTCCCTTCAGGCTCTTACAGGTACAGTTACTCTTATAATTGCTGCACTGATATATGTGAATAGACCATGCTTGAATAAGCAAATCTGGAAAGAGACCTCTAAGGTCAAGTAAGAAATAGTAATGATTTTATTAATTACCAGATTCTAGGAAATGAGGGATTAAAGGAGCACAGGGCTGGAGAGAATCTCAAGAGGTCTTCTAGTCCTTCTGGTTCCTCACAGCAGCTAGACAGCTAAAGCTAGGCCACTCCCAAAGAGGATTTCCCTAACCTGTTCTCAGGGGAGACCTGTCTTCCACCTTCAAATGATGGAGATGTTCCTGTACCTATCTAAACAGTTGCTTCACTATCATTATCTTCACAAGATGTTTTTCCATCCTGAGTGTTCCTTGTTGCAGCTTACTTCAGTGGCTGTTTCCCATGCTATATTTATGCAATTAATTTTTCCTGCCTAGAATGCCTAATCCATATTCACTGTACTTTGTAGTCCTGGCAATTAGGCAGTTGATGGATTTGAGCAAAAATATAAGAAGTGTATCCAGTTTTCTTAATACTGAGAATTTGTATTGCACTGCTACCATTTATGCAGGAGTCACTGGAAGTAATATGTGCCTCCCTCATCTTCCCAAAGCTGTGCTTTTACAGTGGAAAAGACTTCTGTTTAATGTTTGCAGCTGCAGAAAGAGGCAAGCAAGCAAGACTTGGCTGCATGAGTGAGGAACTGGATCAGAGGAAATAATTTCAGGCTGATTAGAAAGTAGTGACACACTGAATAGAGAAGAGGAAAATAATCCTTTTTCTCCAAAAGATTCAAAGTTGATACCATAAAAAATGCAAAATATGACAGAATAATATAATACATTCAAATTTATGCAGGAGAACATTCCATCGTAATGCAGAGATTGCTTGCGTGTTTCATCACGTGACAATAGCAGTCCCATCCTCTGACTTGACATAAGCCTTTGCCTGATTAATTTGCAGTTTTGCCATGTGGGCAGGCAGGACGGGGACTGCTGGAACTCTGTTCCTCTGACTGTGGTGATTCCTGGTAATGTGAACAGGAGGGTTAGGGACATGACCATTAACAGTCAGTTAACACGTGTTGGTTGTACACCCATGTCAAAAAGTTCTCAGTTGTTGCTTTAGATAACCAAAATCTGATTAAATCAATTGGAGTTTTCAGAGCAGGACCCTTGCAGAACAGGTTGCATTGATTTAATGGATTTTGCCAACTGTTCATCCCCAGGTACACATACCTGCAGAATTTAATCAATGTGACACTGAAGTTTGGAATATATGCATTGTTTTTACATATATACTTATATACTTATCCATTAAAGCATGAAGTTACAGAGAACTTCAATGTGACACTCTCCAGGAGTTTTAAATTATAACTGAAAAGAAATTCTCATATTTCACATGGGGTCAACATTGCTCCTTTTTGAAAATGCAGGTTTTCATAAACCTTAACATAACAAGAGACCTTAAAACCTGACTTGCTTTTTGCAGTCCTCACAGGCTATCCAGTAGTATGGTTAGAGACTGCTGCATTTAAGGATACAGTCAAGTGGTTTCCATCCTGTCTTCCTAGCAGTTTTGGAAGACTTGTAGAATTGAATAATCCAGCATTCTTTAGTGGTTATTCAGTTACTAATGACCCTCACTTTTAAAATATGGATATTTTTTCTCACATTTGGCACAACATGAGCCAATAGCTTCCTTGTGTGTGTGCCATAAATTCTGAAAAAAAAAAAATATGAAAAAATATAATTTTTAGGCTTTCCATAGCTCTTTATGGAGGAACTAATTTTTGTGCCTATGTTTTTTACAGGTATGTATAAAACCCCTTCCTTCAGCAGGGAGACATGCAGAAGGGTACAGTTACGTAAAATGGTCTACCTGCCATTTTAGGTTCTTCAAGAAAACCTTCTCAAACCCATACCTCCTGCTTTGGAGTTACTGACAGACCACTAGTGAAATTCAATAATGCATGTTTTCATGTCAATGGATAGAGTCAATACCAGTAAGTCTTGGCAGCAGTCTTGCACTGTTTAGCACCTAAAGTAACCACGAGCCCACTGGCATCCAGGAGGGATCAAGTACTTTGCCCCCCAGCACTTGTCTTTATATGCAGCTCTTGTAGGCGGAAGGAGAACTTATATCTGCCACCTCTGCTGCATTTCCCAACAGTGTGTGTGTTAGAGCAATTGCCTGCTATGTGACATCCAAACTCATAAACTATGTGCATCTGTTTAGAAGCCAGGATTTCAAAAAATCATAGAATCATATAGGTTGGAAAAGGCCTTTGAGATCATCAAGTCCAACTGTTAACCCAGGACTGCCTCCACCACTAAATTGTGTACCTAAGCACCTCATCTATGCATTTTTCAAACACTGCAGGGATGGTGATTCCACCACCTCCCTGGGCAGCCTGTTCCAATGCTTCACCACGCTTTCAGTGAAGAAAATTTTCCTATTATCCAATCTAAACCTCCCCTGCCATAACATGAGGCTGTTTTCTCTTGCCCTGTCATTTGTTATCTGGGAGAAGAGACCTGCCCCTACCGGCCTATAACCTCTTTTCAGATAGCTGTAGAGAGCAATAAGGTCCCCCCCTGAGTATCCTCCAAACTAAACAACCCCAGTTCACACAGCCACTCCTCACAAGACTTGTTCTCTAGACCTTTCACCATCTTTGTTGCCCTTCCCTGGAAATTTGGTTCTCTAGCCACCACTTCCTAGGATAATTCTTTAGCAGTCGGTCTATAAGTATGCTGAGAGAGAGTCTTAGAGGTCACTCTGTCTCTACCCCTGAAATTGTTCCACTTGTGTAAGTCAGAAAAAGAAAGATGGAAAACAAGTTTGCTGCACAATCTGTATATTGGATAAGGGTTAATATGAGTCAGAGGAAGTATTTTATTTTTTGCTCAAAAGTATGGCAGCACAAGCACTTTGTTTAGTGCAAGAAAGTACTGACTTGTCTGGGACCCCTGCAGACCTCCTTACTGGACTTCTGAACCTCAAACTGTAGCAAGTCTTACCCTAAGCCTTCTGTTCAGTTTTCCCTCAACTTCCATAATCACCAAATTCTATTTGGATACAATTAGAAAGGAAAAAATAAAGCGGTTATCAGTTGAGACACAAAACTTTGGCAGTGTCTAGATTTTTAAACTAGACAAGCTGGAGCATGTGTTTGGGCCAGGAAGAAGACTTTACAGCACTAAGCTGTCCTATGCTAGCAAACTTTCTGTCTTCCAAAACAGGGTGCCTGTACTCTGGTTACTCCCATTTGCTTATAAAAGGATGCTTTATTACACTCTTTAGTGCTAAAAAAGTCCTAAGCTCTCTGCACCTATGCTGGCAGCTTCTAGTGCAGCATTGTGCCACAGCATGTTGCCTGTGACTCCTGACTCACCTTGGGATATTTCTTCCCCTCCTGTTTTCATTCCTTATGTTCATGCCAGACAAGATTTGATGCCTTCTTAGGTTCATGGACACCCTTTTCCTTCCGGCTGAGGCCTGGATTTCTGGTTTGGTTCTTATTTGCTGTAAGAAGATGATCTGAGTCCATTTCAGGAGATTCTGAGAGAGGTATCATCATCTTTCTTGTTGGTTAAACAGTTGAAGTAAACATTTTTGGTCCCTAAGAAATAACATGCACTCTTACGACAGGTTAAATGAAACTCTTTTAGCGGTAACTATTTAACTTTGGGTTTTTGTGTGTGTGTATAATTTTTGCAGCTTTTATTATTCTATCTTTTTATGTATTGCACCAGTAAGGCAAATGTTGTAAATGCTCTCTGACCATCATCAGAGCTATTTTCCAGGATTCCATGCCAGTCAAACTACAAGTCTGTTTCATTTCTGCAAAGCCATTGATTGACTAACCCTGTCTGTTTTCCAACCTGAGACAGCAGGAATGTAAACACTCACATAAATACATTCTTCTACCCTGTAAGCTGCTTTGTGTGCTGTTGCCAAACAACACAGTGTGTAAGCAATCAGGCAGCCATAGTATCATTAAGACTGAACTCCACGAGCCTAATGACATACAATTAACACAGGACTGTGTAACATCCCTTCTTTCTTCATGTCTGTCAGAGGTCTTTGGTCCAAAACATTCAAAACCTAATATGTGTTTATTTTTTCAGGCAGTGATGCTGAAGCAGGAACACTCAGAGGTCAAGCACAGCTTCCTGGTGGCACAATGGTAGATGTGGACTTACTCTGCTACTGCAGTAGTTGTTTGACTGAGAACTTTCAAAACAAAGTGACTCTACAAATATAGTCCTAAAGGATGTGTGTTACCTCTCTCAGACCAAATCTGGGCAAGAAACTGATAACAGAAATAAGTTACACGTATGTCATTTCTTGACTCATGGAAAACAGATCTTCTTAGCTTTTATTGTTAAAGTAAAATCAGAAGAACAGAGATTAAATTTTCTGTTAGTTTTGAATAACCTTTAAGTAAAGTTACTCACAGCCTGAAATGTTTGTCATCTTTTAACCTTTTGAAGAAAAACAGTAGTCTGTTTCAAAGCTAGCAACCTGTTTTCCAACACCGACCTGCTACAGATTCCTCACATATCTACCTATCAGTATTCTTCTAAACTTTATTTGTATACACCTGACAAGCAGCACCATCTATGCCCCTCTACCACCTAAAAGGTATTTCTGCTCCGAAACAGCTGTCAACGTCATTAACAGTCCTTAGTTATTGCTAATATCCAGGCTATCATGGCTTTAAAGAAGTATTACTGCTGAGCTCAAACACAACCAATGTCAGCAATCAGTGCTGCAGCCGTGACTTTCTCTATGGAGCTTAATCAAGCTTGTTGCAGCAGGTATTTAATTTTCCATTAAATAGCCTCCATGTGAAATGGTATCCTTCACGCGAAAGTTTTTTTGAGAGTTGGAGAGATTGACTGAGCTGACTTGGCCATCTGTCAGACAAACAATCTGATCACAAAAATATGTCATAGAAATTTCATAGTTTAAAAATACAAAACAAACCCAAAGAGAATTAACACTCAGTTAATAACTCAGGTTTCCTGACCACTCCCCACTCACTTATATGAGCACCAAGGTGCTGCCATGGAGCACACAGAAATGTGTAGCTACCAGTAGAGTAGGGGCGGGAGCAGTACAGTGCTATAGCAACATGGATTTTGACAACTTTAAGCTACCCTGGAATTTCATCTTGCTAGATTTAATTTAGGTGATTAGTGACATATACTATTAACATTAATTTCTTTGCCAGAGGAATCACTTGTGAAATGATGGGTTCTTAATGTGACTATGTGACCAAGTTACTAAACAGGTAGGAAAAGGAAGCAACACAATAACCTTATTGCAGAGGCAGGCAAAAAGACGGTAACGCTGTGTAGAGCCTGATGGAGAGTCCCGTGCAGACCAATTAATCAGACAATAGTTTTGTTGGTTTTGCAGAACGTTGTTTTGTGACCTCTAGTAATAATATGAGGCCAATTTGCTTGTGCTGGCACACAAGAGTCTGAGGCCATAACTCAGAACCCCAAGCCCCCAAGCAGACAATTCCTGCTTTCTACTTAGGAGAGTTACCATACAACTGAGATCCATAACTCACTGCTATGAAGTCTGTGATCTTGCAAGAATATTTGTTGAGTATGAAACTGTTGAGTCTCCATATCAGTTTAATGGCTAGACCTTAGCATTTCTATTTTAGTGACTGTGTTTAAAGCAGTTTATAATGATTAATACTTCTAACAGAAAGCAGAACCACTTTTACAGACCCACGATGTGACAGGTGCTAACTGTATCCAAGGACTCTCAGTAATGATTCTTGATATAAGTGAGATCATGTATCCCATTCTGTGCCACTTGCTCTTTCCCTTTCTTACGGGATCAAATTTCAAAATAGATAAGATATCTACTAGTGTTGCACACAAGTATTTGCAAGGCTTCCAGCTGGCTACAGTATGAAAATGCAGGCTTGTAAAACCTAACACACACGGACTTTGCTTACTGATGACTTACCTCCTGTTTCCCAGAGCTAGTGAGTGAAAAAAGGTGCTGAAATGTGTTTATATTAGCAGCTTTGCCTAATTAGTCTAATTTAAGAAGTCTCTATGTATGAAAGAGAATTAGGGAATACTAAAGCACTGTTTTACTAAACTTTTTTTACTTACTCTCAGATTAATTCTTTGAAGCAAGTCTGAGTGTCTAATTTTATTTAGCATTACACTGAAAGATAAACCTCAAGGAAATTGCATGTAAAATACAATTATAAGTAGGTGTTAATAGCTCTCAGTCAAATTCAGAGAGGGCTTGCCATAGGTTTTCTTAGTTAAATATTGTAAATAGTATTGACAGATGGGAATGCTTTATACATTGTATAAAACATAAAAATGGAATTTGAGTACTATGAATAAATGTTAAACAATCCCTTAGAAAACCTAATGTTCTTTAGCAAAAATCTGCATGTTAGACATTTCAGTAACATATTTCAACAAAACATTTACACTGTGGCATAGGATGAAATGATGTATATTCTTTAAAACTCGGCAAAGTATATTGCCTATTTTACTTTATTTTCCTTCTTGTTATTAATAAGCTACATATCTTTATGCATGATTGTGTTTCCAATGGCAAACATTCCAAATATTTTGCAGACCCAAGAATACTGTTGTTGATGAATTATGTTATTGTATCTGGGGCCACTGCTGTCCCATGGGGCAAGTGAAAACTCTGAGTATCATCCTGGCTTCTTCCCAGCCTCCAGAGGGAAGGGGGAGAAGTCTGGACAGTCTCACTGGGAACGTGGAGTTCTAAGTCAGAAATGCAGAAGGAAGTACAGCAATCTCAGGAGGCTGAATACTGTGCATCTTGTTCCTGCTGTGGGCCTACAGGAACCCAGAAGACAGATAGAGTGCTGTTTATCCTAAGTTCCCAGGTCAGAAGATGTTTAGGGGTCTCTCAGCAGAAACTCAAGCCTCACAACTGGAACTGCATCAGCAGTAAATAAAACTAACACCTTGAGAAGATGCCACATGTCCTCATCATAAGAGCTTCCAGTTTTGAGCACTTGTTTAGGACCAATGACCTCATTCCTGTGCTTAATGAATAGGTGGCATGCCATTGAGAAACCAGCTGTCCTTACAGTAAGGTCAGGGAACAAAAGGATTCTGTATTGGAGTCTGTGCAGGTCTACCAGCAAGTTAGGCTGGGGAAGTTTTCAGTGATGCCAACTTCTATTAGACATTTGTGCCACTAGTTAGGTCTCTTTCATTGAGCATCATGTCCTCTGTTGCATTGAGCATCATGTCCTCTGTTGCATTGAGCATCATGTCCTCTGTTGAATGATAATGAACCATTAGTATCTGCATGGGCTTCTTATTGCATCTCTGTAATTTATATATAACTTTTACCTTGCCAGTGGGGTTGCTGACATCAGGCTGCTCTAGTTTTTAAGCTTCAGGGGAGCTACAGAGCCTGTGAATTAATTCATGCTATACTAATTATTTTCATACCCCAAATTTTCCATTAAATTTAATTAATCTCCAAGGCTGATGGCCTATAAGTATGTGCACACATATACACACACAAATATAATTACATACACAAATGCATACTGCTCCTTATCAAACCTTTTTTTCCAGCATCAAGTCTCATAGTTATTTTTTAAATTCCTTCACCTATACTAATATGTTTACCATTTAAATACTCAAGAAATGGAATCAGAATATTTAGTCTCTAACTAAACCTCATTTAAAATTGCCTGCATGTTTGCATTTTCTCTCCCCTCCCAGGGAAGTTTAGTTAAATATATTGGAATATTAAATCCGCTACAAAAATGGCATTGTTTTTCACTGCACCGAGCATCCTGCTGCAATCAAGTTTGATCTTGTAATTCTAACTGCATGCTCCAATGACCCTGGCTAACTTTCTGACACTGTACATGGAGCTATCGATAATGCAGTATGCTAAATGGCTTGTTTTGCTTAGTCAGTGGTTTTTGCCCTTGGTGTATTGAAGCCTGGAGATAGTTGCCTGTCTGCAAACCTTCTGAAGTCCATTTCAGCTACAGATTTGGAGATGAACATTTTTTAAAGTATTTTCTTCTTCTCCCAGGGTTCATAGGCCAGTATCATGTTTTTCTTACTCAAAGGCATTTACTCAAAGTCTAATCAACAAAACAAACATTTTGCTACAAATTTTCTAAGATTTGCATATGCTGTGGTTAGAATTTCTTTGAATTGCAGTTTTTACTTCAGTTCCTTCTTAATTTTCCTTTTATCTTCATTCAAACCTATGTCCTCATGACACATACGTTCCCATTACTGTTTGAGCATCTTCATAAGAGCACTTTGACCCATTTTCTGAACACAGAAAGAAGAGCAGTTACCACAGTACAAGTCCCATCTCTTCCTTTCCTTCCAGTGGATCTATGCTAAAGCAGGATCAGATTAGTCCAGCGTTTATCTAACAGGTTCAGATATGCGTAGTATTTAAGAAAGGTATGTGGGCTAGGCCTGCCCATTTCAAATTAATGTCTTCTCACTCATTGGCTAAAATACTCATAGGGAAAAAAGGACTTCAGAAGCACTACAAATGGACTCTTCACAATTTGCAACAAATAATCGTTTTTCAACAGGAAGATTTTGGTTTCAATTTCATTGCCATTATCTCCTGCTCTTGCGTTTGCTTTCACTACAAAGATCACAGTAAGAGCCACAGTCTCAACTAGACATTACAAAAAGCAGTCCAATATTGCATTGTTTGAGAAGTAACATTTGTGTTATTTCACAGTTCTGAGCAGCTTGCTGCTGTGTAGGACTGGATGCAACTTACAGCAAGACAAATTCTGTAGGGATGTACACCACCATCCTTGCTTCTCTATTTCACCTACCATGAACATGCTGGCACTATGCATATGTAGCCCATAAATACTATTTCTCCCTTATTTGTAAAAGGCCACAGGCTTTTTACCGACCTCAGAGCACAGTCTCTGGATTTGTCTGTTCAGGCCTTTGTTGGTTTTAGTTGGTATTAGCCATGGCACCAGTTACCTGGTGTCCACATGACTGTTGCCTCCTCTTTGTTGGCCTTGCTCTAGCAGTGCCTGGGGCAGGGGCTGGCACCCCTACCTGGTCACTGTGGGACAAACAGCCCTCCTGGGGTAACGGGGCTGGGGGAGAGCTGCATGTAATTTTCAATGTTTAGTCTGGAAGAAGTGACAAGGATGTAGGCTGTGATAAGGAAACATACAAAAATAGACAATTACACGTTAATTGGTCAAACAATAAATTCCTAGCTCTGCCCTAGTTTTTGTTTCTCTCTGCTCTGGACAAGATTTTGAGTGCAACCATCTAGCACGCTGTGACTATCAGAGTTGCTCACATGTACATATACGCTAGAGATAAAAGCAGCTGCCCTGAACTATTAGAAATCGCCAGGCTTACCCGAGAAAAAGACTTCAACCACAACCCCCCATGTCATAGCACAAATAGGCTGTAAGCAAAGAAGAGTTAGTATCTAAAAATTAGACTTAACCAGCAAATAATGTAATTATAATGAATATTTCTAGTCATGCATCGGTTTCTGAGAAAGGAACGAAAGAAAAATCTGAAAAAAGGCAGAAGACCTGCCTTGGCTAGAACAAGTACAAGTTAAAACTGAAATATTACAGACATTGCTTACCATCTAGACCCCAGAATCGTGTGACTGCAAACAGCAAACTTGCTTTCAGGTTGTAAAAGTATACATTTTTTTCCCTGTGACTTTGAGGAAAAGTTGATCTTACCAAAGAGTTAACAATGCAGAAATAATCTGGCTTGCTCCACAGAACATATACCATGCCCCGTAGAATACACTTGACACTCACTTATCGTTTTCTGTGTATGATATATTGGGTGTGTAATGCCTACCCATTGTCTGTACAGCTAGATGATATTTTTGATCACTCTATTGTTACTCCCGAGATAAGGGATGCCACTGTTTCCTTTTTTTGGTGATTGGAAATGGCTGTGGTAGAAGGAACTCAGTCATTATTACCAGCGCCTTTGAAGGGCATGAAAAGCCACTACCACACAACTGCTGACAGAGAATCAATACATGCAACAGAAGTGAACAGGAGATCCAGTTTTTGGTTTTGTATCAAAGTTTCTTTTCAGTCTGTCAGGGAAGATGAATATCATATATTGAGTAAAGTGAGAAAGACAGAAATGGTTGGCAAGAGTAATACTACCAAATATTCCAAGTTTAGTGGAATATTGGCCATTTTTAGTCTTGAATCACCTAACATATGATTTTGGGTTATCACAAGCAAAACAGTCTAAAGTTAGGGAGTTTTACCTGAAGAAGGCAATGATCACCTGTTGTCCTTAGCTTAGTTTTCCTTCTGGTTTTTTTTTTTTGTTTGTTTGTTTGTTTTCCTTCAGTAGGCACCCTCATCAGCATAGTGAAAAAGTTGTCCAGAAGTGTCTTGCTAAGGTTTTATGGATAATGCCATGGCAGATGGTAGGACTCTTTCCCTCATGGGGTAGCTGATTCCCAGTGTATTGCACACTGTTCTGGGAGAAGGCAAATGGGAATCTTGCTTCGCCAGCCACAGATTTAGAAAAAATTAAAAAAGACATTTTCAACAACATTTGTAGCTTACCAAGTATATTCTTTAGTCTTTAGCTCCAACAATGGTTGTACCATGTCCAGAACTACAGCGCCTAATGGGTATGACCTAATTCAAAGCAAACTGCTAACCACCACTCTGCGGTGTTCTTCTGGACTGGGCAAACAGGACTGTTGTAAGGCACATACATTTTGGACACAACCCAATGTTTTCTGAGAGAATCAGCTGATTTTTAAATTTCATTGCCAGACTCTCAATTGGTTAGATACTGTGTTGGACAAATTATTTGGTCTCAGTAATGACAACTGGGTCTACATGAGTATATGTAGGCAGGAACTATACCACCTACTTCAAACACCCAAAGCCTTCCTGCCCTGTAAGTCCCTCTGCAGTGGTCAAGAGAGTAAATCCCAGCGATGGCAAGGACATCAGGGCTAGTGGCAGTAGATAGAGGGTACCGATCTCATCTATTCAAACAAAAGCTTTCTCCCTCTACAGTCAGACACTTCTCCAAGTGCCACAGTCCCAAGAGGTGTAGGTGCCCCTGTTTTTTGTAAAGACCCCCCTCAACAAAGAATGTGCCTCCAGCATCCAGTAGCTGCCAGTTTCCTTTGAACTGTGGGCAGGGGCACCATGTACTTCTCTGATTGAATAAAGTTTCTGTGTGTGATGGCTAAGGTTTTTTACATGATGTTTATTTTTCACTGTTGTTTTCATGTGCCCCGGGGTTGGCTGAATTATCTTACAGCCTATATCACAGGCTCGTTACATAGGTGCACTTCCTCACATCCCAATTTTCCATCTTTAAAAGGATGATGCTTAACTCTTCTATTCTGGCTAAACATACATCCATACATTATGTATGCAATATAATTTACTGATTTTCACATCTATCTTGATCATGTAGGAAAATATTTCATATCCTACATTTCAACAAAATGGCTTCTTCTACGCTCATATATTTGTCTTCATTTGCAGCCATCAATCAGCTCTCAGTTTTAAGGAACACATTGGAAATTATTTTCTCTAATGTTTGCTTGGGCAAAAGAAAGATTTTTCACCAGTTTAAGTGTGACTCAGTGTTTGGTAAAGATTTTTATAGCTGTAGCTTCTGGCAGTATTAATTAAAGCCAATTATAATGTGATAGACAGGTTTTGCCAGTGTAAAATGCTTAACAGAACTCCCTCTGTCTCCCTTAAAAACAGAATGGAGATTTTGATTACATTTGCATGCCTGAATTGTTAGACTCCTTGAATGTTAGACTCCATGAATATAATAAGCTATATGCAATTTAAATAATTAGAAGTTTACTTAAATAGATAACCAGATGTCCGTGTGTGTATACAGCATTAGGAATGGTACAATATTAAGCATAATAAATATTTTGTGGCTGTTATTCACAACATTGTTACTAACAATGATTTTCAATTTCGACTTAAAGTTTTCTGCTCAGACTTTCTATTATTGATACTTACGTAATTTTTCAGTTATCACAGTTGCTAACTTTAGGTTTCTCTTTGACTGGAGTTGGTGTTAAGCTATTAATTGGAAAAATTAGTATATTTTTAATGAGGTATTTTCTGTCATTATCTGCCTCAGTGGCTTCCTAGATCCCAAACAAAGACACTTAATTAGTGGCTTAGTCTCTCTCTAGTTAAGTAAGTGTTTTATTCAAATACAAGGAATAACAGCCAGAAAGAAAAATCAAAAGATCAATGGTGTACAACCTTAAAGAACATCATTACTTTGGTTTCTTTCTCCACCCACAGCTTTTTCATGAAAACCTACTGTTGTAGGTTTTTTTGAAACAGATGTCAATAAGTATTTTTTGTGTAAAATCAAGGAATTGTTTTCTGGCAACCCTGCTACCAAGTTACAGTTTCCAAAATTCACTTTCTTAAGATGAAGTAATCTTCAGCAGTGTCTTATCCCAATGGCAGCAAGAAGAGATCTAAGTTAAATATCTAGTGAATCTTAATATACTCTTCTAGGAAATGCATTTTTTAACATGCAAAGACATGTTCTTTAACCATGTATGGCATGCTACCAGGACCACAAAGTGACTCACATACAGAATGTTAAGTATGCTTTCTTCATGTCTTAAATAAAACAGTTAAAACAGTGAAAACAAGCTTCTGTTAGACTACATATCTGCACATAACATGAATAATGCTAAATCAATTTTCTGTGCAAAGACAGTGGAACTCATATGACCAAAACCAGGCTCATCAACTCTGTTCAATTAAGCACTCAATAATTATTAATAGTAGTTCATATCACCTATTGTTAATTATTACATCTTCTTAACCATGGCTGATCTGCTAATTTGACCTTGAAGTTTCTGTATCCTGACCTCCTTTGCAATTTCTGGGTTACCAAATCATCATGTTATTTGAATGCATACTTTGGCTATTGTTCCCACTTCACAATGTGCTGTGCTTTCTCACCACACTACAGTACATTTCCTCCTCCTTGAAAGCCATCTCCAGAAACCTCAGCATGCATAGTTCAAACCTGGAATCACTAACCCTGTGCTTGTTCCATACTTTTGAATCTCCCAGAGCAGATTTATTGCTCTGCTTCTCCTAACAACTGCGGATGCAAGGAATAGGTAAGCTTTTGAATGTCAGTTCTTTGTTGCTGCAAGTCACTCATTTCCCCCAGTGTACTATTGCTTTTAAGCATGTGAACCATTAACTCAGCTATAGAAACTGATGTCAGTACTTATTTTTCATGGTCTTGAACAAAAAAAGTATTGTTTTTCATAGTTAGATTTTAGGTTTTGTGGCATTAAGAAACAAGGGCATGTGCTCTCTAGCATCTTAACTAGTAGGCCTGACCAAAACATTTATCTATTTTTAATTCCATTCTTGTTTTATATTTGATACTTTTTCTTTTCTTTTCTTTTTTTTTTTTTTTCCTGAGTAAGGGAGAGAAATTTTCTCCAGGATTTCTAGTAAGCTGTCTTTCTTTTTTCATCAGTAGAAACATTTCTCAGTAGAAACATGGCAAAAGACAAACAGTAAGCTCCTTTCTCCAGTGACGCACATCAAGGGAATGTATTCAAGAAAATCAGATCCTTGGTCTGACCTTTTTAGAGGCAGACTGTGGAGTTCACCAATACACTCAACTGGTTTCTGTGAATACCTTCAGAAGTATGTCCTGTACCATGGATTCACTTGTCACTGAATATTTGACACATATCATAGTGGAAAGCATGACTACAAGCCGCATCAGTGTAGGAAAGGAGAGCTGTTGTTCATCTTGTGGCAGAGAATTTTCTTGAAAGTGTTTGCTAGAGTCCATATACAGTATTTTCTAGTCTACCCTTCTAAACATCAGTACCTGTTCTAACTAGTAGAAATGAGCTTGGATATGGTCAAATCTTCACTTCTTTGAGGTATGAGAAGTTTTTAGTTAATACTTACACCAAGAAGGAAAGAGCATTCAGGGAAAAATTAAGATAGTGAAAAAGCTGGATAGCTGGAAAAGGGGACAAAGAAAGACATCAGATTATACAATATGCTATTTTAAATGACTGTTTGCTTAGGGGTTTCAAACAGCACGTGGACCAGGCTGGAGATCTAACTGTGCCACTGGTTAGAGGCTGACAAGGAATGGAGCAGGATTCAGGGCAGATAGTCAAGATACAGGGCACCTATGGAGAAATTAGCTGTATCAGCTGTAGTTGTATCAGCTACACGGGGAAAAGATCCCAAAAGATATCCAGTGGATAAATTAAAGTAAGTTCAGCATCAAGTAGCTGTCAGAATGCTGTAGCTCCAAAAAGGAAGACAGAGTCCTCTGCAAAGAAGAGACAAAGGCTAACACAGGGACACAAAAAGTCAATTAACTGGATCAGCTGAAAAAACTCTAGCGTAAAGCTAGTGATTTTGGACAAGTTTGACCAGCAGGCCTTAAGCCACTCCTGAATCACTATCATTTATGAAGCTTGCAGGAATGCCCCAAAGGAGCAGTACAAGCACAATGATAATAATCCTGTCCCACTAGAGCCTGGGACCTGCTTGATCACTGGTATTGCTTCCACCCCTTAGACTGCCTTTATTTCAGGTGCTTTTATGCAGTATTTGACCAAAAATCATGGATCCGAGCTCTTTCAGAGCTATGAAGTGCAGGTCTGTAGCTTGACTGTTAGTGTGAATTACAGAGCCTTTCTATTCGGATCCACACCCTAGATTTGAGACTAGTCATGCTTTAAAGCTTTGAAAGCTGGATCTGCTCCATCCTTGGTGTTAGTGAAACACTCCTCAGTGTGAACTCAGGGTACTGAAACCTCCTCTTACTGTTTCTTTCTCATACACAACAGGGTAAGCACACTGCAGCTAAACATTCGGCATCCACCTTAGGTATACTTTTACCAAGAAATATTCAGGAGTCTACAGGACTCACTAATTTTGCATGCTCTGTAATCCAGGTGTGGATTTTACTATGCATGTGTCCTCCTAAACTTTTGCATAAAGTATTCCAACCCCATCTGCCCCATTGGGCTTGAACCAACAAGGGTGAAATGCAGTTCTGCATCTGTACTCTGCTGCAATCCTGCAGCCAAGGGTGTAAACCCTGTCTGAAAAACGCTATGCAGAGCTGTGGGAGCAGATTGCCACCTTGATGGAGCATTGTCTCATATTTTGTGGTTTTGCTCCAGAGAATTTCTGCGCTTTCCCTGAAGTAAGACTTTGTTAACTTACTGCCTGTATTACCTCAACAGCTAAGAATAAATCAGGCTGTCCTGGTTGGGCTGCTATCTGACATTCAGTGTGAAAGAGCCACAGTTGAGAATATTTACCCTTCACAATGACATTTTCATTCTTCCTTCAACCCTCTGCTTAATTTTATTTTGCAGACAAATCCCTTTAAATAGTACAAAGGTACCACTTGCAAACACATTCCTTTCCCCAAATAAAAGGGTATTTCATCATCTTCCCTCAATATTAGGAGCAGTGTCCCCTAAGGCAACAGTCAACAGCACCAGCGTGCCACAGGTGTATGAAAAGTAGCCCTCTGAGTTGCAGGAGCAGTGCCATGACCTGTATGTCATCCCCACTGGGCCTCGCTTCCTTACCTCAGTGAGTCAAGAATTCGCCAAGTAGTCCAGTAAATATATCATGCTATTTGTGGCTCTTAAGTAGTTGTCTGAAGTGTGTCTGGCACGACTACAAAGAGCGGTAAGGTCTGAAGCTTATTCCATGAATTAATGGATGACAACTTGAAAGAACTCCATGCTTCTAAAACCAGGCTGGCTTCTTAAGAAAAGCTCTCATAATTGTGCTGCAACTGCAGCAGTTATGTCCCCTGAGAAAACCCCGTATTTTTTTATGCATTTCTTGGTGCCTCTTTCCTCTTGCAATATGTGCTTTCCTCACTATTTTCCATGAAGGTCACTGAGCTCTCTAGGAGGTTCCTTTAAGCAGGGCAGGCCATTCTTCCTAGTTAGTTGCCCTTAATGACTTCAGACCTTCCATGGATATTTCTTCACCACTTTAAGGGAAGAGCTGTACTGGTTTCTATTAAAAATACCAGGATTCTCCTGCCACTGTCTCAGCTCAGGAGTTAAGGCCCAATGTAAGGGAATGAGTCAATACTTTTACCTCATCATGGTTGCATCCCATGCAAGTTCCACCTGTCACTGTTCTCTGAGTCCTTAAGATATTGTCTCAATCTCAGCATTTTATGCTTCAGGGCTGGGTTGACTTCCTGCATTAGGCACAGCCTGCTAAAGGGCATTTCAGAAAAGTGAAAAGCAGCACTGCAGAGGCTTAAGATACCTGGCTTTTGGGATGCCATGCAGCTTGCCATGTCCTATCCTGATCAGATGAGAAAGTTATTTGTAAGGCTGTGAGAATTTGAGAGAAAAGAGGTAAACAAGTGGGAAGAACTCCTTCTTTAGATTTGTACTCTTTTTTTTTTGTTTGTTTGGTTTTTTTTTTTTTTTTTTTTTAGGCCTTTCCTTTTATATGTATGCAGTATTGACCCCATTGGAGGCTGATATTTTCTGCAAAAATTTAGAAGCTGTAATAATTTAGTAATCAAGTATTACTAATACTTGAAGACTGGAGAGAAATAGGGCACAGATGAAATGGGTACAAGTTTCCTAGTAAAAGAAACATGGTGACTGACTTTTTTTCTGTGATCTCCCTCCCACATTGTTTTTGCAAAGAATTCATTTGTTCCATTTACACAACTGTCCATCACAAGGAATTGCTGTGGTAATAAATCACTGCCTCCCAAAGAAGGTAAGATATATGTGTCATGCAAATGATACTTAAAGTGAGTTAAAGCAACAGGAGGTTAAAAAAGGAAATTAAGCTGAGGCAAAACTCTTAAAATGCCAGTAAGAATAGCAAATCAGCATTGGAAGGCCCAACATGCATCATGGTAAAAAGTAATGAAATGGAAAAGAAATTGTGGATTTGGGGTTTTCCTGTCAGATTTACTTCACGCAAACTTTCAGAAATATACCGCTACTGGTGACAACAGCAATCTATGTTTTGTTTTGCTGTTACAACTGCTCTGTTGCAGTCAGTGTCATAAGCATTATTTTAAGCTTCCTTTTGGTGCACAATGTTTTTAACTCTGCAGCATGTGATTACAGGAGCAGGGATTGCATGTGTGTGTGTGTGTGTGTGTGTATGACAGCAGGTAAACGTGCTGCCAGGAGTGCAGCAGGCCCAAATGACTGCTCTAACCAAGACTGACTAACAAAGCTGCCATGGTCTTAATTGTAAAAGAGAGGTGGCAAATAAGCTCCTATGCCTTTCAGTGTTGTGCAATGGAAGCAGACAGTTGTCTGAGTTCACCTGTCCCCAACACAAGAATGGGAAAAACATCATTTAATTCTCACCTTTCTCTGCCAGAACACCTTGTTAAGTTTCCACTTCCTGAGCTCCAGGTTGCTGCTTACAGCACAAACCCTCAAATTCGAACTCCCATACCATAACTGTACAAAAGCTCTGCTCCTAGCACCCCTTCCCCCACAGGATTCACAGTCACAGAAGGGTTGACATTGGAAGGGACCTCTGGAGGTCATTTGGTCCAACCTCTCTACTCAAGCAGGGCCACCCAGAGCAGGTACCCTGGGACTGTGTCCAGATACCTTTTCAATATCTCCAAAGCTGGAAACTCCACAGCCTTCCTGGGCAACCTATGCCAGTGCTTGGTCACCCTCCCAGTGAAAAACTATTTCCTGATGTTCAGAGGGCACCTCCTGTGTTTCACTCTGTGCCCATTGCCTCTGCTTCTGTTGCTGGGCACCACTGAAAAGAGCCTAGAACCATCTTCTTTGCACCCTCCTTTCAGATATTAATATATATTGATGGATCTCCCTGACCTTTCTCTTCTCTAGCCTGAACAGTCCCAGCTCTCAGCCTCTACTCATATAAGCAACCCTCCTGTCACTTAATCGTCTTTGTGGTCCTTCATTTGACTCTCTCCAGTAGTTCAGTAATTTTGTACTGGGGAGCCCAGAACTGGACCCAGCATGCCAGGTGTGGCCTCAGCAGCGCTGAGGAGAGAGGAAGGATCAGCTTCCTTGACCTGCTGGCAACATTCCTCCTCCTAATGCAACCCAGGATAATTAGCCACCTTTTCCTCCAGGAAGCATTGCTGGCTCTTGTTCAACTTGGTGTCCAACAGGGCCCCCAGGTCCTTTTCTGCAAAGTTACTTTTCAGCTGGACATCCCCCAGCGTGTACTAGTGCATGCCCTTCTGACCATAGGACTACACCTTCTTCCTCATTTACAGTCACCACATTTGTCCTGTAATCTCCTCCCACCCCTCAGCTTCTGCTTCTGCCTAGACCTCCCTCCGCCCCTTTGCTCTCAGCCCCCATGCTCAGCCCACATGTCTACTGTCTGCAGTTGCTCTGCAACTCCCTTTCTTTCTATTTTAAAATTGCTGATAATTCTTCCTTCCTCCCCCACCTCTGGACTCAGATTACTCTCCAGCATTCATTTGTCATTGATTCCACCTCCTTTCCTGACTTCCCCACAGAAAAAAAAAAAAAAAGCAAAAAAAAAAAAAGCTGGCTCCAGGCTGCAGCTATCAAAAATCTGCCTGGATGTATTCAGAGGAAAGAAAAAGAGCAGCTGTCTGGGAAAAAAAGATTATGTATGATAGCCTGTATTACACAAATAGGAATTTTCTTGTGAGCTAATAATTATTGTCATCAAGGCAGAATCTGTACAAAACTGACTGGAACTCTTTCAACTAGGAATGAATGCCAACACAAAGTTTGAAACAGTGAGAGATTTAATACAGTTTTATTTCTTTTGTCCCGTATCTATTTCTACAAATAAGAATTAATTGACAAAGAGTTACTTGGACAAAGGCAGGACACGTTGCAGTATTTTTAACTAGCTTTTCTTTCAGTGTGCAGCAAATCCTATCAATGTCTTAAGTGGGGTAAGCAGATGTACTGTGTTACCTGCCACTTTGCCAAATGAGCCTTTTTCTTTCATCCCTGCAATTTGCTTCTTCTCCAGCCATCTACCCAAGTATACATTTAATATAAAATCCAAGTATTCCTAAAGGAAAGCCAAACTCCCCTGCAATTTAGGATTCTTCTGTTTAATTATGAACTCAAAAAAATACAGATCCTTTTCATTCAGCTGGTATGTTACTTCCATTTCAGTTTGAAAACAGGATGATTTTCCAGAGAAAAATAAACTCTTTTGAGCCAATTGGCTCGGAAGTTTAAAATACAGAATTCGGAAAAAGTACATTGAATATGGTTTGGGAAAAAGTACATTGAATATGGTTTTGATTAGAAAAGAACTTTTTCAATAAATTCTGTTAAAACATGAAATGACGGGCACAGGACTGTCAAGGATAAAACAGCAAAGGAAATTCCCCAGAAAACCAGCAAGTTTCTCAGATCAGTGCTGTAAGATCACAAGACTGAGCGTGAATTATATTATATAATGAAAGGGTACTTTGAGATAATGAAAGGGTACTTTGAGATAATGAAAGGGTACTTTGAGATTTTCTCTTTTTGTGCTTTTCTCCTCTTGTGCAGGCCTAGGGAATGCAGAAGACAAAATAGAGGATAGAGGAGCAGAACAGGCAGAAATGGTTTTAGGTTTGTAAATGTGTGCAGGCTGAGTTCATAGCAAACCTTAAGAGTAGAGTGAGAAAGAGGCAATGACAGGGAAAAGGCTGAAGTATAAGAGATATGCTTGTAGTTGACAAATGTATATGACTTGTTAGGCATACATGGTGACTAAACCCAAGAAAGTAGATAAAATCAAGAACAGATGATATGCAGATGAGGGTAACAAAACTGGGGAAGACTCGCCAGACTAGAGAAAATAATATGAAGGTTGAGGTCTGGCTGCAGAGGCACAAAAGCTTATTTCCGGAAGAAAGAGATCAAACAGGAATTCATATATGTATCTTTCCCTGTAGAGTCACTGAAAAAAAAAAAGACTGACTTCTATAGGAGACTACAGATCCTTCATTTGATGTTGAAAATACATGAAGTTTTTTCAGCATTTTACTTAATTTATGCTTTTCTGTCTTGATTTTTAGATTGTCATTAAAAATGGTAACAAGGTGTTTCTTTGTATTCCATATTTTCATGTCTTCTTCTTTCTTAATGTGAACTCTGCTGAAATGAGATCTTTTAACAATGACAATACTGTTGCCTGTTTGACATAAAGAAAATAATTATGGAAGCAAATTGGCTAGAGTGTTTGAATCATCCTAAATCAATAGGTCAATGAGATTATTATTTTTTTAATCATTTTTTATTTCCAGATACTCCCTGTTCCTGGGATTTATTTTACTTGGTATCATGGATGCAGACTGAACTTTCCAGTAGCAATGACTGTCATTTTTTTCTGGATGACACTCTCTTCTTCATCTACACTCTATTTTTAAAATAGAAAGTGTGGTGATCAGGAGGAAGTAAACAATTCTAGTAATTGTAATCTCATGCAATCTAGCATCAAAGCCAGAAACACCAACAAATCAGTGTAAACAGCACAAAGACTGTATGAACAAAGACTCCTTTAAAATCTGAAGGTTTCTGTGTGTTTAGTCCTTGTGAAAAGAAGTACGTTGACAATGTCTGATTCTCACATCTTCCATTTCTCCAGAGAAGATTTACACGGGGAGGAGCCAGAGCACAGGAGCCTTAACAGTGACATGAACCATTCTTGGGTGCTGACTAGATGTTATTCCCATTTTGTGCATGAGATCACATTCAGACTGAGGATATAAAGAAACTGGACTTTCGTTCTCACCAGTCTTGGACCTGTGGGCCTCTTCAGCATAATGCGGACATTTCCAGAGCTACAGACCTCCTGCCATGGTGATCGGAGCTGCACCCTGTAATGCAGCCATCCAGAATCTCTTGGGAGTAATAACAGCATAACTCTGGAATATAAAGCAGCCATTGTGTATTTCCTTCACCACCATAACAGTTTATTTTGCGAGTGTGATACTGGTTGAGAATAAATCCTGCATACTTGATGGTTGGGGAGTTCCTGCAGCTGGATGCAGTCCTTCGTACATGTTGGTTTATAATTCCAGCATTATTCCGTGGGTAAGGAAGGGACAAAGTTGCAGCCCCTTGAACATCTCTGTTTTCTGCCCTCTTGCCTTGTAAGCAGGCATATTTTGACTCTTCGGAGACAGAAGTGTTGTACTTGCTACAGGAATCCCGCTGGCTACTGGCTGAAGGCTGCCACTCCTTGTGGGTGGTAGACAGCCCAGAAACTGAACTGCAGGAGTTAATCCTAAACACACCTACAGCCTCTAAAGGCTTTGAAAACTAACCTGCTTCTTACTCCTCTAAGAAAGGAGTAAGAGAAAACCAATAAATTATGAAAAGAAATAACAAATGGGGACAACAATCTTTTTTAAGATGCTGCTTTTCACAGCACATCTATTTTAATACCTATGTTCAGGAGCAAAATTCAGCACATCTCTTTGCTGCCCACTGCATTATTTTTTCACAATTAGAGTGTTCTACTGGAGCACTGCTGACTTATGTTGCATTTTTCCCATTATTTCTCTTCTGTGAGGAGAAGTTTGAAATATTCATTTGAACATGAAGAGGTTAACAAGAGAGTGAATTTTTTATTTATCAATAAGCAGCACTGAGGGAAACAGTCCCATGGCCCATCTGTTTCACCTCTGTCAGCTGTGATTCAAGATGTCATAACTAGCAACAGAGAAAATATTTAATTCTGAATTTAAACAGTCAGAGCACCAAAAAATGAAATAGTCTGTCATAATATAGTGGATCAGAAAAGATGTATGTGGATGTATCTTGAAAACATGTTTTAAACCATTTGACAAAATACGGAAGAAATATTTAAAGCATAGCAATGAAGTTTGGCACTTGAGGGCCAAACTAGTGTCAAAAAAGTCTTGTTTCATAGTTTCAGATCTTCTCTTGTTTCATGAGGTTTTCTAATGCCTGTTCAATGGTTTATACTGATGTGAAAGATGCTAGAACAGTTCTACTGGTTTGCTTATTGTTTAATTTATGTGCACTGTGTGGTATGTCCTACTATAAAAAGAGTGGCTATGCTTCAATGTGAGAGGGTGCCTCTTTGCTTTTTAGTGGCTGAGTGGAGGCTTCTGGAGAGGAGGAAGCACTGCTTCTTTTAGCGCTACCCAGCACACAAAGCATGGGGAGGCTCCCGGCATGCTGGGAAGGGCAAGACCTACAACACCAGGGAGGTGCTGGGAGGCTGGAGAAGGTGGAGAGGGGAGGAGGTGTTGCCTTGTTGCACAGGATGGGCCCAGGGGAAGCTTTAGAGCTGACTGCTAAGAGACATTCCTGAAAAAAAAGAGAAGCTGGACTGCAAAACACAACAGGAAAGGCTGTCTCACCCCACATGGACTGCCAGAGAAGGAGCTGGGTTCTGTGCCAAATGACAAAGCAGGGCAGTGTTTATTATTTTTGTCTGCTAATGAAATCTCACTTAAGAATTCAAAGGAATTTAACTTTTAGGTAGCTTCTTTATGGGAAGGCTTCTGCCTCAAATTGATTCACCATCATGGCCAATTTACTTTCTGTTCCTGGCATGCATACTCATGAAACTGCATCCACTTTATGGTACGATAATAGGAACATTTACTTGTCAGATGAACAAAGTCAAAGGATTGAATGCATGAGAAAACGGAGCATGTTGTAAATGTCAATAAGGCCAGGGCTGGAGAGGTTTGATGTAATGCTGGCATTTTGTGCCTGGCCAGCTGTAAGCACCAAGGGAATATTTGTGCAGAAGTGCTATATTCAGAATACAAAATTAAATCTGAATGCATTTGTTCTAAAAAAATAAAATAGTTTCCTCTTATTTTGTTTGTCAGAAAATCATGACAGACAATTCTGCCTCTGAAGAGCTGCATTCCCCTGAATGGCAGGAGGAGAAGGCAGCCTAAATGAGGTCAGAAAGTGTTAACTATTGTACCAGTGGAGAGGATGGAGGAAGGGCAGCAATGGTATGCAGCAGGAGGAGATGGGGCTGTGGAAGAAAGGGCAAATTTTGTGCATGTACATACTCATGAATAGGAAGAACCTTGTATCCATGCTCATTCATACCTGCTGGCATGTCAAAAGGTTTGTGAGTAGTGGAGGGGTGACAGCAGCATAGTTATACCTGTATGCTTGGAGGAGAGTGAGCTATTGCTCATTGCCATTGGTGACAGTTCCAATTAAGTTTTCCTTTGAGGGCAGGACAACTTAAAATCTCCCCCACATTTATGGAGTTCAGCACAAGTGGTCCTTGAATGGTAAGTTCCTTGAGACTGTCAGAAAGCAAATCACTGTGATAGCTCATCAAAATTGAAGCAAAGTAATTAAAAAACACACCTTTGCAAGCATATTCCCCAGTACAAAACAACAAAAGATGTGTTTTGCTGTATTTTCTGCCAGCAAAAAGAGGTATTTATTATTATTATTATTATGATTCTCAGTATTATTTTTGCTGTTACAGAATTATTATGGGGCAATAAACCTAGCACAAAATGAACTAAGAAAGTAAGCTGTGTATGTCAATACCTCTTCCTTTAAGAAAATGCATTAAATTGTGATCTGACAGGACATTAGAAAATCATCTGCAGAATCTGCAGTAAATTGTGATCTGACAGGACATTAGAAAATCGTCTGCAGAATCTGCAGTAACCACTAATAATTATATTCCTACCTGAAGGGATTCAAGGTTTAAATATTTCATGCCACAATAATATTGTCTCTCCTTTAACTAATTACTTCTCTATAAAGTCAAGATCATCCTTTTTCTGGTTTATTAATGATAAAGACACCAACAAGACATTTGCATATTTCAGGTTCCTTTTTTTTTCCTTTTTTCTTTTTTTATATGATGATAGCAAATGACTGAGACATGTTGAGTAAATATCTGGCATCAGAGGACCAGCGAGGGAAAAATGGGAACTTTTGACAGACAAGGTTCAACCTCCCCACAAGGACAAAAAAATTTTTGGTCAGAACTGCAAGATCTTTCTCGTTTCTTTCTTTCTCCTGTTATTCATAAATAGAGCCACAGAGTCATAGAAAGATTTCATTTGGAAGGCACTCTGGGGGTCTGTAGTTCTACCCCACCTTTGAACAGAGCCAAATCCAAAGCTATATGAGGTTACTTAAAGCCTTGTTCAGGTGACTTCTGAAAACTTCTGAAGATGATGACTGCAAAACATTTCTGGAAAACCTGACATTTACGAAGATACAGAAATATTCCTTTATTTAGATGAAGTGGGGTAAATAATTGCACACCAATGCCACCTCCATTTTTTTCCAGTTTCTGATTCTTACTGTTTACTTAACTAAGCATACTACTATGATGACGTATGAAAAACTTAGAAGACTGAGACTGAAGAAACAGTTGTTTCTCTTTTAAATAAAAAGAGGAATATCTGTACCTTAGCTTTTGCTAATGTCCAGCTCTGCTTGGAAGAGAAGTTTGCTCATAGCAGCACAGGTCCTAGTGACAGATAGGCACTTTTTGAACAATCCTGGCTTTTCCAGATTTATTAGCAAAGCAGCCGACTCTTTTTCTTGCTGATGGTCCTGATATGTTATCACTTGCCCTTGTGTGCCCTCCTAATTTTCTTTTTTTCTGGGCAAGAGGCAAAGTCTCCAGTCAGTTCCTCCCACCCCAGCCTAAAAATAAAACATTTGCCCAGTTCTCTAGTAAGATTTGATATTATAAAAAAAATATTTTTTTTTTCAGTAATATCTTTTTCACTACTGCTTGATCTGCTGCACTTGTTTTATGGTTATGATATTGGTCAATGCCAAACACACAGAAGAGGGGATACCATACATACTAGATAGATAGCTTCTCACTTGTGTATTTATAGGAACTGAAATGCAACACTTGCACAGAGCTTTAATTTGCTAGAGGATCAAGACAGGTTTTTCTCCTGTCAGAAAATCCTTTGCAGCTGGAGCTTTCAAGTAGCTGAAATTTTCCTTCCTGCCAGAAAAAGCGGTGCCTGAAATGACTAACACTTCTTCAGAATCTATCTAAGGACCTGGTGGAAGGTTATCAGGTGTGCACTGCCCTGGATGTGCCAAGATTTGAGCAGGAAGGGTTTGCATGGCATGTGGCTATTTCCACATCTTAAAAAAAATAATCAGGCCTCAGCTAGGCATACCCTGTCTGTTACAGATAAGCAACCTGGTTTTCTTTGCAGAGTTACCACACGGTGTTATCTACTGTGATTTTTTTTATTAGTTATTTGAAAGTACTCAACAATCCTGATACAGAGAGTGAAATGTAAATTGACCCTAGAAGTTACCAGACATAATTGGGTATAAGATGGCTCCCAAGACTGGAAGCCTGCAGGTCATTAGGCTGCAAATTCCAGGCACTTTTTATAACAGCCATCATGTGCTAAATATCATGTTCTACCTGGGGTGCATATTGTCTGTTGAGAGGTATTAAAAGGGCCTCAGAGCTGGCAGTTGCAGGCATCTTAGATAACAGGGAAAATCAAGTCAGTAGAAGTGACAATATTTTATACCTATAAAAATCAGATTACTAATTAAAAAGCTATGTGAAAATGCACGTTGTTGAAGTTAATATTTTTTACTGTGTTTAATCTCACTCCAAAAAGGATTGCTAATTCATTGAAGACTGTAGCTTTATGTCATCTATTATCTATAAGCCATGTAAAAACATATTTTTTCACTAAGGTCACTACATTCTCTTTTCTTGGAATCAAGAACAAATTGTTCTATTTATGGTTGCTACTGATGCATATTCTTTATCTTCAGACACTTGATCTTCATATGGCATCTCTGTCTCATCCATTTATCACTACATTCTCCATTCTTGTGAGAGATGTGTTTCCTTTCTCAGACCTTGTCAACATTTAGATCATGATGATGCAGATCATGCAGGTTAGAAAACTACATGAAGTTTTCCTGTTTATTTTGACAGTACAGTCAAGTTGTATAATTTCAGAAGACATGAATGCTGTCCCAGCCACCTCCATTTGGGCAGAAATCCAGATGTCAAACAGGCACTCTGATTTGTGTCAAGCTGGTTGTTTACCATGTGCCATATGGAGAAAATTCAAATAATTTCACTTTGTAATCATTTGAAAGTTATTGCATATTTTGCAAAACTGATTCGGTGCTGAAGCAAATTTCTACCTCATTTTTCCTTTCCTCTTTTTAAATACTGTTTCAAATACTGTCCACTTAAAAATCAAAATGTTCTTTTCATGTGCTCTAAGTTAGTAGGAAGGATGTGAAAAAACATCGATCAGACCTGTTGAGATTGCATTTTCCGTGACATATTTTACAAATGCACATTTCAACTATTACCATTACTTTTCAATTAGATTATGAGAAACAAATCAAAAGGAACTGACTGAGAAGGTTCTGCAGTACTCCGTTTCACATAATTTAAATAGCAGTTTTCATTTCCAATTCATGTCTTACTAGAACACTTAAAATCCTAACCCTTCGCAAGGAGGAAAGAAATACATAAACTGGAAATATCGATATGGTTGAAATCTTTTTCCCTTGGAAAAAAAGCCTGATTCACAGTGAAATCAAACAAAGGAGATGGCTCTGAATAATAAAATATATCTTTTATGCAAATGATTAAAATGAACTTGTTTGGATGGTGCATAACTGAAAACTTGTGCATGTGTGTGTATGTATCAAAACTAGAGTTTTCAGGACAAATACTTGATCTCAAACTCTGGTATTTTTTTTTTTCTTATTCTAATAATCTATGAAAACCTTCCTTCTGTAATATAATAATTTCAAACAAGGGTTCTACAGAATCAGGACAAATGTCCGGTTATAAGGTGCATGTAGCTTGATTTTGTTCAGCCACCCTTTCATGCTTTCACGTTGGGGAAGTCATGCTTTGGTCTGACACAATAAATGTGCTAAACTAGCTGTAGAATGCTGCTGTTTTCCAGTGGCAGTACTGGTTCACAGGGACTGTCCTGCTGTCAGGACTACTGAAGCACAGTGCTTGTTGGTCATAACTTGTCCCCTTACAGCCACACCTTCTCTGAAGTGTTCATTGAGCAAAATGAGGTCAAAAGCTTATGATACAGAGCCAACACCTTCCTCCTATGCAGCATCTGAAGGCGTTGCTTCTGTACAGGAGTCAATTGTTGACTGAGACAAATTTAGTTTTTTATATGCTGCTAAGTATACAAGGTACAACTGGGGCAGAACAGAGCCAGGTTCATGCCTGGTTGTTAATGTAACTGTTTGAAAGGTTCTTGCTTTGTATTACACAATACATCTATAAAGCAGACCTTGAGAAAAAATATTTCATAAAATGGTTATTACTAGCACAAGTTGAAGGATAGTAAAAATCACAAAGCTGTTCCTCCAGTAAGCACACAGCCAAATACAAACACTCCCTTTCCTGGCTTTGTAGTCTTCTTCATCCCCCCTTTCACCTCTCTCCTTGTTTCTGCCGAGGTGTTTAATGTGATGTTTGATGTGATGTCAGATAGCTCCCCTTGTGGCTTTCCTTGCATAGAAACTTCCCAAATCTGATTTCTCAGCTCTTCCCACTGATGTCTAAAATGTAGACCTAATTGTCTTAAGCCTACAGGACAGTTCTGGAGTTTAGATGACAACTATTGCTGTAATAACAATTGCTGTATTACAATAATTGCAAACATTATTGTTAGTGTCATCAATTTCAGGCAGCTGAATCACATCACACTACCCAGAAAGTCATGCAGTTGTCTTCCCTCAACAGTAAGTCATACTCATTCCCTTACTAGGAAGCCCTGAGCAACCTGGTGTAGCTATGAAGCTAGTCCTATTTAGAGTAAATTTAGTCTAAAGGACCTCCAGAGCTCCTTTTCCACCTGAATTTTTCCATAATTCTTACAGTACAACTTTAACCTGGAAGACTGGCACTGAGTATATGTAATATTAACAACATTATGCAAAACAGCAATGTGGAGGGGGAGAACTGCTAAAAGGCTTTGACAACTGCATAGGAATTGTACCAATTGTGTAATCCTCTCTTTTTCAGTGTGTCCAAATACAATTTAAAGTTAATTTTCCTGATACTATTGTGCTCCTAGTATAGACATAAGGATATGCAGGCTTGTACTTAGAATACTGCAAGAGACTAATACAAATCTTTGCAGCTGTGGCATTCAGAAATATTTATTAGTTTATAATTACTGAAGTAAGTAATATGCTTTTTTTTCAAATTATTTTCAGCAGCCATGAAAAGCACGTAACCAAAAGAAAGGAGTTTAAGCTTTGAAGCCAGTCCCTATGTACAGCAGTTGTTTAATGCAAGGAAACATATTGCTTCTCTAAAGCAGATGCTATATATATAAAAAAAAAAGTTAAAAATATTCTGAGATGAATGATAGGAGGGTACTAGAACTCAGTGTATGTGAGGCAAAAATCATCCACCCAAAGACAGCAATATCACCCTAACATTTTGATCTTGTATAATTCATGACAAATGTGTGTGGAACTTTCTTTTTTCTTTTATATAAACACGGGAACAACTAAGTCAGGTTCAGTCCTAGCTTAGTGGCATTGATAATTAGCAAGCAATTTTTTTTCCACTTGAATGTTAATTGTATAACACATATTGGGTAGTAGCTGTTAATCTGGAGTTTACAAATGCTGTACATTATCTTCCCTAAAAAGGGCGGTGGGAGGACAGCAAAGAGAAGTGTGATTTCTTTCTCTGGATTGTTATGGGGGCAGGGGGGATTTGGGAGTCTTCAGCATAGTGTACATTAAGAAACTCCTGGGAAAAATAGAGCTTGGCACAGAAATATTTTCTTACAGACTCAGAAGGTTAACATGGTATTTGCTGTAACTGGAAATCTGACGAAGACTGTGAGGGCAGGATTGGAAGGGACTGTGAAAGGAGGCAGTAGGTAGAGGGAGGTATGTTTGCAGACCTTTCTGTTTAAAAGATCTTTTGCTCTAGTTGCTGTCGTACCAGCCTAGCATTCACAAGTATTTCAGGTATTCAGATTAAGGAAACAACGCAGGCAAAGCCATGACAGAAGTCTGGCCATTTCACATGGAGGTAAGAAACAGTGTCAATCCCTAACATAGTTGTGTTCTTCTGGGTATCTGGATGCTGTGTAGTGCCCTAGCAGGGAAATCCTGGCTGTATTGCATTCCGTCATATGCGTGGAGATATTTCAGTGTGTCGCTTTTGCCACAAGTGAAGAGAGTAACCAAATGCATGAGTGGGAATGCTATCTTTGCGTGACCTGCCCATATCCTCAGAGAAGCATGTTCAGCTCTGCATGCAGGACAGAATTTACCCCCTTTTCTGACTGAATAAGTACCTTACCTTTGAATCACCCTACAGTTTTTAAGTGCATAAAAGCACCTGTTGCCCACATCAGTTAACGCTAAGCAGTACTAAACAAAGTGACCATGCAAGAGTTGTTCTTTCTTTCTCCAGACTCCTGTCTCCAATATACCTGTTAGTGAAATTATAGTGTTTGCATTATTACTTGACAAATAACACAGTTCTCTGTGCAAGTAAGTGGAAAGAAAAAAGAAACAGATTAGATCACCATTCCATTACAAAGATACATTATTAAACCTAGCTTTTTTCCTTGTTTGTTCCTCAGAAGCAGTCAAAAAGCCCTGAGGACCTCACTAATGTCAGAGCTATTCAAAGACTGCACCCTCTGAGCAATCATTTCAGTATAGAATATATAACAGCAGATCTCAGAGTGCATGCTAAAAACATTTTGTTTATCACAGTATTTCAAATACACTTCAGCTTCTGAAGAAGACTCCTCTGAGGTCTGACAGTATGGTTGATACACAAATTTACAATATGCAGCAGTCTAGGTATCACAGAATAGCTGACTATAAGTGAGCTTTGGCCTGCTTTGAAAGTCCAACGTGATCCTTGACTGTGCTTCATTCCAGAAGACAACACCCTCTGGGCACACATCAGGCTTTGAATTTCATGCCAATATAGTGAGCTACCACTGAGTGGATTGCTTTGGACTATCTTAAAATGTCCAGTAAAAAGTAAAAAGTCAACAGTTTAATCATGAATGTATAATTCTGCAGAGGCAAGCATGTGTAGGTGCTCTCCTCGAAAAAGTTTAGGGAACTATAACAAAGAGATGCATTCAAATTAGTATTCCTTGATTCTAAAAGAATTTGTTAGACTTGCTGGATTGTGGAAAGGGAGCTTTTGTCAGGAGTTGTGCTGCAGTGAGAGTTACAAATGTGAAATAGGAATCTCCAAGTTTGTTTAAAAACCCCAAAACTATTAACCTGCAGCATAGATATGGTAGAGAAAAAAAGCATACCTAAAGAGAATGACACTCTAAAGAGTGAAATCCCCATACTTGTCCTCTCAATTGGTTTACTGACACAGAAAAGAAGGACTGTCAATCAGAAATCAGCCAAAGCCATGACCAAACTGAGCTGAGGTAATTTCATTCTCTCCTAGGATTTTATTTCCTCCTACAACCTTGGGACCAGCTATGTTTTCTCATCTTTATATGCATCTTGCAGATGTAAATATGTGATGGATTGGCCTTGGCTGACAACTAAACTCCTACCCAGCTACTCAGTGACTTCACCACCACCACCACCACAGTGGGAGAGGGAGAGAAAAAAAGCAAAAACAGGAATGAGAAAACTCATGGGTGAAGATAAAGACAGGGACATTGCTTATTGATTACTGTTACAGGCAAAATAGACTTGCTAAAAATTAATTTATTGCCAATCTGTTTTATAGATATGGTCAGTGAGAAACAACTCCTTTCCTCCCCTCCTTTCCCAAGCTCAGCTTCACTCCTTTAGACTCCTCTACCCGACCCAGTGGCACAGGGGGGTTGGGAATGGGGGGTTATGGTCAGTACGTAACAGGAGGCCTAGCCTCTTCTTCCTCCTCACTCTTCTCCTCTGCTCTGGCATGGGGTCCTCCACTGGCTGCTCTGTGGATATCTGCTCCACTCTGGAGCTCCTCTTCCTCCTCCCTGCCACTCCTGCAGCCCCACACTACCCACACCTTGACACATACTGGCAATACAAACTATCAAGGACATCGTGAATGCTTTTTAAAGAAACCAAGACAAAATAGAGGGTAACTGAGGGGTGAATAGAAATGTAACTCTTTGGGGAACAGAAGGGGTCTGAAAATTGTTCTGGACATTTGTAAAATTAGCCCTCTGACTACATCCAGCTGTGAGCAGTACCTTGCCAATCAGCCCTGCATTTTCCAGAAGCTGACTGCATTGCTCATGGCTCTGCTTCAAGTTGTCAGGGAAAAAAAACCAACAGGTTTTGGGTGTTTTGGTATCCATTTAGCCATATTAATCAGGCAAAAGCTTAATATTGGGAGAGACCTCTACATCCATCACTGGAGTAAACATTGCTACAGATATGAACAATGAAGAATCACCACATTTCTGGTGATGCCATAGCTGGCAGTGCTGAGCTTTGTGGTGCTGAAATAATGGAAGCATCTCTCCTGTTGGAAAATTATAGCACTGTTTATATCAGTTGCCTTCCATTCTGTTGCTTTTCTGCTGAAAAAAACTGCATAGGCAGGATGTGCCTTGCGACTTCTGGTTGTGCTTGGGTCAGTGGCTACAGGCCACAGCATCATCACATGGTACTGAAGACAGGTGATTATATCAATGCCACATAGCTGAATGTTACTTTTAGTTATGTTGCCCTTGGAGTGGAGCTACAGCCCCAAGTCAGTTCCCTAACACCAAGTCAGAGGCCATAAATAGGAGATCCACAATGTTCACATGTCAGGGGATCAGTCTATTACCCATGCTCTGGGATAGGCACAGGCTGTCTCTTGAATTTATTCTGTAGGTCTGAAAACAAGATGGAACAAAAATAATTTATAGGTTTTGACAGAGAATAAAGAGATACAGTGGCTGATCTTAATAGCAAAGGGATTCTGGTGGTCTTAGACCCTGGAGAACTTCCGTGGTGATAATTTAGTTATCAGTGGACTTGAATTTGCAAGCAGCAAAAGCAGATAAATCGAGTTCTTAAAAAGTCTAAGCATTAGACTTGGTTGTTTGTTTTTTTTTTTTCCCTAGCAAGGCAGCCTAATATCTAGCTTCCACAACTCAAAATGAATACTAACTTCTCTATGCAGTTAGAAAAGAGAAGTCTGAAGGTTGACCTTTATCTCCATACTTCATAACAATGACATGAGGTGTACCTCACTGAATTTAGTATGATCTCATATAATCATTGTTGGCTAATATAGCATGGCAAATCCTGTGTAACAAGCTTTCTTTATTGGAACATTTCTTTATTGGAAATAAAATTGAAAAAATATTTCTTTGTTGGAACAAAAATTTGTTCAATATAGGTGTAAGTGTTAGCACAATATGCTTAAATTTCTGCAGGACATTTAATGTAGGCTCCCCTCTTGCTCTGCTAAAACAATGCTGTATACAGCGTATGTAGTAAAAGTGGTTAAATAACGGTCTGCAAAAATAGTTGTGAATGAGAAACAGACATTTGATAACAATGCTACTAGTAAAATCTTGCAGACGTAGGTTTACTAGGGCTTGTTGAGTTCTGGCCTCTCCCTGCACAAGCACAATATCTCTCCTCCCAGGCACTTGAAATTCCATTTGTAAATGCAAAAATGCAAAAAAATCTTGCAAACAGCCAGATTTCCTTCTGGAAAGGTGGTCCAGGATTTCACTGCTCAGATATTTGCTATGGACCTTCTTTTTCACCCACCTATACTTACATATAGGCTGCTTTTATCCATTTGCTTTTATGTTAGTCTTATCATTTTGATCTTCTGTCTTCCTAGTATTAACGCTCCTTCCTATTTATAGATACAAATTGTTCCAGTGAGGACTTAATTTCACAACATCAGGGAAAAACAAGCTCTTCTAGTCTCCTTTACAGTATAAATAGAAAGAACAGGTTTTTATTGACTTGGCTGTTAAGAATGTGCCTGTCCTCTGGAAGTCAGGGACACTTCCCAGATTCAGGTGTGTTACCCAATATGATTCTGTGTTGGGGTGAAATCTGGATGTACACCACTCTGAATTTCTCCATTTGCATAGGAAGAAAATCAAGGCACACACATGAAATGGAGCAGCAATAGTATCCAGCTGATTACCGCATTAACAAGATGTAAGGAGAAAATTCTGTGGGCTGCTCATATCAACTACATAGACACAGTTTTATAGTTCTTTGTACCTGATCTGTTTTGCACTTATATGTTTCAGCACTGATATTCAGGAGTTCATCTTGTATTCCTGATGGGGTCCCACCACTATCTGTAATAACCGAATTATTGAATTGTTGAAACACTTTCCTCATATATAATAGAATTACATTTGCCTTCCTTGGTGCTTAATCTTTACAGACTGGAGTGAATCTGTAGCTAATTAGTTGAGATTACAGTTCTTGTGGGTTTTCTCTTATTTCCAAAAAGAAACTCCCAATTTACACTGAGATCTACAATGTTTTTCAAATGCATCACCTTGCATATAACAATACTGACTTTATTCTCATTTTCATTATTTCAGTCCTTGTGGTCATTCAGTTATTGCAGTCCTCTTGTATGGTAATACATCCCAGCCCAGCATATTCCCTATGCTTTATTGGCATGCACTTTTTTTTATGCCAACATCATTAATGAAAATATTGGAATAGATCAGTTTCAGGGGCAGTACTTAAGAAACCCTACCAATCACCTTCTGCTGGCATGATATTTATTTTTTCAGCAGTACCTGTTGTATTCTCCCTTTTGGTAAGCACCTTACCTGTCCTGCAGCTGCTGTACTAATTCTGTTACTCATTCAGATTTGAAACAGAGTCCCTCAGGTGAGACATACATACATCTTGTATTTGGTACTTCTGAAAAAAGAAGGGGAATAGCATGCCAATGAACATGAAAGGTAGACAGATGTCTGCCAGCCATTAAGTTGAAATCAGTTGTATAAATGAGTAATCTTTGAAATCCTGTTAACTTCTGTCTAGACGGCTTACATTTTTTTCTGACAGTGAATTAATTCCATAGCTTGAATTCTACATGGTATTTTAAGATACTCTTTTTTTTTTTTTTTTCTTTTTAGTTTTAACTGTGGTATCTTTTAATCTAATTATTTCATATTCAGTATATAATGAGAACTTTTCTCTACATGATCATTTATATGACAGAATGTTTATGTCACATCTAAACTGTCTTGCACTTTTGTAAAATTCTCTATCCAGACTCACAGATAATTCTAGAAGTCCTTCACAAATAAATGGCATACAGAAAAGATAGGTGTTAACCGCAAGTATTGTTAATATTTCTTTTAAAATTAATTTGTAATTTGTTTTTTTCATTGGTCAGAATTACAGTCTTCTTAACCTGCACATAGTTGGTGGTTCTTTTAAAACAGGAGCTACTTATGTCGACTTAAAATGTAAAGAAGAGAAATATTTTGGGATGCTCACACTTTTTTTTTTTTCCCCCCTCAGAGGGGTGTAAACTAATGAAAGTAAATATTTCACAGTCGAGTTCATAATCAACCTGTGGAATCTGTGCTGCCAAAAAAAATAAAATATATCCTTTACTGAGATGATGAGGTTGGTTGAATCCCAAGTCTGGCACATATCTATGAATTCATCTCAGCCTCACTCTGATTGTCACTTCATAAAGTCAAAGTATCTTACTCCACTAATGTTTGACAAGCACTCTGAGCTGCATAACTAAATAGAAATAATCCCCTGAGGGTTTTTCTGACTGCCCTCTCTACCTCCCAGCTGTCTCTGACAGACTCTTTAGACAGCTTTAAATTTTCAAATTACCTTTTAAACAATGAATGAAGCTGGGATTTGGATGCTCAGCTATCTCACACCTCTTTCTCTAGTGGATAATCTATTTCTAAAGCAATTAACATAACCTGCAGACGATAAAATATCTCAAAACTGTATCAGGATTTGTAAAAATGTCTGGAAGAAAGCGAGTGCACAGAGAAATGGGAATATGTTCCTTAATGTGTCATGAGGCAGCACATCTCACCATCATCTCAGAACTGCAATATATCCAATAATCTTTGCCTTAGGGAACAAGCAAGAGAAGAAAAAATTTGCATGTTATGAAAATGGATCTGGAAATGCTTTCTAGCTGGTTTCAGTAAGTAAACGTTTTTTAGTATACAGAGGAGGTACTAAACAACTGAGTCTTCTCTTTAAGTGATTTTACCTGCCTGCAGCATTGGTTGGATTAGTAAGAATTGTATTTGTGGCTGACAGATGATCGTACCCAAAGTCATCAGACAGATGTCCCAGAGTTCTGGCTACTGAAGTAAACTGCTTGTTTGGTAGTGTCAGCTGAATACATCCTCATTTAAATGGATGGAAATGCATTTAACTTCTATAAGTACTGGACTTATTTGTTCTAGCAGCTTGGCTAAAGCCAATTTGAGATAATGTTCCTTCCAAAATGTAGGCGTTGCGTCTAACATATTGTCTATTGTCATTGATTTTGGTTCTGTGCCACACTGGTAAACACATTAGTTCCCATTTCAGAAAGTTTGAGACAATTCTTTGGCATCATTTAAAGACCTCCACTGAATCAAGATTTTTAACAGGGCATTTATCAATATTATTTTTCTTTCCTTAGCTCTCCACTGCTATACTTAAGACTCAGTTAAATATATAAGCAAACATATGCATTTTTATCTCAGACTCATACAGATAAAGGACAGAGACAGCTATTTCATTACAAAGAAGGGAAGAAGAGATATTTTAAGTTCTTGAAACCACATGTCAATTTAAAGTAAAATATGAATTCAACAGGTAGTGAAGTGTACCTGCTTCATCTTTCTTGTACTGCTTCCACAAGTGCCCATTGCTTTGGCCTTCTCATTCTATCTCCTCTTGATCTCAGCTGCACTGTCTTGGCCATGTAGGCAGATACCAATAAAACAGAAGATAAAGTTTTTTGTTCTGAGAAACCATGAGCTTCTGTAGCAGGCAGAACTTTATAAAATGGTTTAGGGCTTACAAAATATTAGCAATTGAGTATTAAGCCTGCAGCGCCTTCATTACACTTCCAACAAACAGCACTGCAGACCTTGGGAGGAAAAAAGGGAAAATGGATAGTGCTTTTCCTACTGTGTTTTAGAAGCCTCTATTAACAAGTCTTTACATGTTTCTGAATATGGAAGGAGCCTGGTAGTATAGCTGAGTGCTGTAGTGTAGAATAGTGCTGAGCAGAGCAGAATAGCACTGAGATGAGCATTGCTACTCAAAACGCAAACTAGAATTCTCAATACTGCATGTAGCTTCCATGAGGAGCAGGCAGTTTCTTCTGTTTCAGGCCACATGGATTTGCTACGTTTTTTTAGGGAAGTAGAAATCATCTCACATTGATTTTTTTTTTACCATTCTGGTCAAAAAATATGTTGAAAAAACCAGTTGTGTTCTCTGTTTATTACAAATGACATTCATTCATTACCACACCCAGCAGCAGGAAAGGCCCAGCCACAAAGCTCTTCACTGCAGATGGCTCTGGGAAGGTCATCAGTATTCAAGACCAGTCTGAGCTGCTCCATCCACAACAGCTGCCCTGCGTGCAGTTCCTCATCAGATGATCTGAAGGAGGACCACAAGCATGTCATTACCATGATTCCTTGTCAGTGTATTCCAGAGATGGGGAAAAAACATTTGCAAGTGCAGGGCAAGAAATTCCAGAGAATGTGGTCAGAACTGAGTGATGACTCTCACATGGTATATTTCTTACTGGCTGGAGAATTGATTTGCATTCTTGGGATGCTGAGAGATATCCTGCCAGATGAAGAACCTCCTCTGCCTCGAGTTACAGTAGAGAACAGCATATTGTCCAAGGGCTTGTATCAATAATTTAAAGCAATAAAAACACTTCTGTATTCCAGAAATATACATTGATATTCCAGAAATACACACTGAGAGGAACAAGAGTGGCTGAGTGTGGGGATGAAGTGTAAGAGGGCAATATCTATATGCAGCTTTCCATGAGGTGGGCTAGAAGTGGGGTTAAAACTGTTTTGCTGCAGGACTAGAATTAAGTTGAATGATGTTACCTAAATCAGGCTTAGCTTTTACCTTTGCTAATTTTTACATTTGTGTAGAAATGCTTTAACCTTTTCTAGTGCGCAACTAGGATGCCAGCTATTTCCCAAAAAGTCCATCCTTAAGTGGACTGACTGGGTGAGCAATATGGTCCTCTGCCCTAGAAAACAGGCTGCCTCTTCCCTATCTATACCTTCGTTGGATTTACAAATGGCCCGTATAGTGCTAGTGTGTAGAGACATGGCCAGCTCTTGGTAGTCACCTAGGTAATTTTTGAGGTGTCCAATGACATTGGCTGGCAACATTTCTGCTCTTTTTTTCTGTCAATACCATCTTGAGTCCTGTCCTCTGACCATTCCTGCCCTGTGTGCAGTTCTATACCCTTTCAGTGATATGCTAACACTGCATAACACACTGTTTAGCTGAGCATGGTTACCTTGTTTAGTGTTGGAGCCGTCAGTAGTGGTGCTGACCTGTCGCTTGTAATGCCAGCTCTGAAATGGGAATCTTCCAGGTATTACGGGATCAGTTGGACCTTTAATGGGATAGGAAGCTTTTCAGCGTTTTGAATAATGGGTAAATAATATCTGCATTGGCTGTATTTGCTGTTTGCTGGAGCTCATGGTACATGCCATCTTCAGAAGCAGGGAGTAGGAATGCTTGCAATGTCTTTAAGAAACTCCAAAATATGAGATCAGCTGAATAGAGTGTCATGGTGTAATGCATCACGTATGACCTTGAACTACAGCACAGATGCCTAAGCATTCAAAACAGATTGAAGGGTCTTTTTCACTTGGAATGAGGCCCTGGATGTTTACACTAGAGTTTGCTGGATGTTTGGGGGAATTCGCCACCTCTCTCAGGGCAGCTTCCCTGCATCTAGCTACATGAATCCCTTTGCTCTTGAGTACCTCTATCAGGAATTTATGTGCTAAGAATCAAATTGAAAGAGCAAGAGGGCTGTAGTTTGGGAGCTAAGTGGATCGCTATGTATGTGGAGACTTCTGTACAATGTCTATATATTGTTATTATAAATAACATTGTGCTTTAAGTAGCACAAATAAGATATTTTTATACAGAAATACTAAATATATTGAGTTTATTTACTACCTTCTGTGCTTCCCTGGTTTCTATATTAGACTCTCATCTTTTATGTTCTAGGTACTTTTTAGGGAATAAGAATGCAGTAGTAGCTGCAAAACTAATAAGCAGGTAAATTGAGACAGGAGAAAGTCCTGTATGCGTCTACTAATAAAGATTCACTTTCATTCTCTTTTGGTGTTCAGAACTTAAAAGTGTGAATATACTGGTATCTGCAGTTCTAGAGTAAATGGTATATGAAAGCTCTGTTTATGTACCTTTCATGTTCAATTTACTTTCAGTCTACCCGACCTTGAATTATTTTGTTCAACTTTCTAATTCTGATAACAAGTTTCATTTTGAAGATGTTCACTGAGATAGGAAATTCCAGGTGAGCTTCACTGCTAGGTTACTATAGTTTTGGCATTCAGGTTCGTACCCTAGTCCATTCTTAATGATGACATAGTCACATGGATGCCATCAGGAGTTCCCTGCTATGTAAAATTGTATTTATCAAGCAAAATATCTATCTAGTGAAAAATACTGGTTCATCACTTCAAAAAATGTTACCATGAAAATGCTGCAAATTTGACAAATGCATTAAGTTATGAGAAGGTTTCCTTGGATTTCCTGCATGGTGTGGTTTCCTAGCTGACATCTAAGGAAACAGGGCTCTGCAATTCTATAGGAAGACATACATATCGAGTTTCAGTATTAGCAATCCTGAAAGTGGGGAGGCTGCCTTCTAGGCATGATTCCCACATTCTACATTCCCAAGTCTTTACTTGGGTGGCTAGATGCCTGGTAATCTCTATTCAAGCTGAGGATATGTTGTAGGTTCCCCAAGATGCTATTTGAGGCTGGGGCATTCTACGGACTCCCAAGACCTTCCTTCTTCAGATCCCAGAACCTAGTTGTCTCAAGTGATAAGCCTGTGTTGCCAAATAATTTAGGTTCACAGTCCCCTCTGTGATTATGTTCTTCTGCTTGTTCACATATTTTAATTCTGCCTCAGGATGTCTTTTGGAGTAAAATAATTCCTTCCTTCCAAAACAAAACCCAGTTATGGTTCTGGGACACCTCACAGCTTGCAGTGAGAATGAGCAGCTTTGATTCTTGCTGCAGTATGCAATACCTTAGCCTTATCTTCCATATGCAATACATCAGCCTTATCTCAGGACAGTTTGTGTCTCAGTGTGCCATATTGCATGATATGTCCTCAGTTTCACGTTAGAGAATAAGAGTCCTGGTGGGCTGCAGCACAGCCTTTGCATGGTTACTAATAACAATGTCACAATGCCATAGGACAACAGATAGGCCAAAAGAGACAAATGCCACGTAAGATAGACACAGTCAGCCTCCTCTAGAAGAAGATAAGACTAGTGGGCCCACGAGTCTCCCCCTGAAATTGATTCATTTAACACTCAAAATGGAGGCCTGTATCCTGAAGCTCTGGAATAATCCCATCACCTGGGTCACTCCAAACTACAGATTTCTGGATTTTCCTTTTGAAATGGCCAAGACTCCAGGTTGCAGAGCTGTTTGCCCTGGGAAACATTATCAGTGACATCTGAAAGCTCTACAAGAACTCTGGCTGAATCAACCCAGATACTAATGAGCTCACAAACTATAGATCCTGTGATCAGGAAAACATATGGGCTTTTGCACAAGGACTAACACTTTTTTAACAGAAAAAATGTTTCAAGCAAGTAGCTACTGAGGTTCTCAATGTTTAATGTTACTGCAGGAACTATAAAGCTATTCTTTAACCTGGGTTCCGAAAATATTTCTTACTGTTAAAAATTAAGATCTAAAATACTCAGAGTATTTTTACAAGTCATGAAGGTTCCATTTTGTAAGAGTTAACATTATCACGGTCATAGATAAGTTAGGCACTGTTTCAGGGCTGGGGGAGGTAGGGCGTGAGCAGCTGTTACACAGATGACTCTAAGATACATGTGAAATGCCCATCTTTTAATGAACATTCCATCTTGTCAATTGATAAATAAGCTAGTATGTTGCTATTGCTAACATACCTTTGCCTTGCATATATCCTTGATATCAAAGGACACTCTACGATATTCAAAAGTGTATGCCAGTAGCACTGCCCTGTCCACCACTAAACCATGTTCCCTAAGTGCCACATCTACACAACTTGTAAATACGTCCAGGGATGGTGACTCCATCGCTTCCCTGGGCAGCCTGTTCCAAATGCTTGACAACCCTTTCAGTGCAGACATTTTTCCTGATACCCAATCTAAATCTCCCCTGGTGCAATGAAGTTGTTTCCTCTTGTCCTATCCCTTGTTATCTGGGAAAGGAGAGTGACACCCACCTCACTACAACCTCCTTTCAGGTAGTTGTAGAAAGTGATAAAGTTTCCCCCTCATTCTCCTTTTCTCTAGACTAAACCACCTCTGCACCCATACTCCGCCCCCCCCAGCCCCCCACTTCCCCCAGCGCCCCAAAAACCTTGCCATATAGAGCCAGTACAGTCAGGAAACAGTCAGTTGTGTTGTACATGTTAATTGCACACAAACACATACTTAGTACTACTGAAAATCAAATTTGAAATACTACTTTTATTTTACTAGTTCTAGTTGAACATTTAAAATCAGATTATACAAATACTTGCATGCTGTAAAGCTGTATCAAACCTTGTTGATACATGTTAGGAATCATAACTTCATTTCTCTTTTCAGAAATGCCAATTTGTTGACTCAAGTGTAATATAGCATATGCTGTACTTCCAGAGGGATGAATTCCATCATCTTGGGATTTTTGCATTTCTAGCTCAGAATGTTCTGTATATCTTTACTAGATGCATGGTACTGGCAGATACATTTTTTTAAATCATCAAAGGTTTCTGTGCTAGTGCCTTCATATTTATTCTGTATATATTTACTTAATAAAAAGTAAGGTTTGTTTGTGATATGTTTCTGTATATTAGTAATGTAAATGTAAATGATTCAGCACCCAAGATTATCTCTCATTTAACATGAGATCACAGGTTTTGAAAAAATACCTGTCACTGTCAAAATCCTTTTATTTGAAAGCCCCTAAAAGATATGAAACTGTATTAACTTCTACAGATTTAAGATTATTCTCTGATGAATTGTAATTCTGCTTAGGAGCTAGATACATGACAAACTAGTACAAACTAAAACTGTATTTGTGAAGTATTACAACTTCAGAAGCAGTGGCTGGGAAATAATTTCTAGGATGAAAAGTGCAAGACTGCTCTTTTTTATTAAGAAAAGACCAAAGGAAGACACAAAAATGCAGACTGAATCTGGAAATGTGGCACGATGCTTTTATTTCAATTATAAATGTCCATTGACCACCGTAGAAAGGTTCCAAATAGATATCTACATTCATTCATAGTTTTAGATTCTCATTATTTTGTCCAGCCATATCTGATAGAAAATTTCAGGATACATAGGCGAGTATAGTGCATTAGGTTGCTAGACATGAAGCTATCAAAGATCACTTTTCAGTTTCTATGGGGAAAGAAGCAAAAAAGAAACCATTCATTCAGAAAACATGCTGGAAAAATCCTTAGGAGTTCTACATCCCAAACAGTGTAAACAGGAGCAAGGGTGCAGGTGGGAAAGAAAAGATGTCAAGGATCTTTTATTTTTTCCCCTCAAATTCTGCAGGGCATGCTGTCTTTGTGAAGATGACATTGATAACTTCTTTAATATCCTTAAATAATGAAATAGGTAGTCTTTACTCATTATGATAATGTCTACTTATGTTTACTCTAAGTTGCTCTAGTAATTAGTATTTTGTTTTATTACTGCTATATTGCTAATTTTTATGGGAAAAATGAAAAAAGGAAAGAGTGGATTCGATGTCTTTCATTAACAGTTGTGGATATTTACTGTGTCTATCTCAGAGATCAGGTGGAACTAAACAGAACAGTACACATTCATATTTGTAGCACTAAAATGTGTTTTTCCTTCAAAAGTCTCTGAACCAGCTACCTTTTTTCCTTGCTTTTTTGCTAGTAAAATCAGTGGAATTTTTTCATGACATATCTTATTTAAAATTTAAGTAATCCACCATGTTTTATCCAGCCTTGCAGAAACAGACATGTCCTTATGAATGATTTTAGAATGGGAGGAAAAATATGGAGAACGGTTAGACTAGATGCATTTTATGTTTCAGTATTGTACAAAGAAGGTATTAAATTATCATTCTATTCAGAGATATATCAGGCCTGTACATGTGAATAATTGTTCAGGTATTGACATTGTGCCTGGGTTCATATTATCCCTGAACAAATTTGTTTCATGCATCTTTAGAATCTTTTAAATAATTCTTTTGGAGTTATCTTATAAATCTTTCCCCTTCCCCTGTTTTAGCGGTTGTTGTTTTTCTTGGCCTGTGTATGCCTGTGAAAAAATCTGTCATTTCCTGATGAGCGTGGGATACAAAGTGACAGAACAGAGTTAGACAAGTCAGGTAGCAGCAAAAAAACCAGACTTTTGCCAAATCTCTCCTAGATGTACCTAGAGTTGGGAGAAAAAGTTATTTCAAAAAATGATCAAGTTCCTGCAACTTTATTCTGTGTGGGAACTGGGTTTATCTGCCATGTTTCTCTGCAATAATGTGATTTGGTGCTTATGTTTATTTAGGTTCCATTGATTTAGACCATTATAATTTGAGTAACACTTTGTTCATTGTAGTATCTTGTCTTCTAGAATTTTTATGACCTTTTAAAATGTTAATCTACCAAATGCAAGAAGAGGAACTCATAAGAACCACCTTGGCCTCACCTTAGACAAAGTATGATCTGCAGGTCCAGGCAGGAATGAGGGCTCCCTTTGGCTGTTTTCCTGCAGCTCTCACACCCAGAGCTGCCCTTAGAGTCACCCCCACCTCTTGCTCCCAGACCATTTCACCTGCTCATCAGCTTGCCTGGGTTGACCTTCACTACCATCATTCACTCACATGTACACCTGCACTTGCCACAGCACCATGGATGCACGGGCCCTCCCATCCTCCCACCCATGGTCTGACCCTCATGGCTGCACTTACACATGTACACACATGCGCACATCACAGAGACCTCTCACCCAGGGAAGAGTTAGAAAGGTATTTAGAATGACAGGACAGATGGTTCTGGTCAAGTGCACGGCATGGCCAAAGAAGCATACTGACCAGCAAATTATTTATACATGACCAGCCCTTTTAAATCTCCTTACCGTTTCGTTTTCCCACACATATTCTTTCCGAGATCACCTAAACACCTCCCTTTTCCCACCTTTTGTTCCTCCCATAAACATCCAATAATAGTTCATGTGCAATCCCAAAATGTTCTTCCCCAGCTTCCCATAATGTTTCCCACACCTTTGGGCAGCAACTGCCCATAATCCAAAAGGTGTGCTGCAGAGCTGCTCCCCATGGCTCATGGAACCGGGGCTGAGGCTTTTCTGCGACATCCCTGGGAGGATCTCAGACAGGGTCTTCATTCCCCTGAGCCCTTAATTTTGACTCCCACCTGGACATGTGCTCCTCAGGGCTTGTGGAAATGGGTCTCTGATGGGTTGAGAGCTCCTGTGATGGGCCTGGGAGTACCCAGGACTGGGAATTACTTGGGCTCCTCCACTGTTGTCTCTCTGTGCTCCTTTATGGGAGTGCAGATGAGCTTTTACCGCATAACCTAATAATCTAAGTTTGCTTCATTGAATATTGCTCTTTTTCTCTTGCTCCATAATGCAAGAAAAATGGTAGTCTTAAATCGAAAAGGAAGTATCCAGAACAAATTCGTTTGGGCCCTTTGCAAACTGAGGTAATATATTATGTTTCAAAACAGCAGGCATCATCAAGTTGCTATGCTCAATTTTATAATAATACTCTTACTATTTGAAACAATGGAGCAAAAGGACAAAGAACGTTTAAGCTTGTGAAACTCTTTAATTTTAAACTTAAAATTAAACTGAAATTTTAAACTCTTCCCCCAATTGTATTACCTTTTCTTCTTGACTTTACCAGCTCATCTTGTCTTTTTTTAACTTGTATAAGTGTCACAACTTCAAGAAACCCCCTCTTTTTCTTAAAGTGCTCTCTTTATTTACATTGTTTCTAAACTATTTGATGTTTCCAAATGAATTCTGCAGTGACTGCAAAAAAACCCAGGCCCATACACAGAGACCTGAGCTCCTGGAGGACAGGAGTGAAAAAGAATGGGTAAGTCTGGCTCATTCAGGCTAAAATCATACATTATTGGAGTGGAATGTGAGCCTAAAAAAGCAAAAAACTGAAGACTTGTTTAAAGAGTGATGTTAATATTTTCATTGCTACTGCTTTGTAGGTCTACTTTTGATCTATTTGTTCTTTTACCTGCTTTGTTTAGTTTTGTTTTTTTCACAAATTTGAGTTTCATTATGGTTTAAGCTGCAGTGAATGGGAGGCTCCACAACTTTACTGCTTACTAACATCTTGGAAATGCAAGATAGCTGCACATCATATGAATCGTTACAAGTAAAAACCACCTACTGTGCATATTGTAGTATAATGTTTGTGGCACCATCACACCATAATAACTAATTTGATTAATAAAATGTCCAAAGCTAATCATGTTTTGAGTCAACAAAGTACTGGAATTAGCACCTAGTGAAATTACTGCACAACTGTATTATGCTGCCCCAGTCCAAAGGAGTGTAAGTAAAGAAATATACTTCATGTACAAGAGGTGTCATAGAAGTACTGTTAAGAGCCATAAGCAAGGCTTTATCTCTCATTTTTTCAAACCTGACATCCTGATACCTCAAAGTGCAAAACCACTTCCACTGAAAACCTTAAAAATCTCAGAGCAGATTTTGAGATTGGTGGTTTATGACGAAAACTGGGAAGAGAGAGCAAAAGTGCCAAACCACATACATTAAAAGAACAGGCATTGAGACTGTTTGGTACGGTAGATGAATGGTATTTTAACCCTAAGCAGCAGTTGAATTGAGTGAAAAAGCAGCTGAAACATTTCGAAATGCTGCTGTAAGTGAAAAATATCCTTTTCCTGCTGTATTTCCACTCATTTTCTGTTTAAAACTCCTTGCTGTCTATGAAAGCAAATGACCTGCATAAACGTTGTCTTAGTGAGCTAGAATAGCCCACATCACTTTTCTGAAAAAATACAGAGGAAATTTCATCACATGAGACATCAGTTTTGTTCCAAATGTTATTTAGTATTTTTGTTAGTTCAACTTACAACATCTGTATAGAAATCTGAACAGTGAATCTTCTGCAATTATGGTGATATCTTTCCTGTTAAAAGGTGATTAGAAGGCCCTTGGGGAGATTTCTATAGTAACTAGATTTAAGTTCTTTTTTTTTATTTATTTTTGTGAGATAATTGCATTTTTCACACCTCTCTGTAGCTTTTCACATTTTTCATTCAATTTCAAGCTTCTCCAGGAACTACATCACCATTAAAATGATAGGAGAAATAATCTTAATAAATAACCCATTCTAGACCGAGTCCCCTTAATGTAGCTCAAATCCAAAACCCAAAGAGAAGCTCTTTTCTGACAGAACTGGAATATGTTGGCAGGCCTGCCAAAACATGTAGAGTATGCAGGAGTAATACAAAACTTGCACAAAGTTCAGATGTAGACATTCTGCTTTGTTGTTCCAGCTGACATGAATTAAGAAGGTGTAACATGATACAGTGAATATTTTCCCTCTTAGAACTTGAAACATATCTAGTCCTTACACTGGCAGTGAAAGCATACCCATATGTTACGGGATGTGTCCTTGATAAAATTTTTTAACATGCCAGAAAACTCAACTTCCAACCTACACAGATATGTTTTGGCACAGAAGAAATAAAAGGTGGATTTGATTGAGGTACTGAGCAATCACAGCTGGCTTTCTTATTCAGTTTATTACAAACCAGAACATATTTCCCCCTCAGCAACAAAATTGCCCTAGACATTACATGGAGAATAAAAAAACCATATGGTTTCTTTTTAAGTTTGACCAATCATAGAATCATTTAAGTTGGAAAAGACCTTTGAGATCATTAAGTCCAACTGCTAACCCAGGACTACCAAGTCCATCACTAAACCAGCTCCCTGAGCACCACATCTACAGGTTTTTTAAACATCTCCACAGACAGTGACTTCACCACCACCTCCCTGGGCAGCCTGTTCCAATGCTTGACCACCCCTTCGATAAAGAAATTTTTCCTAACATCCAATCTAAATCTCCCTGGTGTAACCTGAGGCCATTTCCTCTTGTCCTGTCACTTGTTACCTGGGAGAAGAGACCTACCCCCTCCTGCCCACAACCCCTTTTCAGGGAGCTGTAGAGAGCAATAAGGTTCCCCCTGAGTGTTCCTTTCTCCAGACAGCACAACTCCAGTTCCCTCAGCTGCTCCTAATAAGGTTTGTGCTTTAAAGCCTTCACCAACTTCACTGCCCTTCCCTGGACACACTCCAGCACCTCTACGTCCTTCTTGCAGTGAGGGGCCCAAAACCAAACACAGCATTCGAGGTGCAGCCTCACCAGTGCCCAGTAAGGGGGATAGTCACTTCCCTTGTCCTGCTGGCCACACTGTTTCAGATACCAGCCAGGGTGCTGTTGGCCTTCTTGGCCACCTGGGCACACTGCTGGCTCATGTTCAGCCGGCTGTCAGCCAGCACCCCCAGGGCCTTTTCCTCCAGGCAGCTTTCCAGCTGCTCTTCCCCAAGCCTGTAGCATTGCCTGGGGTTGTTGTGACCCAAGGGCAGGACCCGGCACTTCTCCTTGATGAACCTCATACAATTGTCCAGATCCCTCTGCAGAGCCTTCCTGCACTCAAGCAGATCAACACCCCCTCCCAGCTTGGTGTCATCCACAAAGTTACTGAGGGTGCACTCAATCCCCTTATCCAGACCATCAATAAAGATATTAAACAAGAGTGGCCTTGGTACTGTGGGGAACACCACTTGTGACCGGCTGCCAGCTGTATGTCACATTCACCACCACTCTTTGGGCTCGGCCAGCCAGCCAGCTTTTTACCCAGCATAAAGTACACCTGTCCAAGCCATGAGCAGCCATTTCTCCAGGAGAATGCTGTGGGAAGCAGTGTCAAAGACTTTACTAAGCCTTGTTATATAAATTGATTTTAAGCGTTAACATAATCAACTACACCTGAAGACCAGCATGATAAATGTAACAAGGGCAATTCTAAGCATGCCTGCCTTTGGATACCATGGTTGGCCCAAGGAACTTAGTAACACAAGCCATGTAGTACTCTACTACATGCAGCACAGTTGTGCAAGTCCTCCACATCACACACGCTGGCAGGTATATAGCCCTCACCTAAACAACCTACCATGGTGTCATACAAATGCTAAAAGCAACCCGGGAGCTCAATCTCCCTCCTCCTGTCAGTTGACACTGCTGAGTTCAGAGAATTTCACCTAATTAACTCTTATGGAGAGGTCTAGTAGCAGAGATGGCAAAACATTTTAGCACAAAGCTTGCATCTTCATCACAGCTCGTGGGCCAAGCCTAAAACCCTGGTACAGCAGGCTAATATCCTCAGCCCAGATCAGTAAGAACTGGAGGGCTGTGCAAAACTTCAGTGAAAGGTAACCTATTTGGCAGACCACTTAATCAATAACTGGAGAGGCTGGAATAAATGATTATATACTCTTTCAGGAAATCAGTGGGATTCCTTTACTATATTCCATTTGAGAGCAGTATTTGGATTAAGTAATAATGTCAGTTATTGTGGAAGTATGAGCTGCATGTTTATTTACTTAAAAAGCTGGCCTGAACTGTTAATTCTCAGGTTTACTAACAAGTTCTGACAGGGATGAAAAGGAACAGTTCATCTCTCCAATGCTTTTCTTTTTCAGTAGCAATTAGACAACTCTATATTGATACAATTTCATTTATATTTGGAATTTCTTTTTATGATTGTAAAGAAAAAAAAAAGCTACAGCTTTTTGTAATCAAAATGGACATTCTTCCTAAATTAAATCTGGTTTAGGGAGCTAGAGAAATGTTTTAAAAATATTTCATATACAAAAGAAACACTCCCAAGCTCTGAATCCATGAAAGAAGGAGGAATAAAAGGAAACCATAAAACAAATATGTAAAGAGAAAAGAAGAGGTTCCATGTCCCACCATGCACTCATATTATACGAGCTGTAATTCTTCTAAGTGTCATCCGCCACACTTCCCACAGAAGTTGCCTCCATGTAGCTGCAATTCATCTCCTCTGGTACAGTTATCTTCTTCCCCTGTTGCTGTGGTTTAACCCCGGGTGGCAACCAAGCCCCACACAGCCACTTGCTCACTCCCCCTCACCCAGAGGGATGGGGAGGAGAATCAGAAAGGAGTGTAAAACTCATGGGTTGGGATAAGAACAATTTAATAGGTAAAGCAAAAGCTGCGCACTCAAGCAAAGCAAAGCAAGGAATTAATTCACCACTTCCCATGGGTGTTCGGCCATCCCCAGGGAAGCAGGGCTTCGTCATGCACAACAGTTACTCAGGAAGACAGATGCCATAATGCCAGATGTCTCCCCCTTCCTTTTTCTTCCCCCCATTTATATATTCAGCCTGACATCATGTGGTATGGAATATCCCTTTGGCTTGTTCGGGTCACCTGTCCTGGCTGTGCCCCTTCCCAGTTTCCCATGCCCCTCCAGCCCTCTTGCTGGCAGGGCCCAAGGAACTGAAAAGTCTTTGACTTAGCATAAACATCACCCAGCAACAAGTAAAAACATCAGTGTCCAAAACACAGCACTATACTAGCTACTAAGAAGAAAACTAACTCTATTCCAGCTGAAACCAGGACACCTATTTACACCATAGGAGGTTTTAAAGGATTCTGGGCTTACTGAGAGTGATTAAGTTCGCTGACTTCCTACAAGTCATGCAGAAATCACCATATCCAAAGTAAACTCACTACACCCCTTTTGTGCTGTAAATGGCATTTGTAATGCTGTAGAACCCCCCCCTTGTTTTCAGGAAAAGATGCTGAATTAGAAAACACCCCTGTAACAAGACTACTCGTGGGACAATAGGGCCATAACTTACTGTCCTGAAAAAGAGTCTGCTAAGGACAGTATGCCTGACACACCACTTTTGTCCCCAGCACAAGCCAAGAAGGTAATCAATAAAAGAAGCCATCAACTTGGCACACAGTCCTGAACCAGTCAGAGAACCAAGAATCACATCTTGCTTGATGTATTTTAGATGAATCACAGCCCAGAACTACTATACACTACACTTAATCAGATTATTTATTCCTGAAAATTTATCAACCCTGAAAGAAGATGAACTATCCCTTTTAGCTACTTACACATTTTTTCATGAAAAATAATAATTAAAAATTAGGATGTTGCACTCAATCAAAAAAGGCTGCTCCATGTAACTGGTGGTCATCTGTAGGTATTTGTATTTCATTCTTCTTTGGATAAGCCTCCATTGATAACGCCTTCAGTATAGGCTCAGTAACACCATTGTGAATAATGTACATAATGCATGTAGCACTTAATTTTTATATATAGCTACATGGTATGACAATTCCCTCTCCCATTATCTTTCTTTTCAGCTAAATACTGATTTATAAGCAGCATGAGGGTCACTGACTTCATATGGATTCCTGTGAAGCCGATGTTTACATGAACAAGCAAAGATTACTCACTTGGCTAGAAGCTTCAGGATAATCCATATAACAATGACAGAGTAAATCTCCTTATGTAAAAAGATTGCAAAATTGACACTTAAGGTGTAAAATGGAAATTAAGCTCTTGGGGTTTTGCTAGCTTAAAAGTCCTGCCATTCCAGGTTTTTTTAACTGTGGTGCACAGAATGTTTTTTATTTCACTGCTCTTCTTTTTTCCTACGTCACACGTTTCATTATTTCCCAGCATTTTAGCTCATTTCTGCCTGTTCTGCTTATGTAAGGAAGTAAGACTGGTGCTACACATCAAGGGCATAACTGAAAGCATCCCTTCTCTGGTTACAACTAGAGGATTCTCATTATCAAAATGCTTGTAGCTATTGTAGTGTCTGCTTCCATCCCAGCTCCTATTCAAGGGCAAAGCAAATCATATTATACAAGAGCAACAAAATTAATTCTTTGAGTTAAGGGTATGTGACTTTTACCAGAAGTATAGCCTGAAGCAGAATAATGTTCACAGGTTCCTGGGACACACTGGATCCAAAAGAGACAAAACAGGCAAGAAGAAAACCAAGTATCATCCAAATGAATACCTTTGGGGAAAACGGAAGAAGTGTTTATGTGTATCTTCCAGTTTCTGAATGCATTTAAGCATGTGGACCAGTAGCATGAGCTGTCAGGAGACCAGAGAGAGAAATCATGACTGTTAACAAACTTGGTCTTCATCACTGCTTTTAAAATGTTATTCCTATAAGAAGAGACATATAGATATCACAGCAGATTCTCTTTGATATTCAGTAATATTAAAGGTTTTCTGGCCTGTTCATACCACACTGTGTACTTGTTCTTCAGTGGTATTGTTATGGCTGTGTGCAATGGTACTGGGCAGGTAGAGGACTGACACTGATTTACGTGCAGCATTAACAATGATGAGGCAGATTTATGTTTCCAGGCTAGCCCATCTGTGGAGCAGCAATTTGCTATGCTGCTTCACAACACCTCCAGTCAGCCACGGCATAAGCAGGAATGGGACTTTTGCATGCAGTAAGGATTTAATAGGTATCCTGCTGACTGCTGTGGCCACTGCAGTTACTGTTCTGGTTGGATTGGAACAACTATAAAGAAAGAGACTCACGATCCTCTTCATCTCAAGCAAAATCTTCACACAGCAAAAGCTGGTCACAAGCATCAGTCTGCCTACTGGGTAACCTTTATGCAGCTGTTGTTGATTATTTAGCATGTCAGATAATTAGATCTCCATGTACGCTGCTTCTCTGCAGTACATGGGATACACCTTTCCTAAGGGATATAGGGAATAGCTGGAAAAAGCCTTTACTAAGACTGGGCTTATGTGTGTAAACAGAACAAGTTATGCTTAGAAAAAAATTAGGCTTCATGTTACTAGTTTGTCCTCCATGAAGAAGCACTTACTGACTTTGACAGCTGTTTGTTAGTTGAAAAGCAGCCTTAAATTAAGTCCCAAAATGTGAGTGCACATAAAAAATATCACAGCTATGCTCCCCATCTTTCTCCTTTAAAACACCACAAGTTCTGTAACGTCTAAAATATAGTCAAAAAACCTCATCTGATCACAATCTGAATGGATATCACTGCTATTATTATATTTTGTGCAAGGTGAATGAATTTGAGCCGTCAGGCAACTCTTACTAAAATAAGTGCTCTTGGTTCTGCTAACTGGTGAAGTTGTCAGTAGTGCAAAGAGGGAAAACAGTGTGAAAACCGAATGACATTTTGCTTTGAGAAATGGCCTTTCCTGTTAAGTACTGAATTATAATGCAGAACAGCGTGTGGAATTTTGCACCGCTGTGTCCTATAAAATACTCTTTCTACAGAGAAGTTTAGTCCCTACTGTTTTCAAGTTAACATTCATGTGAGCAATAAATCTGACACACACAAACAGAAGTCAGAAAATTATGATATACCATTATTTTTATACAGAAAAAGATCTAGCTAAAATGATGATCTTGTAGAAATGGGTTACTGAATTATATGGTTTTATATACAGAAAAAAAGTATTTTTTTCTCTTATCACATCTTCACTGCCTGTGGATTAAGATTATTCTTAATCATTAGTCTTGTGTGGTATGAACTACCACAATGCTAATGATTTAGAAGATTAGTTTGAGACTGTTTCTCTAATCTGTAGAGCCATTTTAGGGACCCTTGTCCTTCCTCCAGCCTTCCGCATTGCTTCTCTTTTTTGCTTCCTATCTCAGTTTATATTGCTGCAACTCAGGGCTAATGCTGTGTTTTCATTATTGTCCTTCACGAAATGCTCATCACATGATGGCCTTAATAAAACAGTAAAACAAAGAGTAGAACAAAACAGGATTTTTATTTAAGGTTGTAACAAACTGAAAGCAAAAACTAATTGGTAAACAAAGATGTTATAGGCTTTGTATGACGTTATGTAAGTTGCTAAACCAAACCACATTTTTGTTTCAGGGTTAGCTTGTTTTTTAAATACAGGATAAAAGTACAGTAAGCCGATTCTAAAATGAGTTGTTTTGTAAAGCTAGAGGTTTCTTTGTTGCTAAAATTAGAGTAGAACCCTGAAGACATAAACAGCAAGCATTTTAAGAAACAGGTAAGTGATGGAGACTTTAATGTAAGTGCATCAAGCTGCCCTGCAGGAAGGCACGGTAATGAAATTGTACTGATTTTCTGCAGCAGTGAGGAGTGTCACCATACGTTACTGCTCTAACCAAGATAGTCCGTGTAACGCTTTTCTGCAGTAATTTGCTTTGGAAAAGACAGAGCTTTGATTTTATCTTGGGACAATGTAGCACATGCAGTTCAAATTTTTTTGAATTATTTAGTTATATGTCATGTGGCTTACTGCAATGATATATTCTAATAAAAATAATGTAGTTAATTATTTGTTTATGTATTTAATAACATGCATTCAACTATCTAGCATTTTATTAGACTTCTTTATGCTTATCATCCATATTAGGTTATGTTTAAAATGTATCATCTCAGATAAACAGTATTAGCCTTGGTTTCCATAGTGTTTGTCCACTCATGGTACACATCTTTGTGCCACTCATTTAAAGGAAAACTTTGTTTTCACTCCATTTTAAAATTAGGAAAATAAAAAAAATATTATTTTCTTCTAAATGCTTTAAATTTTCTCAGCCATGAATTGAAGGTGACACCCACAAGAGATTTCTAAGCCATAATTACTGATTGCAAAAGCCTCTTTGTTCTACTGTTTAAATTTGTGTCTGGACATCACATGATAAATTGTCTTGTGAGTTTTGCACAGCCAGAACTTCAGTACTCTTCACAACTGTTTGTAGATCAATTCCTGTTTCCAGGGACCCCGTGACATCTTCTAGCTCAGCCACAGCCTCAGCTCTGTGCCCTGTTGCTCTGTATGACTGCCCCCAGGCATGAAGTAAAAAAATAAAAGGAGGCAAGGAACAGAGAAAAAAGCACCTACTGAATCAAACTCAGCCTTGGCACCGAGGTGGGGAGGGGAAAGGGAAGATGCTGGATGGGACAGGAGAGAAACAGGAGCACCCCAAATCTCCCCAGCACAGAGGGCAAGGGCAGAGGGAAGAGCAAGAAGCCACTGCAGCTAAGGAGCGAGGGAGCGAACGAGGGAAGCTGATGGGACAAGAGGAAAATCAAGGACCCAGCTGGGCCTGTGTGACCTCGTAATCAAGATGCCCTTGTCTCACAGCTGGGTGGAGGAGGGAGCTGAGGTGGACCCAGGGCTGGGGGACGTTCGGTGGTGCTGGAGCAGGCTGCTCTCTGGTGTGTTGCTCCCTGCCATGCCCTGTGCATCACCTCTGCGTAAGCCTGCAGGGGTGCAGCAACCGTACTGCATCAGCTGGATCCCTATCAGTTCACTAGGGGTGTTTCAAATGAAAACAAACAGCAATGGACAGCAAATTCATTCTCAAGCTGACTTAAACAAAATGCTATTCTCAGCATGTCCACTAATACACTTGGTTACCTTGTGAGTAACCAAGCTCACAAACCATAAAAAGGACCAAACTTTGGCCTAGGATGAAAACAGTGTTTCACAGGCACAGTCTATGCACAATTAATGATTGACTAATTTGTCAAGCACTGTGATCAACTTCAGTCCTATGTCTAAGGTTCCCTCTGAAGCCCATTGGATTTCAATGCTAAACTGAAGCAAGACTATGAAGTCAATTGCATGTATTCATTTAGATATGGAATGCCATACAGGTTTCAAAATTCCTATTAGTGTAGGACTTGTAAAAACTTATTTTTTATTATAATAATTTAATATTATGCTTATTAATATAGCTGCAAGTAAAAAGAGAGAGAATTCTAATTATAGATTTAGGTACTGTATGTTGGTACATATTTGTACTAAGGGCTGCAGAAATTACTATAAGAAGCTACATGGTGTACAGTGAGGAGCAAGTCACCTCACTGAATGTTGTTCAGTTCTTCTATTTGAGCTTCTAAAACTTCCTAAAAAGGTGGCCATGCAAGAAGTTTACTCACTGTGTAAGTAATATACATGAAAAATCATTTTTAAGGATCAGGCCTTCTGTTACTGACCATAGGATTTTGCCTAAGTAATCCTCAAAGCAAGAAGCAAGAAGTTACTAACTATTTTACAATGAATAAAAGCAAAAAGTAATCCAAGATTATTGGAAGGGCAGACAGAAGATAAGTACTGAAGAAACGCAGTTAAACAATTTTAAAGTTCAATTAAGAGATTCGTTATAGGGCTTAAATTAAAAAAATAATGACATATTTGAATTATGTTTTCACCTTAAAGGCAAGTGCTAAAACTGGAAGGCATGAAAATAGACACACTGATATTGTTGGTACTATGGGTTACCAAGCAGATAAAGAAAAAAAACCTTAAAGAAATCCAATGAGTTCAATTTGAAATTTGTGAAAATTTATCACAAAATGTATTAAAGGAATATTCAAAGTTGTATTCTTTACAGGAGATTTTTAGCAAGTACTACATATTAACATAGTCCCCATTCTATCTATACTATATTCTTCATGCTTCTCCAAGACCTGGACAAAGAACTGAGGAATAACATTTCCTTAAATGTTCATGATTGTGACTATTATTAGTTCCTTTTACAACAGTAACCCCAAGAAAATTGAATCTGGATTATCACCGATGTGCTGGTTTTGCTTAGAAGTTAAAAGGGTAGGTTTCATAACAGTCAAAAAAAACCATGGCCCAAATATTCACAGCTCTCCATCATTTTCTGTCTACTTCATGTGTTTTATGTGGATCTCCACATTACTTTATAAAGGATCTTGATCTGTTTTTCAGAAAGACAATTTAACAGCAATTGTTAAAGTGCCACAGAGATACAGAGATTTTCCAGCACGTTTTTTTTTTTAAACTAAAATAATGAAGACAAGAAGTGTGAATTTGACATTGGTCTGTGGCAAAGCTAGTATCAGTTAATACCCCACCATGCCTCTCCTTGGTGCCCTGCAGCATAACAAATGTATGTTGCATATCATAACAAATCTTTGTTCTTCCTGAAATTTAAATATAAGCATGCCAAAAAGCTTCACAGTAAAATCAACCTAAGCATCTGTAAGTAGGGAAAGAAACAATTAAGAAAAAACAGATACATGCTCAAAAAACCACTCCCTTTTTGCATGGTCACTGAAACAAATGTGGTTAGGCAAACAACCTTAGGTGTTATGACCTTATTTTTATATCCGTTTTAAATATATTCTGCTTGAGCATCACCAGCCAGAAATGTGCTCTATTCATTTCAAAATTTTTGGATACTGCTTTGATTGATACTGCTGACACAGCCTAAAAAAAGCTTGGTTTTCATTTTTTGGCTATTTACCACTGGCAATTGACAGCACTTTGGGCCAGCTCCAAAATCTGTCAAAGCCATGAATAATCCATCTTCTTGCTCAGTTAATAGCTTGTTCCCTTTCTCCCTTCTTGCATCACCCCATATGCAGACGATTCTCCCAGCTTAACAAGTACGGTAGCTTCAGCAGCAGCAGCAACAGCACCAAGAGGTGGCACATTTGAGGTCTAGTCATCCCCAGGTAACACTTGGAAAGGGCATCTTCTAAGTCCACTCCCCAGTCTGTATAGCCCCAAAGCATCTTTAAAGATCAAAGCCAGAAGCAGAGAAAAAGAGGCAAAGCACCCAGCTTTTCTCTACCCAAGGTGTTCATAGAAGCTGAAGAAAAGCCAAAGGGCAAGGAGAAGGAAAGACGTAAGGCTCCTCAGCAGAGCAACCTAACCATGGAAAGCAGAGAGAAGCATTGATAGCTCCAGGAAAAGCTGTGAGCAGAACCTCAGATATCCGAGCTGGGAAGGCTTTTTTTTATATATATAGCTGAAGACTTTAGGATGCTTTTCAACAATTTATCTGAAATTCTAGCCCACAGCATTTGTAGCAACTGAAATCCTGTTCCCATGCTATGAGCTTTTCTTTAAGATCCTTTGGAATGCAGTGTTACCATCTGGTTTCTGTTGTTAACAGAGCTACCAAATTTTGTGTGGCTCCACGTGGGATACTTTCTCCAAGTCACTGAGGCATGTTGCAGATTGATATATGCCAAGTGTCAGCCTTTAATTAACTCAACCTGCAGGTGCGGTGTTAGGGTAGGATTCCGAGCATGCCCATATGTGTGGGACAGGAAAGCTGGTAGCTGCCTTCCTTGAAAAACTGAGCAGACATATGGGGAGTAGATCGGTAGGTGGTTGTATCATGAACTGCTACAGGTGTGGGATGTATATGTGTGTGGGAGGGAATCTTTGCTAGGCTTGCTTGGGAGATGTAGGATGAAGATAACTTGGAGTAACTGAGAGCTCTGGGAACTGGGAAAATCTGGTGGAGAGACTGGATGCTGCATTTGTTCTGTTTGGCTTCTGGAGAACTTGGAGGTGGTGAGAAGGAGCATCAGTTTTGCATCCCATGTAATGTTACCACCCTCACAGAGACTTCTGTTGGTTCATACTGCCCCTTCACAGCTGGGATTCACAAGAGAAGCATCACTTTTGAAAAAACAGCAGTTAGAAAGAAATTCTGCAGGCCAGCATATGAGTTAAGATGTATGGCAGCCTGTGTCTGTCACTTGTGCATCATAGCAGTAATAGAGCATTGATGCCAGTTCCTTTCCTGCAAAAAGCAAAGAGATTGGGAGTCTTGCTGGCACTAGTTCCTCGCTACAGCCATAGGAGGTTGCTTCTGTTGCTGCACAGAGGCAAATGCACAAGGTGCCAGATCAGAATTCTTGGCCCTTTTCCTGAATCTTTAGAAACCATATTTGTATGTGAATTTTTATTTTGCTTCAGGAAAAAAGAGAGTTCTTTCATTTTGAAGCCAGGACACAAATTTCCCTATTATGTGTCAGTTTTTGTTTCTGGATGAATTAAGATTGTGGTTTGATATATTACATAACTATCTTGTTGTTTGTTTTTTTTTTTCTCCCACCCTTGACAGCTCCAAACCAGAGCAAAAAGCTTGACAGACAGTTCTCTGTACCCACTTAGCTCCGTCAAGAGCCTTCCTGACTTGAGTAGTTTGCAAGGTTAGGTCCGGCCTTTGAATTTGGAACACTGACATCTGACTGGAATAAATTGGCAAGTAGTAATGAATACTGCTGACAATGTATGCCTTTAGCCCTTAAACTAGATCTGTGGCATAGAAACAGCTTTGACCAGTGCATATACATTCAGTGCTGCAGGGGCTATCCAGCCAGAAGATTTCCTCCTCCAAGACCCCTACGAACTTTAAGAAAATTATTCGAGAGCCCTGGAATATGACCTGTAATGGTGCTGGCAGATTTACAGAGATGCAATCTTTACAGTAACAATGGTGTTTTGTTTTCATGTATTTGTCTTTTGGATACACTAATATTGGAGCTGATATGCATTTTGTAAAGATAATGCAAATAATTTAAACAAAACCTCTCTTCTATCTTTTTTTCCCCAAATAGTAATGCCTTTATTATAGGGGGGGGGGGGGGGGGAGATACTGGTTTTAATATATGGAGACACTTTTAATGATTTTCAGACTTTTAATTTAAACCAGTCATTGATGTTTGAACAAAGGGAGATTGTAGTCAGGACTGTTGCAAGTGGACACATAATAATACAGTCTTGATTTCTGTTTTATCTCTTATTGGGTAGAAATTTTCTTACAGAAAAATATTTCCTAGAACTTCAAATACTGAAATATAGCCACTGTTGTAGATTACAAATGATTGTGCTGTAATTACAACTTTCTGTTTTTTGGCTAGGCCCTTGGGACACAAGGCATAAAAGTCAGTACGTGAGGGAAGGTGTCTTACTGTCTCTGGGGTCTCAGCTGGCCTGCTGTATTCTGATCTTAGATCAATCTATTAGTCCACTCAGTTTATTAAATGCATATCTAAATTTGCTTTTCTGGCAGAATAGGGGACTATATTACATAATTTTCGATCACATTTTTTGTTGTGCCAATTTAGACATGATTTATCTGTAGGTGTTATCTCCAGATGGGATGGCTCAGCCCTACAGATCAGGTGTAAAATGTAAAAGCAAAAGTTAAAAACAGAAAAAAAAAATCCTCAACCAATCATCCAGAAATTGTAAGATTTTCGTGAAATTAGGAAAAAAAAATAACAAAAATCAAAGAGGCTATGGACTCTTAATCCTTTTCATGTGCGGAAAATATTTTTCTTTTGGAAAGTTTAAGCAAGTTCCTCAAGCATGAAATGACTTTGATCCTATTGAAAGAGTTCTGTTTACGCAGGCAGCTATTGAATTTTCCTGGTTCCCCAAATTCTGTGCAAATAATTTTCTGTTGTCCTCACCTTGTGCGAGTTAATTACTCTCAAGGGTGTTTATATCTGCTTCTCAGCATTTGCCAAGATTCTGCTCACTCTTTCTCCTCCCAGACTTGATGCTACAGAGGTGGATTGAATGACAGCATTATTCACAGGAGACAGTCAGCTCTACCTTCCCTTCCACCACTCAGGTATGTCTGCATTCTTGAAGGGATAGTGTGCTGCTCCGTACAGTAGTACTACTAAAGTGCTCTAGGAAGCAAAAAAGTTTAGAAGACAACCTTTCAGATTGTATTCTCCTTCTACAAATATGACAGATTTCTGGGGGAAAGTGTAAAGATCTTGATATTTATTTACGCACACACACAGACCCCTTCTAATATGGGAAGTTCTGAAAAAGGATAAGGCAAGTAATGTCAGCAACTTAATTTCAAAGCTTTAAAAAAAATCTTCAAATTGAACTACTTTCTCTTGACTTGGTGAAATGACCTGAAGTGCTTAATTTCAATGGTAATCTGTATCTTCCCTGGTGGAAATTTACCCTTAAAGAGGAAGGTGATTACTGGATTAAAATAGATATTCCCAATGTGTCAGACATCATGGTCAGACAACAGTGCTCACTATGCACCAAGAATCCCACCAATCCTGCAACGTTCTGGAACTCCTCAAGTCCTGTGTGGGAGTTGTAGCCTGATCCCAGAGAGGCCAGAAGGTAGTACAAGACTCATAAGGCAACACAGAAAACTTTCTGGTTAGGATCAAATCAGGCAGATATGAAGTATTTTGCTGTGAGCTTTCTGATGGAAAACCAGGACTTTCAAAAACTTACCAGGCTGAACCACACTTGGTACAAACAGTTTGTTGCACTAGTAAATAATTTCAGCAGAAAAGCTAAACTGGCTCTAATCACATCTGTTACACACATTTTCTGTTTTCCTGAAACAGAAGCTCAACTGTTAATAAGGAGATGGAGTGTGCACTCTGCATAAGTTTTTTACTGGAAGACCAGTGGCAACATTTCTGCCATTGGTAATGGCAAAAATTGTCAACAAATGGTGACTAAATATTGAGCCTTTTGGTCTATGTTTAGATTTATGTTTGGTCTATATTTAGGTACATCAGTGCAGAATCCAATTTTCTGTATATGCTAGATGAGCATTAAGTAGCTTTTACTAAGGCCCCAGGTGTGGGTTTCATTAAAATGTTGTTTTAGCTTTTTTTTTTTCTTTTCTGTAGGTCACAAAGAGTCCCCACTTAAAAAAACCACTTTGTTTTTCTCATCACTGTGAGCAATTGTTTACCACCATCCATTCCAGATGAAGTTACATATCCATAATTGATAGAATGAGTCATAACACACAATATAAAAATTATTAAACATGTATTACGTGCTTCATTGTCGTAACTATTCTTGAAAATAAGGTAGAAATAAGAAGTTGCAGGGTTTTTTAAAAGGTACCTTCTTACTTTAATGAGCAAATTACTTTTTTTAGTACAAAGTTTGTTCAGTCTTGGTGATCTAATACAGCTGGTGAGAATTAACTGGATGTTACCAATAGATATGCTAAACTGTACAATAATCAGAATTTCAGATACAAAAATATTTGTAATGTCCAGAAGCAAAAGAGTTCAAGTTTCATGGTAGACTGTTCGGATTCACAATTAGCACAACCACAACTCTATGCATGAAAACTAGAGAAAATGAAAGAGTTTGTAAATTTGTCCCTTTATTTTGTAGGATTTTTTTTTTAGAGAATGGTTCTGAATATAGCAAAAGCAATTGTATCCCATCTACTTTAAGTGGACTGAGATAAAACAGTTTCAGAAATAATAACTAAATATATCATGTAGAATTTAGCACTTTCACAAGGCCTTCTTTTGTGTCTAACTGAGGCTATATTTACCACTTCTGCTCTTTTTCAAGTAAAAAATACATCAGATTTGAACTGTACATATTCTTATTCAGCTCTAACAGAAGCAAAGCACAGATGTGGCTCTCTGTAGAGCCTCTCTCCAGTGCCAGGTCGTTAGTATTCTGAAGAGGAGAATTAGTTTTTAGAAAGAGTTTATTTCTTCTGACAAGGCAAGCTGATAAGAAGAAACATTCCAGTAAATGAAAGACAAAAATAAATGAAGGAGGAAAGATTAGATGGTGACATTTTATCCTTGAAAGCAGCACATTTTTACAGGGTGGCTATTATCATTAAGTTACACCCAAATAAGAAAGGCTATTAACAAAAGCACTGAAAGTTTAATTAAAGGCTATAGAGGGTTTAATTTAGCAAAAGTAATATGCAGTTTTTCTAAAACCACAGGAGCAGCGATCTGGGAGGAATACGATGCGGGGAAGGGAAAGCTGTGCAGAAGCACCTTTCATCTCCTGCACTGTAAAAATCACAATGCATCTCAGCTTCTAACATGGGGCTTTGCAATGGCAGAAGAGAGAATAAGCTGAGCATTTACAGAGCAGGAACGAGTGCTTTGGTTGCATTTGTTTTCAATGTTAGAATACTGGCTAGAAAAGAGGAGAGACTGACATTTCAGCAGACCCAAGCTTTCCAAGACATGGCTGTTTACTACATCACTTTTGTTGCCAGTAAAATACGCAGATGCTGACAGGAACTAATGTTTCCTGAGCAAATACATACTGTTGACACAACGAATGCATCATGGACTAGCAAGAGCAGTAAACACACTGGCAGTCATAAGCTTCTTTATTACAGCATATAAGTATTTATGCCACCAGAAAAAATGTGTTTTAATAGTTTACTTTGTTGTGCGTTTCTTTCCCCCCTCCCCTGCACCTGGTCTGTAAATACTGTTTTACACTTTAGATGTAGCCAACACAGAAATAGTCACACCTTAAAATAAGAATAGCCAAGGTAGTTTTCAGACAAAGTTTTCCTCTTACTGGAAAAAAGAGTAACCCCCCAAAAAAGAATACACAAGGATTTTTGTCCCTTGGGTATTATGCTCCATATGGTATTAGCTTTAAAAATGCAAATATTGTAATTAATTTACCATACAAATTTGTATATTGATGCTGCCTTGCTTCATCACTGAAGTGAAGGTTTTAAAATAGTTTCATGTTTATTGCCAACTTTATAACATCTGGTATTTTTCTTAATGTCTGAGTTACATGATTACCTCAGAATATCAACTTTTGCAGGGAGGTGACTTTTTAAATTGGAATTTCTATTCCCCAGGTTTTGGAGGATGTTACTGTAACTAAAACCTTGGTAAAAAATATTAGCAAGTCAACAAGAAGATATTTTTTATTGTTGTTCTTTAAAAATGTATAATTTTAAGTATATTTGGGAAGAAGAATTGCAATTCAAAATTTTACAGTTCTGGAAATATCATGAGCATGGGTGCTCAGGACTGAGAGAAAAGAACAAGCCTGAAATTATCTTTGGGCCAGGCTATCTCCAGGTCACTCCCAGCACAGGATTTGTTCAAAGGTGACTAAGAGAAAATGGAAAAATTGTTTGTGTAAAATTTTTGTCTTCCATCTGTATTATAAATAGCAGTGGTGAATTTGCAGCAGCAGCTAAGAAAATTTTTGGTTTATCAGTCTGTGAAAGATGTTCTATGAAAATTGATAGCACCAGTCAGATTCAATCAACTTAATGGTTTTTTTGTGTAACACAGGGATGGTGCAATCTTTCAGTTTATTTTATTTTTGATACATTCAATTTTTTTGAAGGAAGATGCTACGTAACAAAGAACAAAACACGTCCAGTTTTGCACCCTGGCCTTAGCCATTCCCTGGAATTTTTGTTGCTCCCAGTGGTGAGTCATTTCCTGAAGCCGTGGCTGTAGCTGGTAAGTTGCATTGTTGTACATTCCTTCAGTCCAGCAGTTTTGATTGCTTGGCATCCTTTTCCATTTATTGCAACCGCTGTTACCTCAAAAGTGTTGCAAACAGAAAAATTACTTTCTGTAGCTTTTTCTATGACAAGGTGTCTTTCATGACCTGAGGACAACTTTTCACAAAGTTCTTGGTTTGGCAACTAATGCTAAGTGACATGAGCTGTGACTCACAGGCTCACAGCTGAAGAGCCACAAAGAAGTATAGGCAATTGTGAGATCTGACTGGCAGCAGCACTGTGGTATGAATATGAATTTGAGACAAGGCTAATTTCCTTTTTAAAAAGTCCTGATAGATCAAGTCCACAAATGTTTGCATACCCACACATATGTAGAGGCATCCACTGTCTTGGTCACCTAAAACAACCTACACAAAATACCAGGGGGCTCCAGGACTGCTGTCGTGCTTGATTTATATAGCTGTGGTATTCGTCTGGGTTTAATTCTAACTATTAATTAAGTTAGCAGGATTTTGCCACTCAATTAAAGGGAATAATGATCTAAATATCTAGAAAGAATATTCATATCACTTCACTTGTTTATTTTTAAGAAATATGACGTGCTTTCCTCACAATCTACTTCAAACAGGTTTTCCCAGTTTTGAAGCTGTTAGGTGATCTGTTACATTCTGCTGTTCCAGATATTATATTACCTTTCCCTGTATATGTTTAGACCAGAGTAGCATGAATCACAGCCTGGAGTGGAAATGAATTTTGATTTGGGAATCAACAAAGAAAGAAAATTCAAAATAGACAAACAAGGAAAACCATGAAAGAAATGTAGCCAAATCTTTCCACTTCATTTGGAGAACATACAGAACATTTCAAACATTTAAAAAAAAAAAGAACTGACAAATGAAAATTACTACATTTATCTTTCGATAGAAAGATGAAACTGCATTAGCATTCAAAACAAGCGTAATGGATCTGTAACAGCAGCATGAGGTTTCTTCTACTTCTTTCTTGGAAACAATCAATTTCTCTTACAGCTTCTCATTTCTACATAGCAACTGCCCAGGCCCTGCACAAGATGCAGACACCCTGACACCCTGTCTACCCTAGCCAGGGTCTGAGTGCCCGAGCCAACAGCTGGCACCAGTGCGGTGCCTCCACGGCACCGCAGATCACAGTGCTGTGCAGGGGGCACGTGAGCAGGAGCTATAAGGAGCTTTCTTGGGAGCCTCCATCCCTTTGTTTGGGAGCTGCAGGTAAGCTCATGCCCTGAGCTATGTCACAGCTCTGCCTGTGCCTGGCCATGCGCCTTGCTGTCCCTGAGCTGGTGACACGACCTTCTGCTGGACCTTGGGCCTGTCTCGTTGCAACAGGCTTGTATGGCAGCCACGGGTCTGTCAGCCCAGCCTTGTCACCACCTCTGTACGCACTCCTCAGTTTTCGTTGGTGTGGGACTGCACCTCTTGTAAGTGAGGTGACTACACCTACCTGCCCTGCTGTCACCCTCAGCTGCTGGCTCACCTTCCCCTTCAGAGCAGCCCTGCTCCTGCTGCATCTCACCAACGAGAGGACATGGTTTTATCTGCAAAGTCAGGCCTGGGGGTTGTGTTAGGACTGATACCTTTCTGCATTTAGTCTACAATTCTCCTTGTTGGAAGATGAAAGTCAGTGAAATTGGTTCTGTTCCTCACCTCAAAAAAAGTAAAGTAGAACTGGCAAAGGATTATACAGGTGATCAAAGGTGTGAAGTAGCTTCTACACAAGCAACAACTAAAACCGCTGGGTCTCTTCAGCCTGGAAAGGAGATGACTGATACAAAACAAGACTTTGAGTTGTAAATGACCTAGAGACCCTCAAATAAGTGTAGGGCTGACAGATTCAAAAGAAATAGAAGGACATGGATCATGACACAACAATGTCACTGGATTGTGGAAATACTTGCCAATAGGCTGTAGAGTCTGAAAGCTTATAGGTATTCAAAAGAAAACAAGGTATGGAAAAAACAGGGGGCGGCGGGGGGAGGTTCTAAAACTTACTTCCAGGACACTTTCTTCAATGATAAAAGTCTCCAAGCTACAAATCACCAGATGTTCAAAGCATCATTATATGCTTGCTCTGTTCTCAGACACTCTCCTAAGCATCCGCCAAGGCCCCGCCAGACAGGATGCAGGGCTAGACGGATGTCTGCTCTGACCCGATACAATTGTTCTAATGTTCTTAGCACCCCCGGTCGACACTAAGGAGTCGTTTGTGCTGTCAGGATCTGTCTATAGAACAAGGACTTTCTGTTTTGAATCTCTGGAGAGAAAATAGGAAGTGTCATTTCCCATAAAGGATTCTGCCCAGCTTCTTTCAGTCCTGCAATACCTGGAGGATGAATGCAGAGGACTTTTTTCTAATTCTTGCCTACAAATTTGGGGTTTTAACATTAGATTTAAGATGGATATTTCCAACAGTTTAATTTTTAAAAGTAAGTAACACTGTAGAGATAATTATACTTGACTAAAGACATTTAAAAAGTTTCACATCAATAACCTCAAATCTATCCAGGGTGCACGCTATTTGGAGTATCTGCAATCTGGAAAATGATATCAGCACTTATTTTGTACTAGAGAGATAGTACTTGCTTTTGGCCCCTCATCTTTGCTTCCTGTACTTCACTGGGCAGACTAAATAAGTGCACAGAATGAGGCCTGAACTGATTCAGTAGGTTTGTCACTTAATCCCTTCCGCTGTCTCCATTCACAGAGGACACAGAAGAGAGTATCTGTAGAGAGGCGAGGATGAGAACCACCAGCCCTGTCATCACAACTCCATTTTCCATTCTTTGAGCGGAATGCAGACTCCCATCTTCCACCTTTTTCAGCTGAGTCATCCATGCCCTGCGGGAGATCAAATGAGCATTTAAAAGTGGGGGGGGGGGGGGGAAGCTCATTTGAGGAGATTATTAGAGACCAGATGCCAGAAACATGAAACATGGTGGGGGGTGGGGTGGGGGGTGTGTGTGTGGAGCGGAGGGGAGCTAGTATAAAAATAGATCAAGCTGTTCAGGCAGCGGTGATGAATATAATGTACAGAAAGAGGCAGAGAAGAGGGAGAAGGTAAAAGTAAAATTTGGGTTATTTAGAATGAGCTCTTTAGATAACTGAAACAAATGATCCAATGCACTGATACATTTAAAATTAGTCAATTTAAAATAATTATCTTTAATTAAATAATACTTAATCTAGTCACATAGATTTACACAAATTATCTTGCACTGTGCTGTAAAGGTAAATGTAGTATCAACGGAGGAAGATTAAGAGTGCATATGACACCTTTCTCTCACTATCTCAAGGACACAGCTTTATATTTTTTTATCCAGTCTAAAAGAAAACAAACAAACAAAAAAAGATTGTTTCTTATGAGACAAATTAAGGAAAAAGTTTTCAAAGTCTTTCAAGCCATACAGTAAAGTAGTCTCACACACCACTGTAGACTTCAAAACGTGCCCACATTATGGAGTGGGCATGGAGGAGTTAGGTAAATGCCTTTTTCATGTAGGTTTGAAAGACTGTTGGGAGGACAGTGGATGGGGAAAGGAACTACTAAGGTCTGCATCAAAAGCAGTATGATGTCACTGTAGTGTTCTTGCATTGAAGGGATGTAAGGACACCAGTACCATGATGTTGCTCTGGCAGTGTGTACTGTCTTTTGCATCTCAATAAATAACTGGGTTACCATAAAGGGAGGTTCAGTCATAGCAGTTTGGCCATTTCTTTCCTTGCACCATAGGGTAGAGAAGATACCAACTGGTGCTGTGAGATATACCTGTCATTTTGCATAGTACTGCCCATAGTTTTTCATATTGGAAGTGACCTCTAGATCTTTTTTGGTCTAACCCTCCTGCTCAGATCATGGCTACTTTAAATACTCAGAACCTCATCCAGTTAAAATATGAATATCACCAAGACTGATATTCCACAGCCTCTCCTGGCAACTTGTTTTGTTTCTTAACAGCTTTCAAAGTAAAAATGCTTTCGTGTAATCTAGTCTGAATTTTCTGTTTGCAATATATGTCCATTGCTCCTTGTGTTTCTGGCCTGCACTTCTGAGAAAAGCCTGGGTACATTGTCTCTGTACCTTCCCATTACACAGTTTAAACACCAGTAAGATATTCTCCTAATCTTCTCAGGGACAAATAAATCCAGATCTTAGCCTCTCCGTGTACATCATGAGCTCCAGCTCTACAACTAAGTGGTGGCCCTTCACTAGACTTGTGTCAATGCAGCAATGTCTTCCTTGTACTCTGGAGCTCCAAACTGGGAATGACCCCACAATCACTAACAGGCAATTTACCCTCAGCTTAATCCTAAACTGTGACAGAATTTTACCACTTCCAAGCACAAATACTTGTTTTCAGCCAGTGGAAAATTTCTCCCTCATTTAGAAATTACTGACTCCTTCAGAAGACTCTTCCCAATCTCAAAAAGGATGTTATCTTCTTCACTGAAATATTTTCAAAACATTGCTTGCTTGTTTCTTGCACATGCTACAGTAGTAACATCACCAATTTTGTCTTCCTGTCTTGTTTGTGTAACAAGACGTTACCGCACTCTACATTTCACTTATCATAGAAAGTATAACAAAGAATTTTTACTGTCTTGCTCTCTTACTATTCCTCACATGCATACTGTTTTTACTATGCGGAGCTGGAAGGAATAATATATTTAATAAATTCATCTTTGATATAAATTTCTATTAAGATTGATAATTTGAGAAGAGCTTCTTATTTTGCATCTTAAATAGGGTGCAAGAATCCATTTTTTCAGAAAACAGTTAATAGCTTAAATTTTTTGACAGCGCTTTTCAATTTAGAAGCAGGATCTTAAAATTCTGCCAAAGGAAAGGTCAATTGCCCAGTCTTTTCTTATGTACTTATAAGGTTGCATCTCTCTGTATTTATACTGCTGAGGTCAGGGACTTTCTTTTGTATATATTGTAACATAGCATGTTCTTATTTGGCTTGGAAATGTTGTAAATACGGTAAGTAGTTCTTCTTTAGGATTTTCATCTGCGGCAGTAGTGAAGCTGGAGGTGATTCTAAGCCATTCTTCAACAAACTTTATATGTTTTTTGAGTGAAAGTGATCACTTATATGTTATCTACAACATAGCTGGTATACAAGAGAAAAAATACTGCTAGCATGTGTACTGCATGGATGTTGAAGCAAAATATTAGCAGTGCAATCTGCATTAGCACATTGGGAAGAATCAGCTCTCTCTGAATATGAATAAAACACAGTGTTTTCAACTCTAATGCATGTATATGTTTAAATTAGTTCTTGTAACATGGTATCAACCAGATAAATACAATGGTACTCAAATCCAGAATAACTTTTTTATATTTAACTTTTCTGTAACTTTTCTATGTAACTCAGCGCTCTGTGTAGCCCAGCAAGGACATGTTTTCTCATTACAATGGTTTACAACCATCCTGAAGTTTCTGTTTTCTGCCCTTTAGCTTTACACCATTATAGTTCACAGTCTTCCCTCACCAGTCCACTAATAAAGAACACAGATTGATACTAGGAGAAAGAATTGTAAGTTTCAGTGACAAGTAACATAAAAATATACCACTGAATCACAGAATGGTCAGGGTTGGAAAGGTCTCCTGGAGATCACTTAGTCCAACTCCCTGCTAAAGTAGGTTCTTCTAGAGCAGGTTGCACAGGATCACATCCAGAGGGGTTTTGAATGTCTCCAGAGAAGGACACTCCACAACCTCTTTGAGCAGCCTGTTCCACTGCTCTGTCACACTCAGAGCAAAGTTTTTCCTCAAATTCAGATGGAACGTTTTATGTTGCAGTTCATGCCAATTGCCCCTTGTCCTGTTGCTGGGCACCACTGAAAAGACCCTGGCCCCATCCTCTTGACACTCGTCCTTAAGACATTGGTATGCATTGGTAAGATCCCCTCTGTCTTCTCTTCTCCAGGCTAAACAGGCCCAGCTCCCTCAGCCTTTCCTTATAACAGCAGAGATGCTCCAGCCCCCTCACCATCTTTGTAGCCCTCAGCTGGACCCTCTCCAGCAGTTCCCTGTCTCTCTTGAACTGGGGAGCCCAGAACTGGACACAGCACTCCAGATGCGGCCTCACGAGGGCAGAGCAGAGGGGAAGAATCAAGTCCTTCAATCCACTGGCCATGCATCTCCTAACGCCCCCCAGGAATCCATTGGCCTTCTTGGCCACAAGGGCACACTGCTGGCTTGTGGGCAACTTGCTGTCCCCCAGAACTCCCAGGTCCTTCTCTGTAGAGCTGTCTTCCAGCAGGTCAACCCCCAGCATGTACTGGTACATGGACTTATTGCTCCTTACATGTAGGACCTTACACTTGCCTTTGTGGAACTTCATTAGATTCCTCTCTGCCCAGCTCTCCAGCCTGTTCAGGTCTTGCTGAATGCCAATTATCAGCCACTGTATCTGGTGTGTCAGCCACTCCTCCCAGTTTTGCATCGTCAGCACACTTGCAGAGGGTACACTGTCTCTTCACCCACGTCATTGATGAGTAAGTTGAACAGGACTGGACCCAGTACTGACCCCCGGGAAACACTGCCAGCTAGACTGAGCCATTGATCGCAAACCTCTGAGCTCTGCCATTGAACCAGGTCTCAATCCACCTCAATGTCCACTCACCTAACCCACACTTCCTCAGCTTACCTATGAGGCTGTTGTGGGAGGCAGTGCCAAAAGCCTTGCTGAGGTCAAGTCATATCACTTAGTTCTCCAGAAAGCCAAGGAGAACTCAGAAGAATGATCCTTATCTTGATTTTAGGACACTCTTAGGAGATGACCGATGACTGAAAAACATTTGAGTGTCCAGCTCAAAATGGTTTCAATAGATTAGTTTATGTGCATTCACAGCATAAGACCGCAATCGGCTATAGTTTCCATCCATAATTGGAGCTTGCCTACCCGAACATGTAAGCAACAGGTAACCTGAACATGGGGTTGGAGATCAAAGCCTTGTAATCCTTTTTGTCCTGAAAAAAAATTTCCTCAGGTATTATATATACACAATCTTTCATTAAAAAAACAAATCACCCTGATATAAATTCTGTAGCAGCGCAGTTCCACTGGGTACATTTGCAGATGGAAATTTCATCAGCCAGAGTCTCTGCCATTTCTATGTTATGTAGTGATGTCACGTTAGTCATTCTGGTTAAAAAGAAACTGACAATAAAAGCCCTTTGCAACCAGAGAAGTATAAAAAACCTTATTAAATACTGTGGCAAGGAAACTGTTTCAGAAGAACTGCATGAATCTCCAGTGAGTAAAGAAGAGAAGTAAGAAAAACTGAGTAAAAAAAAGGATGCAAGCAAAAAGAGTTGTGATGGTATATGTGGGGAATCAAGAAAAGAAGTCTTAAACAGACTAATGTTGAGAAAATGTGCATTGGAGCACCAATCTGAAACCCAGTAGGGCACAGCATAGAAATTCTACCATGTTTAAGAGTGTCGGATTAATACCTGAAAATTAAATATAAACTGAGCATAAGTCAGTTCAGTACAGCTGCCTCATCCAAGTATGCACCACAGTCCTCAGAGAAAGACTAGGAAGTTGTTCATTTTAGCAGCTGTTAAACTAGCATGAAGGGAGGAAAGCAGGGTTCAGAAAGTCCAGTCTTCTGTGTTGGTTTAGACCCTGAATCCCATTGTGGGAACAGTGTCCCCAGTTTTGCACAGACCAGTCTTGACACCAGACCAAGCAGTATGCGTCAATGGAAGTGTGGTGCGTGCAGCTGCCAGCAGCCACGTCACTGACGCACACAAACTGTGCTGGGTATGAGAAGCCATCTTCTGTAAAGGAACTGAGCCTCATTAGGTATCTTCGTTTGCTTTACCTTCATAGCTGCCTTACTCAGTTTATCAAGTGTTTGTATCATAAGTATTGGCTGATACAGTATTTAAAGTTCAAACTTGAATGTAGACATCAATGCTGTGAAAGGCTGTGGAAAGGCCGGTATTCCCCTGCAGCCTGTGGAGAGCTCATGCTGGAGCGGGGAAAAGTGTGAGGAGGAAGAAGCAAGCAGAGAGGAGCTGTTATGGACTGACCGCAGCTCCCCATTCCCATCTCCTGCGTAGCTCAGGGGAAGAAGCCAGGGACTCAGGAGTGAAGGGGTGAAGCTGAGCCAGGGAAGAAGGCAGGGGGTAGGGGCAAGGTAGTTTAGTTTTGTCTTTGTTTCTCACCATCCTACTCTATTGGAAGTAAACTATATTTACTTTAGGCCCAAGTCAAGTCTGTTTTGCCCGTGATGGTAATTGGTCAGTGATCACCCGGTCTTTATCTCAGCCCATGAGCTTTTCTGTCTTATTTTCTCCTATGTGCTGCTGAAGAAGGGGAGTGAGAGAGAAGCTGGGTGGGGGTCTGGCAGCCAGCCAAGGTCAAGAGACCACAGTAATAATAAGTTAAACCCATGTTTAGCATGGCTGGTTTTATCACATCTACTTCAGTTGAGCATAAGTCAGAATGTGTTGAAGGGAACTCTCATTGCTGCCCTGTCACCTCAGAGATCTACAGCAGCACTTCTACCTTTTGGCTACTTAACTAGAAGAAACCCTGCACCACGGGCCTTTCTAGCACTGTAGAGAAAACCAGCAAGTGCTTAGTAGAACAACATTAAGAAGTTTGTTAAAAATTTCACTGGGGTAGTGAAAGCTGCTTTAGTGACAGAAGGCAGGGTTGTTTAACCTCAGCATGGTGCATAACACAGCATGTGACATGGCACACAGATGTGGCATTACCTGGCAGAAGCTCTGGGCAAGTATTAGCAGGCAGATACTGCTTCATCCACACTTCCAGTTTCTTCTTCTTTAAGCTTATTTATGGCAATACAAAATTGGTCCACCCTTACCTGCAATCAGAACAGAAAACAGTTTCCTGAGTAAGCGTACGTTAATTTAAATAAGCTGTTCATATTTTCCTTTTCTGGCACAATCTTGTTGCTCACTCACTAACAGAATGAGTCATGAAAACCAGTTCGGATCAAGAGTTAATGTTAAAATGCCTTGGCATTTCCACTTCCACATCTCATACATTTGCAAAGGAAATGATACATTGCCCATCCCTTTTTCTCAAGTTACTTAAAAATCTATCTAAACCATACTGTATGAGGTCAGGTTGTTCATGGGCACTGGTGTGACATGCAAGAAAACAGACTGCTGGTTGATACAAAGGAAATAAATCTCAGGGAGTAGCTTGCTTGTATTTCTTCTTTTTTTTTTTTTTTTAATTTAATTTGCCAGAGATGACAGAGAAATTATTCCTGCTCAGGAAACAATCAGATAATGAGGAAAGGCCTGAGGCTTTTAAACACAGCACCTTTACTTCCCTCAGTGGGATTGGTGGTAATGGCCAGTAAATTTCTGGCAAGTTGCCTTTTGCAGGAACACAATTTGCTTGCTTTAGAAAGGAATATTTCTGAGTTTGGAAGTGGTTGATTTCGTTTTTAAGGTAGTTTTAAATAATTAATGAAGAACCAATACTTCTATGGGCATCGAATTGTTTCCAGCACTGACTGCTGCTACAGACCAAGAATCCACATCTTCCTGACAACGCCATCAGCAGCATCTTGCTGATGTCCCACTGGCCCGCTTAGGAGTGTCTTTCCGACTGGCTGCAAGCAGCCCTGAGCTTGCTCTGAGTGCTGTCAAAGAGCACTCTGTGTTGGTATTGCTCTGCGCTGGGGTACTACATCAAGCGCAGGCAATCCTGTTGGGGCTGTATAGCATCCAGGCACAAGCTGTTTCACACCTGAACTGTTTCAAGAAAAGATGTAGGCGTGTTAGGACCTGTTCATAAAGACTATCCTCAAGTATCTGTTTAAGGGAGCTGGAAAAATGCACCTAAAAGCTATTCTGAAATTCAGAGGGGGAAAGCGGAGAGGAGAGGAGAGGAGAGGAGAGGAGAGGAGAGGAGAGGAGAGGAGAGGAGAGGAGAGGAGAGGAGAGGAGAGGAGAGGAGAGGAGAGGAGAGGAGAGGAGAGGAGAGGAGAGGAGAGGAGAGGAGAGGAGAGGAGAGGAGAGGAGAGGAGAGGAGAGGAGAGGAGAGGAGAGGAGAGGAGAGGAGAGGAGAGGAGAGGAGAAGGGAGGGGAGGGGAGGGAAGGGAATCACTGATACTGGAAAAATAAAGTCCCTATTTGAAGGAGGCACATTTACAGATGTTTACAGATATTTACTACCAGTTTTTAATACTGTTACATTCAAATGAAAAACAATGTCAAGAATTAATGAGGCAGGACAAGGATCTAAATAGTTTTTAGAAAAGTATGTAACTCCTCATTGTACTTGACCATCCTGTATTTGAAGAGCCCCATATCATGTCACAAAGACAATCTCCCTTTCATATAATCCTTTTTGACAAGTTCATTCGCCATCTCATAGCAAGGTTTCTTGCAATACCATCTGCACAAAGTCCATTAGGGAATATGAGCAAGAATATTTCTATATTATGTCTGTTTTGAACATGCAATGTGTGGTATTTATGTATACCAACTAAGTATTTTTCCACTGGGCTTCTGCATCAGGCCAATTTGTCAATATAAAATCAAAATTCTACATTTTGTCATTAAACTGAGCAGACATATTCAAATTAGATTTCTACAAGGTAATTATTTAAGACCTTGTCATCAAATATTCAAAGATTGTAGAAACATCATAGAACATCTCTAAAGATGAAAGAAAAAGAAAAAGGAACAAGTTTGTTTCCTTTGGGAAGCAGGATTATTTTTTCTGTAAATTTAAATGTGTGTCGAGATGTGGAAACTCAGCGCAAACACCAAAAACTTCATATAATTTAAAGTGTTCCACACTGATGTCATATTAGGCAGCAAGAACATGAATTATGGGAAAGGCATTCATTTGTTTTGTTTAAAGAAATAGCGTAGAGATATGTTAACTACAAAAATCCATTTCCCCGAGCTTCTTTAGTCATGAAACACCTTCCACATAATAATATAATGTCTGGTATACTCTTGAATAGCTTGACAAGTTGCAATTTCAGTCAGTTTTGGCTTTCAATACTTGCTGTCATGGGAAAAAGAGCTGTTTCAAATAAAAGACATGAGATGAAAGAAGTGAATCCGGAGCAAGATTCCTTAGATAAATGACCTTTCAGCTTAGGACAGACACGATTATTATTTAATTGGCAAAAAAAGGTAGATTATGAATATTTAATTAACAAGACTCCAGTGCAAACCAGAGGCTGAAACAGAGACAGACAGATCTTAGTCTGTGATTATACTGCTCTTTCTCCTATTAATTAGAACCTTACTCCATGCTCTTTTGTTGTGTTTGTACTGTCTCTTAGGCTAATTGTAGTTTTAGCCTTTCTTATGGGATTGTAATTCACATTTTATAACATTGTATGCTTTAGCCATTCATCCCCTTGTAGCTCCCAGCCCATATGTTTTGAATTAGATTCATCTGTAACTGGGTATATTGTCTGTTGGAGTGTCTATAGCTGGAGTTATATCCCTGCATGCTTGATTAGGTTATCAAATCTTTCTTGATAAAATTAGTAATTATGTACAGGTTTCTTTAAAAAAAGTGGAAGAAGAAGGGGATTGATTTGGTAAGATGGAGAATCCTTATGCAGGTAACATTTCTTTCATATCTCTTCTGCTATTGTAAACTTGTCTCTGACTCAACATAAGGCTTCATGCTATTCTGCTATCAACAATAATTAAAACTTTTCTGGAATTTTCAAACCAACCAATGGCAAAACTATTGGTATTGTTCAGTGGATTTCTCTTATATGTAAACTAGCCAGACATTTCAACAATGAAACAATAAAGACAGCACAACAAGGACCATAACTTAGCCATATCAGTGGCTTCAAAATTTGGCTTCAGCTCAGAGTGGATATGTTACACTTCAGAAAACTGACATCATGCTCCTTGCTGCATCCTCTACCCAGTGGCCACCTTGAAAGGTGTTGAGCTACTTCAGATCTCTTCTGTGGTGAATATTTATCAGCTGCTTGTCCCTGGTAATGTTTCAGCAGATGGCAAAGCCTTCTGACTGTTTTCCTAGAATTTCTGTAAGAAGGTCAGTGCTTAGCACTGTACTGGTCCAGAAGTCTCACAGCTGGGATGGAATAACTTACAGCAGTACTAGCTGGGCACAAACTGGCTAGAAAGCAGCTTTGCAGAAAAGGAGTGGGAAATTCTGACATACAACAAGAGGACTTTTAGTAAACATGGGTGAACTGTATGCCTCTGCAGCAAAGGCAGCCAACGGCTGTGGTAGCACAAGTGTAGCCAGCAATTCAAGGGAGGTTTAGCCCTCCGCTCTGTTTAACACTAGGAAGTTCACAGCTGGACTGCTGTGCCTGTCTTGGGATTCCCAGTAGAAGAAATACATAGCTATGGAGGATAATCAAAATGCTTAGAGGACTGCAGCACGTGGCATATGAGAACCTTTGCACTTCTTGAAGATGGACATGACACTTGCCTTTTTCCGTTCATCAGGAAGCACTTTCCCTTTCCCTCCTGTCCAATTTCCATGAAGTTTAATGATGGCAGAGCCCCTTCTTGCAATATCAGTCAACTCCATCGCCACTCCAGAAAAAAATGTGGTTTTTTTCTAGCACTGTTCCCCCCCTGTCCCAACCCTGAACACCCCCCACCCCCCCCCCCCCCCCATCTCATGAAGCTTCCAGTCTTGATGGATCTAGCTTCCAATATTGATGAATATGAGGTAAGGAAACTAGACTGTTTCTTGTCAGCTCTATCAAAAGGACGGTTGCTTGAGTTTTATCTGATTCACAGGTATTAATTTAATGCTTCCCCAGGTGGAACAATGTGGCAATTCAGTGTAACAAAGTGGGCAGCGTAGTGTGTCAAAACTGAAATAATAGTCCATGATGGAAAGCAGACTTTTCAAAGGAGATGAAGTCGTCTTTCATCTTTAGTGTGGTAAGAAGAGCTTTATTTTATGGTGCCTAAGAATGTTTGCCCAAATTTTGATACTGTCAGTGATCTTTCACTGCTATTTCATTCAAATCTAAAGTATAAGCACAGATTTTTAACAAACTTGGCTGTGGTGATGTTATGAATAAGCCCTGTTCATAAAAATAGCTAGAACCTAGAGATTCCTGTGCCTTCAGATATGTAAAGGGGGGGAGGGGAATAAAAAATGCTTTGAGGCCACTGTTGTATGGACAACCTGTACTCAAAGCACAGGCTGCTGAGCGGACCCCAGAATTCCAGATTAGTTGACTGTAATATTTAAATACTCTAATAGTTACTTAGGAGGGAACTGAAGCCACAAATTTTGCTTGGGAGAGAGAAGAGAAAGCATGTCTTGATACTTGTCATTCACAGGACAAAAGTTAAAAAAAAAAACAAAGATACAATGCTTGGTTTTCGAAGGATTAGAAAAACCCAAACACATAACCTTGGCTAAGGATAGAAAATTGAGGAAAAAGCAAAACCAAGAAAAGAATACGTCATGGTAAAAGCTCATACGGAAAACAGTGAAAGGCATTTCTAAATTCTGAGCCTGCCTGAACTGATTCAGATATTGAAAGCATAGAGAAGAGGGAGAAAAAGCTAAGGTGATGTGGCAATACAGATGACTGAAAGCAAGTACAGTGATTTAATCCAGAACTGTTTCATTTTAAAATGAGAATGGTTTTTAATACCATAATCCAGACAGCTATGCCCTTGATCTTATCAACATGTCCCTTAATGGAAAACTCTAGGTATGGGCTCAAAATCTCTTAATGTTTCTGGGAGAATGAGAAGCAGTTAGTAAAGACAATTAATTACTGCACTGTGTCCAAAAAAGGGTAAGGTATACAGTGAGTGACAAATTGTTTTAATTGATTTGTTGGGTGAACTATTTGCCTATTTTCTAATTGCTTCTTCCTTTTTCTTCCCTGAGCTTGGCATTTCTCAGCTGTAGTCACACAATAAAGTACCTGTTCCTTTAAATGAGAAAAATGTCTCCCTGCTTTTCTGATGGACCTTCTGAGGCTGAGTGATGCCTGATTTCTGAAGTATGTATAATCTTTGACTATAAATTAGTCTTTAACAAGCACACCAAAGGCATAGCTTGCTGAAGATGCTGCTCAGCTCTGTGGCTCATTGAGTACCCAAAGAGAAATTTTGGCTGGCAGAGAGAGAAGTTAGGCAGACAGGGTGAGAGCAGCCTCAGCTCATGCTTGAGGCTGCAGAGGTTGACAATAAGTCTGTTTGATCCTGGCCAACAAACGGAGGCAACTGAGGTGATACATCTGGTCCCCCTCCCCTGTATCCGGAGCCTGTGCAGGGCTTGGGCTGCTTGCTGGATCCAAATGCTGAGCTATGGTGTCTTGTAGAGGTCAGGTGTGCAGACCAGCGTGGGGTTAGTGCACATGGGGCTGTTTGACAGTGCAGGCTAGCAGTAGAAGTGTAGGTGCCTATGGCTTTTTTGAAGATTTTATCACATGGATAGCCTACTTCTAGCACACACATTTCAGGAAGTTTCATCATTTTATTATAGATTATAAACCATTCGTGAATAATTTTAAGTAAACTGGCAGAACATCACTAAGAGAGATATATAGCAAAAAACATATTCTTAGATTTACATAGACCTAAGGTTGGGGTATTGCTATTCTACTACCTCAACTGGGACTCTGCAGAATAAAGCTTTTAATAACTGAGGAAAAAGTGTAGAGAGAAAAGTATTAAGCGTTGTTTGCCTCAGAGTAAAAATCTCCCCTGGGAAGGTGAAAAAACCCCACGCTGTATTAACTGGCTAGTTCTGAATCGTTTCTATACCCTAATGAAGGCAATTCTGGAATTACGTATCACCCGTCTCAGGTGGAGGGGGCAATTTGCATGAACGTATGTGACTGGTTATGGGTAGTTACTGTCTGTCATAGCCTTTGAAAAAGAGGTTGGCCCGTCACTAAATGGGACATTTGAAAGCAGGATGACATATAGGGAAGGGAGGAGTCAAAATACATGTGCTTCATGGCTGGAGCAGCTTTAACAGAACATACTAGTGATATAAAACATGGAATCGAACGATGTTTAACAACAGAACATTGCCACAGGAAACCCAGGAAATACAAGTAATATTACTGTCATAAGCATTAGCTTATACTGGTTACACGACCATTTAATTACTTGTATAATAAATGTGATCTTTACTATTAACATTATTTTAGTAAAGTTATGAGTTTATATTTTAACTAATATAATAATTATTACTTTTACAATTATATTGCACCTCTAATGTTCTTATAGATAAAAGTATAATATTATTAGCACAGGTTTACTTGTATCCATGTCAATAATATTTCATACATAGTTATTCTTTCAAACATTTTTATTAATGGTCAGAAATGCCAGACTGGGTGACTGTGATGGCTAGGATGAAGGCTGAACTGCCAATGACAAAACATGACTCAGAGTGGCATGATAAGCATTCAGAGCATTTTTAAAAGAAACCAGAGTCAAATTATAAGGTATAAAATGTAGCTGCCTACAGTTATTTTAAATGTTCCCAGGAAAGTGGCCAGTGAGGCAAAATTAGTGAATGATTAGACATCAAAGCAGTTTAAAAGTCCTCTGGAAAAACAAAAGTTAGAGGGAGACATTGACAACGTACTGCAAAATTTTTGTATGTTTTCCAGAGAGATCTGAAAATTTCAGTGAGAGCCATACCGTGAGAAGACTAATGTGAAATGCAGGCTGCTTTTGCGTGAATGAAAGGGCATCAGCATTGAAAAGACAGCAAAACATAAGAAAAGGCAGTTTAAAATGTGGAGATTTCATTATGTCTCAGAACAAGAGGAAGAAAACCTAGATAGATTTCTCTCAGAACAGTTTGAGCATTTGAAACATATAATACAAAAATCCAGTCGGTAAGGACCTTGTATGCACTTCATCAGCTGCTGTTGTGCTTTTTGCAAGGAAAATTTGTCTTCTGTGAGGGATGTAAGTTTTAGGTTGTGACAACAGTATCTGTTTTGTTTGCTAGCACTTGGTCTGTGAATCTTTAACAAGAAGCAGCTGGCTGAGGAGAGCCTGCTGGAGATTGTCCTGAGCTGGGAATGCCTTGGCCAGCTCCAAAGGAATACCAGAGCTGCCAGAGCTGGGGGAGCGACAACAGGGAGCTGGGATTTTGTGACTCACACAGGCTGCACATTGGTAGAGACCAATAGGTATAGCAGGTTTATTCAGAGCTGAAGGTTGCACACTTTTTTCATAAGCTTATACTGATTTTTACTCCTATTTCTGTTTCACCCTCGCTTCACAACTTTACATTGGGGTAATCAACTTAAACAAGCACCAGTTTTGCAGCTGTCCATATAACATACAAACTGTGTCTGTTGGAGTCAGTGTCAGCAGTAAGAGTTTCCCATGTCTTCAGCATTTTTTCTGAAAAATGTTAGTAATATTTGGGAAATGGTCAGCATATGTTCCCAGAGCTCCTTGTGAAAACAATGGGTGTCTGAATTGTTCAGCTGTGGGAGATCATCCAAGCCTGTTTGATCGTTGACTCTTTCTTCGTCTTGAATACATCTGTGGAAAGTTTCAGGAAGGGTATGATCCTGTTCAAACCAGCAGAAGTACATGAATTAAAATAGCCATGGAAGTGGAAACCCAAAGTAGCCCAAATTCAGTCACCTCCTTTCTCATAGTTTGCAGGCAATGTGCTTTTACTGTTCTGATTCACAAATTATGGGATGTTTCACTTCTGTTTTTCCAGAGTGTTGTGGTAGGAAAGGGAACATGTTCACTGCTCCTTACCGTGAACTCCTTACTTGAGTTCTGTGCATTATAAATCAGTTCTAAATGAGATAGAAAGAAATACAAGAACTGAAGCTTTTGGAAAGAGAGGATGACATAGCTCATATTATTTCCTCTTTTGCTTCATACAGTTTGCTAACTGCATAATAAGAACTGTTAAGAATGAAACAATATTAAGTATATACAAAAGTCTTTACACCATGATGCATGACTATGATGCATATGATGTTAAATATATTGTGCAGAAACAGCAGAAGTTTAAAATATTTAATGTTTGATAACAAATCTTCGATAACTCAGCCATACAGCAACATCCCCAAAATGCTGAGTAAACAAAACCAGAACACTTAGCCAGTGTGCCTTGTACACAGACTGCAGGTACTACCAGGTTTAACTTATGACTGAATGCTTAATTTGCATTAGGATCTTTCATTAAAATATATTCATGACCATAGCACATACATTCAGATTCTGAGTAAACATACAGATTTTAATTTTGATACTGATAAAGTTCCTTTACAAAGAAGAAAGTAAAGCTATAAAATACTTTTTTGGAAGCTTTTGATAGTCTGATAAAAATATTATGTGGTGTTCTGTAGATTACCAGAAGCAGAGATGCTATCTTGAATTTGACAGCTATTTTAGCATATGTGACAAAAGAACAAGTTTTTCCTCCCCCTGAGGAGGGGAAAACACAAAAGGAAAATAAGCAAAATATGTCAGCCATCCTAGTAGTCTTTGAGAGGTTTTAGGAGAACCTTCTTAATCTTTTCAGAAAATAAATATATGCTATTCTTCTTAAACACTCCCACCTATGAAATATGAAACTTGAAGATTATATATAAAAATCAATGTTCTACTAACATGTTGTTTCCCAATGTGGTGAAATTAATTGGCAAAAGTCCTCAATTTCTATCTGAAAGTGTTTCCATGTTCACCCAACTTCTTATGTAAGGAAAAAAAATAATGAATCAAAGAAATAAACTTCTGAAATTCCTACAGAAAAAGAAATATTACTTTCTTCCTCATACCAAACAAGCTTCAAAGGTTGACCAAGCAAATGGAGTTGAAAATGATAGTGCATAACGCACATCTTTATTTTTCACGTGTGACTTCTTTAGGTACTTACAGAGGGGGCAAAAATGGGAGAGGAGGAAAGGACCAGAATAGGGAACTTCTTTTTTCTGGATTTAAATTTCTGCTAGCATAAGAGCAGAAGACACAAACTGTATTTTCCTTTCTCCTCTGAGCCCTTCTGAAATAATGACTTCTAGCTTCTAAGTTCTTTTGTCTTTGTAAACAAACAGCTTTACAAAAGAATTTTGTTTCTCACAGAATTAACATGGAACTTCACAGCTGATGAATTTGTTGTGGCAAACAATATGTCGTTTTATAAACATTTAAGGGAAAAGAAAGTTGGTTTTGGTTTGAATCTTATCCAGGACATCTACCCAACCTTTCATTAATATTAAGAAAGTAATCAGTGGCTGAAACATAAACAGGTGGTTTACAATATGTATAAAAATGTCCCTCTTTTCTGACAATATTTAAAAAGATACAAGTGAAACAGTGATGTTGTGCCACAAAAATAGGACACTAGGCAAATTCTGGATGCAGAATGAGTGTCTTTGTGTAAGAGTCCACAGAATGTAATGCAGAGACAAGGCAGCATCCAGTAATAATGCAGGCCTTTAGTTTGTAATAAGTCTGTGATAAGTCCACTTATTTAAAGATTTTTACTCTATATTTTCCTTAAGTACCTTTTCTGACATTTGAGAAATGGTGTAGAACAGCTTTGTATAATATCTTGTTATTTAATATTTGTAGCACTACTGCAACTTTTAATTGACTTCTGTTTATGCACCTGTTACAACTCAGCACAACATTTTAAAAGATGCATGTATTTTCCCAAGATCTTATTTATTCCTGACTGAATAAAGCAATAGTTTCTCTAAAGATGAGGAAAATATATGCTCTATGGTATGCTGTCTCTTCACAGTTCTAACAGATCTTTGTCATTCACTGCCTTAAAGAAAACCCCCAAATCCATTAAAACAACTCCTTCAAGCTGCTGCATACAATTCAGTCATTTATTAGTCTGTCCCTACTTGTTCAGCATTGTCTCATCTGTTTGTCTTATGGAGTGTCAATTATTTAACTGTAGCCCATTCAGTACATTGCTTTCACATCTTGAATGTAAAGGCTTAAAATAATTTCTTTTTCACAGCGGAACAAGGCTCTGCTGCTTCCAGTATCTGATGCCTATTTCATCTAAGCCAGATGCCTGGAGCTTGAGAGTAATACTTCCTTTTACTTGAATGCATTTAATTTAGCAGTCTTTCACAGTCGTTTAATTCATCCCAGCTAGCTAATGAACATTAATACTACTAGTGCAGATATATTTTTCTCTAAAAATCAGAGAAATGAATGTATTTAAAATGGTTTCGTTGACCCTTGCTGCTAAGATTTTTCAATAAATTTGAAAATTAGTCTGGGAGTGAGCACATTTCAGAAACAGCACAAAAAAGATAGCACTTTATAGCAAAACGTATCATCCAGCAAAATCTGAAACAAAAGGACCTTATTTAGAGGAACCTCTAGAAGTAGACTAATATTTTTTCTAATATATACTATTCATTCTGTGTGTGAAAGTCTCACTTATGTTCTCCAACAAAACTCTGAGATTTCATATCCATAGTGCTTATTAACTGAATATTGATGTTTGCTGTATTTTTTCCAGTAATACAGCAAAGCTTGATTAAAGACTGAATTTACTGATGTAAAGAAAACAGCTTTTCAGGAAATGTTTTTGAACAGGGACAGGTATCTCTGGGATCCCAGGGATGGATGTTGTCCCTCAGGTACACCTGTGACCCCAGCTCCCCACCTGGCAAGCATAGCTTCTGCTGGAAAATGCTTCCTGGATTTCAGAAAGGAGGATTCTGCAGTGTCCACATCTGTATAAACACTACATCATTCTGTGAAGAATACCCTGCTATTATGCAGCTAAAATCATTCTGCAGCTGAAGTACAGTAAGACAAACAGAGTAAAGTTATTCACAACCTCCAGAGCACTCTGATTTCTGCATCTGTCAAAGTAAACATCATGGAAACATCTCACATTATCGGCGAAGAAAAGGGAGACAAAACCAAAATGAAGCTACTTACAGTGGGATTAGATAGGAGAATTTTCCTCATTCTGTACAGTTACTTAGCTGTTGGCTTTTCTACCTTTCACACCTTAGGGACTTCCAATCTGCCCTATGCTTTGCTAGGAAGAGATTCTTTCTAATAAGTAAAACATATTGGCTTGTAATAGCCAGTCTGTTCTGCTATAGTACCCAGACAGATTTAATCTTTCAGTATGAAACTAGTTGTTCTTCCTTGTCCATGAGATGGCTTAGCCATTTGAAGTCAAGATTTTTCTGATACGACTTCCGTATTTTGTACAAGTGCTGTGGGGCAGGGACAAGCAGTGAAAAGAGGAAGGATGAATCTAGAGCAAGGCACATGCCTATGCTCTCTCACACTAGCTTATTCAATATCAATTTCTAGGTTAAAAAATTATTTTGGTAGAAACATGTAACCAAGCTAACTTTATGGTTCACTACCTGCAGCTAGCTGCAGTTAAGATCATCAGTAATTATCTGTCTTGAAATGATGGTGTAATTAGAATAGACCATTTCAGTTGGAAGGAACCTACAATGACCGTCTAGACTGACTGCCTGACCAGCTCAGGGTGACCCAGTTAAAGCATGTTGTTAAGGGCACTGTCCAAATACCTTTTAAACACTGACAGGCTTGGGGAATCAACCACCTCACCAGGAAGCCCGTTCCAGTGTTCAAACACCCTCTCAGTGAAGAAATGCTTCCTAATGTCCAGTCTGAACCTCCCCTGGCACAGCTTTGAACCATTCCCACGTGTCCTACCACTGGATCCCACGGAGAAGAGCTCATCACCTCCCTCTCCCCTTCCCCTCCTCAGGGAGCTGCAGGGAAGCCATCAGGTCACCCCTCAGCCTCCTCCTATTGAACAGGACTGTCCCTAGAATCAAACCCTGAGGAACACCACTGGTGACCAGTTACCAGTCAGATGCATTCCCATTCACTACAACCCTTTGAGCTCTGCCATCAGCCAGTTCTTCACCCACCATACATGAACCTGTTCCTCTCACAGTTGGACAACTTTTCCAGAAGGATGCTGTGAGGGACAGTATCAAAAGCCCTACTAAAATCCAGAAAAACTATACACACCACTTCCCCTTCATCCATTAGGCGGGTTACCTTATCATAGAATGATATAAAATTAATTAAAAAGCACTTTCCCTTTGTGAACCCATGTTGTCTGTGCCTGATTGCTGGTGGCTGGCTCAATACCCCTTTTCTAAGCATCCTAAACATATCCTTTGGAGCTGATGATCTGGTGAGCCTGGGCTTGTGCTCAGGCATCCAATGGTGATCTTTTCTCAAACTGGCAACAGGAGCAAGTTGATACATAATTCAGGTTTTTTCCACCTCTTCATTCATAAGACTGAACTGTGTTCTCTAACATATGCTTACCTATGTTTATTTAAAAAGAAAAAAAAAAAAAAAAAGGGGGTGGGAGGTGGGGAATGGAGGGTGCATATGGCCCCTCTCTGTCGCAGCTAATCAAAAGCAGAACCCTGCAGCAGGAAGCCTGTGGACATAATGGAATGCAAAACATACCCACAAGGACAAGTGCAATGGCATGCGCACACCACACTTTTAAAAAGTTCAGTAGAAGTTACACAGCCCACTCTACGTGATGTTGGAGCCAGAAGGAAAGTGTTATTAACTGAAAGGGAAGTACTAGCTTCTTTGATAGATCCAACATAAACTATATATTGAAGGAGAGTGGCTGATTCACAGGCGCCTAAGATCTAACATAAAGGAAATGCAAGGGGAGAAATAGATCATGTCAAAAGAAAAGATTGCCAAGAAGTGTTACATGGGAAAAAATTCTGTGATAATTCTTTCTGGTCAAGTGAGAAGTTGCTCCTTGGCTCTGTTTTCAAGCACTGCAGCTGGCTCCTTTGAAAAGAAGTGGGGAATTGGTTTGGGAGTGCTTTGTGTGCGTGGTATGGATGAGGCGCCATTAGGGCTGTCATGCTCCACCCAACAGTCTGCCAACAATTAAATGCTGCTTTTGTAACGGAGTCTGCCAACAATAAAGTGCTGCTTTTGTGGAGCCCTCTGTTTCTGAATGCCATGAAGCAGATGAATGCAAAGAGGTACCAGAATTGCATGCAGTCTTCAGAGTCACTTCAGTTTTTGTTTGTTTCCTTTCTGTTCTGAAGCAGAAGAAACTACAAATGGCAAAATTCCCCCCAAACACAGATCCTAGTTCTTATTTGTCCCTAATGGTATTGCTGAGTAATGACTATGAACTCTTAAGTTTGTTTTTCAGGTCCAATAAACTAGACCAAATTAAATAAAATTTTCTACTAATTACTCATTTTCTTTTTCCTTATGAAAATTCTAGAGTGGGCATCCATTACAAAAAGAACTTAATGGTGGTATGACCTTAGTTCTAATCTCTGTTGTTTTTCAAGCCCAACGTATTTATTTGCTGGAGTTTTAATTCCCTCTTTTGCTGGCTTAATGTTGTCTTATAAAAGCAGATACTCTTATTTTAAGATAACTGTGGTTTTTTTGTTTCATTCTCCTGTATGGTACTTTTAATAACAGTAGTCACATGCCAGCTTTTAATCCCTTGATGTTGTGTGATGACATAGATATTTGGAGGACTTAGAAGTTAAAGTTGTCAGAAGTTTTAATACCCATATATTCCACTCACTCTAGTCACAAATTCAAGGTATTTCTTATGTCTGCCTTATTGCATTTCATGTACCTCCCAGCCCTCTTTTACTTAGCAGATGCTCCTCTGCTGCAAAGTTATTTTGCTTACTGAAATTTCCTTGACCATGTCTAATATGTCATTTATTGTACACCACTGCTCTCCTGTTAGATTTCTTTGTGATAGTTTTATCTTCTTGTTTTCAGGTTAACCTCTCACATGCAAGATAACAGCTGAGCTGAAACTATCTCTGAGACTGACCTTGTAGCTGTTTGATAAGCAGAACATCAGTAGGGTGGGAGAAGGGAAAGAGGAGCATGACTTTTTGTTTGTTTTGCTAGTACATAAAACCACTCATTCAGTTCAGCTTAACAGTGGTCTCCAAGACTCGCCTCAGCGGATCACATGCATGACAGCACTCCATTTCACTGGGAACAGTAGTTTTTAGGGCACAACTTACAAATACTATCTGTAATTGGAAAAAAGAGCATCCAAACTTTTTTATAGAGTTTAGCTTCAGGACTAAAATAAGCGTTCCTGGGTTGTACACTAAATTGCTCATATAAATGTACTCATATTTGTAATGCATGTTATGCGACAATATTACACTGCCATTAGGAAAATGTCCTAAGGTTTTAAATATGGCTAGGGCTGTTGCCATGAGTTCTTCAGTATTCTGAAGAGAAACCAATTTCAAAACTGTTAGGTTCAATGTAGAAGCTTGTGTCTCTCCGTGTGTTAACCTATTTCCAGCCCAATTTCACAGTCTTTCAGTTTGGCTCTTCTATAGCAACACTGCATGCAATTCTTCTGGCTGATCTCAATCGTATGTTTGGGAACCAATTATTTTTAAGCAAAAGGAAACTATCTTTAAATAGAAATTTTAAGATGTAAAAGGTCTTATTTTGTACTTACTATTTCAGATTTGAGTATTGTCTTTTATTCTCAGTAGTTGTTAGAGAAAGCTGAAGTTTTGTAATAAACATGTTTCCCCAAAGCTTTATGAATTTGCATCCAATATTCCTTTGGTCAATGGTATACTTTCTTTACTCCAGAGCTTAGAGGGAAGAATCTCTGTACATGTGAGGTCCCAGGAAAAAAGCAGCAAAGAATGTAGTTTATTTCTGCATAGGTATTTACAATAATGTCAGTATAATTTTAGTTGTTATATCATGACCAAACTAGCTAAAATATAATATTTTTTTTTATTTGCAGTTACTTTTATAACATTTCTTGCTTGCACTTGCACATTCCTTATTGTTACAAGAACTAACCTCTTAAAAGGATCCTTTTTGCTAGAATAAAAGGAGGACTGCAGGAGAAATGAGTGATTGTGAAATACAGGTTGACTTCTTGATCCCTTGGGGGAACTTTTCTTGCATTAGGTTTGCAAATTCTGAACTATTGCTTTCAAAATTGTAAGGCTATTTTGCAGAAACCAGAGAATAATAATGAAGTACAGCACTTGAAGCATTACCAACTGTAGAAGACAGCCTGCTCTCCCCTTCCACCCAACCTGCTGAATTTGACTGACATCTCAGTTGCCGCATGGTAGTTACTGTGTGAATTGTCAAGTTTATTTTACTCTTGCTCCCCAGAGAATATAACTACAAAAATATATGATTGTATCAAATGGCTTTGAAATTTTCTGCCATTTCTGCTTAAATGCAAGCTAAGACTCTAAAGTGAAGTTTGAAAGAGAAAACACATACAAAGAGATGTGTAATGCTTTTTTCCTCAGAAGTGGAAGCAAACTGTTGAAGTTCACTTAAATTATTTTAAATATAAAATTAAAATAATTCAATGGAATCACTTGTGAAAAAAAAATCACCTTTAATGAAAGATCATTTTTTGATGCCTTGCCTTTGTATAAAAATGCTTTAAAGCAATTCAAACAGTAGTTTCTGTTTACATACATGTACATTTCCCAGCACCTGATGCCTCAGATTCCTTGGAAATCCTTAAAAGTTGTTCTTGAAGGACCCATGCAGACAAATGTGATTAAAATGTAGCCTTTGTTCTCTAATCAAGACTTATTTCACTTGCTCTGTGGTAAATAACTCTACAGCCTTGTGCAGTTGAAAACAATTCTAGGTTTCCTCTGTGCAGAGAATCATTGGAAGGAGCTTCATCCATTCCACTACCAGAATAAAGTACTTTTATACTTGTACTTATGTCACTCCTGACAGATGCCTGTCGATCCTGATCTAAAAGACCTTTAGCGATGAAGATTTCACACCCACTCTTTCCCACTCTTCTGCTGTTCTTAGCAGCTGAAATCTTTCCTGAATACCTAATCAGAATCTCCTCTGCAGAAGTCCACTATTTCTTGCTCTATTTGGCCAGAGGAAAAGCTACAACTTTTGTTTACTTTGACTTCAGTGAGGCTTTTGAAAGGAAAAAAATATTACAAAATCACTTAGAAAAAGAGATGAAAAAGAATTAAATTCAGCAAAAGGTGAAAAGTAATCCTATGCAGGAAAAATAAACAGCATGAAGATTGGATGGGATCAGTGGAAGTGACTTTCTAACAGTTATGCAGAAAAAAATATAAGAGACTACAGAGGATAATTAGATGACTGTGACATAACAATGTCAGCATACCATGAAAAGAGATAAACATCACTCTGGGAAGTATTAAGAGACATACTAAGTAATTCTGTATGTAGTACAAAGTAAGGTAAGGCTGCAGTACTGCATCCTATTAGGAAAGCTTCATTTTCAAGAAAGATGTAAAGCAATTAATGGAAATTCAGATGATAAAAATGGAAAGAACCTAAAGTGTAGTATATATAATCTGAAAAGGCTGAACAGGCTGGGACTTCCTCGCTTAAAGAAGAGAATGCTTAAAAGGAAGATGACAGCCTTCATCAAACAGGTGAAACTGTTACAAGGAGAAAAATATATGATCATTTGAGGCGCTTGCAGTTGTTCTTTTAGCTTATTCTAGCATATTTTGCATCAGGCTGTAATCATAAAAGGGTTTTCAAGGAGTTGGTTACATGACAAGAGTGTCAGGACAGAGTTTGGGGTTGACTTACCATTCTTGACATATGCATTGACCTGCTTTAAGGGTGTCTGCTGTTGGCAAGACTTGGGTGAGTCCATCTTCATGTGGTCATCCACAAACTTGGTCCCCTTATGTACCCAGGCATTTCCCGTGATCTTCTCTGAATTCTGAAACCAGGATTCTTAAGTAGGTTGTTACCAGTGCCATTAAGTTGTTGACTGGATCATGCTGACATGAATTATTCCATTATGTTTTGACTTGTGCATATAGTTTCTTGCTCTCAGAAACCATGGCCCTGGCCTCACTACACTGAACAGCTTTTAATAACATTTAAGACCAAACAGAACCACTGGGGCAAAGCTTCATCGGATTCAACACAGGCAAGTGAAGTACATGTGCATTCTTACTCCATTACTATAAAAATCAGAGTGCCCAAAATACATGCTGATCATTGCAACAGTAGTAGTAACTACACAAGCGTATGAAGATAAACTAAAATCAATTTATTTATAATTACTATTGATAATGTCTTTGAGACTTTCTACAATGTCAAATTGTGATGAGATATATATCACCTGCATTGCATGCTCTCAGTAAAATGTTTTATGTGTGGGACCTGGGATATGATATTTTTTCATTCTTTGTCTGTGGATGGCATTGTTGTAAGAGAAGAAGGTCCTTTATATCAGTTAGAAATGTACTTTTATACTTAGCCTTTCTTAATCAGTTTTATTTACTTGTTCTTTATATTATTTCGCTGTTTCTAGAACAGCTGCAACTGAAATAAGGAAAAAACCCCTCTTCAATTTTGTGGAAGAAACACCATGAAGATGTATTCAGGATTAATTTCAGCAATTAATTTTCATACTTAATGATGGCTAACTAAAGGTTCTGCTAGTTGAAGATAAACATTGTAATAAAAAAATGTCCATGTTGGCCCTTCATTTTAAAGCAATGACCCAATTCTCAACAAGTAAGATTTGTCTCCTTCTCCTTCCTTACTTCCCAGATGAGTAAGCGGCTAAATGAGGATTCTAAAAGGGTCAGAGATTTGAAAGAAAACTTAGAAAATAGAACCAGAAGGGGTCTAAAGAGATCACACTATTCATCCCAATGTGCATGTTTAATATAATTGCTGTGAGTAATCCCAATAAATTAAGTGGAGTAGTTCATGTGAGTAAATAAAAGGATACACATCTGCAGGTCTGAGACCACATTTTTTAATTATTAAACTGCAATTTTCCATTTTTCTTAAGTATATTAAGTTGTTGATTTAAGGAACTCTAAACTGATCAACCATTTAAAAGTGAGAAGTTCCACATATTTACCAGAAAAAAAGATAATAGAAAATGGAAGAAAAGTCTTTAAAATAGTATTGTTGTGCATTTAAATAACAATTATTAAGACAACTCCTTGTGTAATGTAGGAGTACTAGATGCTAACACTGTTGGGTTTTTTTGTTCTTTCATAACCTTTCAGTTTTATTTGGTTTATATCTGTTTGTTCATGCTACCTTTACTTATGAAAGGAGTAAATACTATTACTTCTGAACGGGAAATGCAACTTTTTAAAAACATTATTTTAGGCATTAAGAAAGCAATACTTGTTAAACAGAATTTATAAGCTCAGCAGATGCTAGGTAATTTCCAGCCTCAGAAGAAATGTCTCAAGCACAGATATTTTCTCTTCCTCTTTCAGAAAGTGCACTTGGGAGAGGCATTGTAATCAACAGAATAGATTTAAATTACAGTGTCCCCTTGCAAAGAAAGCATCATGTCCGCCTTGAACCAGTCTGAAAGTGGAAACAAGCATTGTGATGATGCAGTATTGGGATCCTGGAAGTTGCAGTCGTAGCTTGGACCAAGAGAGGTCAAAGAAGAACAAGACAGTTGTCACAATTTAATACATGACTGCCCTTCACAAGCAATGTGTTAATAGAAGTAATACAACAAATTAAGAGCAGTGTGGTTTTCAGGGCAAGATTCATCTGCCTGGAACTTTGCAGATATTTCCCAGTTGCTCAGCTGGGTAATTATTCCCACATGTTTATTGCTGGATCAGGCTCTTACAGGAAAGTCGGCTCTAAACCAAGTGAGAATCGCCATCATGGGTTCCTTTGATGTTGTGCTTCCATCTAACAGCTCTATATTTAAGCTATCATTAACACAAGTCTCTGTGTAAAGAACTATGTATTTTTAGAATGCTTTCAATTATAGATATGACATTTGCTTTACTCAAATGCTTGAAATCGTTCGTATCTACTGTTTCTATTCTATGGCATATTTAATATCAGGGCTATACTGTGAATACCTCACTTATTCTGGTTAACAATAAACTACAAAAGCAAGTCTACTAAAAGCAGTAACAGTTTTTGTGAACTTTCTTAGGGATCTTGTAAACCATGTGTCAATCTGGGCAAAGAAAATGTACTGGATCTGCAGCATTCTCTAGTTTGCCTTAACATTTGTCAAAACATCTGGCAAATAGGAAGTTAAAATAAACGAACTAACACTTCTAAACCCCCCAAATTCTAGGTTCTTCTAGTGACGTTGATGATCATAGGAAAAAAGCACTTCCTATTTCAAATAACAGGAGACTGTCTAGAAACAGCAGGTGCATTTGGATCAAGTTTTCCAGGATTTGGATTATGTACAAATTTCTTCCACCTTCCAAAAACTGCACAAAACTGTTCAACAGCCCTTTCATTTCAACCCTGAAATTTAGGGTCTTTTTTTCCCTATGGGGATATATTCTCTCTCTTCTCTCCAACAACTGATGTTTAACCAATTCAACCTACTGAATTCTCAACAACTTTTTGAAGGTTTGCCCTACCTGATGGTTGCTCTTCCAGCCTTCTTTGCATGTGAGTACAAATGTGGCTTGTTGCACATCCCCAAATAGTTTTCTCTACAGATACATATAATATATATATATCAGAGGTAAACATACAAGAGTGCAAACAGACAGATTGCTATACATGATCATGTTCAAACACAAACAGTTAAACAATTCACAAAATTTCCCAATTAGAAAAAAGCCCCACGCCCTAACCCATGAAAGAAAAGAGTTCCATTAATTTCTAGTGTTGCTGAAAGGGTCTGGAGACAATTTAGAAGTCCTTAGTCATACAGCTCACATAAATTAACAAATCTGTGAAACTCATCTCTGAGCTAAAAGATGTCTCAAAAATCTTTATTATTTATATCCCACTTAAGCAATATAATGAGAAATTAGTTTTAAAATTATTTGGTGGGCTTCAATCACTTCAGCCATGAACTATCATCAAGGCCATTTAAATACAATATATATCATTTTACTTTCCCTGTATCCAAAGGAATGAAATAATGTTTTCTTATTGTGATAAAATACAACATCAGAAAGTTATAATGCACCACGTATACTACTTTTGACATAGTGAGTTATAGTAGGGGAAAAAATTCCCAGAGGAATAAATGAGGAGCAAGCACATATAAATGTATAAGAAGAAAGTACTAAATTTATTCTGTGGCCAAAGTGTAAACAGCTGGAACTGCTAGAGCTATTCAGAAATTAACAAGTATGTTAGGTAATAGCAAGACACTGAGTGGGAGTTTTCTTTACAGTGAGATGGTACCTCTGGTACTGTTAATGCCTTTAATGGTCTACCTTGTATCTTCAAGAAATTAAGAAGCTTATCTGCACAGTTTAAATTGATAAAAGACACAAAGCTTTTAAAAATTTTACTATATTTACTCTTTTATGAGGATGCCTTCTGTAATGTTTTTAGGTGTTTACCTCCGAAAATCTTGCTTCCCTTTTTTTCCCCCTCTTTTTTCTTCAACCCTCCTTCCCTCTCCCCACGCCCCCCCCCCCCCCCCCCATTCCATTCCAAAGTTTAAATACATCAGCTTAGGTTCCCATAGGGTTTTTATCCATCGTCATATTCATCTGTCTGAGTGCAATGTCTGAGTCCCAGGTGGTCTGTTACCAAAGTGGGATTTCCAATCTCTAAGTAATTTCTAAAGGTTCCCTGAATGACATGTGAGAAAAGCTTTGTCCTGGTGCCACAGAATGCTGCAGGCTGACCTGGAAAAGGTAAACTTGTTGGCATAAAAGTTAAGGAATCATATGCCATATTATGAGGAGAGACTGAGGGAATGGGGCTTGTTCACCCTGTAGAAGAGAAAGCTTTGGGGAACCTAACGGCAATCTGCTGGTACCTATGAGGAAGTTATCTAGAAGAAAGAGTGAAGCTATTCACAGGGATGAGAGGGTGAGAAACAACAAGCAAAAGCTGAACCAAGATAGATTCAGAGTAGATATATAAAAAAAATATGTTTTAACTAAGAGAAAGGCCAAGCAGTGGATCTGATCACCTAAAGAAGTTGTGTGCAGTTGCCATCCTTGACAGTTTTCAAGACCAGACTGTGTAAAGTCCTCAGTAACATGGTCCAACCTCATAGCTTACCCAGTTTTGAGGTCAGCAGCTCCTGATCCTGCAGGATATGACCTCTTGAGGTCTTCTCCAACCTGAATTATCCTATTATATTACAATTGTTTTTATTTCAGTCTTGAACAAAGAAATAGATTGAATATTTATGGATCTGTCTGTCTATTTGCTGTCTGTAATTTAAAGGTTAACATGTTTTTAACCAGGAATTACGGGGGTGGGGGGTGGGTGGGGGGAGTGGGGAAGAAAAAACAAGGCAAGCAGCTCCATCCTGAACAGAAGTTAAAATGTAGATCTAACCCAGGTGATCAATGAACCAACCAGGGAAGATGCTCTGTATAACCTGTTACTCACAAAGAAGGAAAAAATTTCCAGCGGTTGTGAAAGCTGAGGTCAGCTTTGTCTGCATTGATCATGAGATTTTGGCATTTAAAATCCTGAGAAAACTGAGCAAAGCAATAGATGGATCAGAAACATGGACTTACAGGAGACAGAATTCAGCTTGTTCAGGGATCTGTTCAGAAAATCTGCTTGGAAAATCATGCAAAACTGCTCTAAAGGGCAAAGCAACCCAGGAGAGCTGGTAGATCTTCAACGATATCCTCCTCAAAGAACAACAGCTTATTCTCATGCACATGCAGGTCTGCACGAACAAGGACCTAACTGAGCTCAGTCTCCAAAAGGAACCCCATGGTAGTCAGAGGTGTGGACAGACTACCCAGGAGGAATATAGAGATGTTACTTAAGCATGCCGTGTTGGAGTCAGGAAAGCCAAAGCTCAGCTGTAGTTCAAACTAGTAAGGGATGGAAAGAATGGCAACAAGAACTTCTGTATGTACATCGACATACAAGGACATGCAGAGGGCCAAAGTACCAAATGCCTTTTTATTGTCTCAGTTTTCACTGGCAAGGTCTGCCATCTGGCTGCCCGGGTCACTAAGCCTACTGGCAGAGTCTCTGCGAATATAGCATTACCATTGTAGTTGTACATGAAGACAATAGGATGTAGTCAAGTCAATTTGGCATACACGAATCCACAGCATCAGATGGGCTTTACTTGAGTTGTTGAGGGAGCTGGCCATAGTCATTGTAAGGCCATGCTTTATCATCCTTGGAAGGACATGGCAACTGAGAGAAGTTCCTAATGAGCAGAAAAAGACAAATATCACGCCCATCTTCAGGAAGATCAAGAAGGCACACCCAAGTAACAACAGACCTGTAAGACTAACTTCTGTTTGCAGAAGATTACGCAGCAGACCCTCCTGGAAGCCTTATGCAGACATATGTATGACAAGAAGGTGATAGGGAAAAACCAGCATAGATTTACCAAGGCGAAATTGTGTCTGCCTATTATAATAAAATGCCAGGCTCTGTGGGAAGGGGACAGCAGTACTTGACATTTACCTTGAGTTTGGCAAACCATTTGACACATTCCCACAGAGTATTCTTGTAGTCAATTTGATAAGATATGGACTAGAAAAGTGGACTGTAAGATGGGTGAAGAATTGACTAGAACTTCACACTTAAAGTGTTGTGATCAGCAGTACAAAGTCCAAATGGCAGTCATTACTAGTGACATTGCTTGGAGGCTGATATGGGGGTGATATTTTTAGTGTCTTTGCTAATAATTTGATGGAACAGAGAGCACCTTCAGCAAGTTAATGGATGACACCAAATTGAAGATGGGAGTCAATACACTGAGGGGCAGGGCTGCTCTTCAGAGGGTCCCTGACGAGCTGGACAAACACATTGACAGGAAACTCATGAAGTTCAACACAGATTTATGTTCTACATTTTGTGTGGAATAACTCTGTAGAGCAATGCAGGCTTGGTACCAAAAGGCTCGAAAGCAGCTTTGCAGGAAAGGGGTGGGGAACCCCGGTGTACAGGAAGGATGTAAAATAAACATGAGCCAGCAATGTGCCCCTAAAGCAAGGATGGCCAGCAACACGTCAGGTTGTGTAAGCAGAAGTGTAGTCAGGAAGTCAAGGGAGGTGATACTTCCCTTCTGGGCTGTTCAGACGGACTGCTGTGCCTGCTTGTGAGCTTCTGAGCACAGGAAAGACATTGCCATCCTGGTGTGAGTCTGGTAAAGGCCCATCAAAATGCTCAGGGGACTGCAGCATATGGCATATGAAAGAATGGGGTTTGTTCACCCTTAAGAAAAGAGAAAGCTGAGGAGCTTACTGTTTTGAATTGTCTAATAAGAGCTTGTAGAGAAAGCAGAGCCTGATTCGTTTCAGATAGATAGGGACAGATGGGACAAGTAGCAACAGCAGCAGCACAAATTGTATCTGAATGATGTTGCCATATTGGAGTGAGTCCAGTGGAGCGGATCAGGCACCAGAGTGCATGAAGTTATCACGAGACACTGAGACAACTGGGTTTGTTAGGCCTTAAGATGGGAATTCAAGCGGATTTACTACTTTTACAAAGTTCTTAATGGAACGGCATAGAGCAAGTGGAGCCAGGCTCTTCTTAGAGGTGCAGAGTGCATTGCACAGGAGACAATGGATGTAAGTAGCAACACAGAAATTTCTGATTATGTTCAATTTCATTTGAAATCTGTTAAGCCCTCAATCACGTTGCCCAGTGATGTTGTGGAATCTCCATCCATTCACCCAAGCAAGGCCTGAGCAACCTGATCTGGCTGAGGCTGCTTGGAGCAGGAACCTGGTGGGATTAGATGACTGTCAGAAGTTGCTTCTAGCCTAGATTTATAGATTCTATGATTTATTGTTTTATGGGTTTAGTGAAAGTTTGTATGTAACCTATATTTTAAATTTAAGTAAACCGATTGACTGTATTAATACATTTTAACTTTCTCATTTTATAAAAAAGAATGTTTATAAGACAATATGATTTTTTCCTATATTTAGAATGCAGAATTATACAGTCTCTCAAAGTTTGTTTAGTTTAACATAAAAATAAGGCTTATCTTTGTTATCTGTGTACTACAAAAGGCTTGTTTAGTTAATCTGTACAGTAAAAATAGTGCCTAAATGGATTAATCCTACTTGTGCCTTTCATAATACATTTGCAGAGCATGTGTTTATATATTACAGCTGTATATGCATCAGTCATGGACAGCAGAATTCTGCTCTGAGGCTGTGTGGGCCTTCTGTTAAATCATACCCAGGACTCTGAAGGAAGGAGAAATCAGTAAAGCAGTTATATTTATAAATTATGCATACATACACAGACACACATATATACGTACACATGTATGTACACATACAAGACTTATACGTATACTTACATGTATCGTTTACGCAACCTGGAATTAGGTCTGCCAAGCAGCCTTCTGGACAATTCCTCTTTCCAGGACTCTTAGAGTTATATCAAAGACTAAAAGTAATTTGCCTCTACAGACAGGTTTGCATAACCCACCGCTGTTTTCCCAAGGCCACCATGTGCTCAGGTGGCAGGGTACGACTCGACGGTTACGTGTAACAGCACCACCTGGTGAAATATTTTTAAAGTCTACATAAGGCAGTACTAGTAGACAGGCTAGCAGTCTGTGAAACTCAAGGCGACGTTGAACCAAGCTTTTCCCAAATTAGCTTTTCTAATTTATTGTATATTTCAGAGTTGCTTTGAAGATCTCAAGTATTAAAACCAGTCATTTAGTATGGAGCTTGCAATTATCTGAATTTTATGGTCACAACATTGCAGCAGTCACTTAGGACTGGAAAGGAAGCCTTCAGAGGTCATTCAGTCCATCCCATGGCCCAGAACAGAATCATTTACCATTATGTACATCCTGCCAGCTATTCTCTAACCTGTCCCAGTGATAGAAAAATTGCTAAAATATTCCCTCTTAAACCTACAATCCATTACTTCTCTCCCCGTTTATCACATGAAACAATTATTACCTTCTTTTTCAGAGCTTTTTCTTTCTCTTTCCCCCAGCTGACCTGAATGTTTTCCAGTGTTTTACTCGCTCTCATTTTTCTGTCATACATTATCTCTAGTCTGGTCCAGCTTCTCCTTGAACGGCAGTGCCAGTCTCTGAACATGGTGCTCTAGCTGCTGCCTTACCAGTGCTGAGTGGAGCAGCAGAATCACTCAGTTTGAATTACAGGCTAGATTTCTGCTTATAAACTCCAGCTGGACATGTAGCTTTTGGAGGGAACATATCACTATTCTGCAACAGCCTTCAGATCCCTTTCTGCAAGTCCGTACCATATTGGCTGGTTTTCATTTTCTGCATTAAGTGGATTTCTCCTGCCTACATGCAGCAAGCACCCGTGTGTTTCCTCCTGGACAGCAGAACCCTACTTTTTTGTCTTATATCCCCAGCTTCTCAAGTTTCATTTTCACTTCAAATATACTTGAGGCCTCTTCCAGCTTGATCTCACTTGCAGATTTAATAAACCGTTCCCTTAATTCACCTGCAGGCTACGCATGAAAATACAATACAGAACCAGACTTAGACAGACTTCAGAGCATCTTCCTAGATAGCTCCATGCATTCAGACACTGAGTCAGAAATAGCTGCTTTCTTGGTGTAGCTTTTCTGATCTCTAGCAACTCTGAACCCATTCTATATTAATTGATCTGTGGATTGTCTCCCTAGTTAGCACATGAGAACACCATCTGAGATGGTTTCAAAAACCTTACTTGACTATCTTCTTCCCCCAAAGGCTGTTACCCTGCCATGGACAGCAATCAGGTATCATTGACCAGTGCTGAGGATGAAATTCAATCAGGTCTAGCTGACCTGAAAGCGTCTGTTCTTCCAAGATCTCTATTAGAGCGTGGGCTCTTAATTTTTTCCTACTTATATTTACTTTGATAGCCATCTGATTGCAACTGAAAAAAATTCTGCCTAACTATCAGGCCTCTTCACAACGCCAGTCATAGCATATGCTCATAGTCAGTAGGACTTTGATTTTGATTCACAACTAAAGTAATCAAAAAAACATTTCTCATTACAGGTCTTACTGTTACATTTCTTATACGTCATTTCATGCCATAGTATTTTTTATTTTCTTCCTTTTTATTATTGTTTTTCTACTCATCTTTTTTACCTGGCCCAGACTTTTCTTCTGCATACTTTTTTTTTTTTTTTTTTTTTAAAAAAAAAGGGAAAGTACCTTTTCTAAGAATTAATCAAGGTTGTTCAACAGGTAAATTATGAAAAACTTTTATTAACATTAGACTTCCCGGTCATTTCTTCTGTGGACTTAAACATTTATTTTCCAGGATAGATAGTATAGCCAGAACAACAATCCCAACAAAAAAAAAAAAAAACCCAGAAAATAAACCCCAAATAAATCAAAAAAGTGAAACCAAAGAGAAAACAAAGAAAGCGGAAGCATAGGAGGATTAGCTTAGGTTAATCATAGCTTATGATTAGCTTATTTGCCTGCTTTTAAACCCATGAAAGAAATCCTGGGAAAAAATTCAGCACTTCTGAGGATTTTATTTGTGGGTTCTTATGTATGTGATGTAGAGACAGGTGTTGAAGGAAAGTGCAATGGATGTTCTGCAAGACAGACACAGTGTTAAAGCAAAATTATGGAAAACCCATAAATGTACTATTCCAAGAATGAGACACCAGGACCACCCTTCCCAGGTCAGCTAACGTGTTGCCACTCCCAAATGTCTGTTCTTACACTTACATCCAGCCCTGCACAGGTGGTCTTGCTTTGTATGTGTTCCAAACCATAAAGGTGTGCATAACTTTTCCTGGGACTATTCAAAAATTGTAAAGCTATTGTTTTCTACACCGTTCTTAGTAATAAGGCCATCAGTACACAAGAGGTACTCCAATATTAAATTAATCTCTATACTTTCAGGACAGTTTTGGAAAGTTGGGAAATCACTTCCCTGAAATGATACCATTCCAGAAATCTATAGCAAATCCAGAATTGCACCACTTTGTCCTGGGCTCCAGCCTAAAGCTGTTAACCACAAACCATGATTCTTCCAAAAAATGTCGTGTGTCTTTTGTTGTTTTTTTTCTGCTGAGGTGATCTGTACAGATCCCAGGAACACTCAGTTTTGCTGCCTTTTCCTACAAGCAGAAGCCTTATTGAGACACCAGGAAGACAGCATCTTTGCGTTATCTATGACATGTGTAATATGCAACTCTCAACACTTGTGAATCTGCCTTTGCTGCAAAATGAATTTACTCTTTCTGCCAACATGTTTACAACAAAACATGAATTTGTGGGCTTTACTCTTTCACAGTCTAGTTGACTGTATGACACTTGATTGCTGTATGACACAATTCACACTGCTGTGTATTCTGATACCAATTTTATTTTTTTCCTGATATTTTGCATAATTTTGTGGCATGCCTCCTTCTTATGTAAGTATTTGGCACTAGTGGACAACTTCATTTTTCTTCATTCCAAGTTAGCAACATATTCACATAATAAATCTTTCTCACTTTTTTTTTTTTGACAAAAATAAAAGCTCCAAGCATAAGAAATCTCTCTTCTAAAACTTCAGTTTACCTATTCCTTCCCTATTATACTAATCTCCAACTTTTCTCAAACACAGCATGCTTTTTAGATCACACAAATACATAAAGCAAACACATTGAGGCAGAATGTATGTTTCGTATATAGGTTTGCTAGACAAAATATTCCACATTGTTTTATAGCATGTTAAGGTTTCTTGGGGCTACAACTAAATACCTGAGATATGGTTAAAGCTTTCAGCCTTTGCTCTGGCATTTTCAGCAATTGATTTTTTATCTTTGCGATTGCATTAATGCTAAATGCTACTGTCCTAATAATAACAGTAACAATGTTATGATAATCATATCCCCTGTTTAAGCAAAGTGAAGCAATATTTTCAGTAATAAAACAAAGTAAAGCTGTTATTTATAGATGAGGGAAGAAGAAAAGGCTACCTCTGGCAAATATGGCAGTGAATATTTTCTATTAGGAATGACTGCCTTATCAGGAGAATATATTTACCCAAATGGGATCTTAGTCAGGATAAATATTTGTTCTGAGCTAAACTCTCCGGCTTCAATTCTCACATATCCTGGCAAACCAAAGTAAGTTTCATTCTCAAGCTGGAGACATGACATTATTTTTAATTTATGTCCATGGAAAGCCAGGACTGTGTCAACATTCAAAGGTTCTGAAGACCTTCAAAGTCAGTCCTACTTTTTGTGGTACCTTCCTTCCCATGCCTGATTTCCTCTGACAACAAGGAGGCCCTCCATGTTACAGAAAGACTTTAATTCTTTATCCATTTGCACCGTATCATACATTAATTATACATTTATTCACTCTTACAGGTTCTCTGCTACTGATTCTTCACCCTAGTTTTCAACATTAGAAAGCAATGCAGTGTTCATGAAAACAATTTTTTTTTTTTATTCTCATAGGTTCCAGGCTCATGTAGAAACTCCTTAAGCTAATGGGTATTTAGCAGATTTTCTATTATAATACCAGCTAAATGATAAAGTGAAATTCATATTATCAGTATGTTCTAGGGAGGGGGTGGTAAGTTAATGCAAATCCTCTATGATCTGTCATAGCTAATGTTTTTTAAGTCGCAGATACTTTTCTCACAACATGTCCTTATCAGAGAGGGAGGGAGAGTGAGGAGTGTCAGGGTGTTATCAAGGAATGATTATATCCCTTGCTCTATTGCTGGTTTTCCATCTATAAAATGGTGGTATCTTTAACCCTAGAAATTTTGTGCATTTTTGATTAATCTATCTAAACAATTTTGACATAAACAGAAGAGTGGATTTACTTACCTCTTCTGCTTTAATTTCTGTGTTCCTCTAATTTATATGGCATTTATCTCTCACAAACGTTCTTTTTTTTTTGCAGTTTTCTTCTGAAATATCATCCCACCTATTGAAAAATTCTCAGACTATGCCCTTACCATTGGAAATTCCAGATTTTCACTCTGCCATGAATCACCTCTGCGACCACCAAGAGCGTATTCTGAAATATTCAAAATAACCTTATGCATCATCTAAACATGTAAAGCGTTCAAATATTTTGCAGTAATTTGAATGAGCAAAGCTCTTTGCCAAGGAATGTTTAAAAGGTTTGTAAATTGAATGATACTTAATATAAAAGTGACTTAAGTCTATTTGTAGTGTTCATGCAAAAGGCTTTTTACTTTTTTGGAAATCATTATGTCTGAAAGAAAACATAAAGGCAAAGCAAAATCACTTTTCTTTTTGATCAGAGGAGTTCTATAAATTGCAGCCCTAGGAATGCTGAACATCCCTGCTGAAACAGTTTGTACCAAGGTGTTGATGTTTGGCACCTTTGAGGACTGTGAGACTCATTTGGGTGGGATTTATCAGTATTTAGACAGCCTCAGGAACTGGCCCAAAAATAATAAAAGAACTATCTTATTTTTAAATTATGGTTTCTAGCAGTAACTGTGTAACTTTAATTGTTTTGCTTTTAACTAGTTTTCACATGTTAAAGTTGCTGGCATAATGCTAAGACTAATATTTGTTGTGCTTTTTTATCATTTTTACGGATGTCTGTCTTTTTTAGAGAAGAAAGACTCTTCCTGTGGTGTTGTAATTGTGATTATTCCATTTCTATGCAGGAACCAGAGAAGTGAAGGATGAAAGGAATATCTGATCTAAGATTTTCTTGGACCACATAGTCCCTTCTTCACTGGCCAGAAGTCACCCGGTCAGTTTCAAAGGCAGATCTTTCCCTTCTAGATGGGTTCACCTTCACTCAATAAAGACTGGGTTTTGGGGGTTTTTTTTATTCACCAGTTAATTTACTGATAATTCTCTAGGAAAAGTAAAGGAGGGAAAGAGAATGGCTTTGCAGCTCACTTTTTAATAATGCTTACTTTTATACAGTTGGGGTTTTGGAATTGCATCTGAAATTGCATCCCTTCATCTGTTTGTTGAAAAGATATGTTTTCTGTTACCAGTCTAAATGACTATCCTCCAAGATTTCTGAAACACTCCAGAAACTCAAATTATAATAGCAGGAACATTATAATCGGTGCTTTCCAAAATAAGAAAACTTTGAAATTGTTCTAGGGGGATATTTTTGGCACTCCATTGAGATAATTCTCTCACAGCCTCTTCTCAAGAAAGGTCCTACTGAGTGGGATCAGAGGTCCATCCATCCTGGGAACTTGTCTCCAACAGAAGCCAGTAGTAGATGCTCAGTATTATGCACAGAAGTTCTAATCAAATATAGCAACCACTTTTTTTTTGTCCAGTGTAGGGGTCTGCAGATGAGTTAGTTGACTTTAAAGACTTAGTCGTGTACCTTTAAGACAACCACAAAAATGTCAGGTATGTAAACAGGATGTGAAGAACTGGAACTTAGAACTGCAGCTTACGGGCACATACAGCAACAGCAAACAGCAAGCAAGAAGAGGAAGACAGAAAGCCTATCAGAATCTGACACATGTACTATCTAAGATATATAAGCAATATGTAAAAATAAAAACCGCCATTTTGGCCATTTTGTCTGAACACAGTCATGAGGATATAGTGTTTTTTGCATCCATCTCGACTTGCATCGCCACAGTCCAGTTACAACAATGATACCACTTATAATCCAAATTTCTTAATTCTATTAAAGGTCATTAGTAATACAGTAAAAGTCTGCCCTTTAAGCTCCCACCTTTCCAGTGGACTGTTACAGCAAGTTGTCAGTGTCCTGAGTTTTTGCAAGGAAGAAGGCAGTGTTGGAAGTTCATCCCCTGGGTTTGCTCAGTTGTTTTTTTCATGTTTCCTGATTTCACCAGGAATACTTATACAATGGTTACTTAGGTTTGCTACACCTTATTGCCATGATTCTGTTAGAAGCAGAATAACTACACAGTTGAAAAACAGCTAAGCAAAAATTGAGCTAAAAAAAGTTAGGTAACACCATATATAAAACAATATTAAAACTACAGAACAGGCAGCAGACACCAGGAAGCTGAGTAGTTTTGCTGTTACAGTAGCAACAACTTGGACAATAGTCATATGACCACAGAGCAAGAGAACCTTTTTTTTTTTTTTCTGTAGCTACACTTAAACCCAACTTAAAATACTAGGTTGGCTGAGCCAAAAGGCTACAGAAGGAAGGTGTATAAAAATTGGACAAAATGTGTTGTGATGCCCCCTCTTGACTTCCCTTTCAGCCATCAGTAAATTGTGGCTGTGAAAAACAATTATTCAGGAACTTTCTGGAGTGAAAGTTGTTTCTGAGCCTAACAGCCACCAGCAAGTTCCCCCCACCTGCCCACAATTTTTTCAAGTTGCTATTTGAAGCCTTAGAAAGATTTAGCATTCACAGCATCCTTCATCGAAGAGTCCCACACCTTGCTTACGCACAATATAAGGAAACATCTCATTTAAACCAGGAAAGTTTCTCCAATCTATATTTTACATAAATTCAAAAGCTTTTGATTCAGACCTGAAAACTGATGTAAAGGAAACACAAGTTATCTAAAAGATTTTCCAGTTGTCTGTTCTAAACCCTGTTAGTCTAACAAAATAAATGAAGTTAAGATCAAATAAGGTCTGTGGAAGAAGATTATGTTTAAGTCCTGATTTCTGTTATACTGTTTGCTCTGCCTTTTCCTATAGCACCAAAGGTCATTAGCCTTATAAAAAAAATAATCTGGTGCAAATCATTATTTCCTACCAGAGCTGTGAATTTGGTAACGAAAGGGACACATGCATGGTTACTTCAGGGAGAATGGTAGAAAAACAGTTCCCTGGCTTAATTAGGTATTGATAGCAGACAAAACAAGCACTGATCTTCCTACAACCTCATAACATATTACTTTGAGCTTTCTTAATCAAAATACTTGTGCAGCTTTTACAGATTTTAATGTATTTTCCCAAGCAGTCAATGAATGGAATGTTTAATTTTTAAAATATCAGCTTTTCACAGATCTAGAAAACTACTATATTTCTCTTCTCTTTAAAACATAAATCTACAGTACAATAGCAAAACCAGGATTTCATAGCCTGTGAGCTAGGAGTCAGTGCAAAAGGTTTTCTTCTTTTTTTAAATTGTTCATTCTCCATTCCTTTTGATATTTTCACATTTGCAGACCAACACAATCAGTTTATGAATTAAATAAATAAGATTGTGTTAGATTTTTTTGCTCTTGCTTTTTGTATTTCAGCATGACAATTATGAACACATCATGCTTTGCTCCTGGGAATTATGTACTTGTAGTTAAACTTACAGTTAAAAATTTTACTCTTCTCTAAGTGTATCAGCTGCCTAGAAAATGACCAGGTTTTGGGTTCAGGTGTTTTTTGTTGTTGGTGGTGGTTTTTTGTTGTGTTTTTGTTTGGGATTTTTTGTTTTGTTTTTGTTAAAGGACATATTTAAAGTACTCTCTTAATTGTTTTATAATTGGATATTCTTTGTAACCAGATTTTATACTAATTTTATTCTTCATTGAAGTACCCTATAATTCTTATCCTGTTCTCTATATGTTGATAACTTTCCAAAATACTCCTACACCCCTGTCACAGCTGTCTTTGAGTATTATCTACCAAATCACATAAGCGTTCTCTTTTATTTCTTCATCAGTCTGTTGATCTCTTTTGACTTTACCACTTAGCAGGAGACTGATGATGGACTTTGGACAAATGTTCCAAGTTTTATATTGATCCTTAACTGGTTTCCTGTAGCTGTCATCAAGCTGTTGCTCGTTCTTTATTCTTGAGTCTACTTATTTATTTATTCTGTGACTTTTTCTACCCTATATTTAAAGTTAAAAGTAGTGACTTGCTCTATAAATTTCATTTCCTTTCCAAAGCCTCAGTACTTGGTATAGTCCTGTCTATATTTTACATCCTTGGAATATTTGTCTACCAATCACTTTTTTTTTTTTCCCGTTTATTTTGTTACCTTTAGCTGCATATGAAGTTTAGATGCTATGTTGCTTTGAACCAGTAAGTATATGGCCCACAACCCCACTAATGGGTGATCACACACTTATGAATGCACATGTAAGAAAACACATTGCTAGTGAAAAATCATTCCAATAGCTGAACTACTGACTTCACAAAGAATTTACACTTTCATGATCAAAAGAAAAGTGGGCTTTTTTTTGTGGTGGAGACCTACATGAAAACTTAATTTAACTCCATACAGCAGATAGGATGTTAGGTGCTTATAATGAAATAGAACTTAATAAAATAGAGAAATGACATAATGGGACCTGCAATTAACTATAACTAATTCTCACCTCTTTCCCACAAGAATAAAAATTGTACGACTGTCCATACTGTCCTGCACAAGCTCCTGCCTATTGGTAGAGAAGGTTATAGAAGGCACATAAGAAGAGGACACGTATAGAATCATAGAATGGTTTGGGTTGGAAAGGACCTCAAATTTCATCTAGTTCCAAACCCCCTGCCATAGGCAGGGGCACCTTCCACTAGACCAGGTCACTCAAAGCCCCATCCAGCCTGGCCTGAACACTTCCAGGGATGGGGCATCCACAGCTTCTCTGGGCAACCTGTTCCTGTGTCTTACCATCCTCATAGTAAAGAATTTCTTCCTAATATCTAATTAAATCTACCCTCTTTTAGTTTAAAACCATTATTCCTTGTCCTGTCACTACAGACCCTTGTAAAAAGTCCTTCTCCAGCTTTCCTGTAGGCCCCTGTTAGGTACTGGAAGGCTGCAATAAGGCCTTCCTGGAGTCTTTTCTTCTCTAAGCTGAACAACCCCAAATCTCTCAACTTGTCTTCATAGGATCATATTCCCTTTGGTTTAACTACTGAGTTTCCAATGGATCAACCTCTTCAGGTCTTCGCTAGCAAGATCTTCTATTCTGATTGTAATTTTTAATAGCCCTTGATTAACTAATTCCTTGATTTTTTTCTAGTTATTTTAAAATTAATTTAAACTCGTTTTCCGTAACAGTGACTAGCAGTGAATACCACAATTTAATTATGTTGTGGGATCTTTTTGTTCTAAAAACAAATGCTTCTTTCCTTTAAGCCTGCCTTATGACAGTTTTACCAGGTGTGCATTAGTTTTTGCATAACACAGAATAATGAATGGCTGTTCTCTACTCATTGCCCTTACAGCTTTTGTATTTTATAAATTTCAATCAGATTGGGATGACATGTCCTATTTTGAACAGAGTCCTGTTCCATTAAGTCTCTCCTCCAGCTGGGATCATCATCCTTTTCCATATCTTTTCATGTTCAAAACTTTTTTTTTTTTTTGAGATTGGAACCGTGCAGGGTAATTAAGGTGTGGGTGTGGGGATATTGATACATGAACACACATATTAACATAATTGCTAGGGTTTTTTTCCCTTCTGTGTATTATTTATAATTACCTTATACATAAAAGTCTATAAGTTTTTGGTTCAAGAATCACTGGTTGTGCCCTAAAAGTGAAAATGGGGTGGTGAAGTATTCTATCATACTAGTATAGTGACAGTTAATACATATAATTTACTGTAATAAGTATAATGCAATTGCAATAGTCTAACGCTCACCTAATCGGCATGGCTTCAAGAGCCGTTCATTAAGTGGTTGTTTCAAATTAGCATGGGTGGTTTCCCAGTAACAATGCAAATAACTCATAAAACATACATCTGAGAAGCATGAGACTGACAGTATTGGTATAAAATGCATGATCAAGGAGTTACTTTGTTGTTAACCTAAAAATCTCATGTACTGGATGCTTTCTTATGGCTGTGAGATTGACCATTATATTTTAACATATCACTTAGTACAGTCATGTAAGTCCTATATGGCTGTCTATTAAACAAGAATCTTTGATCATTATAACGGAGACCTATATTGAATAAAAATATGCACAGTAGCAAAATCAGTTACTAACTGATGAATACGTGTATCTTAAAAAAAAATAATTAGTGCTGGTCAGATGAACCTTGTGCCATTTATGTACTGTATACTGACAAGGTATAGAAATGCACTGTGTTACACTAAGCGTTTGCTGAAAAACCCTGTGGAAATATTTCAACCTTATATAAGTAGGAAAGAATGTTATTATTTTGGGGGTGTTTTTGGTTCCTACAGATCACAAAACACTTTAGAAACTTGGGAATATTTTCAAGCAATTTGAGGTAAAACATATGTGACATTTAGTAAACATAGCTAATAAAGGCTCAGGAATTAAAATTAAAAAAAAAAATACATTGGAAATACTTGGATTTGCAAACCAATTCTTTTTAATCCTACCATTATACTAAAAATCAATAACAATACATATGAGGGCACAACAGGATTTAAGAACATGTAGGTCTTTACCTGATATCTGGTAATATGAGATGTCTGGAAAGCAGCTTGGTAGAAAAGGACCAGGGTGGGTCATGGTGGGCAAGTTGAACCTGAGATATCAATGGGCCCTTGCGGCAAAGAAGGCAAACAGCCTAATGGGCTGCACTAGGAAAAGAGTTCCCAGCAGACTGAGGGAGATGATTCTTGCCCTCTTCTCAGCACTGCTTCTCAGTACAACAGAGACATGGACATACTGGCATGTACATAGTCCAATGTAGGGTCATGAAACTGATTAAGCAAATGGAGGATCTGTCTTATGAGGGAAGGTCAAAACTGTTTAGCTAGGAGAAGGGAAGGTTCAAGGGGGATCTTACCAGTTTTTGTAGATACCTGATGAGGGCAGGCAGCAGAGAAGATGGAGACAGGCTCTATTCAGTGCTGCTCAGTGAAAAGACAAAAGGTAATGGGCACAAAATGTAAGACAAAAAATTCTGTTTAGAAAGATTTATTTTACTGTAACAGAGATCAAACATTGGAACAGGTTGCCCAGAGCAGTTGTGGAGTCTCCCTCCTTGGAGGTATTCAAAAGTCAACTGCACCTGGTCCTAAGCAACCTGCTCTGGATGACTCTGCTTTGAGCAGAGGTTTGGACTAGACAATTGTCACAAGTTCCTTCCAGCCTGAACTATTCTGTGATTCTGTGAATTTTCGTCCAGTCCTAAGGAGACAGAAAGCCCCTGTGAAATGGATAGGTCTCTGGTACTTTAGTTTTTGAAATCCTTATCTCAAAAAATGGAAAAAATTACACAAGGACTCTTAGTGACAAGGTGGTACTCAAATATCTGAGAGATTGCTATAGCAGCCATTTATAACCTTCTGTTCCAAATACCCCTCAGGGGTACCCAGTTGTATATCAATCAGCTGGTTTGAAGAAAACTTCTGAAGTTGGAATATTTTGTTGATTAGTATCAATACCTTTCCTCCAAAACTGCAAGACTGGGTAGTCCACACATTCTGTAGAGGAGCTTTCCCAATGTGAAGTAGACCTCACCAGCAAGGCAAAAGGCTGGGCAGCATTTGCCAATGACATTTACTCTACAGTTCCCATTCCTCTGCGGGGAGGGGGTGTGCAGTAGGATTAAGCTGTGCTTTCAACCCACAGTCTCTATGCTTAAGGTGTGACACTGTGCCAGGACCTGACTCTGCCCAGTGATCCAAAGCCTCCCTTCAGTAAATCTCTCCAGCCTCCCAAACACCAGCACCCTGGTCTATCACTCATCCAATACCACTGGTTTTCATGGCCAGAGTGGTTTCTTGTCCTCAGTAGCAATTCAGTCCCTCATGCCTTGCTCCAGAAATAACACTTTCTCCAAAATCATGGGATCCATTGCTCTTGGAAGATCTCCTCAAACTTGGGTCCTGAAACATTACCAATTCTTACAACTTTCTGCTATCAGCTGGGTGCTCTTATCAAATATGCAGCTGAAACCATTACATCATAGTGCTTCATGTGATTCTGGAAGCCATCTGTGGTTAACATGTTTTCACTAAGGTCACTAAGCAGCTCAGCAGAGGTCTGCTTGAAAGCAAGCAGTGCCAGCTCCATTGCTGAAGGGAGCATGTGGCATTTCTCTGTCGGAACATGCTGAACCTATGGAGAAGGAAAGGAAGAAATGCAGGACCTCTGCAGGAGAGGAGAGACAGTATAGCTCTGGCAAGTGGGAAAATTATGGACAAAATTTACCTGAGGTCCAAATCTCATCCTGATCCACACTCTTCTGTACTTTAGTGCTTAAGTCCAACTCAATTTAAATATTAACTTGTTGATAACATTTCCTAGAGTATCCCTTTCTTGGTCTAAGCAAAATAGTAACTGATAGCTATTAAATAAATAATAACAAAATAATTATAAAAACATGAGCCCAGATTGATTTTCTTGGAGCCAAGAAGACTACAAAATTAAGAGCAGGAAATATTTAATTTAGGAAAAATACTGGTCCTTCCATCTTGCAAAATCTTATTTCACTGGTTAAGTCTGACTTTTCAAAAAGTCTCACAGCAATCCTGGAGGTAGACTTTTATTTGCTTTTAAGTATTTTCAGAACTGTGATTATGTCTTGAATTTTGCAGGATTGTACTTTTAATTTGCACTGTCGTTTGCAGCCTCTGTTAGGAAGGACTTTCCTTTAAAATAGCTATGATAGCTACTGGGGGAAAAACTGAAACAAAACCAGAGATTTTGCAAAAATGTCTTTTTAGATACATATGAATTTGGTTTTCTTTTATATGACTGTAGCTACATGTGTTTATTTTAACTGTTGGTTTTATATTTAGTTTTATGTTTCTGTTCTGTAGTATGGGCTAACCTGATTAACCTGTATAGGTCAGTAAATGCCACCTATAAGATTTGATCATTGCAATAAATTTGAAGGGTTGCACGGTTACAGTTTTTCTTTCACGGATTGTGTAGATGGAGTAAAGATCATAATAAAATATCTACAAAGAAAACAATTTTACCACATATATGCCTTCCTTTTTGCAGGGAGAATATGTAGATTGTGTTGTGTGAGTCACTGTCTTTGCATCAATGGTCTTGCCCTGTATTGACGAAACAGTATCTTTTTAAATAAATTTAAATGATAGGGACACATTTGCCCCAAATAAATGAGAATAAAGAATAATCCAGTCCAATAACCTGTCCCTGGGAAAAAAAATCGACATTACGATGCAGTGGAAGATGCAAAAAACCCATTGTGACATTATCCGCCTTTCATATTTTTGTCTCATGTCTGTACCTCCTGCCTTGCGCTGACGTTACTCATGAAGCGACAGGATCAATATTCCTCATAATTTATGTTATTATGGGTGATTATCAGACTTATTTTGACAATCATAAACCCAAATCCATTTTGTCACCCTAATAAATTCTTGTTCTTAAAAGCTTCCCATCACAGAGTTCCAAAGATTTACTACAGGCTGGGTGAAATAACATATCCCACTCACTAATTTTGCATTTAATTCCTCTAATTTTCACTCTGTCTTTTTTATTAAAAACAAGATATGGAAAATAGAAAATTCCAAGCAGTCTTTTCTGAAGTTTTCAGGTTATGTTATATGCATTTGCTGTTTTCCCTTGTATGTTTTCATTTCTGTGGATAACAGTCCTATACACTGGCTAAATAGAAGAAACTCTTCCTTGATTTTTTTTTGTTTAATTTTTCTTATTACTTGTATTCTGAAGACTCTGGCTCTAGTTCTGCAGCCTTTTTTATGAGATTGGGTAAGTAGGGTAATATGACTCAAGATGAAGCTGTATGATTGATCAATATAAAGGCATTATTGTCTGTTCTAAATTATTCATCATCCTATTCTTTATGCATTCTAATGCTGTAAAGTGTTTTGACTGTAGTCGTATATTGAACAGGTTTTTCCTGAGCTGCCTACAGTACTGGTGTTTGTCCAGTTAATCTGGATTTTTTGAAAAACTTGCCTGATCAGTTTTAAATTTTTAAAAGTTTATTCCTTTCCTCCCACCTTCCCTGGATCTCCTACCTGGAAGCAGTTTATCTGGAAGATTAGACGGTTTCCTAAGTAAAACTTGTAAGTTTCCACAAAGACAAAATGTCCCAATATGAAAGATGAGGAAGTATGTAATTGGAGGTTAATATCTTGAAACTGGAAAGGTATGGTATGATATAGCATGTGGAAACTAAGTCAAATTATACCAGTGAGTATAAAGAACAGCATGAGCAAAATAAGAAAGAGCAAGGAACAGAGAGAAAACTAGTGCACTTCTGGCTAATTATCTATTTATCCCATGCTTTTTGAAAGTAGGCTGTGTGAATAGTTGACCAACTATTCAGCTAATGCCAGATGGTACCAAAACATTTAAAATACTGATGTCTGTTTTGCTTCAATCTTTATTTAAAAGGTTATCTATGGTTAGATGACTGATGTAGTTGCCATCTGTGATGAAAACAAAGAAGAAGGGAGATTAATGGAGTATTTTCAGTTCATCTGGCTCTCGAGTAGTTCCTTCAGTAACCTCAGAATTTATTAGTAATTACCCTTAAAAATTTATGGATGCTGAGAGAAACCCAAATTTACATACTAGCTTCAGAAAGGGAGAGGAAGAAAAGTACAAGAACACAAGAAATGATAGATCAGTGAGACTGTAATTTAGCACCTTAAATAATAATATTAAACGCCTCAAGCCAGTCTGTATCTAAATCAAAAGTGAATTTCACCAGGTTCCAGATGTGTGAAATCAAATCTATTTCTGTAGGAAATTCTGTCATTATTTTCTGAAGAGCAACAGTAGCGCATAGCTGCAGTTATAAGGGTTGAAAGAGCAAGTCCTGATAACTGACCTCAGTAAAATGAATCCAGAAACATTCAGCAAAAATTTACAGTCTTCAGCATTAAACAGTAAGAAAAAGTTGTGTATCCCTGATGGAGAATTAGTGTTGTTAAGTAATTGCCCATGTAGATTTACTATTTCTCAGCCTATGGGTTTCAGGGTCACTGTGAGTGTCAGGGTCCCTGCACAAAATTTAATCCCAGCCTTCTACAATTGTGGACAAGCCAGATGTATTGCTTTTATGGCTCATCAGGTGGTGTCCCCAGGACTCTGCAGCACTAAGCAGGGCTTGTTGACCTGTCTCTGGCCATGCTCCCACAGCCAAGCTCTGGAAGTGTGGTTCAGCCAGTGACTGTGTGTAATTTTACTGGCAGGGCAACTTGCCCTGCCATTGCAGCTCAGCATAAGATAGCCTGATGCATGTGGGCAGTGGCAGTACAATATCAGGACTATTGTGATGCGTTTGCTCTTCTAGCCAGCTGCTGAGGGAGGGAATCTGACTTGTGAGTAGCGTATTTTGCTCAGGCCAGCTGCTATGGCTCTTTTGAGTGCTTCCTATGTTGCAGAACTGTAAGATTCAGCATCCGTTCCTTGCGATTTACTTCCTGTGGCTAGCTATGTCCTAGAGCTGAACAGAGTAGATGAGGGCAAAGGATCTGTTTCTCTTCTTCTGCTGTCTAGTCTGTATCCCTAACCAGAATGCCCATGCAGGAGAAGACAACAAGGAAGGGAAAATAAAGGAAAGAGGGGATGGAGACTGATCGAGCCTGAGTGGCAAAGAGAGTGATATAGGGAACAGGACGTTCTCCTGTGCCTCCTGTTTCTGTTTAGCTCTCTCCCTAGCACCTATTACAGATCCCTTGATACTAGTAATGAGCTGTGATATTGCAGAATCACGGAACAATTGAGGCTGGAAGGTACCTCTGGAGACAGTCCAGACAGAAGTTCTCTAGGTTAATCGGTCTGCTACTGGAGAGTGTAATGCCTCTGGCACATGGTTACTTTGACAAGCAACTGCAGACCTCAACTTTTGGTTCTGTGTTGGTTTGCTTCTCCAGAGGGTACAGCACATGCTCAGACACCAGCTGCTTAAGGAGCAAATTCTTTGACGTTGTTGGATTCCCAAGGGTACACAGTAGATATTTTCTGACAGTCTTATGTGCTAGCTTTGGGTTTTTTCCCTATTAGAGAAATAAGGTGTAATACATGGATAGCTTTTTTACTGAAAGTCCTTTGTTTTTCAACCCCAGGTTATAAAATTCACTGTACCTTCCTTTTCCCTAAGGCACAGCAAACTTTCAGGCTGAGACAAGTAAGGATGTATATTTTAGGCTACCTAGGGAAATTGGTCTCTAAAAACATATGGCATTTCAACTTCAGCAATGACATAATTGTCATTTGATGGTAATAATGTTCATTTAATTAAATGTATCCTGGAGGAAAAAAAAACCCTTTAATATGTTAGTTAAAAAGTAGAGCATTCAAATTAGAAGGTTAAATTCAGATTTAGGTACTGTGCAGTTTTAATTACCTTGTTCACATATATATAATGTTGCAGTCATGCATGACAGCATAGTATTTTTTTTCACTGGACCTTTGCCTCTAACTACTGATCTGCTTTAAGGACTGATGAGGGTTTAGGTTTAAACATTAAGTTGTGGGACATTCCTACCTGAAAGTTTGAAGAACAAATTGAAAGATGCAGGCACCTAGTCTGGAGAGGGAAAGCAGAGTGGTTGAGTCCATCAGGTGGGCAAGAAAACAGTGTCAAATGGAAATATAACTGGGTACTCCTTGCTCAGCTGTTGAAGCACCTTATGTCTGGTCTTTCAGAAGAGAGTTACGCTGAACTCATTGCTCTGGAAAGGCATGAGGTACCACTGGGCAACCTTTGGGTTAATTCTGATTTTGTTCTGGATTTATAATTTTATTTCCTGAGAAACCGGATGAGATTAATATAATGAGGAATTATCTGTTACATGTGTAAGATCTTAGTGAAATAACAAACAAATGGCATGATCTTCATAATAAACTCTTTGGAATGGCCTTTTCTGTTCAAGTTCAGAGAAGTGGAAAGTAGTGGAAAGTTATTAAAGCAGAACCATTGGGAAGAAAGGCAACCAGTACCGCCATCTGTATTAACATTCAAGTACTTTGGGGGGGATGGTTGTTGTATACATGAAGCAGAGAATACACTTCACATTGTCTGTTCACATCTTTTACACTTGTGTGAGTAACAGAATCATGTAATTATACTTGTATTTTACATAATTATGTATGTGATACTGGTCTTCCTACCCTTGAGAGATCATAGAATCATAGACTGGTTTGGGTTGGAAGACACCTTAAAGATCACCTAGTTCCAAACCCCCTGCCATGAGCAGGGACAACTTCCACTAGACCAGGTCACTCAAAGCCCCATCCAATCTGGCCTTGAACACTTCCAGGGATGGGGCATCTGCAACTTCTCTGGCCAACCTGTTCCAGTGTCTTGCCACCCTCACAGTAAATAATTTTTCCTAGTATCTAATCTAAATTCATTATCTTTCAGTTTAAAGCTATTCCCTCTTGTCCTGTCACTAATTGCCCTTGTAAAAAGTCCTTCTCCAGCTTTCTTGTGGGCCCTGTTAGGTACTGGAAGGCTGCAATAAGGTCTTCCTGGAGCCTTTTCTTCTTCAGGCTGAACAACCCCAACTCTTTCAGTCTGTCTTAGGGCAGGTGCTCCGGCCCTCTGATCATCTTCGTGGCCCTCCTCTGGAGTTGCTCCAACAGGTCCATGCCCTTCTTATGTTGGAGTGGAGTAGAGGGGGAGAATCACCTCCTTCTACCTGCCTGTCATGCTTCTTTTTATGCAGCCCAGGATTCTGTTGGTTTTCTGGGCGGCAAGTGCACATTGCAGGGCCATGTTGAGCTTCTCATTCACCAGCACCCCCAAGTCCTTCTCCTCAGATGAAAATTCAGATGCTTTCAAAACCCAAATATTACAATCTGCTTTTAAAAGAAATTTAATGTTGTAATTCTGGTTTATCTCTTGATTTTTTTTAAACTCCCCTTGCTTATCCCACTGCATATGTGTGTGTGACAGTGAGGGTGGCCAGCTCCACAGTTTCTGAAGTGACTGCAAGTGAAGCCTTTTCATGTTGCAAAAATTCTCACACCCACCTCTACCAGCTCCTTCCCGGCAATTAATTCTGCCAGAATGTTCTCCCCACATACATTTGTGTTCATCCTTCAATCTCATCACTGCTGCTTCTGAGAGTTTTTCGCCCTCTCTCTCCCAGAACAGTGGGTGAAGTTGTAACTTTCCAATTCTTCCTCCTCTGTGTTCTTCCTGCCCCAGCAAGCACTTCAGGGGAAGGAAAAGTGACAGCTGAGGAGCTCTTCTTCTAGCCAGCTGAGAGCAACAGGGGGCAGAGAAGCTCAGACCTCATCCTTGTTTCAAACCCACAGAACATAAGAAGTGCAAGTGTATGGACAGGACTTCCGAGCTATATGTGCAATTGGTTTCTCTGCTTTTTTACACTGGTCGTTGATGTATCTCTTCTTCTTCTGGATAAAAACATGAACAGAGGCAGAGAAAGAAGGCAGCATTACAGGGGCAGTTTTGGTCCATATCGTTCTGGTTACCTTGCCTTCTTTTCTACCTGGCTAATGGTTAGCCCTCTGCTCTACATCTATCACATAACGACCGCTTATGGTAGCCCCAGTTTTTCACCTTTTGCAGTATCGTAGTACTCCCAAGTCCCTCTTGCTCCTGACATTACTCCAGTCACCAGAGGCCACCCTTGGGACATTTAGGCCCAGTAGCATCCATGTTGTTTTCGGCCTCTTGCTCTCCCTGGAGAGCTTAGGCTGCCCTGCATCCTCTAGGAGATGCTGGGTATGGCAAAGAGGCCAGCAAGTGGTTCGGAGAGGGCAGCGAGGGATTTGTTCTGTGGGGAGGGACATGCAGGGAGGCAGTGGGCCGGGGAGGCAGCACTGCCTGGATGTGCTTGCAGAGCTTTACCCAGTAAATGCTGTGCATGACAGATGGTAAGTTTAGTGAGTTACATGTCCAGTTTGTTTCAAGTGCCAGCTTTGTTAGGAATAACTAAGTCCTTCAGTGCAAGGAAAGCTGGTGAAAATGTGTGTCACGCTGCTTCCTAACGTGAATGCCCGGTTGTGACAAAAAACGAGGTGTGATTTTTAACGAGCAGATTCAGCCCCCGGGAAAGGCACCCAGCGAAAGAGCGCCGGCCAGCCCCCTGCTCCCCGGAGTCACTTCACGGAGATCTTCAGACCTGTCTCCCCCTTGCGCCGGGAGGCGCGGCCCCGCACGGCCCCGCTGCGGGCTCCCCTCGGGCAGCGCCGGGCCCGCGGGGGGCGGTGGCGACACTGGGCGCCGTCGGGGGAGGCACCTGCGGGGGGGCGGCGAGGCCTCTCGGTTGCAGGCGGGCGGGGGCCGGGCGGCGGGGCGCGGCGGGCGGCCCTGACCCTCGGGCATCCCCCGGCGCCGGGGCGGAGGGACGCGGGGCAGGGGCTGCGCTCACGGTCGCCGGGGCGGAGGCGCCTCCCGCCGCCCTTGGGCGCTCGCTCCGGGCGGCCGCCCGCTCCCCTCCCCAGCGAGGAGGAGCGCGGCTCCCGCCCCCACCGCCTGCGGAGCCGGGCAAGGCATGTGCGTGCGGGGTGGTGCCTTCCGGAGGCGCACCAAGCCCCGGGCTGGCTGCGCGGCTCGGCCGCCCGGCGCACCATGCCGCCGCCGCCGCCGCGGCTCCTCCTCTCCGCCTCCCGCGCGGGAGCGCGCTCCGCTCCACTCCCCGGCTGCCTCCTGCAGCAGCGGCGGCGGCGGCGGCGCTGAGGGAGTTGCGCGGGCTCTGCCCGATGTGGCAAGAAGCGATGATGATGAGGAGGAGACGCCGCTACCTGCTGGAGCGGGCAGAGCAGGCGGGCGGCGGCGGCTGCGGGGCGAGCGGCGAGCAGTCCCGCTCCCGGGACTGGCTCTACGAGTCCTACTACTGCATGAGCCAGCAGCACCCGCTCATCGTCTTCCTGCTCCTCATCGTGATGGGCGCCTGCCTGGCCTTGCTCGCCGTCTTCTTCGCCTCCGGGCTGGTAAGAGACGCTCTCCCGGTCCGGGACCCGCGCCGCCCGGCGTCCCCGCCGCCCCCGCCCGGCTGCCGTCGCCGCACCGGGCGCCCTCCGCCGAGCGGGGCCGGGCGGGGCGGGCCGGGCCGGGCCGGGCCGGGCGAGCGCCGGTGCTGCCGCTCCTGCGGAGGAAAGTTGGCGGCGGGCGGCGGCGGGGTGGCGGCGGGCGGCGGCGGCGGGGCGCGGGGACCCCCCGCCCGAAGTTTGCAGCCCGACGTTTTGAGGCGGCGCTGGAACAGCGGCAGCGCGGCTGATGGAGCAGAAACTGAGTCAACAAGCGCATCGAGTTTAATTCACTTAATTCGTTGGCGCTGCTCCCTTCCAACTGGCAGCGCAGCCGTGTCGGCCCCGCTAGTGGCAGGGTTTACATCGCCGCACACGAATGCAGTCCGCACCGGTATCTGAAGTAACATTTTCATGGCAGGGGAGCAGGAGCCGTTCCGTCCTTGCCCGTCGTGTCCGCCCCCCCCGCCCTGTGTGTCCCCCCGTCCCCGCAATACCGTTTTCTAGTGTTTGACCCATTTTCTCCAGGAAGCCCTCGGGGCAGCGCTGCCCGCGGCTCTGGGGGCGGTGAAGCCCGGTGGGTCGGACGCCCCTGCTGCGTGCCCGGTGCGGGGCTGCCAGCCCTTGGGAGGCACAGGGCGTCGCAGCGGCAGGTGACAGCCGCTATCAGTTTATCTCGCCCAGAAAGCTGTGGCGTTTTGCCCTTGCCTTGAACGCAAAGGAAGAGCTGCAGAGGGCAGTAAAATTCTTGCTCCTTTCAGAGTTTTCCTGCTGTTAATGATTAGAGACAGGCTGTTTGCATTACTGTGTACTTCTGAAGTAATGAACGGGGATTTGAGGGGTCTCAGGCTGTTGTTCGCGTGTGTTTTTTTAATCTTCTAATGGTCTTCTGGAAGGCTTAATGTTTATTGAATAGAGCTGGGGATCTCTAAGAGCAAGGATAGGTAGGTTAGTATAATCTAACGGATTTCACTTCCAGAGGCAGTGCACTGAACAGGGCTTAAACAGATGGAGAATCCTGCTTTCTTGCTTGTTATGACCAAACTTTTGTCTTAAAAGCTGCAGGAAATGCTTGCAGGATTAGCTAAACATAGAGTTAATCGGCGGTTTATTTCCTTTTGGTATTTGTATTTTGAGCTATTTGTTTGAAGTGCCATTCCTACTAAATACAGAACAGTTGTAAAAGAGCTGATGTGAGGCCAGTAATGGCCTCATAATTCAGTTGTTTAATGCTTAAATGTTTCCGTTTTGGAGCTCTGTGTACAAAATACAGGTTCGACACCTTATCTCATTCTGGTGTGTTGACTTGGGTGCTTGTCCATCAGGGCTGAAGGGGCCAGTGATGGAACTGGAAGTCCATCAGATGCTGAAGCTGAGACATAGTTATGTGCGGAGACGTACACAATACTCGCCTACAGTCAAGGTGGCAGAACTTGGGTTTGACAGTGTTTAGCACGACATTTCATACCTTTTGGTCATGGTACTAGTGACAGCCTGTTTACAAGTAGCACATACTTATTTTCGTATGTTTCTTTGAGGTAAATAATTCTGTATTACCTCATTATTCTTGAGATAAATCCTTCACGGTAACAACAGTGGCATAACACTGGGCCCAGATCGAAGGACTGCTGAAAGTTACGGAAACAAAATTGAGTTGGCTGAGTCTTGCCAGGCGTTACTACTTCAGAAAGAGTGAATTTTATAGTTCAGTCTGGAATTCCAGACATACCGGAAAAGGAAAGAAAATGCTTTTAAAACCTTTTTCCTGAGCCTTTATCTTCTTGTGGCTAACAACTGGATGGGTGAGTGGAGAGAGAGGTGGGGTTCATCCTTAAAGTTTCCAGTTGACGGATGAAAGTAATTTCAGGCAGAGAGAAAGCTTGCCTGTACGGACTTCCAGCCACAGGATGTTGGACAAAATCCTTTGGAGCCCTGCCCGGCGTTTCACCTAAAAGCGTTTTATTATACTCAGCTCTGGTTGCGTTTGTGATTAAAATGTTCCTGAAGGTTTAGATCTGTTTCTCCTGCATCTGAATAAAGAATACTCTTTTTATATAGCTGCGGAATCTTAGTCTTTTTCTTTGGTGTATGTCTGATGATATAAAAGGGGCATGGAGTTAGGAGTGACTGAGCCACGAGAGACAATATTAACATCCTTGTCTTTATTTTGCAGATCTGATACGTATATGATTGTTTTGACAAAAGATTTAATTTTTTAGAGGAGGTGCAATGGAAGTGAAATGGGATAGTTCTGTGTAGGTCTGTGCTGTGTGTTTGAAGTTAAAGGAAATCTTTCTTAACAGTTGTTTCCTTTAGTTTTTGTACAAAGCAGTTAAGATTTTACTGAAATTACTTAACCCCGTTGTGGAAACAAAACTCCAAAATGACTCGCTGTAACTCTCGATTCATCTTTCTTGCTTGTACTTCAAAGAACAGCTTAAAACGTGGAATGTGGGACTGAACATTGTTAAGAAAAGATGGATATTAGTGAAGCATGAGCCGTTTTTATGTTCTAGGCTTTCTTAAAAAAATCCCTGAAACCAATGGAAGTTTTTCCTTCTATTTTAATGTTTTATTTGGTTGTAAAAATATATCACACTGATGTCTGAGTTTTGGATTTTTTTGTTGTTGTTGGAGTTTTTCTTTTTTCTTTTTTTTTTTGTGGGGTCTTTTTTGGCAATATATTCTTAACTGTTTCCAAACACAGCCACATAGGGATGTATTCCACTTACTCAGCTATCTCAACCTGTCAGAATACAAGCAGTAGCCTTCCTGATTTCAGATGAAAAATTTATAAAAGCTGTTGCAAAATTACAGTAAACAAGATTACTTACAAAGTATGTCTGGAAATCTGATTACTTTTCTTTCAGACAATGTTCTGCTGTTGTTACTGAGAGAGGTTTATTGGGAGATTTTGGGTTTGTTTGTTTCAGAAAACCATTGTGATTTTGACTTTTGAAATTAAGCACTCTACCTCCTCAAACCTCAGATATAAGACTCCCAGAGTCTGCTTGAAAGATGACCGTTCACAGCTTGGAGTTTTAAATAATGTAGTGATAGTATCAACCTTTGAATTTACTGTGTCAGAGTACCCTCTGTATTTCTCTGTACCTAGCGTGAACTGAAATCTGGCAAAATGAGATCAGTCATCCATGTTTAGCTGCTGCTTTAATCGATAGAGAGTAAATTATTTTCCAAACCTGTGAAAACCTTCCAGTGCTTATAAATGCCAGAGGTCAGCTTCATTTTCTGTCTGGTTATTGACTTGTTCTTTCAATATAATATGTAGGACCAACTCCCTTTTCAGTACTAAAAACTTATGACCGTTTTTAGTGGTATCTAGAACAGTTTTATATCTGGCCAGAGCATATCTATTATAACTGCAATTTGTAGGAGAAAAAAATGCCATTTTAAAATTCATAATGTAAAAGGTGAGTGTATCTGAAATACCTGCAGTTGTGTACATGATTAAACAAAACTGACTCAAAACAGTAATAATAACCCAATTGTACAATTTATTGGAAGGCCATTAGCTTTCCTTTATCCATGTATTTTCTAGACATAAAGAGTGCCCAGTCCATAGAGAGAGGTGTCAATAAAAATCTACAGTTCAGGGATATCAGAATCTTGTAGCACTTGTGGCATAAGTGGGATAAGACCTAAGCCTGTCAAGATCTTCTGTCTGTCCCTTTTCCCAAAACACAAGCTCCACCCATCTGCTGCAAGATAGACATGTGTTTTCTTTTAGACTGGCCTGTACCCCTTGCTCAAAGACTGCAAGCCTGCTATGCTGTGTTTACCTTTAACACTAGTCTGCAGCCCTCATCTGTCTCCCAAATCCTTGCTGCTATGTGTGACCTTGTAAAGCTCTTAAGATGTGGTTGTTGATGCGTTGATGTTGATGTGGAGCTGCAAGCTTCTTGATATCATTGGCCAAGTGGAGCATCTGTTGAGTGAAAAGTGCTTCTACAGCATGGCATTGTGATGCCTTCCCACTTCTAAAAATCTGAGATGGCTTTGATCTAGCAGCTCTAATGACTGTCTGTGGAGCAGAAGTATTACTTATCCCCCTCAACCACTGCTTTGAAGTTCCTGAAAAGTTTATGGTCATGCTGGTAGGCTCACTTATGATGCCTGAACCTTTTTACTGATTCATAAATTGCAGAAACTAAAGGTTGGCTGGACACCTACATCACTGACATGCCCAAATATCTTCTGTAGCAAAAGTGGGAGTAGACAATCATTCTTAAAGGGGGAATATAATTAACTAGGGAGGTATACCTGCAACATGGCAGACGTACGTTCTGCAGAAACTGGTTTTCTGGCAGCAGATTGACTGAATTTACCTTTAGCTGATCCTGCATGGAAGCAGAGTAGCTGCCTCATTCTGAAGAAGTACATGGAAACTTTTTAGCTGCTAACCTGGCTGGCAGGGAACTTTCTCTGTGCAAAGAGAAGAGGGTCGGAAGAGTCCTGTAAACCTCCTGGGGCTTGAACTGGGGTATGCCAGGTTCTTTGAGCCCTTGGTTGGGATGACAGCAAATCCTCCCGCTCTCTAATTGGTCATACTCTGTCTAAAATAAATCCTTGCTGCTTCTGGTAAAAACTGGACATCAGTTGAAACCTTCTAGATTTCCATAATCAGAATCTCATCCTGAAATGGAGGGAGGAAAGTCTCCAAGTCCATGTGAAAAAATAGCTTTGGAAGACATGTTTCATCATTCTCATCACAGTGTCTCAAGGGATTGTGTGTCTGCATAAAGGCCTCTGCTGTGTGTCTCTGGTAATGTTTTCATCAGTTCTCTGGATCTGAAAAATTCATCCATCCACACCAAAAGGTCACCATGCTGACACTGTGGTGATGTTCTATCCCTGTTCGTGAGGTGCTCTGTTACAACCTAACCACACAGAATAACGCAGCCACTTCGTAAGTTCCCAGCCGTATTGTGAGTTTACATGTGCTCTCAGTTTTAGGAAATCCTTTGAAATCAGCCCTGTGTAATATGAAGCTTTTTTGGTTCAAAAGCACTGTCTTCCCAACATCTAAGAATACCCAGGGTCTGAAAGCATTCCTTGGAATCCTTGCAGACTGAAAGGAAGCCAAAGGAACTGCTATGCTGTTTTCAAACTCTAGCATATCCATTCCACCAAAAATAAAGCTAAGTCACAGTAAAGGTAATGAAGTAGAAAAATCCTCACTAATTGAAGGACAAGCAGAGACAGGGTTGTTTACATGCTTGATGCTGGGGTTGTTGTGCCCAGGAGGTATCCTACCTCTTCTTAAACACATTCTGCCAGATTATTGCTACTACCAAGATGAGGAAGAATGCAAACGAAACATTAGTGTGTTTATAATGCCTTTTCTTTCTATAATTCCAGCTATAATTGAGCATACAGCTCTGCTTTCAAGCCCCCTATAAAAGTGTTCCATGAGGAAATCCTATGTTTCTAATTTTTTTTCTTGCCTCTAGGCACCATATTACAATATATTCTTCCAGCTATAGTTTCTGGCTATTTGATACAGCCTTAGGATACCGCTGTCCCTGCCAAATGTTCCTTCCAGTAGTATCTTTGGTTGTCTGAGCATGACTTTTATAGCCCATATTACCTCTTTAGTCAGAACTGTAAAGGTTGCCACATCCTCCTGTCTGAAGCAAGAATTGCCTAGTTTTGTGTCTGTTTTCATTCCTTGGTACGACGTCAGTTTGGGCCATTTTTTTGTCTCATTTGCTAATGACACTCCCAGTATATCTGTGGTTACTTTTAATGCTGCTAAGAGCTTGTCTCATTTGCCAGTGCCTAACAAGCCTAGAAACAGAAAACTATCCCCAACCTCACTTTGCATACCTCTGTTTCATCCTTCGTATTGAATAACTCAAACACTGAATAAGAGCTGGATAAAACCATAGGTATAGCTATGTTGGAAAAATACTTAGCCTTTAACTGTAATCTTACCCTGGCAATGAAAAGCTTAATTAATGTCACAGATTGTGACTCAAAATGGTGGATCCACAACTCCGCATCATTACTGCAGCTGACAAAAATGAAAAATAATGTCCTGACTAGAGCTGTTGTTTACTGAGGTGCAGTGGCAGTAAGACAGATGATGGATTGGGCTACGATTGTCTGCTGTCTTTATCAGCATCAAACCAGGTATGTGGATTCACAAATCATGTATTGCAACTTCATCGTGGATCTGCCATGGCCCTGTAAATACCTCTCCGCTTATCTTCCTTAAATATTTTAAAATTGGTTTCAAGTTCCATGTTGTGGACAAAGATACCTGACCCATTTGTGAGGATCTTAAAAACTCCTGTAAAAATGGTGAATAGGTTTCTTTGGTTGAGCCTTCAAGATGTCTCCTAGGTTAAGGACATTAACCGGAGTTCACAGGCCCTATTTTTATCCTGTGAATAAGAAAACTTCCCTTTGTTGCAATGGTAGTAGTCACTGGAATCTTCCAGACTGCACCATGCATCACTCCAAGCTGATAGCGGCATGGACATTTAAAACAGAAGTGATCTGCAAATCTCTTGAGCCACGGGGTGTGTCAGCGTCATGGGAACAAAGTGCAGCCGAACACCTGTAGTGTTTCATCCTCTGCCTACACCCCCGTCACACCAAGCTGTGGTCCCGAACAAGCTAAGTGTTGCCACAGTGGCTTCTTCGTATTTCAGGAAGAACTGAATCAGCGCAAACTTTAATGATAAATGATGATGGGAAGATGGCAACAGATTAAACATCTGGTTTGGGGATCCAAATCCCAAAACAAGTGAATTAGCAAAAAAGAACAGCTCCACACATTTTCTTCTCCAGACCTCCAGACTTTTTGTTTTTATATCTTGAATAAGCAACCTCTGGACACTGAACCTTATTCAGGTGACACTGAAAATTCAGGTGACAATCACACCATCTGTGCAGAGGGGTGTGAGGTTGTCTCTACACTTATCCTCCCGGTTGTGTGTTTCTCCAACCTGTCTAGAAACATTTTCTTTATCTCTTGTCTGTAAATAGAACTCCTGTTTTTAGTGTGTCTTACGTGATGTAGAAGTCCCTTTCTGTACCTGGAGAGAACCTGTTCCAGGCTTGTGTCTGGGGGAAGCAGAGGAAGCAGCACCCATCACCACTGACCTCTCAGCCTTGCCCTCAGGTCTGTTGTCTGAGCATCCACTTCTTCCTCTGTCCGTGGTTCTAGATTTGGTTTCTCTAACCGGGAAGCTGAGCTCCAGAGTGCAGCTGCAGTGACTTCTGGTTGTATGCTCAGAGTGTGCTCCAGAGGGCAGCTGGGGTAAGATGTGCTGTGGCCTGGGTATGTTTCTCTTATAGCTTCAGATGCAACCAGTCTGGTGTTTGATGATTGGATAGTCTCGTGAGATCCCATGTGGACTGATGGCTTTTTAGAGCCACTCACTGGGGTTTGCAAAAGTAGTTAGAACTTGGTTTTTCCACCAACCTCCTCAGGCAGCTGAACTGTGTGCTGTGGGACCTCTTAAAGACCCTAAATGTTATGGCATACACAGTGGACCTGCCCACTGACTGAATAAGTGGATTGCTGTCCTTCCACTCCAGGTAAAAATTCCATCCCTGTCTCCAAGTTGCTAGTACTTTGGTCATCACTGCAGGAAAATCATAGGAAGACTAGATTCCCCCTGCTGCTTTTCCATCAAGGCTGAACTTAGACTGCAGACTCAGACACATTATTTCTCCTGCAACGTGTTTTAAGAAAACAGATGCTCTTTGAATTTGGCTCAGCACCTGCTTGCTGCTGCTCTTGCTCTTCTGGAATGATAGAATCATTTACATTGGAAAAGACCCTTAAGATCGTCAAGTCCAACTGTTAATCTAGGACTGCCAAGTCCACCACTAAACCATGTCCCTAAGCACCACATCTACAGTGACTCAACCACTTCCCTGGGCAGCCTGTTGCAATGCTTGATAACCCTTTTGGTGATTTTTTTTTCCCCTAATATCCAATCTAAACCTCCCCTGGTACTACTTGAGGACATTTCCTCTTGTTCTATCACTTGTTACTTGGGAAAAGAGGCCAACACCCACCTCGCTACAGCCTCCTTTCAGGTAGTTGTAGAGAGTGGTAAGGTGTCCCCTGAGTCTGCTTTTCTCCAGACTAAACATACCCAGTTCCCTCAGCTGTTCCTCCTAGGTGTCTTCTCTTGCTTTATATGCCCTGGCAGGTGGATGGATTAAATTTCTTTGATGCAGCCACTGTGGTGGTTCTTTCTAGTGGCACAGCGGTCTGAGCACAGTCTACTCCAGCCAAGACCTAGGAGGTGGTAGGTTGTCCAGGCCAGTAGCTGGTCCTGTAAGCCATGCTGGCACCCTGCCAGCTTGTGCCAGTAACTGGCCACAGTCTCTCACGTGGGCTTGTTTTCTGCCCCATTTCCAAACTCAACTGGTAGGTGGTGGGATTTTAGACACTTCTTCAAGTGATGTGATGTCTGTTTTGTACAATTTACCAGATTGTTTTTGATTTCTTGGGTTTTTATATTTTCTTACCTGTGCCTTATGCAATGGGGTAACAGTATACTGTTAAATAAGACCTCAGCTAATACTACATAGAGATGCCTGGGTTTGAAGAATCCCTTTTGCTCAATTTCCTGTGAATGTGTGTGAAGTTTTCCCTTTATAAAGCTGTTTGGCACAGTTATATATCAAGTGTAAGTTAACATGTTGGTTAGCTTATTTGAAATTTTACCATTCTAGAAGTTATACCCACTGCAGAATGTGGGACTGACCCTAGAGTCAAAAATGAAATAAAAAATGTCTTTGGTTGGAAGCTGGTTGAACTGAGAGACATATGAAAGTGTGGAAAGTGTCCTTAGGGGAGTAAACTTTAAGAACATTTTCTGTTGTAATATTAACTGTGTTTAGTAAGTAATTGCAAAACCTTAGGAAAAAACTTGAAAAGTAATTACACAATGAAAGTAGTGACTTTTCAATATTAAAACTATTTTTCATGTTACCTTGTTATGCCGATATGTTAAATCTGTGGAATATTCTTTCAAAATGTGTTTTTAAAAGACCTGGGAGACATAGAAGCCTAAGCTTACTTTTTTCATCATTAAACAGACCTTTAAAACGATCACTGCTTCCTCATGTGCTGAAACTCATGTGCTCCCTGATTCAAGTCTTGTGATCTTTACTTGTATACAAGTTCCATCTTGACATTTTTTCTTAATTACAGACAAAATCTCAGATTATTATGTTGGAAATAAAGTGGTGGGGGAAAGCCACCTTTTAGCTTCGCTTTAAAAGTGACAGCCAAAATATATAACTGTCACTATTAAATAGTTCAAAGAATTGAATGAGTACTTCAGTATTTCTGACTTCCATGGGTGTGTATGGGTACAAGGGAGGCCATAATTTCACTTTTAATATGTGTTACAGTGCAGTTAATCTGGAAAACATATCTCTGAGTCCTGTGAAGGAATGTATTATTCATAATGTTTAACTGATGGAGCTCTTTCAACACTGACATATTTTGAATATATTTAACTGCAAAGCATACATTTTTCATAAGTGTTTTACTCAATTTATTTTCATGTATCCACATTTTGGGATGTTGCGTGAATAGTAGTTGTATTTATTGGAGAGTTTCTTTAAGATTATTTTGGCAATAGGAGGAAAGATTTTGAGAACATCTGAACAACAAGCTAAACTAAGTTATTAAGCCACATTTTTTGAGAGGAACCCAGAACCAATATCTGAATAAAGAATAAAGCATGCAAGAATAATGTGTTGATCGCTACATTTACATTAAAAATAACCTAAATGCTATGAGTAGGTGCTCATTAGCTCTGAAGCCTAAAATAATTTGTTTCATCTAAGTATAAACTTTTGCTGTCTTTTCTGGATATTGTCTCAGCTCTCTTCTGAAGTGGACACTTGAGGCAGCAGAATGTGATTAAGTGTTATTGCTCTCTGGGACATGGTTTATCTTCTGTGGCTGCCAGCTAGAGTCATTGGGCAGGACCATTTTGTAAGCGCACCACCTGAGTGTTGTAGTAACTGAGCTGGACCATCTTGCTTTCCATAGGCTATTAAATGTCTTAAAGTAAAGCTGCTTCTGATAATTGCCATCCTGAAAGAAAATCGAGATGGTGCTGGATGACCGAAAGCAATGGTAGTCCTGCTCATGTTCCCTGACCCCCTGTGGGCCCTCTGAACCTCAGCTTATTAAATAAATGGTTGTACACGTTGACAGATTTTATATGACGTGTGGTTAACAAGATGAGAGGATACAAATCAATGGAAAATAAATCAAGAGAGAGAAAACTGCCAATATGACAAATGCGGATGTATAAAGAAATAGAAAAAGCTGCTCACTGTTCAGCTTGGGTGCATGGGGTTTGCACGGGGCATATTTATGTATATAAAATATACAAGCAGACACTTGCTCATTCTGCTAATTGTGTTTCTGGCAGGGATAGGTGTCTGTCCTCTATCGCATGGCATACGATATAGTAGGAATAATCACAGGCTCATGGGGTTCCCTTACTACACATTCGCATGCGGGTAGCTCAAGGGGAGGTTGTTCCCTGTTTGTCTGAAATGGACACTGCTTTTAAAAACCAAAAGAGCTGTATCAAAGGACAGTTGTGCTCACTCCATGCAGAGAAGAGAAACCTTAAACACGTGTTGCTCCTTCAGTGTATAGCCACTGTGTTGCAGCTTTGACCATCTTTGGAAACCTGTCTTTTCTGGTTCATTTGCATTGATTTGGAAGTGGTGATGGTGGAAGGATTGTTTTGGTTTAACCCCAGCTGACAATTAAGTCTCACACAGCCACTTGCTTTCTCTGCTTCCAGTGGGATGGGGGAGATGGAAGGGTAAAAGTGAGAAAATTCATGGGTTGATATAGAGACAGTTTAATAGGTAAAGCAAAAGCCGTGTGTGCAAGCAAAGCAAAAGAAGGAATTCATCCACCACTTCCCATGGGCGGGCAGGGGTTCAGCCATCCTCAGAACAGCAGAGCTCCAGCATGTGTAGCAGTTCCTTGGGAATGCCATCAGTCTGAACATCCTCCCCTTCCTTCTTTTTCCCCCAGCCTTATATGCCGAGCCCGGTGCCATATGTTACGGAATATCCCTTCGGTCAGTCGGGCTCAGCTTGTCCCAGCTGTGTCCCCTCCCAGCTTCCTGTGCCCTCCCAGCCTGCTCGCTGGTGGGGGGGTGAGGGGCAGAAAAGGCCTTGGCTCTGTGTGAGCACGGCTCAGCAGTAACAAAAACATCTCTGCATTATCAGCGGTGTTTTCATCACAAATCCAAAACAGCCCCCTGATAGCTACTGTGAAGAAAATTACCTCTATCCCAGCCAAAACCAGCACAAGGACCAGAATTGTTTACCATGTTTATCATATATTGAGGTCGTATCATGATGTTCTCTCATGTTTATTCTTTTCCTGTGTTCTGCATTTGGGTTGTTTTTTGACTGCTAGTGAGCACCAAAGTGATGTTTTCATGGCTCTAACTATGATAAACACCAAATATCTCAGTTTCTAAGTGTTACTAGTCAAACAGAACCTGTTGTCATGTGTATAGAATTAGGATTGATTTGTCCGAGCTGCCTCACTTCATACACATCTCCCCTGAAATTCATCTGCCATTTTCTTGCTCACTAGTGACTATTACGAGAACATTTTGTAATTCTTTGTAGTTGGCCCTCATCTTTGTCAGATTGCTGTTCACCCCTTTTCCCAATTTTTTTTAGGGATGTGCTGAACAACATATACCCTAGGATTCCTGAGGACTTTTGTGGGCACTGTGGGACCTTTGTTCATAAGCAGTTTTCTCAGGATAGATACCAGGCCTACCGATACTTCCCTTAGGCCTTGAGAGGGATCCCAGTAGAGACTGGCATCACACCACATTCCTGACTTTGGATACTGGGACACACTTGGGTGGAGGTTACGTGTTACTACAGTTTTAGCTCTTTCTCCTTGTAGTCCCATTGTCCCTTTCTGATGAACCCTATCTGCTTGTGGTGATTCTTTTTACATTTCGTGTTCCTGCTTTCCTCTGTAATGCCTTACACTGATACTTCAGTCTGAGACAGATATTCTGGTGTGTTCACCCTGTATAGAATATTCTGGAATGAGAACAACCCCATGCTGAGCACAGATACAACCTCCCCACACCTCCTTTCTGCTAGTCTGCTCCTCTCTAACTGTTCTGTTCAACACCTGCATCATCTGTTTGCTTAGAAGTCCTTTAGCAGGCTGCCAACTCCTGATTAAGTTTCAAAAATAATTTACTACTTGTTTTTATACTCTTAAAATGATTTCTCAGGCTCTTTTCTTGGCCTGCATTATTAAGTCTTTATATTAATCCTGATAAATTTTATGATCCTTTTTATTACCACCTTTAAGGTTTTATTTTTTGGAAGATAATTTTTAGAAGCTTTCCTGCTTGGCTGTTCAGGCATTCTGGTTGTGGTTTTGTCTTTCTCAAGTAATTTTGGGGAATTCATTAACTTCTGGCCTGTGCCTCTGAGTTTTATAGTGTCTTCAGGCCAGCTACAAAGATTTTGATCTGTAAGCTTCTAGCTCCCCCTTTCAATTTGAGTGCTTGGGTTTTGTTATTCATCTGTTTGCTTAACAAGCTTTGTCATTGTTATAAAGCAGCTCCTCAAGGGTAGTGGTTTATGGACCAGGTTCTTTCCACTTCTTGAGATCAGATTGAGTGTTTTCTCTTTCTTGGTATAGATGGGGTTTTGTTTGTTTATTTACTTGAGTGTTTGTTTATTTTTTCAGCTGTGCATGAGATACAGACAGTTGTCTCAGCTTCCATCTGCTCCTGTGATCCTTAGCCAGTCTAGCTGGGTGTCGCTGAAATATCCCTTGACCTGTTGTGTTTTCTTCTCTGACAGCCTTTCTTATCTCTGTGTTTTGTAGGATCTCTAAAAGTTTCCATCGTGGTTGGATGAGCAGTTCTCTAGGTCATTTATTTTGATAAACCTTTGCTGTTCAGTCTAGTTTTTTGGCTCATAGGGACTTCATGATATTTGTTGGTTCTCGTAGGTTGTTAATACAAGCCTTTCTTCAGTCCCTGCTGAAGCATGTGGCTTTCAGTCTTTTTTGCTTTTTCAGTATGCTGCTGGTGGTCTTTTTTCCACCAAGTTTTCAGTAAGACTATTGTGTAAATTATGTTCTAACAACAGGCATTTTACTTCTTCCATCTAGCTTCTTAGGCTTTTAGTGCTTATATAGAAGGGTGTATACTTTCACATGAGTGTTTTATTTCTCTTCAAAATTTTTAACAAGAGAGTCTGTCCTGGCTTTTTTTGTCATTTCCTTCTTGCCTGAGTTTATTCAACTTCTGTCCTTTCCTTTAGTTGAGAATTACAGGTCTTCATCATGTTACTGCTTCTCTTAAACCATGTACTATGTTTCTATAAGCTCTTCAGTTTCAGTGTTTTCCTATGACCTTTGAAGTGCCGGCAAACTCATTCTTTTCCAGTTAAGCTCAGCTGCCTTCTAGGGGCTCCCTCCCTGTTCTCAGAACTTCCCTGTTTGAATTCCCTTTTTAACACATATTCTTAGCTGCTTATTGGACCTTTGCTTGTCCACCTGTCTTGTTTTGGGAGCATTTCTGGGAATGCTACCATCGTTCTCTGCTTCTTCACTAGCAACCAGTATTTTGCCTCCAGAACTTTTCTTTTAACTATCCTTACATTACTGTTATTTGCACAGCAGCCGTGGCCTTTGACTCTTCCTCAGCACCTCCAAGGAGCCTTTCCAAACTCCCTCTATGAGGTCTGATGTTTTTGCATTAACCAGAGAAGCCTGTGATCTCAGGTATGTCAGACTTTGTGTTCCTGGTAATCATCGCTACAATACTGAGGCAGGCGAGGTTCACTCATAGCTATCTGGCAGACCTGGAAACATCTGGACACAATTCTTTTCTACTGAGTAAGTGGGAAGATGAGCAACATCTATATGTAGTTGGACTCACTAAAAATAATCCACTGTCAAAAAGTGCTTGGCACTGCAGTCAAGCACATGGGTGGTCAGAAGGGTGTTCACAACACTTACACGGCTGATTGCCACTGTGCTAACTATGACAGGCCCTATAAAGTCACAGAACAGTTCCTCTTGGTTTCAGCAGAATTATTGCACTGTTGCAAAATCCCTCATTTCTTATACGGGCAGGACTTTACAGCGCACATGGTTTGTGACTTTCAAATTTGATGAAAGGCTCCAGGTGACCAGAATGTCATCTGAAGGATTTGAGTGAATTCTTGCTATTCTAGTAATGTCCCCATGTACTAACAAATACAAAATGCTGTGAAATATGGCCATGAATGCCTAACTGCTGCTTGCTGGTTATATGTGACATCATGTAGCAGCTTGGCAGTTGTAGTAATGCCAGTCAGAATTACCTGATCCATGTGATGTGCAAATTGCCGGACTGATTGTGGATTATCAAGGAGTCAAATATCACTGTGTGCTAGCGGCAAGCATGGACTGCACATCAGACTCATTAACAGAGAGAACTGGATTTCTCAAGACAACAGACATCATGAAACAACTGGATTTGAGCCTGATGCTGTCATCATTGGTCTATTAAGCCAAACAGGGAACGCTGAATCAGGGGGAAAATCTCAGGCATGCAATTACATAGGGCTTTAGTAAAAAACAAAAGCTTCGTTGACACAAACTTCAGGACAGCTTGATTAAAAGGTACAGTTCAATTAATTTTCTGCTAGTGTCCTTGAACATGTTGCACAAAGCTCTATAAAAGATGGCAGGGGGTGGGGTTGGGGGTGGGTGGAAGGTGGCACATGAGAAAGCTTCTAACCAGGTGGCTAAGGAAGAAAAACAAGCACAAGCAAAGCTTTATGTTTTGAAAGATATATGGTGGGCGTGGTGGGCATGAAAGGCAGAGGAGTTTTTCTAGGTTGTGGATCTGGAAGATGCCACGTAGGCTTGGAAATAGCATCTGGGCTTAAAGACACTGCACCATTTCTGAAGTGAAGAGGTACTAATAGTGATGGAATGGATGCAAAAGAAATCTGAGAATGCAGGCCAAACCTTTTCAGTTGTTGTCCTAAATGATGAAGTCCTAGATGAAGCTGTACAGCTACTTGGCCAGGAGCAGAGCATGGCACCTCCTAATAAAATGAAGATTTTTCCAGCTGTCTAGCAGATGGCATGCAGTGCAGTCAGCTGTAAGCAAATTCACTAGAATATAAAACCATGGGGTAAGAGTCAGAAGTAGCCAGGAGACTTGTGCAGCTTTTTGGCTTTGTAGGGAACTATTTATTGAGGGGCTAGGGAATTGAAATGCTGTCCACTTTTACAAAGGGAAAGGTGATGATGGTATGTCTTCTGAAAATCCTTCTAATTCTCCCAAGGCCTGGAAAAGACTTTGCAGGAAAAGTTTTGCTACAGAGGTAACTAAACAGATTCTATCAGTCAGTCGGGTTAAAGGAAGATGCTGTCCTCTTTTGATAGAGAGATCAGTAAGGTAGTAATCCTTGAGCCCTGTAACATTCTTTTTTAACACAAAATTTTTGAGAATGGATGTGTGAAATTGTACATAGTTTTAATGTCTGAGGAACATTTTTATATTTACATTTAGAAAGTGTTTCATTGATCTCAGCAACAAGTGATTTTAGTAGGAATTTAATATAGTAAATGGTTCGAGTTCATTCAAAGTGTGTGGTATTTCAGATCCCAACAGGAGTCCTCTGTATATAGACTGCTGTCAATTCCATTCATTCCAGTAGACACAAAGAATAAAGGAAAAAGTACCCAAAAAGTACTGAAAAAATGAGGGACCATGGAAAAGATTTTATGCTTAACCGGGTATTTTAAATGCTTGTTTGTTTATCTTTATAGAGTACTTTGTCAGGCTGTAAGGTTTTCTATAAAACAGTGAAGTGCTCTACAGTGATGTTGCTGTTTAAAATTAAACTGAGGGCATGGCATTAGCTGGGAAAGGAAAGAACAGGATGTAGAATGTTAGAAGGTGATTTTTGGAAAGGTGAATGAAAAGTGAGTCTTCAGATTTTAGTGGTGATAAAAAGATTGTCACACATTTATGAAGAATTTATGGTGGTTGGAAAATTTTTTAACAGTAGGCTTCTTAATTTCTCCAGTAATTAAAAGACAGCAAGATAGAAAACACTTAGGAAGACAGAGCTGTCAGGCAAGATCCATGTATTGCAGGCTTAGCCATTATGTTCCAAAGTGTCATGCTGATATTTTAATTCCATTACCTCTGGTGTATTTTGATTTCTGAGGCTAGCAACAAAGAAGGAAGGAATGTCTTTTGCGTTCACATCTCCACCACCCCCACCCCCACCCCCCGCCTCTTTGGGAGAGGCTAAGATAACAGAACATTTATCCTTCAGCATTTGTCTTTGCATCCATCGTCATCTTTTAGCCTGCTAAATACACCAATGATTGCAAATACTGATTAGAAAGCTTTACGTTTTACATGTCCTGCTCTCAAAGGTATAATTTTATAAACATGCAGTTCCTCTGAAGTAATAGGAAAATATTGTTATAAGAACTTTCCAGAATAAACCCCTGCCTTATGGCCTGCTTTTACTGACCTGACATTAATGTGCGTTTTACAGGCAGGATTGTGAAAAATCCACCTGTACAGAAATTAAGGATTTCTGGATAGGATTAAAATTGTAATAACAATTATTTTCTCTCTTTTTTTTTTTTTAATTGCCTAATGTGTATACTATTCTGTCTTTAAATTTCAATTTTACTTCAGAATTCACGCCATGCACAGTGTGATGCAAGGAGCTTGCGACATCAGAAGCGGGTTGTTCTGTACTCAGCACCTGAGGGGGGTGCCACCCCTCTGCAGTCAGCGAGGTTGCATTCAGCTGCCGGTGATGAGGAGCTGATACGTTGTGGTCTACTTTTTGGTTTTTATTTTTTCCCCTCTGCCTATGTTTAAACCAAAACAAAATGCAAAATTGTGCAGTAGGCAACTGGAGAAAAGGAGAAAATAGAAATAAAATTTTAGATTTAGTGATCAAAATGGCTTACAGAGGTGTTGAATTCAATGTACGCTTAAAAAAAGGTTGTTGACTCATTAGCTGTTAATTTGGAACAAACATTTTGATGTATTGATCCAATGATAGAATACATATCAAAATATGTATGAGTATACATACACTCTAAACTGAAATCTAAATATTGTTTATTTGTTATGAAGCGATACTGTCCTAGAAAGCACAGTGCTTTTACTTTTTTTAGTGACATGGAGAAGTGCATGTGGATATTCTCGCTAGTATGTTTATAGCATGATCATTGCCACTGATATACCAATTTCCCATCATTTAAATCTGTTTTTTTCCTGAGCCTTGGCTTCCTCCAGGAGCTTGTGGGTTCCTTTGATGCTGTGAGCTGGACTGTGTGACAAATGGTGCAAGGAACTTAATGTTGTCCTGTCACTGGTGAAGGGTTGAATTTCTCTGACCATGTAACAAGAGTTTTGCAATCCTACTTGGAAGTGCAGAAGTCAAAGGTTGAAATTAAATGCTTTTGGTGTTGTCTGGGCTCACATTGGTGCTGACATTACTAAATCGATTCACTGAAACAAATTGCAGGGATGGGAATGATAAAAAATGATGAAATTCAGAGACATAAATCTGTAGCTATTACTACTACCAGATAGGTTTTATATTTTGTCTCTTACTGTGCAAGATTGCACGTATCTTACTTCATGCAGCTCTGTTACCTCTGTGCCTAACTTTAAGCCCATAAATTTGTTTTCAGTATGACTACCTGAGTGCTTGAAAGCCTTAATGTGTGTATTTTAATATTTGGGAGATTAGTGTTTGCATTGCAAAGCTGGCACCATTGCTTACAGTTTCCTGACTCTTCTTTTGCTTATACCCTGACCATCGGTGCCACGATCATAATTGCTTACACGTGTGACTTCGTAAATGTAACAGGGAAGGAGGAACAAGCCGAGCTGAAAGATGAGCTGCCTTTTGCTGGGTAGAGCAGGGTTTGTGAAAGATAATCTGCAGTCTGCACCATCAGATGTGGACTTTCATCGTTGGTGTTCCCCGTGGTTTGAACCTGCTGGGGCGGTGGCTGCTCCTAGGCTAGAGACCATATGGCGGGGTCAGCAGGAGCAGAGCCTCGGCTGATGCACCCTGCCGAGGGGATCCGCAACTCTCCTCTCCTCTGCTGCTGAAATGCTGAGGGTATTGCATGAGGTTCGGTAGCGGGTTTGTGTGTGGGAGCGGTGGGAGGCTCCTGGTGCGGCAGGTGTGGTGGTGCTGGGTTTGCAGCAGCGGGGAGGGGGCAGAGCTGCCCCTGGCAGCTGGTGGGTGTTGCGGTGTGTGCGACACCTGTAGCCAGGGCTGCGAGGGGGCAAAGGAGTTTGGAGAGGGAGAGGAAGGAACCTTACAGCAAGGGTCTCGATGTAAATGTGGGGTTGTAAATGGTAGTAGATGGGGGGGCAGGGAGTATAAATGCTGACAGCATTTGTAAATTTACACATTTACATGTAAATTTTTAGTTTTGCTCAAATTGTAACGAGTCTTACACATGTAAGAAAGGAAAAAGGTCACATCAAAAAGCTCAAGTTGAAAACCCATCAATAAACAAGATTTATGAGGGCACTAAGAAAGTAACTACAAAACAAGGGGGAAAGCGATGTTATTTCTTTATGCTTAGATACCTTACACATCATCAGGTGGGCACTTGCACACCGTGCCCACGGTTTCACCAGCACTGAAGATGTATGCCGGGCTTCCCTGCGCCAAGCGGGTGGTTAGTGGAGGATTTTACGCTGTTGCAACAGCAGCATTTGGGGCTGGCTTTTGCAATCCTTGCTGCTACAAGTGAGGCTGTTCGAACTCCTAACAGCTGGGGGAACGACTGAAGAGCTTATGACCAGACTGATACAGTGCTGTTGTACTTCAACCAGAGATAACTTTTGTACACATATGGGAATATGAAATCAAATCTTTATTATTATTTTTTTAATGCATCCATCACTAGGTGATTTAAAGATATTAGTGTAGTAACTTCTATGTAATGACTGTAAATAAACTTAAATATTGTTTATTTTGAATCTCACTTCAAGTTATGTTTAGTCTTTCCTCTGGGTGCTGTTTGCGCATTTTGAAATAAGCAGTTGCTGGGAGGGAAAAATATATATACATATGTAATCTAGAGCCCTTCCAGATAAATACTTTAACTAGAAGCAAAATGGATAGTACCCGGGAAATACCATTGTCAAAAAGGCTTTTATAAAGTTATTGCCACATATTTGATTTGGGAGGCATTTGGACAGCTGCAGTCTTCAATAGAGATGCCTGAATTTTGTCTGCAAACCATACTAATCACAGAAATCTTTTGAATTCTGGAGCAGAAAGGCTGTTCCACTTTTGCAGATTGAATTTGCCTTTTAATTTGCTCAGTCCTGCGGGCCTGGTGCATTACTGTAGCATGATTTACAGTTTTCTCAATCTGCTTCAAATAATATATTTCTCAATTTAGTAAAAGAAATGCCATGTAGTAGTGTGGTTAAAAGTTTTTTACAAAGTTAATACTCTTACAGTGAAAGAAATCCTATTTTGATTGAACTCACTTTTGATATTCAGTCATGTCTTTCTAGGATCTCCATGTGCAATCAGTTCAGAGTACGTTATTGCTGTCTGACCTTGAAGTACATCAGTTTTTAACTTCCTTTTCATTTTCCTCTGTTTCCAGGAAATTGAAGACCACGTGGCATTTTTAATAACTGTTCCAACGGCCCTAGCAATTTTTTTTGCTATATTTATCCTTGTCTGCGTAGAACCTGTATTTAAGAAGCTGCTTCGTGTATTTTCCCTGGTGGTCTGGGTATGTCTTGTTGCCATGGGATATCTCTTTATGTGTTTTGGAGGAATCATCTGTCCCTGGGACCAGGTAAGACTGTCATTATTATTAATTTTACTTCCATTGGGAACATTTCAAAGAACCATTCTATGCAAAAACATTCACATTTATTTTTGTGGGACATGTCATAAAATGCTTTTGTGACTAAGTTTGCATGCTGAGAATCCTCGTATCAATTTTATAAATACCAGAGATGCACATACTTAGGATATGGAAATAATTGAAGGATTTCACTTTTATATTTTTAAGCTCCTTTGCATAATGAACATTTGATTCCAGTCACCAACTTCTTTGTGTAGTGAATATTTGATTCTAGTGACCAATTAACATAGCAGAAATGCTAGTTTTGTTCCAAGACCGCTGATGCTGTCTTCTTCAGCTTAAAATGTTTGAGCTGTCAGTGCAGTCTTTGTGTGGTCTTCAAGATGTTCTCTAGCAACATGTGAGAAAAAGGAACTGGTAGACTCCTTACATTTCTAGGGAAATGAATGAGCAGAGAGTCGGTGATGTACCCTTCACATTTTAAAAATTTTGTAATGAAGACAAAGCAACAATATAATTTCATCTTAATAGCAGCACTTTTGAAATATCAATAAATGATGTGCAATATCCGGTGCTGTGCCTGATTGATTCTCTGTGTTCTGCCGTATCATTTTCCTTTTCCCAAGTGTCTCCACATGGGAATAGTCCTGATACAATAATTGCAAAAACTCTTCAAAGGATGGAAAAAAGCTTCTAAATATATAAATATGCCTTCTGAAAATGTCATGCTGATTCCATGAGTTTAAGCTTTAAATGGTAGTACTGTATGCAGGGTGCGTTCTAGGTCTTTATGATAGACTTGAAACAAATAACAAATTCTTTGACTTGGTATTCAGATCTTGCAGAGACTTACGCAAATATTGAACTTTAGGTATGCAAGTAGTTTCTTTAAAATCTTTAATTCAAATTATTTGTATTACTGGTGTGTGTTGGTAATACTAGTTTTGGAGCTCTTGCCTTTGTGGGTGACTTCTGTATTTCCATTTTCTTGGAAGATTCAGGGATTAATTGTCTATGAAACCACCTTCCTGGTTATTTTTGTTTGGTTTCTTGTTTGTTTGTTTGTTTGTTTTAAAAGTATTTGAAACTAACAAACCAGGCCACACTTGCATGTAATAAAAAGCAAATCAGAACATGTAGTATTTTTCTCTAGATAACATATTTCAGCATGGGAGTCCCTGTATCTTCGTGGTGTCAAGTCTAGATAATTCACATGCTCTTACTTCTTTTGATTTCTTTTCATTGCCAGTTGTGGGATGTCATGCTAGATTATTTTGAGCTTTCAAGCTTAGATGCAAATATTTAATTAGCTGTATTATTTGCTCATTGCAAACTCTACTAAGTTTAATTTTGTTATTTGAAAGATAACAGTTTTTGAAAGCACGTGGCCTAAAAGAGATCTAGGAGGGATGGTGGTGACTTGGCCCCAGGGTTGTTTTTAGCCTGTGAAGACGGTTTGTCCTGCCTTGCTTTCTTCTTAGGGAAAATGTAGGCATTCCCACAGCATCCAAGGGATGTGGCTGGCTGTGTGAGGCAGGAAGGGCTGCAGAGCTTTGGGGAAAGGCATTGTCTTCCTGCAGGTTGCCAGGACACAAGTCCTCTGATACTTCTGTCTGCTCCTTGCTTTGCGTGCAAGTGTTGCTTGGAGAAGAGGATATTTGGGAGGGAGCTGCATTGATTGCTCTGCCAGCAGCTGCCTTGCCCAGGTCTGCGGAGGCTCCAGCCCAGAGCAGGCAGGGCTTTTCCAGAAAGCCTAGACCTGGCTGCAGGTATTTGGCTTAAGTCCACTGTGCAGGTATCCTCGGCATCTGGCGGGAGAGGGGCTGTGCTGGGGTGGTCCCTGGCCACTGCTGGGCGCTGGAGGTCATGTGGCTGCAGGCAGTGGGACCCTTTGCTTCCCCAAACCCATTTTTTCCCCCTCTGAATAGCAGTGCTATTTTGTTGATCACTTTTGTAGGTATACGTTGCCTAGTGTCAGTTAAGAGTAAACTAGGGAAATACAGGAATCTTTCTGGGAATTTGTCACCTTACACAATAGACTAATTGCAGGTTTGATGCTTTTGAATGTAGGTAAAAAAGCTGTGAGCAGTAAAACACAACCGTGTATTTCTGTGATGCTGGTGTTTTCACTGCTCTGCATCAGGAATATGTAGGTCAATAATCAGTGTTCTCTCTTACAACTATACGTGAAAGCAAATCTGAAAAATCCTTCCTCAGTGATCACTGACAGTTTCTTTGTTGAAGTTTTACATTTTGTGAATTTTAAAACGATTTTGCTTGGCTTATTAGGGTGCTTTTGTTATTCCTTTATGCCTTTTATGAAAGAAAAGAAACATGATGTAAAATTTAAATTAGTTCTGTTTCAAAGATGTCTTTGTCAACATAGCTAACTAGAAAATTATGAAAATAAAGGAAAGAGCCAGGTCATGCACTCTTACTTACTAAAGAAGTACTTTATTTTAGTTTTCTTCAAATTACAGCCTAACATCTGTTTTGGTCCAGCAGAGTTTAGAAATACTCTTTTCATCATATCTTTTGTGTCCTTTGAATCCTAAGCTTGTTAAGAACATGGTGTTTCTTAATTGTACTAGTAACCACTGAAAAATAAATTTTCTGCATACCATAGTTTATAGAAAGAATGTGTTACTCTCTCAGTTGGGCACAAGCCTTCTCCTTCTAAAAGGCAATCCCATATCCTTTAAATTTTGGCTTAATGATTTAAGTGTTCCTTTTGGCTGTTTGCAACTGCTAAATGCAGCTATCTCTGTTGTTTGACGGAACCTCAGGTGTGAACTTCTGCAGCTTTTGTTTACAATAAAAATATCACTTCAGAGAGACTATTTTGATTATGAACTCAATATATATTTGATGCAGAGCAGTTCCTCCTGAGCCTGCAGGCACATAGCTCAAATAACTTTCACGAACAATAGAGGGCTGGAAATGAAGTGGCTGGTCAGGGCCTTTTTTTTTTTTTTTTTTTTCTTTTTTGTTAGAAACCTGTGGGCTGATGTGAAATAAGTGCAAATCATAATTGGTTTCAGCTATATTTTTGCTGTCCCTGCAGACTGCTTTTGTCTGCCTGCATTGCCTTGTCTCTTGTTTGGCTGCAGCTACAGCTTTGGAGAAAGCTATTATCAGGTAGGTGTCTGGCCACTGTTTGAAGGGGGAAGGCAGTGCGGCTGTGATGGTTACTTCGTCCCTTGGGCCAGTCTGCAAGCCCTGTGCTGGCTCCATAATTGCCTGCTGAGCCTTATCCAAAGGCTGTTACCGTCAGTGGGCTGTGTGGGCATCATCACTAACCCATCTACGAGGGAAGCCAGGATATTTGCACTATCAACCTTACTAACTTACCTATTAAGTTAGTCCATACTCTTTTACTCCTCTATATGGACAACAAAGAGCAAGTACATGGAGAGGGAGATGAAGGGTGCCTTAGTAAGGCAGTGGGTGGCTTTGAAAAAGATTAGGATAGTGATGGCAAATGTCTTTGGTAACTGACAAGCTTTTTTTAAAGAAGTGTGGCAACTCTCTTTCACTGGTGTCATCCCAAGTTTCTTTCAGTGCCAAGTGTGGCAGTGGGGCTCCTGGTTTTACCTGGTGTCCCAGGGAATTTGGGTGCTTGGATGGGACCTACACACGGGATGCTGTGCTACAGCCCAGGAGGGAGGCTGGGCTGTCTGGCAGGAGTCGCAGGGCACCTGGCCAGGGCTGGTAGGAAAGAAGCAGAGCGAGGGAAGTCACGAAGAGGCTCAGAGAGAGCGATTGCCTGTTGGCAGTTTTTTCCAACTCTGAGGCGTGAGCAATAATGTGTGGAGATGGTTTCAGTGCGAAGAGACCCAAGGGTGATGCTTAGAAATGTCTGTGCGGAAATCAGTGGATGGTGCATTTGGTGGAGGGCCAATAATGTGAGTCAGGCAAGCTGAGGAAGTAGTGCTGGTGGAAAAAGGTGATGTGTTGATTTTGTCGTGTTAGGACTCTTCCTTACTATAGGAAGGAGCACCTTTCCATACAAAATGTAAATCCAGTACCTATCTGTAGAGTTACATGCCAGGGAATGAATTTAAATTAGTTTCCTCTTGTTTCACTGACAGTGTAGTTATTGTACAACAGTCGCCTTTCCATGTCATCCTCTGACATGCCTAATACTTCCCCAGCCTTTTATACAGGGTGTATGTAAATATGTCATAGCACATTGATATCAATGGGTAAAAAGAGCTCTTAAAGCATACAGTGGATGATATAAAAAACCCGAGTAATTATACAGCATTATACTAGTCTAATTAATTCTATCATTGCTGGATTTTGGTATTCAATTCTACTTAATTATAAATACGTTTGCACAGCCCAGGCACCAGATGCGTTCCTCCTTATCTATATTCAGTTACAGTGCAGAAATTACTTCAAGCAGGATTTGGCACTTCTGGTTTCCGAAAAAAAATTATCCACAGAGCGATGTGTTTAGAATATACATTTGGCTGTTTTAGCCTAAATGCTACTTTTTGAGCTGAATCTAAAGCACTTTTTGTTGCTGTTTTTTTTTTTTTTTTAATGTGTTGGTATGGAATGGTTCAGGTCAGGCCTTGGAGCAGCCCTGGTTTATGAAATGTGGGCGAAATTTTCTACATTAGTATTTATAATTATCATTTTTTTAAATACTTAATTGGCACCTGAGGATATCAGTCTATTGTGTGCTGAGGGGTGATGGCCTGCACAGAGTTTCAGCGGTTGTGGTAATCAGCTCCTGTGTTAGGCAGTGGGGAGAGCCGATGGGTCCACAGAAAGGGAAGAATTTTCTTTGTACAGAATTACATGAGGTCTGATTTCTGCACCTTGCTTGGGACCTGCCTTATCTAAAGTCAGCCCTGCCATAAATTATTAATAATGTGTTGTGTGGTTAAGCAGTGCAAAAAACAGGAGTTAGAGGTTTGAGAAGGAGAGCAGGGCAGGTGTCAGTGGAGTCTGTGCAGCGCAGGAGAGCGAGGATGAGTTGCTGTCAGCTGTACTGCCAGCTCAGGATCTGGAGTGCGGGGGAGACCTGACATTTTTTCAAGTTCAAGATTAATCAGACTATCAGGAGTGAGTATCCCGAGTGAGGAACTAGATTTTGTAGGAGCACGGTTCAGTACCTTGTAGATGAATAGTCACCTGAAAAAAGACATGAGGAAAACTAGGAGCCTTGTATGAAAGGGGAAGATACTGCCCAGCAGATGATACTGTGCTTTAGGAGTAGGTGTGATAGAAAAGGAGGAAACCCACAATCCACAAGTGTAAGCCATATTTGTAGTTATATTTAAGGAGTAAGAAGAATAGACAATTTTTATCTTAATATTAATTTTTTTTATAGACATATGAAGTAACAGGCTTAATAGCAAGACATTTAAATGTTTTTATCAAGTCTGGTATGGTTGTAGCTGTATAGAATACAGGAAAAAGCTGAGCTATTAGAGACCTGCTAGTCATTAAGATCAGTAATATAGTAGATTAATATAGTAAAATCGTGTGCAGAGCCTTGGAACACCCTGTTAGCATAACTGATGTGCCACTGTTAACCTTTGGTGTGTCGTGATAGCTGTTCACGGAAAGAGAACTGATTTATTTTTTAAATAGGGAAAGCAGTTTTGTTGAAAAACAAAATATGATTTAGTGCCAAATGGAAGACTAGAAGCACTGCTAGAGGAGGTGAGCATTATTAAAACAACTGTACATATACATGAGGGGAGATGGCAGCTAGTGTGACTTCAAGAGCATCAGGCAGGAGGAAGATTGGAGGCTGAATTTCTCAGGGAGCTCTCTGGGGAATGTTTGCCTTTATTAGCGCTTTTTACTAGTGGTGGGGTGACAGAATGTCACCGCTGTAATGAAATTTGTTGATGACCCAGTTAAAAGATTCCTAATACAGTAAAAGATCAGAATGTTATAGGGAAGAAAAGCATGACCTTGAGGACTGCAGTAACAGCAGCTAGATGAAATTTAATAGTAGGAAATGTGAGGTGCCTGCATTTGGGAACTAACAGAGAACTTTCAGCTATAGTCAGAGAGTTCATCAGCAGAAAATGAGCAGGGATGAGCAGAATGAAGAGGAGAAGCATTAGTTGGTGACTGGGTCATTAGGATATGCAGCCAGGAAAGAATCAGTTATGATGGCAAAGTATCCAGCTAAAGACGAAACCTCACCTGGATGGCTATGTACGTTTCTGGTCACCTGCATTTAAAAAGATAAACTGAAACTGAAACAAATGCAGAGAGTGCCAAGTGAGATCACCAAAAGAAAGGAGAGTTTTGTGAGATGAGAAGAGCTTGACTTGGGTATAGATCAGCAGAAGAGAAGAATGCTGAGAGTGGTGTGACTGCCACCTACAGATAATCTGTGGTTGCAAACATCAGATTTGAGAAGCTACAGAAGATTATTGACACGTACACACACACACAAGAAAAAAAGCCACCAAAACCTCAGCCAGCCATTAATAAAATTTAAACTGGAAATAGAAATAAATCCTTTAGCCATTAGGACACTGGGTTTGTGGAGTGGCTATTATCTTCAGGATAATAAGGATTAAAAAAATAAATTGCTTTTACAGTGGAATGCTGTCCTTAGCTGACAGTCATTCAGTGTCTTCGACAACAGTGACATGGACTTCAGTGATCCAGGAGCATCCTTTTAGTTCTGTATTACTATGCACTACTTACATCTGGGGACTACTGAACTCGTTTAAGGGACAATTTACTTTGACCTGTACCTAAAGTTTATCTAAAAACAGAAGAGATGGATTTTCTGAGTTACAAAAGTTCATGGCTTTTTGCTATTTTAATGTCTTTTATCCTTCCAGCGTTCTTCTGGAGCAGTAGTCTCAAAAATTAAAACATCAGGGGATAATAGTCTTGCTATATTTCTGACCTCTTCAGGCATTCATTATAGGGCTCATGAGAGAGGTTTAATGTAATGTAAAGTAGGAGAGACTGGATGTATCCTGCACCTTTATCAAAAGAACATTATGAAACCCTGTTTTCCCTGCTGGTTTATTTTTCCTTACTCCATTTCCTGTAGTGATTTTTCCACCTCAGAGTGTACAATTAAGTACAAAGGCTGAGCTGATTGGAGATTTCATCAAGATTATTGCATAGTTTGTGTGCGGTGTGATATTTGCTGTGCAAGTCATGTGAATGAATTTTGCTAAGGGAAGCGTTAAGGTAACTCCCTTGAAGTACAATAAAAATGTGAGTCTCAGATAAGGGTGCAAAACCGAACATGGAAAGATTTTTCTCTCTGATGGGAAATAACACTTAGCAACAAGAGTATTACTGTTTCTGAGAATACTGAAACCAGGCAATGCTAATTTTAAGTATCACCATATTGTTCGGAAGTTGCTGAAGTCAAGATACGAGATGACAAATGGATATTAATAATTTAAGCCATTCATAAGGCTTCTTATGTGGTTCATAATAGATTTAACATTACAAAATAAACATTTAATAATTTCTTAGTACATATTAGTTAACAATTATTTGTATGATGGAGCTACCAGAGAACCATTAAAGAAGCTATCCAGAATTTCTTGTTAGCAGGTATAAATTTAGGGCAGCCATGCAAGCCTTCACCTTTCATTGGAATTGTTTTCCACTCAGAAATTTAACAGTTTACCTGACGGTTTTGGCATGACACTGCATGAGTCTTCTGGTTTGAGCTCTTTGACTTTGCTTATCTGCATGCCACGGAAAAGCTTGTGCCTTTACATGGCCATCTGATACAATGTTTGTTTTTATTTTTGTGAATTAGGTAATGAAAGGGGATATCACCATAAATCCTGACCTGTGGTCATTTTTCACCATTTGTCTCAAATCTGTTTCTGTTTGCAGGTTTCTAGTGCTGTAATATTTCCGTAAGTGAGCTGTTAAGACAAGAAAAAAATAAAACAGGTGGTGAAAATGTTTCCTACAAGCTGCATAAGAAGACCTCAGTTTACTTATTTGAGGATATTCCCTGTTTCTGTAGCTTTTATGAAGTTTTAGGCAAAACTGTAGTGCTAAATACTTGAATCTTAGTGTCTGGATTGTCAGAGGATCACTTCTCTTTTGGGCTAGGAAGCAGTAACAACAGAATTTCCCCCCGTGTGCTCGCAGTTTGTAATATGCTGGCTGCGAAATACCTTTCAGTTTCACTTGCCAATATACAAATCTACAGCGCTATGCAGATATTAGGAAGCATTGCTTACCTTAAATTAACTAATACTTGAAAGAAAGCGATATGGGTCTGCTGGTTACAAATCAGTTGACAAGCAAGGTGCTAAATTTATAGTTTTACAAAGGTAAGAGATACAGAGCTAGAAATATGTTTGATGTAGAAAGGCTCACTCAGTATGAGTTGTAGATGTTTGTTGAAGTTTTATATATTCATATGAAAAAATGTAATTTATAAAATCTAGATTAGTAAATTTTTATGGCTACCTTAACTGCACAAATATAATTGTCATAGAATTGTGTTACTGTATGATCTCAGATGTGTTTAAATTCAGATTTTTAAGAACAGTATAATTAAAACATAAGTTATATAAATAATTATAGTTTATAAACCATAAATTTATTAAGAACTAGAAAACAGTTGTGGTTTCAAGAGATGATTCATATTCATTTAGTGACTTATTTTTGTTTTGTTTTATTTTACTGTGGGACAAAATAGTTTTATTTATACAAAGCACTGTATGTTGCTTGTTTATTATGACATGGCTTTTGTGTTTATATTGGCTTAATTCATCAATAGACTGTCTAGAAAAACAGGAAGGAGAAAAATAATGGACCCAGATAATAGTCAATTCTCAAAAGACATTTCAGTGTTGCTGGGGGGCAATCCCAGAGGTATTTATCTTTTATGATTTTGCTACCACTTTAGGTAATGTATGTGACTGGTTTGCACATTGATAGAAGGGCTGAGAAGAGGAAAGACAAGAGGATTTTGGCAGGTTTCAAAAGGAGCAGTCCTTCAAAAGGGAACCAGTAAATACTTGGGAGATCCAGACTAGGGAGAAGGACGCAACGTCTCCCAGTGTCATTATTACAGAAAATCTAAGCTTCCTAGGTCACTATCACAGAAACTTAGATACCAGTTAGGGCTGTGTTTGTCTTTCAAAAGCTGTGTTTCTTCTGCAAAAAAATAAAAAGTGCTTGACTACTAAGAAGAAGCATTGATCAGACTCTTCATCTGGTCACAGTAGCTGTTACTGCTTATCCTCACACAAGCAAGAGACGCAGTCACCCTAGTTCACCTGAACTTGCAGGGTGAGAACAGCAAACATTAAGTTTAACCAAAAGTCAAGGCTAGGCTTCACTGATTTGGAGGATCTGGGGCAGGGATATGTTTAAAAAAAAACCAAACAAGAAAACAAACAACTCCCAAACCAACAAACTGATGTACTAGGAGTTTCATTCAGAGCAACCAAAAAGCCAAGATACTTGCCCACAGCCTGGTATCTGTAACGGTGGGAGAAAAACCTTTTCAGTCTATCAAGAAAAAAAACCCACCCTCTGTCCCTCCACATAGGTGTATTCACAAGACTTAAAAAATATATATTCATATTTTCATGCAGTGCAGCATGCCCTGTTGTGCCAGTGAGGAAAAAGGTACATTTCTGTAACTACTACAAAACCTCATGTTGATTTTATATCTTAAAATAAACTTCCTGTAAAAACCCCACATTTACCAGTAATGTCACTTTTGTATACCTTAAGTTTTTGGATTATATTGTTCTGGAAGGCAGTTTGAACAGTTTTGAACTTGACTATATTTTAATTTTGTTGGATTTGAGATTGCATTTTTCTTACTTGTTTCTTGTACATACCATTTTAGCTAAGTTATATGCTTATATAAATTCTGTATCTTACTTCTCAGGGCATATCTTTGCTTAAATTGGCCAACCTCAATTGCTTAGATATTCTGATTTCTGTAACACTTGACTGATTTGCAAATATCTTTGTTTTGCAAGGATCATATTCACAATGGCAGGTGGAATGATGACTTCACAGTAACTAGTTTCCCTGTCTCATGTCTGCACGTGGTTTTGCAACGTTACTTGTGTTTTGTAATCTGCACACTCTATTTCCACATTAGTGCTTTCTAGATTTCTTCCTTGTTGTAACATCCCAATTTCAGAGGGTTTCTGTAATTTATCAGTTTACACATTTGTAGTATGAATGTCCTTTGACTATTCTTTGCTTGTTTTGGTTATTTCACAATTCCTTTGTATTCCTTTTCCAGCTCTTCCTTTCATACATTTCCTTCTCAGTTTGTGTCACCTTCTCCTACTTCCTGTGACAGTTGTCTCCTCTCCCACTTACTAATGAAGACAGCTTTTCTTCAAGTTAATATTTCAATATTTTTCATCACCCTGTATTTTGCAGCCAGCTGTAGTCTTAATAACAGTATATTTCATTCAGTATGGATGAGTTTGTGTAAATAACAATTTTTAGGTGTCCTTAGTGACAGTGGTAGTGTTGCAAGTCAAGTATCTGAGGGCTCAGCTAGAGTTCTGTCATATTCCCTTGGACCATGCTGCTGTTCTGCCTCTTCAAAATAAGAAATGAAAAAAGCTGTGTTTCTCTCTGTTGGTAATATAAGCAAGCAAAAGATTATGGCTTTATTTTCCAGATTCTGTAATATTTTTGTTTGTTTGTTTTGTTGGTTTGGGATAGAATTGATCCTAAGTAAATAGGATTGTACTTCGTGCGTGACAGTATTGTATACATTTTTCTTTATTATGCTGTTACGAGTCTTGATCATTGAATTCTTTTTCCTAATAATTTACAGGGACAAAGGAAATGGATTTTAAAGTCTCTCGTATAGAGAAGGTGAACATCTAAATAAATAATATTAAACATACGTGTATCTGAAAACTTCTACTTTCCATAAAGAACTCAAAAAAATATCTTACCACAATTAAATGAGGTGGAGATCTGAGTGTTTTTTTCTCATGTCATGCTCTGATTACCCATTATGACTGTATGTGTTATCTAATGACAGTTCCTTTCAGTGTGTACATATTGCTTACACACACATATAAACAAGTATAATACAGTGTTTTAAATGACTTTCACATAGATGAGATTGCAGTCTTCCTTAGATACACATGGGTGTTTTTTATTTTCTTCTTGCAATAACCTGAATTTACCGAGCATTTAGAAGCGTATTTAAGAATATCAAATACAATTTTGTGTCTTTGTCAGGTTTGATGTAGATAAACTGCCAGGTCTGCTGGATGACCCAGGGCATTGACAAGAAAGGAAAGTACATTGTCTGCGTGACATTAATTTGTATATTAAATTCCATAGGAAAAATTGAGAAAAATCATGTTACTGTGGTCAGATGAAAACTGGAAAGTTTAATCCTGATTGATAGCAAAGCCCTGAATGCAGAAAAGTGCAAGAAATGCACATTATCATGTGTGAATCATATTTATTTCTATACTACCACATGATTTGCTTTAGATGAGCACACTCATTGGTGATGTAGGCCAATGGTTACAGGCTTTTTTTCTCTAGAGGGTTCACAAAAGAACCTGTAGTTTCAATACCTCTTAATTCCTTGTCTTCTCACCTCTCCTTGTTTTCTTTTAATCGCTTTTCAGTAAGCACTACTTTTCTCCACCAAGTGAACATTCTGCAAATGGCATTTTACAGTATTGCAGGAACATGGAGTGGCCACCGAAGTCCACTGATTTTCCTCATATGGAAAATCTTTCTGGATCCATAGAATTTGCATCATTACTGAGACTTACTAATTAGCTGGTCGCAGCAGTCACAGATTGGTGATTTCACACAATGTAGAAATAAGAACAAAAGTACTCAGCTTCTTGCGGTGTTGTAGGGTTTGTATTCTTTATTTACTGTGCTGAGCAATGATGTATCATAGGAATTAGGAAGAAAATGGCATTTATTTAATTTGTCTGATTTCAGTTTTCAGTACTTTTGCGATTGTGTTGCAGTTCTTACAGGAGAGGTTTTTTGTTTTTTTAAAACCTGTTTTATGAAAACAGAGTGAGATTTCCAGGCCAGATGTATCCCTTTGGTCAGGATGGCTGCAGCTGTGGTGAGAGTGGGAGCGGACTGAACTCAGGATGAAAGCCTAGCACCACTGTGTCTGGCTTCTGCCCCCCACTGTTTCGAGGAGATGAGACCTGTGCTCACAGGCAGGTGGCTGCCATTGGGTGTCACAAGCTGAGCATCAGATGCTGGAGAAACGTTGGAGCTGCTGTGTAGGGTTGTTAGGGAGGACAGAGGAAGCCAGTTAAACCAGCCACAACCCTTGGGAGTTGATCCCAGGTCCTGGGGTTCCAGTACTAGGAAGAAGCTGCTGAGAAGTGTGGTGAAAGCTGTGCACCTCTACTCCAGCAGCGTGGAGACCTGGGCATGCAGGCAAAGTAATGGCTTGCGCAAAAGTGGTGCCTATTGGGTTTTTTTAGCAGACACCTTTCCCTGCTACTGTGGTGTTTGCCTTCTTTCTGGGAGCTGGGAAAATTGGTCACACAGTCCTGGAAAATAGATATAGTCCTTAGTTAGGGATAAGTTAGTGTAACCCAGTGGTAAACAAAATGCCTGGCTGAGTAGGCAAAGAGCAGTGCACATTTTGCATGTACAGGAAATAGACTTTAAACTCTTGTTATTTGTATACTCCGGGGCAATGGATAGAAATGGGATGGCAAACAACAGTCTCCAAAAATACTACAGGAGTTATACAAAGTGGAACAATTTTGAAGTACAGAAGGTCAACAATATTGTGTATTTCAGGCTGCTGTGTCTTACTGTCATGCTGCTACAGTAAGATTTCTTGCTGTTAAGGAAATTGCTTCTTAAATACACCACATCAACAAGTACTTTACATACTGAAATGTATCTTATATATTTTTAAATACAATTTAACACTTGGCACACTAATATTAATATGACTCCCCAGGCGTTTGAGAAAAAAAAAACCCACAACACACTAGCAAGAGGGGGTGTGTGTTTTGAATAGATTAATTTTAATGCAGAATATGCATAAGGAAGTAATTCTTTTTAGGCAAGGTCTGTTGTTGAAGTCATGCAATATGAAGTAATGCGTTAAACTTGTCACAATTTTAGATTATATTTTAAAGCAAAGAAATTTCTAGGCAAAAAAGAAAATTCTCTAAAAATGTTCTTCTTATGACATATAACTGAAAGTGTGATGGCTTCAGTGACTTTCCAGTAATGGAAGTGAAGTTTTGGGCTCTCCTCCAGTCAACTTTTCTGTATTTTTTTTATACTTGGAAGTAAAAAAAAAAAAAGAAAAAAGAAAAAAAAGAGTTTACAAAGCCAATGAAGCGGATTTTAGTGAAGTTACCTTTTCAGTGTCCCCTTGACTGACAAAGTAGCTTCATCATTATTGAACTTTGAGTAGCTCAATGATCTCCCAACACTTGTTTAAAACTGCAGTGCTGTAACCCCTCTCCTTCATCCTGAGCAGTCTTAACTTTGAGATCCTCCATCACCTAAACTGTGACTGCAAAGACTCAGAGCTATGTGCAATTAAAATGTTGCTCTAGTTAGGTCTCTTCTTACTATTAAGTAAATTACTATTTGAAGATCCCATTTTTCAGTTCTCAAACTAGTGACGCTTTCCTAGTGTCATTGTTTATCTGGCTAGAGAAACTGGAGTATTTTTAGTGGTGAATTCATTTTATGGAACTGTAATGTTTAGGACTATACATTTTTCACAACTAAAGCCACGAGTTAGGGAAGAGGCAGCGCTAGGCAGCTGGTGGGGTGAAAAAGCATGGCAGCACTGGTCCCTGAGCAGGCAAAGCTGCCAGGCTGCCCTGTGGAAACCTGGGTCTTTGTTATCCAGAAATTTCTTCTGCTCCTGGACTCCCACCTCTATTTCTTGAAAGCTCAAATCTCTCACTCCTCCAGCACACCCCAATGCCTTCTGTTCCGAGGACTCCTAAATTACTCCTTCAGTAAATCCTCCTCTTCCTTTCATTCTTCCTTTGTAAGTCCTCCTGGTCAAAGCCCTATAGTCAAGGTTCCCAGCTCCCCGTGCCAGGCCATGTCCCAGACCCTTACTTCTCAGGCTTCCCAGCCACAGTTTTTGCTGCAGTTCTGTCTGCTCCCGCATCAGCGCTGCTGTGGTTACTCACTCAGCTGTTGCATGGCGTGCTGCTGCTTGCCAGCAGATCAGCAATCTTCAGCTGGTCTTTAAGAACAGCTGTGCCTGATTTACCAGGTGAGCCTTCAAAGAAGCATAGCCACAACTTCTGCTCTGGTTTAAATATCTCAGATGGGTGTTATTTATCAGATCACTTTGGACAAGACTCTTGAGGGCAGGAATAACAGTGAAACACAGCAGGTCTGTTCATAATGCAGCTAAATTGTTTATAGTTTCTGAAACATTCCAAACTATTAATTCTGATTTTCAAATTATGGTCTCACTAATCTTCATTTAAAGTTGTAGGATAGTGCATACTTGAAATATTTAGGCAATTTTCAGAATATGGTATTTATGTCTCTCAGGTTTTGTTAAAAAGAAGTTTCTGCTGTCAGAGAAAAAAGAATTAAAAAAGTGTGGGGAGTGAAAAAACCTTAATGACTGAAATATATAATTTATGTGAATGCATAAAAACCATCTGTAGTAGATATCAGAAATCATTATGCAGTATTAAGACACAATCACCACTGATTTGTGCGCTGCATAGTAATTTTATGGTGGGCAATCCCATATGATGCTGATGGTTTGAAAATCACTGACAGTGGACCTTGTCAACACAGTAAATTAACCCTGTTATAATATTATAGTTAGCACACTGATACAGTCTCTGGTCCTTGAGTCAATTTAGATACAGTTGAAGATATAGCTGAAGCAACTGTCTGTTTTGACATGCCTCTTAGTGTGCAGGACCCCCAAAAAGGGGCAAGTGCAATGTGGGATAGTGATTCTTTCCACTGATGTACCCAGAGTGGAATCTTTCCCAGAATAGCATCTCTGATCCAATCGGTCCATCTAACCTTCTGGCAAAAGGCTTTGTTCCATCCCCAGTCCAGAAAACGGGCTTAAAAGCTACAAAAAAGCCTCCTGTAAGATTGTTCTCGAGTTCTTCTTCATTATAGTTTAAACCCCTTGCAGTGAGGAAACAACGTTCTAAAGGTTGTGATTAGATTACTACAGTTAAAAATTCCCAGATGATATATCTCTGTTGTCCACTTCGACATTTATATAGTTTTAATGTTGACAAACTGTGGTGGAAGAGCTCAGTTGAGAGTATGCTGCAATCATTAATCAATTGTGCTTGGGCAAGTGCTTTATCATGATTATCAGGAGGTATTTGCATGAATACAGGCAAAGGTGACATATGATCTCGCCTCTTCCACACCCAGGGGATAATGGCATTTCAGCTCAGCATTAAGGGAGAACAGCTGAGGAACCAGCTGGAACAATGCCAGTGTTTGGCAGGGCCAAAGCAGCGTGGGAGATTTTCTCTGGAGTGACATCTCTTCTGAACATTCAAGACCGGCCATAGTTTGAAGTCCTTCTGTGCAGCATCTTACACCCCTATTTTGTCCTTCTTTTTAATTTCCTGATTCTTAGTATGTTATATTTAGATGTAATGCAATACCTGGTCTTGTGTTACACATGCTTATTCTTACTTTACATATCTGACTTTCCTTGAATTTTGGAGGATGCATCATGTCCCCATTTGTTTAATAGGTTATCATGAAAGTAGTACCAAGCAGGGATCATTAAAGGGAATGTTGTGTGTGACGAGTGGAAAATTATTTTTAACCATGAGACTGAAGAGCAGTCTCTTCTATCTAGTCCCCCAAAAGACAAGAATGACTCATTTACATTTCGGATGAGATACAGATACCGCCTGTTACCAGCTTCATTCAGATTTGTCATGAAGCCTTCAATAGACTGCTTTTGGATGAATAAAAAAAATGACAGGTTATTAAATATATCAACAGTAATGTTTGTTCATCTCTGATTACACTGGGTTTCCAAGAGATAATGTATTTGGTGAAATTGCATGCCATATTGCAATTATTTTAAAAAATGCTTTATTTTTAATTTTATTTCAGCCCTTTAAAAAAGTAAGGGATAAGAACAGCCTTGGTCTCAGAAGCCAACAACTCCTGAATTGTGTGCTTAGTGTCTCTGTTTCCCACTTGAGGTGTTTTGATGTTAGAAAGAATCAATTTACCATTTGCAGAATATGAAGTTTAATAAAATATCTTCTTTCTCCCCTAGAACAGTGACCTCTTTTGAGGTAACATGGAATAGTGAATTACTTTATCTGACATTTTTCTATGTTTCTGTAAAAGCAGCAGCTTTTATGGATAAGAACTACTGTTTTGTTTATACTGATAGTCAAAAGTGAAGATTTTACCTGTAGGATAATAAATTCAGCTGCTTGCAGAAACAGCAATAATTTTGGTGGAAGTACTGAAAATTCCTCATTGGATCATATTTGTGGATCAGTGGCCTTCACAAGGGTTTACCTCTCAGGTTTTTCAGGAAGCCCTTGCGAAGCAGAATCAATTGCTTGTCACAGCGGCGTTTCAGGAACGTCCTACTTTATTGCAGTTCAATAGCAGTGTAAACCCTCCAAGGACCGCTTTGGCATGGGTCAAGGCAGTGCTGCGGGGAGAGCATTCCTGTCAGGTGTTGGTTTGGGACAGCACACAAGGTGGCAAGCCTAGACAAAGGCAGAAGTGGCGAAGGGCGCACAAAGCCAGCGTGGGGCAGGCTGAGGAGGGACCCTGCCACGCTGTTGGAGCCTGGGCAGGGCTGACAAGCTGGCAGCGATGTCATGCAACTGGTGCTGCCATCGTTTGCCCACCAGCCTGCTGATCAGGGGCTGGCTCTGGCAGCTCTTCCAGTTGGACAAGCCTTTGCGGCTGCAGCAGGGGTGTCTTCATTGTGCTGGCTGAAATAATTAAATACTGTAGGAAAAGAGATAAAGAAATTGGAGCGTTCCAGTTTGGATGAGGTTATCAGTGGTGTGAGTACTCACCTGCAGCATACTTCTGCCAGTAGCAAGACACGTCCGCTGACAAACCAGGGAATGGAGTGGCTTGTCTGATGCACACCTGTGCAGCTGGTTATGGGGTGGACAGCTATAATCCATACGTGAGAGAAAGCGGGTATGGGGAAGGCAGTATGTTTTAGGTCAAAGGCTGGTCATAATGTCCTGTGCCATTAGTGCAAAGAGAAAAAAAAGAACATGTTTTATCCACAGCAATACTTGAATTGCGATCTGGACCAAGAAATGGGGTACCTTTTGCTGAATGAGGATGCATAGAGGTGGGATCTGGCTGCAATCACTGCAGACAGACCTCTTCTCCTCTTCTCTACCCCCCGTGCAGTAGGCAGGCTGTGTGCTGTGCCAGCCCTGAGTGGCATGAAGGAGCATTGTGTGCTCCTGGTTTGCTCCGTGTTGTCTCGTGGGAGTTACTGGGGGCTGCCGGCTGTTCTGCATGGTGACCTGGGGACAGAAGGGGGGTGACAGATACCTGGGGTTTCTATTTCCTAGCAGAGGCAATCTTAAGTAGGATTTATAGCAGCAGGTGCTCAGTCTAAAGATACTACAGTAGGAGAAGTGCACACATTTCTGGAGCTGTTTTCTCTGCCTGTCTTTAAGTGTTACTGGCACTGATTGGTTCTCACTGCTGGTGGAGAGAGCACTGGGCTACAGAGAATTCGTGAAATGCTCTGAAGTTGGGCATTAACATGTAACAACCCACAGAAGGTAATTCTAATTAGTTTTGGTTGAACTGGAAGTTTCCCTCACAGGATCCAAGCTATGACATTGACACCTAAAAAACCAACACAAATACTTCCAGTATAGGCTTGGTGAGTGGAAGGATAATAACCAGTATAACCATAATAACACAGTATGAGGACAGTGAACCTGTTTGTCTGCCTTCATATGATACTGTTCAGTGATGATAAACACAGAAGTAACCACATACATGGAATAAAACAGAGATTTGCAGCACAGTCTGGACCCACTGCTCCTGTCAGGTGCATCAAAGCCTTAAATTCAGGTGTACATTGTGAATATGATCTTCATATAGATACACTTTCTGTTTTCATTTGAAATAAAAGTCTAAATGAATATGCACATTATTTTGTGTTAGGCAGTCTCTAGAACCTGGGCATAGATATATGATTTATATGTATCTAGCTATCTGTTCTTGATTGGAGCTTCAGAACTGTAAATAGAAGCTAGAGATTTCTTTCCTCTGAGGAACAGGGAAGGGATTCAGGCAGAAGCAAAATAATGAATTGCCAGGCAATGTACAGCGTTTTTGTCAGTGCCATGAAGATAATGCTTGCTTTGCTAGAGGTGACCTCCTTTTTTGAAGTACACAGGATGGAGGAAATTAACATACATTTTACGTTTATTGTCACAGCTGTATGATTACAAGGAACAAATTAAAGTAACAACAGAGAGAAATGTCTTCTTTAAATGTGGAAAAACTGATTATGTAAATGGTATTTGGGTAATGCAGTTTCTTCCCCCATACCAGCACTTCAAAGAGATAGACAAGCACTGCAGGATAAATGGGATAAAGCAGGCACATACTCAGATCTTCCTCCACCCACTGTCCCCTGCTTTAGTGTTTTTAAATGTTCATTTGAGTACTTCTGAATTTTCATTTTCATCATGGAACAAATCTAAATCCAATCCAGCAACTATCAGCAAAATAACGTATCAGAAATCAATCTGGAAACATCCTAATAATCATGCTACTGTGAAATCAGTGTAGTGGAGACTAGAATAATATTTTGCGTGTCTTTCAGTTACGTTTGTTTGGTTGATTTACCCATGTGAACGATCTAATGCTTAGAGAAAGTCTTGCTATTTGAGCTGCCTTACATAATGCTGGCTGAATTGCTACAGAAGTCATGGTGTCTGATGCGGGAGGAAAGCAGCTGATGTTCCACATGCCAATTTCAGTGTTTATTTGTAGTTTATAGAACAGTGTTTCTAGAGCTCTGGATCAGGGTTTCTAAGGCATTCCTGCTTAAACGCTTTGTCTGGCAACAGCAGCAGCAGCTCTAGGAGCATGAGCATGTTTATGTGCTATCCACTGTTTGGGAGCCCTTGTTCTGGATTTGTTAGGAGTTCAGAAGATGCAAAATTAAGATTTAACACTCATGTTTTGATTTCATGGTCATGTTCTCATTAGGGGAACACACCTGGCCTTTGTTCTGTGCCACTTAAAGATAAAGTATATGACATCTATTTTGGTTTTTTTTTAGAGTATCAGGAAAAAGAAACCTACCAGAGCTTTCAGTATACTAAAATAACTAGTTACCTGAAACACCAGATAGCTGTATTCCGTGTAACAGAGAATTTTCCCCTGTGTGCTCGTAAGTCCTTATCATCAAAATACGGGTTATTGCTTTTCCCATATTTCCCAGTTGTGAGTGCTGCTCCCTCTGCCATTACAAGCATGACAGGTTAGCATCAAATCCTCCCATCTTCTTGTCCCAGTTCTTTACAAACTGTCAGGTGCAACTGCATATTTTCAAATTAAAAATATCTAACTATCTGTGTAGACAGGTTCTAGATATCTGAATCTGAAGAGTTGTCAAAGAAGGTCAAAGATACCCTCCATCTAATGCCAGGTGTCTTTAAAATTCCCAGGCTTCTTTCTCTGCCTTGGTGGGAAATTCCACTCTGCATTCTACATTTAGGAGACAGGAAAAAAATCCTGTTTCCTCTTATCATAACCACTGTTGCTTGAGGCGATGTCAAAAGCTGAGGCTTTGCAATTGCCCGTTAGATAGTGGATGCTATTGGAAGCTTCTGGTGATGGAGACACCTTTTGGTTTACAGTCTTTAGGTAAAAGTGTCATGCTGATGTCACAGAATTGATCAGAACGCTGAAGTCATACATAGGTTCTAACAGTCATCACAAATGAGCCATTAGGTGCTAGCAAATCAGCACAAGTATTTGTTTATTTTAGGAAAAAAGCCCCACAGAACAGACTGAAAATACGGCATCGAATGAGGACCAGGTATGGGTGGTTTCTTCTTTTACTGTTTCTAGTTGGTCCTGTGTAGCTGCCCCCTTGTATAGCCCATTTATGTTTGAGAGAGCAACATATACACTTTATTACAATGGAGCATGTTTTAGGTATGATAACTTTTATCTGTATCCATTTAATTATTTTACCCATTGATAAAAAAATACTAAAATGCAACCGTTCAAAAAAATTCTTTATTTTTTTGCATTTGATATTCTAATTTTAGCAGGACAGGTGACATTTTCTTGCTGATAACTTGGTCAGTAATGAAAAACAGGACTGCCAAGGAATGATTTCTTCAAGAACCACATTTTGTCTTAAAAAGTGCAGAGAAAGCAATCAAAAACTGCCAAGAAGTCTGAAGGTTAAACAATTACTCTGTCTGAAATTTCTGACTGATTTTAAACATCAGCTTTTAGAGGAAAACAGGACTGCAGATACCATTTGAAGCCGATTTTAGAATGCCACCCTTAAAATAAAGTTGTTCCTGGGTACTTCCACAGGGATTTTGTGCCTTCAGAAACTTGAATTGTTTAGAGAAATTGTATGGGTCATTGATTTACCTGAATTTATGTATGCTCTTTCATAAAACTGAGAGAATAAATCTCTCCTAAGAGCCTACCCCTCTCCCAAACCCCAAACCACTAAGGACTGAATTCCTCTGTAACAGAAGACTAGGGTAAAAATATGACTGACTTTGAAGTAGATATTTTACCTTGTATTTAAATTCATTTTTCATGAGCGCTGGAGGCCAGACACCAAGTGCATTCAGACTGATACACTGCTGTAGCCTTGTTGAGTGAATAACATATTGAAAGATGCTACATTAGCAGTGAAAATTATTAGTCTTGGAAACAGCGTCAGTGAAAGAAGTTACAGCAAAGCAGATGTTTATGAGAGACAGGCATCTTTTCATTCACCATTGGCAGCTGCACTCCAGCGAGCAAAATCAACAGAACTGCGTTAGTGCTTGGTATGTTCCTGGATAAGACTGACTCTGTTGCTAGTATATATTGATTTAAATCTAGCGGACACTGAGGGAGAGAAAAAACAACCAGGACTGATGAGAAAACTGTTTTAGAACTTGTTATGAATAAATCAACAACATAGTTTTATTTCTACTGGAGTGATTGATAATGGCTAATTTTCCACAAAAACTCTCATACCATCAATATGTAGCCATGTTATGCCAATGCTCTTCTTCAGGAAAAATACTACCATTTCTTATCTTGTTTAAGTTTATGGGTAATCAGCTTTTGATCTCTGTATAAAGAGTAGAAGATGACCTGTGCGTAGGCCATTTCAAAAATCAAAAATGGGCTGAGCAGAGTTTAAAATTTTTGAACATGAACTCACTGTTATTTTCCTGTATGTAAACATCTCCTGGAGTTGCTAGGGGATGGTTCACAGTTGGGAATGAATGTGGTCTCTGCAATTGCCAATAGGCGAGTAATGGCTTCGTGAGATAAACCATCCCTATGAATACATTGCCTGTACTGTAAGGATGTCTGTGAGCCTTCTGCAAAGTGCTAGATCTTCCTCTTCTTCTAGGAAAGACTGTAAAAGAGGTTTCTCGTTTCAAAACAGGTATCACCTTGGAAAATATGGCTTCCAAAGTGAATATCCTTATGAAATATTATATATAAATTAATAGTTTATTGATTAATTTGCAGGACAGCATAAGAGATAAGAGAAAAAACTGGTTTTCTCTTCTTTTGAGCAAGTCATCTCAAGATGATATGGATCACTTAACAGAAAACAATTCTTTTTTTGCTTGATTCTGTAAACATGACTCAGGCAAAAACCTGAGCTTTGCTTTTATTTTACTTAGAAGAATACTCATCTGTATGTTGCAGATTTTTCTTGCCTATTTTCTGTCAGTGTTGAAAAAGAAGTGCTGCATGGCATCAGTCCTACTGAGAAACGATGTGATCACAACTGGCCTTAGTAACTGGAAGGGAAATAGAAGTGTGGACGTGTCAGTACTGTATTGTTCTTATGGTTATCATTGCTTGAATTGTGTTGAAAGTGGAGGTTTTAATATTTTCAGTGGAAGTGGAGTTAATTTTTTCCAGATTTGGGTGGAATAATTTGATAATGGTGACGGACAACTGTCTTTCCTATGTGAGGCAAGGACTGGTTTATAACTGGTGATATATATATATGTATATATATAATACATATATATATATATATAACTGTTGATAACTTAAGTAGGAGGTTTCATTTGATTAAACTTAGGCAAGTCGATGTGGTATTTTCTGTATGGCCCGCAGGGTACTTAATAATAATATGCCACATAATAGCCCCTGTTTTTTATAACTGTAATTACTTGGTGAAAAAATCTTCATTGCTTAAATGTTCCATAGGTTTTAGGTGTCTACATAGTATAACCACATGAGGTTTTTTTGAAAGTTTGGCAGACATTTTTTCTCCAGAATAAGTTTTTCTGAGTCTTGAATAGGTAGAAGTTTCTGTTTCTGGAGCTTATTCTGGTATGTTTGGTGTGGTTGAGAAGGTTTGTTCCCTGTTCTGTTCACCTCTGTAGGCTGATGGTCTGAAGTTGTCTCTGGCTAGCTGATGTGGTACAGCTGGCTGCAAGTGTGCTGCGTGCTTGATCATCTGCCTTGGACATGAGCTATCATCACTCTCTCTATATGTTTCCTCAGACTCTTCCCCTTCGGGGTGGCTTCCCCTGTGCTTGAATCATTTAATGAACTCTTGAGTCTCATCTTTGAGAAGTCAGAGTTTTACTTTGACGACAGGTTGAGTCTACCAGCAGGTTAGCAGTATTACCTAGTTCAGATTGTTCAAAGCTCTTTTGAGGCTACCTCCCTATTTCTGACAAATGACTGACCATTGTGACATCGCCTAACAGTTTCTTCATGGTCCTTGTTGTTGTTCTTGAGCAAGAAGAAGGCATGCCAGCCTTTATAATGTTTAGGCCTTGGCGACTGTATCTGATTGACCCTGTGGTATGCCTTGTAGACCTGATACCCATAGCTGAATCCTGGCCAAACTGTCTTCCTGGGGAGGGTGTAAAGGCTCTGTCTGGCCTTTCCACCCAGCATGGCGACGTTCGCATGGGTGTATGTTGTGCGTACCCAGTAGCTGTTTTTTCAGATGGGCTGCTTGAGCTTTGTCTTCAGGGTTCGTATTGTAAACTGAGAAGTCACTTTCAGAAGTAGGAAGTACTGCTTTCCCTCAGTAGAAGAGAGCACTGGAAGGGGAAGAAAACCTCATGTTTTGGAATATTCACAATGCTGTGGAGGAAGGTGAAAGACAAGTGGAAAAAAGGTGGTTTTCAGTTTTTTGGTTTTGGTTTTTTTTTTTTTTTTTTCCTAAAGGCAAATAAACACAGGAAGTAAAAGGCAAGTTTAGAAAGAGGAGAAAATGTAAGTATTCTTAATTTTTATGTCTTAGGGTCTTAGGATTCTCAGTAAAACAGCCACAGACTCCAGCATCAGCTAATCGTAGCTTTCACCTAAGAAGAATAAATTTCTGGCTTTGATGACTGCAGACAGAAGAGCTAGGACAAAACAGGGTATGATCTGCATGTGAGTAAACTAGAAATCAGGGGGAAAGTAGTATATTTCTGTCTGAGGCAAAACCAATCTGACCATTTTATTTGGTTGGTTTTTTTTGTTTTCTGTTTTTTTGGTTCTTTTTGTTTTGGTTTTTTTTTTGTTTGTGTGTTTGTTTTTTGTTGTTTTTTTTACTGCTTGGCAAGCTGTACAGCAGGGGTCCTCAAACTACAGCCCACGGGCTGGATATGGCCCCCCAGGGTCCTCAATCCGGCCCCCGGTATTTACAGACCCCCCGCACCCCCCTGCCAGGGGTTGGGGGGGAAACCAAGCAGCCGCAGATGGCTGCCTGCCACTTCATCTGCACGCTGGCCCCCTGGTTAAACAGTTTGAGGACCCCTGCTGTACAGCAATAGGAGATAAAGATTATCTTTGGTTTGGCAGCAGAAAGATGTGTGTGAACAGTTCTGAGCCTGAAGTTGCAAGGACACTTCAATAACATGCTTGGGAAAGGACAATTTAGGAAGTAATCAAGATGTGCAAAAAACTTCCCCAACAACTGGGACCGTTCTCCCTTCTAAATCAAATTTCATCCTCTTACAGGGGCCTTTTTTCAAAGGGTAGGCTTACTAAGCATACTAGCACGACCGTACTGTCACATGAGGAAGATTGTTTGTTGGATGGATGAAAGGCCCTGTTTAATACCCTGCCCTGCGAATGAGCAACCATACTATGCCATTGCACTGTTCATCCTTTTTCCATCTTTCATAAAACGGTACAAAATATAAAGCACTGCATCAAAAAGAGAAGATGTTGGCATGCAGCACGTCTAACCAAACTTCACAGTAGTTAGTGATTTGTCTTTACTTCACAAGTAAATCAACACACAATTTTTCTTCATAGCAAAAAGCTGTAGGTAAGACATTGTCTCAGGAGTTCAAGTAAGAGGACTGTTCACATCGGAATGAATTTGTTCATGGCAGAGATTAATAGGGAGCTTGCTGGCAGAATGAATAACTCTGGATGCCGCATCTTAGTTCTTTAGTCTTGGAAGACATATATGTAAGACAGCAATCTGAAAATGAAGCATCAGTAGAATTTTGCAATGCCTTAGCACTCATGTTTTGATGAAAATTACAGTAAAATTTCATTAACATGTACATCATGAGTTAAAATTGCTGTTACAGAAGAGCATTTTTACTGCAATAGTAAATGGAAGCATATTTTGGTACAGGGCTACTGCAATACCTTGAAAATTATGTTAAGAAAGCATTTCACCAGTCTTACACAACTTGATTCTTCTTGCATATCAGTGATAACGGTAGCTGTGCTAGCGTCAATAATTCAAGCATTCACCGAGTCAGTGTAAATAAGAAAAGAATCAGATCATCCGGAGGATCCTTTTCACTCCAGTGACCATTGTACCTTCTTTCAACAATACAGATACACTGTAATATTCTTGCTGCCCCTTCCCCAAGATTTCCCTGAAAAGGCTGTTTTTGTGAGGTTGTCCACTAGCTTTCCTTGCATATTGTTAGCATGGGGACATGGTATGGAAGAGAACTGAGGGCTCAGGGAGGTGCATTTTACCCTGCTGCAGCCACAATTTAAATACGCCGCTAACTTGGCAGCGTTTGGGAAGCCACTGCTCTGGTTTCTCCTGAAGAATGAAGGTGATCGCATTCGAGAAGGCAGAGTGGTGTCCCTCAAGACCCTTTTGCTCCCTTCCTCCTGGCTCCTTCTCTGTTCACTCTTCAAGGCTCTTTATCTCTGCGGTTTGTGTGGAAGGGGGCTTTTTTTCTGCACAACTCCAATCATGGGTTTTAGTAGTGCTTCTGTATTATCTAGTCTTGTTATCTTTTTTGAACAGGGAAGTGTGTCAGAGAGAAGACATAATAGACTAGAAATGCTGTAGCAGTGTTGTCACCGTTCCCGTTTTTGTCTGGGAGCAACTGGTAAATAGGGTCCCAGGGAAAGACAAGAAAGATAAAAAGATGTTTGGATTTTGTTAAGCAGCAAAACCAGCCAGTTAAAGGCCTAATTTTTGACCACTAGAACACTAGAACATTTGCCTTAAATAAGCCTTTGAAGAAGTAAATTACTGTGAAACAATTTAAATGAGAACAGGAAAGAAACCATATTATGTGCTACTGGTAACTAATCTTACTGTGATCTGATATTTCTCTGGAACTACTTTTAATTGTGCCAAATGACCTGGTGTTCTGAGAGCAGTGTCTTTGTTTATCCTTGCTTCGCAAAAAGAAATAAATAAATGAGAAAAGGATTGAGAAAGGTGTAAGGGAGAGAACGCTGAAATGCTGTATTACAGCTCCTAGGGAATTTTTGCTATCTTTCCAACATTACTGCCTTACATTAATTCTTCAGAGATGAAAGCAAATTTTTTCCTCAAGTTTTCAAGGGTTAGAGTATAAAGTGAAAATTCACTGACTAAAGTGCAAATTTTACATGATTTGAAAGTCCTTGTAAAAAAAGTTAGTTTTCATAGGGGAAAATTAAAAGAAGAATTATTTTGGTGAAAGCAGCATCTATGTTTGAGGCTTTTGTTTGACATACAGGCTAGCATTTCAAGAGACTATTATTATTGAGCGGAGATGTGGGTTCAGATTTAAAGTTGGCAGTTTAAATCAAAAAGCTATTTAATATCCCCATTAAAAAATAGTGACCATTGATTTACACATTTAATAAAAGGAAAATAACTAACACATCAATTGGTAGCTAAGGAAACGACCTTAAATCTGAAACCATTTTCTGACAGTACATTAATTATCATTTTTCCATAACCTCCCCAGAGGATGGAATTAATGACATATCAGTGTTTTATTTCTAAAGACAGTGGACATATTTATCTAAGAGAAGTGCTTAAAGCAGCAGATTTAAGTTTCTCCAAGAGAAGCCTTTAAAGGAACAATGCCATTAAACAAGACCCAACAAAGTTTTGAATTAGTTTCTTAGTTTATTATTGATGTAATCAAATGGACTTAGTTTTGTAAACAATGGAATTTTTATTTGGAAATTCATTTCCTTATTTACTAAGATCAAAAGGAAGAATTGAAAGTCAGTTTGACTTTTGCTTGTTTTAATGGCTCATTTCAGAGTTTCTGGACAAACAAGGTCTCACTGATAGAGTATTTCACCTTGAAAAGTCAAACAGATTCCTTTAAGTTTGTTTCTACAGCGTTAGTGAGCACTTGTAATTACTGAGCTCCATGAGTGAGGCCTTGCCACTGCGGAACATACACTCAGCTGTACTTTGCTTAGCAAAGCTTAGCTTAACTTTGCTTAGTCTTCTCTTAATATTGATGTCCTAGTTAGGCATATTTCTGCTCTGTAAATCGGTAGTATGGGTTTTCCAACATGGAATTACTCATCTGGGAGCAAGACTAGCTCTCATGATCCAGCAGGAGGAGCTTTCTGTTATGAATAAGAAACAAATACATGCAGAGCCCAGGAGCCGTGGTGGAGCTCGATTTGGGTGCAGACTTATGCCTGCCCAGCACGTGTTCATTTTTAAGCGTTTCCACAATACAAAGCACTGAAAAGTTGGGAAGTGGAATATTCTGAAATACTGGGTTTTAATAGTTTTTATGTAATTAAGTAGCACTATGAATATGTAGTGGTATTTATTACCTTTTTCTAGCCTCATAATTAAATTATTATCACTCTTTGTTTTCCATTTCTGGCCTTAATGAAAGGCTTTGTGTCCTGTTTAGATTTCTTTTCCACTCGGCTGGTGCGTGCAGAGGTATATGTGTTGCAGCACATTTAAAAGAGATGGCATTTTTTGTGTGATAAACAATTCTTCTGCCTAGTGCTGACAGCTGTATAACTGATAGGTTTGTGTGAGAAGGTGCTCGAGAACTTGTAACCAGCTCATTTAGAAATAAGTTCAAACATTACCAGAGCTATAGACTCCTGTAAATACGTATTTGCACATTTAATTATTTATAAATGAGAATCATTATATATAAACAATGTCAGAAGATGCTTTTTTTTTTTTTTTCCCAAGTAGCAAGCTAACAATAACCAAAACTCAGAAGATACACCACTTAACAGAGTGGTTTGGCAAAGTGTGTGGTGCGTACGTGGCAGGGGTTGGTAGCGGGGACTGCAAGGTGTCCTGTGCTGGTCACAGCGGGCTCCAGGCAGCTCTGAAGCCAGTGTTGGCACCCTGCTGTGTGCCAGCCACAGCAGCATGCAGCACCTCTGGGGTGGCAGCCGCTGCTGGGGGGAGAGGCAGGCAGGGAGATGTTCTTGGGGAGACATGGGGAGGAAGAGGCTGCCAGGGAGACGTGTGGCTGGAGGTGTCCTCCTGGAAGGAGGCACTCCATACAAAATGGGCACCCTTCTGAAGAGACTGTGGCTGTAGGTGACCTACGTTGTGACACGGACACCTCCAAGGGACAGTGGTCATGGGTGGCCCATGCTGGAGATGTGCTGGCTTAGTTGTTCATGTTCTTTTTTTTTCGCCAATAACCAAAGCAGTGATCAGAAGTTGGTGTTAGCTGGCAATGAGTTAAGTAAAAATCTCACAAGTCAAGACCATTTTATCTGCAACAAAAAGTTAAGAAGAGCTTATAAACCCTAGGTAGCTCAGGTGAGGCACACTGCCAATAAAAGCATGTCATTTGTCTGTGTATTTACTGTGTCACAGTCTGGTAGCATCGCAGCTAATCCCTCAGTACCAGCTTTCTTCTTCCTGCATCTTTTCTGCAAATTATTTCACCTTCTTGGCTTGGGTCTCTGGGGTTTCCCTTTGTTTTTGAGGCAGAGTTAACTGTTTCTAGTATCCATTTTTGTGCTGCTGCCAGTCAAACAAAACCCCCAGTCCTGCCCCCAAACCCAATCCAAAGTGAGTCGCAGAGGCAAAGACTTGCTAATCATGAAGGAGAGGCAGCACCTGGGAAGAGGGTGCCTGGCTGCTTCAGGGGCTTGGGATCTTGTCTGTCTCTGTAACTGTTTTTACGACATTAGCAGGCATTTGGGAATAGAGGGTAGTGAATTTGGAAATAAAGAGGAGTGTTTTTACACTGAATATCACATTCCTTCATACCCTTACACTGAAAATGCAGAGACATCTTCTTTTTACATAGAATAACATACCCAGGCTAAAAATAGTTATTTAGTGCCCTTTGCAAAAGGGAGAATCCTGTTTGTTACTGCTCAGAATCTGTGTCTATCCCTAGCAGGATCAGATGTATTGAACCTTTGAACTGTGGCAGTAGATATTAATAACCCATCACAGGTAGCTGCTAAGAGCTATCAGTTCTTCTCCATTTTAAATGACCACTTGTAATTGCATATGTAGAGCTCTGTCAAATAACTTTAAGATATTTTTCTGCAAAGCATGTGGAATGTTGCAAGACAGATGAAATCATTTAATGTTATTAGTTACCTGAGTAATGCAGAGCTTGCCTCAGTCGAGGTGGAGCACTGGAAGCACGCACAACTCTGTGGGCTGCCTACCAGGCTTCACATGAGAAATGGTACTGATGCTCCTCAGTCTCTTCAAAAGGAATCATCCGTGCTTATTTTGGTTAGGCAAAACTTTAAAGTTTTGTTCAGTGTTTCCAAACTGAAAAGGGAAGAAGCGTGAGGAAGGAAGATAGAAAATCAAGGATGCTGAAAATGATTGGTTCTGCAGAAACCAATTTACTATTTCATTTATTCCAATGCCTAATCCTAAGTGTGTGAGTAAATCTGTGGGCCTAAGCTAAAAGTACAGGAGAAAGATAAGTGGATTTGAGAAAAAAGTGCCACACTGTACCACGAAAGAAAAACGTTGTTGACAAAATTACACTTTAGCTAATGCATACTTGATTTCTCATCCATGTTAGACATGCAACATAATTTTCTCCCATCTGATAACATTTTAACTTAAATGTTTTGACCTGTACTCCTCTATTTATTTGCATACTAAAGTTTTTAGGGTATGTGCCTCTATTAGCTTCAATTTCATCTTATTTATGATTTTTCCAAGATTTTTTTTAGCTATTGCCCAGCTACCAAAATGAATTAAATGAGCATACTAGTATATGCAACATCAATAAAATATAAAAATGAACAAGTTTAGAAATTTTAGTTTGACTGCCTGAATCCAAATCTGTTCCTAATTTCTCAAACTTGATTCTGGTCTCATACTATTGTATATAAAAAATAACTCCCCTGCTACCAACTTCTTATAACCAGTTAAGTGAGAACAGAATTAAGCTTGTACTTTTTCCCTTCTTAACAAGATTTTCTGTTCTACTGTTTGTTTAGAAGTAAATCAGGGAATAAAAAGTGGCAAGTATAGTCTCTAAAATGTCCATCATATATATGAAACTATAAAGTTTCAAAGGGCATGAGAGATTTCAGTTTTCATGTGAGAATGGAAGGGGACTTTGAACTCTTGCATTCTCAACATTTCCTAGTCCTATTCAATGCCACCTGCATTAAATTGTATCTTTTTTCCCCATTTTGTAGTGTGGAAACATCTGTCAGAATGTGGCAGCAACAGAACAGTGCCTTTTTTTTTTCCCTTTCCGCGGGATGTATGCTGTGATAAGAGTCAAGCTACATGACTCTTTTTTTTTTTTTTTTTTTTAATATATTTGATAAAGGTATACTGACTCTGGAGGGCATAGTTTTTGTATCTTTACAGAGAAAAAAATATCTCTCATGTTGATAATACTTCAAAAGAGGAAGGAAATTACTGAAAAAGAAGTACATTGTTTCTATAATTTTACACTGCAACAAGGGGAAGCTGAGGTATTCCAGTAACATTGACAGGAGGGAAAGGAATTGGCAAGTTTAATCCTTTAGGTCGTGAATCTCCAGGATGCAATCTGAGGGAAAATCCTTGCACACATCTGTAGTGATATCACTGGCCATTGTACTGTTAGGCTTTGTGCCCAGGGCCAGGAGGGTTTTCCTGCTCCTAAGAATTTGTGTGTTGGGGTATAATAGAGAACATATTCTCTCTTAGGAAGAGGTAAATGAAAATGCCCTGATCTTGAGAAGAAAGATTTGTATGGCTTTTATCGATACTGAAAATGTATAAATTATAAATATACAATTTATATGTACATTATATATACAATTATTATGTCTGTGGTACAAAGGAAATAATAATTGGATTAATTATAATTTGACCCAGAAATAGATGAGGGGATATATAAATTATTTTTTATTCAGCTTCAGTACAGTGATGACAAATATTGCCTGTCTTGCAAATGTAGCTACCTGTCCCTTGCAAGAGCTGTTTTTTAGAGAAGCAATGATTGTAAAAGGTGCCACTGAAATCCCCACTTTTGTTCTGTCCTGAAGTTCTAATCCTATCATCTTTAATTCATACTTCTTTCCATTTGTAGCTAAAGCTTTTGCTGAACTGTTCCTTTAGGAAAAGCTGCTTGCAGAGGTAGACTGGATGCAGAATAATGCTGAGATTTGCTGCTGATATCTCAAAATGTAGAAAATTGCATATCAGAGCTGTGGAGTTCTACTTCAGATTTCTCCTGGCGTATTGGTGAAATAATTACAGTGTCTGTAAGATGTGTATAATTAGATGTTGTAATAGGAGTTCAGAAGTACTTTTATGAATGTTTAGAAGTGTGAGTATGCGAATGCTGAAGTCTTGTGATATCTGATTTTCTCTCTGTTTTCCCTTCTTGGTAAGTACTGATATATCTCTTTCAGATGCTTTTAGGGTGTGCTGGCATACACTGGCTTATTTCAGTCACTGAGGATAATGATATTTATCTAACCTGTGTGTGACTCCTCAGAGCTTACTGATTGATAAATCGTATTCCTGACATAGTTATGTTACACTTTAAAATAGTAGCATCTGTGAAATTTGGAGATCGGTAACTATCAATGGATTTGAACATCGAGTTTATGAGTTAGTTTTTCTGTGTCACTTGCTTGGCATTTTGGTGCAGCTATATTGCTTTCATCGATGTCCTTAGCATGAATGGAAAAAAAAACAGATGTGGTTATGATTCCTGATGCAAGGGAATAGATTAAATAAACTGAATTACCTTCATAGATGCTCCAAGTTTGCTGGAAGAGTCTTGGAGGTAAAGCCATTGCTTGTGAGCTTCTAAAGTCATTGATCTGTGCTTATTATCAGAAGACATCTCTTTCATACAAACTCAGCCTGACCTAGTTGCCAGGCATTTTATCTAGCTTGACACTTTTTTTTACATTCTCTGGAATTGTACTGAGCACTGTGAGAGTGTGATTCAGTATCTCATTTTTAAAGATTACCACTTTGGCAAAGATAGTATTTACCAGTTATCTACCAATCACCTGTAACACATGCCAGGTTAAAGTAGTTGTAAAATAAGCAATTTGTTTACAAAATAGGGAAACAGAAAGCTACACAGTTGCAAATGTGTTTGTGGTGGGATAGGACAAGTAAAGGAAGATCAGCTTTGGTTTAGTTATCCTTAGATCCACTCTGAAGCTTTTATCATTCTGTCTGGCTGTTTGCAGCATCCATCTAATTATGTGGCTGGGCATCATGTTCTTATGCACAGGAAACCTGTTCTTACGCAAACTCTACATTTTTATTCATGGAACAGAAATTTCATCTGGATGTGTATGTTTCCTTTACACCCAGTCTGGCCTATGGTTCTGTTTAGATTCACATAATCATCCTTTTCTTCTTTCTTAACTGGATAAAGCTGTTCCTACCTGATGGCAGAGATAGTTATTAAGTCCCCTCTCACTGGACTGCTGAAAGACCCAGTGCTGCATTAAATTATTAACCTACAAATTGCCAGTCTAATGTGAGGTGAAATGCTCTCCTTCACTGGTCAGGGCAGTTCGTGCTCCTTGTGCAGTCTTTTCAGTCTTTGAATCTTACATTGTATGTCACAGCTGTAACTTGTCAGTCTTGCTTTATCCAGTCTTTTAAGTGGAATTAATACCTGTAGTTTACTGTTTTAGATTAGACACAGTGATAATCAGTCACTTTGCTATGGTTGACTTTTAACCTGCCACTGCAATAGTGGGAGACAGTTGGCATACTAACGGGTAGAAGCAAAAATATATCCCGTGCTTCCAAGTAGTTCCTTTTCTTTTTTTTTTCCATTTGAGAAAACACAAAGAAAACCAAAGGAAACATTTTCCCTTGACCTGAATGAAGCTTTCTTCATGCTGGGTGTTGCAAGATTCCTCTGTACCACTGATCAGGCAGCTGAATTCATTCAGGGAGAAGGAACGAGGCAGCTTAGTTTCTGTAAGAATATATGTTGGCATAGATTTGCTGTTGTTGGTAGTGTGTTAGTCCTCTGGATAAGCTGCCTGGGAAAGAAATGCAGGATGCAGGTCCTGTGTTTAGTTTAAACTTTATTTCTCTGGCTTACTTAAATGCTTGGGCCTTTGAATTGACTTCAAGAATAGGCTTTTTCACTTCAGCTGTCACGGAGGTGGTGTAAAGTCCAGCTGCTTCTGAAGTGCACAGCATACTTTTTTTCATTTATTTTGTTAGCACTAAATGAGGTCAGCGGTGACTTTGATTTGACCTAGAGCACTCATTTGTAGGTGACCAGTCTTCTCAGAAATGTATTGAGAGTATCATCTTATGACTGTGTTCTTCTTCTACAAGTCATGCATGGTTTCCATTGATTTCTACAGTATGATCTGCCAACGTTTATTAGGAGGTGGCATTTAGCCGTATCTGTTAATGTGGATGTCTGTGTGTTTCCAGTGCTTCCATCTATTTCTGTGTGTGTGGACAATCAGATAGCAAAAAAAGAGAGAAGATTGCTACTGTATTGTTGTAATAACTGCAAGGAACACTTCTGTATTTCCCCCTTCTCTTTTGTCATTGCACTCCCCACAGTATCTGGAATTTCTTGCCTCTATTTTCCAGCTATTTTTTCATGAGCAAACTAGTGCAGTTCCATTGGGTGGGACTGTGGCATAATTTAGGTGGAATGTGACCATTTATTTTTTAACACTTTGTGATTTCTAATTTTGGCAGTTATTTTCTTCCAGTTGTATCTACTAAGGTCAGGAACTTGACTGGATTTGGGAGTCTGGCTTCAACAGTGTTATGGGACTGGGTATGTCAAAAAAGAGGTGAAAAGTATTCCTCTCACGATGGGGGAATTGCCTTGTTCTGTTCACTTGCAAAATTGAACATCATTATTGATAATACAAATGTTATTTCCTATTATAAGAAAAAAATATACATTTTCAGTTTTTTATGTTATAATTCTCTGTTTAAAGCTTTTCTTTTAATTAACTCATCACTGTATACAAGCACATACAGTTTTGTAGACGCCAATAAATTAATTCAAGACTTTTGCCCATTATATGAAGGAATTTGAACTTTATCTGTCTTTGAAACCTTGAATCTTAGTTCACATGTATAAGATTTGTTGTGTAAAGGGTTTGTAGCTGATGGCATGCATTGACTGTAGTGCTGAAGAAACACAAGCAAAATGGGAGAGAGAGAGAAAAGGGAAAGGACAAACTCTTCCCAGTGGCCAGATGGGAGGAGAAACATGAGGGGGACCCCAGACGAGCATCCTTCCCTGTGTGTCCTCTCCAGTGCAGTGGGTGGTTCTCCCTGCAATATTTTTCCCATAGTGACTATATGGTTTTCTTCAGGACCTGCTCAGACTCCCAGATGATTGCTCCTGAACATGGTGCCGTTAGTGCTGACTGGAGCATGCTTATGTCAGGGGCAGGTGCTGCACGCTGCTCTGCTCTTAAGCTCTCTGCATGCTTGTTATTGGGTCCTCTAATATAAACTAAAACTCACAACTGAAGAGGGGGAAAAGGGGGAAAAAAGAGGTGATGCCCACGCCAGTGGCAATCCTTTCCCACAAGAACCCACTACAGCAACACTGTTTGAGTTTGCATGTGCAGGCCCATGGGCGTAACAGCTGGGGCTGCAAATAGAAAGCTCTGAGCAATACGAAAGGCTGAGGTCCCAAAGGCACTGTGCGGCAACCAAAGTGGTAATCTCACCTTGAATTAAAGTGTTTGGGAATGTATTCGGAGATGATTTCAAAACTTTTGGGAAAGGCAGGTGTTGCAGCGGGATAACACCGATTTTTGAGTAGGTGCTACAAATCCTGACTTAGCTTCATGGCAATTAAGTGCTATAAAATTTTCCTTGTTTTTTTCTGTCAAAGCTCAGATTAACTTAACGTGGTTTTGTCCATTTTTCTCACATCATAGACTTCTAGATGTGTTTTTTCTATGATTAATAAAATTTTCCAAGGAAGTATGTCCTATTTTGGCAGCTCTCCTCAAGAAGAAATCTTTTTCCTTCCTTTCTATTAAGATTGTGCTATTACCACTCTGTGCACAGTCACAGTATTTCATGGCAGCCATTGAGGGGCTCCTTTCCTTGGCAACTTGTTGTGTTTCTTCTTTGGTTTGCCCAAAAATATATGCTTAGGAAAAAAACAGAATTTGCAAAACAACCATCCATTCAGGTTGTCAGGTTTCTGGAAGTGGAGTCATACTGCACAGTCATTTCAATATACCACATCTTTCCTTTGCAGCAGATTCTGCCTTGAGCTGTTAAAATGACACTGTTGATCCATGAACTATTGATCTGTGCAAATGAAATCCAAGTTTCTTTTGTTCAAGCTCTTCACTATTATTTCTACCAGATATACCCCAGTTGTGACCCTTTATCACCTTTCTGTTTATTTTCCCCTCATTTTGACACCTGCCACAGCAAATGTCAGCTCCCCAGGGTGTGTTGTCCTTTGCTGACCCTTGCACCTCTCAAGAAAAGGAGGCTTCTTGCTCTCTAGGAGGAGTGACTGCTCTTCTCAGTGTTATCATCTGCATACTCCTGCTTGATAGTAGGTAAGGTCAGGAAGAGGCATGCCCTCTTTCCCTGGGAAGTTGCTGGGTTACTGGGTACCATACCCTGGGTACTTGCTCTCTGAAACATCTTGTGCATCTCAGAACACAGAGGTGCAGTTGCTCTACTGAGCTGCATTACGTTTTTGCTTTGCACCTTGACCCCTCCTTTTCCCTTCTTCACTTTCAAGCACCACTCTTGGTAGGTTCTCATAAAGACAAACACAGAAGATCTCCAGGGCTTCTCAATGTGTTAAGGCTACTGTGATGGTTGCAAAGTTCTCGTGGTTCCGTATGTCAGAGGCATATGTCTGTCAGGGCTACCTCAGGGTTTTTGGTGGTACTTTGCTGGACTTGGTCATGTGATCATGCCCTGGGCTATGTTAGGAAGAGCCAAGTCAGCAAGTCAAGGGAGGCAATCCCTTCCCACTACTCAGCACTGGTGATGCCAGATCTGGAGTACTGGGTCTGGTCCTGGTCTCCCCAGTACAAGAGAAATATGAATGTACCGGAACGAGTTTGGTGAAGAGCCACAAAGATACCTGAGAGACTGGAACATCTTTCATTTGAAAACAGGGTGAAAGAACTGGGACCATTCGGCCTGGAGAAGAGGAGGATGAGGCAGAATGTTACCAACACAGGGATTTGTTCTTTGGATTTTTTTCCAAGATGGCAAGAGAAGAATAGCATGAGGTATTCAAGAAATATGCGCACCATGGATTCATACAATGGCATCGTGATGCTTGATTCTCTATTCTTTTCCTAATAAATGCTCCCCTTTTATTTGCCTTTTCAACTACTGCTATCATTTGCTTTTTCAAAGACCTGCTCACAGTGACTCCTGTATCTTTTTCTGAGGTTGTAGTAACTAAGATAAAGCCTGCTTTTTTAAGAGTTCAGTTAAAGTTGTTTTCCCCATGCCTGCTATTTTGCATTTATCATGCTGGATTTCATCTGCTATTTTATGGCCCAGTCACGGTAGCGTGAGGCACCTCTTCAACTTTTCCCAGGTGTTGTTGCTTTTGAATACCCTGAATAATATTAAAAACCCATCAAACATTGCCACGTCATTATTCTGCTCCTTTTTACTAAACCTTTAGGAAGACACCGAATAAATTCTCTGAGTCCTCCAGCAGTCCCTTCAGTGTAAAAGGTGACCATTTATTTGCTGTTTTTCACTTCCTATTTTTACCTTTTACTAATCCAATTTACCTCAAGTTCTCTGGAACTGGCCTGGTGTTTGGGAGGTATTGAAAATCAACATACCTAATCCCGAACTCTTATAAGATGCTTAGGCACAGTTCATTGGACCTGCTGTTTAAAAATGTCTCAGTGCTAATGTCTGTGGCTTTATATATTTGTGAGCTAATATTTTGGAACAGAAAACTGTACCACAATTACTCTTTAGCATCAATGTAAATATATTATTTAGTTTTTCCATTAATAGGGAACGGACATTTTTATTTGATGGTTCTGCTTTTCCTTTATTGTAATTAACAGTTTTACATTCCTTATAATGGTTGATAAAATTCACTGTTAGAGTTCTTTCATACCTAACATGCAGAAGAACCTCCTTGGATCTCCTGAAATGTAGTGTATTCATTTTCTGCCCTTACTAGTTAATTTGATTTCTGATTTAAACTAACTGCTGTCATTGCTCATATTTTCTGTTCTTGTGCAAGCAGTCATATTTTAACATGGACTTTCACATCCTTTCTAGCCAGGTTAGATTTTTATGCAATTTATGTTTCTTTCCCAGTTATGTATGCTTCTTCATTCTTAGGGCAACTTTAAAAATGTTTTCAATGTATGTTCTTATTACACTCCTTTTAAATCTGAGGCAAAAGTGCTTGAGTGCTGTAGAATTACCTCCTTAGGAGTGTAAATGAAAGTATTTTTTATTGCTTTGGACTTCAGTCTGTTTACATATCCCATATAATCATTTGGCTCTCTTTTGATTTTCCACCTTTAAAATGCACTAATTTAACTGCAATTGACTTCAGAATTGTGTTTTATTTTAGAGTTGTGTGATATATATCTGGTTTTACTTTCATGGTGGCATGGGAAGACAAGGTTTTGACTTTAACAACATGCTCTAATCCTTTTCTCACTGGCCTTAGGTTAAAAAAAAAAATAAAAAAAAAAAAAAAAAGAAAAATTATTAGGGCAACATTACAGAGGGTACCAACTGTCCCTTTTTGAGAAAATTCTAGCTGTGATGATCAGGAATTATTCCTGCTGTTGTAGGTTTCTGATCTGGTCAAAACACAGGAGGGAAGAATAACAAGGATGAACGATGTATTTTCTCTCTCAGATGCTTTTCACTTGTCTTATCACTGAAAAAAAAATGAAAGCATAGCTTATAGTCATCTGATCCAGCTGGAGACTCAAATCACTGCAAACACATACTATTGTTGGGCTTTATAGTGCTTTATGAAGTTTTCTTTCTGCTTGCAGGGATCTACCAGCATTGTAACAGAAAAAATCTGTCTGCTTGACTAATTAGACTAGACTGTGATTGAAACAAGGGCGACAAGACATAGTGGACGGAGGAGAATCAAGTGAGCAATAGAATGATAGTACAAATGGGAGTTACAGGGTGCAACAAATTCTTTCTTTTCCGAGTGTGTTCAGGAACAATCTCAAAGCTGCTAGTGATGATGGTAACACCCCCTCTTTGGGGATGCTTTGGTCCCCTCTTCTGTAGCAGGAAGGATCAAAAATTCTTGTGGATCATTAGGTCACTGCTGATGGTCCTTGAGTCACTCCTTCCAGATCCCATATCCCTCTCACTGATCCCATTCAGTGAAATAAAAGATTATGTGACATAGCAATCACGTAGTAGACAGCATGCAATCAGATTATATCTTTATTATTTCAAATGTGAATTTTCCTTCCTTTTCTGGGGTCTTTCATCTTAATGTCATATTAATCTGTGACTTCAGCCACATGTTGGAAGGTTCCTTATTGCACAGCTATTTAAAAATATCCATTTTCCTGCAGTCAACTTGTTTTTATTCTGTGCTATTTTGCTAATGGCTGTAGTTAATTTTTTGGCAGAGGCTGTAATGACTAGTTGTTTCCTGGTGACATTTAAACCTAGACCTCTGCACAAAAGAAAGGGATTATTAGTTTGAGGTTCTCCGTAATGAAGAACAATACATGATTTACAGGGTTGTTTACTACTTCAATGATAATTATTAGAAAATTAAAAAATATGTTTGGTAAAAATGTGTGAAGTAATAATATCTCCTCCCCTCTCCCTCTTCTCTCTGCTCTGCTCCTCTCTTCTTTTTTTCTTCTTTTTCTGTTCTTCAAAGTATGTTTGACTCTTAGCACAAGAACACAAGAAACTTCCTTCAGGTTCAGACCACAATCCATCTAGCACAATGTTCTGTCTCCAAAAATGTTAAGAGAAGCTGCTATTAAAAGGCAGCACACAAGCTTGATCAGTTTTTGTGGTCTGTTCCCTTCATACCTTGCCAGCCTCCACAGTTGCGTTAGTGGTATCAGAGTGAACATCCCTACCCTGTCTTTTTGTTATTTGTTTATGGACAATGTGTCCATGAATTTTGACTGATCTCTTTTTGAACCTGCTGGCACATTATGACCTCCTGTGGCAGCAAGTTCAAGGAGTTCACTATCTGCTAGGTAAAGATCTACTTCCTTTTCATCTGGTTTAAATCAATCTTCTACTATTTTCATTGAGTGCCCTTTTGTTCTAGTGTTGCAGGGTTTAGTGAACAACAATTCCACCTTTACCTTATCCAGTGCTTTCATAATTTAAGCCTTTTTATAGATGACTCAGAACAAAGTTGATTTTAATACTCTTCATATTTTTGCTTTATGTGAGTAGCTTGTTTTGCTCCTTTAACATTACCTGCTTTTAGAAGTCTGAGTCTGAAGATTTGAGGTCTAGAATTCAGTAGTAGAATGGCAAAGACCTCTACATACTTGCAACATTTACTCTGCTTACACAAAGTTTTAACACAGTATATAGCTTGTATAAATACCCTTCTTACACCTTAATTTTTTTTTGTTACTTTGTTAAATCATGAATATAGCATCTGTAACTATTTGGTAAGATTAGTAGGTCCTGCCAATTATTATGAAACATTCATTTAGAAGAATTAGAGTGTCTTCTTATGTGATGTTATTTATACAGGCAACGTTTGAAATCAGTAGCTGTAATCCAGGTGTCTCCAAGGGAAAATTGTTTAATTACCTGATCTATCTTTACTCCCTTTACACAGTAAGGAGGAAGCTGACCTTGAAAAACCTATGAAAGTGATCCTGGAGTTGGCTGACCTACTTAGTATGAATATCTGTAGTCTAACAGTTTAAATATGGGAACAGGGTCTTTTCTGGTTACACAGTGAAAAGGTAGTACTATCTTCCCAAGAATTTTACTGTCATTACACTTGTGCATAAGAAGTTGTCCCAAATAACTACAGACACTTTATTAGCTGTAGCCTCGTTAGTATTGCCTGTGTCCAAAGCAGTGCTTTCCCCTAGCTCATGCTGAAACAGCCCTTTTAGATTTGCATGCATGCTTCAGTGCCAAGATGTCATATTCCTGAAGGGGAGGTTCTGGTCAGAGTAACATTAAATTGAGTGAATTTTACATATGTCAAGCCAGTTACGATTAGCCATTTAACACAATCTTAAAAAGGCTGTATAGCTGGGAAATTGTGAGTCATTGTTGGAACATAATTCATACAAAATGAATGATCAGTGTATTTTTGTATAGTTGCTCTCGGCATCAAAAGCAACATCCCCTGTGGCCCCCTATGCGCTAGGAAGGACAACTTTAATGTGTAAAATATGTGAAACTTTCTACTCCACATACCCTTCAGAGTTAAGATGATGCCACTCAGTAGAAACTGGTGTCACCAGGGAGACAAAGTTTCTGAGAACAGGTTGGATCCACGGGCTCCAAAAATGGATTTGGTCCACTGCAGTTTGTGCATCACAGCCCAAACCAGTGACCTTTCCAAAGCAACGTCTGTGGACCGTCAAGGGTTGCCAATGTCATACCAGTTCTCCTAGATGACAGTCACTAGTATAGGTTAGAGGCTGGAGTGGCCAACATACATCTGGAGGTGTTGGGAGAAAAATGCCAACACAAAAAATACTCAGAATGGGCTTGATTTACCAAAATCTTTCCATTTTTCAAGATGCATAAAGATGCTTACCTAGTGGTTTATGTTGTGTTCTTTCAAAAGAATGAGCGTTTGTGATCATCAGTGATATCCCACACCATGATGTCATCATACCATTTGGTGTCTGAGCCTCTCTAATGGTATCACTACAGTAAATTTGCAGAAAAATAGTCTTGTTACATACCCATCTAGACAGCCACACTATGGAAGCTCATCATCTTTTAAATCACTATGGAAAAGAACTGCTTATGTAGTAGATGAAAATGTGGCAGTACTGAAGTGTGGGAGAAGAGATACAGAGAGCAGCAAATACACTCAGAGTTTGCTAAGCTCTGGTAGTTAAGAATGATGGGCATGAGTCCTGGATACCCCTCCATCAAAGCAGGAAAGCTACATACTGTAAGATGTTACACCAGTGTTAACCAAAATTGAATGCTATGTGCTATGATGTATACCATCAGTGCCCAAATGCTCCCCTTCTCCAAGGTATGTATAACACAAGCTCATGGTGAAAGTCTCTGAGTACCAAATTCCTAAAGCAATCTAAGTTCAGATCAGGACACGAAGCATGCTTCAACTAGGCAGTCATAGTGATGACTCACATCAAAGATTGCTTCCAACACAGTTTCAAAACAGCGATGAGCTTTGTGGTTATGGCACACTTCGGTGGAACAGGCTGCTTTTAGTAGTATCAAAAATAGTGCACTGAAAATTAATAAAAATAGTGCACTGAAAATTAATACTGTGTTTACTGATGGGTACGCACACCAAGTGCAGACATGCAGTGACATGCATTAGCAACTCTTGCAATGGGATAGTGAGGTCCTTCAGAACTTGATGTCATTGCTTTTTAACTTTTGTATCAGCAATTTTCTGCTAATTCTTACAAAAAGATAATGAAAAGGGTCAAGGGCCGCTGTCCATTCTGCAGACTGTGATTCAGTCCAGGGGGCCTGTCTCCTCTTTGTACCTGAAGAGCCACCCTACTTAGGAGCCTTTGAGTATCAACTTCTACAGCATCAAACTTAAATACAGCGATATTCTGAAATATGTTGGAAGGTCCCAAGCGGTAGATACTATGCATCTCTGCTATCAAGATGAAAGGTAGTAGCATCTTGTTTCAGGGTACTTGGGGAGAATATTCCTGAGCCATGGTGAAATAAAATAGGAACCTCTGTGATAAACAGAGCTCTCAGCTCCTTGGGTCATTAGGCCATTGCTGGAAATAAAACACGATGACTGTGGGCAAGAATCAAGAACTATTGACAGAAGCCATTCCTACATGCATTTTGGATGAGTTTCTGTCTTAGCATGACTGATAGCTCTCCTGCTTTGCAGCAGCATTCTCAGACTCAAATTTCAAGATGCAAATATAAGAGCTGACAGTCAATTTGTTATGAAGTGTTCTTTAATACAGTTCCAGTAAAACTCAGCCTGTTTGACGGTGAGTAACGGAGAATTTGAGGTCTGAATGTGTAATGTCAAGAGGGGTTGAAACTTCTAAAAACTCTCTTTGATTGTAGTTGTGGAAGGTTGAAATTATCCATTTGTTTTGACCAAGGGAAGTAGTAGGGTAACTTAAAGAAAGGATACTTGTTTACAGCCGTATAACAAGTGTGGAGCTGATACCAAAATAGTTTTTAATGTGCTTAGGAGGCTATTTTATGTCAAAGCTGAAAAGCAACAGCATCATAATATATCTTATATCCACTAATGAGTTTTAGTAAGTACCTAGCACGTACCTCACAAGTGGGGTGGATCATTTCATCTGGCTGTAAAGGCAAACCATATTCAAATACAGAAAATATGCAAGTTCTATTTTTTGAAACCAAGACAGTTAGAGATGGATAATTTTTTATTTTCAAATTATAAAATTCTCACAAATATGTAAATGTCATCTTCCCTCTAGTCAATTAGAAAGCTAAACTTAGAAACAACAAAACCTTGTTCTCATGAAAAGTCACTGGGATTAGAGACATTTGAAATCCTTCTTCCAGGACTAAAGTCCAGGATTTTTGTTCAAACTATTTTTTAACTGGAAACAAGTCTTAGGCAGCTGGTCTTACATGCTGGTAAGGTATTTTGCCTCTGGCATCCATTTGTCTTATGCCTGTATCAGCGGACCTTTCACATCCCTTGTTACTGCTTAACTGATCATTCAGGTTTTCCTCCTACCCTGACGTCTGTTGTCATGACAGAGGAAGATGAGATTGCTTTAATATGATTTCTTAGCAAAATCTCACTGGCTGTTACTTGCATTTTTTCTTAACTTTTAGAACCCTTGATTATGAATTGCTTTATTATTTGATCTGTTATTACTCCAGGAATTGAAGCTAAGCTGACCAATTCTTAATTCCTTAGACTTTTTCCCAGCCTTTCAAAGACACGTGCTCTATTGCCTTTCTCTAGCCTGCCAGAACTTTCTACATCTTTCCCAAGTTTTGAGACTATTATTTAATTTTAATTCTTGCAGTATCACAGTTGATTATTACCCAGCCAGGACAATTTGAAAACAACATACTTAAATATGTATAAATATAAATATAAAAAAATATATAAATGCATATTATAAATAAATAGATAAATAAATAAATAGATAGATAGAAAATAAATAAATAAGTAAGTAAATAAATATCATCATACTTCTCTTATCTAGACCAAATTTGTACCCCCTTTTCTTTGCTGTTGGTTTTACTAACACCTGATCACAGTTAAAACTTTTAGGGAGCACTGAAACTAAACAGGTAGGAAACACTTCTGTTTCCTTGTGCTGGTAGTTTGGAAGGGTAGAGAAACAAAGTTTTCCCTTTGCCTTTTTGTTACTTTATTTTCTTATTATCTCTCGTGTCCTTTGCAGTTCCATTTCATTTCATGCTATAGAAGTTTTTTATTCTTGAGCATATGGGACAGATGGGCAGCATCAGAAAGATTATGAGTGATCAGGGAGGAGCTGGGTTAATCTTAATGGTGGAATCAGAGAAAGTTGAGTGGAAAACAGAGGTGGACTTCCTCTTCCATCAAATCCTGTCTCCATGGTGGAGAAGAGTACCACCACTGTCTTTTAGGTACACATACATTAGGGTTCAGTTTTGACTATGGAATCATCACCATGTAAATGTGAAGAAAAACTGACAATAAGGGAAATGAGCACCAAAATTATTATTTCTTCACACCTGCTTGGGAATGTTCTGAGTTAAATACTGTGTGTGTACAACCGTTAGATGGTTGATAAGCTTGTAAGTCAACTAAACTGATGGAAAGGCTTACATAGGGATATAAATATATGTAATATGACACATATTCAGAATTGCCTGCCTATTTATGTGTGCTAAATCTGTGTCCAAAATCTAGTTACATTTTCTCATATGTGTGGTGGAGTTTGGCACATATGCATACCATCAAATATATGATCTTTTTTTATGTATAGTGAAGGAGTCCCTTTTGCTGTTACAGGCTGGGTTGTGCATTTGGAGAGTTTGTCCCAAAAAGTTAGTGTGGATGCTAGTACCCTTTAGAAGAAGCTAACTGTTAATCCTGCTTATGGACTTTGATTGTCTGAAGTTGTCTTTCATGCTCAGATAAATATATTAGCTTAAAATACAGTGTTTTAATGGAATTTGACTTATATCACATAGATACACATAAAGTATAACCTTATTAAACCAAAATGCTTGGCTGAACTTGGGCTTTTTTGCATAATGTTGTGTTATATTAAATTGTGAATTTTTAGTGCATCAGGATGAATGAAATCTCTCTGTACTGAAATTTAGGCCCTGTGAAGGGGTTTGGCAAATTGTTTTGTAATGCAGCTCAGAATCAGAAACCACCAGTCCCAAAAGAACTATAATTCTAACTGTAAACAGGGTGTTAATAAAACAAAAATTTGAAGATAAATTTTAAGTTAAATTTGAAAAAAATGGAGTATCATGTAATTCTTGAGCTATGATTTAGTATCTTAAAACTTCACATCTTAAATAAAATATAATGTAAAGTTTCTGACACTTTTTAAAATGAGTTCTTCCTAAATCAATTTTCTGCAGTGGTTAGCAGTAACTTTCCTGTAAAAAACTGATGTGTAGCTTTATGCTGAAGATGGTTCATTATTAAATACTACTTTTTAAATGTTATTCCAAAGTGAAATTAACATGCTGCTTTTTTTGTCTTGCTGTCTTGCACAGGTGTCATTTTTCTTGTTCATTATTTTTGTGGTGTATACCATGCTGCCCTTCAACATGAGGGATGCTATAGTTGCCAGCGTCTTGACCTCTGCATCTCATACGATTGTGCTGAGCGTCTGTCTATCAGGTACAGCTGTTGTAAAGGAACACTTGGTTTGGCAGGTAGGTGCTTTGTGGAATTAATGATTAATTGTGCACTTAATAGCCTGGTAAATGAGCCAGGAGTGCCTCAGTGGGTGCTGGGGAGTATAAGTTTATTTCTGAATTGCTACAGACTTAATTCACAGGTAGTCACATTCTAATAATGAGGCATCAGTAATGTTATGTCTTGCTGAATTGCATGTTAACTGGTGGAATCTGTAGCAACGTAGCACTTACCACAATGCTTGAAAAATTGTGTGATGCAGCCGTACTGTGTTAGATTCGTTACCACTCTGGTATGTAAACCATACTGCTCACCTCATTAAAGCCCAACTTCCAAGACCAAGGATTTTTTTCCAGATATCAGTGTTATCCTTGACTCAAAAAAGCATTGTTCCTTTGAATACCCTAATGTCTGCTGGGTTAAAGATCTGTTGTGAAGACATTGCCCTCTCCAAGTCTGCTGTAGGGCTTGTCCTGTAATTCTCAGCCATTTGTAAGAAATTTACAGCGTCTTCCTGCTTGGGGCCACTGACTGAAGGGGACTGGCTGGTTCCAGACTCCATGACATTTAGGAAACCCATCTGTGTCTGAAGTTGAGTCTTGGCTCGTAACTCAGCTCTGGTACTTTACTACTTGACATACTGCAGATCAATAATTTTTAAAAATCCAAGTACTAGGAGTTGTTTTTCCTTACTGTTTTGCAGAAGATCTTTTAATTGGTGTAAAACTACAGGTTTTGTTGTAGTACTGTGAAGATTCCAGCTATCATTGACAGAAATCTGTATTTTTAAGGAAAAGATAGTTTTATTTTGAAAAGAAAATACATCTTTTTTTTTTATATAGTTAAGTCATTTTAGGTAAACAGAAGTATTTTAACTTTTGCATCAAAATGATACTGAAGCTTAAGAGTAAGCATTCTTATAAACATACCAGTAGAATAAGAAAGATAGACATCATGGTATTTATTGTGAATAGCATGAAGAATGAAGCGAATAATTTCTACTTACCTTTTAACTTACTTGAGCTTTATTTTGAAAAATATTGTGTCTCAATAACTTTGAAATTGCAGTGATTTTACAGAAGTCATGCCCTGTACGTTGTTCAGGAAAATACATTTCATTTCCAGATACGGCTGCAGATTTGTGTTATATGAGATACTGAAAATGAAGGTCACAAACAAAATACGTTCCAATATTTAGTTTTGTTTAGACATTCTAAATAATGAGATAAGCGGGTTTGCTTTTCTCTTGCTGATTTGGGTTAGTTGCATATTTTTTGCCGAAGTTGCCAAGTTGTGCTGTATGTTAAGCAAGGACTGTGATCATCTGCAGTCAATGTAGTATTTTAGTAATTCAGTAATACAGTTATTGATAATTGTAGTGTAATAAATCAGGGACACTGTTATTCTTGGTTTTCTGTCAACTTATGGCTTTTAATCTGGGTATAGATATACTGCTAAAACGGTATTAATGTTTGCCACTCCTTTCCTAAAAGCATTTTGGGTTGGAGCTGCTGTTTGCAGAATCATTTCATTTTTCCTGGCTATCTTTCTAGACCATTAAAATTTGTTATATCTAAACCAGTGCTTTCAGAATGTGTTATATTTTTAACCATATCATGTCTCCAGAATCAAAAGAAAGGAATCATGGGCTGTGATGTACAATTAGTGTCTTTCACCTGATCTGTGACTTCCTGTTTCATTCAGAGTGGAAGTCTTCGAGCAATTTGTACATTTGTTAAGAGTATTTGATTTCCAGTATGTTACTAATTTTCTTTTCTTTCTTTGTAAGATGTGTTAAATGTTCTGAATAGTTTGGCAGTTACTGAAGGTACTGAGTGCACTGCGTTCTTATGAAAGTGTGGAAGGGACTAAATGCCACTCTCACAGTCCATTTGCCCTCTGTACACTTTTAGATTACTATTGTTTATACTTTGGAGTGTAAGCAAAAAAATGTTTTTGTGTTCTTTGCTTCTGAAAATTGAGACCACAAATAAAGGATTAGATCAGAGATACTGATTACACTAAAAAGAGAAATAACATTTGTCAGTGATATACCTCAAGTTGGTATAGGATAAGTGTGTGTAATTAACAGCAACAAATCAAAAAGCTGGGGTATAGTTGTTTAAAAGAACCATGGTGCTGAATGGGGTTTTTTTGGGGAAAAAAAAAAAAAAAAAAAGAATATATATACATATTGCTGAGATCTGGACTCAAGCTGCTTTGCAGAGCTTGGACACTAAAGCCCAGAGATGGTGAACTGATAGTAGACTGAAATTTTAAAGCTTACAGAAGCACGTTCAGGGCTAAGTAGAGTAAATCTGGCTTGTGGAGCTACGCTTGTCTTTGACAAAATTTGATTATTTTGATTTCAGGGCTACTGCTTCAACAAAGCAGAAAAAATGCATACAGTGTTAGCAATGAACAGTCTATTTCCTTCTGGCATGGAATTTTTTTCTAGAGGACAGATAGGGAACCAGTAATATGCACTTAAGAAGCAGAAAGACAGTGGTGTAACAAAACTACCTGCAGGTAAACATCAGGTATTATAGCATACGTATCCTGTATATATAGAAAATAGTCTTCTGTAGAGAGTACCCACATCTCCTTTATAACTGCTTCCTATGTATTGGAAGACCTAGATTAAATCTTTGAGCTTTCTGTTCTCTTGACTGAACAAACGCCATTCTTTCAGTCTTCTTGTGTCAAGTTCTGCCTGATGATGCTTTTGGTAGCCCTCTGCTGGTCCCTCTGCAATTTTTCAGCATCTTCCAGTAACTCTGGTTGGCATCCCATAGTATTTTGGAAGTTAATCATACCTTCAGTCTATTGGTAGAGAAAAATTGATGTTCAGAGGCATTTGCTTATTGCAGTGGGTTGACCCTGGCTGGACGCTGGGTGCCCACCAAAGCTGCACTGTCACTCCCCTCCTCAGCTGGGCAGGGGAGACAAAATACAACAAAACGCTTGTGGGTCGAGGTAAAGGCAGGGTGAGATCACTCACCAATTACTGTTATGAGCAAAACCAACTTGACTTGGGAAAGTTAGTTTAATTTATTCCCAATCAAAACACAGTAGGACAACGAGAAATAAACCCAAATCCTAAACACCTTCCCCCCACCCCTGTCTTCTTTCCAGGCTTAACTTAATTCCTGATTTCTCTACCTCCTCCCCGCAAGCAGCACAGGGGGATGGGGAATGGGGTTGAGGTCAGCTCATCACACGTTGTTTCTGCTGCTCCTTCTTCCTCACACTCTTCCCCTGCTCCAGCATGGGGTCCCTCCCATGGAAGACAGTCCTCCATGAACTTCTTCAATAAGAATCCTTCCCACGGGCTGCAGTTCTTCACATGCTGCTCCAGCTGGGTCCCCCACAGGGTCATAGGTCCTGCCAGCAAACCTGCTTCAGCGTGGGCTGCCCACAGGTCACAGTCTCCTTTGGGCATCCACCTGCTCTGGCATGGGGCCCTCCATGGGCTGCAGGTGGATATCTGCTCCACCACAGACCTACCTCCCTGGACTGCAATGGAATCTCTGCTCCATCACCTGGAGCCCCTCCTGCCCTCCTTCTGCACTGACCTGGGTGTCTGCAGAGCTGTTGCTCTCACGTACTCTCACTCCTTCCTCTCTTCCACTGGTGCAGGTTTACCCCACCTCCCCCCTTCTTAAGATGCTATCCCAGAGGCACTACCACCACTGCTGATGGGCTCAGCCTTGGCCAGCGGTGGGTCCATCTTGGAGCCAGCTGGCATTGGTTCCATTGGACATGGGGGAAACTTCTGGCATCTTCTTACAGAAGCCACCCCTGTAGCCCTGCCATGACAAAAACCTTGCCATGCAAACGCACTACACTTATTTTGAGATTTGGCAGAGCCTATCCTACTGGTTTTGTCATTACTTCTGTTGTCCTCTGTAAAGTTTTATGCCCAAAATTGGCTTCAGTAAGGCTTAGCATGCTCTTGATTATCCAGTGTTGGTTTCAGCCAGAGATACTGAGATACAAGCCTCCTGCTGGGCTAAAGAATCCTTCAACACACTCTGCTGGTTACATAAACTGGTTTGTGTTTGACCTATGCACATCTTTGGGGGGGAGGGAATCCGCCTTGGTTTAAAAATTGGCAAGGATGGAGTTGACTGTCAGTGTTAAAATTTTATTCCTGTGTCCTAATAGGAATGTGCCTAGCCTTGTCATCCAGCTTCTGGATCTAATTATTCTGGCCGGTAGACTGACAGACCCAATAGTATCCATTTTCTGGTTCTCCCATGAGAGTACTTCTAGAATATCATGAATTTGCCTTATAACTTTTCTGTTAGTAAAACAAATAAGTTGTCTGCTTTTGCACTAGGTCAGCCTTTCATCACTTTCACAGTTCTTTGAGTCCTTACTTGTGTTTCATTAACGTCTTTCTTGCAACATGGACATCAGCCTTAGAGGAACATGCTGGAGGCAGCTGCAGCAGTGCCAAATGCTAATCGGGGGGTAGGTCTACAAAGGGATTAGTGTGCTGCAGCGCTCAGCACAGAGACACAGACTCTACAGTGGAATACCCAGTCAGTCTCCCCTTGCAGTTCTGTGGGGAGTTTAATGCACAGCTATGGAATCTGTGACAGGGAGGAGGAAAAAAAAGAGTCCTGTGTTCCAGTCTCAGTTTATGAAAAAGTAACTTTGTGTGTACAGAGATCAATTTTATTTTATTTATTTTTTTATATATATATAATTTTAATCCTAACCCTTAAAAGGCACACGGTCTGGAATCTGGGATTCTGCCCACTTTTTCCAGGTGAGCATCGTACTGCCAAACAGAGGATGTTATTCTCTCTGCCTCTGGGAGCGTGGTGGTTAGGACTGCTGCAAGAGAACACGGCTCTAGTTATGGCACTGAGGCACTTGGCTCAGGCGGCTTTCGCAACTTAACATCCCTTTCAGTTATTGCTGGAAGGGAAAGTATTTCCCTGCTATCCCTTGCTATAAACACATAACCCATTTCTTCCCAAACCAGAACAGATTCTCATCAGATACTTGTGTTTTCCCTGCTCTATTCAACTGCTCAACCATTCTGATCTCATAATGGGTTGATACTGTTGGCAGAGGTAATTTTGCTCTTATTTTGTTAAAAAGAGCTAACCAGAATAATTAAACAAACTATAATCTTCCATTTTTCTTTTTCCTTATGTTATATATGAGGAGTGTGTGCTTTGGGGTTTTTTTTGGTCTATTCTAGTATTTCAAAAAAAGTATTGCTGTTTTACTCTCTCAATGAGTAATTTTGTTGTTCTTGTCATCTTTTTCATCAGTTGTGGCTAAATGTTTTCCAAGCCTTGGCTAAATCACTATAAAATGCCATTCATGTTTTGGTTTTGGGGTTGGTTTTTTTTTTTTCTTTAAACTAGTGTTCCATACCTTTTGGGATTTTTTTTGGCAGTTCCTTGCAGCATTGTATAAAAGGGTCCCTTTTAGAGGCACAAAATTGTAACTGGGCAGCATGCATGTGTACGTGTGTGTATATATATATATTTATTACTCTGTTCAAGAATTCATATAGCAAACAGAAACAATTTGTAACAGCTTTTTGTAAGTAGTGTTTCGTCTTTGCTTTTGTTATCAGTTTCTTTCTGGTAGCCTGGATAAATCCTAAGATGATGATCTCTCCTGGTGGAAAAAAATGAATTGCTACATGAAAATGTTATTTTCAAGAACATTTGAATTGGGAAATTCCCAGACTACATCCACAAGATCTTGTGCATTTTCCATCAGCGAGGCAGAGGTCTCCTATTATGATATGGATTTTATTCTATGTGCTGTGGACAGCTAAAGATGAGGCTGCTACCTAATTCTTGTGTGATCTGCTGGTGTATATGCATAAACTAGCTTTAGAGTACCTCCAGATTGTGGTTTCTGATTGACTTCTGATTCACGAGCTTTTGGTATAATTTGTTTCAAGATCTGTAGTGACTAAGAAATTGGGAGTTTAATTTTTTTTAAATAAAGCCACCTTCCCTTTTTCAGCACACTGTTGGCTTGTTTGGTTTGGGTTTGGTTTTTTTTCCCCTGAATGGGCCATCATAGCCATTGATTTTTAACTGCACAATCAGGCAAAGTCTCCCTTCCTCCCATTTGAATCTCCAAACTTTCTTGCTACTAGTTTGAATCTCTAACCTTGCTGCTACTAGAGCCATTTTGTTCCTTTGTAGAGGGGGTTGGTGCTCCAGACGCCTCCTCTTGGGGTCTGATTCTGCAGGCTGCAATGGGACCTCGCCTATTCTTTGAAAATGCTGATAGATTTAATCTTACAGACACTCTTCAAAATTGGGTGGATAATTCTGATAGCATGTGGCAGGCCTTCCTCTTCTTGGCTACTCACAAGCCTGCTATTGGAGATCCAGTGGCTGGATCATTAGGTGTTTCAGCCCTCAGAGCACTTTCAGCAGGTATCGCCCGATGAGCAAACCCCCCTCTGGTACGGCTTGCCTTTGTTGTACTGATTCTTTGAGATTATCCCAGACTCTCAGCAGCCACAGGAGCCTTCTGGCTTACGTTGTGTGTCTTCTTCCACAGGTGGCATTTATACTCTTCTTTATCTTTTCTGGCGTAACTAGTGGTTTTGTACTGTGTGGGGTTTTTTTTATGAAGTTTAAAATCCAAGATCTGCCATGTATGTGTTTTCTGTCTGGAAAATTCATGTGTCTTGTACAGTGAAACCAGTTAACTTGATGTGATCTCTATTTGTCAAAAGTGCACTGCGTTTATACACATGTACAGAACAAATATGTGCATTTATGTACAGCTGGCTGTACAGCTGGCTGCATAGACTGACACATGCAGCGCTCACACAGAGAACCAGTGGCCCCATCCTGCTGCCCACTCTGGCCAACCGGGATGAAGGTCTGTCAGTTGATACGGTGTATTGCATATATCAATGCATACATACCATAGATCCCTCAGTTGGGCTCAGGCACGCAGTCCACCCAGTAGATGCCCCTGGATCCCAGTCTCCCCAGCTGCTGGCACCTGGACATACAAGCCCCACTCCAGCTGTTGGTACTGCCCCCCTCGCTTGCGGCCATGCACACATACATGGACATCTCTCTGTCAGTCGCCCAGATCATGTCACTTACCAACCAGCTGGTCCAGCTTTATCACTGCTAGTGCTCACTTGCACACCTGCACTTGCTGCTGACAGGGCCCCCCTGTGGGCTGTGGCTGTAGCCCAGCTGCTGCACACCACACAGACCTGCACACACACATATTCACACAGACTGGAGAGTCCCTCACCGAGGAAAAGAGTTAGAAATTGAGTTTAATGAGAAGACAGGACAGACTGCACTGGTCAGACACAGGGCATGGCCAGGCCAGTGTAACAAGAAGTAAACCTCCTTTTTATCCCCTTCTCTCTCTTTTCCCCTCTATTTTGATGTCCCTCCCCAAATCACCACAGTCTTTCCCTACATTTGATTCCTGCCCTAAACATCCCATAATGTCTTCCATTGCCCTGTATCTATCACATGTCCATGCCCTTGGGCAGTCATCTCCCGTAGTCCAAGAGGTGATCTGGAGAGCTCTTCCTGATGACCCATGGGGATGGGCGTCGCACCTGGACATTGGGCCAAGACTCCCCTGGGACAGCCTGAAGAGGGGCCTGGGCAGGTTGTCCCTTCCTTGGGGTCCTTAATTTGGGTTCCTGCCCACCTTTCTTCCTCTTTTCCCCTCTGGGCTTGTGCAGGTGGGCTGATGGCTCCTGTGATGGGCCTGGGGGTAGCTCGGTGTTATTCAGGCTTCCCATCACCATTGTCTCTCTGTGCTCCTGTGTGTGTGTTTGTGTGCAGCTTTTGATCATTTAATCTAACAGAAATTACATGATTATTTCTGTCAAGATTCATGAGATCCCAGAGTCACAGGATGGTCAGGTTGGAAGGGACCTCTGGAAATCATATAGTCCAACCCCCTGCTGAAGCAGGTTCACCTAGAGCAGGCTGCACAGAATTGCATCTGGATCTCCAGAGAAGGAGTTTCCACAGCCTCTCTGGGCAGCCTGTTCCAGTGCTCTCTCACCCTCAAATCAAAGAAGCTCTTCCTCACATTCAGCTGGAACTCCCTGTGTGGCAGTTTGTGCCCGTTGCCCCTTGTCCTGTTGCTGGGCACCACTGAAAAGACCCTGGCCCCATCCTCTTGACACTTGTCCTTAAGATATTTGTATACATTGGTAAGATGCCCTCTCAGTCTTCTCTTCTCCAGGCTAAAGAGGCCCAGCTCCCTCAGCCTTTCCTCATCAGAGAGATTCTCCAGTCCTCTCATCGTCTTTGTAGCCCTTGATGATGCTTAACATGTGTTTTGCAATTTGTACTTAACAGAAATCTCTAAAAGAACATACCATATCAAAATTACAAATATTTCCGTAGATCTAGTTAGCTTTTTCAGAATTAATAGTTTTTCTTATGTTTCTATGTCTCATCAGCTCCTAGAAAAATATGAAATTGACAGTATCAGATGATGGGCTAGATTTTTAAATGCAGGCAACTTTGGTATGGCATCTATAATATACATTTAGATGTTCTAATCAACGGGCAGCATATAGGCGTATACCTTTTGTTTAGAGCACTGATTTAAACTCGTAACAGCAAAATAAAATTAAAAAGCTTCAGTATTCACTGGCTAATAAAAGAAGAAAATTTACAGCTCTAGGGCTCAGAAACAGAATAGGAGTTGGTTTATGCTGTTATCATGCAGTAAAAGAAAAAATCATGTTTATTTAAAAAAAAAAAACAACTGGGAAAAAAAGACCATGTCTTTAAGTACAATCATTGTTGTATAACCCCTGGGCTGTATAGCTACACAGTGAAAGCTTAAAGCACTCAGGAATTTTAGTAGTGTGAATGGCTAAAAGCTGTTGCTGTAGGTTGAGTGTACCCTTCTCCCTTGAATACCTCTTTTTGAAGGAGATGGGGAACTTCCGAAGGGTAATGCGGCTTATACAACTCTTGCTTTCTCCCACACAGTTAAATGGAATGAGTTGCTGTTGTCCCTGCTGAAGGGGTGGAGGGCAGTGGCTGCTATTGAAGGAGGGAGGCTATTTCTTTTGGCAGCAGCTATTGATGTCCCATCCCTCACCCCTTTTTCCCTTTGTGCTCCCCACCCGGGCAGCAGTCTGGCTCACTGCAGTGTGCAGCAGCTGCAAACCTGTTTTGACAGAGGAAAGCTGTGTCCTGCACGACACAATACAGTAGGCATATTTTTTTATTATTACATATGTTTCTTTACTCCTGATTTTGTTCATAAATCTGGGCAGATATTGAAATACCATCTACTATGTTTTTTTTAACTAATTTTTACAATCTGCAGGTATACTTTGTGTTTCACTCATTCTTTAAGACAATCTGTACAGTTTGGATATGCTTATGAAGAGCGCATTTGCCACCAAGAGTATAGATATGTAGGAGATTGCATAAGTGCATTTCATAATACTTAAGCATTAACAGAGAGAATGTGAACATCTTCCAGAAAGTCCCTAAGGCTGTAAAGAGAAGACCCGCAATACTTAATGTGGTAGAAATCAGCAAAGTCTGAGAATTGCATGCTATGGTGAAGTGAAAGCATGTGTGCAGGCAGCAATGTGGGCTTTCAAAGGCAGCATTTACCCTCAGCCCAAAATCAGCATCTAAGAAATGTATAGAAAATCGTTCTGATGAGATGTGTAGGAAATAATCAAAGCACAGAAGACAAGTAAGAAATACATCCTTTGTTTAAAATCATTGAAATACCTCCAGTTAGCATTGATTCTTAACCTTTACTGAAAGGATCAGATTGCCTTTTGTGACCACTCCATTTAGTATTTTTATCAGCAATGAAATTAATTTGTATATTTATCAGTCTTACACTACTTCAGCTTACATTTCTTATCCTAAAAATGAATTTTTTTAGCAGTTTTAATTTTCCAAAATACATATCTATTTGATTAACAAATCCAGCCTTTTATTAATGAAGTTATAACATGTCTATGTTAGAATGCTCAATCCTAAGGCTGCTGTATGTCCAGAAATGTAAAATAGTTAAACAGCTGGCTGGAAATTCCAGGGCTTCTAAGCTGGAACAGAAAGCAGCATGCTGTACTGGCTGTGCCTTCCTCTCATGCATAACATTGCTGAACCAGCAACTAAACTTTCACCGTACAGAATACCTTTTGCAAGGGAGTTGTATTCCATATCCTTTTAAGGATGACCTTAATGTAAATAACTTACTAGGGAAAGGCTAAATCTATGCATTCAGAGTTTTGTAATACGGTCCTTCCAGGTAATTTTTCTAGAGTAAAGAACCTTTAATTTCCTTCAGTTGAGTTAGTTTTGCTGTTTTCTTCCCATTTTCACAGACATTGCCTGGTCTTTTCAGTTACATAGTACCTTTACAGCTTGGTATTTGTGAAATTTATTGTGAATTGCTTCTCTTCTCATTGCAGCTGAAGCATAAAATTCATGGCAAGATACTCACTGTAGACACGACTCTTTGTCATTTTATGTACTTGTACAGGTATCATCTATCCCTACATGTTATTTTCAAGAATTCAGTAGAAGAAAAATGCCTTTGACTATCAAGATGTGGATACATTTCCCCATCCTGTCAGCCACTCAGTGCAGTATAAAATAAGAGGGAGCAGGAACCCAAACACCTTTTGTTGTGTAGAGAAGCTTTTGGTGAGTCTGAATCCAGTTGAGATACCCCCCTTCCAAAATTACTGACTTCCCAAAGCTGCAGTGGTTCAAGCCCCCATCTGTTCAGACATGCCTGCAATAGGATGTGATCTTTTTATTTGTCCTCTGCTATGCCCAAATGCTAAGATGCTCATCAGGTAGGAGAAGTCATTCCTTTTGCAGTCACTTTCTAAAATTTACACTCTTGTGCATTCCTGCCAGTGCTCGCTCACACAAGTGCTTGGATAGCCCTCCTTTCCCTCAGCCCACTTCTACCGTATATTAGTCCTTGGTGTGTTTCAGTAAAGCGCTGGCTGCAGAGCTGCCTGGCTTTTAATTACTAACTACAGCCTCCAAGTGCCAATGTTGTAGGCACTGTGGAAGCATGTGATGGAATTGTTTAATGCTCCCAAAAAAGCAAGTGGAGGCCAGAAGCAAATGAGGTAGCACAGACTTCTGCCACAGATTTATTTTTTTTCTTGGCAGCTACAGCTACACTGCTGGTAGAAGGGGAGCTGTTCTCTCTGGCACTGGAGCTGGGTGGCACAGCCCTTGTTCACCTGTCTAAACTCCAGACCCTTCTTTCTTCCCCAAACTGGGCAGCCAAGCGTCAGCTGTCTCTGAATAATTCCTGATGTGTTCTGGCCCCCAAGATGTGTCAGGGCTCTGGGAAAATGTTGGTTGGCCCAGATTAAAACAGTGCTAGTGAGCAAGATAACAGCTGTACAGCAGTGATGATCATGGAGCTCAAAACTTTCTTCCAGTCTCATTTGGTTTACCAGTGGAGACACAGCTGGAGAACATCATCTGCAAACCCTGAAGTAATTCTTAATTCTTCCCAGGGATTGCACCTTTGGTTATTACACAGCATATTCTTTCCCTTCTTGGGGTATATCTGTCACTGCACAGCCAGGGAATGACATCAGTATTTATTCTGTGTGAGACTGAGAAGGAATCATGTCTCTCACATGCCTCTCACTAGTTATGTATAAGAAATCATGTTTATCTGCTATCAGTTTAGACACGTTCTGGATATACTAAAGACTACATGCTGCACATTTGCTGCAGAGGTCACCCGCATGGACTCTGATAGCTCTATCAGTTTCTAAATGGGACGGTATTAGTTACAGCTGGTGTTTGGCTCCTCCACTGTTACTGGTTTTCTTCCATATGTTTTAACTTGGATAGCAGTAGCCTGAAAACAGACAAAGTTTCTTAATCTGTTTGCAGTTTTATTTTCTTTGTCCCTTTGAGGATGTATTTTCTCATAGATGTATAGCAGCTTATCAGCTCAGAAGGTACAAGAACACAGCCTGAAGTAAGCAAGCTGGTTTTGCACCGAGCTAGCTCAGGTCCGTGGGCTTTGGGAGTTCAAGCTGCATGGAAGTACTTATGCTGCTCTGGAAACACAGAGCTATGCAGAGAGTTTTTTCTGAACCTGAACCTTAGCCCAGCTCCCATGCCTTCGGATATACAATTGCAGAGTTAATCCATAGCTCTGTACACTGTTTTAACAAATAATTTAGACTTACCAATATCAAAACAGTAGAGGTCTCTGGAATATTTGACTGCTTATAGATGCACAGAACTGACTGATAGTTGGTTAGTAATTGAGGCCTCAGCAGGTCAAGAAACAAACACGTGAGCAAAATCACCCTAAATGATCCCAGCAAATGTTCATTCTCAGTGCTGAACAAGGAAGCAGGTGCCCTCCACATCCTTAGCAACCTGACCCAAAGGAAATTTTCTCATTGATTCCTAGGCAAGAATAATTGGCTCCATTGATCCTATAAGTGGGAAGACTTCCATGCATGCAGAAGACTAGCTATTCAGCATCCCAGTGCCTATCCTTCCTACAGTTGTTGCTTGTATCTGCTACTTCAGAAGAGGATGAAAAGAACTTAAAAGTTCATCTGGCCAGTTTTAAACTGGGGTAAATTGTTTCAGCCAGTTCCCATGCAAATGAGTAGCTCAAGCTTTGAAGCGTGAGATTTTGAGTTCCTCAACACAGATCACTCTTGTCTTCTAGAAACCAAAACTGAGATTTGCTCTGTTTGTGTAAAAGATTTCGAAGGCCCACCTTTGAATAATCTTTCTCTTGAATGCCGTCTCCCTCAGTATGGTCTTAGTTCAGCAACAGCTCTATCACAGCAACATTTTTTCAGGCTAAACACAGTAGAATTTGCCTGTCCTATTTACTAGCATTATTTGCTGCCAGTTGTCCCAAGACTCATAGAGAAAGGTCTTGCCCAAATTTTTTGCAGGCAGGAAGAGATGGTGTCCTGCTGAGCTTTTACTCACATACATACTTCTAGTGAAACTGGATTAGTCAAGGAGGTTTGCAGCAGCTTGTGTGAGAGAGCTTCACGCTCTGAACGCAAATATGAGGTGTACAATAATCCTGTTTTCTCTAGTACGTAGGTGGTGAGATGGAGTTTCAGCTTTTGCCGGAGGTCTCTTTGGGTTTTGCTGATGGTCTCTAAATGCTGACTGTTGCTGACCTTTGCATACACACACGTGAATGCACGCTCTCTTTCTGAGAGAGATGATTTGGATGCTTACACACTGCTTGGCCTGTGGAAAGAGTCATTAAAATTTGGCCTGTGGAAAGAACAGCTCATAGTGACAATGATAAATGCTCCCAGGCTGTCTGCCTGCTCCAGTTGACTCGCCAGTGGGCAGGAACAGAGAGAGGAGATGGTGTGCTCCCCCTGTGACACCTGGAGAGCCTGTTGCTGTAGAGACGGTGTCCTCTGAGCCCAAGTGGGCAGTGAAGTGGTGGCATTTCAACTGCAGTTCTTTTGTGCTAACATGCTATTTAGGTCCACTCATTTATCACATTTAATTAAATTTGTAACATCAAATCCACTTAGATTGGTTAAGGCCCTTAGGGCTTGTCTTGGATTCTGCTTGCCCTCCCCCTTTTTGGTAAAATAAGCATGGGGTAACACTTTGAAAGTCTTAAAAGAGCAGAAATGGTCACGATGTAGAAAAAGAACATGCAGCAAAAAGGATAGAGGGAACAAGAAGAAACAGATGGAAATTCTCTGTGCAAAAATGGTGATAAAAGCATAAATGCTAGTAAGTAAGAGGAGTGGAATGCTGAAAACTTAAAATGTGGATAAAAAGGCACCTTTGATAATGCTCTGCATTATTTGGTCTAAAATTTTATTTCATTTGCTGTTCAGTCATCAGTGATGATACTTTTTGTGTGCTATCCAGCATTTTAAACAGTTAATGTTTTTATTGGGTTTTTGGCTAACTTTCTCACCTCGGTTCAGTTTATTGATGCTGCACTGATGACCCCTGAATGCAGAGATGATTCTCTTCTACTGTTATCGGTATTGACCAAGTCACTTCACAGTCTCTTGTACATGCTACACACGTAGTCCCCTAAACCATTATCTAGTTATTTTCTCTCTGCTATACAATTTCAGCTTCCATTGAGCTGCATTAGCTAAAAATATTCGTGAGTCAAATCCTGGGGTTGCACATGGGCAGAGCTGGCCTGCCCAGGACAGCAAGCAGCAACCTTTGTAAACATGTTCTGGATCCTCCCTGGATCTGCTTGTGTCAACAGTCCTGGGCTTTGTCAGTAACCTTTAAGCCCCTGCTTAGTTAGAGCAGAGTGCAAATAGAGATCCTGCTTTGTGACACCCCTTTCCTCAGCGGAGTCAGTGTTAAACCCAGCTCTGCATTTGAATTGCCTGATGCAGGGCTTGGATGCAAGACTGATGCTGCAGAGTCTCCAGTGGCAAAGCTCTGCTGATGGGAGGAGACCAGAAGGTGTGCTGGAAAGCCATGTTCAGGCCTGCTGGATCAGCCCCAGCAGTGACTCCAGTTCTCCTCACACTACTACTGGACTAAAACCATGGCAGCTGCACCCAGCCAGTCCTCTCTGGAAAAAAACATACCTCTGCTTTCACAAGAGCTTTGGATACTTCCCTTGTCACAGCCTTCTGCTGATGTCCATGGCTGTACTCTCCAGACTCCACCGACTCTTCTCAGATTAGATCAGCTGGATAGACTCTTAGGTCTATGTTACTTAAAAGCTAATCTGCAAAAATATTAAGGAGCAGGGAAACAATGTCAGAGGAACCCCCAGTAACCCAATTGGAGCAAATAGGACACCCTGGCCCAGCTCCTCACTGGGCTGTCACAGGACAGCCCTTAGCTCCAGTGTCTAGGTGTGACAACCGTCAACCAGGTGGGTCAGTGGGGAATGGTTCCCCAGCTCACCCTGTGGATGGAGGGGGTCGCTGCCAGCAGGCTGTGAGTCTCATTATGGGATGCGGGGTAAAGGATTTTTGAATTGCCCAAGACTTACTGCGGGATGTTTAGGGGAGGAACTAATGCTGAGGAAAGGGAGGGATCATAGTGGTCTAGGCGAGGAACAAGTGTGGGAAAATAGAGAGGTAAGGCAATAAAAGGGTTTGATTGTATGTTAACAGGCTGCTGCTCAGTACAGCTACCTGGCCATGCCCTGTGCCTGGCCCATGCTGTCTGTCCTGTCATCTTCTCAGCCTCCATTTCTAACTAGATGAAGGGACAATGTATTCAGTGTGCACGTGCATGTACGTATATGTGTGGGGAGAGACCATGGAACTGAGACCTGGGGTCATGGGATCCCCAGTGTCTGGGGTGGATCAGCTGGAGAGTCTAGAGGGGGTCTAAGTATCAGCTACAGGACAAGGAGCCATGGGTCAGAGAGAACTGAGGGCAGGGGTAGCTGGAGAGACTGTGTATTTTGTGGTTGCGTATCTCAGCATGTGTGACTGCTGGTCAGGCCAGACTTGCTGGTGAGTGGGAGATGAGGCAGGCTGTATGCCTTGGTCAGATACTGGAGAGGCTAGAGGCTGTGTGGCTTGGCTACTGGAGAAAGCAGGGAATCCAAGCTGGACCAGAGAGAGACTTGTTTGTGGGTGGGTGATCCCGGGCCAGCTACTCAACAGACTGGGTATTTATGGCCAGTTACTGCAGGGACACATAATGTATCTATGGATGTGTTTTGTGCTAAATTGCTTTCATCCTGTCAGCCAGAGAGGGGAGCAGGATCAGGATGTTGGTGCAGCTTGTGTTTGCCCGAGTGCTGTGTTTTCAGTCTGTGTTGATCTGTGTGACTGGCTATGGATGTATGGATATATCATTGTATGTATGTGTGCCCCTCTCCCTCACAACTGAATGGATGTGGTGATGTGGTGCTGCAGCAGCTTCACCTCTGTCAGACTACCACATTCAGCAACCTCCAACATAATCCAGACCCATCTATTTTCAAATATCTATCCATATATTTTTAAACAGCATTATGGATTTTGTGTAGGAAGTGGTTTTCTTGGTGATCATGTTGAACATTTAATTTTATTGTCTTTACAAAAGAATGATTTAGAGGTCTTGCACTCTCTTTTGGTCACTCTTAACAAAATGAGGTCACCAAATTATTTTCTGCCTAAATAAATCAGTATAACCACATATGCTATGTAAATAAAACCACATACTTCTTGAAGGTTGGTGTGGTTGTGGTCGTTTTACGTGTGCAAAGATCTTCGGAGAAGGCACTCTGCTGTTTGGCATTACTTGAGGTGACATGTGCTCTCATAACATGGGGACAGCTTGCTCTCTGGGCATCCCTTTTGTCTGCGTTCACATGTGGGATGTGCTAAGCCCTGAATCCATAAGCCATGGTCATCGTAAGAAACTTAAAACTTTCATATCTCCTTCTGGGAGTTGTAGGCATATGTATTACTACATGACGAGGTAATTAATTTGTCACTATACATTCACTGATCAATGTCAGACTTCCAGGGAACCACAACAGAGTTTAAAAGGAATGAGAATGACTGTGAAAATGCTACTCCATAATTACTGGACTGATACAATACCTGACAGCGAAGGGCTGCTGCAGGCAGTCCTTGTGGGGGTGCAGAGAGAAGGGGCTGTGTATGTTGAGGAAAAGGCTTCTTATGCAGACTGCCAGAGCAGACAGTGCAGTCCCTAGGGAGGCACTGAGCATCCATTCAAGTGGTGGTGTACATTTTTCTTTTTTCGATTCACAAACGCTGAAACAAATGTAAGGATAAAGAGCAGAGCTGACCCCAGAGTGTTAGAGTCAAGCCAGAGAGGTGGTTAAATTTTATATTTTTTTTTTTGAGAAACAGATTGCATTAATAAAGCTTCTGAAAGGGATCTACAGTAATGACTGCTTTTTCCACCCTTAAAATGGCTGACACAGTTCCTTCCATTCTCATTAGGAATTGTAGTACCTGTTTGTTAGTTTGTGAAAACAGTACCAGGAGGATAGTGGTGTCCAGATTCTCATTAATGCTAGTTGCAATTTGGATGATTTGGTGTGAGGTGTAATGGGGTGTCTTAGAGAACTGAGGAGCTAAGAGGTAAAGCAAGAGTTGGAAAATCCATGGCTGTCTGCCTTTGCACTTAACTGCTTCAGGGTGATGCTCCACTGTATCTGCAATGCTCTTTTGCAGTTGAAGTGTATGCAGTTAAATTGACTTCTTTTGCACTATGGAAAGAAGAATAAATCCTCCCTTTGTAAAATACTAGGACTGTGGGCCTTCATGTTGATAGCTCTTAAAGTGGCACCCTTCAGTTCATATTGACTATAAACTTAACAAAATTTAGAAGTCTGCCATTTTATTCTAGCTTTCTGAATTCAAAGTTTTCCTTGTAAACTGCTGAAAGTTTTCTCCCATTATTTATTTCTTCTTCCTACTTCCTTGGCACCCTGGTTTGTAATTTTTGTGTATTTCTTATTTCCTGTTTCTTTACAAACCTGTTTCTCACTACTTTTTCTGGTCTAGCTGGGCCTTTTTAAAATTTTAATTTAGGTTTGCTTTTTTTTTTTTTTTTTAAATCCTTCAGTATACCATATCTTGCTTAACAGCATCTGGTGACAAAGTGTTCGGCAGCTTAACTGCACTGGAAGAACCATGTTTTGCTTGTTTCAAGTCTGTGATCTGAGTCCCCCAAATTCTTACGCTGGAAAAGGCTGAACAGTTGATCTCAGTTCACCCTCTCCAGGCCTTTTTTTGATTTTGTAAACTCCTGTCACACCACCCCTATCATCTTTTTCCCAGGCTGAAGAATTGGAAATTAATTTTCTTTTGTTGTTTAGAAGCCATTTGATACCTTTGAGCTTGTTTCTTGCCTTTCTCTGATCTGAAGGTTTTCACTTACACAATGTGAAAGCACAGTCTGAAAGACAGAAAAACCATTAATGCTTCATAGCATGCTTGTTTAGTAAGGAAGTGGGTCATTGTAAATTCTGAAAACCCTGAATAAAAAGAAGGAAAATGATGAGCCTGATCCTCAAGGCAAGCAAAAATTAGCTGAAATATTACTAGTGAAGGAAATTAAAAATCTGTGACCTTACCCATGCAATTTTGAAGTGGACTTAGAATATTTTGCTTAACAAAATGCACATGATTTTGTGATTTGTGAAGGAGGCTCAGAAGAATTGTTATGCATTTATCAGAGTGAAGTAAGAGAAATAAATATGTTCGCCTTTCATGTCAGAAGTTAAAACGTTGAGGTCTGCTAATACTTAAAAATAATTTGAAAGGAAAAAAGAATGACTATGATAATACTGCATTATGCTAAAACCTGAGCAGTTAGGATTGATTCTACAGGGCTGTTGCTTATTGTTTAGGTTTGATTAGTATTAGTATTAGTATTAGGCAAATTTAAGGGTTAGGAAGCTGAATCTTTAAAAAAAAAAATAATGCTTCTATACCCTTATTACTTGGGATATGGGACGTGAAACTCCATACTTAGGAGCAGGCAAAGAATACTTCCTAGACTAGGAGGAATAATTTGATATTTCTGCTTTTTCTAAGACAACTGTATTCCTCTTTAAAAAAAACATATCCACTAGAATGACATATAAATGGGCATGAATTCAAAAAAAGAAAAATTACGGAGTGTCTGAATGATAATGCAATTACTGTCTCATTAACTGGATGCCAAAAGAAGGCAATGATAATTATGTAGCTGCTGATAAGAGAATTTTCAGAATGCATTATGGATGTTGTGCCTCATTCTGACAAAGTCAGTTCACAAAAGAGCAATAAGCAGTGTCTCAAAGGGGTATTATGTTTCAGATACTAGAGTCTTTCCTTAACAAGCGTCCAAGACATGGATCACAGTAGAACTGCAGCATGAATGGCTTGAACCTCGTACATATTTCCTTGAACTCAGGCTTGCAGATCTGTTCATATTATGAATACAGATAGTTCACAGTATTTCTTGGGTAAAATTCATGGTATGTTCTGTGATATTCAACAGTTCAGCAGTGATAAAATGTTTCCCATTATATGAGGTCTTGACAGTATTATTGTATGTACATGTGTATATATATAAAACATGCAAAAAGATATATTTATATATATAATATAGATAAATAACTATTTTTTCTGCCCTTCCTACAGATGTAATTTTAGTAGCAAATCAAAAGCTCTGAACTGTACTGTTGTGTTTCAGCTGTGGTTAGGAAGGTTTTTTGGTTAGGTTTGTGTCTGAGGTAACTTCCATTTTAGTTCAGTAAGTCATGCTGGAATTAAGCACATCTGAATATCACAGGACCTTTTTAGAAGTATGAACTTAAGTATAGGATTCTCATTGTGGTTTGTTCATCAACATCATGCACATTGCCATGAGGTAAGAAACAGACCATCATGTTTGATTACTCCTAGCTTAAAACACAGACCATATGATGAATGCAATGTTGCTTCATAGTAAGACTATCTGGAGGGGCAGGATAGGCTTAGATGAGCAAGTCATGTATATACTCAAACATAGGTTGAGAGTGTTGATACTCAGTTTTCTTTTACTGCCATTTACAGCATTTTAGGGTGGGGGAGACAGCAGAGGGAAAGGATAATGCTAAATCCTAGTGTATAGGGAGAAGTAATCACTTCTCTTTAAAACCCTAGTTATTTTTAATATTTGGTAAGTCTCCTGCACTCTTACATTTACCTAAGTAAGGTTTTGGAAAGAGAACAGCAAGTATGATTAATACTGTATTGTGGCAGCCAGCTTTGCCTGTTCTGTGGTTTTGGCTGGTTTTGTTTTCCCCTTTCCTTATACTGTTGTAGAGACTCAAATTACAAGACAGTCAACAGAAGGGAATTCTGTTCAACTTTTTAAGAAGTTTGTTGAGCTGCATAAAAAAAAATAAATATCCAAAGCTGTGTTCAGTTGCATAACTATTTTAAACTTCTGTGTTTTCTAAAGATAGAGCAGCAATAACATTTCATCAGTGCCAAAGTGCCACGGTACGTTGCTTTGGGATTCAGAAGAGCTGACCTGTGTCTCAGACCTTGTCTCTTGAAGTCCTGTTGATTTATTTGAAGTCCTTTGAAGTATCATCTTTCTGCTACCTGCCTCCATTTCTTCCATTTCCTTTTTGTTTAAATGAGGATTTTAATATTTGCTTTCATACAGTTTGACCTCAAACATGCTATATAATATTTTTAACATGCTATAATGTTTTATTTTGGGGAAATTATTGCCAAGGAAAAGCTCAGGTCTAGAGTGGAAAAGAACACCTTTTATTTGGCCATATGCTTGTTTGTCTACTATCAACAGATCTGATGAATATCATTATTTGGTATTATTTTAAGATTTTTCATATGGTACATAAAAAAACATCCTGCTTTCTTAAAGTTTTCTAAAGATCAATATAACTTAATGGGTTTCCTTTTTGTGATTTTGTTTGTTGTCTCCTTCTGCACTATGGGGAATTTAATTACTTTTCACCTGGAAAAGGAGGTGCATTGTGTCATCAGTATGAGCCTGGAAATTATTATAAAACTTACTTATCCAGGACCAGAAGCTGCCTTAGGGTCTAAAGTCTGCTGGTCAAGCAGACATAAAGGCTGATTTATAGATTACAAACCCAGAAGGAGCTGTGAGGATCATCTGGTGTCACGGGTTACAGTCTTGTATAGCTCAACTGCATCAGTTCTCATTTGCACTCCAGCAGTGGCTCCCCCACCCTGAACCTTGACCTACTGTGGGCCACCATCCATCTTTGGTTTCGAACTTCTAGTTTAAAATACTATAAAATCTGGTTGCACAGACTAGCTCTGACCATCTTACTGTAACTTCGCAAGACGACCGTAACAAATGGAGAATATAGTTTAGTAGCCCTTTTGCCACGGCTGTGAAAACAAGGAGCTCCCACACAAAACGACCTAGGAGGTCTGGCTTGTAGTCACTGAGGCTGGGCTGGATTGATGAGCAGACCAGCCAGCGGTGGGTCTTGGAAAACCTGTGCGAGGCTGGGGCTTTCCTGCCAGGTGAGCTGCACCTCAGCAGCCTTAATTTTGACAGGAGGATTTGCTCCAGTCATTTAAGGGCAGGACATGGGCTCCAGATGGTTAGGACTGCTTCATGAGATTCATGCAGACTCAGAGAGGGGGAAATGATTGGCAGAAGGAAACAGGGTGAGATGAGTTGGAATAAAACAGTCTCCCGAGTTGCTCACTGTCAGACGTGACTGAAGTGCAAATAGGCTATTTCAATGTAAATGAACTGTGACCAAATTTTCAAATATATTTGTGTGCCTAAAAGCCACTTATGAATATTTTATAAAGTGCTTTGTTTTCCATATGTGTTAGGTACAGATTTCCTGCTTGCCTTGCAGTGAACTGCAAAGTTTTAGGGGCTAGTGCTTCTAGAGTGGGACACACGACCATCAGGTTGCAGTGCTGAGTTGGCCTTTTGGTCTGAAGCCTGACACAATGAGAGGCTATTTGGGCTCTGAATAGACTTACATAGAAATGATTGATAACCGGGGGGGAAAAATGAGTAAGACAGCATCTTAGGAAGCCACCTGCAGGTGTTGCTTGGATCAATGTTATGTTCTTCACCTGACAATTCTTATAAAGGTTTCTGCCCCCCCACACACACGTGTGGACACCCACCCCAGCCCTGCAGTAAGTGTTGATGGAGATTGCCTTTGACGCCCTTTGAAGCAGCACAAAAAGAAGAAAAGCAAAATCTGTTTCTGCTTGTCTGTCATGGAACTTCAGAAGAGCTTTTCTGTATCCACTTTGACACTGCTATACCTGCACTTTAAAATCCAGATTGATTTCTTTCTCTTAACATAGAGGAAACTTGATTCTATCTTGTGAATGGATTTTTCTGTCAGAATTAAGGCTTGGAGATGTTTGCTGTGGTCTAGGTCATGCTGACCTTAATTAAAGACCAAATCACCATGTGTCAGGTAACGTCACACGCTATCTTGATAGTCCCCTGCTGCAGTAGTTCCTTAAAAAACTAGCAACTGGGCAAAGCTAAAAGACATGTAGTTAACTTGTTTCCAAAACATCTTTATTCAAATGTGATTTAAATTTCCTCAATTATGGAAACATTTCCCATGATACGATAGAAGTTCCTGTAACTACTGTAAACATGCTAGATGGGAGACAAACCTGGAGTATTTAATTTGTTTGTTTATTTTTAACAGCAATAACAGGCAGGTCTCGTCTAAAAATCAGCACATGAAACTTAGTCATTTGCAACCTACTTTCCCTTCTGTGGGTTTTTTTTTTCCCCTGCAGTTCCTGTATTACATGGTATTTTGTGCAGCCTGCAATTTCTTCCTTGCCTGGGGTCCCACTCCGGCGTGTGATCTGGGCAGGGTGCCTGGGGCTCACACGACAGGGGAGGGGAAGCTGCTGTGCAGTTACAGCAGAAGAAAGGGTGCTGTCCTTGCTGGGCACCACCTTCTCCAGCTCCCTTACCCTGCCAACTAGAGGCACCGCTACGCCCTGTCACATGACGTGTCATTGACAAGGTTCTGTAGTTTGCTGATTTTATTCTGCTATTCCTGTTGTGTATTTAAGGTCATTAATTTTCTTTTAAAAATGAGGACCAGTGGAGAAAAAGGATTGTTTGATGGGGGGTAGGATGTAGTATTTTTGATATTTTGAATATCAGGCTATTAAAACAAGCTGACAATATCAAATGTGTAGAGAGAAGAATGATTTACATACCACAGAGTATTACTTTTGGAAGACATTTAGAATCCAGGATTTATCTTACAGCCATGTCTATAACTGTAAGGCATTTTCTTAAACGTGTCTATGACAGTCTTAGTTTTTTTATAACCACCTTGCTCAGCGTCATGTTTCAATCAGAATCTTTAAGGCAGTTGGTTTGCTTTCAATATTTCCCCCAAGTATGAGCAATACAGAAGCTAATATAATGTGTGACATAATTTCTGTATTTAAAATTTTCTTACATTTTCTTCTACTGTGAGAGAATTTCTCAACAATCCTAACAAGTTTTTTCACTGTCTTTGTTTTCTCTCTTTTGTTGTTGTACTATCTTTGTAGTCCCATTGTACTTTAGTCCTCAGTTTTCTATCTGATGCTAGTCTCTGGTTGTGGTAGGAGACTAATCTTTTCTTTCATCCATAATAGAAATTTTCAAGGGACTTCTAACTACTCTGCTATAGTTTGTTTATTTTTAGATGTGTTTTTAACAATACGGAATTAAAATGCGTTCAGTTGTGAGGTGGATTATTAATATTATTATTTTTTTAATTTTGTTTTAATTGACTGGTGATTGTTTAGATTTATCCATTGAGCATTTTCAAACTGACTATAAGCATGTTACTTGTGATGAGCTCTGTATTGAATATTAAATTAATGTTGAAAGACTGGTAGAAGATCATTTAAATACCAGATTAACATTGCCTACAATGTAAAATAGCAGAAAAGCATACAAAGGACTTATGAAAGAATAGACTGCTGAATAAAAGTTCATTAAACCCAGCTAGATCTTTTTTGCATTGCTTTTAACATCAATTTTAATTTGCTTTTAATGTATAGTCATTAAATATATTAATGAACTGTTCTAACTCTGTTTTTATTTCTTATTAGTTTAATTCCTGCTCTCTTTGTTTGATTATTCTTTCATTACTGTAACTTTTTTTAAAGAAAAGTATCTTATTTTAAGCTCTATTAATTTAATCTTTTATTGAACACATATAGCAATTGTTCACTAACAAGAAATATTGAAAAAAGCCCTAGTAAAACTTGCAGTATTTTAAAAGCATGGAGGAACTTAGTATGTCTTTTTCAGGTAGATTTGACTATGGATTTTTAAAATCTGAATAGAACAATATTTGGCCCCCTCTCTTCCGATACTTAATAGGTGTGTGCTCATCACAAACACTGATGGTGTCATTACCCTGCAGCTAAAACTGCTCTTGGAATGTAGCTAGTATAGTAGCTCTCTTTAAAACATACCTGAAATCCCTTCTTTTTACCCATTGAATGCCTGGCTTATCTGTAAAGAAAGCAAACCGTAAAGGTACTTCATTTAGTAGCAATACAGCTTTGATACTGTGTGTAAACAAAGAGAATTGTACTCCAAATTTAATTTCCAAAGTCTTATAGTTATTTTTATAAGGTGGGAAGGTAGCACAAGGTTGAAGCAACCTGTATGGGAAAAGTGACTGCATGGTGTCTACATATATACTTGAAATGCTGCCTCAGTTCTGCTTCCATTTAGAATACAACAATTAGTCTTTTTTACCTTCAAAAAATTCTGGATATAAACACTTTAAAGATTATGACCTTTCAGGGATTACAGTGAAAACAAGAGAAAAGTAATGTTGTAGACTTTTGTGGCATTTTGCATTACTCTATAAAAGATCCTTTTGAGCTTTAAGTACAGGAAGTTCCAAGGAAAAAACACTTAACTTTGTAGCATTTGAGCCTGGTACCTTTCGAACATACTGGGCACAGAAGCACTACACCTGTTCTGTTGGATCGCTACTTCTGGTGGGTAAGAGGAGTGAAAATACAGAGGCCAGTTTTGATCTTCTCTTGTTGCTCAGTTCAGTTTTGCTGTCCAGCAATGAGCGCACATGGTATGGCACAAACCTGAAAGGGTGCCATTTGCCCAGCTGTACTTCTGTAGAAAGTGGCTGATACATTGGATCTGTAAGTTCTCATTAGCCTGGCATGGTGCATTATTATGTCCTCGCTGTTACTGCAGTTGACATGTGCATGAGAGGCTGTATCTAAAGTTCTTTGGTCTAAGGTGCTGCAAGGTGCCATCAGCCTGTGGGCAGCTGGGTGAGATACCCTGCACCCTCGCTGTGGAACAGCTTGCTCCAGCTGAAGGGGAGCCTGGTCACCAACCACGCTGGTTTAGAGAAGACAGGGACCAGGAAAAACAGCCTTACTAAGCCTAAGCAAACCTCTGTCTAGTTACCCTGTCACCAGCATGGTGGTGGAATGGCTAGGGAAAAATAAATATAAATTAACAATGTAAGAATACTATAATCATTTCCAAGCCTACTCCCCCAGCTCCCAGCAGTTCCTAAAGTGAGAGGTGGTGTCTTTGTATTTAATAAAACTTGATCAAATATTCTTCGGTAAGTTTTCCAGTTGTCTTAAGGTTAATATAAACTTTAGCTTCCTCAGCATCACATGCCAAGAAACTGCACATTTTGTCTGTCCTATATGCCTGTTGCATCAATGTCCTCTAGACTTTTTACTGTGAGACCAGTGAACACTTAGTCTCTGTGCACTCTGTACTCTGTCCATCCAGGAGTGTGTCGATCTTCATAATGTTCCCACAATGTTGTTCTTTTTCCAAACTGAAAAGTATTCCTCATGGTTCTTCTCTCCACCTTTTTTTTTTTTTTTTTTTTTTTTTTCCTTTTCTTGTTTTACCCCTTTTGAGAGGGGTAGACCACCATCGTGTGTTAATACTCGAGGTATGGTCATGCTATACTTTTACATGGGGGCATATTTGGTTGATTGCTACCAGCTACATAAAGCATGTCCAAGCCTGGGGAGTTTCCAGTACAACATTAGTGGGATTCAGGCTAAACTGTACTTGAGATCCTGGAGTAACTCTTCTGTGAGAGAGTGTTTAGTACAACTCATTACCTCCGAACAAAAGCAGCTGACCATGGTGTACAGCTACAGCTACATCCTAGAAAGGTTAACAGCATCCAAGCATGTTCTCTGTGACATCTCAAAGGACATCTGAGACGAGAATTAAGGGGAGGGGAGTCATAATGGGATTGAGAGTTACTTGCACTGGAACATGTGATATATTTTGGGAAGGGTTGCTAGAATGCTTCATGCTGTAGCGTGCTGGGAGCGATCAATGACCGCCACTTTACTGTTGGGTTTTGGTCCATGGTCAAAGAAGTTATTTTCTAAGGCTTTAAACTCTGGGTTTTAGTCTTGCAGTTTTCTGGTTAGCCATTTGCCGTACGGATCCACCTTTAAAGGATATGTAGTACAATTTGCTATACACCAGTGTGTCTCAGCTGTCAGTTGTGCTCATTAGTTGCAGGCTGTGCAACCAATTTGTAGTTTCTGTCTTTTAGTATACAGCAGTCAGCTCATTGTTTACTAAGACGATGTTTTGTTTAAGCTTTTACAAACTAATAAAATAATGTTTTTTAAGCAGGATGTGTTTTGATTAAGATGAAGCAACCATTATCCATTAATGAGTACTTTATATGTGGTTTGCTTATTAGGATTTTAGGGTTTCTTTTCTGCAGTATTAGCTTTTTAATCATTAAAAAATAATTAGGATTAGATAGATATATTATTTTTGTTAGTTTTAGAATTTGATCTTTCCCAATTTTAAGTGGGTTGTTCTTCCAAACTAAATGTAGCATTTATAACGTCTAAATATATTTTTATACATTGTAGTATTATCTCTATTGTTTGCAAACGTATAAGTTACTGCAGTCACATGGAAATTGGTGAAAGATTTGATGACTGTATTAGTCATTTTATGTGACCTTTTTTTTTAAAAAAACCCAAACATTTCAACACGTTTTGTAATTTGGCCTTCCTAGGGAAATAAGTCTGAAGGTACAAAAATCAGCCTTCCTAGTAGTTACCACTGATGTTAGTCAAAACTCCAGTTTGCTGAAGTTCCCAATCTCGTATCATCTGCACACTTTATAAGATGAGCTTAGACTTAGTAGAACTTCATGTGACAGTTTATAAACTTTTGGGTTTATACCAACAGATGGGTAAGTAATGAAAACTAAATTTTGCTTACATATGCTGAAGCTAGTATTTATGCTTATATTTTAGTAGAGTAAAATATTTTTTTTACAAGTTGATGCACAAGTATAACTTGTAATTCATCAAAGCATATATGAAACCAATGAATCAAGCCCAAGTATGGGGACATTGGTGAATTCTAGAAATTATGATATAGAAGCAGCTCTTAAGCATTAATCCACATGAAATGCTCCTGGTGTTAACTTACAGTAACTGGAAATTATATACTGTTCACATTGTGTCTTATTCCTGACTTGGTGTGCTGTTTTAATGTCTAGCAAATAAAAATATATCTCAAAAATTCACTCTTCCCTGCCATTGTTGGTTTGTGAAGCAGTGATTACGTTTTCAATACTGAATCCGATGAAGTTGCTTGAAAATCTTGAAGGCAGTGAACTGAAATTCTTAGGTGAATCATATTCTTTTAATGAAATGTAGTGAATTAAATTGCCTTTCTTTTCAGAGTAACATGTGAAGTGGTTACACAGCCAGCACGATGCTGTGTCTGAGTCTTAGTATGAAATGGTACAAGAAGAAGCTGCGACTCTCTGAAAATTATCATTCAAAGATCATACCACTTTTTTTCTGACAAACAGTCAAAATAATTTGTCCTTGTGCTGGCTCATGGCTTTCTTTAGAAGCCCCGTGGTGCTCAGCTTGGGGCTCAGGAAGGCTTGAGCTCTTTGAACGGGAGCAGATAAGGGACAAGGCAGCAGGGCTGGGGCCTCACTGCCCAGCTCCCAGTTCCATCTGAGCAAGGCAAGCCCAGAGATAGTGACTAGGTTCAACCAAGAGTGAAGATCATAAGTCCAAATCATGGCGAGGAGGTAGGTGCCAGATCAAGTTGGAAAGTCAATCCATGGGTCAGGATCCCTTCCAGCAATTGCTGGGTACATCCACACTGGCAAGTCAGGACTGAGGTCAAATCAGTCTACAGGTTGAGGTCCAGATCAAGGATGTCTGTGGCTAGGCTTAGCTTAACTGGAGACCAGTGTTCCTCTGTCACACCTCATGCAGGAGCTAAAAGCCCTAGGCTATGCTTAAATAGAGCTTCTGGGCCTGTGGATGCCTGTAGGTGGAACCCCCAGGTGAGGCTGGTAAGGGCTGTTAGGGTTTATGAGTGTGCTCAAGGCCCTGGCACATCGATCACCATCTCTTCATCCACAGCACCAGTCGTTTCATCACGTAAGGTTGTGAAGTTGTTCAGGCATGGTTTCCTCTTCACAACAACATGCTAGCTAATCCCAGCCTACCTTCTTGTTCTTCACTGGATTTGAAATAGCTTCTAGGAGGATTTGCACTACTACCTTCCTAGGAATCAAGGTGAAGTTGTCTTCCTTGAAGATAGGAGTGGCATGCTTTCTTCCAGATCTGAAGAACCTCCCCTGATCACCATGAGCTTTCAGAGATAATTGTGAGTGGCCTTGTAGAGATAACAGCAAGCTCTCTCTGCTCTTATGGTTGCCATCCTGTTGTGTCCTTGCATTGTACCTTCAACTGGAGCTCTGCTGAGGTCTCTGACAGCCTAATGAGAAAATAGTATGCTAAATCTTTTGCATCTGAGACCATCTTCAGATATTCTGATTTAGGAAAGGCAAAGAAAAATCTATTGATCTGGATTGTGTGGTATGCAAATGTGGAGAGAATATAAGTCAAAAGACAATTTTTGATGTGGAAATGGCAGATTGCTTTAGGAAAAAAAGCAAAACATTTTCTTAACAAGAACAACATTCATCCCTTATGTAACACTGCTGATTTTTGTGGTGGTTTGAAGGTAAGACATTGGTTCCAGTTTCAGAACTAGGAACTAATGAAGTTCCTTTTCTGTGGTAAACTCTTGCTAACAAAGGGAACACTTCAAATTTATTACCTTCTCTCTTTAGGATAAAGCCAGACGCTGCAAGTTATTTTCATATTATCTGAAAGGCTGTAGCTTCTCAAACCAGAATGGGATGAAAGAAAATATTGAGATTTTGTTGGAGGTGAAAATAATTTTTCCAGGAGATAATCTCTGGGGCTCTGGCAGTGCTTATACAATTAGTGTGCACTGCTTTAGCCTGTTTTGTGCAAAACATTTTTCTGTTATTTGACAGGCAATAAGTATTTTCAGCACAGAAACCTATAGAAACATATATACATGTTTGTAACTGCAGTGGGGATACATCTGCCCTCAGCCACACAGGCAATGTTGGCAGCTCCACAAAACACAAAAAACCACATACAACTGTTTTCTTTGTCAGCCTATGAAGTAGTTCTGCTGAAGACTCTTTCAGAGTAGGAATAGAACAAGAGTAACAAATATTTATTTTCTGTCAAGCATAAATTTATTTTATATTCATTGATATTTTACTTTGCATCTGGGTCTGCATTTGCCTTCCTGAAGATGGTTGCTTCATGCACAACTTATGCCTCTGATAGTACTGATTCAGGATTCCAGGACTGATTCAGCCTCTCAAACATTTTTTTTTTCAGTGCTGCCCAGCTAGCTGTCTCTAATAGCCGTTACTCTTGCTGCCCCTTGCTTTTATGGAAGAGTGCCTTGTAAAGGACCACTTTGAAGCAATTCACTGTCCACTTTTGTGTTACCTCCACAGACACTATCTACACTACCTGCACAGTACAAACTCAAGTATCTTTCTTCTATTACAGAAGTAAAGTGGAGATGGAGGAAGATGAAGAAATCTGTAGGAAGACAAAAAAAAAGTCACAATTTTGAATGCATACAGAACTGCAAACCAAGGAAACTCCAGAGCAACTAACTAAAAAGACTAAACAAGTTAACTGAATTCAGGAGCACTAACAAAGCCCAAAGCAGGAATTTTTAAGCTTTGACCAGAGGAAGCCAAGTTCCTTACTCATTGCAGTCTTCTGCTGGCACTTTAAGCCATTACCCATTTTGTCCCTCTTCTGGCATTTTAAGCAATGAAGTGTTGTGTTATCTTCTACCTGCCCTATTGTGTGACCCTTACATGAGGCTGCCCTCATGCTGGCTTGCATGGGGCCTCATGGGGCCAGCATTTAAAGAGCTCTCCTGTGAACTGCTAATCATACTCTCTTTTATGCTTTCGCTTCAAGAAGTCATGATGGCAGGGGCCAAACCTGTCTTTGTGCTCTTGCAAAAGCCAGACCTACTGGTGTTGCCCATCTAACTAGTCTTTCAGAGGCTGGAGTTTACCTCATAAATCCTGCCTGGCAATTTTGAAGTCTTCTGTTACAGTGTCCATAGCTATTTGCCATGAAGCCTGTTGTTTGGAGTCTCGAGGCAGTCTTGGAACATCTTAATCAGATCCATGTGTAGAAGAAAAGAGAGAATGCATGTTAGTTTTTGTTAGGATCTGACAACACATAATGCACCACCGAATTAGCTACTGTACTAGCCTCCTATGACAGAAGTGTCCAAATAGTAAGTTCTTCAGCTTTGTTCATGGATATCTAAGATGCTTTTGCAGGCTGTCTTAGAAAGTTGCTTGGAGAGAAGTTCTGTGCAGAGTGATAAAATTGTGCTGGAATGAATTTGGGAGAGGTGGAAGAGCTTGGATTGGCCTGTGTTGTTCTTCAGCCTACCACAGCCTACCACAGCTTGTAGAAATGTCCGACAATGGGAGTGGGGAAGGAAAGGAGTCAGTGTGTGTGCTCTTTTAGAGCCATTGGATAGCGGCTGCTTCCTAGTTGGATTTTGTCATTTCCTCAAAGAGGAGAGGAGATTGAAAAACTTTGTCTGCAGAAGGTGGTGAATAGTAAAATACCAGAGTGCGCTGATCAGATTGGGATATTCAGAGTAGATGTAATGAGTAGATTGGTAGTGTAATGAGTACATGAGTAGTGAGTACACTAATGCGTACATGAGTATTGAGTACAGTGGCAGACAGCTGATAAACGCTTATGTGAACACGTTTAACTGGTGAGTAGAACAGAGCAGGGACTGTTCTCCAGCCCCAGTGGTAAGCATGGCTATTGTCCATACACTTAAACTCATCTGAGATACACATTAAATAAGGAAAAATAGGGAAGGAAAAATAAACTTAATGTGTATGTAGATTTACAGATTTGGGAAACGGTGTTTGAAAGATTGATTTACATAACTGAAAAGTAAACTAAACCCACGATTGTATTTGGCGCTGGTAACTGCTTCCCTGAGATACACATATGCATGCTGCAGCATCCTTCTCTGATTGAGAAAGTATGGTGTGTGGGAGAGACTGCTCCAGGTCGTTTTTTAGTGTAGTATTACTTTGTATCTTCATGATGTAATGCCAAATCTTTCTAATGGCCGGCTGTAATATTAAAAGATAGGTTGCAGGGTGCAACTTACTTTGCTGTGAAAGGTAGCTTGCATTAGCAACTGAAACCGGTGGGTTTTAAGTAGGAATTTTCTTTTTGTATGAGATTATTTTTCTTGTGGAGAGTAACAATTGTATTCATTCCATGCAATTAAAAACTTGCAAGTCAAATGCACTTCCCACATTGTTCATGCTGCTGCCTAGGAGCACCCATGATGTAATTTTTCTATTAGCTTAGAACATGCTAGGTTCAAAACAGGCATCCTTTATAAATACAGGTGGGAGATGAAAAACATTAGAGAAGGGAAACTATTTTTTGTTGCTACATGTACATCAGAATTTGTAAAAACTGATTGTATTTTCATGGAACTATTTCTACTTTATCCATAGTGTTCCAACACTATTTCAGTCAAATTTGGGAATGAAGTCAGAAATTAATAAATATGATAACAGTATGACCGTAGTCATCTTGAAATCAGAATATTCTTTCCTTCCTATTACTGGTAACCTCTTTTTGTACGTAGGAACGTCTGCCGGTTTTAGCAAAGGCGTAGATGCGGTGCTTAGGGACATGTTTTATTGATGGACTTGGCAGTCCTGGGTTAACAATTGGACTTGACGATCTCAAAGGTCTTTTCCAGCCTAAATGATTCTATGATTCTGTGATGTATTTCAATAACAGACTCACAGCTTTAGGTCTTTTCTAAAATATGTAGAAATGTAATGTGCAAACTGTAAACCAATCTGTAAGAAATGTGTTAAATAAAAAATCTTCTAATAAGGCAGAGATATAGGTAGTAATAGACAAGCTTATAATGGAAACAGCATTATTGCCAGTTTAGTGGACTTGTATTTGTCTTCATGTTCACAGTATTAAACCCATTTGATTTTTAAAATAGGTTCTTTGGAAGGGAAGACTGTCATGTTCACTGCTGGAATTTAATTTTCCCTCTATGCATTCACAACCTAAACCCTGCTTTTTGTGTGGTGCACAGAATATGTAGGTTCATCCCTAAAGCAAAACCTCTAGAGAATATTCTGAACCCAGGAAAGAGTAAATTAGAATATAAGCAATAAAGATACTTCAAAGTCTGTCAGAAAATGATAATATGGAAATTAAATTTTTTAGTCAAATATTATGTAGAGGTTTAAATTGTAATTCAGTTAAAATAACATTTACCTTAGATGCACAGTATTCTAACTATAAAAAAGCTTATGGAGCTATTGCAGTTCACGTTGTGTCTTGTGCCTGCTGTAGTTGCACTTTTTACTTCTAGAAAAAGTTATCCTGCTAATTAGCATGCTTTATCAGCAGTTTTAATATCTGTTTTCTCCGCTGAAGTTAATCAGCCAAAGTGAAAACACTTCATCTGTGCGAATGTTTTTTAAAGTGTTGCAAAATGCCTTTGATATATGCAGTTACACAGGTCAGATAGATAGGAGTTTGAAGAACATGTATCTGAAAGTACAGATGCCATCTAGAGCCATGCCAGTGAACCAAACCAATCTCCCCTTCCCTGCATGCTCAATCCTTCTTTCAGCAGTTGAGTAACAAAAGGACTTCTAGAGAGTCTATAAGGCCGTTTGACATCCAGGTCCTAAAAATATTCAGGGAGGACAAGGCCATTGCACAGAAACAATTTATCCCTCTTCAGTGAAGAAGAAACTGAAGAAATTCCCACATTAAAAGTCTTCTCAGAAGGATGAGGGAAGGAGAGCATATATGGGTTGGTATTAAATAGACCTTCATTTCTGAAGACCATAAGGTAGCAAATGTGAAAATAAACTTTAAAATAGGGTTCCAGAAAGGCTCAGAGAAACTGTAGATCTGTAAACTCAGTTTCTTCATGAGGCAAAAACTGAAGCTGTAAGAATAGATAATGGAATAAATTAATTCTGTTTTGAAAGAAGTAAAAGGTAAAGGGAAGTCTTTCCTTAGAAATGTCTTGAAGTTGTCTGAAGGCAACAACAAACATGTGGATGAGGCTGATTTAAATGATAGCTCTACTTGGATTTCCAAAAGGCCTTTGAAAGAGTCCTTTGCCCAAACCTTTTTAATGAAATGTGTAGCTGGGAGGGAAGATCCATGCATGGATAAATAGTTCTTTAAAAGACAAGGAACAGAAGGTAGGAGTGAATGGTAGGTTCTTGATTCAGACTTAAAGAATAGAACAAGTGTGCAAGCATGGAAAATGTCTCTTCCCTGAACAAATACCTCCATTTGTTTCATCATTGCTTTCAGCTAGTTTATGAGTAATAGCCTATTCTATTAACGCTGTGTAGTATTTTAGATGTCTATAATGTATAACCACATGCTGCTATATAGAGGTTGTCACTAATACGGGTATGAATGTGAGGTACTGTGCTAACTTTTGAGGTGTTACTCAAAATATATCCCCATAAAACATGTGACTTAGAAAAAACTGGTTCAGGAGTGTGACCTGACTAATGATATCTTGGGAATTTTGAGGCATGAAGGGGAGAAAATAGCACCTTTTGTGAAAAGATACAATGAGTTGGCGGCAGCAGCATGAAATTTTAGTATTTACTTCATTCCTTCCTGAATGTAAACCAAATTAAGTACTTTCTTTGTCCTGACTTGCTGACTTTTGACAGCATTTGCCTGACAGCAGAAAATTGAACTTTGTTTCCTGTTAGATGCCTTACAGTTAAGAATTAACCCAAATGCTGATTGGTGATCTCAATATAGTTCAAAAAGGCAACCAAAGTCTTAAAAAAAACATTACAAACACATGTGAGCGTGTCATCAGTAGAACCTTTGGCTTGGAGAACATTCTGGAATCAGTTTAATCCAGTTCTGTATGTCATCACTTTCCTTGGTTATACACCAAGGTCATTATTCTCCCTTCAGCTCCATATTATTCTTTGCAAAGTACCGAGCCGAAGACCACTGTTTCCTAGCACAGGCTGCCAAATTATGAAAAATGAACTTGATAAAAGTTTGTCATAGTCATCAGACAGGCAGAACAAATATTTAAGGAATATTTTCTATTAAAAAGCTTATCCAGTTCATTATGAATACTGATAGAGAAAAATATCACCAAAGAACAGATTCTTACATAAATCATAATTTCATTTAGTTAGAGATCATAGAAAATACTATTTCAAAATGTCTAATTTCTGTTGTCTAGCAATTAGGTTAAAACATGTTGTCAACAGTTTGCAATGCAATAGAAAAAATACATTGAGTATATGTTCTTACTGTAATTTATTCATGTACTACTAAACTGTCCATTGATTTTAATTTTGTTATATATTGATAACTCAGAGTATGTAGCATATGTAATATGCAGTGCAGTTACACACAATATAAACTAAAGTGATTGGGGAAGAAAGCTGAATTCATCGTTATGGTTTTGAGGGTAATCTCATTTCCAGTTAGGCATGTCACAAGTTAGTATATTAGTACAGAGCTCGTATGTGATTATCAGTTCATTTATCTGTCTGTCCTGATTTCTCCTGGTATCTTTTGAATCTCTAGATGAATGTCTGTAAAACTTTTGAGAAGGTGAGGTGTTCAGAGATATATCAAGAAATTTCATGAGGGCTGGTAAATCATAATATCAATAATCTTCATTAAGGTTGGTAGATAGTACAGGAGAGAGAGCCTAGTAGTAGTCCTGCTGAGGGAAAGGAGACATCTACTGTTAGACATTTAACCTGGCAGCATATTTCTGGTCTTGTAAGTAAATATAGTAGTATTACAGATTTTAGTCTCTTTTTTAAGAGTGAGGCAGATTAATTTCTTGGAAAAGGCTGAGGGTATGTCAAAAATTAGACATGTGACTATTTCTGCAGTATATCAAAGACTGATGTATTGCCCCATTATTATTTTTTTTTAAGTAAACTGTTTAAATATTATGGTATTAAATGTCATTTTTCTTATAGCACTGTAGTACTCATTCCTATATCAGATCCTGGAGCTAGAAATGAATCTCTGGGATAACATTTTAGTTTTTAAGATGAGTGAGAGTATCAGTTGTTTACAGGTTCTACTTCCAAAACTCAAGTCAAACCCAAAGTTATTCTTAGTTTTGCCTAAATAAATATCTAAATAGATTTGATTTTTTTTTGTTTGTGTATTTCAACTAATTGTATATTCAAATGTGTTTGAGCAGTTTTAATAGTAAAGAAATAAAATGATCCCAGAGGCACATGTGAACACAAAAAGACCTCTCTGCAGGCAGGAAGGGCAATGCGGTGGCTGGCTGGTCTCTTCTGAACGATGAGAGTATGAGTTCCTCTCTGGCAAAAGAAAATATTTTAGATTCAAAATATGAAGTGTCATTTATTAGAGTCAATGATATTGATTATGTGTATTACACAGAAGTGATCTAAAGGGGCCATAACTCTTAATTCTTCTTTGTAGTATATTTTTCCTGGTTTTGATTCGGGAGCTTACAGTTTATGATCTGTTTTCATCTACACTGGCATACACATAGTCTCTGTCCATGCACAGAGCCAACTAAAATAAATCCAGTCGTTCCACAGAACAGCCTGGAGCTATGACAAACTGCAATCTGTAGTAATGATAAAAAGAAAATCGCATCAGATAACATAGATATTACAGAAAAGGAATATATCGGTGGTGCCCACAATGCTCTGACTGCAAAAAATACAAAGAGGATAAATTAGAAGACAGCGCCACAACTTCCTGGCTTGTAAAATGACATCAATTTCCCTTCCACAAAGGGACTTTTTACTAAGTTTATTTTAGCACTGAAAATATGGTGCAGTTTTTTGATGTCTTGAATAATGAGTAATTCAAATTCTTACTATTTTTTTCATTCTCAGTTATGTTAATAAATCTTAGGTTATTGGGTGTTTTGGGCATTTTCTTATTTTTTTAATTGTGTTGTTTCTTGCAAAATTGCATTTGTTTTTCTACTTATCTTTCTGAAAAACATTTGAGATTCTCCTTGATACAGAAAAAGGGTCTGAGGATACTAGAGCTTCCTGTTTCTTCTCTTCATTTGTAGTGTGTTCTTATTGTAGCCTTCATGAATATTTTAGGATTGAAATACCTTTTACCTTTCAAACTATTAAACATAATGTTGCAGTCATTAAAGAAATTGATTTTTGCTGTTAATTCGTGAGTATTTGTGATACAGCCCTCAAATAAGTCATCTCACTAAGACAAATACAGGAAAAGGCCAGTTGTTACACAGTGTAACTGGAAATGGTGGACCAGGCACCACTTGACCACTAGTTTTAGGCTTGTTTGAGGAGTTGGAAGCAAGTAAGGAAATAAATGGACAAAAGGATAGAAATCCGTAGGAATCCAGCCTTCATTAATTTTGTTACTCCCCCAAACTGCTTGTTTTTGAAACAGTGGTTGCCATATGGGCAAACTGTCTCCTGTTTTTGATTCTGTCAACTTTGTGAGCTATCACATGGCTATAGGTATTGCTGACACTGAAATGTGTTATACTTTAGTATATACTTTATACTTTGAAGTATATACTTTAGTATGAGTGTTGGAACTCCTCACTTTGGACTTCCCTAAGTCTGGAAATGTGAAAGAAAAAAATTCAGCATCATACAACTGGCCAGAGCTCCATGGGCAAGAGTGTTGCATGGAGTAGATGGAGAGCCTTCTGAACACACGTTCTTAAAATTATGGTATTTGGCATAGTACATGGTGACCATATGAATGGCTGGTTTACATGGTGTCTAATCATTTCCTTTTAAATGCTGCTTTTCAGTTTCTACCCAGTGGTGTTCTTTCCAGCTTAATTTTGTCTGAGTCTAAAACGGTACAGGTTCCAAAGAGGTATAGACTTGTTCCCTAGCTTGGCTAGCCACACCACAAACTATCAAATGAAAGATCAGATGGGGGCAGAAATGATTCATCTTTTCAGAGCTAAAGAATTTGCACCTTGGCAGTGACACAAGAATTCTTTTTTCTCCCATTAATTTCCATGCAGACGTTATAAATTAATAGCCTTTCTTTCCCACCCCTCAGCTTCCATTTCCTCAGCTTTCTTATCCAGAAGCAAAGTAGAATCTAATGATTGACAAAGTTAGTTGTTTGTGTTGGGGGTTTTTTTGGTAATAATTCTGTTCATGCAAGAATTGAAGGAAGGATCTGTACAATATCAAAGAAGAAAAAAATGTGACAAAATAACTTATAAACTGGAGGCTTTCCATGTAGGGAAACTCTGCAGAGAACTGATTTTTATATTCAGTATTTGAACAGCAGTTACTAAGATATTTAAAAAAATCTTTATGCTTCAGTTCAGAATCAGCAGCCTATAATTCTTCTATTTTTATATAGCAAGGTACTTCCTTGTATACCTATACTTTGTAAGCAGCTTTCATCAGTTGAACTTATATATAATAATTCTTTTTGAGCAACTCAGTGAACTTCAGTAGTCTCTGGAGAAATTAGTCATAGTTACTTAACTTTGTCTTCATTTGCTTTTAAATACAGCCTATTTTGGTAGTTAAGCACTAGACATCAGATTATATTCACCGATACTGAAAAATATGTGTGCTTGAATGTAAAAATACAGTCTAGAACATGCCCCATTGCCTGGAAGTGCATACAGTTTTCTGTAGGTTGAAAGAGATGGAAGAGAAATCGGGCATGATAATGTTCCTTAAGTGATTAGAGGTGCAAGCTGGTACTTGGAGTACCTAGAGATACTTCCCGGTGGTATCGTAGTGTTCCTTGCATTAATTTTTGACTCATACTTAGATCACCTTCTGTAGGAATTAAATTTATTAATTGATTAAGCAGAAACTTCGCCACAGTGTGCACTTAATGGATATATCTAAAGGGGTGCAGATGGCCCAGGAGATAGCCTTACCTCTCCACTGAATATACAGAGAGATTAGAACTTCTGCTGTGTGACTCAGTGTTTCTGTATGGTGAATTGAGTGGGAGCTTACTAGAATTTATGTATATTGTAGGGTGGGCTTTTTTCATACAGTGCCTGTTTGTAAATGAGATGAGCCAGTTCATCCAACACTGTCTTTGAGGTCACCGTGGTCTTTTTCTGCTGTTGAGTTACCATCATTAGTGACACCCTTTTCCAGAGAGCAGGCTTGTCCTCCTTGACAGAAGCCCTAACCATGTGTGTATTCTATTCAGGTGCCCTTTAATTCCTTTATAGAAGTTCTCGGTTGCGGTTTTACCTGCACAGTTGTTAGGAGCTCTCGCAGCAAGATGCAGTGTTTCTGACCAGAAGATCCACCACATCTCTTATTATGCAACATTCACCTCGAGTTGAGAGGAGGAGGAAAAGAGAAAGAGCTGCAGAGTCCTCGCCTAGAGAAATGACAAGGTAGAAGACTGGTCTGACTCAGGATTGCATTCCAAGTGCATCAGTACAGGTGGGATTCACAGCGTGAGGTCTTCTTAGAGCAGGTGCCTGAAGAGGATGAACTTTTTGCACAGTTGCATACTGACAAGAGTATTTGCTTGGGAAGCGGGAAGCTCAGTTAATTTTTTGGAGATGAGGAAACTGTGAACCTGTTCCTTCAGGAAGAGCGCCTATGAGACTTTAAAGCAAACCTGGGATGGAGCTCGTCATATGTTGAAGCTGAAGCACAATGCAGAAGAAAATGCAAGACTTAGGAGAAGAGAGATACTCAGCAAGAATCTATATGTTAGTTATTTTATTTAGCAATGTTAAGTGCATTTTTCATTGAACTGTTTCACTCAACGACTCTTCAGTGATAAGTACAGAAATATTCACTCAAGCCAGACTACATAAGGCAAAAAACCAGCTGGTCTTAGTTAGAAACCAGTTCATCCATTTCATGGAAATTTTTTTCTACATTAATACCGTAGTGACACATTTCTGAATGAAATCCATGCTAGCCACAAAGAATTAATGACATTTTGAACACAGTTTCTATCTACATATTCACTTACAGACTTGTGTGTTACATCTACACTAAGTAGGGCAATGGCTGAGATATCTGAGTTGTTTTGAACAGCCTAATTCATGTACTGGAATCCAGCACAGAGCTTCGTGTGGGCTGAATTACCCCATTGAGAATCTGAAAAGCCTGGTTAATTAGCCTCCTTGCCTGTCAGTCACTTGTTTCTATCTATTTTCTCGCTTCGGCTAGTTCAGTCATAAAACTGAAATCTGTTTTTCTTTGGCTATGAAGATGATACTCATAATTTACTCCTTCATGTACCCACCACAGTATTTTATTTTTGTTTTATTTTGATTGGTTATATCCCTGAAGTTTTGCTTTAAATAGTCTATAACTTTATGAAGCTGGACAATGCATTTGGTAAGTTTGTGTGTGGCTTTTCAACAGTGATCTCTACACAGAGATTATGAAAGCACACTGTTGATTTCTGTTCAGTTCAGTGATCATTTGGTTGCTAAAACTTCCCACTGCATATCTGAGAATATTCCATGCCCAGCAATCTTTATTTTCAGGCATTTGTTCTCATTTCATAATTTCATGTCAAGACCCAGCAATGATTGCCATCTGGAACACCCTACCCATGCACTATAATCTGTCACACAGGATCTTCACTCATCCATGTCTCCTAAGAGTACTGTAACATTGCTCACATCAAAGCAGAATCAAGCAGTTGTGATTAAAAACAAATACTAATATTTTGAGTTCAAATGCTTTACTGTACACCGTCATCTCTTATGGTTTCTTAAAGTATTATCTATTGTGAAGTGTTTTATTTAAACTGTTTCTTATCCCTCTACTTCGTAACAGAGGTTCATTGGAGAAAGTGAAATATGTAGATTTTTCTCCTCATTTTTACATTTATGAATTTTAGAAAATTTTAAGAAAGATGTTATTTTAAAAAAACATTATAATGCCATGATCTTCAAGTCTCAGGGAAAAAAGGAAAAGTTTAACCAAATTGAAAACATCAGACCTTTTTGTGGCAAGGGTGCATAAGGTCCTGCTTTTAGCTTTTTGGAACCATGAGAGGTGAGATGTCAGACATGTCACAAATAAAGGAACATGTATTGCCTGTAATGATGTTATAATTTGTAATTTAAAAGCATTTTTTTAAAACCTTCATTTTAAAGTGTGTATTTATAAAAGGAGCATTAAAAGTCCGTGTATGTTTTGTGAATAAAATGTATTCCTCAAGGAGATCGATTTCTGTTAATAGGACGATTTATCTCTTTTCCCTGAGATACTGTAGTGTACTGTTGGACTTTTTTTCTGACATCTCTGGCTCTTTCACTACTAGTAAATCACAAAAGATTGCCCAATACATAGGTACATCCAAACCAACCAATGCATGACCACTGGGGAAATCTATCATAAACCTCATTATTAGATTAACTGTGGAGAATTAATTAAATTTTAGCCTCCTTTCTTCCTCCTTCCTTTCCAGACCATGGGTACTCTGACATCACGTAGCACTTGTAATCCAGGTTATATGATACACTAGGGCCTTACAGATGGAGACCTGCTCTCACCAGATTGCAGCTGTATCTCAACTTAAGTTCCCTTTCGATATTATCTTTTTTTTATTGAATTAAGAATTGGTTTCATTACTCTGCTGTGTGAGCTAGGATGACTAAATGCTCCTCTTTTTTTTTCAGCAATAAACTGGAGACAGTTGAAAGTACTAGCATTGCCACACACTGCCTTTTCGAAGTTCAAGCACAGGAGAGGCCTGCCTCTGTCCTCTCTTTACTCTCTGAAATGTTCCAGACATTTACTAAGCAAACCTGGATTATTTAAGGGAACTTTTTCTCGTGTTCATGTGTTGTTGTGTACACAGAGCCTAAATTGGACCTTAAATCTTATAGATTATAAGTTTTGTGTTTCAGGCATATGTAATTTTTTGTTAGTAGTGAAAAGTATATTTAGTAGAGGGATGTCAGATCTCACTACTGAAAACATTGCTTACTATCACCAAGGTTGATATTTCTAGCTGAGTGACAGATAGTGGGTCAGGCTGAGGTAAAATGAAGGTCAGGCTGTTGATGTAGGTGAAACTTCTCACCCCTTAATTGTATGGCACTGCAAAAGAAAATGTCTTGCCAAAAGAACATGGCAATAACATGGTTTCCAATGTTGTTATTAGGAGCTATAGCTATTGTTTTACATCAATAGATTATAATCCCACCTAACTAATACTCAGCAGTAGACAGAGAACTTGCGCTGAATTTCTTTTCAAGAAACTATATGCCTTATTGAGTAGGCAAACATGTTGTTCGTTATCATTCTTATTTAATCCTAAATTAAAATGGTATTGTTGCTTTGGATTTTACCACTAATAGTGAAAGCTTTTTGAAAGGTGAACATTTGCTAGAGACCAAACAAAAGCAAAATATATAACTGCATCAATTTTTCATTGCAGGTTAGGATTACGTTCTGTTAATTTAGTTATATAAATTCCTTAACACTTTTTTTTTTTTTTTTTTTTTTAACCTAGATATTGGCAAATGTAATCATTTTTATCTGTGGAAACTTGGCAGGAGCGTACCACAAACACCTCATGGAACTTGCGCTGCAGCAGACTTATCAAGACACATGCAACTGCATCAAATCCCGTATCAAGTTAGAATTTGAGAAGAGGCAACAGGTAAAGTAAGACCCATGTCTGGATCTGTTTTGCTGTTTTCACACTATCCCCCCATTCATCACTGTATAATCCAGTATGCTAATGCAAGAACACTTAAAGAATTACTTAACAAAATGAGTTCCTTAATGAAATACACAAAGTCTTTTGAACAAGGCTGTGCTCAGTTTCCATCTGAATATATTAAGCTATTATAATGATTTGTGTTGTCAATTACATGTTTTCTATAATTTCTTCTGTGAAAATATTTTATGATAAACAAAGTTGAAAATGCTTTATGGATTCTGTTTGCACACTGTCTCTTTTGTTGTCTACATTGAATGAGCTGTGAGATGTACGTGTGCGCTTTGGGAACTTCAGTTCTTCCTGCCCAAGACTGATACTGCAAAATCACTGTGAGAAGGTATTACCGCACTGTGTTTGTAACTGCAATACTGACGAATCATGTGATATAGTTCTAGGGGTCAGGTATGTTAACAGGAGCTAGGGGAATTGCATAATGAGACTATCTGTCATTTATTGTAGCAGCTGAATAAAAGGCTTCTCTGATTGCTTTATATAGTTCTTTTTCTCTTTGCAAGTTCTGTACAGTGCCTATCATCCTGACAGATAGGTGCTTCATTTAAGAGAATTTGAAATACAAATTAGTTCATCAAGTAGTAAAGAAGATAGGTCTGTTTTGCTTTGAAGGTCACCAGACTCAAACTTCTGTGAACTGTTAAGGGTCGGATAATAGAGCCTTCACTGACATGTTTCTGTTGTCAGAAAAAGTGGAGAGGTACACCTTGTATGTCCCAGCTGACCTTAACTGTCCTGTCTGTCTCACAAATACCTGTAGTCATTTTCAATGAAGGTTTTCAAGATCCATCACCAACGCTTTTTTTGCAGAAAAAGCAAATGGAGAGTCCATACCAGGACTTTTAACAGGTCATGTGTGTTCAGAGAGCTAGCCTTAATCTGCTGGGCATTTGGGTTGCATACTGGCTGAAGTTGCTGCAAAAAATTTAAGGTAGTCTTAAGGAGAACATTTCACAGTAAAGGTAGGCTTTGATGATTAGATACAAAATCTGCATAATGCGCTATTGCAGGAGAGGTTGTGTGAGAGCAGTCATTTGTAAGTTTCCTCCTCTGCCTCCATGAGCTATGTGCAGTGAATCAGTAGGCTTTCTAACTGATAGTACACAATGCACATTTTACTATCTGTTGAGAATATGGGTGAGAATATCTCCAGATTTGTTCCAGTGAGACAGCTTGTGAATGCAGAGTAACCAATGCCAGGTTTCTGGGAGCAGTACCACTCCAGACTGGGCAGTTCCTGTGATGTGGGGCTGACGTTACTGCTTCCAGGCTCATGATGACTTTGTGGAATTTGGTTAACACTGTTGCCTGTGCTTAGGCCTCGGCTGCCGGAAGGATATATGCAGACCGTAATCAAAAAGCATAATTCATAGCAGCCATCAAGGTCTCCCTAATTCAGGAGACACCTGAGCTCTTAGTTTCCTGAGCACAGTTGTAAGGGTTTCTACTGTTGGTTGCTTTTTCCTACAGGCATAGGAAATGCATTGGTGTATCTGCAAGAAGCAGAAGCAGGAAGGTGTGTTACTGAACACTGTTGGGGGGTAAGGATGCTGCTTGTAGAAGGCAGTAGTTAGAACAGGCATAGCGCTAGCTGGTGATTTCTGTAAATGAGTATTATTTGCTAAACACTACTAATTTCTATGGAGAGAAATAAGGAAATAGTTTTGGTTTTCTGGCATTTTCTGAAGGTCTTGCAGAAATGGTAGAGAACCCCACAATGGAGAGAAGCAAAAATATCTGGAATTCTGTGCCAGGTGCTTCCTCTTTGTGCTTTGTAGGAGTTGTGTTTCTAATATGCTGGAGCCCAGCAAGACAGAAAGCAGCAACAGCTATCTTTCATTGATAAATTGTGTAGTTGTTATAGAAAAATGAAAGACATTGTACATAATTTGTTATATATTTGTGTTTTGATAGAAGTAAATATATCACATTAGTTAAGACATCTACACAGCTTTAAGTAGTTTATTGCAGATCTGGATTAATAACAGATCAATGTCTCATGAAATGGAAGTGAATTATTCTATGAACGTTAATGATTTTTTATCCCCAATGAACCATTAACTCATCAGATCTTCTTATATAGATTTCTTTAGCCTTTATCCTCTCAACCCCATAATATGTCCTTTATCTCATGTCACAGTTTTTCCAGCCAAAAAGATGAAGTGCACCTCCTTATGACCATACTTAGGAATGCTAGGTATTTAAATGTGAGAAGGTAAATGAGGATTAATTTGATAAGTTTTTGGGTTTTTTTCCCAAGCGTTAACATACTTCTTTGCAGACTTTAGTTCAGAGGTGGATGTGCTGTAGTCTGTCATGTAATACTGCTTGTTTTGCCAAGAATGTAAAAAGTCAATCATATTGCAGACTATTTTTGGAGGAATAGGATCCATTGAAATGGTAGGAGCAGGTGCATTTTAAAAAACATCGAGTTTGATCAAAGCCTTTATTAGCCTGTGAAAGGCTGTAGCATGACCCTTGGTTCTACATCTTTTTAACAAGAAAAATTTAATTTACTTGAGTGAGAAGTAACACAAGCTACTTTTATACAGATGCAAAACATATCTTCTAAATGCTTAGAGCTCCATATCAAATTTGCAATTTTTTTTCCAGATCATGGACATCGTGTCTTTTATAATGGTTTTTGAAAGTTGTACAATTTATATTCCAAATTGTTCCATGGATTTCCTCTTACTTTGTTTGAGAGTAGGCTTATACAACTGTAGACAACTATCGCTTTTCAGCTGGGGTTTTTTTGTGTGTCTTTGAAGAGCCTTTTTGAGAATACCATTTTGATTGTATCAATAAATAGGTATATTGAATTATCACTCAACGTTTATGCCAGAGCACTCAAGAGAAATACCAAAATAATTGTTTTCAAGTGACACCAGTGTACATTAGTATCTGGTGTGATAGGGGTGTGCATATAAATACTGAGGTACAAGTTAGATGCACTGTAGCCACACCACTCTGTATTTCTGTAAGGTACAGCAAAGGCTGGCTGCTCCCCAAGGGATGGGAAGCCATGGGTGATGAGACATCCCAGCAGGGCAGGGACTCACCAGCCAGGATCCTGTCCCGCAGCATGGGGCGAGCTGGGAAAACCTGGTTGCTGGCAGCCAGCATTGAGCAAGAATCCAGAGCACCAGCCAAGTTCGGGGTGGTGAGGCCGGTCTGAGGCCAAGCCAGGAGGTCAACCCACAGCTCAGGGTCAGCCCCAGCAGTTACCAGGCGGGTCCGAGGTGAAGCTGGGAAGTCAGTCCAGAGGCCAGGATCAATAGGGTCCACAGCCAGCTCCTACAGCAGAGCTCCGGAGGGGGCTGAGCTGAAATGGGGCTCCTGGGCCATGGTGGGAGCTTGAGGGTGGAGTTGGTTAGAGGCAGCAAGGCCAGTCAGTGCCCCCAGGGCCTTTACAATTTCATAGTAGTCATACTTGGTCTTGGCTTGGGTTTGCACTATATAATGTGTATTTGCCTGCAGGTGTAGATGGCTAGATGTTCGTGTATATCATGAACCACACCTTTATGTACTGTGGTTTCATAGGGCTGTGTTGGGAAACACTGCACACTCTGCGTTTTATTCCCATTAGTGTACTTCGTTATGAGAGTCACTTTTAAACTTCTGTGGTGAAAGGCAGTATTTTCAGTGCCCACTTTGGTGTTTCTCACACAGCTTTTCTATCTTTTCAGTGTATATAAAAGAGAACCATGAAACTATTCTGACCTCTATTAATTTGCAGCCTTATTTCAAGGTACATATTTAAAATAGCCTCTCATAACGTTATTTGTCTCACTGATACAGCCTGGCTGACAGTTTGTAGGGATGACTCACTAACACTGAGTGCAAGATCTTAACGCTGACAAGCAGTTAGCATAATTACTCTTCTCTCTCTTTTCTGGTGCTTTGCATCACGAGACATGGGAATATACACTGAGAACTTCTTACAACATTGCAGGGGGGTGTTTGTAAGGTGTCGGTGTTCAGTGGGTTCTCTAAAATGCTGTCTTTGAAAAGGAGGCAGTATAATGACAGTTTCAGAAACAACACTCAGGTAGCAGATGAAAATGAATGAGGTTTCAAATCATTGAGTGGGATTTTAATTTTTTCACCAAAACATGGTGAAGCAATACCATTCATTACAGGAACTGAAATATTTCAAAATTGTTTTTTAAATTAATCTGAAACATAGAAGCCTCATGCATTTCTAAAATCTAAGGCTGTTAGTAAAGAACAGAAACATTTGAAATATATTATTTGGAACTATATGTAGATTCCTGTAAATTAAATTAATAAATTTTAAAATGTACGCTACTAATATGTTCATGAACATCGAATATTTTTCTAAGGCCTTCCTCATTTCCTTTTTTTCCCCCACATAGCTTTAAGGCTAGTAAACTGGAAAAACAAATCCTAGTTTTGGTCTTTTAAATTTTCAAATCCATTTTCTACTCCAGGCATGTTTGTAAATATGCACATGGGTGAGATGCCAATCCTTTCTATTGATCTACATGTCATTACCAGAATTAAAGCCTGTTCTGAGGAAGAATTAAAGTGCCAATTGTGCACGGTAGACTGTGGGGAAGATGGACAGAGTATGCAAATAGAAACTGGAAGGAGTCTACCAAAGGGCTTCTGGGGTAATTAGTGGACTGGAGCTCATACAGTGATGAGACTTAGGGAGCTTGGGATGTTTAGCCTGCAGAAGAAAAGGCTTTGGGGGGGGGACAACTAACATCTACTTACTGCCTGAAGGAGCTTACAGAAGAAGATGTGCTAAGATTTTTTAAAAAGGCATACAGTTAAAGGATGAGAGCCAATAGGCACAAGCTGCGACAGGACAAATCCTGGGTGGAAGGACATAAACAATTCTTTCCCAAGAGAGGGGTTAAGCACTGGGAGAGGCTGCCTGGAAAGGTGATGGAATCTGTGTGCAGGAGATTTTCTAGACTCAACTGCGCAAATTGTTGCGCCTCAACTCTTATTGTGGGCAAAAGCTCTATAAATATAGAGTTTAGAATCTATTGTTAGTCTAATTAAAGTCTTGACAATCTAATGAAAAGACAACAAACAAATATTAGTGATATTTCATTCATAATAATAATAACAGTCACAGTCCACATTATCTAATTAACCCAGAAAAGTGTAAATACAGCTAAAACTGTAATGCAGAAAATCTTCTAGTATATCCCCTTTTTCTCTGGTATTATCCTCAGGCTTCTGTAACCACATAGTCCCACAATACAATACTGCCATTGCCATGTGCTTTGTACTTAGTTTGCAAGGCCTCAAGGTTAAGGCTATCTGAATTTTTTTTACCTTCCTGGAGCTTTACTTTTCCTGTTTTAGCTGTAACAGCAATTTTTCTAATGACAAGTTGGCTGTAGCTAATTAATTTTACTTTTTGTATGGCACAGTACGACTGTAGTTACTATATTGATAACACTAATGAATAACTATTGTGTGAAGAACGAAATATCTACAAGTATAACATAATGTGGAAAAATACAGACCTGGCATCATAGTGGAAGCCTCTAAGAAGTGGATACACAGAATGCAATATGGAGAAATACAGGCATGCAGTGAGTAGAGGTGGGGCACAGGCCTGACACTGGAGACCCCGGGTCTATAGGTAATTTTTCCACTGGTCAGGTAAAGAAACGCAAACCTAGACCTGGACATAAGTGGTTTTTTTAGGGGGAACAAAGAACAAGTTCTATCACATATAAAACACCATATGTATTACATCTATGGCATGGACTTGCAGACCAACAAAGAAGCAAGTTATAAATGTGTGTTATATATATAAAAATGACCCTAAGGGGATCCTACATTGAGCAAGAAGTAATCATCAGCATCAATATCAACATCGTATTCCTTCTTACAAAGGACTCCAGATGCTGATGACTTGCTGAAAGTCTTCCCTCACCACTACTGCCAGGCTGAAGCCGTCAGCCTTAGGACCGACAGGGAACAGTTAAAGCACGAGCCTTTTGCCAGAAAAAGGGTTAGAAACTGGGAAGTGTGTGTACAACAACTTAAACTGTATTATTACAGCTGGGAGTTTGCTTTTTTAATACAGAAGTTTTTATTTCTTTATTTGGTTTTCATTTCTTTCTTTTTCTCTAATTAGCGTAGAAGTAATAATGATTCTTGGATTAGACTGTTAAGATTTCAGTTATACCAACAATAAATATGAATTACCAATAAATTCTTAGCTTTATATATATATATACACATACATGTGTGTGTTATCAGGTTTATTTACTTTCTGTCCATAAACAAGATTTTGAGTGTTATGCTTTAGATGTCCCTCTGGGCCCTAAGGTGAATGATATTGATGTTCCATGAGCAGAAAGCAAGGGTGTCACTGCAAGCTGTCAGTGTCCCGAGCTCTTCATCAGGAGGAGGTAAATGCTGGTCATTTGGATCCCCTGCCTCCTCAATTTTATTCCACCTGAGGCTATGTTACTAGGTTTTCCTATCACAGCCTGCCGCCTTCTGCCTGCTTCCCTGGCAAAGTCTGGGAGCCGCAGGCTGCCCCCCCCCAGCCCGGTTACCCCAGGGTGCTGTTTGCCCCACAGTGACCAGGTAGGGGTGCCAGCCCCTGCCACGGGTGGTCCCAGAGTGAAGCCAACGCAGGAAGCACACAGGCACGTGGCCACCAGGTGATCGCTGCCGCAACTGAAAATCAAGCCAAGGCAAGCTCAGAAAAGTCTGGAGGTTCTGTGTTGAATATACAGCTTGTGGTGCTATGGTGAAAGCCATATTTTCTGGGGTAGTGAGGCCCTGAGTGACTTCATCTGGGTTTGAAGTTAGCGCTGTTCAGAAGAAGATATTGGACTATAGGTCTCCAGAGGTCGCTTCCAACCTGAATCTTTCAGCGAGTCTGTAGTTTTCATTAACGTCTTTCCTACAGCAGAGTGCTGTGAAATACCAGAATACTGTGACTTCAGATAGAGAGAAATTAAAAGGTAAATGTCCCCTTGTATCATATCCTGTGACAACAAATTAATGTTTTTCATATCAACAAAAAATCCTATCAGGTACTACTGAAATTCTTCTGTTTCTAATACTGTCTTTGCTTACAGAAATGTAACACCAGAAATAAGGTAGCCATTTTTGCTCTGACTTGATGAGAATAATAGTAATTTTGCAAGAGGAGTGTATGTTCATCATCAAAAGATGAGTGATTTGAACATTACATAGGTACCCATTGTCACTTCATTACGTTCAGGTTGCCCAGTCATTGAAGTTGAAACGGATTACATAAGTGTGATGATACTACAGTGAGAAGAATATTTTCTGGTATCTGTTTAAGATTCTTTAAGAGATTTTAAGGATTTAAGAGAATTAATTTTCCCCTAAGGTTCAATATTTCAATAAAAATCCAAAACTTTAATTTCAAGAAATAGCTAGAAAGATTTCTGGTTCCTACCTGGAGGCTTTGAGGTACTTCTGTTGATTCTGCATTTTAGAATTGCTTCTTTGTTATTTTCATGCTGAGTCCTTTCACATAAAGAGTATTTTTAAAATAGCAAATAGGTACATATTTGTAGCATTAAAATTAACAATATTGTACCAAAATATTCAGGATACAGAAAATTTTAGTGTAGGCTGTCAGCGAAAAGTAGGTCACTTGTTAAGGGTCTGGAATGTGGATTTATGAACCTGCTTTGGGCACTAATGTTTGATAGTCTAGCTGTCTTGGTTTATGTTTTGAGCTATGTTGTGTTGTAGAAAGCACATTTCACTGATAAATTTCATATGCATAATAAAATAATAATTTTACATCATACAGCAGTCATTTAGTGGTGAAAAGAGACCATATAATATTTATGATACCTTTCTGCTTTTTCAGTCTAAGTTATCCTTCTCATCATACAGTAGCTGTTTAGTACTGTTATTTCTATTTATGACTCCCTATAATGTTTTTAATGGTAATTACGGTGTAATGCAATGTGTGAAAGAGGTAAAATACATTTAGTATTAGCATTCTACAGCAAAGTAGGAAGCCTGATTTAGCAGAAGACAGAAAATGAACTAGGGCAAATAGCTTAAAGTAGAATACATTCAGTTGTGTGCATCTCTATTCTTTGTCTCTAATCTAATGTGGAAGAGTGCTTTTGAAAGACTTCATTCAAAAATCACTGTGTCACACCTTTACTTTATCAATCTTGTCAGAAAAATGGATAAGCACATAACAGCACCTCAGGTCAATAATTTTTAAATTATAATTATTCTTTTTATATTGTTCTACCAATGTTGGTGGTTCAAAGACAGTTGTTTTCAGCTGCAGAAATTAACACTTCAAAGGCTGGTAAAATAGAGGGATTTCGGTATCTTTCTTGTATTCTTTGTTTACTCTCACTAGCACATTTTTGCATTTGTGTTGGGATGTGGTATTCTGCTGCCACTTCTACTAACATGTCTATACTTTTGTGATTCTTAACAAGAATGGTCTTTGAAACATTTTTCTTCAGAAGAAGGTGCTGTTCTGAACTGGACAAGTTTTGACAGAGATGCATTCAGAATGGAATCGTGGGCTTGTCCCCATTCACCACCATTTCCCTACTAAAAGTATATTTACAAAGCCTAATGAGTGCACCAGTGCTACATTATCTGTTTTACAGCACTTTACAGCAAAATTTTGTGTTACCTAAATATAGTCTTAAGGACTAGATTGTCATAAAAGTTGTGGCTACAATGAAACAGTATTCTTTCAACTTTCTGGAACATACATTTAATTTCTGAATATCTTGGCATTGGTGTATTTAAGTGCATGTAAAGAAATCAGAGAATAACTAAGGCTCTCTTAGAAATATTAGTAAAATAACTGAAACTTTAAACAGGATTCGTAGTGACCACACTAGTTACTGGATTACACCAAGGATTTTCCCACTTCTTTAAATAGACCAGTTATCTTAATAGCATCATTGCATGTGCTATAAATGACATTTACTCTGCTTTAATAGTGACTATACTGTTCATTCACTTCAGTCGTATTTGGAGGCATCTCAATCTCATGCCTCCAAAGGAAAACAAGAAAAAGTGGTTTTTAGTATTTTCTTGTAGGGACGGGTCCTACACAAGTTTAATACATTCTATATTTGGTAATAGCAAGTATTTCATTGCAGTATTACCAAGGAAGTAGCTGTCATTTGTGGCGAAGATGATAATGATATTCTGAGAGGCACCTGGAAAGCATTAAAGTGGATGGATTTATTTCTGATTGCTTTGGATATACCATAAAAATATATTTCCCAGATGTTTGCGTTTTTTTCTTTTTCCACATCCACACTGGATTATAGTTCTTGGACCCTCTTTTTTAGTGGTGCAGACATTTCAATAAATTCATTAGACACTTTTCAGTTTGCATGGCTGCAATCACTTTTTTTTTCCTCTCTTGATTCCTTCTCATGCTGCTTATTGGTTCAGTTGATGTTTTCATAGTGCTAAATGCAATGTGTTTTCTGAAAAAAAGGTATGAGACAACAGACTAGCCAATAGGTATAGTAGCTACTGGCAAACAATTTCCTGCTCCCTATGACTTGTGAGCCTCAAAAAGTGACTGTGGAACATTCTTTGCACGTGTTAACAGAGCGAATACTCCAAGCTTTTATTATCCAAGTCAGTTACTGTGCTTTACTTTTGTGTCACAACCAAGGCCTGTAGATCAAAAAACAATAGCAAGGGTAGTGATAGGAGGGACAGAGGCTTCATATATGCCTTGCTGACCAGAACTCTTGTCAGGTAGAAAAGATACTCAGTTCCTTGCCTGCAAATGGATCATGTACTACGTTAGAAACCTGCATCTTGTTTGAAGTCCTGGAGTTATTCTTTCATAATACTTTACTATTGCAGAAGCTGCTTAGGACCTTCTGCCCTGTAGAGGTGGAGTAGTGAAGAAGGGTGATTGGTTAGCCCCCTTAATATACAGCTTTTCAGTTTAGTCCTTTGGAAAACTCCAGACATCTGTCAATTGTGGGATACTGCCCTTTCAGTGCTTTTTCAGGGTTCTGACAAATGACCTAGAAACTTGTAGAGAAACACTATTTGCAGAAGACCACTTTTCTTAAGCTGTTTTCCAATTTTTGCTCTGCTGAATAGTTTGTAGGAGGAATGAGAGACCCCTTATGTAGAAATAAGGCATGTCATGTTTTGAAATGTTATAAACTGTGCCTTTCACCCCAGGGAAGGTATATTTTATCGTTGGGGGGAGAGGTACCATCGTTGGAAGTCTAGTTATCTACATGAAGACACCGATATTGTCCACTATTTTTAGATGAATGGTTTAGCAAATGTCTTGTGCAAGTACGTACTGCACAGGTCAATCAATAGAGACACCGCAGTTCTTGCATGTAATATTTTATCCTACCTCAGGACTTCATAGAGAGAAAAGGTCATTTACCATTTTGCCGTGAAGTAGATGAGATTTCAGCAGCTTCTCTGTGTGTTGATCTGCAGTAATTTATCACATCTAACATCCTCCAATAAACCGATGAGTCATGCTCCTTTGTTTTAAGAGTAAAATGTGTAGTTTAAGCAGATACTATTTGCCATTTTTTCATAGATATCCTGATAATGGTGATGAAATATACTGCTGGCAGGCAAATGTTAATTTTTCTCCTGCTACCTGCAGTTTTGTCAGCCATATCACAAACCCTAAAATCAACAGCTAATATGTATTTCCTTTTAGAAAGAGAATCTTTTGATGGTGGGTCTGAAGTTTTCAGTTGTTAATTATTCCCATAATTAATTGCCTCATTTTTAAATTGCCATTTTATTTCCAGTTTAAAAATTTTTAAATCCAGCTAGATCCCTTTGTCCTTAATATGCTTACTATGTCTTTTTCAGCTGTCTGCTTTGAAAAATACTCTCTACAAGTAGGGATTACAGGGTGTTGTGCCTACAGGAGCTACATACACATAGATTTCGATAAGCCAGAGGCTTTTTGCAATTTTTTGTGTGTTTTTTTACATAAAAAATTGCTCAGTTATGTCATAAACTTCCTTATAATATTGTAAATAGCTTGAACATCTTAAAGGATTCTCTGTAATGAGTATTTTCCAGGCATCTGATCTTTATTGTGTCTTTTACTGAACTGATTCATGATTTCTTGTATCATTTTTATGGGAAGCATATCTGAACTCACTGTTATCAATAATGGTCTAGGTGAATATTTTATAAAGAGGTAAAGATTCATAAAGAAGTATTTTTACAAGTTTATAGCTCACATTAGCCTTGTTAGCAGCAGCATCATGCTGGGAGTTCCTATTCATTTGGTTTAGTGCCATGAGCTCTATATTCTTTCCAGAGTTTTTACTACCACATTGTAAATAAGTGGTTTGATTCTGAATTAAATACCTTTGGGTATTTTTAATACCTTCTGTGTTGCTGCTTACAAATAGTTTCTGTATTTTTCTAGCACTGTCAATAATCCTGTCACTTCTAAATACCTTCTTCATGTCACTTCTAATATTTTTTGTTCTTTAAGTGATTGTCCATAGGAACATTCACACTAGCAGTGCACATATGTTAAACAACTGAAGTTTGGGACATTTTAACCCTATGTGCCACTGTATTCTTCCTCCTTGCTCTATTGTGCACAGATTATAATGGGAGAGGTATGTTCACCATCTTAAGGTCCTAGCAGTCTGGTTAAACTGAGACTTTTCTGGAAGTTCATATCCTTGTCAATGGACTAGCTAGGTATTATTTCTAACTCTTTTCATATTGTAAGTCAAGTACCTTTCTCTTTTTGTAATACTCTTTCCCCTTCTCTCCAAACCCTTATCTCCACTTGGCATTTCCCAGAATCTGAAGGACTTCAAGCTGTAGGAAACACCCCAAGGGAAAAAAAAAAAAAAAAAAAAGTAACTCTGGAAAATATTGTGAATAGATAGTGAAAGCACTATTCCCAGGTGCTTTCGACCAAAAGCACATACCAAGTGGTAGATAACAAGTTTAGGAGTCCACTCTGCTACCTCCTTAGGAGCTGATTGTGTGCAAAGCCAGCTTGCTAATAAAAGCTGTTATGAAGAAAGCTGTAAGAATTTCTAGTATGGTCTCCTTGTTCCTTCCCTTAGAAGTTACTTTTTTGCTGAGGCTATCACCCCTGGTCCCTACCTGAGCTACACTGCCCCTGCAGCTGCATTGCAGTCATGCCTGTCCCATTTAACTTGTTGATCTGGACCCGGACCCACAGACTTGACTTTCTAGCTTGACCTCAGACCTGCCTGTGACAATGTACTTGACTGGAGATCTCTGAACTGTGTCTTACTCTGGTTACTATCTCCAGAGATGATCCTCACCCTGACTTGCTGGTATGATTTCATACTTCTTTGTTGATGAGATCTTGAGTCCTGCCTATTGGCCCGCAAGTCTTGGGGAGTCCTGTGACTCAGTGCCCAACTTGTCTTCCCTTGCAGAACAGTCTGTCCTTGCTGCTCAGTGACAGTTAGGGAGACTAGTGTTTCTTTTATGATGCTTCATCAGCTCATCTTCTAATGAATTATACTTTGACTATTTTTTGGGATGTTTTGTCTAAATTCATCTTCTAGACAGAAGAAACAAACATCTTCAAAATCATTTAGTGGATCAAAGGCAAGGGTTCCGTCTCCTGTGAAATTAGCAGGGAAGGTGTTCCTCCATCACTATTCACTCCTTTTGGCCTTGCCAAATTCTAGCCACAAAGGGCTCCTTCCTTGCTTTGGTGAGTCTGCTCCAACTTTGGGAGGTTACAGGCCATTCAAGGAAAGCCAAAGACAGAATGAGACATGAGTATACCTTAATACCTATCAAACAGTGGCTACCATGAGTCTACAGGATAACACTGTTATGCTGGACACATGACTCTTTTTTCATCCCTTTGTTGTTCTTTGCTCCAAAGCCAATCCTGAAGGACTATCTGATGTTTGCTCTTTTGCTTATCCTCTCACCCTAAAAGCAAGACACATCTAAGATCATTCTAATTGTCCCAGAACAGACAAGGCAGCTGATTTCAGGACTCTCTTCATCTGTTTCTGCACACTGTTGTGAACCTTGGCATTGGGCTAGATCTCCTGATGAAAAAAAATGGGGGGAATTTTGCATTGCATGATCTGGAACCTGACAGTTTTAGGTTTTTAAATGATGCAAATCAAGAAGTTACTCATAGCTAGAAGAGCAAAAGTCCATAAAGTTTCTGTGGATGGCAATATACTTTTTTTTTAATTGATGTGTTAACTATTCAGCAATTCTTGAGGAAGTCCCTCTGCATTTGAATCCAAAATATTTCTGAGAATTAAGATACCCATTCATTATCTAATTAGGAAAACTTCATTTACAGTTATTTTGGGCTTGCACTTGCAAAAACTATCGTGTTCAGTTTTTTCTTACCTGCCTGCAGGATGTTTTCTTAACAGACTCATTTGAGTTTTTCCACTGGACAAAAATCTGGTATTTGTGGTGGAAACTAAACTTGTGTTTGATTAGTGTAAAAGGAAAATTATTTGAGCGATAGCTTCTTGTTTCCTCAGCAATCTTTTAATGAAATAAGCTGTGCTTTTAGTCATGATTCATCTGCAAGTATAGAGGAGGTGGAGGTCAGCATAACCAGTGCCAATTATGCTAGGGTTTTTAGAGGAGGGTCAGATACTGAATGCAACTGAAGTTTTGCCTAGTGTTCCATTTCTTGTGGGTTTTATTTCACAGACAGAATTCATCTTCAGCAGAGGCACCTCTTTTTAGTGGGTATTGAAATATATTTGTCTTCTTAAACACAGCGTGATTCCTCAGAAAGATCTCTTGGGTTTTTCTTTATAAAGAAGAACCCTTTCCTTGCCTTTGGAGTGGTCATTGGATTCAGCAGTTTGTACTCAACAACAGTGTTAGGAACATGACAGTCTTTTCCTGTAGATCACTAGGCTTCTTTTCAGGCAACCTCTTTATATTTGAGGTATTGGTAAGTGTCATGCATGTGGATGCTTACTGAAATGAGAAAGAAAAAATACTTAGTAGTAAGTAGAGGTTCTGTGAATTCTGTTGCCCTGAAAGATGAAGATCACAGGCTGTGTGCCTTGTTGATTCTCAGAGCCATGTTTTATGTTTTGTTACATTTTGGTTTCTTTTAAATAAAAAGAGTCTTTTGGATTGAGAGGAATATACTCAATTTATATGGGGTAGAAGGGGAGGTGGTATGGGCATGCTGATACTGTTACTGTTAGAGCTAAAAGGTGCAGCCTCAGATGCTTGGGCATCTACATACCTACAGCATGATTATGTACAACAGCTCTCAAAGTACATGGATGTTGAGGCAAGTAGTTTTTTGTTAAAACATTAAATTTATGTATTATTCCAGATTATCAAATAGGTTTAAGGAAATCTGTGATGTCTCAGACATGCTACTCAAAATACTCAATATAAAAATATGTTTCTCACTAAATTGCATTTTAAAATCTGCCAGGAAGTCGGATTGTAAGCCATTCAATCTGTGCTGCTGTGCTAGTTTTTAAACCAGAATGTTGAATAACACTAAATTGTATGTTTGTGTAAATCTAAATTACCATGTGAACAGTTGCCCTTATTGTCAACAAATGTCCTCTCATTTTAAAAAATATGTCTGAATGCAGTTGTGAAGGAAACAACCTCAAAAATTAACAGCTGCTTTAGTTCTTGAGGTAGCTGAAGTTCAAATGAAGCTTTCTGTATGATCATAGCTGAAAGTAAATTTGACATCTCAATAAAAATATTGTTCAGCCATTTTAAGAGGCTGTAGTGGTGAAAGTCAACACCCTCCCTGAACTACTACCCCCTGTATTTCCTTATTTCATTGAAACCCGACACTTTTATTCTAAAACCTTCCCTGAGACACTAATAAATTCTTCCTGGCCTCTTCCCTCTTCCAGTTTTAGTGTTTTCTGATGACAGAGTTTTAGAAAGGAATAAAGAGGAAAAAGAGAAATGAGAGAGAAAGCAGAAGTCCACAGACTTAACTACTTAGCATTTTATCTTCACCTCTTATGTAGCTACTGAACCCATTTTGTGAACTTAATTTGTCCTATTTAAAATTTTCCACCAATTTTCATGAGCAGAAGCAGAATTGTAGAGTAGACCCTACTAATCTGTTTTCAAAATATAATTTATAAGTTTTTTTCCTGCTTAAGAATGTTGTGGTAAAGTGTAACGAAGTCTCAAACATGAAGAGGTTATTTAATCCTTTTCCTCACTTGGTGGTGGGAGCAAGTATACTTGAAACATCCTCAATTAATGTCTCTCTAACCAGCTTTTCAAAATCTGGAGCTTCTACACCTTTCCTAGGCGATCTGTTGCCCTCAGCCTTTATCTTTGGAGAGTGTTTTCCCTGTTGCCCAACTTAATATCCCACAATGCACTGTAGGCCTGAGAATGCAATTCACAGTGAATGTGAATTTATTCCTTTCCTCTTTATTACAGTCTTCTGTGTGCCTGAAGGCACTTCTGTTGCCCTCTCAGTTATCCTTTTAAAAGGGGAGACAAACCCAGTTTCTTCCATTGTGGCTTGTAGGCCATGTTTTCTAGACCTCTGATATTTTGTGTTACCATACTTTCTCCAATTGGTCCAGATGATTTTCTGTAATGATACAACACTTTGGCAGTGTTATGTTTCTTGTTAAGTCCAGTTTGACATTTCAGAGGACCTTGGAGTATAATGTGCTATTGTCCTTTCGCCTTTGCATTTTCCAAAGTTTGTTTAAAAATCAAATTACTGGAGGTCAGATAGAATCAGCAATTTAATCCATTCTGTTGTCTACCAGTGCGGGACTGGAACTGTCTTCACTGTTTAATTGATCTCTCACCACTACATTCTACACAGTAGTTTTCCTACTTTCACAGTGTAGCTACATAAACCACAATGCACTTAATTGAAATACAGAATACCCTCCTTCAAGGACAAGTTATTTTTGCTTATTTGCTGTAACCAAAATCTAATAGAAATATGTAGCATTTATCTTTTTCCTCCTAAAGTGAGAAAAAGAAATTTGCCTCTGGCACTTTGGACTACTGTAAGTTAAAACGCTTTCATGTTTTAAATTTTTTTAATACAATTTGGCTGTCTGTGTAGGATATTACCCCAAGCTAAAAAAAAAATAATAAATGGCTGCAGCACTAATGTCCTTTAGTCGATTACTGGAAAGTCTGTAAGATCCCTGAAATCTTACACCCCTGGAATTGCAAGGAAGTATGTTGTCTCAGCTTTTTGTAACTTTAGATACCTCCCTTTTAACACCAGGTAGGGCTTTTATTGCAACGGCTTAGAAGGCTCTTTCATAGTCTTATTCTTCTGACTGTGTAATAACCTTCTACTTCGGCCAACATGCATTTGTGGGTGCTGTATTTTAATAAACTGTTGCCTTTCTTCTGCACTGTTATTTATATCCAGTGCTTTGGATTTCCTTTTTACTAATGAAGTAATGAAATCTGATGGAGCAAAGAATTGCAGCTGAACTTCTCCTAGATTCATCATTTTGAATACCCAAAACCATCCTGTAAATAACTTCATCAAGAATCATTCCGTTTCCTTTGTCATTTGCATTTGAGGCATCCTTAGCCTTTGTCAGATATTCTTGTTAAAAGGATGTCAAAATGTATTTTATAGTCTTAAATATCATTCTCTTTCCTTCTTTCATGTCTCTGTGAATAAATTGGTGTCTTATTCCATGCTTCTTTTCATCTCTTGGGATATCTCCTACATTCCTCATGTATATCTTTCTTCTTTTAAAGTTTGTGGTTTGGGTTTTTTTTTCTGTACAGTCTTTCAGGGAGATCTTTCACCCTATAAGTCACGACCAGTTTACTCTTTGAGAATTTATCAGTTTCACTCCTACTACTGAATTCCTTTTGTGTGATTAGTCAGATTAGTGCTTTTAAATATTTGTGATTGTCTGATAGGTTGGTCTTATTCAAACTTCTTTCACCTTCCTTATCCCCACTTCTCATTTTTTTAGATGGCCATTAATGGCCATTCAATAAAAATCTCAAAAATGTAAAATAACCTGCCTGCAACTCTCCTTATAGATAGTCTATGCAAAGAAGAATAAACTCATTTGACAACACGAAAATGCAAAAGCTAAACTCAAGTCCCAGCTGCTCTATCGTCTCAGCCTCTCATTGATGATGAGGAACTGCACTGGGAGATGAGAGTAGCTTTGCCTATGGGAAATGCAATGACACCAGGAGGCTTCAGTCACATCCATATGGGCTGGGTAAATGTTGTGGGCCATGGTCTGTTATGGGTTATGATACAGCATGGGTAGGTGTGCAGACACAAGCTTACTAGGGCCAAATTTTTAAGCTAAGTTCCTTCTCAGTTCTTTAAGCTAATTGGAAGAATCCCATAAGGAAAGTAAGCTTTGATTTAGTCCTGAACATTGTATGTGAGCATCCCTCCATGGTTAAAAGGGAATATAACACAAAAGCCATGTTATCATTAAAAAAGGGAACTACACACAAATCAGGAAAATTATTTAAAACAGCATTAAGGAGATAACTTGAAATCTGAAAAGGCATGAAGGGGACACGGAGCCTATTTAAACCATCACATGAGAGGCTCAGAGGACAAGTATATTTATTTAGGATATTCTATATAGACCAAAAGAGGAAAGTTGTTGAAAAACAGATTGGTAGGATTACAAAGCGTAAGAACAGGCCCTGTGAGGCAAAGGAAATTACTATCTAGCCCAATACCTTGTTGCTAGCCAGTAGTGTATGAAAAAGTGGAAAAGATCTTATGCATATAATGGTACTTTCCTAGTAATCTTATCTGAGCACAAGGAAATCTGTGGCGTGGCTCAGTTACTTAATGAACCAGAATTTATTTTTGTTGCATTTAACCACTTTTGACATCCACGAGTCCTGTGGCAGGCTTTTTCAGCTTAACTGCATACGGTGTGAAAAATAATTTCCTTTTGTTTGTTTTAGTCATTGCCTGCATAGTTTTATTTGATGCCCACTTAAGTCAGTCTCAAATGGTCTAAAGCCCAGATCGCTGTGTGCCTATTTTAAAGTTTCTTCTTCCTTGCTGCTATCACTGGATTTTTAAAATTCAGCAATTACCAGCTTTCTCATTATAGGTCATTAAATGTGACTTTTCAAGCAGTAAGGCAGTACCAAATCTGTGTAGCATTTTTTAATTTTCTGCTTTTAGCAGATAGTGGAAAATTCCTCTGTTGATGACTTTACAGAGGATAATGAATTTTCAGGCTTTAGTGATGGTTGATAAGACCAAACATTCTTGCAGCATTGAATAGGAAGATTCCTGTGCTATTTAGAAAACAGTGTAATATTATCGTGGGTTAGGTATGGCCCACAACCAAATTCCCACCCAGCTACTCACTCCCCCACCATCCCCACCTCAGCAGGGAAACATGAGAAAACAGGAAAACAATCAGGGATGAGAAAGCTCATGAGTCAAGATAAAGACAGGGAAATCACTTACCAGTTACCGTTGTGGGCAAAACAGACTCAGTTTGGGAAAAATCAATTTAATCTCTTGACAACTAACATTGCTTCAGCTAGTGAGAAGCAAAAGAGGCAGATGTTAAAGTCACATCTTTCCTCCCCCCTTTCCCAGGCTCACCTTCACTCCTTCACTCCCAGCTCCTCTACTGCCCCTCAAGCAACACTGGGGGGATAGACAGGTGGTCAGTACATAGTGGTTCCTCTCTGCTGCTGCTCCTTCCTCCTCATGTTTTCCACTCCTTTGCAGCATGGGCTCTCCCCAGGCTGCAGTTTCTTCAGGCATACCCATCTGCTTTCACATTGTTCTCCATGGGCTGCAGCATGGATATCTGCTCCAGCACGGTGCTCCTCCTCTGAGCTTGGTGTTCCCTCTGCTGTTTCTCTCTGTATTGGTTTCCTCCTCCTCGCTGTATGGCATTTCCTACCCTTCCTTACACACATTTTCCTAGAGACACCACCAGCTTTGCTGATGGACTCAGCTGTGTTCTGCAGTGGGTCCATTGCAGAGCCACTGACCTCTTCCCACAGAAGCCACCTCTGAAGCTCTTCTGCTGTCAAAACCCTGCTACCTATGCTCAATGCAGACACAAGTGTCACAGAAGAGAGCTGGGAACTGTCATGGCTGACAGCAGTGTGGGAGGCTGGAAGGGAGCTCTCAGTGACAGCTGGTGGGTGCACTTAGTTGTGTGTCCTGTGAAACCGTGGCCTTGGTGTTCTGAGACCCTTTTGCAGCTTTTCACAGTCCATCTTTCTCCTAGTTATTATGAATCACTTTATATCATCATAAAAATATTTGCCCTGATAATTGTTCCTGTTCATTTTGTCACTTTGCTCTAAAACCTGTTCTACTACGACATTAATTTGTATCCTTCAGTTGATGCCCCAGAATTTGCAACTTCCCAATCTCCCCTTGTTGGTAGGAATGAAATATATTACCTAGCTTTTTGGCAGTCTGGGTGCAGTGCATTTTAATCTTCTTCTGGTCCTACCAACTCTGGTTAAACCCCCTGATAACAAAAATCCTTTGTTTCTATTGGTCACAGAACGTTGCTTCTCCAGAACTCTTTCTGCATGCCTTTTAATGATTTGATGCTCTTTATTTCCTACGTTAGGAAAGAATGTCAGTTTTGGAAGATTGCCTTTCTCCAGTCACATGTGATCCTTTAGAAATGCTCTAGTCAGAGCAGATCCTGACATCTGCCTTCATCTCAACTCCAAGCTATATTGGCTACGGTGATCTTTCAGATGTGAGAGGACTGAGGGAAAGCAAGGACATAACTTGGCTTTGTTAAATTGCCTTTTCATAATAGGTCACATCTGGGTTTGTGCATGAGTCAAGTATTTTCACAGATACCTTTAATAATGCCCTTTACAATATCGAAGGGAACCCTCAGGAAGCCCAGGTCTGATATACTGCAACAACTGGGGCTACATTTTTTTTTCTTTATTAATTCAAAAAAGGCCAATTGCTCAGAGGAACTATGTGCAACTGATAATAAGATCCACACTGACAATACTCTTTAAAAGACAAGCACAGTAAAGAGGCTTACTCCAGAGGAGTTACTCATCTCTGATTTTGCAAAGTAGAGATTGCTGGACAAAATCTGTGAAGAATGAAATGCTAACTTAGTAACCAACAACACCATTTTCTCTCGATATCTACCAAAAGAAATTTGCACCTGTCGTCTTCCTTCATTTTAAGATATTCTTCCAGGTTATTTTAAAATACATCCTTGCATGGTCACCATATGTTAAGAAAGAACATTTGTTTTCTGGTACCATAGGGAAAAAATATGTTCAGCTTGTTATAGTGGTTACAAAAATAGAAGACGGAAGTGTTAGTGTGCCTGGGACTGTTACTGTGATGTGCAAATACTCTGAAAATATGTCCAAGGTTTTTGTATTGCTCTAACAAGATAATTTAAACAAAATCACAAGCTTTTGGTTTTCTTTTATACTGGTTTTATATGTTAAATCTTTCTTTCATGTAATCTTTTATTGCTCTATTAATATATGTCTTTCTAATGAGAGTTGATTGCTTATTCTGTGCATGTCCTGTGATAAACTTTCTCTCAATTTTCCTCATTTTGTGTAAACTGTAGAGCTAATTTTTCTTCCCCACATGCATTTTCTACAGTTCTTGTAAATTGATGTATGCATCTTCAATGAGTTTGAGAAAAAACGATGTCACAACCCAATTTAGAACCAGTAGCATATGAATAACATATTGCTGTTAGCTGAAGTCCCATTAATTTTTGCATATAAAATGCAATTAAATATTATTGTTGTTGTTAGAGTTTTTGTCCAAGCTCTGTGCAAGGATTCTAAATTATGCCAACAGACTTATCATTAAAAGGCTGTGTAATGCTATAAATAGATGTACTATAACTTACATAAATCATTGTACCACAGTTTCTTCCTACATTTTTTCATTCAGTTAATGTTATTATCCAGCCTGTAAAAAATGTTAAGTATGTTGTTGCATAGCATAGCATACATTAGCATTTTAAAGATATGACTAGCTGAAGGTGAATTGGTTGACAGGTGTGAACAGTATGAATGAAGACGCACATAAGTGAAAAGGAAGTGGCAGCACCACAGTGTAGTATGTTTGGAATGCAAACATGGATGCAATAGGTGAATCTCAGGAAACTGATGGCAGCTAAGTAGAATTGCACATTTGGGATGCTTTAAAATGCAGGCGGTTCTAAGATCTGCAAAATTTATGATACACTGTCAGGGGCATACTTAAAATAAGACAATCAAGTCAGCTTGATGCTTGTTGAAACTTTGGTAAAAATAAATGTCTGCTTTATAAACGTGTAGGAAAATAGCCATCCATTTTGAGGAAGAGAGTGACTTTTGTAGATTATGATAAAAATGCAGAAGCCACGGGATAAGTGTCTGTTAGTCATAGTGATGATTTACAGTGATTTCCAGAAAAAAATCATGCTATTGTTTTCTATACTAGTAGGAGTAAACTAAGTGATCAGAGTCTCAGTGGCAAGATAAAAGAATCCAACTCTATGGAAATGGATAAGGACTTAAGCCTTTTGGGATCTTACATAAGCAGTGAAGCAGTAGAACCAGACAAACTGTGGACTATGGAGAGCCACGAGAGATGGAGTGAACTTGTAAAAGATGGAGGGAGCTGAAGGAGTGGCCGCAATGTGTACCACTACTGAGAATATACTGAAAGTTTTCAAAAGATTCAATATCCTTTTTAACCCCCAAAATCACATAAGAATGTGGTCCTGTTCATTGACATCACTGTTGTGATGTCAAAATCAAAAAAGCCATAACAGCATATACCAAAATGTATGTATCCAAAAGGATTTTTATCTTCAGCAGGTATCACCAGATGCCCAGCAGATGACTCTGATCCTGACAGAAGCATTATAGGGGCTCCCTGAAACTTTGTTTCAGAAGGCTTCATGTTGGTCATGAATTGATCTAGTTCAGTGGTACTTCTTAGATTTAAAAACATCTTAACATATGCCATCTTCACTGAAAATGTTTAGAAGACATTCAGAAAACTCTCTTTAAATCATAATAAACTGCTCTGGTGCAGGAGCAAAGTGGAAAAAAAGACATAATGTGTGCACACAGTAGACTTCAAAACCACCTTACTCAGGCTTATGGTTTCAGATCTGGAAAGGCTGTTGCCGGTATAGCCTGAGTACCTTCACTATGTGTGGAAGGGCCAACCATTTAATCCATGAAAGTACTTAACCAGTGTTCTCCCAACTAGCTACCGGTACTCATTTCTGCATCCTGCTCCTGTCAGCTTGTGTAGCCTCTTTGTCCTCATATCCCTGCTTCAAAGGGCATTCTTCCCCCTCCTCTTCTGGGAGGTGAATCCATTAAGAGATTTACCATGTAATAGTAATTTTTAAGTAAGTTTGGGTTCTTTAATACTCATGAAAATTCTGATACAAGATCAGGATATGGTTCGGTCACTTTCTTTGTCTAGTATATCACATTTCATACAGTTAGAGAAGAGCTGCAGTGCTACTGGATTCAAATAGAACCACTGCCAAAACCCTTCTGTCTCTTCTTGAGCATAAGCATAGACTCTACTTTTTAAGTGACTCACTGCCTTCCTCCATTCCCAGACATAATATCTGAAACTTTCTTTCATAAATGAAACTCCCCTAAAAATATCACAACTAGTCATTTACCTGCAGTGAGACACATTTTCACTGAGAGGAAGAAACAGTGGGTAATGTAACTGAAAAATCTAGTATTAGTTGACAAGTCAGCTTTATTATTTCTAATATGCACAGTGTCACTTGCAGTTCTCTGGTATGGTTTCTTATCTTAAATGATGCTGGACTTTCAACCTGTTAATATATGTCAGTAATAAGACACATTTTTACAAAGTAGGAAGGAAAATAAAATTACTGGTATGATATGGTGCTGTTTTCATTCCATGGAAATGTGTGCTTGAGTTGGTCAGGTGCTTAGCCTAGCTTCATTGAATGAATCAGTTTCTTAGTTTGACAAGCCCACATATTAAAAAATAATAATAATAATATTTTGCCCTCTAAAGATGCTTTTATTTTGTGAGGTAGATTTGGCATTGGGAAAATTCTGACATCAGCTGCAGGGTGAGTGCAGTAACAGCTACTTCTGAGTCACTGCCTATCTTAACAGGAATGCAGGGTTGTTTACCCCTCAGTGAAAGATGTGCTTTTAAACAAATTAGCAAACAGCACTGCAAGGGCTGCTGTAACCATCACTTTGTGGTAATTATAACTGCTGCAGTGTTGCCATTCTGTCCCCACTGCCACAAGTACCCATCTGTCTTCTGTCTGATAGGTCTACGCAAAGCAATACCTATGCAGGAGAATATGCTTGTAAGTTTTCCTCATTCAGAATAGGAAGATTTTAGCCTTTCAGCTGTGGAGCTGTGGTGTTGGGTTAATTGCTTTTTTCAAAGGTACTAGACATGATGTAGGATAACCTCTATTTGAGTGTTCTGTAGCATCCATTGTTGAATACGTGGTATTATTGAAATGAAAGGATTTTTTACAATAAATATGTATACATATATATACACATATAAAAAAGAGTATTGTAATGAATTCCAGCAGAATAAGAAGATGGCCTGATAGCATTTTGTTAATTCATTTTAATTTCATGATACTAGTCTCAGCTTTAAGAAGTCTGAAAAATACAAATTTAAGACATTCTGTCATATCTGTGCCCCTTGAACTTGAACGTTAGTATACAGTACTTCATTTTATAAAACAGAAATAGAAAAAAGTTAGGCACTTGTTCAGAAAGGTATCTCTAGTCATGTCTTAAACACACTTAAGTTAACCACTCTTGTTAAGTCATATTTGAAGAATTCAAGTGCCTGTTGATACAGAAGGGAAGTGCATAAAAAAAGAAATAGTAAAAGTTTAAAGATCTAGGCTGTGTTGTATAGCTTTCCTGCTTTGTCTTCTTGGAAATATATTAAAATGTTAAAAATCAATGATAAGAAATCTACTTTCCCTCTGCCATTGAAAGTAAAGTATTAATTTAGTTGATTCTAGACTAGCTAGTTTTCTTAACCACAGGAAAAAAAAAAAAGAAAAAAAAGAATAGAAAAGGTATTCAATTTAATCCATTCTTAATGTTTAATCCCTTGTAATTATGAATACAAATAAGTAATAGAGTAATTTTAAATAACTGCAACAGCATCTGAAATTTTGCTTAGATGAAAGGGGATACTGAAAATTTTGAAAAATTAAAAATAAATCTTTTTGGAAAATTAAACTAGCTTTTAGGAGATGAATGTTACTGTAAACTTAACAATCAGAAAGAAGCATGAAGTATTTTTTTATCTGTACAGAAATTAACTGATTTGTCTTTTTCCGACTAGGTTCATATTCAGGAAGTATACCATGTGGTTCCCCGTAGTAAGTCTAATAAATAAATTTTGTTTAATGCTTCTGCATTCTTTGTGGAAGAACGGAGTTTCCCATGTCTATGGAAAACTCATTATAGCATTTATCTCAAGGTGAAGTGTGAGGATGAGAGGTCAAGGAATAGATAGACTAAATAAGGGGTAATAAATCCTCATATCAGTGTATTCAGCAGAGAAATCTAAAATAACTCAGGAATGAAACAGCTCAAGTGCTGCTGCTAACTCTTACGTGGAGTCTCTCACCAAGAGTTGTGATGACCCTGCAAGACAGGAGGGAAGCAACTGTGATGGCAGTTTGGGCTGGGCTCCAGGGGAGACCAGAGGGCTACCGGCTTAGAAACTCAGTGTCTGGTTTGCGTATAATAGTGGAAGTAGAATATCAGATCACTGCAAATTTGGGTGAGGGTGAGTTACAGAAGAAAAGTCAAGACAGCTTTTGTGGAGAAAAAACTAAGAATTCTCTGAAGGTTTCGGCTGTCCTGTGGGTGAGAATGATCCACTTGATATGGGCTGCCTGGATTTCTGGAAGGCAAGATCCCTCACAAAAGGGTCTTGAAGAAACTAACAGTCATGAGACAGGAAAAATGTCTTTGAATGATCAAATAGTTTTAGTATGATTAGTTTTCCCCATTGAGAATTTTTTTTTTACTAGGGTATTTTGTAAAAAAAAAAAAATAATCCCTTATGTTAATCCCTTATGTGTCTCTAATTTTCTTTTATGCTCAGGTTATTTTTAAAGTAGCTTTCTGCATTGCTCCAGAAAGTAAAGATTTGAATGAAAGTTACTTACCAACCATAAAATATGTACATATCCCAGAAATAATAATTTGTTGTTGGAGCATGATCCACCAGTCTGCAGTGTTATTCACAGAAGTGCTTTAGTGTTGCATAGTACACCATATGTGGAGATTTGTCAGCTTTTACAGTGAGCTTTATGCTACCAAAAGTAAATAAATTTGATTTGTTAAGCAAGATATTTTTAGATCTCTATTCATGTATAAAATAAAGCCTGAGTCTGCAAGTATACAGATGGTAGTTTATGTACATTTCTAGAAGATGAAAAAAATACCGAGTGAATAATTTTACTGGAATTTGTAAGGTGCTGGTTTGCTGGTTGTTTGGGGTTTTTTCCTCACTTTACTGTAGTCAGATATATTTGTTTATGAAATAACATGGATATTGAGGGTAAGACCAGTTGTCTCTGTAAAATTAACAGCAGGCATTTTCCTTGCTTCTTTATAAAAGTGTTCTAGCTGACGTTTGAAAATAACAACTATGTTTACTGCTACATCTTGCAGTATAACTTGGGCCTCTGCTTTTGGAGTAGCCCCCTGCTTTCTTGTTGGCCATTTTAAAAAGCAAAACCATCAGATTTAGGTAGTTAAGGGTAATCTGGCCAGCTGGCACAGTCCTTCATCATTTCTGTCTCCTATATCACTCTGAAGAAACATGATTTATTGCTGGTCTTCCAGTTCCTGCTGGGCCATATTTTCTTCCTTTCTATTTACTCTCTTCTTCTGCATTGGAAGCAGAAACATGAAAATACCATATTGCATACGCTGTTGGATTTCTGTACCACTTGAATGGAAGAAGTGCAGCTGGGGAGTCATCCTTTCAATGTGCTGCTGTTACATACTAGAAACAAGCATCTGAAGAATGCAAATGTGAACCTATATATGAGGAAAGTTAGCTGAAAGCAGCAGAGGAAGTTGTTATCAAAATGTCACCTTCCCCTTAGTGTTGAGAGAAAAACAAACTTTGAAGAAGTTGTGTTGGCAGATGCAAAGTGACTGGGCTGGGTAGCTATTACTGTCATGAATCCAGTGAATTTTGCCCTGCTGGAAGAGCTGTAGGTTTGCCAAAGAAAAATGGACCAGTTGCACTGAAACAGCTGTCACTATTTCAGCATACAGTCTCAGACCAAAGCACCAGGCTTCTTTGGAGACTACACAAGGGAAAGGGTGTGGGAGAATAGCAAAGGAGCTGACATAAAACCAGAGAAATAAGATACAGACCTTTATCTGCTAAGTGTTATCTTGTGTTATGCCTTGTGTATGTGCACTGTTGTTCTTTGACCAGCAGTTCTTACGAGCTAAGGGATGAGCTTTTGTAATGAAAGTTTCTCTTGACTCGCCCAAATACAAAACATCTTTTTGCGCCCAAATAATTTTTTGAATTTGCTCATTGGATGGGCTGTAATCTATCTGTACAGGAATAGGTGTAGCTGTAAAGGCTTAACGTTGCTGAATCACTGAGAGAGTTCATTCAAACTTTAAACCACACTTGGTATAACAGAGCTTGACTCATACAGGTCCTTGGGTGGAATAGCTGCCAATCTCAGAAAAACTGGGGTTTATTTACAGCACTGTTATCTTATCCTAAATAAGTCCTCAACCAAGGTAAACTCAGAATTTCTGATGAAACAGAGGAAATGCCAAGACTTGAAAATAAATCTCTGACTGAGTCCCTGCAGGGCAAAGTTTCCTCCAGCCTTCTTCTAGAAAGCCCTTCTAGTTCAACAGTTTCCAGTGGCTTCCAGCATTGAAGCAACCTCAGCAAGTCCCTTCCCGGGTCTCTAGGAAATTTTGCTGTCACCTTTGTGCTTGGTTGACAGTCTACTCCGTGAAGTCAGTTGCACTACAGCAGAGTAATATCCCACTTCTTTGTGCTCTCTCCTTGTTTGCTCCATTCTGTCTTCTGGAAGGTTCCTTCTGCTGCACCTCTCAGTGGCTTTCATTTAGAAGGATCCATTTGACTCAGAGTGCAGCATTTGGAGGATAATATTTGGTTCTCCTTTTTTCCCTTCCAGTCACACCCCTTGGAAAAAAAAAAAAAACAATTTAAAAAAAATAAAAATAAATTTAATACTGAGATTGTAAACTGGAAACAAGCAAGTTCTGTATTGACCCAAACTGAATATACAAGGCACTTTTCTATAGGAAGGCCCTGATTCATCAGAGCACAACAGTGTATTTAGCACATGTTCTGTGGATGCTTGGCAGGATTTAGCATTTGCCTGTTGCTAAATTGTGCTGGATGTGGCAATGCAAGCACTGCTGAATACAGCCATGAGGCTGTCAAGGGGAGGATGACCATTTTAAGGTGTGTCTTGGAGGCTCTACCAAATCAGGAATGAAAAGGAAATTGTCTTGTTTTGGCTTATTAATAACAATAGTATGCTAATAAAAATCAAAAAGTGTATTTTATAGCATTTCTTACTACAAGTGGCTGAAAACATACAGAAGTCTTATTTTTTTTCTGTTTTCTTCCAAATTACGTAGTGTAAATGGTGGGAACAGCAATGCTAGCGTGAAAAAGAAGTATATATTCTCTAACCTTTGCTAATACCATGGAGAAAGAGTTTTTAGGCAGTAAAACTTTTTCACCAAGTAGACTGGAGCAGGGGCCAAATATGAAAATAAGCATCCTGTTACAGTGAAGATACAAATTTTAAGTTCTGCCTCCCTTTCCAGGAATTATGGTTTCTGTATGCTAACTAGTTGGTATTATGTGCCTGTATTGCTAATGTATCAGGGATAAATAATAAATTATGATCTTGTGAGTTACATAGTAACATTTTATCAGTCATTATATATACTCAGAAAAGGGTTTATCTTCAGAATAACCTTCTGGTTTCCTTTAGTTCTATCTCTTTTAACAGCAACAGAATCCTCATTGTCAGCATGTTTTTCTGATGGATAGATGCGTTAATCCATATTTAAAATGCAGTTTCAAAAGTCACCCAATGAAATAAATGTATGGAGTATATTGATGATGTATGCTAGAAATTATCAAAAAGGATTTTAGGTAAAGACCTCACAAGCCATTTCCAAATTTCTCAAAAGCTTGGGAGTTATTTAAGTGCAGTAATCATAGGACAGATTTAATTAATCCATGACATGTTTGCCATTAGAAATAAGGCTGCCAAAAGCAATCAGCTGCAGCTTTGGTATTTGTTTTTATAGCATATTTAATTCATATTCACATGTATAAATATGCTGGCATCAGTGTATAAACCAGGATTCCAAAACAACAGAAGTGAAAAATGGAACTAGTAAGAATTAGACCCATTTAAAACCTCTCAACACGTGAGGATTTTAGATAGCAGAGTCTGTACCTAATCCCCCAAGTGGACAAACTGGGACCCAGCTTTCCCTGTGTTGAATGACATTCACCAAATGCCTCCACTGGATTGTACATCCCATGAGAGAGAAAGAAGGAGCTCAACAGCCCTTGTGCAGGAGCCTGAGGATTAGGGAATTTACCTAGAGTGCTGCAGAGACAGGAAATCATGTATGCTTCAGTGATTTTTAAATCATTTCATTTTGGAGCAGATTAGCTTCACCTGAAAAGTTTGCTAGGGCTCTACCTCCAAAATAACCTCATACTCACTGATAAGCATTTTTTCTTGTGGATAGGAAGAAAGAGAAGGTCTCTTTTGGCAGAGTACTGGTCTGAACACAGGTAACTCATGGAGTGCATTGTCTAACCCTTGGATATTCTGTTAAAACACAAAGATTTCTGGAGCTAACACCCTGTGTCTCAGCACTGGTAGCTCAGGCTCTGTAATGAGCTTGTGTTAGCAGCTGCATGTTGCAGGGGGCTGCAGTGGTGAGCTGCAGGGTGCGGGTTGTGAATGGCCACATGCCAGTGAAAGCTGCCTGCAGCCTACCATGGGGTGCATGAAAACAACCACTGAAAAAAATGCTTTCTGTACAAAAACTTACCCATTGAGCATCAAAGCATTATCTAATCAGAGGTCCACAGCACCCCTACCCAAACACAGTTCAGAAAGAAACAGGCAGCTGCTGGAGTCTGGAGACAAGCTGTTGTAGAGGACTCTGCATAAAAAGAGGGTACCTACAACGCTGAGGGGCTGTGGCCTATGAACAACCCATGCTGGAGCACGGACACACCTGAGGGCACTGTAGCCCATCAAGGTCCCTGGCTGGACCAGAGACACTGAGGAAAAGGACAGCAGAAACCATTAAGCATAAGCAGCAGAAGTGGTTAAGCACACAGTGGCAGAAACAAACCATCAGAGATACCAGCTCAACTTCCTACACTGCCTGTCACCTTGTAACAGGAATTTTGATGGACTGCGTATAATAGCAAAAATTAGGAAAATTGGGACCAAGAAGTGCTGAGGATAGATGGCTGTATGTCTCAGTGTGTATTTTCTTTTTTTTCTTTTCCAAAACTGCAATCAGCAATGAGAGGCTTGGTTTTGTTTGCAATAAATTAATTCAGTTAAAAATTCCCTGACTCTAGACTGTTTTGCCCTCAACAGAATCCCAAGCAAATAAAGGTGCATCCTTGCAGCCCAGAGCTAAGTACCTGGTGGCTCTGTACAGAATCTTAAGCAACACCCTTTTCTGGGCATGTCCTACTTATGTGGCCTCCCCTTTCAGCACTAATCTTTTTCAGTTGCATTTTGAGGATACTGTTTTACTCTGTGCATGCACACAATCTTAGTGCCTGTCCTCTTGGGATTGGTTTTCTCTAGGTGACAAGGCACTTGAAAGTCTTGTATTTACCACCTGAGTCATTCTGTGGATTAAGCCTGGGTTTCTGTCTTCATTCTTATATGCCTAAATACCTCCAGATCCTATATAGAAAACACTTCAGAAATTGTACGCACAGTAACATGGAAAATGTTATTTGGGAGTTTTAGGAAGTAAACCAAAGATAATTCTTAAAGCTTTAACCCTTGCTATGATTTGTGCTAGATTTTGGGTTGTGGTTAGGCCTAGTAATAAGTGTTCATTAATAGTTCAGCATGTATCTGCAGTACAGTAAGTTACTGGGTTTTTCCTGATCAGGTTCCCCAAAATAAAAATAATTGGTTTTCAAAACTCTAGTTTTCTGGTTTATTTTCCGGTGGGAGCAAAGTTTTTCATTTAAAGCTTTCTATATCTACTAGCGAGTGAATATAATCATTAGAGAACAGTTGGGAGATTGCTACAAGATACATATTCTGTGAATAAGTAAAAACGAAACTTTAATTCCTGAGATAGAGATACAATGCAAATCATTCTTGTTCCCTTTTATTTAAACCATTGTAAGGAAACAAAAGGTCCGCTCTATGAATGCAGTAACAGCGTATACCCTCCAGACATCTGCCTGTTCTTTGATTTCTGGCTAGGGTGAGTCAGCTTCTACTGTCTTCAAGGCTAGGAAGTGAGCTGTTGAATAAATAGTGAAACTTACTGATGCTCAGAAAAAAAGGTGTTAAAAGATACAACTTGTGTCATTAAAATTTATCATCACTGTTTCACAAGAAGTAGGACAGATCCTTCCTGTAGGTTCACTTTTCGTTTATATAAGGATGAAATAAATTTCTTGAATTAGCTTCTGCTTGAATAAACTTCCCCCCCCCCCCCCATTTAAATAGGCTGTTGTGTGGGCCAAAGTAATGGTTATCTACCTCTGCTCTTGACAAATCTAATGCAGAATTTCAGAGTTTTTGATTCATTTTTATTGCTGTCTGCCCCTGTTTCTGACTGCTCTCTCTGACCCACTTTGGAGTGTTTATGAGCTCCTGACAGGTGGATATGGTGACTGATCCTTGGTTTTGGTCCTTCTTCTGTGTGGTGAGTAACATTTCATCACACAAATGTGTGGTATCTGTGTCGTATCTGATAAAATATTGGAAAAATACCAGTGAAAGACAGAAATAAATCCATTCTTGTATGCTTAGTTGGCATTCTCTAAGCAGATGGCTAAAACATCAGCAGGCAAAGTCTGAAGTAAAACCAACCAGTTTCACACCAACTAGAAAGGCACGGAGGAGCTATGCTGGCAGTCTGCTTCAGACATGATCTATTCCTTAAACTTGCTTTTGGTCTTGCTTTGGATTTTATGCTTTTAACCACAGGGTTTGACTCTTTAAACTGGGCAGCTGAACAGGAAACCTCTGTCTCTGGGGAAGGGGCTGCATAGATACCTTTCAAGTGGTACTCTTGAATATCTTCCCTGACATATACCATGGATGGTTTGGAAGAAGGAAGAGCCATGAGCTCTTCAGGAGCTTTGTATGGTTTTGTTCTTTTCTAGTGAAAAAATAACATAAAACTCTTCTCAAAAAAATGTGAAATGAGATGTATTGGAGTCAAAGGGTTCATTGTTTAAAATAATTTTATTGAGCAAATGCCAGCAGTGTAATACTTCACCATTATTAAAGGCTGATACAGTAATAACCATGTTAATCTCATCAGACAGATTCTTTTCAGAATTCTGCTTCTGTCTATTAAGCAGTGATCTTGAGATATATAAAATTTAAAGCAAGAGTTAACAGGATCAGACAGAAAAAAACTTGAAATTGTGTCAATTAATTAAGAAGCTCTAGCTGTGTATGTCATTATGTTCTGCTTTTACTTTATTGTTTTGCTGCTGAATGACTCGTCTCCTGAACAGCCGCAAGATAGGCACATATTCTGAAGGTGTAGTGAACCTTATTTGCAAATTTAGTCATAGGCAGCCTGCATATGCAAACTGTAATTATGCATAAACATTAAGCATCCCTTAAGTTCCTTGAAGGAATTTGTCTTTGCCAAATATGTGGTGAGCCTGTGCATTTAAATGAGCTTTCAGACCCACAGACTGAAACTGTTGCAGCCAAGCGGTGCTTTCAGGTAGCTTTAGTGTTATTTGGAGATGGAGGTGGTGGGCTGGATGTTAACTGTACATCCACAGAGTTACTCAGCAGCAAATAAGCTAGGCACCTTGAGGGTGCAGAACAGTGCGTATTTAGCCTGAAAACCAATACGTGTATTTCTGTCAAAAGCTTAGGTCAGTTGTACTGTTCTTGCTAAGTGAGCAAGTCGTGTCACAAATTGCAAAATGATTTGAAGACACCTCCCTGCTCCTGGAAGCTTGGCTGGAGCTCGGGCTGGTGCGGTGAGGGCAGCCCCACTCTCCTGGGCAAAGGCTTTTGGGCAGCTCCCTGGGGACAGGTCCTCATCCAGCCCCTCCTCTGGGAGCTTATTTTCAGCTGTGGCTGTGCCTTTCAGCCTGGCCTTAGCTACAGCTCCAGTGGAACTGCCACCATGTCTGTGCCTGGCCACAGACCCCTCGGTCTGGCCCCAGCCCCTGACCTATGACTGACTTCCTGGGTCTCCCTGAGCCTCACCCTGACCCTGGTTCAGTCTCAACACCCAGGTGGACATGTCTCATCACCATGGTCTGGGCTGGTGACCTGGACCCTTGGCAGCCACCCTGGGCCTGCCCTGCTTGCCTGGCTGCGGGGCTGGGCCCTGCCCTACTGGCAGCCCCGACGTGGGGCTCCCTCTCTCACTGGAGCAGCTCCCAGACACCTACGGTTTGTCTTCCGCAAAATAGCATCATGACGGAGTTTGCGTCCCATGGCTGTTGAAGTAGTGAGGACTGAGAGGATGGTGCTCTCATTCCACTTGTGAGCATTGTTTTTATGATTTTGATATTAGCTCCTGGCATTGCCAGCCTTGAAATTTCACCTGCAGGATCATGAAGATAGAACATCTTATGGTGCTATGCCTGGGGATTTGAAAAAACCTCATTTTTCACAGGGAAAAATAAAAATAAAGCATAGGTGAATGTTGCTGCCAATGGGGAGCCCCTCAGGAGGTTCTTAATGAACAGATGAGAGTTCATAGTTCTGTGATCAGAAAAGATGTCAGCTGTGGCGGAAAGCCTGCACTAGGCATGAGTGAAAGCAAGCCCAGCAACTAGATATGTGAAAAAATGTTCAATATGACAAAAAATGTGGTATGTAGGAGATTTCCAGATGTCAGGAAAAATTCTTGCCTGTTTTTGTCAAGGCCAGTGATGGCAGTTGGGAAGTATTCCAGGAAAAAAGCCATCCTAACAAAGGAAGGGGCTGCTGCTAGGTAGGAAAAGTATAAACAATCAATATGAAATAGAAGATGCTGCTATGCTGCTTTGGTATTTGGAAAGAAATAGAGTGATGTACTCAACAACTTTGTAGGAAATTGAGTCATACAAAAATGGTTTTCAGTTTTTTAAGGGGAAACAGGCTTAGGTTAAATAACTTTCCAAAACCAGCAGATTTCAGTAAGGTGTTTGATGCAATGATGCTGGGCATCCTCATTAAAAGTACTGGCACTGCTGCCCATCAAAAGACCACAGTCTAATGGATTTTGAGTAACGTAACAGGAAATTGTCAGTGGAGATGTTCAATGAATTGGTATGTGTGCCATGTTGTGCAAGAACCAGTTCTCATCCTTTATGCTATTATGTGTTTTTTATTAATGATCTAGGAGATATGTGAAGACAATCACAGACAATCATCTTTGCAGAAAAGCCAAATACTGGTCTGTAAATACCATAACATGGAATACTTTATAAATTATATTAATCAAGATAGTTTTTAGTAAATCTCTGGAAAGTCATAATTCTAAAATCAAAGAGTATGGGTCAGCTAGAAAATTGGAAGTCTGCAACTTTGAAAAAGATTTTGGAGACATAGCAGACAGGGAACTCCAGAAGTGTTACATCAGAAAGTTCTGCAGTGTAAGTAAGTCATGGACATATTGCAAGGAATGAGGCAGGAGGGTATGTGTGTATGTGTTTACTGGAGCACAATGTTAGGATTTGTGTCAAATGAATTTTCAAAAAATGTCTGAAAGTTGTTGAGGGTTTATAGAACAGAGTGTAGAAAATAGTTAGATTTATAGAGCTAAGTGTTTATCTGATCAAAATAAAAAAATAATTATTTGATCAGTGTTTATCTTCACAGGGAAAAGAGTGTGGACATTAATCTTGAGCTGAGATAGGTATAGCAGGACCAAGACCTCAAAGTAAGAAATACAGAACATATTTTTACAGTTTTTAACAGTTTAGCTGATTAACCACTAGAAAAAACAGCTAAGTTGATGAATTCTCCATCTCTTGATGTATCTGTAATCAAGATTGAATACTTTTCTTGGTCTGTGTAAGTAAAATGCAATTTATTGGTCTCAGTACGAGTAATAAGGTTGGTGGAGGTTAGTAACATAGGATTAAATTTAAGGACATAATAGTGCTTAATTTTTGAAAACCATCTCACCTCCCAGTTAGGAGTACAAGTTAGCTTTAAGAAAAAACAATTTACAGCTGTTTATCCTAGCAGGTGTGTTTAAGAGAATGTGCATGACATCTGGGTAAACAGTACCATAATTTGCCATACAAGTACCCTCTTGATCACCGTATCTATCAGCCATATGGCTGATTCATCATTTTGTGATCAGGAATTGCAAGATTCCTTTCTTGTAGATTATTTCTTGACGCATTTCAAGGGCAGCTGAAAATTTTATTTTATCCATGTTTATTTGTAAACTTTGTTGTAAAGCTGGATGCATTTATAGGTTAATTGCTTCTAGAGCTCTTACTGCTGACTTACTGACTGGTTTGTAGAACTTGCTAAATAGTTGATTGGACATGTGCCAGGGGAGTCTGAAAACTAACCTCAACCCACAGAAAAGTAGCATTCAATATACAGTGCCCTAAATTACATTGTAAGGGGCAAAAATATCCCTATATAGGATTACAGTGACAAAAATTTCCCTATAATGCTTTGTTGTTCTACATATATATAGTTTTTCTGCAGATTTCTTCAACATCAGAAGCTCAGGAATGGACATCCCTTCCAGTAAGACCAAAATTTGGACTGCAGTTCTCTCCTGGGAGAGGGCAAGGGTTGGGGAAGAGCAGAGAAAGAGATGGAGGGAGAGGGAGAGACTTGCCTCTGCAGAAATTCAGTATTAGGTTCTGTGAATTGTCTTGAAGGACAGTCTCTCTCCATTGAGAGTAAGGCGCTAAGCTAATTTTAATGTAGTGAGCCCTATCAGAATACCTTTGTTTCTCCATGATGACATTCTATTGTCTATATTATTCAAGAGATCAGAGTAGGTGGGAGAATGTTTGACCTTTAAATCTATAAATTCTTAAAATTATTTATGCTTCATTAAAGAGTTGATAGTCACATAATTTTGTATGAATGACTGAATCACAATTGGCAGTTTACATAACAAAACAGGAATGAGCAAATAAATAAAGCACTATTGCCTCAGTTTAATGAAGAGTTTGATTTGTGAAATACACACTTAAGAAAACATACCATACCAAGCATTTGAGGATATTTTGCTAGCTTACTGTATAACAACAGTATGACCACCATTGTGCAAGAAACTTCAAATACAGTTGCCACCTTGCAAAACCTGACATAGGGCTATGATCTTTAACTGAGATATGCTAACTTACTCTGGGTAAACAGACATCTAGAGGTTATCAAGCTTTAGGGGAGGGATGAGTAACTGGGAATGACTGCTAAAGTAATCTGTGTAATTCAGAGGAAATTCTGACAAGGAAATCAACTTGGCTGTGAGAGTTTGAGAGAACAGGAACTCAAGTAACAGTTTGACAGATATCACTGAAAATCTTCAGTTAGAGAATCCAGGGAGAATGACTACTTGGTAGCCATCTACTGGGATCTAGGTGGACTTGTTCACAGAAGAAAGCGGTACTTAACCCTAAAGTATTGAAAAACACTCTAATGTTGTGTTCAGTATGGATTGTTCGCTCTGTCTTTTAGCCCTAGGGCTTAAGACCTCAGCTACAAGTGGCTGGAGTGGTTTGAGTGGTGGGGGGAAAGCATAGCACCAGAAAACATGGACCGTCAGGAAATAGTTTGTCTTGCGTGTGTGAATCGCATGTACTGTCTGTAATGTCATATTGGTAATATATCAAAGAAAAACATTTGTGAGGGGATTTTCATTATTACTATAGCATAGCAGTTTCTCTTTCACCAGAAGCAGATACTGTTATTTTTATTGTGAAGAATTTTAAATGCTGCATCTTGACCTGCATTCAGAATTACTTTGGTTTTTTCCTTGCAAGCTGTGGCTCTGAGAGTGGCTTCTCGGTCTACTACAAATAGACAAGTGTTTGGACTCAAAGTCAATGTCCTGTATATTAGTTCACCTAGGTTTTGATGTGTAGATTTTTTGTCTCTTTGAGAGAATAGTATAGAATGTGTTGTCAAATCAAAAAGCTATTGTAGGCAGCAGTCTTGATTTGCTATATGCCTCACTGTTCCAGTCTGCAGAAGTTTCAGTGCACATTTGGCACTGAAATCTGATTAGTAATTAGTTTTGATCTTTCCAGTATGCTCTTTTTAGACAACAGAGATGACACAACACAAATAGGTGTTCCTAAATGGTTTGCATTTCTTAGGACCTTTTAGCAGAAAGAGAAGGAACAATTTGTTTGTCACCATTTTGTATTTGGTTAGCTGACCAGCCCAGCCATGATCTTCAAAAATAGTTGAGCTTCACCTTTTTTCACAGTTCTCTTTTAGTGAAAGAAACTAGAATTCACAATCTGTATGAAATGTAATAAGTGACTTGGTAACACGTCATCACACAAATGGTAACTTCAGGACTGAAATATGAACACTCGCAGCCTGCATTATGGAAAGAATGGCTGAAACATTTAGGTGTAGCTGGGCATGGCAAGGTATTTTGTAGTGTGCTTCACCAATTGCAGTTCTGTAAAACCACCTCTGGTTGTAATCTTCTGTTTTGTACAGTGGAAATGGTGGAAGGAAAACATTCTTTGGAGGTAAATTCTGGTGTGGTGAACAGCTTCACCAGGACGTTTAAGCAGAGTGGAATAGTGGTCTGGCCTGGAGAAGAAAAGGAGGGGAAATATCCCGTCTCCCCTGCTGTCTCCTACAAAATAAGGGCATTCTGTTTTCCCTTTCCTCTTACGATTCTTTCGCTTATAGTTAGTTGACTTTACACTGCTTCCTACAAAACCTTTTCCTATTGCTTTCTTGAAAATTTTTGTTGCTTTTCTCTTTGACCTTTGGCCAGCCTCTCTGAGTTTCAAAGACTCAGTAACTTGGACGTTGAGTGTCTGTCTCACTGCATGTCTGGAATCATAACGGAGTCATAGGGAGATGGTGAGCTAGCTTGCATTTACTAGCTGTGGCACAACAGGAGCAGTGATGTAAAACTGGAGCTAAGACACTCACCTCTTTGTTAACTATTAATTATATTTGTTAACAAGTGCTGACCTGTCCTTTACATCACAAAACAGCAACTTCTATTAGATAAAGAGTAACTTACAAGAGTAAGTTAGCAGAATACCTCCACCATGGACCATGGACTGCATTAGAAATGAAAACACGTTGGCCTCTTGGATGTGCATTTGTTAAAATGCCTGAACATACTACATTAATCTTGCATGTAAGAGATAAAGCCGCATTAACATTTTGATGAAAAGTCAATTGTGTATATGCTTCTCAGTTACAAAGTGTCAAAGCTGAGATCCTAGAAGTAGGAAAACAGTATATCTCTTGCTATTGCCTCTTTTAGTTAGGCTAGAGACAAATATGCTTTATCTTGAACATTTACTTCATGATTTGTCTTACCATTTATGTGATATGCCTTAGTATGCAAAATAAAGAGCAGTCCATACATACGTGAATTAAAATTATATTTAGATCTCACCAAAGTGAGAAAAAAAAAATGAAGATTATTAGTTCAGTGTACTTAGCAGCAAAGATTCTGTCTTCAGATACAAAGATTCTGTAGTCACTGAAATAGAGGGTTTTTTACAAAGTGCGTGCAAGATCTGTTTCATAGGGCCTCATGTAAGTTAATGCTGTGCTTACAGGTACACAAATGCCATGAGGAATGGGAAGCCTTCATTATATGTGAGAGATGGGTAGCTGAGTTAGGTGCAAATATCAGAGAGTCTATAGCCCTGTTATTGCCATGCTCTACTCAAGGTATTAGACCTGAACAGGAGTAATTATCCCTGTCAGAGCACTGGATTAATGGTTACACTTCGGGTATCTTTGTGAATGGAACAGCAAACTCTGCAGAAATACACATTGTGAAACAAAGAGAACCCATCACTGTGAGTAACACCTGCAGACCATGCACATTTTGAGTTCATCATCTTCTCTGGTATAGCTGTTTCTCTCTTCGACTCCATCATGGGCTTTTACAGCTGCCTTCCCTCTCCTCACTGGTTCAGGGTTCTGGTTTTCGTGCTTAGGCAGAATTAGCCTCTCTGCTCTGCCTATGAGAAAATGGGAAATTCCTGTTCAGTCTTGCGGTGGAGTATGATCAAAGCAGGAAGGAGCTTTTTTGCAGAGTTCTAGCTATTCCCTTGTTGATCCAGTTTTCCAGACAAGTGGGAACTCAATGAAAAGCTGTAACAGGTAAAATGGGCAAAATTGAAATGTACTGATGTAAGAAAGTTTCACAAGGAGAAGACCATGAGTATAATACCAACAAAAGATAAGGAAAAATATGTAGGTTTTGTTGGGTTTTTTATATATATTTCCTTTTAGGTTAATACTTTCAAAAAACTTGAGTCTGTTAAATGCCATGTTAAAGTAAAGGGAGAGTATTTATCAAAATAGTCTGCAAAAGTCCAATATTTTCAATATATTCTATGTCCTGATTTCATCTTTTCTTTTTCAGTCTAACTGCTAAAACTATAACTAAACATTTAAAATACATTAAAAAGAGAATGACTTAGCCTACTCTTCCCTGAATTGGACTGCATTTCCCTGAAGTCCTCTGAATAGTCCTTGCAGCTTTTGCTTTATTTGCTAATCCCTATTTCCTTCATCCTACTCAGATATTGAATAGATTACTGTACATAATTTCTTCAGATGTTAAGTTTAGCTTAAGCTTTTTCTAATATACGCAAAACCTTGAAGAAGTTGGATATTACTTGGAAATTTGTGTATATCTTTGTCAAGTTCTTCAAGGAACTGATTGATTTTGGAGGCCATACCAGGCAAGTGCCTGAGTGCAAGGCTCAAAAATATTCTAGGGTGTTGACAGTAGAGTATGCCTTGCACAGTATTACTTCCGTGCTAATTTCATTCTTTTTAAAGAAATTCTGGACACTTCATTTTAAATTTTAGGAGCGTCTTCTACTTTCTTTACTGCCTGCTCACATTGCCATGGAAATGAAAGCAGAGATCATTCAGAGGTTACAAGGTCCCAAAGCAGGCCAGCTGGAAAACACCAACAACTTCCACAATTTGTATGTCAAAAGGCACACCAATGTAAGGTATTGTACTGTAATAAAATGTATCAATAACATTCAGAAAAAAATTGAAAAGGAAGTGTTAAGGGAGTAATTAAGAAAATAATTATTTTAATATGTTTTTCAACAACTAGCAGTTTAGTATCCATTAATTGGATCAAATGCTAACAATTCCATGTTCCAGAAGAACAACAAAGGTGGTAACACAAAGGAGTTGTTTAGAAAAAGCCACGCATTAACGTGAGGCTTTCTTCATAACATCTTAATTTTTCAGGTTAAAGTACCAAATCCTGCTTTCATGTATACTAGTCAAAATTGTAATTCGTGTCAGTTACATTATTATCAATTTGTAATTTTCTTAACTGGAGCAATTTCTCAGGTTTTGTATGACGTAAATAGAGGCAGCTGTATCACATACATATTTTACACATCACCTGAGATAAAATATTCTGCTGACAAATGAATTCTATTAAATATAAATTTATAGAAGTTAAAAAAATAATTCACCATTTATTTTAAATATTCTTTCATCTTTACAAGTATTTTTGCCTAGGTTTTTTTGGTTGAACAAGTTAATTTGAATTACATTCTTAGAAATTCCTTTTTTAAAGTAAGTATTGCAGGACTTTTGTGGAAGTTCACTTTCACTTGTGAGCACAGATACTTTTTCCTTAGCATGATTTTCTGAACTGGTCAGTTTTTTGTGGTGAATAGAAACATAGTTTATGGCTTGAATATCTTAGCAATTAAGCTTGAATTTAGTAGTCTGAGTAACAAGTGAACAAAGACTTCCACGCTGCATATCACTGACAGGTAAATCTAGACAGAAAATGTCTACAGTGATAAAAAGTTATGAAGCAATTTCTGATTAAACTAGTTTATTGAAATAATTATTATACTGCCGATTTGTGAGTAGGAAAAAAAATTCTGTTTTTTGAATACACTGTTACAAATTACATATAGAATGCCTATAAATACCTGTAAATATACCTATAAAGGTAATACCTGTGAAGGTAGTACCTATAAAGGTATATATTAACTATAAACATAATGCCTATAAAGGAAAATGTAGGTTTACCTATAAATATATTTATTGCTCTACATTTAGCAGTAGCAGTTTTGGGTATGGGTATACTGCTGTGAAGTCCAGAATGCCTACTCTCAGGTTTTGCTGAGTGTTGGTAATTCTGAGCTGTGCAGAAGGAAAGTGTTACCAAGTTTCTGTTCATTTCTGTTGTAGTATCTTGTATGCTGATATCGTGGGATTCACTCGCCTGGCCAGTGACTGCTCGCCTGGGGAATTAGTGCACATGTTAAATGAGTTGTTTGGCAAGTTTGATCAGATTGCAAAGGTGGGTTTCTACTGGGCTGCTGCGGTTAGTGTAAGTAAGGCATCTTCAAGATATTTTTTCTTTTGGGGGACTCTTCTACCTTCAGGCAACATTTATGAGGCTTTGGCAGGAGGATTAGACTAGAAATGTGTGAATAAAAAATCTGGCTCTGGTCTGAGTGCCACAGTGTGTTTCTGCCAGTGTGATAATCTGTGAAACCCAAGATAGCTCTCTCCAATAGGGCCAACAGAGACAGTTCATGAAGCCTAAAAAAGCTTAATGGCAGGTGAACAGCTCTTTAAATTGATTCTTTACAGTAACAAGGATTAAGAAACTAAAAATTAAAAACTGATATAGTCAGTTTTCTGATCTCTGAAAAAGCATTTAATAGATAATATTGATCAAAACAATTTTATTTACTGGCCACAGTCTCTTGATTACTTGATGAAAGGTTCGTACAATCAGAAGATTTTCTTCTGTTTATTCAGGTGTCATTTTTACAAAAACTACATCAAACTTCATGCTGAGTGTGAAGGTGAAATCAGAAACACTAAAACACATACAAATTTTCTGTGTTTTTTATGAGTTCAAAAACTATTGTCCAGTACTGGTTAAAAAAAATAAATCCTTATATTGCCTTAGGCTACAAAGGATAGAAATAAGATTATGACTGCTGGTTTCAGGAAGTACTGCATAGTACATCTTCAAAGATGTAAATGTAGAAGGCTTGGTCTTTCTGTATCATATTTCAAACAAAAAACCCCTTGATTTAGATTGAGTGCACTTCAGCTCAGTTCTTTAATGTGTGAACAACACTTGAGATACATGTTTTGCAGTGAACTTCGTTCCTGGTTTTCCCGTTAAGGACCATAACAAATGGAGGAATCATCCCTACAAAACTCAGACAGCACTTCTTTTTTAGCAAGGCAAATCCTTCTCTACTGAAATAAGCTTAAATAGGGTGATTTTGCTAATATCATTTAAGTCAGTCTTTGTAACAATAACCCCTCATTTATATAATTCAAGTTGAAAGTGACCATCTCACCTTGCTTTTTTCTCCAGGAAAATGAATGTATGAGAATAAAAATCCTAGGTGACTGCTATTACTGTGTTTCTGGACTACCTATATCTCTTCAAAATCATGCCAAGAATTGCGTGAAAATGGGACTGGACATGTGTGAAGCCATTAAGTAAGTACTGAACTTTTTGTTAAATACTCAACAATAAAAATTCTGTCTCTTTTCTATCTGTAGCTGTGCTGATGGTTGAAACATTCAGACCTGCAGTAGTTTGTGTGTTTCACTGCAGAGTCTAGCATGGTAATCTTGATCTCAATTTAAGCAAAGGATTGTTTTAAGTTGTTGAGTTGTGCCAGGCTATGTCATCACTACACTGTAAAGATGATTAAGGACCGATTGCTCATGTAAGGAAAGACTGAGAGAGCTGGGATTGTTCAACCTGGAGAAGAGAAAGCTTAAATCTCATCAATGCATTTAAGTACCTGAAGAGAGAGTGCAAAGAAACGTTGAATCAGTTAGGTTGGAAAAACCCTTTAAGATCATCAAGTCCAGCCATTAACCCAGGACTGCCAAGTCCATCACTAAACCATGTCCCTGAGCACCACATCTATGCATTTTTTAAACATCTCTAGGGATGGTGATTCCACCACCTCCCTGGGCAGCCTGTTCCAATGCTTGACCACCCTTTCAGTGAAGAATTTTTCCTAATATCCAATCTAAACCTCCCCTGGCATAACTTGAGGTTGTTTTCTCTTGTTCCGGTGCTTGTTATCTGGGAGAAGAGACCTACCTCCACCTGCCCATAACCTCTTTTCAGGTAGTTGTAGAGAGCAGTAAGTTCCCCCCTGAGCCTCCTCTTCAAACTAACCAACCCCAGTTCCCTCAGCTGCTCCTCACAAGACTTGTGCTCCAGACCCTTCACCAGCTCCATTGCCCTTCCCTGGACACACTCCAGCACCTCTACATCCTTCTTGCAGTGAGGGGCCCAAAGAAGCACACAGCATTCAAGCTGCGGCCTCACCAGTGCCCAGTACAGGGGGACAATCCCTTCCCTTGTCCTGCTGGCCACACTGTTTCTGATACAAGCCAGGATGATGTTGGTCTCCTTGGCCCACACTCTGCTGGCTCACGTTCAGACGACTGTCAGCCAGCACCCCCAGGGCCTTTTCCTCCAGGCAACTTTCCAGCTGCTCTTCCCCAAGCCTTTAGCATTGCCTGGGATTGCTGTGACCCAAGTGCAGGACCCGGCACTTCTCCCTGTTGAACCTCTTATGACTGGCCTTGGACCCATCGATTCAGCCTGTCCATATCCCTCTGCAGAGTCATCCTGCCCTCAAGCAGATCAACCTAGTGTCATCTGTAGTTACTGAGGGTGCACTTAATTCTCTTATCCAGATCGTTGATAAAGATATTAAACAATACTGAGCCCTGGGGAACACCACTTGTGACTGGACACCAGCTGGATGTAACAGTTGCTACCACTATTTGGGCTTGGCCATCCAGTCAGCTTTTAACCCAGCACAGAGTACATCCGTTCAGGCCATGAGCAACCAGTTTCTCCAGGAGAATGCTGTGGGAGATGGTGTCAAAGGCTTTACTAAGGTCCAGGTAGACAACATCCACAGCCTTTCCCTCATCCACTAGGTGGGTCATCTTGTCACAGGAGGAGGTCAGGTTTGTCAAGCAGGACCTGCCTTTCATAAACCCATGCTGGCTGGGTCTGATCCCCAGGTTGTCCTGCATGATGGTGCTCAGGATGATCTGCTCCATAACGTTCCCCGGGAAGATGGGGGTCTTCTTTCCCAAAGAAGGTGAAGCCAGGCATTTCAGTGGTGCCCAGTGACAGGACAAGAGATGACGAGCACAACCTGAAACACAGGAGGTTTGCTCTGAACATAAGGAAACACTTTTTTCACTGTGAGGCTGACTGAGCACTGACACTGGTTTCTCTGGGAGTTTGTGGAGTATCCAGCTTTGGAGATCATCAAACTCCAACTGGTACAGCCCTAAGCAACCAGCTCTAGCTGGCCCTGTTTTGAGCAGGATTTGGACTAGACAATCTCCAGGTGTCCCTTCAGACCTCAACTGTTCCATGATCCTGTGATTACAAGATGGTAAATAACTCAATAGACATCACTTAAGACTTGGAAGCTTTGCTTTTTGCAGAGTCATGATGCTGCCACCCACCGATTAGTCAAATGGCTCTGTGAGAGGCCAAAGCTCCTGGCTGCTGCTGAGTTTGAAGTTCATTGATGGTCAGGAGCAGTTGCTCCTTCACAGTTAAGATGCCTCAAATTCTGAGCCTGTGGAGTGATACTGAGCGTGTCTACCAAAGACATTTTTAACAGCTTACTGATTCCTGGGCTGAGAGGCCCACCTCCATGTTGTTAAATAAGCAATTAAATATGTTTTTCTTACTAGACTTCAGGTTTAGGTTTAGTTTCATCTTTTCTGTAGTTTATTGTTTAAGTGAGGACTTTCTAAAAAGTTCTTCCAGTTAACACATTAAGGCACTATTAATTCTGTGCTTGTCGGTAGTATTTTGGATTTGTGGGTTACTGTATTTGTCCCTTATTTCTTTTCCGTAATCACTGTGCTTGTTCTGTCTTTGAAAGAGAAAACAACAAGAAATTTGAGTATCCTAATGTAATTGCTTTTGAAATAGTAGTTCTAACTTATTTCAAGTAACTCAAGTAATAACAGGAGACTTGATATGATTGTGAAAGAGGAAAAAGAAATACGGTTGTATCTGATGGATTAACACTTCAAGGCATCTGAGGATACAGTTACAGGCATACTTGAGGAATCCTCTAGCTTATTACTAATGAGTAGATTGGGAACAGATTATAGGCAACCATAGCAGTTTCCCCTTCGGGATGATAGGACTTACAAAGAAGTCTTGAAAAAAGGACAGATTTACTCCCCCTCATCTCTTCACCTGACTGCTGATTGAACTCTCAGTGCAGAGCAGTAATAACTCTGTTGTAAGACACTTGCCCGGAATGAGTTCTGCCACCAAAGCTGGACATGTTTCAATAAGAGGGTACTTAAACCTGGATTGGATGCCTGCACGTCATCCCAAAGGGTCTTAAACTTGCCTGTCCAGAAACTTGAGCTCAGTATTGTAGTTTACTTGATGAGCAAGGGTCTGATTCTGTTAGCTCATTTAGAAAACATTTTGTGAGGAAAGGACAATCAAAAAACCTTCTATCTCTTTTTTTTCTAACCAAAGTCAGATAATTCGTTTTCTGTAATTCACACCTGAAGTTCTTTTTTGCCTTTAGGAGTTAAAGCACTGTAAATGGTTACTTATGGTCATTATCATTAATGGCACAAGTATCTTTTCTGTTGAAAATATGTTTCCTTTCACTAAAATTACAGTATTAGGTGAATACACAGTATTGCAGTATTAGGTGAACTACACTGCAAAAATATGTATCATGTGGAGGTCTGGATATTTGGTAGTCCCCTGTGGTTTTTTAAACAACTGGACTTTGGGTTTAAAACTTGGTATGCTCTTCTGTAAGTTTCAGTTCCAATTTTGATGTTTTTGCCCAAATTGCATTTACTACTGTCCAGGTAGCAAAGTAAGAAATTACTTTATCCTTGTGAGGTATATGTGTGATGTGTACCTTGTCATGAAATGCGTGGTTATGTTGAACAGTGTTGTCTCAATGATTAACTAAACAGTGATTCCTCTAATCATAAATACTACCCTTATATGTGTGTAATTATAGTCACAAGAAGGTTTCGGCTTTCAGCTGCCTGGTCTTCTGATTTGATCCAGGGTAATTACTGTATGGACAGGTTAATTACTGCAAATTTGGTTCTTTGCCTTTTAATGTATTCATGGAAAAGGTGTGGTATTTGTGGAAACTTAAGATTTTGATCTTGGTTTAGGGATCTTTTGTAAAACTAACCTCAGTACAGGAATCAAGTTGCTGCATTTCCTAAAATTTTTTTCTTCATCCAGATACAGTTGTACCTTACATTGTGTCCAAAGAAATCTTTTTTAAATGGTACTCAGAGTGCTTCTCCTTGCCAAGCATTAAAATCTACAGATTTGGGGGTTTCCTAAGTTGCTTTTACTGGATGTTTTGTTCATTTAGCTATACTCGAACATTATTATAATTAAACCAATTGCTTCTCTACCATATTAGGAACTAAAGTTAATATGCCTTCAGTTGAGCAGTAAATAAAATAGTGTCCCTAAGTTCTGACTCCCTCGCCTTGGTTGGCTTAAAAATACTGGCTTTTTTTCCCCAGCCTTGCAGCAAAAATGAGAGCTTTCTGGTTTATGTTTCATAAGATCTGTGTGCTGTGTGGTAAATGTGAGTTAAAAGCATTTGCATAGATTTTCTAGTCAACCTGTTGCTTTTTTACTTAAAGAAAACTATAGAAGGTTACAGGCTGGTGGAAAAACAATGCTAAACTCAATTGCCCTTTGCAAAGAACTGAAAGTATAATTTTGCACATCATAATGCAGTGCTTTAGTTGAGCTCAGAGAGCAATCTGTCGGTTCCTCACACTTCGGAACTTCCCGATTTTTTTTGAAGTAACTTTCTGCTCAAACTGCTATCAAGTATGTTCATTGTTAATGCTGGATGATAGGGTCCTCCTTGGTAAGAGCAGCCTTATACACTAGCAAATTATCTTTTAGTTGTATAGCACATTTTCATCTGACTTTATTACTGCAGCCAGAATTCACAACACTCCTGTAGACAGATGCCTGTTTATCACAGCCTGTTTAAATCTCTGTAAGAAGTGTGAGATCTATACCCTGTGTTTGAAAATGCTTTCAAAGTATTATGTCAAGTGTTGTAGCCTGCAGATGAATAAAAACTACTGATTATTAATCAACTCCATATTTTTTTTGTGTGATTGCTGCATCTTTGTGTGGAAGCATCTCCTGACATACTTCTGTGGCCTGTAAAACTAGTAGTATTACTCTTGCTGTTGCAAGTATGTCATTCAATATATGTTTTACTCACTCTGTCTGAAATGTCTTTTGTCAGATAGGATTTTTTGTTATATTCAGTCACTGAAGTGCAAACTGACTCCTCAGTGCGTGAATTACTGAAATAAAGCAGTTTGCTGTTTAGATTAACAGTTCTGTGTAGATTTTACCACCTAAATATGGTTTCACTTGCAGTTCTGTTTGAATTAAAGAGGAATTCTACCAAACTGCCGGGTGATCTGTAATACAAAGCCTTATTCAGTTCTGTTTCCTAGTGATGTGTAACTCTGTTTTGAGCAATTCAGCCTCACTACACTACAGATTGTTTTCATTAAAACATGTTAGTAGTCCCATTGATTAATTGCTTTGCTTCTCTGCTGTATGTTGGAGCAAATCCAATGTTTCTTGTAATCTGTGGCCTGCTTGCCCAGGAGTGGGGTGCACACCTTATCAAGCCATAGATATCAGTGCTGCCTGTGATGTTGAGAGCTGGCACCTTAACAGAGTGCTTTAAGGCTAGAACTTACCTGTTAAGGCAAAATATGTTTGTGTATGAATATATGTGCTGGTTTCCTCCATCCAGAACTCCACCCCCTTGTCTGTCTGGTGACTTCCTGGTGTTTCTCAGCCGTACGTTCTCAAAGGCGGTCTTTGATTTGGTAGTGTGAAGTGAGTTCCATTTCAGAGGAAAGTGAAAGAAACTGGTGGATGAGATGGATATACCAATTTGAAAACTAGATACAAAATAAAATAATATGATTTCATTGCTGCAGGTCTGATCCAGAAGGGAACTATGCTTTTAAAGGGCAATTTTCCGGGGACTAAATGCTCAAGGCTCACTGAATGTGTTAAAGTGCTTAAGACAGGACTAGGTGAGTCTTAGATTCATTAGTGCAGAATTACTGATGAACAAAGCTCAGGTAAATAGTAGATGTTTTCCTAATGACCTGAACTCTTGCTTGTGTGGAGTAAAGCTGCTACAACTACCTGCAAACTAACCATGCTTTTGAAAAACATAGAATCCTTACAAACTCAAATTCCAGGCTGCAATAGGAAAAATACAGTCTTGATGAGTATTTTGACTGCCCAGCCAGCATGGACATAAAGACTGTGGTGTGCTGAGGGAAACTGGAGAGATTGTGGGAGCAGAAAGTGAAATAACAATGGAAAATTTCAGATATACTGTGTAGGTAAGGCAAATGTCCTATGGGGATGTGATAGACTACGTTCTTAGATGCATTCAGTGCCTGCACTGTCATATGAGTTGTTTAGAGAGCACAGGAGAGAAGATGCAGTAAACCCTAATTTGGTCCAGAGTAACATTTCTAATTTAAAATCTGTGGTTTCTTTAATTTGTGAGACAGAAGATTGAGTTCTGGAACATAGTCTACTTGCTGCCCTCCTTAACTCCTGAGAGCTTATAAAGCAGACTTTATGGCTTGCTCTGCAGGATATGGCAGGGCAGCCTTTTGACAAGCACTCCTAAAGGATGAATGTTCCTCTTCCACTTTGTCTGGTTTTGTAAAACACTTTTTTTTTTCCAAAGTGTTAAACTTGTGTCATATTTTTTGTGCAGAGCAAAGTGGTGTTTGTCATTTGCCAGCTGTTTACAAAGATCATTTACAAGCAGTTCATTTTCAAGTATGTCAGCTACATGAGAGGAGTGTAAAATGGCAAAGTGGAAAGAGATGCCAATAGACACTTGATAGAGACTGCAGGAATAAAAAAACTTCTCCTCTCTTCTTTTTAATAACTTCAAAACACGGTTTAAAAAAATACTTTCATACTACTGTTATTTTCATTTGTCAGAAAGAGAACACTTGAGAACTACTGTTTAAATGCAGACGTTACCATATCAAATTAAGCCTGTTAAGTTCTACGTTCCCTTTCAACAACAGAAGAGAAACAGGCCAGTTTAAGTCTGTAATTCAGAAGGTACGGAGCTGATGATTCTTGTCATTGAGGCTGAAGATGTTGCTAGAACTATGAACCTGACTCATACAGAAGCCATTTGGGTTTCTTATTCTGTAGTTGTTCCTTCCATCAGCACCCTAAATTCCTTCAAGATAAATGTATATATGTGTTGTTTATTACTGGTTAGGTTTTGGTCTGCGTGAGTTGGGGCTTAAATACATAAATCCAGTTAAGTTACAGTCTTCCCATTTCTTAGCACTCTATAAGCCTGCAGACAACTGGATTAGTTTTATAACTCTTTATATATGTAGTTACGTACCCATATGATATATGTCTGAAAATGTTCTGTTTGTTTTACTTTAGTAACCTACCTGTGATTCAGAATAGCTTCCTGTGGGAAGATTAATACCTATCTTATGTGTAGAGTTTTTTCTGAGATTTAGATTGGGGTGGACAGATACTTCAACTCTGTCTAAAGTCACTGGGAAAGTCAAAGGTTTAGATGTGGTCTGCACAGTGAGGGTGGCCTCTTCATGCTTTGTATAATGATCTAGTGGGTACAGCATTCACCAAGCATATGGAAGGCTGTTGAGCCTATATTCTCCACAAGCTGAATGGCACTGAGCCCATATACCCAAAAGGCCTATGAGCCACCAGCCTGTAGAATATCTTGAGGTGCTACATTTTGCATCCATCCTCTCAGATATGACAGATTTGAGAAAGTCTTGAGCATAGCTGTTAGGGTCTTCGGGTAAAAGGGTGCATAACAATAGTTCCAGATCTCCAAAAGCTGCCTGTAGAACAAAAATAGTCCCCATGTTCTACCACGAGACCAAACATTTCCACTACTTAGTTCAGCCCTCACAAATAATTTCAGATAAGTATAAAAGAAGGGACTATGAGAATTAATATTTACTACAAATAGTTGCAAATATAGATAATGGGAAAGATAAAATATAAGATAAAAACAATCCTTGCATAAAAAGAATGGAGACAATGCTAAAAAGAAATTTATGTTATCACTGTTGTTACTGCTAATTTGACTGGTAAATTAAAGAGAAAAAGGCCCTATTATGTATATTAACACAGGTTTTCTTCTCAACTACAGGAAAGTGAGAGATGCAACTGGAGTTGATATTAATATGCGCGTAGGAGTGCATTCTGGGAATGTGCTTTGTGGCGTTATTGGACTACAGAAGTGGCAGTACGATGTGTGGTCCCACGATGTTACTCTGGCAAATCACATGGAGGCTGGAGGAGTCCCAGGGTAAGAGGCTTCTCTGTTAACCTTTGGACATGTGGATTTGTGTATCATGGAGAAATGCATAGGTACCATGTCTTCAACCATCAGCCTTCATGGAGAAACCTGAATTAGTTCTTAGTGCTGTATTTAAGGGAAAAAAAGGGAATTCAGTATTTCCTGTGACTTAAGGAGTGTTTTTTGTGGATGGAAGCTTTTAGGTTTATGCCCATTAAAACTTCTAAAAATGAGATTAGAGGGACTGTAAAAGAAGTGAACCATGTTTAAAATGTATATCCAAAATCTAGTAAAAAAGTCTGTTCAGGTTCAAATTATGCTTTTGGTTGGTATTTGTGATTCTGTCATTCTTTTAAAATATAATTTCAGCCGTGTTCACATCACCTCAGTCACCTTGGCACATTTGAATGGAGCTTACAAAGTGGAAGATGGGGATGGAGATGTGAGGGACCCATATCTGAAAGAGCATAATGTTAAGACTTACTTTGTAATCAATCCTAAGGTTAGTAGTACTTTTATTTTGTGGCCAGTCATAGTTCTTTTTGAGCAGGACCACTAATCCTTTACTGAATAATTCACTACCATAAGGTATTGATCAGACCTATTACCGATGCCTACAAATACATAATGTTTGCATTGCAAATCTTTCCTGCTCTTCAGAAATAAGTCTCTGATATTTCCCAGCAATATCATTAGGAATTGCAGGTTCTTAGCATCTTTCCATTTTTAAGTTCCTAAGCATGCAGATATGTGGTACCAGATGATGCATTACTGCTTCAGAAGGTAATGAACATCAAAGATGATATCACTTTTTATTCTCTGTCAACCAGGGAGAGAAGCGAAGCCCTCAGCACCATATTAGACCTCGACATACCCTTGATGGAGCCAAAATGAGAGCTTCTGTCCGCATGACCCGGTACCTGGAATCTTGGGGAGCCGCCAAGCCGTTTGCACACTTGACCCACAGGGACAGCATGACCACTGAAAACGGCAAGATTAGCACAACAGTAGGGGCCTACTTATATCATTTCATACAATTTAGCAATATTTGAAAGGAAAAAGCTGCTCACTGCTAAATACCTGGCTATTTCTGATAGAAGATACCTGCTTTTGTACAGGGCGTAAATCCATTGAAGTTGCTGGGAGCTTTTCCATTGGCTTGTGAGCTTTGGTTTAGACTAAGGAGCCATGTCTTACTATAAATGCATCTCTGCATTGTAAGGAGTCTAATGTACTTACTAAACTGCACAATTTGACTCTGAGCTTGAGCCCCAGTCACAGCTTGTAGAGTTGCTGCTGTTCACCTTGTGGAAAGATATTTTGAACATAAAGCCAGAGTGCAAGACCTTTGGGAAGGAACACTTTTGATAAAGAGACATTCCCTGAGATTATTGGCTATTTAGCCACATTCTCCATTTGGAATAAGGCCAAACATGGAGGAAAGGCTGTGAAGTTAGAATATCCCTGTGGCACCTGGAGTGGACTTTATTAGAAAAGTTCTCTGGGAACCAAATCCATACTCACAGTAACATCTACCTTTTGAAGGTGCGCTAACCACTCATTAGCTGTGGCTGATGGCCTGCATTTCACAGTACTGTAGTGCAATATTACGTCTCGTACGCCGAACAGAAACAATTTCTTTCAATGTTGCTAACTGTTTTACTGCTGTCAGTAAGACACTGTCGGTCCACAGCTTGGACATTGCATTATCTTCTACTTGTAAAAAGCATGGACATAAAGATAAATTCTAATAGTTTTCATCATTGGCTTTCAGTTTTGTTCCTGTTATGTATGAGCACATAGGATTGAGCTACCTAACCCATCTTGTTCAATAAAGACAGTGCATCAGAATATGGATTGTGACATGTTCATTACAGAAAGTACCCAGCCATCACTTTCACTCATAAAATAAAGTGGCTGTGATGGCTCCTGTTGCTTGTCAATAAAAAATAATGACCATTGCCTGTATTTAGCCACTCAGGTCTATTTTTTTCAAAAAACATTTAACACTGTTTATTGCTGAAGCTGTCAGGTGTTTGGGCTACCTTAAAACAGTGATGCCTTTGAAGCAGTGACTTTCTAGTAAAGCAAAACATTCTTGGATTCAGACTTGCGTTAGTTATTTAGTGTTTTAAATGATAGATCAGTTTGTCTCCAGGTCACTACATCTTCACTTTTGTCTGGATTTTTCTTTTAGACAGTTCTAATCTAATGCTAAAAATATTTGTATTGGAAACTTTTTTCCATACTTGACCCTGTTTTCAACACTATTTTAAAAGCAACTTAACATCGTCAAAGTCTTTTACAGATCATAAGGGTTTTGTTGTTGTTGTTTTTTAGGATGTTCCCATGGGGCAATATCATTTTCAGCGTTGCAGAGAGAGGTAAATTAATTTTTAAAAATCATTTATTCATATAAGTCCTTATAAAGACATATACTTTCATATATATGTATGTAGGAGGTATGAGATGAAAAAATAGTTTCAGTGAGAAATGTCCTCAATATTCGAAAGCATGTCTTTTATATATATATATAAATTTTTATTTATAAATATATGTATTATATATACAAATGTGTATGTGTGTATATGTATATATGTATGTATGTGTATATATATATATATATAAAAGACATGCTTTAAAATATTGAGGACATTTCTTCCCGAAACTATATTTTCATCTCATACCTCTTACATAGAGAAGGGCTATGGAAACAGATTTGGCAGATAAGTTACTTAGGAATCGTGAGTTACACTTCCTGCTAACAAGTAGCATTATTCTGAATTAGTCTAAGTATGTTGATGGGCTACTGTTGGCTTCTCCTAAGAACTCAATTACTCCGTCACTGGGGACAAAATCATGGAGAAAAATGCAGAAGAGGCACAGAGGGGTAAGAAAAGAGAAGATGGAAAGGGCTATTAACAGCTGATAATATGCACTAAACGAAACATGTTTTATATTTTGTGAATTACTTTGTATTTGCGCTGTGGTTTATTATTTCAAAGTATGTAGTATGTTTGCAGCAGTAAACATTCAAAAGGTATTTTGTGGTCTTCCTGTAGTGCTCCTGCTACACAAAATGTCTGCAGAATCACAGTAGCTTTAAGTTTTTATTCTCCTGCTTGGTACTTCAATGATCAGGGCAAGATGGTGAGAAATGGAAACAGAGTTGAATGGCATCTGTTTAAAGAACAAGCTTAGCACTATCAGAAACCTGGAATGAGTAATTTTTATTTTAATGACCTGATAACACTTCAGATAATGTCTTTCTTCCAAAAATATGTGACATCACAAATACCATAACATCATTTAAAAGAACCCTTTAAAGTTTTGTATTTTATTGTCTTTAATTATACAAACAAGTCATTCTGTCTGTTCCCTTCCCCATCTCTCTACTTGGGAAATGTCTTCTCAACAAATCACAGGTTACTAGAGAACTATGCAATTACCAAAAATATTACTAAATTCCAGAAGATGAACAAGTTTTGACTGAATATACATGATAAAAATAAAAACAATCTCTCATTTTAAAACCAAGCATTTACATTTGGACAATATGTCAAAAGGACTTCTGTCAACCTTATGTCTGTGTTATTTGCAAATAACGCGATTCTTTAAGATTCTGAGATGTTCTTGCTTTTGTGCTTCTAAATTCCACTCCAAAATAGGTACAAAAGATAGAAATGATACCAGGTGTCTTGATACTATATTATGGAAGGAGTTTCTGAAACTATTACTGTAGTCTAATGTCCATAGTGAGGCATGCTGCTATTGCAGCATAAATGTTAAAACAATTGTTATTATTCTTATGTTTATGCCAGCTATCACCCCATTGTTTAAAGTCAATGTTTATTAATAATGTAATGATTTTCCAAAGTAATTTCCCACATTTTTCATTTCAGAACAAAATCACAGAAAAGAAGGTTTGAGGAGGAACTGAATGAGAGGATGATCCAGGCCATTGATGGAATCAACGCTCAAAAGTATGTTTTCATCCTCTGTTGTCTCCTTCCTTCAACTTTGACATAAATCTGGAACAGAGGGTAGTGTTTACTGTTCCTCACTCTGACATGCACACAGAAGTCTGAAAACAGTAAAGGTGTCACTAATACTGGTATAGGAAGCTCTGTACGTTATAAAGATAGGCTGTACTGTAACATTTTCTACTATAAGGAATAAGACACTGCCTGTGAATCATGGTGTGACAGAGGTTTTGGCTTGTCTTGATCTTCATGGCAAAGTGATTTTTGATCCATAACTGTATCTGTACACTCATGGCTGTAACTCTACAGAATTATCTCATCCAAGAGCAGAAAAGTAAGACACAAGAAACACCTGGCTCAGGAATCAGAATGACGTGAAAATTGGTCCTTCACAAATGTCACAGAAACATCTCAGAATTAGAAACTTTCTCTAAAATCATAGGTTAATATCTCTCTGTTTCAACTGGTTGGTTGATTTCTTAGAGAAAGCTAAGCTTGATGACATATTAAAATTGTTGGGGGAGGCAACGTGGCATGTGTTTTTTCTGTGTCCTAGGAAGAGCTGGAGGCGGTATTGATGTTCTCCATTTGCTGGCGAATAGATAAGAATGAGAGAAAAATTAATAACAGTCCTAAATAAGTGTTCAGGTTTCTTATATTTATCTGATTAAGTAAGGGAATTGCCCTTCAAAAATGTGGACAACAATTGTAATGAATTACATGTTTTCCCCCTCTACTTCTGTTACTCAGAATCTTAATCACCTTCATATTATTCCTAATTATTAAATGCTCATATGAAAAATTTGGTTTTTTGCATCTGATAGTCCTATTTAAAGGTACTTGGCTTTAAGAAAACATTTTTCAGTAATAATTTATAGAATAGAGTGTTGATAGTTACAGGTCATACAAAGAATACAGTGAAAGAGGATAGGTCATATGACAGGCAAATATCATAATTCCCAAAAATAAAATACAAAATACAAATATCAAAGCCTTTGATTATACTAGACTTGCCTAAAACAGCTGTATAAATTTTGGCAACTTATATGTGTTTGATGTCAAAAGTAAAGCATCTGTATAAATGCATTAAAATAAAGTACTGGTGTTATGATACTGATGTTATTTTATCTCAGAGAATCCCTGTCTTACCTAATTAGTACATAAAATTCAGAGAAACTTGGGGATGAAAGATGTTTGTGTGGTAATAAAGGTTTCTGAAAACATTTCAGTGCTTTTTCTGAATTATGTGGGGAACTGCAGAAAAATAAGGAATGATCTTATTTATCAGAGAGGCTGAATGCCACCTTCCAAAACTAGATGCTCTACCTATCCCTGTATTGGTTGGCTGAATGAATCACTTAAATGATACAGGAAACTGAGACCAAGTTGCCAAAAGTGCTGATTCCACAAACAGCAAGTTAATTCAGTATTTTAACTGTGAATTCTCAGCCCTTGGAAAAATTAGGTAAAAGATTTCCTACATTTGAGACACAAAACTAATAATTTATGTTTTCTTTATAGTTGTACGGGGGTTTTGTGCCTCAATTTTTTGTCTTTAAAATGAAAATAGCACTATTATAACACTATAAACTAATGGTGTGGTTGTGAAGCTAAGTCATTTGCTTCTGTGAATCAAGAAGCAAACTTTTCAGAAAATCTGAGAAAACCGGTATTTCTAAATGTTTTTAAGTGTAGAGTTTGGATTGTATAGTGAATTAAGTCTGTGAATTAAGGAAAATTTAAAAAAAATATTGCAAGTAAAATACTGTATTAAAATTATCAATCTTTTATCCTTTTTGATTAGAAAATTGCGGGAAAATAATTCAAATGCAAACATTCATTGTACAGAGCCATTGTTTCTTTTACCCTGAGCTGTCAGTGCGGTCTGACATTTTCATCGACATCGTGGTTCTTTGCCATGTGTCATTCTGTGGAAAAAAATTAACTGGTTGCAAGCAAATGGTCATAGTGTCAGGATTTGGACATTACATGCCTAGATGTTTAATAACCAGTAACTGGAAGAAAAGGAAATATAGTCTGGATCTTTTTAGTCTAAGACAAAGCTGTAGTCCAAATGAATCACACTTTTTTTACACAGCATAAAATAGTGCAGTACAAATTGAAATGGTACCTCAAGCTTTGAAAGCAGTGTAGTGTTTTCTCTGGCAACCTCACTCAGTGCTTTTCTGCTGGTTCACAAGCTAGTTTTACTATTTTTCCACAAAACTGCCAAGCACCACATGCACACACTGTCTGTAACTTGGGGCATCTGGGTTCAGTTCATTTTTCTGGAATGCAAAAGAAACTGTGACACCTAAAACCCAGCCTGCTAGCCTTGTGCCATCATTCGTAGTAGTAGATTTAGTTGACAATGCTCCTTGCAAAGTTGCATGAGAAAAGTATGACCTGTTTATTCATTATTATTCTGTTAGAGTACTACATTAAAAGATGTGTAAATACAGATTTAGAAGATCGAGCAAGGAACAAAGAGCTGCTGTCTCTCAGCTGAGTGTCTTAGCCATGAGGGTGTAACATAATACTTTCTCCACGTTTCTTTTCCCTGTACCTTGAACAAAGTATTCCTGGCTGCAGGGTGTCTGGCGTGCATAGGAGGGTGATGAGTAGCCCTAGTTATGACACTCTGACCCTTGGTGGTTAGGGGATTTCTGTAGGACACATGATGGATGAATAGCAATCTGCTAGCTAAATATATACCTACAGAGGGAGCTAAACTAAAGTTATTTGCTCTTTGGTAAGTAGGTTACTATGTTAAAGAGACACACTCTCTCCTCTCTTTTCTTTAAGTCATGGTGTCTGCGATGTTCTGTGCATAATTCCTTGCTGTACATTGCCAGTCAGCGCAAACCCTATCAGACCTGTCGATACAGGCATAATTCAGCTGTCTGTGTTGTTGCTTGAATTACAAAAGGATTTTAACAGAAATTTTGGTACCTATTTTCCTAGAAGGCATACCCCCATGTACTTGCAGATACTTCAGTAACTTTTAGGATCATCAAGGAGTCAGGCTATAGGCAGAATTTTTCAGCTCTTATCTTTGGTGCTAAGTGTATGTGACTTTGTGCTCCTTCTTCTGTAGTTACTGTCCACTTCCATTTGTCTGTGTTATACTGTTCCCTCATCTCAGACCTCTCAGCACCTGCTACCTAAAACCAGCATAGTTTTTTCTGAGCTTTAAAATTTAATTAAAAACTCCTGAAAACATGAGTTTTTAATGCAGACTATGAGGCAGGTTTTGCTCTAAATGGCATTACTGACTTCACATGCTATCAAGTGTGTACCGACCACATTAAGACTTTGAGGGTAGATATGCAGACAGAACTTTTTGCCAGTGTGGTAATGGTAATAAAATCAATCCATCTGTCAGATACTGTAAGAAAAAAAGGGAAATTAGTTAACAATTTGGAGGAAAGGGTTACTTTTTGCTTGATTTTTATAACTAAATGAAAAGACTTCCACTTTATTTTCACAGTTTACCAAAAATATTCCAAACTGAATGTTTTCTCCAGTAGATTACAGCTGGATCCAAACAAAATCATGCTATATGTACAACAGCCTATCATACCTGTTTCTTTTCAGAATCCTAACTGTGATCAGAGATGTAAGCTATTGCAGAGTGAACTGGGAAATATAATTTTTAATTAAGTATACCTAGAACTGAATATTTTTTCAGCCCCTTTTTATAATGAAACTGATTGCACAGAAGCTGGAACAGTCTCCCAGGAGAGGAAATATTTTAGATTTCATAAATCAAAGCTAATGGCTTACACTCCACTCTGTCCATTCCTGTTCTCCCAGGACCTTAATTTAGGATGTATTCCACTGTGATTCATTGCAGCTACATATATGTATTGCAGCCTGTCATTTGAGACATTCCCTTTTATTTAGAAGGCATTAGCTACACTACTAGCTTAGAGTCTAATTTAAAGACATTGCTGTAAAGGTTGCAAAAAAATCTCAAGCTCTGCTATTACTGTTCAAGCTCAAATATTTCATGTTCACAACAGTAGTCAGCTTAAATATTTTTTGCAAATTTGTCTAGTCCCCTTGAGGTACAAGCAACCTAACCCTCTTGAAATGCAAATAGTATGTTTCTTTTCAAGTGTCCATTAAAATAAATCTAGACTTTCATATTGGAACATTCCATTTTGTAAAAGTTATGTCAAGCTTTTGTCAGGATTCACTTCTTTTAAAATAGATTTGTCATTTCAGTGCAAGTACTTATTCTATTTCTCATTTTCAACCATGGAAGAAGTTCTTATAATCAGTAAAAACATCAAAATCTACCTCTAGAGTACAGGGTCGTGGTCAAGGGACCAATACAGCTCAAAGACATAATCAGTCCACCTGCTTTAATAATGTTTTTCACATTTTCATCCAGAGTAGTAGTTTGTAAAGTGTTAATTTACCTGCCACTCTTGCATAGTGTAACAGTGCACTTCTTAAAGGTACCTTGTGAAGGACTCTTTTTATCTCAGGTTCTCTTCTGTCTACTGGATATGCTACAGTATTTTGGAGATGAGTGGATTATGAATGTCAGAATTACATCATATAAATTCCCCCTTGATTGTCATTAGGAATGATCCACAGAAAAAGTGGTTCATCTGAGCCTTTTTTTTCATGTGTACAATAGCAATAGCAGTCAAAAAGGAGGCAGGATTTGTAGTTTCTGCTTTTACTGTCAGTGCAATTCACTATATACATTGCAATACACAAGAACTTGCTTGCTTCAAAGTGATTTTCTTCGCTGACTTCAGTAACATAAAAAGGCGGGATTGCTTTATTCTTATGTCCATTACAATGTTCCTTTTATCTTCTAGGCAGTGGCTTAAATCTGAAGACATTCAAAGAATATCGCTTCTTTTCTATAATAAGACTCTGGAAAAAGAAGTAAGTTGTTTTCACTGCAAATTCACCGTTGATTCCTTCTTTGCATCGTTCTAAAAGCATGTCCCTTGCTTTTGTAACACAGAGCCATGGCCACAGCACCTCTCCTGCAGAGAGAAGTGCTCAAATCTTACAGTAATATTTTAGCTCATTTACAGAAGAAACTTTATGAATGTGATGTCTGCTTTCTTGTTTGTAGGGCTCTGCAGTTCACTTGAATTCCTTGACATTTTCATGGCCTCACAGAAGTGGGAGGAGGTTTAATAGTCCAAATTTGATGTAACTGGAGCAAAAAATTCCTGAGTTCCATCATCTACATACTCAAAACACGTTTATCAGACTCCACTGTTTTTATTTTTTTTTCCTTTGCCAAGTCTCAAAGATTCCACCTGTAGTAAGAATAGTCTTATAATGATATGTTACTCATAGTTTTCTCCATATGCAGTTGATGCTCACAGTCATTCTGGGGAAACAATACTATAAATGTTTTTTTTTAAGAAAAATGCCTAGCTGTCTTGGATGCAACACACTAAATGTTCTTCTAACTAGTATGTGTGATAAAACATGTTTGAAAATGTATGTACAGATGGAGTAAATGATACTGTTTCTAGTCTTTCGAGTAATGATCAGAATGAAAGAATCCCCTCTTTAACATGACTGTCATGACCACTTGCCTAGAAAATCAGGCCTTTTCTTTGTGTTATGGTCTTGTAGAGCCTGAGTATATTTCTACATACTGACACAGCTTCAGCAGGGAGACTGGGGACTTGCCTTTTTCTGCTTTTTCGTAAGCATAGGACAGCTGATAACTGAACAGTTAGGCTGCCTTTCAGGGAAGTAAGAGATAGGTTTGACAACAGCTGACTGTATAAATGAGTGAACCTGATGAGAATGGGGTAGAGGAAGTATTGCCATACTGTGTTCACACTGTACAGCATCCTCTGGATCCCACATGGTGGTCAAATGCATATTTAATTATGTTTGTAGATATATTTCACTTGAAAGCATCTGAAATAATTTTCAGACTCCTTCACAGCTCAGCAGAATAATGTTCTTATGGCCAGCTGCCAAAGGCATGTGTTGGATGCCCTTGGCAATGCATTAAGGCGAAAAAAGTTTCAAGGATTGTTGAGCCTGTTTAGAAGATGGCGTAAGAGAGAAGATGCTAGACCTGGCATGGTCTCATCTGTACTGTTCAAAGGGTACACTGAGTGGATCAAAGGTGTGCCTGGGAGCACATTCAGATTTTAATGTGGGTGGTACTTAACCGATAAATTCTGAAAGAGAACTTGAGAGAAAACATCATACATGCATTTTGGACAATCAAGGAATCAGGACTTGGGAGAAAACCAGGGAGCTAAGTTATTTGGCTGTGTAGATACTCGATGTAGGAGTCTAATCTCTTTTAGACTGTAGAATATTTTGCAATGGCAAAGAACTAATTGTTCTTTTTGGATCCGGCTTTTTAATATCTTTCTTCACGGCCTTTTAATGACTCACTGGTCCAGTCTTGACTAATGAACTCAGTAAGAAGCCTGCTTTTAATTTAAACAGGAGCTTTTCAGGCCCTGTAGGACATGAAAGTACAGCAAGGTAATAAAGCAAAATATTTATTTAACCTAAGGAGTGAGTTGCCTGACTTCATTGGGAAATATCTAGAGAAGTGTGAAACACTTAAATGAATTTACAAATGGGTTGGAATTTGTGGGGATTTTAACAGCAGCTCAAGGTTCAAAATTGTTGGACAAGACCATTAAGAAACAACAGACATGTTCAACAGGTGGAAGAACAAAACTTGCTGCAAACATATCCATCAAGCACAGTCATATTTGTGCCTTCAAATTCAGTTAAGTATGTGATAAGAATTGCTTTTAATTTGTCATATAATTCGAAAATGAAAAAAAAGCTGTTGGGCTGCTAAACTCAATTTCTACATGCTCATGCGAAGTTTGCTGCACGAGTTTCAAGGGCAGAACTTGGCAGTAAGCACAAAGACACAGCTGTGTGCTTGCAGTTAGAAAGCACAGCTCATGCATTTTCCATTTTACGATGTTTGCATTTTGAAGAATTTTTGAAAATAATCTTTGGTACATTTCCTTTTAATAATGAAATCTTAAACTCTTAGCCTTTGAAAAATCTTTGACAGATAAGTCATTTAATAGGTTTATTTAATTTACTATTTTAATATAATAAATTTAATAAATAAATTTAATAGGCACAACACTTAGGTAATTTCCCTTTGAATATTTAGTTGGTTTCAATCTAGACATACCTATCTGAAATAGCAGAACAACTCTGATTGATAAATATTCCATTGCTTAATTCTTATGTCTCTAGACAGGCTAACTAGAGATTCTTAAATAGGTCGGTTTTTAATGACAAAGCAGATCAAACTGACTCTCTCCAAAGAATATCAAGTGTTTAGTAGTATTAGCAGACATATGAGGCCTTTTAACAGACATAAAATATTTCAATTGAGGTAATAATATAGCTCCAGTAAATAACAGTATGATTGCTAGCTATGCTGTTGGAAATGGAACATTTATACAAATTGGTAGCGCAGTTTACACTTTCCTGCTCTGTGTGCTCTGAAGTTTCCTCTCTCAGTGACTATTAAGCGTAACTGGTTCAGCCCATTCAGTATTTATTAACAACTAAAAAAACAGTTTGGGGAGTTAATGACTAAGAAACTTGGAATCAGCTAAGAATGGTTGGCCATTCCTAAAAATATTTTTTTCAATGCTTTCGCTTTTTTTTTTTTTTTCATTGAACTTTTTTTGATTAATTTGGGATAGTCCTATTCTGCAGATGAACAAGACAAAAACATTTGACATGGCTACTTAAGCTGTTCTTCAAGAAGTAAAAGGATTCAATACTATGCCTGAGAATCTCTAGCCCTTTGTAAGTGGATGTGGAAGTCATTGAACAACAGGAAATTTAATGTTGTTAAATACTGCCTATATATATCTCCATCTTTAAGCTGACATTTCAGTTGGGTGATATTTTATCTGCTTTGGAAATTGTGGTTTTAACATTTGCTTTTTTTTCTTCTAGTATCGAGCAACTACCCTGCCTGCATTTAAATATTATGTGACTTGTGCCTGTCTCATATTCTTCTGTATTTTTGTTGTGCAGATTCTGGTATTGCCAAAGTAAGTGATATTTAACATGTACTCATTCTTGTGTCTGTTTGCTCATTAATGTAAAAAATAAAAATACATAAGAAAAACATTTTGGAATTATCAGATTACAGAGGTTAGTTCATGGAAATAAAACTGAACAAAGAAAACTGAGGATTTCAGCCCGTTGTCAATGTTATGCTTGCTCCTAATTTTAAATGCTCTCAATAGCATGTTGCCAAGCGTTAGTATCAGTTTTTCATTCATTTTAGGTTTTTTCTCTTTGCATTTAAAAATGTGTGATGATGACAGGAGTGAAATTCATATGTGTAAAAAAAAAGTAATACAAGCTATAAATTTGTGCAACTAAAATTACCTGTGAAATATGTGTGACAATTGGACATTGAAGTGGGACAAAACGTATTGCAGAATTGGGACTGTGATTAAATAAATATATGTAACATATTACTGAGATAATACTACTGTATTCAGCAAGCATACAGAGCATTACTATTCATAAAATTTCTCTTTTTAAAATTAATCTTAAAATATATTCAAATGCTGGAATAATTATTTTAATCCAGATTCATGTATTATGAGCTAATTTATATTTTTGTATATAAATCAGCTATCTTTCTATCTGTGCATATTCTAGAAAAGCTGAGAAAGCTGGAAGAGAGTTCCAATAAAGAATATTTTATTAGACTTCTTAAAATGGAATTCTACTGTTGATTGTTTATATAGTGGCAAGTTCATATTTGTTTTATAGCAATTGTTTCCAAAGCCAACATTGTATATTCCATGTGATACAGTGTTTCTTCACTCATAGTCTTTTCTCCTGTGCAGCAACTTCAGGAGCAGTATTTATTACCTCAGTTGATTGATTGGTCTTGTGCTGTAGTACTTGCTCACATTTAAATTCAAAGCTTTTTGGCTTTCCATACTGCAGACATGTTTTATAAAATGTATATGTTTTTATGGGCTTCTCTTTAGGTGTTGCAGCATTTTCTTTTCAAATGGTTTCCCACTTAGCTTCTAACACAGAGAGCCAAGCTGCAAAGGGGCACTCTTCCAAGAAAGGGTTCAGCAGTATCCTCTACATGGTTAGGTCTGACTTTAGATATTACCATTGCAAAATATGGAATTAAGACTGATGATTAATTTTATTTGTCATTTTGCATAATGAGTATATTTTAAAAGGTCATACTCTATTTTGATTAGTACAGGAATTAATTCAGGGAAATGTGTGGTTTGGATATACCAAAACCCAAATTTGGATCTAACTAGTCCCTTCCAGCAGCATGATTTATGAATCTGTTTTTATGTTTTGGTTTCAGTCACACAAATTCATCTAGATTTATCACCTATCATACATAAGATGCTCATTTTGCTATGTCCTTGTTCTGTCTCTTAAACCAATGGTGTAGCTCATTAAAATATATCAGATACTTAAAATCAGTGAACTCTAGGGAGCTGTATTCAAGTAAGGAAAGTGTCCTCCAACTTGTAAAAGGATATGCTATATGCTGATACTATGTGATCTCTTTCTAACATTAAAGCAAAAAATACATATGATTCTTCATTTTCATCACAAAAAAATGCGAATTATCTTTTGGAACTCTTTTAGGGCTGCATATTAAATAGTAAAAGCAAGAATGTAAAATCAGGTATTGCCAACATGAATGGTATTCAGCTTCCAGGGGTCTGTGCATTAATTTAAGAGATGCAAAAATGGAAGACAGAAAGGCAAGGTATTGTATAGGCATCTGCATCTTTGTGGGGAAACTGAGAGTATTTCAAATTAAAAAAAACAGTTGAAAAATCACCAGTATATATAGTCATCACAAATGTAGCTTAAATTGAACATACTGCAGTGCGGCAAACATTATTTCCTTCCAGAAAAAAAAAAAAAAAAAAAAAAGGAATAAATAAATCATAGTTTAGTCTAAAATTCTGTCTAGCCTTTTTATTTTCTTGAAAAAATTCTATAGGATTTTTAAATGGCAATCTAATAAAGACGGGGAGATGAACTAAGTCTGTCCTTGGGTTTTATTGATCCACTATTCCATTAATCTGGTTTTGCAGCAGTGTAGTATCATTGATTTCTGTGAGGCATACCACCTGCTGCTTTAAAGTAGATTTGGAGATATTTGATGGTGAGTAAAATCCAGCAAGTTCCAAGAAATAAGTAATATCTCCAATATCACAAGACATCTATTTCAAGGCTGAAATAATTTATTAATGTTTTAATTTTCCCAGGGTCCATAAATTGGTGTGGTGTTTTCATAATAAACTGTACATAAAGTGGTAAATATAAATTTACTCAAGTAAACAATATCTTGGGGTGAAATGTATCATGAGGAACAGATCTTTATTGTGACATTAAAATGACAACAAATCTTGATCATTACATTTCCTTGGAACAGGCCTTCAGTGTCTCTTGAGCATTCTTGGTTTACCAAGTGACAGAACTGTCTCTAGTAATTCTAGACATTTCTAGACATATATAGACAAATGTAGACAACCCCTATGTTCTTTATTTAGGGAAACAGTCAACTAAGATGGACTTGGTAGTTGTAGAGGAATGAAGGCCGTGGGTTGATCAGCACTGATAACATGCAGCTGTGGCCTTGCTGCGAAGGCAGTGGGTTGATTGACATGGATGATGTGCAGCTGTAGCTCGTTCCTGCTAAGTGGTTAAATAGCCCTGAGGATTGTAGGGTGGGTGGAGGAGGGGTAGTGTGGTGTGAGCTGATCTTATCTCTGGAGGAAGGAGAAGCAGCATGGGTGGTAGAATCTGACTGATGGTAAAAAACTTGTTGCAGCCTACTGGTTTGTTTGTGCTGCAGCAAGTAGTGTTGTTTTTTGAAATGCAAACTGGTAAATTGATGAAAGTACATTGCTATTGAACAGGACTTACTTCTTGTGCTATTTGACTTAATAAATTGTTTAGAACTACTTTTAAGATTTTTCCTAAGTCTTTGCTCTCTGAGGCTGCTATGTTCAAGAAACTGTGTCCTTTTGTCCCGAGTCATGCCACGCTAGCAGTTATCTTGTTCTACCCATGGAAAGTGCTTAGGAGGCCTTAATGTAGTATCAATCCAGTCAAGCATAGCTGGATTTCTTCACAGAAAAGGTGGTACTTACATGCCTGCTTTTAGGGAAAGTTTTTATGTAGCAGTATAAATGAAAGAAAACTGCCATTACAAGCCTCTTTTCTGCTGTATCTGACTTTTTTTAAAAAACACTCAATGGAAGTTATAATACTCAAATGATTTTTTTTTAGTGTCAAAATTGCCATACAGTTAGCCTCCATTGAATCTACCAATGAAGTAATCAGTTGAATTAAGAAAGAAATAGCTATTAGATACCAAAAAGGTCTGAATTCAGTTATTGCCTTGTATACTTGTAAAATCATAATGAAGCAATTAGAAATTACCATCTCAAAAGAGAATTTGCAATCAAATAGTTCAAAACATGGATGTTAATTACCTGGCAAGCTAATGAAATTCTCTACATCCCATTAAGGGACATTTGCCATAAGCCATGTGTTTTCCTAGAAGTTACAAAAGTGTCGAAGGAATAAGTTCTCTTCTCCATTTTTCAGTATCTTTATCTTCATAATAAGTTTTCATTTTTCAGTTCAGTTGTTACCAAGAAGACATAAGTATAAAAACAATTTTTTTCCTGATTTCATACCACCTGATAAAAATGAAATATTCAAAACAGATATTTGCTGATGAAACCAGAAAAATATGAGAAGGATAGCCAAGAACATAAATTATTTAGACTTGGAGCTATCTGAAGCCTGGGAAGTTCTCATATTGTTTCCTCAATTTTAAACTCTGTCCCTCTGTAACTTATTGCCAAGGGTTGTCCTGTCAGGGTTCCTGTTGGGGCACCATAGCAGAAAGCAAACCTTTCAGAAATGAGGTCATTCCTTGAGGTATAGGAAGAGGCCAGTGAAAAGTTAGCAGGCTCATGAGATCCCAGGTGTTCTTTTGACAAAATGGTTTTCCCAAATCTGTCAATGCAATGCATTTGATGACTTATGCAATGTGCTTGATGATTCTGCACAATAAAGGAAAGATTAGCTTGCTGTAAAGACCTGTTCTGCATTTGTAATGTTCCAGTGACAAAAAAATAAATGCATGTTATGGCTTTCCTATGGTCCTTGCCTCAAATGAGGCTTGTTTATGGTGGCACTTGACTTTTAGTATTTTGTTTCCCATTATAGCGTTTTCAGCTCGCTTCTTTCCTTCTAGGAGCAGCGTGAAACTCTTTCGGCTTACCCTAGCTGAAACAGAAGTCCTGCTGTTCCCAGAAAAGAAGGGGGTGTGGGGAGAAAACAAATCTTACAACTTTTTTTTTCTCTGGATTCTAAGATACTACTTTTCCTTTTCCTTATACTCTTTGTTCTGGTAATCCGAATCTGGTTCACCTTGCTATGTAAGTTTTCTTGTTGTGCCACCTCAATAACATCATTGGTCATGTAAAACAGCTACAGAGACCTTTTGTTGTTGCCTGTTGCCCACACGATTAACCACTTTTTGCATAACCTCTCCTAATGCTATGTTAATATTATTTCTCTTGTCTCTAGTTTCTCTCACAAACATCTTCATTTCTCCTTCTACAAGGAGACTCCAAACTTGACTCATAAGGCTATCCTTGTATTGAATAATTTCTTAGGGTGTGCAGGCTCCTTTTTTGTATGCTTCATATCAGAGAAAGAATGGCAATAGTCTGAAATGCAGAAATGGTTACTTGAATCTTACTGAAGGACAATATATGACTGGAAGTGTTTATACATACATTAAATAAAAAAAAAGGGGGGGGGGCTGGTAATTATATTCCTTTTCTGTCATCTGTTGCTTACTAGATTTTAAATTCCTAGGAGTAGACTCTATTTTTACATACTCTGATACACAGTTCACAGTCTCAGTCTCAAGGAGAAATTCTTGGAGAACATGTATTCATAATCAAGAATTATTTCAACTTAACTTGTAAAAGAAACATTATTTCAAGATTAATGTAAGTTGTGAATTGCCAGTATTTTGTTTTTCATCAGCTGTTCACATCAACCCAAAATCTGATGAATAATTGGCATATAAGAGGTTGTCTCAGTGATTGGCAGGAAAGCTCATAAATTACTCTCCAAAATTATTTTAATAGCAGCAATATAGCATCAAATTGGTTTGTGAAATTAATGCTTTTTTGTTCTTTCCTGAAAATAGCTTCCATAACACTATTGTTAAAACAGGTCAAAATGTTTTCTAATGTTTGTACGTAATCTCAGAAAACTGATCCATAGAATTCCACTCCTAAGTTTTTAGTGTTACAGTTTCTGAAATTTACATATTTGAATTCACATGGCATCTCTAAAGAACAGAGATGTATGTTTCGTTAATACTGTATTTTAATTCTGAATCGTGTTTATGGAGAAGCTAATTTAAAATATAACATTTACTATAGTTTGTGGAAAAAGCAAGGGATATAAAACTTCTTAAATGTCATGCCAATATTTCTAATCTATAAGGCTTGATAAAATGAGGGTTTTGCTGGTGCTCAAAGGAGTTGAGAGAGATTTTTAATTCTGTAAAAATGTCAAATCTGTGGTTACAACTGAAAGCAGACACTCAGGTGAGGGACTTCATGACGGCATCTAGTTCCCTTGCTTAAACAACTCAGTTATCCCACAGCTTCATATCTCCTCTTGGCATTCATTAAACATAATTAGGTCCTACTGCATCTTTCCCTAGGCAGCAGCGCTAAGTAGCTCTTGTATGGTGCCTGATGGAGCAATTACACTTTAGTGTGAGAGAGATCTCCACATTTGCAGAATGAATGCATGCATGCATTGTTACTGTATCCCTGTTTCTTTTTACTGAATGTCCAGTGATGCTATTTGGCTAGGTTTCCCTATTTATAACACAGAAGAAAAGGATGAGCTAGAACACTGTGTAAGGGTGATTTCAGGAAGAGTATAGATTACTCATTTTTTTTTCATTTAATCTGTTGTATTTTCTGTTCTTCATGGTGTTTACTTTTCCTTCCTATCCTGTCCTCTGATACTTCAGAATCTACTGGCCAGCCGGTCAGATTTGATACAAAATGAGTTTCCAAAGGTGTTGAATCCTTACCTATTCATTAATGAAATGTTAGTCACTATATTAAAGCTCTTGCTGGCTAAGAGACTGCAGCATCACCGATACTACAGGTTCTAGCTGCAAGACAGTGAAAACTGGACATTGCTGTCCCATGCTGTTGCTTTTCTACCTTTGGGGGGAGTGTACGCTACCAACAAGTTTATTTTGTATATCTATTGGACTCATAAAATATTATAAAATCAACAGCATAAAAATAAAGCAATGAGGATCTTTAATACAGGCTTTCTAAGGCAAAAACAAAATAAAACTTTGCTGCTGTTAATGCACTCCGTCACTTAAATTATTTGTGTAGAAATTATCTCCTCATGGTCATACATTTGTTAAGTCAGAGGTAAAGCCAATTCGAGCATTTTGGCAGTGGGAAAACGGCAGGAAAAAGGCTTGCCATTCTGGTAAGGATTGGAGTTGTTTTCCATGGTGTTGGTGTTTGGAAGTTGCTACTTGAACATGGTAATTTTTCATGTAGTCAGTATTATACACAAAGAAAGATCATTCTACAAATGTGTAACAGATAAATTAATGCATGTTTTCCTTTTCTTGTAGAACATCTATTCTTGGAATTTCATTTGGGGCTGCATTTCTCTTGCTTTCCTTCATTTTGTTCATCTGCTTTGCTGGACAGCTTTTGGTAGGTATTGAAGGAAATGTAATCCGTTAGTTAATGGTTTCTTTCACATGTTCCGATTTTGCCAAGTCACTCTGCTTTTGCAGAGTACCAGTTAAATGAGAACAGCTTGCACACTCAGGCTTCTCAGGACATTGTTTTGTCCATGTTAACTTACTGTTAAATGTCCTCATTTATCTGAAAAACAGAAAATGCCAGTGCAGTGACTGTCTGTACCTACAGTGATACTCACTTTCCCCCATGAAGCTGGATCCTCTGAGAGATTTCCATTATTGCTTGATAATTGATTACTTGTTTGATTCTTTTCAAAAATTTTTACTATTGTGATTACAGGAGGTGACTCTTGAGTGCTTTAATTTAGGGGACTGTGTATTTGTTTAAGCGTTGTAAAAGACCATTTTCTGAGTTTAGAGAATATTTAATTATAATATATAAAATTAAATTGCTATAATAAAATTAAAATGTTATCATTGCGTGGTCCAGGTATTACTGCAATGCCTATTAATATGCCAGATATTATGCTGAATTTGGGAATTTAATATAATTCAAAATTTAGCAAACCTTTCAGCATTTCACAAGATAATTTACAAGTATTATTGTCCTCTCAGTTATTCTCAAATAGATTCAATGTATAACTCCATCTAAAACAAGGTATTTCAGGATCTGTAAGAAAGTAAATGCAATTTGAATTTGACATGTAATCTGGGTGAAACTTTTTGTATACTAGTCCTTCTCCTTTTGCTTCTCTATCTTTACACAAGCTCCCATGGAGAAAGCTGAGAGAAGGATTTTAATAAAAAAGCAAAACACGCACATGGGAAAGACAGTTACATCACTATGTGAAGTGATGTAACTTAGTAAGGAAAGGTGGTCTGGCAGTTAAAGCAAGAAACAGAGGAAGCAGGATTTTATAATTTTTCTCTCTTCCCTTATGAGGCTTGTAATTAACTGGGACATGTTTGTAAGAAAATGTAATTAATGTACATTTCAGTTGTCTTTCCAATAAGGTAGGGAAGCTGCCACTGCTCAGTAATTTGAGATAGAATGCAACAGTATTTTTAATTTTTTAAAATCCTCAGACTGAGGTCCTAGAGGTAGGTATCGCTATTACTTAAGGCCGAAAATTAGTTCTCATGTAATGTCATACTTTATTGCTTTTTGTTATTGACATAAGAGTAAAATGATGGAGTCGGAGTACTGCTGCTAAATAAGCATATTTAAAACAAATAAACAAAAAATCCTTCAAGGAAAAGCCAGCCTTTTTACCTGTAGGAAAAAAGGTGCCAATGAAATGTTATCAAGAAGTGCTGAGACACAAAATTTCCTGGGGCTTTTATTTATAGTGTATCTTAGGAAGAATACAAACATATTTTACTGCATTTAAAAGGATGGCTAAGCAAATATCCCAAGTCAGAGTTGAGGAGTTATGCCACTTCAATAATATCTAACACCTATTTTCAATGCTGGTTTTCCTATGTTTTATATGTAGTGTAAATACTTCCCAGAATTGAGACCTATTATGGCGTTTCTGTTGACTTGCGAGATGTCATGTTCTAACCTAAAGAGCTTGAAGAGAAGCTATTTATGCCTGTCTTTATGCGTTCAGCTGCTCTAGTGCAGAAGCTATGCTGCTAAGAAGCCTTTCAGCAAGTAAGTTATGACCATAGTTGATGCAGCACTGCCTTTCCTTCACAAGCATGAACATAGTTCTGTAAGGTGATGGATGGCATCTAACAAAAGGCAGCTAACTAAAGAGACTGTAGGTTTATCTTTCCCCAGTCCTTTCCGTAAGAGTTCTTCCTTCATGTCAAAATTTCGTTTTGTAGCTTTAACAACAGTGACACCCTGTTGCATTTCAGTAGCATAGCTACTGCAGTATCTGACCCATAACTGTAAATGCTTTCTAGGGAGAAGAAAAAAAGCCTGAAATTCTCAAGTGAATAAGTATCAATATCAGAGTTTTAACACTATAGTGTCAGCTAACAGAAATCAAGCTTTATCATCCTAATATCAATTCAACTTGGAGTCTTTTTTGCCAGCATGGATTTTTCCCACCTCTTTTTCTAAAGGGGTACGCTTTGGGTTCCCTTGCAGAATGCATATAGTAAATGTGCATGTGCTTGTGTGCACACACATAGAATTACAGACTCTTTTATAAAAATGCACAAAAAAGAAAAGAATTTTTCTGGCCTGACTGACCCTGTGACTGACAACAGCTCAACTGTGTTGAGTTAGCTTTGGGCTATGGGGAGGCCCCCCCTCAGCTGCTCACTCACGTGCTGTACCTCCTCAGGGCCATGGGGGAGGAAAGCAGGGTAAGAAGGCTTGTGGGTTGAGATCGCTTACCAATTACTTTCACAGACAAAGCAGACTCAACTTGGGGAACATTAATTTATTGCCAATTAAAATAGATTTGGGTAGTAAGAAACAAAAACAAGCATTGAAGCCACACCATCCACTCTCCCGTCTCCCAAACTGAGCTTCACTCCTTCACTTCAGACGCCTCCACCTCCCACCAGGCAGCACCGGTGGGGGGGTGGAGGGTGGTCAGTATGTGGACATTTCTCTCTGCTGCTCTTTCCCTTCACACTTTTGCCCTGCTCCACTGTGGGGTCTCCACAGGCTGCAGTTCCTTCAGGAGCATCCACCTGCTCCAGCTTGGGTCCACCACGGGCTGCAGTGTGGACTTCTGCTCTGGTGTGGGGCACCTCCTCCTCCAGCCTTGGTGTTCCCTCTGCTGTTTCTCACTCTTTTCATTCCCTCCTCTCTCTGCCCAACATTTCCTGCCCTTTCTCAGCCCGGCTTTCCCAGAGGCGCCCGCCCGTGGCTGCGGGGCTGAGCTGTGCCCTGCGCTGGGGCCGGTGGAGCTGGCTGGGACTGGCATGAGGCAGGCCCGCCACCACTGCAAGGCACTGCCACCAACCTGGGCACCTGCACCTGGTACTTAAACTTGCTGTTGTAATTAAATATTTACATGACTGTTAGGAGATTTATAGAGCGGAACCTGTAGTGTCAGCAAAGACAGCATATTCTAAGTTCAGGTTAGGACACCTGGCCATCACTACATTGTGTGCCTGTCTCAGTGCTTTGACTTCACCCTCTCAGTCTCCACCGACTATAAATGGCTGTCACCACCGCAGAGTGAGTCCTACAAACCCAACTTTGAACAAGTTTCTCTGTAATATTTTAATTTCATTGGTAAATGAAAAAACCCCACCCAGACTGTAATGCTAAAGTGACTGGCTCTTACGAAATTTAATTACAATATTGTAAGAAGAAATTTATGCGTGCTCTTTCACTGCGAGTTTATTGATTTACTGGGCAGCAGCACTGCAACACGGTCCAGTTCAATCTGTTCTGGAGTGATACCATCAGCCATTAAAAAGTGATACCAAAAGCCAATAAAAAGAATACGAATTTTTCCATCAAAAATTGCAGCAGAGCAGTAGCACAGATAATGAGGTTACAGATTCCCAGAGCCTGCCTTTGCAGTGTGTCATCCCCTGCCGGCCTCGGGCAGCCAGGCTGAGGGCAGGGAGGGCTGACAGTTCTCATAGAAACAGTTGTTTGCCCATAGGGATTAAACCTTCGTCAATCCTAGCTAAAATTGGCATATGTCCTGAAACTTGAAATGGATTTATATCTTTTGTATTCTAATTAATTTTTTTGTGCCTATGCATAACTATTTCTTTTTTACTTTCTTAGATGATCACAGTATTCAGATTTAAATCTTAAAATTACAAGTATTTTTGTGCTTAAAGATCCTTTTTAGCTTTTATGTTCATATTTTAAATTAGGACATTTTTTTAATTAATTTTGAGTATTTTCTTTGGATTTTCCTTGAGAAGTTTCCTTCCCAAATTACATGCAGATAGAGGACAGTTATGGTCCTTTACCTCATACATTTTCTCTGTCTGTTCTCTTTATCTTCTTGAACTGTAGATGAGTTCATAGAATGAGTGTGAAGTGCCTTAGATCTGGAAACTCTTAGAAAAGTTTTACCTTCTGATATGAACGTGAAGAAGCAGAGATCTGGTTACCTAAAAGATATTTGAAAAAGTAATGTAAACAATGGAGGGGAAACAAAAAACCACCACCATAAGCATGTAAAGGAGAGATCTCTGTGATAGCTGAGGTAGCCATCCGAAGAAGTATTAGTCTCGAGTGGATGTTCTTTGTGCATTGATTCAAATACTGTCTCAAAAATTTCTTTGCCTTACCTGGGACATGTGTGCACTTAGTTGATACCACATACTCTTTGTGCCAGTTATTTTCCATTAATATGAAATCGGGTTTGGTTGCATATGTTTATACCATGCAAGCCTATTGAGCTACTTCAGCTAATAAGGAAGATTAGAAGTAAAAGTATTTTTTTTTCCTGTCATGTCATCTGAACATGTTTATAGTCTCTCTTAAATACCCAATTGAACCATGGAATTAACAGAACACAATACCAACTGAAGAAATGTCAGAAAATACAGCTGAGAAAGATGTTCTGCTTTGAGGTCACCCAGAGCATCCAACAAAGTGCAGCCAGTATGTGAGCAGTCCTATGCGCTAGAAGAGCGCATGCTATTTATTATTTGCATTACACTACACATTGTGTAATAAGTGATACAAAATCTTTACCTTTGTTTACAGGGATTTGTATTTTACTCTAAAGCAATTAGCATTGGTACTTCACAGTCTGAAAGAGTGTGTACACTTAAGATATTTAAAAGCTCTGCAAGGACAGGCGTATCGGCACCAGAACTACTTGGAAATTATTTTTTACATGGAATCTTACCTCTGATGTGTATCTCCCTTAATGCAGATATGAATGAAAGACCAAGGCCCTTCAGTTTCTTCAATAGTCAGGCTTTGTTTGTAAATTACAGTTTAAAACAGGGATGGGGGACCACAAGGAGAACCTGGAGAGGCACTTTGACGCCTCCAGTAGGGTCCATAAAAGAGGCTTATTAAACCTAAATGTCATTCTAATGAATCTCTAGCACAGGCACTGCAACAGCAAATCCATCATCACATGTTCAGGTTTCCGCGACTGTTAGAGTTGTACTGATTTCAGTAACAAAAGTCCTTCTTACTCCCTCTTGAGTGATCTATTTGTGATATGTTATGTGATTGTGACCAACTGAAGTTGCCTAAACTGGCGAAAGCCACAAATTTCTTATGTCTATTGTGCCGATAAGTTCTCTTTAGTATTATTTGATTAGTGAGACTGTCTTGATTTTTTTAAATAAAAAAATTGTCAAAGCTGCTTTTTAGTGTCATTGCCAAAGGCAAGATTGTAAGTTACCTCCAAATAAAGAGATATCTGAGTGTGCTTCCTCATACCAACAGTCCAGTATACAGTTTTCCCTACAGTTAGTTAATAAGAAGGACAAAAGCAGTACATCCAGACTGTTTTGAAAGTTCTTTTACATGTGTTACCTGAGAAGTAATATCCATGATATGTAAGTATCACAGTGTGGTCACAGATCAGGGTTTTTGTTGTGCGAGGTAATTTTTGGGTGTTACAGTCTTACTTGGAGATCAAGACTTGGTCAATGTGAAACGTAGCATTTGGAACTCCTTCCTCTAGTTCAGTGCCCTGAGCATTGTCCTTAAAAACTCATTCACGTTTGCTCTTTCTCAAAACCAGTGTCTCTTTATGTGACATGGAAGAACTTTGACAGGATGGACTGAGAACATCTTACCTTAAAATAGCACATAACACAGCAACTGTACATTTTCTTGAATGAGGAAAGCAGCACAGGAGGTACCGGGACTGACCTGTGAGTGCCCAAAGGCATATTTATACAGCTCGCTGCTGTGGTCTTTCCTTTGAATGAGACAGTTGAAGCGAACCACATGATCATTTCAACGTGACCCTTTGTGAAGGATAATGATCACTACAAAGTACGGTGAAATTGAAAATGTGATACTGACTTCAGTTTTTCCTGTTATTTCTTTATTTAGGTTTCTAGGTTTGGCAAAACAGTTATATCTCCTATAAGTTGAATAAACTCATTACCTGGGTGCATTTTGTATGATTCAAAATGCCTGGCTTAGATTTACAGGTGCCGCCAAGCTTGGTGTTACAGTACTCATTTTAGAAATACTTTAATCCTTTATTATTAACAATAGGACTGTTAGAAATTTATGTAAAGTGTAAGCTTGTGTCTCTATAGAAAAATCACCGTTCTCCAAGCATAGGTCAGTATAATCACTGTCAACTAATCACCCAGTTCTTTGGATCTGAACCTTGATGTATTCAAGTTTGAGTGGAAATGAGTATGTGAAAAGAATCTGAATTTTTTTCTCTTGATTTCATTCTTTGTAACATCAGTGTTAGTAAAATATTAAGTTGTATTTGAATGCAGAATGAAAAGAACAATAATAGAACTATAGAAAAGTGATTCACTGGCTTCCTGTAAATAAGAGGTCTTCAGTCAAGATGTTCCAACTTCAGCTAGCATGTGAAGGAGAAGTGTGACAGGTCTTGTGACACTGTCTTTCATCTACAACATAGCTGTCACAATTAATTCTCACACCGGTTCCTTGATCTCACTCAGAAAGACAGCATTCATTTTGTTAAATGCTGAAGTAGGTTTTTGTGTGTGCAAAGACAACACAGGATACATTTTAATAACCTGAATATTCAAAATACTTTATTACTCGCTATCATGTTGAACTGTCATATCAGATTTAACATGTTCAGATGAAACGGTAATACATTAGTCACCTTTAATACTACAGATATGTATTATTCCTAGTAGAAAAATGATAAACTGTCATGGCTAAATCCCACCCAGAAACTAAGTACCGTGCAGCCGCTCGCTCACTCTCACACTCCCTTTCAGTTGGACGGGGAGGAGAATCGAAAAGGAATGTAAAACTCAAAGGCTGAGATAAGAACAATTTAACAATTAAAATAAAATAGGAGGGGGGGAATGCAAACCCATAATAATTATAATTAAAAATGAGGGAGAAGGAGAGAGGAATAAAATCCAAAGGGAAGGGAGAAAAACCAAGTGATGCACAGTACAGCTGCACGCCACCCACTGACTGATGCCCAGCCAGTCCCCAAGCAGCGATTGGCAGGGCCCAGCCAGTTCCCCCCAGTTTATATACTAAGCATGACATTCTATGGTGTGGAATATCCCTTTGGCTCATTTGGGCCAGCTGTCCTGGCTGCGTCCGCTCCCAACTTCTTTGTGCCCCTCCAGCCTTCTGAGAAACTGAAAAGTCTTTGACTTAGTATAAATGTTACCAAGAACAACTAAACACATAGTGTGTTATCAACGTTGTTCTCATACCAAATCCAAAACACAGCACTCCACCAGCTACTAAGAAGAAAATTAACTCTGTCCCAGCTGAAAGCAGGACAGAAATGCTAAACCATATTCTGCCAGCTCCGCTTAGAATGGACGCAGAAGTGTATGCTACTGAGATCAGATGTCTTACCCTTCTTGCATGCTTTCTAGAAATTATTACTTTCTTCCTTTCATCTCAGTCTCCATTTTCTTAAGAAAATTGCAAATGAGACATAACATTTACCAAAAAAAGTGTTTGACATAAGCTCATGAATCAGCTAAATTAACCTGCATAGTTCTGCCAGTGCCATTAAGAATCTGAATTTAATGATCACCCCACCGCTTCAGTTCTGCTTACAGGAATTCACTAAATTTTCAGCAGTACTGAGCTGCTGCAGTTGTGTTATATATGGACTGTTTAAAAGTTAAATTAAGTTCAGAAAATCTGTTAATTCACATAGAGGATTACTGATCGACAGTGTATTCTTTCATATTTTCTCAGGAATTTCTACTCAATGGTTTAAAGTTTTTTAGCGTAAATTAGGGTTTTGTCACAAATTTACCTTTCAGGAGCCTCATTGGCTTAACATATGTAGGCTGATCTCTTTGCTATTAGAGACCTGTCATCTATTTAACAAACCAGGTGAGCATGACAGATGTACAAAATAAACAGTGATCCTTCCCCTCCAGAATTCAGAACTGTGCAGTAAACAGCCTGGTAAGAAATGCATCACTGATTTCTGGTGTGCTGCTGTTTTACAAGCAGAAAAACAGCTTTTTAAACAAATGTAGAAAAGCAGTCCAATTAGTTCCTCCTTGCTAAAATACACTAGAACAGTTAGGTGATATTGATCAAAAATCTTGCAAACAAAGGAGATTTAGAATTGCAAGGAATTTTAGTACAGAAGTTACATAGGTCTTTTCAAAAGTGTACAGGTACTTTGAAAGCAGTAAAACAGTCCTCAGCAATAAATGCAGACCTTAGTGTGGACATTGCTAAGTAATCTAAGCACTGGACTGTAACTTTTTCAATTATTACTTTAAAAAATGAAAAAGTTTAAATTCAGTAATTGGAAGCATTGATGTTAAAGTAGAAAAGTCTAAGATGTCTTCATCATTTGATACCGACATTTGTGTATTTAGCTATGGGGATTCAACAGAAATTTGCTATGTGAAAACTTAAGTTTTATCTTCAAAATTAATATAACACAAGTTGTTCATTTGTGCAGAGGTAACCATCAATTTACATTACTTAGCACTAGAAAAACATGAAAGCATCTTTTTTTGCATTGTTTTGCATGTGTTACAGAGCCATGTTTTTTAATGTTATGAAATTGAAAATAAGAGCTGCTAGAGCTTGTTGGATCCAGTGGCGTTCAGGAGCAGGGGTGTGCTCCTTCCTGGTCTACTGGAGCCCAGTTTGATGGAATTAAAGACCCAGGGGATCCTTCTGTCCCACTCCCATCAGTGGGAGGCTGTCAGTACCATGTACCAGGTATAACGTATTAGTGAGATTGAGCACACAGGCATATATGATACGCACAGGACCAACCACAGAGATCCACAGACAGAGCAGCTTTCTTACAGCACCCACATAACAACAAGCAGCCCTCACATAGGTGTGATCAACACTGATGGTCTAGGTCCTCCTTTCTGGCTGATCAGGACTGAAGTTTGCTAGTGGAGCACACACCCTGACTGTCACCAGACACACTCACATTTGTGGGTCACTCAAGATGGACTTACTCAATACAACATCAGTACAAAAGCCAATACAATATCCATGCCCAGGCTCTGCCCTCCTTACGCAGCGACTGGCTTTGTGTCGGTCACCTTGGGTCTCTCCAAATGTAGATCTCCTTACCAGACATTGCAGTTTAAGTTTCCTAATGGTTACACACACACTCCCACACACACCGTATGGGTCTCTCCAGGGACTGGCCTGAGACACTTCAGTTGTTGGCACCCAGGCCCTCAGCTGCCTGAGATATGTGATCAGTTGTTCTCTAGTGACTGGCACCCATCCTGTGCTACTTGCCAGCATGAAGTTTGCTAGCATTCGCACACAGGCAGGCTCAGAATAAGGATTGCACTTACACAGAAAGTGGTTAGAGATAGGATTTTGTAATATACAACAGACTTGTTTAGACAAGTATTTACATGCAGCCATTTCCTTTCATCCCCTCTTCTCTTTAGCATACTGTCCTTTTAGGTAGTAATCATTGTTAGCCTGCAGGGCATCCTGGACAGGGAGTTTCTTTTGTTGAGGCTTCTTGGTTGGTTTCCCATTGGAAACCATGGCTGAAACATTCTCCTTCAGTGGTCCTAGGAGCAGCGGATGCAGTGGTTTCTGTTCTGCACTGATTAGGTTACTCTGGTTTCACCACCTGTCACTGTCCTTTTGATCATCACCAGGTCTTTGTGTTTAATTTGATTAGCCTTTAGTCAAATAACCTAAAATCAGTAAAATTCATAATAAAATGTATCTGGGTTAGGCCAGATTATTTATTTTCATCATTAGCTTCTTTTCTTGGAATTCCTTATCCTAAAGACTTTCCTTGAACAGTATAGCTCCCTGTAGCATAATTCAGAAAGGAGAGCACAATGTATGGCTTTATCTATATCATTTCTCGTCCAATTCATATTCCTCATACTTTCTCAGTGTTTCTGCCTAGTTTTGTCCCTAATCCAATTTAAACTGTTCCAGCTACTTCTAAACATCCAAGAAAATCACAGAACAATGTAGGTGAAGTTGTAGTAAAGCTCCAGGTGTGCTGTAACAAAGGCAAACAGTAATTGAAGGCATGATTTCGTGACTAATTTGCCATAAATCCATGCTCCCTGACTCATTAGATTTTAGGTAGACTAGACAGATAACTGAATGATTAATTTTTACACTGATCCATTCCCTGCGTCCAGTTGAACACTCCCCTTCTGTAGCAACAGCAGCAATCTAGGTTTGTGCTTTTTACTTTATTAAAGTGGGAAGGATGACAAAATTTTTCTAAAATCTACATGTGGATTCAAATTATCTTGAAATTTACTATGTACTTAGGGTTGGAGAACAAGGTTTGGAAGTTCAAAAAGGCATCTGAGCAGAAGTTTCTTGCTCAAAAATGCAGGTGTTTTGACTTTAAGTGCTGTTTTCTTTTAATATGAGGGACGAGTAATGTGTATATAAACCTGCCTCTTTTTCCCTTTTTCTTTATTCATCCTTGAGATTCCAGTTACTGTTTTGGCCTTCCTCACACTGACTTCATTCACTCAGAAGCTGTCCAATCCAGTATGCAAACCTCCTGTCATAAAAGCAATATGTAAACAATATGCAGAAAAAAGTTCTAGGTATGTAGTGGGCTTGTCCAAATAGTGTGTAATTAGGAGGGAAATAGTTATGTGCAGTATGACAAAGACCTTCGTGCAAACTACATCACATTGTGTTGGTTAATAGTGTAGTTTAGTTTGATGTGCCACTGAACCTGAACTAATAGATAAATACTGTAAAGTAAGTCCTATATTTGATAGTTTTTAGTGCTTGAGTTCTCATTTTAGAGACTTCCTGTGCTTGTATCTCTGCTGATTGCTGTGGCTGGGGTGAAAACAATATGTAAAGTGATCTCTGATAATATTAAGTAAATAGACAAGCTGATAAAAAGCAATTATTTCTGTGGGACTGTGGTGTTTCTTAACTTTTCATTGCCTTTTTTACAGTTTTCAATATAGCTGAATTTGGCATTTGGAAAGGGCACAAGATGCTTCTAGGCAACCTTATCTCCTCATTGCTAAAGTTTTGGGAAAATTAATATTTATTGGATGTGCCACAAATTGTTTATTCTGTGTGAGCATCTTGTGCCTCTGGGCACTATGTGTGTATGAATGGACAGTTTGCAGTGTGTTCTTGGAAAGAGGTTAAATGAGTCAGAGGTTTTTATTGTTAGTTTTTGCCAATATATATGAGAAATTTTCTATTCACTAAATACACCTTGTTTCAAATTGTAAGTCTAATTGTTGTATGAAATGCTTATTTGTCTTGTAGATAGTTTTAGGAAAAGTTGATCTGGTTTGCTGAGTTTTCTTTCACATAAAATGAACTTCAAACAGGTCTCCAAACAAATGAAAGAAAAACCCAGAAACCCCGCGATTTTGTAGACTGCCAGGTCTACATCTATGTATACAGCCTTTATCCTGCGTGAGGAGACCTCTGTCTCTCTGTCAAAGACTTTGCAGAGTTGTTACTTACATTTTGAAGTTTCCAAAGGCTACTAAATATTGTTCTTTCAATTGAAGCGGGGGAGGTAATTTACTGATATTAGAGGTAATGGCAGTTCTGTCAACTCTGTGTTTTCTATTATTACTTATATATATTGAATGTTTAATAAGTTACAAATTGTAATTAAACAGAATTGATATTATAATAGAAATTTAAACTAAATTTGCATTTATTTTCATGTAAAATGGTGAATTGTAACTTATGAGAATATAACAGTTGAATACTTCTGTACAATGTTTCAAGATTAATGCTGCCCTCAATCTTGAGCCTTCTTTATTCTTATTTATAGTAATTTAATATACTAAAGCTATTTTTATTTTCTCTTTTATAAACTCTTCACACTTAGCAATGTAGCAAGAAAGCATCAGCTTCATTGTTGTGGATCCTGAAATCATCTGGAATAATTGCAAACCGTCCTTGGCCAAGGATCACTCTTACATTGACAACCACTGCTATAATATTGACTATGGCTGTATTCAATATGGTAAGGGAAAAGGGATAATTTTTTCTTGTTTTTTTATTCTTCTGAGGTCTTTTTTTTTTCAGTATTTGTTTAGATGTTGAATTTATGGCCCATGGCTGTGCCAGGAACTTTACATGACAATGATTGCCAGAGGCAGAAATGTAAAGCAGAGTAACAGAAAACATAATGTATTATGGAGATTATGAATGTATTAAAGATTGATAATACCTACACTGTTTTATTTTGTTTTCCCACAACATTTCAGGGGACCATTAGTCAATCATTTGTTACAGTAAGTACTAAACTTGTCAGAATGATGTAATGATGTAATGTGGGCTTTCAAATGTGAATGCTTGAAATTTCTGGTAGAATCTTCTCTCTGTTTTTTTCTATTAAATGATCCTAGTCTTTTTTTTTTGGTTGTTTTTTTGTTTTTGTTTTTGGTTTTTTTGTTAATTGTCTTTTCAGGAAAGTAGATATTTTCCGTTCTTTCTCCTGCATTTTTTTTAACTAGAGGAGGTAGAGTCAAAAACAATTCCATATTCAAAATATAAAGTTCAGCTACTTGAATTTGGTGTTTAGGGCCGGTACAGGAAAAACTCAAAGAAGCAGTGGCTGGAAATGAGAAAATAAGCTCACTTTTCAGCAGTGAAGGCAGTTAGCAATGGGAATATTTGTTTTGTTGATTCTCCATCAACTCTTGTCCTCAGCTGAAGACTGTATATGCCTTTATGAATTATAAACTTTAGCCAAGCAAAGGTTATTTGGTGTACTACAGGACAAAACCCAGAGATGGAGTTGCTTGTAAAATGAAGGTCAGATTAAAGTTTAAAGTATACTTTGAGTTAGAGTTCCTGCAACCATATGGTTATTTATTAAATTAAAGTGTAAAAGAGGATGTGGTCAGCAACTCTTTTTTCCTTAGACTGAAGCTCTACTGTTGTGTACAGCCCACCTCATATTTGGCCTTCAACTAGTAAAAGACATTCTAGCAAAACAGCAGTTGTTCAGTACATTTTTAGAAAAAGTTTTTAATATTATTGGTTCATGTCCATTTTTATGTGGACTATTACAGTAAAGCCTAATATGCTGTATTTTAAAGTCCTTGTGCCTTATCAGTAATGTCTGCAGTGTTACAAATAATCATGTTCCATGATATTCATGAGATGATAATTTTAAGTACAATTCCCACCTTGAAACTAAACCTTAATAGTTTGACTAGCAAAAATGACTTTAAATGTGATTGTGAAATTTGCATTTCCTTAATATTAATAGCAAATTGTGGGAGAGACTCTGAAGTATCATTATTATATCTCTAAGCAACATGTACTTAATAGCAGAGTCCATTAACTGCATTTATTTCCATGAACTCTTTCAGTAGAAAAAGGCAAAATGTAGCCATTAAGATTTAATGGAGATAAAAAGCGTCTAAGCATCCTACACCTTATAAATCATAATTAAGACCAAAATGCCAAATAAAATTCAGTCTTTATGGTCAAGAAACAGTAGAAAAGAGTGGGGGTGCAATTTTCTTTCAAATTAGCTGTTTCAGCAGACAGTCTTCCCGTTTGAGCGGTATATAGTCATGATCAGCAAGGGAAGTTAAAAAACATCTAAGGTGACATAAGTATCAAATACTTCTTAGCTGAAGGGGGAGGGTGACTAATGCTACTTCCACTGAGCATTAGATCTGGTGCTATATATAGAGTAGGGCAACAATCAATGGCTGAGGAAAACTCTTTTTGCCAAGCCGATCTGCATTAAACTGAACGTGAGAAAGTATACTGCAGGGAACATTCCAGACACCTCCGAGAGATAGTTGGACTGCATGACTGCAAAGGGTCAATTCTTGGAAGCTGAGTGACCGTATACAGTACATCCAATGATTGTACCTCACCATCCTCTGGGACTCATGCAATCTCAAGGAACATGGCATGATGAAAGAGCCCTGTAACAGCTCTTTGATTCAGTGACTTCTGAACCAAATGCATGAAGGGTTCTTAGTACAACAACAGGATCTCAGGGCTATACTGTCCCAGGAAGGTGCCCTGCCTACCAGCTTTCAGATTCAGGATTCGAATCATAGAATAGTTTGGGTTGGAAGGGACCACTAAAGGTCACCTAGTCCCAACACCCACCCCACCCCACCCCCCACCCTCCCCAATAAGCGGGAACATCTTCAACTAAATCAAGTTTCTTAGAGCTCTACCCAATCTGATCTGGAGTGTTTCCAGGGATGGGGTGTCTACCACCTCTCTGGGCAACCCTGTGCCGGTGTTCCGTCAACCTCATTGTAAAAAATTTCTTCCATATATCACTATAAAATCTGTATACCATTGTGTCTTAAGGAGATTGCATAGCTCTTTTGGAATAGCAGAAAATGAATTTAAAATACAGTTTTGTGTTTGTATGAGGCAAGGGGGTCATGGGGAGAGAGGGATGGTGACAGATTTTTTTTTAATCCTTTTCTTTATAGTCTTCACATGTCCATTTCCAATGTAATTTTGTATAATAAGGAAGAGAAAACAATTACGGGATCAAATTAAATGTAAGCTGTAAATTCAGCTGAGCTGCATTTTTTTGGTAACATGCCAGATCTTTGTTTTTGTTCTTTATGTGTTTCCATTGATTAAGCACAGCTCTGCTCTGGAATTGCTGATCTTGAAGCACCTACCCCCTAAAGAGCTTACCTCTGGCCTGTGGGGGTTTGTTGCTAGTGTGCAAAAGCTCACTTGTTAGTATTCCAAGGGTAGCCTGCATGTTCCTTCTGCAGAGAAAATTATGTCAGTAGTTGTCTTTACAGATGTCTGCTGCATGACATTGTGCTACCATAGGTTGATGACCACAGTTGAACTATCTGTGGCACTTCAATCAATTAATTTTGCCTTTTACTCTGATTCAGTAGTTCAATGGAAGGGTATTTCCCAGCTCTCTCCCTCCTGCTTACCTGTCATGGGGTCAACCCATTCACATAGTAGCTATTAAAACTTTACACATTTTATTGCTTATTCCATAATTGTTTAATTCAGCGTGCATTTGATTAGTGCACTTAACATTATATTCTGGCACCTTTCCTTCTTCTCAATAGGATCCTATTTTATGCACATTAACATGGAAATCAGCAAGCCCACTTGCTTAGTAAGGTGAGATACAACCCATTTTATTTGGCCATGTTTACAGGCTCTTGGACTGTGTTCATTATGAAGCCTTGGTTCTGATGCCTTGTGGATTGTAGAGAAGGGTTGAAAGTACCACACTGGGAAAGCTGGCTTTTTTTCCAGTAAGATCTAAACTAGGGTATTGTGTAATCTTTTGCAGATTCTTAATGAGGTAACAAGGGAGATGCAGCTGCCTTGCTTATCTCATGTTGCAGGGGTAGGGTCTGTCACCACATGGCTCCTATTGAAAGAAATACCAGCACAGCACGCATTTTCATCGTGTGAGGCAAAAAACTCTCAACTGAAGATTGCAGATTATACAAACACAAGGAAAGAAAAAGTTGTTAGAATATATGACGTTAAAATGAGAATTTAATGGTAGCATGCTCAGATGTTCCCTGGCAAACATTGGTATTCATAAAAAATATCGCTTTCATTTGAGTCATTTGAGTAGGTGTGACTGCTTAGTAGGACTGAGCTGTCTCTTACACAAAAATACTACGTTGGAGAACAATATATATCTCCAAAGCACGATAGCAGATGTAGATAACTGATGAGAGACAAGAAAGACAAGTACAAACACATCATTCAGAGATAACCGTTGTTTGGCTCACGGGAGTTGACAACATTTTCATATCCTTTTTTTCCCCTTTCTATATTTATTTATGTATTCATAGGTATACCACATTTCCTATAGAATTCTGTCTAGACAGGTAACATTCATAGGTCAGAAATGCCCTGTAGAAAGCTCAAAACCAAAATTAAAATACTTTAATATATATAAATACATATACACATGTATCTTATATAATAGAACTGTGAGTTTTTCATGGTATATAATCTTTTGCACAGTGGACAAGCATGGGATGGGATTCTGAGACTGAATACAGTAAATGCACTATCAGTGGGATGTGGGGACTCTCATTGCCCACCCTTGGCAAATGACCTGGTTAATAACACCTTATAAGATGAGAATGTCACTTTAAATAGTTGGGGGTAGGGATGAGGGTTGAATACTTAAAGCTGTCTGGAGGGTCTTTGCCCAAAATCCCAGAAAAGGGAGTGTGTGCATTTAACCCACACATCCTGTGAGAATGGGTAGATATGCATATAACACTCTGTGTGTGTGTGAGAGAGAGAGAGTGTGTGTGTGTGTCTGTGTCTGTGTGTGTGTCTGTGTGTATATGTCTGTGTGTCTGTGTCTGTGTGTCTGTGTGTCTGTGTGTGTGTCTGTGTGTGTCTGTGTGTGTCTGTGTGTGTGTGTGATGGGAGCTCTTCAGGATCATTTATAGAAGGGTGTTTCAAAATCTGTAGGTGTTTACTAACATTTTGTAGTGTCTGGTGTTGTGGGTTTATCTGTTGTATCAGTGATGCTGATCCTGAATGTGTAGTTCATTGATTGCTGGTTAAAGATGTGTAGTTTCACATGAAGAGTCAGAGAAGCATGTTAGCGAAGGAAGACAGCTTGAAAGTGCCAACTGTACAAAGTTGAGTGCCAACTTGGTCTTGGTAGCAGGTGGCGTTGCAATCACCTTCCCAAGTCCACAACCAGTCCTACTTCTGTTGAAGGGGTGTTACAGTGATGATGTTTTCAAACTCTTCTCAGCAGCACCACAAAACGTACCAAGTGACACTGACCATGGGTGATAGCTTGGAGGTTGAATAGTCCTTAGAAAGGAAAGAAGAAGTCACTCTGCATGTAGTACAGTTCTGGGACATGCTGCCAAGGGGGATTATGGGATCTCCATCCTTGGAAGTGTTCAAGACTTGGTTATACAGAGCTGTGGCTGACCAGATCTAGTGTTAGTAAATCAATAAACTGTTTTAATCCACATTTGGTTACTCTGAGTGAAACTAAGCAGTTTTTCTCTGGGGCAGTAGGTAAAGATGGGGTTGGGGAAAGAATTTAGAGGTGGATTGCAAACTGGTTACCTGCAGAGAACAATGGGTGAGAGGGAGGCAACCTGTGGAGCTCTGCAATGATCAACCTGGTGTTGATTTTCATATACACCTTGAGAGGGATGGTGAAATTTGCTAATGAAATTAAGGTGACAGGCAATGTCTTTGAAGGAAGGCTTGAGATTTTAGAGAGGAAGAAGTCAGCTAAGGATATAGGTAAAAGAACTAGGATGTAATATAGTAGTACAGAGCACAAGATTGTGGTTGGTCTTACAGACCAGTGACCAGAAATTCTGATACAAGTTGGAAGCTCATCAGATGGAGATGTGATGAGTACAAGACTTTGATTAATTATATGGGTTTAATGACAACTCAGCTGAATCACAATAACCATCCATGTGACTGCTTTTAACTCCTGGTAAGTGTAAACTGCATTTACCAAAGTGAGTCCCAATGAAGGAGAGCTACCTCACATTTGCTGAGCGTGATGTTAGTGGCTAGGATTATGCCAATGCGCAGCAATGTGTTAAGCTGCTATAACATCATGATCTGTCTGAGCCCCACTTCTGTGAAGTACACTCAGCAATTAAGGGTTTGTAGGATGTTCTAGGATGTATGAAAACATATTTTCTGCAGAATTAGTGTAAATGCTATTGCATGATTCACTGATAAAATCTGGGAAGTGTGTTTGCAGTTTCGGTCATCCAGAAGGTTGAACTGAAAGAGGGTGCAGAGGGTGACTACTAGAATGATTAGGGGAATAAAGAGCTTGTTTTCTGGGAAGAAACTAGAAAAACAGATTGCTGAGCATAAGAAGGCTGAGATGGCATTAAATGCAAGGAATGTACATACTAGGGAGAGAAAGGAGCTATCTGAAACCTAAAGGATGAGATTAGCAAAAGAAAAAAACCATGGGAACTGGCCAGGAATACTGGATAAACATAGAAAGAAGTTAAGTGGTGAGATTCAAAGCAGTGGAATTAATGTAGTCACAGAAATCTAACATGCCAAGAAAGCACTGGATCAATACAGAGGTACTGTGTGATGATGGTTACCTGTGACATCAACTGGCTGAATGTGGTGACCCAGGAGATACTGGTTCTACTCTGTTTCAATAACATTAGTACCAATATTATTGTCTTTGTTATTACGTTATTACATCTGTGTAAATCAACTTCAGTAAAGACTTCTTGTTCTTTAATTCTTCCTGTGTTTAAATAGGAAGTTCAGTTGAGGTAAATCAAAGAATTATTCATATTAAATTTATTTCATCATTGTCTCATGTGTGTGAGCTTCTGATACATGAAAGTAACATAAGAAAGAGCCTTTCATCTTTTACTCAAATGGGAAGTGTCAGATGGAGGTTAACAAAGTTGTTTTTGTCTGAGAATGCAGGAACAAGTAATCGAGTGATGTCATTTTCCCTTTGCTATTTCAATTTGCAGTGAAATACCAGAGTTAAGTGATTACTGGCAAGGCTTTCTCTGCTTCTCTATTTCTCTTCTCTATTTTGACCTTAAACAGCTGACAAGCTAATGGATTATATGTTGTTTTTCTCTAGTTTTTCCTGGATAATGCTGGGAAAGCTTTTCCTTCAGTTCTTAATTCATCAAATGCAAGTTTTCCTAATTCAAGTAATCAGACACGGTGGTGTATACAAAACAACTGTTTTTTCCTACCGGTGAGTTCATTTTACATTTATTCGTTTGTTTACAACGATTACACTAAATTGACTGTTGCCAGATCTGCTTGAAGTTAAACACCCACCAGTTTTTAAGACTGCAGCAAAAGACTGGGTTTTTTTTCAGTCATCTGCAACTACATTTGAAGTAAGTTGGAAGTTAAAGGGGGTTGGCACTTCTGAAAATAGATATTTTAATGAATGTCAGATTAAAAAGCAGGAAACAGTATGGTAACTGTAAAGCATAGCTCACCCATGCTAACAAACAGGAGAGCACCCAGTGACTGCAAAGCAGACTGTGTACTGAAAGCCAGGTGGATCTGCAGGCAGGTTTCACAAGGACCAGTGGTAGACCTGAAAATATTCACAATTTTCATCATTGACCTGGCAATCAGTGTGAAATCTCTGATCATCACACTTTGGTGTGATTAAGAGGTGGGTTGAGAGGGAGGGAAATACAATACTCATGTACCACTTTATCAACTGTTTAATAGATCTGAACTGATTTGAAGAAGATGTCTTAGTGTAAACAAATGCACAGTGGCACATGCAAGAAGAGGGGAAAGGACATTGTTGCAAAAAATGGGATCTGTATCCTAAAAACCAGTGATTCTTAGGGGGATTACAAAAGACCTGCAGTTGAACATAACAGGCTGTATATTGTGCCAGAATAGGTCAACAGTCTTTGGATTAATAAGCAGGATGCAGTGGGAGGAGATGGGAGATTCTTTTATCTCTATGCAGAATTGATGAGACCCGTACCAAAATGGTGTGTGGTGATTCCACACGATAAGTTTTACATGAAACAGCTATTCACTACATCAAGCTAAACAATCCTAGGCACACACAAAAGCAAGATGCTGATTATGTGTAGAACTCTCCTGGGGAAAAAAATTACAGTTGCAGTAACTGCAGCATTTACAGATTTTCAGCATCTGCCTCATAAAGCAACAGCAGTGCATGAGTTTCTGTTTCTCATTTTCAAATTTAGCTAACTAAATACCACCAGGTATGGATAAGTGCCTACGTCTTCTTTTGGCCCTGACATCAAGTTATCCTTATTGTCAAAGAAATTATGCAGTCCTTCTCCCAGCCTTTGCATGTGTTCATACTCACAAGCACATAGAAACAAATTGTTCCAATGCATATATATATTTGTTTGTGTCTTTAGTTAGCAGGTTTTCTAGTCATCTTCTTTTATATTACTTGTAATAGTTTTGAACATCCTGAAAGGTATTTTGTTCCTTTTTTTCATCAGTAAGTTCTCCAAGTAGCATCTGAAAAATACAGTTTTGGTAATTTATACCTGTTATTAAGATTCAATCTGTTGTTCTTAAAAAAAAATGTTATGTGTCTTTTTCCTTTGTTTTCCCATGTATAATTGATGTTTGTCAGCTCTTCTTGTGATTGGCGTATTTCTAACAAGTTTATAAATTTTAAACTATTAAAATGTGTTCTTTCATCAGAGAAACTTTGTCTGCTAAATTGGCACAAAAATTAGGTTAAAATGTCACTTCTGATAATAATAATAATAATAAAGGAAAAAGTTTGCTTGGCTGAAGTTTTTTAAAACTTTTTTCCTCACTTTTCTTTTATTAAACATTCCTCAAATGCATACCATTTTCATCCTCAGGCACTGCATAACTTCTTGCTTGAAAAAGCTATGAAGTCCTTTTGAGTTACTACTTTTGACTTTTTTTTTTTAAATCTGGAAATAAAATTCTTCTGTGTTTACTGAATGAAATATTGAATAATTAAGCTGACAAATGTTTGTTTTCTTAAATTAAAAATTCAGTCTTCAGAATCTATGTGTCAACTTCAAGCTTTATTCATCTAGATAAACTTCCTGTGATTTATGATAGTGGATCTGACAGTTCTATTGACTATGTAATCTAAAATGAATGAATAGGAGGTTTTTGAATTATTTCAGTCCAAATGGAATTTAGTTCATTTTGAAGCAAACTAATTGATTCTAACATCACCACTACCACAACCAAATAGCTTTTCTGAGTTGTATTGCTTCCTTTCTTGCTCTTTTTAAAGACTTAGCAAAGATTACACCATAAGTTATGGGGACTAGTTTTGTTTAGTTTTGCTATTATGCTTCTGTAGTTCCCATGTAATAGAATTTAGACTTGGGAGATTTTAAGTCCTGCATATCTGTTCCTGTGATAAAATACAGTCTGGTATCAGCGCTGCTACCTACTTGTGTTAAATAAATAAAATTCTTAATACTGACTTCTAAAAGATGCAATTAAGGAAGACATTTTAATTGACTAGGGATTTGATTAATTGACTAACTAGAACAAATTGACTTTGTTCTCAAGGTTTTTTTCCATAGATGTAATGGCACAGAATCCCTTTTTACTTTAGTAAAGGTCTTTATAGCCACTAAACTGTAGGTCTTCAGTTTTAAGAGAGGAGACCAAATGCGCTGGGCTAAATCCTAAGGGTGTAGATCACTGGTGCAAGGCACTGGGCCTGTGATCCCGTTAAGAAAGTCACTTAGACTCTGCAATGTGTTGGTTGAAATACCATTTATTGGAGCTAGCACAAGAAGGAAAATAGGGTAGGTAGAGTTATATCCCTTCAGGTGCTGGGAATCCTGAATCGTGCAGCACCAGACAGTTCCCCAGTCAGGGCAGCATGAGGTGCAGATCCCATCTGTGGAGAGGTTACCTAGTATTTCCTCTTTTGAGCTCTCACAGGATTTTCTTAAAAGGAAACATTTCTGTTCATTGTTTCTGCTGTCAGACAAGAACAACATCTATGAGAACTTGCTGCTGCACTGTTAGATCAAGTCAAGGGAACCGAGGCGGCATAACTGCTGCTACCAAGCTGGAGCTGCCTGCAGGCTCCTTGGTTGCAGTCAGTTGGCTGAGCTGGCTGAGGTTATCCTGCAGCCAAGGGATACGCAGAGCACAGCATGGGCCTGCACCTGCTTAGCTTCACTGCAGCATAGATTGCTAATTCTTCAGTGTGCAATGATCTTCCAGTTAGGGTCAGTGCAAAGGATTGCTATCACCGCAACTCTCTGCCTTAGATAAAGCTTCGATGCCTCTGTAGCCTGAGCACATTTCTTTCTTCAGTGGGATGTACAGAGGTGTAGGATGAACAAGCCTGAAAATCGTCTTCACTAAGAAATAAGCCCAGTATACCTGCACATAAAAGCTGCGATTTTTTCCTAGCTGGACCTTAATTCCTCTGTAGGCATTTTCATGTTCATTTGATGAACTGAGAGCAGACCACTTGGCCCAGGACACAGGCTGCCATTTGTCTGACAGCTTGCAGTTTTTGTGCTTTGACAAAGACCAGAGCTCTCATGTTACACATTTGACAGTAATTCCACCAGTCTTGATTTTCTGTATGGTTATTTTGACTGTTCCTTCACCAAATTCTTACTGTTTTCCAGTGACTTGCCTGCTTTGTAGCTGCAGGCATCCTTCTGAGAAGCTAGCTAGAATGCCAGCTACCTTTATTGCTCTGCATATCTTTTGAAGCGTTTTGTCTTGCAGTTCCTCCTGATTTTGTTTCAAGCCCTTTTGCATTAGTCTGAAAAGCTAAAAGGTTTAGCTAAAGATTCAAGCTACAATACTTTAAGCATCTAGTAAAATCTGCAAATTCTTTTACTAAAAGAGTGAAATTTCAGTTCCTTTGACGAGAATTGAAGAACTCCTTTGCAGTGTTAAGCACTCAGAAACAATAGCCTCAAGCATATGTAAGTTACAGTTGGAAAATGGTTTATTTAAGGTGGCATCTTAGAAAAAAAGCCATCCTGACTTGGTGTGGCTGTTCAAGCACAGTTACCTACAGACTCATTTCCAGATCTGCTTCTTGCTTACTGGAATCTTGCATTGCAATACGCAGTATTGGAGTCCACGTTCTTAAATGTGTGGCTGTGTGCCACTCTGTCAACACTTGCTGAAATCTTAACTGAAATTTTCAATCTAGTCTACATATTCCTCTGGAACACTAACAGAGACTGTCTGTTCCACTTGGAAGTTTCTTGGTCTTTGTCAAAATGCATCCAGTTATGGATTCAAGGCTGCCCTTTGTTTGCTTGTTTCTTTTTGGAAAACTAATTTCACAAGTAGTACGCCTTACAGAGTAAAAAATGGATGCTGCTACTTTTACATAACACTGAATTTGAAGTGTGACCTCCTGTGGAAGGCCACCATGGGAGACATTTTATTTTTGGTGATTCTGAACAGCAGTTATTTCTGTTCTTATTTCAAGCAGATCTGCAAGCAAATTACAGTAACGGCAGAGATTGAGATAGCAGATCAATTCTGTCTGATGGGTGCTGTGAAAATTATTCTTCTTAGTGATCCTCCAAAATTAGTATACAGTGATTCAGGTTCTGTCAGAAGTACTGCCATCAACAAGTCAACAGTAGTCTGAAAATAGCATATCTAGAAATAGAATGCTTTGTAGTTTCAGTAAAGCTAACTTCCTTACAAGGTGCAGGACTGTAATTTTCCTGAAGCATCTTTGGCAAAGGTGCTCTATGTTAATGACTAAGATAATGATTCTAATGAGAATGCATTATTCCTGGTTTAGCATCAATTTTGATGCCCTAATCCATTTCCAGAAAGTATCCAAAGAAAATGCCTTTCCAGGAATTTAACTTCAACCATACATATTTTTGTTGATATACATGACATAGGAAAGAAAACATTTTTTTAACAATTGAACATATTCTTATGTAGTCATAAAAGTATTTGACAGAAGGATTTTTTTAATATTATGCATAGACCTTTTTAATAATTTTGTATTATTCATATTTTAACTCTATTTCTAGAGTCTGTAAAACTGCATATCTGTGAGGTTAATAACAACTGTGTATTGCATCAATTGATAAATACTGCAGATATAGGCAATGAAATAATTGGTTTCAGATCTTTAGACATTTTAGCTTGACCCTTAAGCTAGTGATACATACAGGGTTGTTACCGGTGAACTCAGGAAACAGTGAAAACTGTACAGTGGCACAGAAATAAATCTTTGGTCAGTCTGCTGGCAGTAGACTCTTGCATAAGACTTCAGCATCAGCAGTGGTATGCCACAAATTGGCACGCCTCACTACTGCAGATGAGTAAATCAAAAGTGACAAAGGGTGTAAATCAGGGAGCATAAATTAGGAGCATAATCTGGATTCTATTGAGTTTTGGGTGAATTGGAGCGTAGCAAAAAAAAGGGTCTATGCTGTGAAATACCAACATCTGGTTGTTGTCGTCTGTCTGTAACCCATAATGTCCCAAGTTGTGATAGAATCCATGCTTGAGTGGTCGGTCAATAATTTGTTCTTTAAACTAGCGTGAACATTACATTATGTGAGATTTCCTTCTCAAGAGCCAAATTCTAAATATGTTCCATTTGATTTTTCTTTGCCAGTATTTTATATACAGCTGCATATTAGGGCTCATTTCCTGTTCTGTTTTCCTGAGGATAAATTATGAGTTGAAAATGATGATAATGTTGATTGCACTGGTGGGCTACAATGTTATCCTTCTGCACACTCATGGGCCCATGCTGGATGACTACAGCAAATTTATGTATGCAATGGCACCTCTTAGAAGGTAGGTGGATAACACCAGTCCTGAAATTAAGACAAGTTAAATACTACCTATGGCAGTTCGGAGCTTGGCTATGTAATCTACAAGTCACAATTTAAAATCATTGTCATGCTGCAGTTAATGTATGATTTAATGTCACACCTCAGGGCATTAGAACAAAATAAACAAGTCTGGGCAAGGTGTTTAAATCACATACTATAGGAAATAAAGTGTGATTTAATTTGCATTTTTGTAATAAAGGACATCAGGAAGAAGTCATCATTAAGGTTGTTAAGGCATAAGGCTGAACATAATTAAGGCTGTTAAAGCACATTTGCTGCAAGCTGAAGAAAATCAACTTCCTCAGAACCAGTACGTTGTCTTAAAACTTTACAAATGCAGTTACAGGTTTTTTAAAATTAAGTAGAACAAAAGTTTATTTTGTTGTACTTGTGAATTTGTTTGTTAAATTTACAGTGAAACTGTTCAAATCTTTATTATAGATGATATTATATAAGACCAAAATTATTACTTAAGTTCTAAGTATTGCTGTGTAAAATAATTTTTGGACACCTTTAATTTGCATACAGCTCTTCTATGTGGGCTGAGTGTGCAGTGCAAATGCCATAACAGAAAAAAATGAAAATTCAGAGTAGAATATTTCCTGTGCTGTAAATTGCTTGAGGTCTCGAGGTCTTTAGGACACAGAGAGAACCATGGAAAATTATTTGGATTTTAGAAAAAAAAAAAAAAAAAAAAAGAAAAAAAAGTATATGCTTTCTTTGCATTTAAATATGAAGATTAAATGAACAAACCCAGGTCTTTGTTTCCGTTGCACTAGTGGAAAGGATATCTGTGTGGTGGGATGGAGAGCCCTGGGACAGTTTACATTGAGCATGTGCTTCTGGCAGCCTTGATTTTGCCAGTCAGGCTGTTTGTCTGTTGATATTTTCCTCCTAAATCTCTCACCATTCTTTCAGTAGGGTCAGCAGCAGGGTGCTAATATGAACTGTTTCCCATTACCTCTAGCACCTTTTCCCAAAGCAGAGCTTTTAATTAACTCTGTACAAGATCTAGTTTGGGTGTCCTGTAATTCTGAGGTGAAAAGGCATCTTAAGAGTTAGGTGCTTTTGTTTCTGCTTCTTAATATTCATTGGATACAGTCAAGCTCTCCATTATGGAAGTAGTGTTATTAGATTAAAAATCTCTTTTTATTCTGCCTGTATAGAATAATCACCAAATGCTTTCCATTTGTAAGCAAACAAGGAAATGTGTATTAGATCCTCATCTTACTACTGGACTTAAAAATGTAGGCATATTTGCACAGAATGTAGTAGAAGTAATTAAAGCTACATAATGGAAATCATAATATTTCATCAAACAATAAAGCATATAATATTTAAATTGTTCTAGTTTACATAACAGAAAGTAGTATATATTGTGGTCTTATTCTTGTGCTAAAGTGATTTCGGTTTAACTTTTGAGCAGTTTGCTTTACTTATGTTTTTATTTTATAGGCCAGGAATACTGAAAGACCTGAAGACAATGGGTTCAATTTCTTTGTTTATATTCTTCGTCACATTACTGGTTTTGGGTAGACAGGTAAGGTGCACACTTCTTTTCATCTGCATCAGTGGACACAACGCCAGCCTCCACATGCAGCCTGCCACCTCCTCAAATGTTTTTAGATTTTCTGACAAACACCTTTATTCCATTCTGCCCCACACCCCTGCCAAGGAGCAGCAGAAACATTTGAGGAGCTATTTTCTTTATTACCTTCCAGTATGCCCTTAAAACTCACCAATAACTGCCATTGAGACTGTAGGCGTTACGCTGGGAGTGTGCTGTGACTATTGCTTGTCATGCTGACCAATATTGTCTCATAGCTTCCTAGTGTGCTCCCATCTGTCTGCACCCATCTGCTGTCTCCCTCGTTGCTTAATTAAAAGCTATTTTCTTCACAGTTACTACAATTTGATGCAGACATAGAAACAATGTACCATGCACACAGAAGTATACCACATGCTGAGGCCACAGTTGCACTGAAACTATGACCCAACAGGAAACTACTCTTTTTATTGCCCAGTTGTGCTTTTTTAGTACAAACGTGATATCAATCACCCTTTATGAAGTTGAGGGCAGGTGCAGGGGCAGTTCTTTCCCTAAATCCTCTGGTCTGCCCATGATCCATGGCTAAAAGCAACAATTCCAGCCCATTGTGCCAGGAACAATGCAGTGTGCAACACAGGGCTCTGAGATGGAAGAGGTAATCCATGTGAGATCTCATGAACAGCCTGCAGCCTCGGGAGGGAGCTTATCCCAGACTCTTTAAATCACTCATTTACATTACAGTTCTTAGAAACGTAATGAGCGTCATTTAAACTGCCAAGCAGGCCCTGCAGGTTACTGAACAAAAAGTTTTTATCTGGCAGCTTCTGCAGTATTTGCTGTCGTGGGGAACACCCTTCTTGAATTAAAAATAACATTCTTCATCTGCCTTACTGCCGACACCATGTTAGAGTTTGCTCTTTTGATGATGATAGTAGAGAATGGGGCTCGAGCACAGCTACTTCCACTCAGAAAGAAGAATAAATACCACACCAGTTGAGAACATTTAGTCCCTCTCAACCAAGGTGTCAGATACAGGCAGTGGGTGCAACACCAAGAAGAAAGGAGAGAAGGAATGTCATCTTTGCTTGGCAAGGAGAGTATTTCTTTGTGAATTCAGTCACATCAACAAGAAAGTTTGTTTTGCATACAGCAACAGTGTGTGTTGTATGTTGTTCCCTGTCACACCAACTGAAAAACAATATAATGGAAAAAGTCTTGAGCTGCAGGTCCAGGATCCTCATGTTACTGTTTGTTTGTGGCTCTTTAGTCTTTTGCTTTTTATTTTTCTATTAATGTATTCTCCCTCAAAGGAGAAGGAGGAAGAAGGCTTTCTGTTTTCAAATACTCTCAAGTAAATTCTAAATGATAACTAGAAAGTGTTACGAACTAATTTCAATACATACCTGGCATAACATTTTAAGTTACTGTTAGTGACACTGACTGGTAGCAAATGCTTGGGAAGAGAATAGGGGAGGAATTGAACTTGCATAGAGTGACCCTTCCAGGGGCATATGCTTCCCACCTGCATTTTTGTGGCAATATTTAATACCTATTGGCTACTCTGCTCTTTATTACACTCTCTGATCACTTTTTAACCCATTTTATCTTCCTGGTCTTCCCAACACTGTCTGATAATGAATTTCACGATTTGATAAAAACTCATGTGAAAGTGTCTGTCTTCTTGGTTGTTTTTAAAGTTTCTGCTTGCTACTTTAATTGAGTAGCCCTCGCAGAATGTTGTTAAGTCATCTTGGCAGTGCAGGCAAAGAAAAACTCTTCCTTACCCTTCTTCCACAAAGGGTAATATGCAAGTAATTTCTCTGTTTGCTATTGCACTTTTCTACTTTGCAGATAATAACATGTCTTTTCTCTTAATATCTGATTATTTTAACAATGGTAAAGATAATAGCCACCGATGAGAAGGGTGGTCTTTCCATTTCCCTTACGCTGGCATTGCTTCTCCTCTGTCCCCAGAGTGAGTAACCAGAAAGTTCATCTAGACAAAAAGTGAATGCTTTCCTACAAACCTAGCTCTGTGAACCTGCTCACCACTGGTCAGAGATGCTTGTCCTGATGCAAAAGCAGGAGGGGAGTTGTGTGTCTCTGGTTGAATGGGGGTAAAGAGAGGGAGAGCTAGTATATCATTGCATGTTTTATAAGCCAACTTAATTTGCATGTTCAGCTAATACTTCTAGCTGTACAACCAGCATCCCTGCTGAAAGAAGTAGGCCTTCCCTCAGCTACTCATTCTTATACTTGTATGTCCTCATTTGTATGGACACAGCTGCCTGTGGAGCTGTATAGTGGCCCAAAAATGGGAAATTATCTGGCTTAAAAATTAACCCTGGAAAAATGGTTGGTTTTCAGCCAGATCTGTTTTCTGATCTGATTTTATGGTGTGGCTTCAGCAATGCTTGTGCCAAAAGAATGAGCATAGGATGGGAGTGAGCAGCTAGAAGTGAGATGGAGAACTGCTTTTTTTTTGATAGTCATGCCAGCATAGGCTACAACCATTCCCTAACACTGAGATCAAGTGATGCATTTCATTCTCCATGCATACTGTTAGTTATTTGAAAATAGTCTGGCAGCGGGCAGACGAGATGTTCAGAATGGTGACTCTTGCACCTTGCCCAGGCATTGCCCTGGAGAATGCACATTGCTGTGGGCTAGACTGTTTAAGGAGCGTGCTCATATTTAAACACTATTGAGCATTAAATCTGATATGGCCCAGCTTGAATTTTCAGTATTGGGGTAGCCTGAGAATTTCTTTCTTATCAGTACCCAAAATTATACATATCCTATCACTCTGTACGCTAGATGATTATTTTGTTTTTCCCAAGATTGGTTATATTGTATTTATCCACACTGAACTTCATTGGTTTCTTTACTGCCCAGATGTTTATGGCAACTTCCCTCAGCCTTGAAAGCTGTTTATTTGTAGCCTCTTTTCTGTTTTTTAGTGAGCTTTTATTCTGTGAGAGGATCCTTCTCTTCTTAGATAATGTAGTCTTTCAAGAGCCTCTTCCGAAAGTATTTGATGGAAACTTATTTCAAACTTTACTGCTATTCACATGCCCATTGGGTTTTTTGTAACAAATGGAGGCATGTTTACAGAAGAGGTGTCAACTCTTCCCCTTTGTATCAGCTTTAGCTAATACGTTTAAATAGCTCTTTTCTGTAGTAGTTTTTTCCAAAGTACCTTGCTCTGTTGTTCCCAGGGTCACCCCAGTTCTCTTCCAAAGATTTGCCTTATATCCTTACCATTTTTCAGTGCCCTGACACTGTGGCTGTTTTGAATGATCAGGCTATCCACCACATTTCAGACCAGCAGCTTTTCATTTTGGTTACTTTGGAGCCGATGACTTCTTATCGATCAGCTTCTAATGTCTTCTAAGACATCTTCCAGTGATGCTCCATGTTGAGACAGTTTCTCACACTTGCTGTCTGTAACTAATGGCTGTGAGGTAAAATCTCCTTAACTCCCTCTCTGGAATGAAACCCCAGGTTTAATTTCTAGTGATCTTACCTGCTTTAGTGCTGCCTCTACTGCAGAATTCTTCCCCCCAGCTGTATACACCTACAGCGTAGGCAGCTACTCTGGAGTTGCTTGTCTTGACTTTGTATGTGAAACTATGAGAATGAGTTCATTGCTTCACTTAAGCAGATATTGAAACTAGACCCAGGTGAGTGTCCTGCTAGAATTTAAAAACATAGATAAACCCATCTCTGTGCAATCAGTGAGACGTGAATCAGTTCTTCTTGCACTTAACTGCTATTGGACAAGAAGTTACAACTGATTTTAACCTCTGGGGTTGTGTTGCATTACCTTGCACAGATGCATGGTAGTCTCTTGTCCTGGAGGAAGCCAATTGCTCTGCGGTGCCCAGAGGAACACAGTGTCCTTCATACCTTCCTGGGCATTCTCCACTATGCTCACCCTCAGAGAAGTGCTGTCAAATTAAGCAGCGTAAGGTGAAGAAGGAAAATTTTGTATCTCATGGATATTGTGCCTGCAGGGCACAATTCAGAGATTCTGATATGTTGAAAAGGTTCTGGGGATAACATGTAAAGTAGGAAACAATCTTCATTTTCATATGACTAAGGCTACAAAGATTGAAGAGATCTTTATGGTGTGTATACTAAATTGGATAGATCATGCAAACAAAAAACCCCTCACTATTTGAAATAAATTTTAATAAGGTGGTGCTTTTTTGTTTTTAAAAGTCTGAATAGGCATTTTGAAATATGTTGACCTTTATAATTTCAAAGCACATTGTAGAATACATTCTGCTTTATTTTTTTCTGATTTCTGACTTCTCTTTGCCAGTTTTTGTGGCAGAGTAAATTTGATTCAATAAGTAATAAAGTAGTAAATTATGTTTAATATTAGCTTTTAAAGAAAAAACTTACCTTTTTGATAACTTGAGCTTATCTAGCACCTTTTCAATTTGAAGTTGGTACAATGTATGGATACCTAATTTCAGCATACGTCCAGTTTACTTTTGTCAATTTATGCAAGTAATTTTCACGTCCCAGGTTTTTGTTGGCTATTTTCTGCATGAATACAGTTGGTGGCATTTGAATTTATCATCTGTGTGAGGAACTGAGATGTATAAATGTATAATATGCATATAAAACAGACATTCCAAAAGTATGACTGTATGTATGTTGCATCATGTGGTCAGTTTTGAAATGAAGCGGTTCATGACCTCAGTTCTTATAGGGACAATAATTGCCATTTGATACAGGAACAATGACAGAGAGCAACAATAAGATCCTATTTCCAAGTTCCTGCAGAAGCCTGTTCTCAGGTTCTCTGTTCCTTTGTGTTTGTGTTTACATGTATTCAAGTCTTTGCCCACTCTTCATTTGCTTATAATCTGCAACTATCCTTTAGTATCATGTAATTACTTGGAAATATCCAGCTTGTTTGCTTTTTTGACATCATAAGTCCACATTTCTGGGATGCAGTGTGATCCATTCTAAAATGTTAAGATCCATTTTCCTTTCAGAACAATGTATATTTGTGTCAGAAGAGCCAAAATATTTCTTTTGCAGTGCATTTGAAGTCTGCATTCTGTCCTTACTAATATGTGTATCAACACACACACACAAAAACTATCAACAAGGATTTCATGGTATGGATGATCTCTTTTGATGTTGTAATTAAGTGTCTAAATAGTACCTAGCCCTTATCAAACAACTTAAAGGCAACCTGAGTGTATTGCTCTGTATGCATTTAGCAAAGGCATCATTTTCCTCTTACTATTTTTTCATCTTACAAATATTTGGCAGATACATTTTTTTGCTTAACAAATTTTTACCTTCATTGCTTTTTAAAAGCTTGCCAAATCATTGTAATACCATCTTATTTTAACTTTCTACTCTACCTTTGGCTGTGATCTCATCAAAATACTTATTTTGCATTGTGACAGCCACTTTCCAATCAGAAGGACTATCATTTTTCATGTGAATGCTAATTGACTGCTAATAATACTAGCTAGCATTTTTAGTTTTTTCTATCCTAAGATTGTCATCGTAATCAGGTTCTCCTGGTTAATAATGTAGTCTTCATTGAGACTGCGTGAGCTTTAAACCATTGGACTACATAAAAATAGTTCTTGATTTTTATCAGCTCAACTGAGATCAACTCCAGGCCAGTGGAGGCTTTGCTGTAGAAATAACGCCATAGAATTTATGACAACACATTGACGATATAGAAAAAAGTAGAGAGAACTCCACAAAAATGCATTTTTATTCATTTTTCAATATATTTCTAATGAAATCAGATCTCCAAAAATATGGATGTTCCAAGAATGTTACACATTTCCATATAGTTCCAGATATTATTATTCCTGGGGATATTAAAAAAAACAACTCTGGAACAAAAGGTAAAGAAGGATAAAATATTATAGAAAGGAGTGTTAAAAAAAAACCAAAACCCAAACCAAAAAAAACAAAATTCAACTGGGTTGGCCCAACTGACTGGGCCATTTTTGATAGTCTGATAATGATTTGATAAACTTAAGGCATATAAATAGGCTGTTTTTTCTTGTACTGCCCTCTTTTTGCCAGGCTGATTGCATGACATAAGTTCAAGTTGATAAAAGTTAGGGTCTTCCTGAAAGCCCGTTATTGCAAGTGAAATTCTACTTGTAAAAAATCATATTAAGTTGCAAAACCGTAAACTGTTTCCATAACAGTGTTTGATTTTTTGAATTAATTTATACTAAAGTTTGAGTGTAAATAAATAAATCTTCCGTTGTTTAAGGTACCTTGCAACTTTAATTTTTTCCTGGGCCTTTTTGTTGGGAGGGCCTTACAACTTTGATGAAATGTATAGTGTGTGCTTGGGGGTTTGAGTTCTATAAAATCTGGAATTATACTTGAGTGACCAAGTAACAGCCTTGTAGGGGTGGTGTACTGTGATTATTTTGTCTCTTAAACCTGTACTCCAGCAGGACAAGATGCCTATTGTTTCTTTACCTCTGTGTCCTCTTGTAACAGAATGAATATTACTGTAGGTTAGACTTCCTGTGGAAGAACAAGTTCAAAAAAGAGCGGGAGGAGATTGAAACCATGGAGAATCTAAATCGGGTGCTTCTGGAGAACGTGCTCCCAGCCCACGTAGCTGAACACTTCTTGGCAAGAAACCTGAAGAATGAGGTCAGCCATCTCTGTATATCCTCTGCTCTGTAAGAAAGCAGCGTATCCTGGAAACACTACTTAATGCTGATTTGAACAGTAGGTCCATACAGCGAGATTGTAGATTTACAGTTACTTTCATTCCCGTTCACCTGCCTGAAAGTCTTGCTTTACAGCACTGAACGCACCCTAATACTTTGAAATAAAAAATGTGAAATTATCTTCAGTGGCAATGCACTTTGTGTTTTGATGGGGGATAAAAAAGGGTAAGGAGGAAGAATGGGATGGTTGAACCAATATGGTTTTAAATTCAAATCATATGCATTCAGATACTTTTCCCTTTGTGATCAGAGTGGAGTTGCATCCAGGTTCTGAATTTTCTTGCAGCTACTGGAGACCTTGCTTGCCAGAGTGAAAATTAGCCTTCTCCCTGAAACAGCATCTCTCTTAATTCTGGAAAGAGGTTCTGAACACTGAATTACCTGTTTACTCACTGCTTATGGACCTAGTCCAAGCACCAGAAAAGTCAACCAAAAGGTCCCTATTGACTTTGGTGGAAATTAGATCTGCTCCTAGTATTGCTTTAAAGTTTTAATAAAGCCAAAAAAGGATGAAAAAAAATACAGAGAGAGAGAGTAGGAGTTCTAGGTATCTTAAATGCAATAGTTTTAATTACTTGTGCATACCAAACAATTGTTCCAAAACTGACAAAAGAGGACAGAGGGCAGCTTTAGGGATTCATTTTTGATCTCCTGAGTCAAAAAGGACAATGTCTTCCCTTTCACTGCGGTTTGAATTAAGCAGTACTAATCAGTACTTTATATCAGTACTTTCGTGCTACCTGCAAGTATTCATTCGGTAGCTAATGTCAAATGAAAACTGCTGTGGGGTTCCTTTGAATCCAGTGAAGACCTTGGCAGGAAGCCAGGTTGGCTCAGCTCCAGTTCTTAGTTCAGGCATTAAACACAGCAAACCATCAGGAGATTGCTTTCTCATTTATGTGCTATTCCATCTCGGCTCCCCAGCAGAGCAACACCATCTGCTTACCTTTGTATTGGCAACTGGATTTATATTGTCACCCCTCAAGATTCTTATGTTGGAATAAGCTTTAGTAAATTTAGTGAAGAACAGAAGTTGTAATGTGCTGAGCTCTCCAATCTTATCATGTCAGCTGAAGTGAAAACAATTTGACATGATTTTAGCAGCATTCATTTAAAAAAAATATATCTTTAGTTGTTTCTGGTTTTGTTTATATTTAAACACAGCTTTCAAAGAGGGAAGAACCTTTCAAATTCCTGGAATTGTTTGGGAATATAAGCATCCACTGTGTCTTCAGATTTGTTTCAATGTCAGCAAGGATGTGTTGAGTCTTAAAGGACATTCTGTATGTGTCTATGTGTATACACCTAAGAATATGTTAGGACAGATCATGCCTTTTTCTTTGTGTGGATATTTAGGTCAACAGATACTGAATTGAAATTTGCCTGCATTTTCCTTAGCAGCAAGCATTCATGTTAATATGGGTTTATGTATATTCTTTCCTGTTTAAACCAGAATTTGAGATGAAAATTAATGGATGAATAGTCTGGTTGGAATACTGTTTCTCGTAGATTTATATGCATGCAGCTATATGGAGAAAAGGGAAGACAAAGTATGCTGCTGAAGAAGAGGCAGCAAGAATGAAAGGGGGGAAAATGAATGGATGAATGTTAACTGGGAGTAGTGGGATTGTAATTTTAGATGACCAACAAAGGTCTTTTCATAATAGGAAACACACTGACTAATGCTGATATGGTAAAAGCAAAGTTACTTCAGAGCAAACTGTAATAAAAGTTTGTTTGCTTTACCAGAATCTCCGGAACTGGGTTTCTGCTGACAGTCTGCATGCTGGGTACCGAACAGGGTACTTTCCAGTTGAGAGAGGGAAAGACAGGAACAAATATAAAATGAAAAGCAGAAAATGGGGCCAAGATTATATTTATCTTCACCTGGCTTGTGCAGCCTTTTCCTTTATGCTGTTAGCATCCAGATCTCCTGGGTGTAAAAAGTGCTCAGGAGCTTTTTTGCTGCAAGCTAACTGGTGAGCACATTACTGAGCAAGAGGAATCCTGTTTCATTAGCTACAGGATGGAGCCAGCACCCTACTTAGAGCAGTAATTCTGCCCCAGAGAAGATGACAGCTATACACTTCCAAGAGGCAGAATGGGACCAGATTGCATCCTCCATCCCGAGATCTCCAGGCACTGGAGAAGAAGAGGGAACAGTAAGGAAAGTCATCTGGCAGAAATTCAGCTGTTATCAAAGAGAAAAAAAGGGAAAAAAATAAATAAGGGGGGGGTTGACTGCTGAAGACAGGATGATTTTATTTTTGTTGAAAGAAACAAAGCTGTTTCTTACTGGAATGGTGTTGCATGTAATTTTCTGTTTAAGCATTTTGGAGAGTACTGTTTCAGGAGAAGTACTCACAGGAAAATTAAGACACTCAATTGCCACAGCCTTTATTATTTTGAATGATCAAAGTAAATTAGCTGGGAATACCTCCTTAAAATTCTCTGACATTTATTGTGACAGCCACAATTGCTACTCATCTGGTTATAAACAGTGCCATTTGATGTTGTTCCCATGCTGGTACTCTGCTGTAGAGCATTAGTGGAGATGGATATTGCCCCAGTATTAGGAAGAAAGAGAAAGGGGACACTTGCTGAGCTTCAGCATATGACAAGTGTTCACATACAATGTGTTTGTCTAGTTTTGAGGTGGAAGAGAGGAAGGAGTAATAACTGTGGTTATAGAAAAAGAAGATTTGTGTCTCTAATCGTAACAGTCAGACACGCAACCCTTTCTTACAGGTTGGTTTTCTCCATACTGGGTGGACAACCAACAGCACAAAGTGCAGTGATCTTCCTGTGTCGCAACAGCACTTTTATTTGAATCTTTGCTCCTGTCTTTTGCTCAGTAATATTTCACTTCCTGATGACTGTGCATTGTGCAATTTGCTGTGATTTATTCTGGGCAACACTTCAGCTTTCAGGGAAGACAGAAAAGGCACTTAATAGCTAATTAGGGCTCCACACCTAACATCGGTAAGACAGTGGCAATTGTAGCAAGACAGGACTTGCACCCCAGTCCAGTCAACTGCAAAAGTTTGAGGAACAGCAGAACTGTTAATGTGCCATTCACCCTTCTGCTTTTACCTGTAAACGTAAGGGCATATTTTTCTCCTGCAGATGCTTTCTATATGCATCCTAGTTATGTATTTTTCTAGTATTCACATAAGCGTTCAGGTTTTTGACTCTCTAAGGTCTTGTCTTTCATCTTGTTGAATAGCAATGAAATATACATTTATATAGCTCATGTAAATTATTTTTCCTTATTCTACTTTTAAATGTTCTGTTTATCTTTTTGTTCCTGTATCATGAGGCAGTAAAATGAAACCATCTGCTATCATCTCTGCTTCATATTATTCAGTAATACCACATGCTTGCAGAACTGCATAGTTGGCCTCCTTTTCCTATAAGGGTTAAGTTGTAGCTCCTAACTGACCTGTATTCTTACGACTTTAAGATATATTCTCAAATAAATCTCTACATGGTGCTAGTTTCCATGTACTATTTCAGATATTGCACTGTCCCAGTACCACCTCTGTGCCTAGATTTTGTCTGTTTCACAAACTTTACAACCAGTATCTCATCAGTAGTGGAATTCTGGCATGTTTTACATTCTCAGGATGCTAAATCAGCAGGATTCAATAAAGCAAATAAAACAGCTGCTATCTAATGTTAATGTTATCTAAATTAAACCAACTTTTTTTACTAATTAACAGAATCCTTAGGACAATAGAATTGTGTATTAATATTAATTATAAACATACTATTAATTTGGCTGGATTTAACTTACTGGATTTTTCAAGCTGGTAGGAATATGAACTTTTTTTAAAAAAACAATATTAATATTTGTCACAGATGTATGCAGCTTGTTTATTTTGTCAGGTCAAGTTTCAGAAGTATGTTTGAAATAATCTAGAATGATGATGATTATGATGATGATGATGAGGAGAATAAAAAATAATATTTTGAGTCTTCATTATCTACATTCTGCTATAAATGCTCTTTTATCTCCCTCCAGTCTTTTATCTAAAACTGTGAATTTCCCCTTCTGCATTACCAAGGCCCTGTATTTGTGCTGCAGACGTCTTTTAATAACAAGCACCATGTGTGTGGCCTGAATTCCTTTACCCAAAGCAGAAGTCTCGTTACAGAGAAGGAGACTTGAGGAAATAGAAGGAAAGCTGAGTTAACCATAGATTATAATTTCTGTACATATCCTGCTAACTTGCCCATGAAAAACACTCAGGACATTAGATCTTGACTTTTGAGTGTATTTATATGCAAATGTTACTGTAGCTTCAGTGTAGACATGCCTGACATAATTGAAGTAGGTAGATGTGAAGAAAAATGCAGACTGCAAAAGCTAAACATATGAGGAGAAAGCCTGTTAATATGCTGCTGCTGCTCTGCTGAACTAATTTCAGGCTCACTTGAGTATGTCTGCACCAAGCCTAGGTACATATTGAATCAAGACAGCTGCCAGGTATGTCACTGCAGTATTACAGAGTGGACCTGGTTTTAAGTGTGGGTCACTGGACCAAAGAGACATCTTTTTGGGCCTGAGCTTCTGAATTTCCTGGAGTCAGAGTCATCCTGCAGAGTTTCAGGCACTCCTCTTGAGTGCCTACATTAGGAGAAATTACCTCTTTAGCCTTTTTTTCATAACTGACTGAGAGAGAGAAACACTATCTGAGGTGATTCTGCCCATCTGGCATTAATATGACCTTCCACATAGGCATATCTACTGTACTGACAATATAGGACACATGGGATGACTGTGTTCTCAAACTAAATACTTCAGACAGGTGCTTAAATTGCCTAAATTCAATTGACATCATCCAGCCATAGGGATTCCCTCACCCCCACCTTTTATTCATTACTTCATTATATGGATTAAATTTATTAATCAGGTGCTTATGGAGATGGATAAAACAGACTGCAGAAACATATTATCACAATAATAGTTCTTCCTGAAAAACTCTCTTGGCAGGAGGGCATAGGAGATCCAGAACTTCTTTGAAGTTTAGTAGCGATCTGACAGTGAACTCATCGGCTTGGATGTTTTGTTTAGTCACTTTTCATTTACACAATCAGGTTGCATTAAAGTGATACTGATTTTATATATATGGCTGTAAGCTGGATGTCAGGTACACACAGTCAATTTAAACCAGCTCAGCTTTAAGAATATAAATAGTAATGGTGAATTGCAGTGATATATTCCATCCCCACTGCACGGAGGCACAGTGGAGCTTGATTCTGTGGTTATAGAATCCTTAGAAAATAAAGGGGCAGAAAAATCTAGTAATAAATCACCTACCTCCTCCATCTGCCCATGTTCCTCCCTGTCCACCATTATTTTCATGTTTGCTCAGAAACTTCCCTCACACCTGTTCTGGGATGAAGCACTCAACAGTTTTCCCGTAGTTCTATTTTTCAGTTATACATCACCAGTAGAGATTCACTATGTTTGTACACATCTGTGTACAGACACACCACTTTCTTCCAAAAAGAAATGTACTGCCAGTGAAATTGCAAAAAAAAACCCCAAACCAGCCAAAAAAAAGAGCTTTGCTAAGTAAAAAGGGAAATAATATCTGATTCTTCTTGAAATCACAGAACAAATCCTATTCACCTTATTCACATGAGTATTGAAATCCTTGTTTTATTCAAATAATAGCTTGAACAGAATTTGACTTTACAGCATTTTTTATTGCTGTGGCTATCTTTATGTATAGATGCTAGAATTTTTTTATGTATTAGCTTAATAAATATTCTTTTTTTATTTTTTTTTTTTAGGATGTGAATTTGTTCTGAAATAAGAGATATTCTGATGTTTAAGGGCAGTGGAGAAGAAACTGAAGGGGGGGGGGGTGTCATTTTTAGCATCAGAATCTTCCTGTGGAGCAGAGGTGCTCTCATTTCAGTGGTCACAAAAGGCAGTGGAGAATCTGACATACATAAGTTTTAGTTCAGGTGACTTCTCTCCCTTTGCCTCAGCTCCTTGTTATGGAAAAGAAATGCCAATTATTTTTTCCTATTAGACATCTTGTCCTTTTAGGTTAGGAACTATCAATCAGGATTGTGTTGCATTATGCATTTCTACTGCACTGGATTTGTGGTTTTGGTTAGTTTTCTAGTTATTAAAATAACAAAAACAGCTAGTAATAAATTAGATACCGTTTTGCAAACTGTATTTTCAGCCATGCAAGCCAGACCAAATTATTTTCATGAGAAGCCTCAGAAATGGGTCCTATCTAATAAATTAGTGAATGTTTTAGATTCACAGAGTTAATGTTCAGGAGGGAAAAAAAGGTGACTTTAAATCACTAAAATATTTTCAGCTGTATATATTGAGGTTTTTTAACAAACAGGTTTATACAATGTTTAAAATTAATAAATGCAACTAAATGCAAAAAATACCCAACCACTGTCTTAAGGCGTTCCGACTCCTGCAACGCCTCCCTTTTCAGAACCAGGACACTGCATGTTAATAAGGAAACTTTTATTTAGAGCTGTGTGTGACAGATTTTTTTTCTCTATTTTGTTTTCTTTTGGACAGGATCTATACCATCAGTCATACGACTGCGTCTGTGTCATGTTTGCCTCTGTTCCGGATTTCAAGGAATTTTACACAGAATCTGATGTAAACAAGGAAGGCTTGGAATGTCTGAGGCTGCTAAATGAGATCATTGCTGACTTCGATGATGTATGTACTTCTAACAAATGTCAGTATATAGTTTCAATCTTAATATATCAGGGTATGCAACAGTAAGGAAATGTGTACTTGAGAGGGAGAGTAGAAGAGCTGTCAGAAAAGAACTTTTGTGTGCCTAGTCACATGGAAATTACTTACATGAAGTATTAAAAGGAAAAGATTTGTGTGGGATAAAAGAGATTTTGATCTGACATCATACTCAATTTCTTTTGATTCTTTATAAAGAGAATCCTATATGTATATCTGATGGGAAATTTTTTGTTGTTTAGCTACAGTTCATGAGGCAGTCATATTACATGCCATATATTAGCTATAATTTCTAAATACTAGTGCCTAAAGTCAGGTATGTAAATTTATGTCCCCTAAAATGATACAGCTTTGTGTTATACCTGATTTGTGTTGGTCTCATTATACAGAGCATTGATAAATTTATACATGAGTGACTCAGAGGACTGCCTATGTTTTTAATATTCCATTCTCTGAAGTTACAAGGAAATACAGAGTGTGACTACAGAGGGATTGTGAAAAGGTCTCACTGAGAACAGTATTTGTCTTAAAGAAAGTTATTAGTGATGAAAATACCATAAAAAGGTGTTAAGATCATGTCATGACTTGGAAAGCACAGTCTGAATTTGCAGTTCTGAAGCTATAAAGAGTATTTAAGCAGCAAAGCCATTTGGAGAACATTGGAATGTCCAATAAACCCTGGGATATTAACTACAGTCCTTGGATTTTAGTCCCATTAACATGGACCTTCTCATTGACAGAGAAGAGACACTTTCGGAAAGTTGCTTAAAGCTTAACTATTGGCTCACATGGTGACTCAGTTTCAAGATCAAATGAGTGCAAAGTCTACTGACAAAATTTTAAGAGCTGTATGTGCAATAAGTTGGTATTCATTCTCATTACTATAAATTTAGTCCCTTTATAATAAAAAGATATTTTTACAGACAGAAATTCCTTTTCCTTGGAGGCTGTAACCATAGTTTTATCCCTCCTTTAGTCCTTCTTCCTGTATATATTTGTGAACCGTTTGTTCGGTTCAGCTGTCCAGCTGTGTCCCCTTCTAACTTCTTGTGCCCCTCTAGCCTTCTCACTGGCAGGATCTGAGAAGCTGAAAAGTTCTTGACGTGGTATAAACACTACTATAGCAACATCATATAAAAACATCGGTGTGTTTTCAACATTATTCTCGTACTAAATCCAAAACACAGCATTATACCAGCTACTAAAAAGAAAAAATAACTCTATCCCAACTAAAACCAGGAAAATTTAGTTCCTTTATAATAAAAAGGTATTTTAACAGAGAGAAGTTCCCTTTCCTTGGAAGGTGTAACCATTATTTTATCCATCCTTAAGTCCTTCATCCTGTATGTATTTGTGAAACCACTTGGGGTCTATTAAAAGACTATTCTAAGAATTGATGCTCTGAATGCTGTTAAAGTAGCAATGCTGTTACCATAACAAGGTTGCTGATCTGAATAATGAATAACCATCCTTGTTTTACAGTTATTGTCAAAGCCAAAGTTCAGTGGAGTTGAAAAGATAAAGACCATTGGAAGCACTTACATGGCAGCAACAGGACTGAGTGCTACACCCAACCAAGAACAGTGTCAGGTACAGGAAAAGGTTCCTGCTTACTAAAATTCATGTTCAAATGGAGACTAAAATTCTGTTCATTAAAATTCAGGTTATGTGTAATGTTGGTGCCTAATTTTTTTCCTTATTAATGTAGATTGTATTGTACTGGACAAGTATATACTTTTGTATAGTAGTCTCTGTCAATTACTGTCCTTCACATTGCATTTTGAAAATGCCACCTCTGTATTTGCTAGGTGTAAAACAAGCCTTCTACTCTGAATACAATACAACAATTTATTCCTACATGCTGCAGCAGAACTGGACTTACAGAGTGTAAAAAACCTTCAAGAATGAGTATTTTCCATTGTAAACTGGGACGGCTGAGTAGATGTACTAACCATACACTTACAGAATCCTCAGGCTCAGCACTGAGAACGTTTCTGATTTATTTAATAGGGTAGGATTGGGAACTACGTTCAGTAGAAATTAAGTTCAGAGAAGCAATTCATAACTTACAAGCAAAAACCTTGCTTTTGCCATGATCTTTAGAGTAGTACAGGTTAGTGACAGACAGCAATTATGAATTAACACATTCTCTGCTAAGGATTAATGTGCACTTGCCAAACTCATGTTCCTTCTAGACAGAAGTAATTAACACCTGAACTATAGACCCTAAGGATCCTGAGGACAGAAAAAAGAATGATTTTAAATTAAGTCTGACATTAATACAGGGAGGTGAAGGGGATGAAGGAAATGCAGAACTGTAGACTGGAGATGAGAAGACATAGAGGAGCTCTGAATCACAACTAAAACTAGTATGTGCACAGGAAGAAATTTATCATTTGAGTTATTTCCACAAACAGTGAATCAAGAGATCCAAGGTTTAGTGTTCCTTTGGTGATTTAGTACACATTTTCGAAAGAAATCCACCAGAACTAAGCAGCCTTCAGTACAGATGCCCAAAGAGGCACATACCTAATGTGGCAGTGACTGACTGCTAGTCATACTGCTGGGAACCACTCCCAGCTTAAAACAAGCACCCAAGGAAGACTAAGTGTCTCAGGAGGAGGTCTGAATACATCAACTGAACAGGAAACCATCTGTCTTAGCTAGGATTGAACTCCTAAAGAAACAGGCTTCATTCATCTAAAACAGCTGCTCTGGCAAGCACTACTACTGTCCCCCTAGACTGATGGATCTTCTCTATGAATCATCTCCTGAAGTTGTCATCTGTCCATCTCTTCTGTCACTTTATCTCAAGAAATTAGGAAGATTCAGTCATTTCTCATAGAGAACAGTGAGTTCATCTCTTATGAAATCATTCTTTTGTCAGGGTCCTACCCTGGGCTGTTGAGCCCGAAAATGACTTCTCAGCCTGAGCGGAATCAAACCAGTACTTAGAAAGCCAGCTACACTACTGATGTATGAGGACACATTAAGTCTATAGCCTTTATAAGTGGTATAAGCTCTGAGCCAGTAAATTAGGGGGCAGAGGATGGGTGCCTTCTTCCTCTCTTCCTCTTGCATCTTCTTCATTTCCAGGTCTATTGGATATTCTCAGAGGTGCTTGCTTTATCTACCAGATGAGATCAGTGGAGGAACTCTTAAAACTGTGAATTTAACTGGATCTTAAGCGACAGCTAGAGTGCTGAGCTGTGCAACAGTGAGAGGGAGGAGTCTCTGCAGGGATAACCACAAGCATTATTTATTATTAAAGGACATAGAATAGAAGCAAACACATAGCAAAAATTAATGAGTAAATCCTAGGCACACATAGACATCGAGTGCCTGTGGGTTTAGATAGAAGCTAATGAGTTATTTGACAATCAAAACATTAGATGGGGTGTGGTTTGGACCTATCATCTCTGGACTGCCCGATTGTGGAAGTAAAATGCATCCTGGTCTATTGGCCATTGTTCGATCTAACTCATGCTGGGCAGGGCACCATCTTGTACATTACTTTTCTTCTGCTGACTGCTGGCATTAGGACATCCCTAAGAGTTTAATTGTTTTTAAGCGTTCAGCATATTTTGGTTGTATTCTCATAGCAACTAAGGCTAAGGAAAATGATTTTACTCTGTTTGGCTGTTTAAATTCAGGAACCTGAACGACAGTACATGCACATAGGAACCATGGTGGAGTTTGCATTTGCCTTGGTGGCAAAACTGGATGTCATAAACAAGCATTCATTCAATGACTTCAAGTTACGAGTAGGTATGTATCACAGGATTTTTATGAGAATGTAATGAAGGAGGGGGGAATTCAATGTGAAGTACTAGCTGACTAAAGTGTTAAAAGTGTAAAATGACCAAAAGGGCCATGAAGGTAAGTAGCAACACCTTTACCCTGTTTAAAGGCAGCCTACGTGGTATTGCCCATTAACCATAGCTGCTGTTGGGGCAAGTAGTGTTTTCAAGGCAGGACTCAAAAAAGGGTGGTATTCCTAAGTACAGAATGGCTGAAGCAATATATTTGCCTGACTCTGAACGGTTTTATGGTAACTGTGTAATAATTATTCTAGAGGTCAACATTTTTTAAGCTTATCAATACCAAAAGACACAAGAAGACTCTAGATAGAGCTTTACCAAAACCATATAAATGGTTTTGGAAGACAAAAGCTATAAGGAGTGAGTGAAGCTGGAGTCTGAAATATTTCAGATGTACTGAACTGAAGCAAGCATACAAAACTGCACCTTTTCCTTCACAGTGTTGGATAAAGGAGGGTACTTCTCTTCTTTGTTGCTCTGTGGTTATTGACAAGTAAGAACAAAGATGACTAGTTGTTTATATTTGAAAGGGGTATCCTTTGTATTTCAGCTTCTAATTGCTTCTACTTGTGCATTATAGTATTTTAAAAAAACAAATAGGCAGCTGCAGTAAGCCATGGAAATGATGATGAAATAAATTAATTCAGAGCTGGTCAAGAACCATATGTTGTGAACTGTTTATTTCCTGATAGCAGTACACAGCAGTTATACAATGCAATATGTAACTTCGAAAGTGTGAAATGAAAGCAGTAAATAAATATTGGAAACCCATAAATCCTGTAAACATGTCAGAAATATTTGATTTCCAACAGTTATTCCCCTGTCTTGTCTTTTCTTGCTGTACCACTTGCTTTTCCTTTCTGCTGCTCCTCTCATGTTTATTTCACAGTGCCACCCACTGGCAAAACTTGCTATTTTATTAGCAAGATAAATACATGTGTTCCTTAATATATGTGTTCCTTAGAGCACTCCTTTGTTAGTACGTTTTGTATTCCATGCTATAGTTAAAAACTGGCAAAGCAAATCTGAAGGCTTCCTTCTCAAAGTGTTACAGAACTTGATGGGTTTTAAAAAAAGCATGTAGAGATACCGTATGTCTGTACAGAATAAAAGTTCTCTACTTGCCATACATGACATGCCATATAACTTGCAAACATATCAGCAGTGTCAGTACAGATAAGGAACTGCTGAATATGGCGGCTAAACCTGCAAACTGATTAAAGCAATACTGACTGCTTTAAAGTGGGGAACATGAAGAAAACTTTCTAGGGGAAAAAAAAAAGATGCCTCCTCATGATTTTTAAAGTGAATGCTTTCCAGAGGTTCCAGAGAAGTCAGACACCTTTGCTTCATTAAATAAGGAATGTTTAAATCTACAAAGGGACACAGGCCCCAAACTAGTACTTTTGCTTCCTCAATCCAATATAGGCACCACTTGGACCTTCACTTCCCATCTTCGCTTCTTCTCCACTTCCCACCACCACCTGACCATGAAAGCCTGTGATAGCCATAGCAATTAGAGCCACTGAAACATTTGAACATCTACCTCTGACATAATCTCCACTGTAAGGATTTAAACCCAAACTGCCATTTGTAAAGGCCTTTCTCAGCCAGCATCTAACCCCAGAGTTGCTGCAACTCACTGGAAGTCTCAGCTTTCAACCTTCATTTATTTTTCAGGCATTAGTCCCCTTCTGTTAGCTAAGGTGCTTGATTTATTAGACAAGTTCAGATATGCTTTTGCAGCAAATTTTGCACAGGTACTGGGTTGGGGGTTTTTCAGAACAGAATAGAGACTGACGTTGTTTTCCATGTAGCTTCACGGTTAGAACATTTGACTGTGTTGTAGGTGAACTTAATTTTGTTCCTACTTTTGACTGAGGCTGCTCAAGCATGAGGATCCCTGTTCCCTGCAGAATGCTATGCACCCAGGCTGTAGGATACTTTGGAATGAGGTATTCTCTGTCTGTCCTGCTGAACAGTATTTGCCTTTTCATAGAATAATTGCATGTCACTTAGAGACAGATGGTGTCACGCTCTGTTAGAGTATTCGCCTGGACTGAGAGTACAACTCTTCCAGCCTTGCCCCAACAAACATTCACATGTGCTATGCAAAATAGACCCGCACTAGCAGGAATGCCCTAAAGCAGCACAACCCAGAATGCCTGGCTGACCAAAACACATTCCTAAGACCTATGGGTAGAAGTCTCCTTGAAGAAGGGATCTGAAGCTGGCTCTCTAGCCCCTGAGGTATTACTCAAACCATTAGTAGTGGTGGTTCAGGAAGGAGATAAAAAAACAGAAGTCGCCTCCTGCCCATTGTATTTTGTAGGAAAGTCCCACCTCACTGCCCTGATTTCTGGACCATGGCAGAGCATATGCCACACACATCTCTTCGGTATTCCCTACTAGCCAGCTTGGGCTACTCGGCAGATGCCTTTTGTGGATCCCACTCTTAGGTCCCTAGTGCTTTCCACACGGTGGATGTCATGAAGCAGAAAGACACACCCATGGCTTGGTTTTAATGGAGAGTGTTGCAAGGCCTAACTTCCTTTGTGCACTTAATCACAAGTGCTTAGACAAATACTTACCAGGTTCTATCTGGCATCCTTTAGGGTGTGCATATTTCCCCAGTTTTCTAAATTTAACTGCTACAGTTGCTTTTTCCAGGGTTTCCAAGTGGGTTTATAATGGGGTTGCTAGCCCATGCTGCCATGTTGCATACTAGGTGAGCTCATGCTGAGATGCTTCCCCATGCTACAGTCACACTTTCATTTTGCTGCATAGATATATCCCTAGTAATGGTTTCTGTCAAGGAATTAATAGAAGTCAGTTATGATCCATTGATGTGGAAATAATTTTAGAAATCCAAACTACTCACTTGTCCAGGGATTATTTCTCACTAGGTCTAACTTGGCTTTCCTGCTCATCAGTATGTAAGTTACAATTGTAGTATATTTGATGCTGGTAAACAATAGTGCTTTTGACTTTGCCTCCTAGTTTCCTTCCCTACTAGCAGAGTACAACTAGCTCCCTTTGCAAATGTAACACAGGACACAAATTGACTGCAAGATTAAAATCGCCCAGACTCTAATGAGGGACTACGTTGTTCTTCACTCTAGCAGCGTGCATTTCAGAGCTAGCAATTTGTTACACTTACTCTGTGCTTAATCCAATTATTTGAATACATATATTTATATTGCAGTTATTTAGGACCATTCTGTGGGCAATCCAGCCTTCAGAACAAGGCTTCAAATCCATTCAGCTCATTCACATTAGTTTATTCTGTGTTTAAAAAGCAAAGGATACTGTAACAGTCATTTGATTTGGCCATCAAGTATTGCAGAGAGGAGACGCTCTTTACACTACAAGTAGAAATTTAAAGAAATTCTTGTATGTTTTCCCAGAAGCTCCTGCTCTCCCAGTGTTCTTCATGCTATCTAATAAATGCAGTAGCATTAGGGTACTAATGGTTGAAAATATCAAATTTACTCAGGATGGGAGGGAGCTGTAAAACTAAAATTAGATGAACTAACTTTTGGCATTCTTATAACTAACATCCTCCTGCTCTAAATGGTTTATGAGACAGTTGTGAACAGGCTCTTTGTTGCTGTACTCACTATCCAGTATGGGCCAAATACCATGGATGCACTAAGTGTCCCTGGTTGGTGGATCTTCATTCTTAATGTTAAGTTCTGATGTTTTCCAGGTATCAACCATGGACCTGTAATAGCTGGAGTAATTGGAGCTCAAAAACCACAATATGATATCTGGGGCAATACAGTAAATGTGGCCAGCAGGATGGACAGCACCGGTGTCTTAGATAAAATACAGGTAAATCTTGGTTTTGTACTAGTATTTATCTTAATCCTCTGATTTTGGAGCCTAAAAAAATGTCATATATTTGTGCACTAAATAATTAGATCTTGAGCAGGAGAGTAAAGCATGAAAAGAAAATTATAGGGAAAATGGGACAAGAATCAAAACTTTGTCTTGGCCCTACAGAGGAATACAGTGGAGGAAGTCATGGGTTGCCCAGAGATGCATCCCTAGGTTAAGAGAGGAAATCACATGTCTATTCTGGGAATTTCTGAACTCATAAAATACTAGCTACCTTATCTCTGAAGAGAATTCCTGATGTTAATTATTTCTAAATAGCGGAAATAACCATAATTGTTGTACATCAAATTAAATCCATAAAGCAATCATGAAACTTCCATTTTAATGAACCATGCTGATTATTAATCTTTATCTTTAATAATATTTATAGATCTAGATTATAGACAAAGCTGTAAAGACCTTCAATTTATTAACTTTTCACTGGTTCCATAGTCGGGGATCACATTTTAGCTGTCTGCCTAGTATACTGCCTAGCACTTTGGGATCCCAGCATGTGACTGAGAGCACTCCAAATCTATGTTTGAGACTATTCAGAACTAAGTAATTGAAAATTAAAGTTACCAACTGTTGTTCAAAACTGAAAACTGAAGGGATGTCAAAGCAATGACATCTACAAACAGTTGCTTGCTTCACAAAGAAACAGTCTGAGACAATGGATGCTGTTGAACAACCTCTGTCTTAGTGGGCTTTCATCTAAAATGGCAGAAATGCCTAAAGTTTGGTTCACTGACAGTTATGTGAGAAACCTGCAACAGCAGCTCTGAAAGATGATGCTGGTGTCTTACAATGACCCCATTCACACAGCCTTTGTATTTGCAAAAAGATGGGGAAGCTTGGATCTACTGAAATGGAAAACAGCTCCATTTGAGGAGAGGTTGAGAAAAATGCTATATGAGGAAGATGTTGTCCCTGGTGCCATATGCATATCTGCTAGCCCTCTGTTTACAATGGTTATATCAAATTTTATACTTGATGTGATTAGAATGGTCATCCAGCAACAGGCTAGTGGAAAGCTCAGGTGTTCAAACTTCACTTTTCACACTACAGAGACCCTTAAAGGCCTTGTAGGCATTATAGCAAACCCCTTGTAGTTGCTCAGAACAAATGTTCTAGTCACACTCTGGAAGAAGATTCTGCTTTTCTCTGTTATCAATGCTGGTTGTATTACTGTATTGTTGCAGGTTACAGAGGAGACAAACAACGTCCTGCAGACACTGGGATACATGAGCACTTGCAGAGGAATAATAAATGTGAAAGGAAAAGGAGAACTGAAGACATACTTTGTACATACTGAAATGACAAGATCCCTTTCACAAGGGAACGTGGCATCTTGAAGATGCTTGTACGTGTCATTGATACCGTAGTTTCAGGAAAGTATCACGCACTTTTTAACTACATTTTGGCCCTTAACATGCGTGCTATTTTCTGGTATGTGGCACTTATTTTAATATGGCTGCAGAATAGTCCCATGAGCCGTCATTTTGCACCTTGATATTCCTAAGTTCAAGGACAGTTGCAATGTACTCTATAGGACTGGAAGATTGTACTGCTACTTGCACTGTTATTCAAAGACAAGAAAAGAAGGAATAGGAATTAAAAGATGATTAATCCTGAAAGGACTAAAAAGATATGTTAGTGACAAATGTGGGGGAAAAAAGGCAATAAAGCTAGGGGTGCATACTATTTTCTGATGCATGGTGTTTTCTGGAAAATACAGTCGCTCCCCAATAGCATCTACTAATCTGGTATTAAAGTATACAGTATTTGTAAATAAGTTTACTCTGTCCACACATGATTTGGATGTGATCACCAGTTGCATCTCATAGCCAGGGACACGTTGGGTGGCTTGCTGGCATTCTTTCTGAAGAGAGAACTAACAATGCTGGAATAGTTTTGTACAAACGTGTCAAATGTTTTGAAGCTATTGTCTTTTGTAAGGTTAATTCATTAAAAGTTTATATGTACTTTGTCTTATTGTTGCTGTCTCTTAGTTTTGCTTCCTTCCATGGCTTCTGTTGCTCTAAACCTGCGCGTCCTCTGCTTCTGCCACTGTGGCTTTTTATTCAGCAGTTAGATGTTGAGGCAGGCTATAGCCAGCTACCTCGATAGCCTTGGTCAATAATATCTGCTAGACTTGGCTATTGCCTTTCAGAAACTGAATCACCTCTATTGTCTTCAGTCTTGGGTGACATCCTAGGCACTTTGCAGTCATTTACTCCCTAGATGATACAGAAGACTTACCTCAAAATCATAAACACAAGCAAAGTGGGGGATACTGAAGACAGTAGCAGTGTTGCTACTTTGCAACTGGCCTGCAATGCTTGAACAATAACTAGAAGAAACTGTACAAGGGAAGAAACATTTTGTTTGTTTTGCACCTTGACAACCTCTTTTGCCCTTGCATGCCTTTCACTTAACCTTTACAATGCCAGATTTCATGGGATAGTTAAAATAAGCTAATTTATCAGGACATAAGTATGAGCAGAAGACACAAGAAATGCTGTTTTTGTGGATATTTGAGATTAATTTGAATCTCATTGAATTAAAAAGTATCACACTTGCAGTTTCATAGATAAGCCAGGTTAAAGACTGAAAAAGCAGGTAATCGTGCTATCAATGCTCCTTTAAAGCAGCGATAGTAAAGATTAATTTTTGCTTTGTTATAATCAGTACTTCAAATTAACATATTCTTTTAGTCATAAGATACTAGCAAGACCAAAATTAATAAAATCATCCTATTTACAAAGTAGCATATAATTACAAGGGTTTTTTCTGACTGATACCATATGAATATAGAAGTTAACTTATGCACTATTAGCTCTGGCATGTTATTAAAATGTAAAAAGTATTCAGATTTCTCATTCATGAAACATATATTTACATTTGTATTGCACCGGTGTCCTTTCAGAAGGAGTTCTCAACATTGTGGGTCACAAATAAATGGCATCAGGCCACAGTCTCACTGAGTGTGGCACAGTTTACTCACAGCAGCCATCTGCCCAGCAGCAAATTAGAATGGCAGTAGATTCCAAAATGCCTACATTTGCAGTAAAATAGACAATCTGAATTTTGATCCCTTTGAGTCCAAAAGCAAAATGCAAGTTATTTCAGTTGTGTCCAACATTAACACACTTGATGTCTCACCCAGAGCTGGAGACTTTTGATCAGTAACTCTCAAGATAAGCACTCAGTCTAACAAAATCTCATTAAAAATATTTTGTTGTATTTATGATTCCTTCCTTTTAATTAGTATGTTAAGATAAATATTTTGCAGTGGAATGAAAGACCTTCCAAATAGCTCATATGACAGCAGGAACAATGTCCCAGTCATTGCCTAAAACAAGCTATCACTTTGCTATGCTTCAGACTTCTCCTAAATCTGTCCTCTCCACTTATTATAAATTTGTCCTAAGAACAATTTAAAAAATTATTAGTCTCTTTCTTAGACTTTAAATGTACTCTGGGCCCTTAAAATCATTCTGGTATTATCACAGGTCAAGGCAATCATTTCTCACTGTGGATGAAAGCTATGTAAAGTTGATTATATTATACGGTCATATATATGTGCAGCTTTCAGGTATAACCTGTAAATTCAGGATTTTGCTTTTCATTTGTATTCTTGCAAATCAGTAGCAAAACTTGTACCTAACTTGATAGCTTTGTTTCTATGATATTTATAAAAGTTAAACAATATTATATTTCTGTAAGCCATGAAATGTTAAAACATCTGAATGGCTGTGAGTTGACTGGTCCAATGAAATATAAAGGCAGATATATACGTGCCCTCCAAGAGCATGTTGAAAATGCCCTTGTTCAGAGCACTCCTGTTTCACTGGTGATCTTCACTCATTTTGGTGTTGCATTTATATTCTTGCAGCCAAGTCCTGCTAAAGAGCAAGAAAGCGGGCAAAAGCTGATTATATGTGCAGTATGACGCCCAGAAGAAAGGTGCATATCATCCTCTCTAGCCTTCAGTTGCTGAGTAATACTATTATCTGTCTAGTGCAAAGAAGCTATTTGTATCCAATAAATACTTTTTTGTCTTTCAACGCATTTTACATCTAATGTTTATACTATTTTATTTTTCCCAATTTAAACTGACCCAGAGTTCTTGTATCCTCTTTCTTCCTCTCCTGCAGCAATTTAATCTGCCTCAATAACTGGATATAGCACTGCTCACGTATTAGTGTGTAACTTGAAAAGATAATCATAAAACCCAGTATTTCACATTCCATATGTTCTACATCACAGTAAGGCTCATCAAGTTCTACAAATTCTGTGTTGGGGCCATAGTTAATAGGTCACTAGTGAACCACAAAGAGCGTGACTTCTGAAAGTAAAATGCAAATGTATTTCACATTGTGAGGCAGCAACCGAAAGATCAGTATGAATGATTCACTGTCATATGGGAAAATGAAATCCAAACGGGAACACCTGGGGAGCCTGCTGGATTTCTTTTTCAAGGTCAATGCTTTGCTCTGATTTATGGAAGGCTACCAAAAGACAGGAAGAAAGATTAGACTTGCATGTTCTGTTAACTTCTGTTGACTACAAAAGTAGTTGGGATTACCTGTAAATTAATGCTATTTAGCTGCTGTTTCTAAAGAGAGACATTAGCATATTATTTATGCTGTGTGAAAACCATTTTTCATTCTCTTTATATTCCTTTATGATTCCTCTATTTCATAAAATATCTACAGGCCTTCCATTTTTCCACTGAGGCACAGGTAGTTCAATCTGCTTATTTCTGAAGTGACAGCTGTGCGCATCTGAAGGTAAAGCTGTTGAAAGTCTATCCTCTGTTTTCAGAACCTCAGATCGGAACAAACAATTAGCTGTGTTTTCAGGATCTTTATAAAGCAGCAGATTTACTGTTAAAGGCAATGGTTACCTTGTCCTTTGATATGTAGTTTTCCTTTTAGTTGTACTTCTATATGAAGATATTTTAATTTTTCGTTTTCAGGTAGCTGATTCTCCTTCACCTGAACTAGATACTACACTTCAACACTTTTTACAGGTGGACCCCAAACAATTTTAAAACTAGGGCTTTTTATTTTTCCTTTCTTTTCAACAATAGTGGAGTGACTCTGAGGGGGAAGCAAATGTAGAATATGTGCCTTAGAAAAAACATGTAATTAAGAGAGTATTTCTGTTCCTTGAAGTACTTCATTTTTGTGTGGATTCATCAAAAGTGGTGTATAAATCAACTGTATCTGAAGTTTACTACATATTGATTTTAAACATCTTCAAAATTAGAGGCAGGAGTTATTCCGGTCAGTGTAGCTTTTAATGTGTCAAAATGCAAGATAAGGACATTTCAGTTGTGTTTGCAACTATGAAGGTATGAACCCCTTTATGTTGTAAGGTGCCACTGTTCAAAACAAAGATTCTGCCAAGACTTGTTTGAAATTTTTTGATGGAGCGTTTTTCAAATGTATGTTTAGCCATTGAGATGCTCTTCATGAAAATCTCAGTTTTGACAGGAAAAAATTGCACGTGAAGTATTTTGAAAGCTTGACATTCCTGGACTAGAAATCTTCATGTTTGCATTACAAAACAGTCTTACAAATAGCAATTGTTATGAAAGTAATGTCATCTCATGTATGGAATTTTGTATTACTCTACTTACCAAGAAGGTTATTGAACAGTATATTTGTCTGAATTGGAGTATCCGTTTAGCAGATATCAGCCAGCTGTATTTGGTTTGCGTGGCAAGGTTTGGGCAGCAGGGTGGCTACAGAGGTGGCTTGTGTGCGAAGCTGCTAGAAACTTCTTCCATGTCCAATGGAGACAGTGCTGGCAAGCTCCAAGATGAACCCATCACTGGCCAAGGCTGAGCACATCAGCAACGGTGGTAGTGCCTCTGGGAAAATGTATTTAAGAAGAGGGGAAAAAACCTGCACAACAGCAACTGCAGCCAGAGAGAGGAGCAAAACTACATGAGAGCAACAACCCTGCAGACACCAAGGTCAGTGAAGAAACAGAGGCAAGAGGTGCTCCAGGCACCGGAGCAGAGGTTCCCCTGCAGCCCGTGGTGAAGCCCATGCTGAGGCAGGCTGTGGCCCTGCAGCCCATGGAGGTCCATGGTGGAGCAGATATCCACCTGCAGCCCATGGAGGTCCATGGTGGAGCAGATATCCACCTGCAGCCCATGGAGGGCCCCACACCAAAGCAAGTGGGTGCCCAAAGGAGGCTGCAACTCCATGGGAAGGCTACGTTGGAGCAGGCTCATGGCAGGACCTGTGGCCCTGTGGAGAGAGGCTGGAGCAGGTTTGCTGGCAAGACTTGTGACTCTGGGGGTATCCACGCTGGAGCAGGCTGTTCCTGAAGGACGGCACCCCATGGGAGGGACCCACCGCTGGAGCCGGGCAGAGTGTGAGGAGCCTCCCCCTAAGTGGGAAGGAGCGGCAGAGACAACATGTGATGAACTGACCACAGCCCCATTCCCCGTCCCCTTGTGCTGCTGGAGGAGAGGAGGTAGAGAAATTGGGAGTGAAATTAAGCCCAGGAAGAAGGGAGGAGTGAGGGGAAGGTGTAAGATTTGGATTTATTTCTCATATTCCTACTCTGATTTGATTGGTAATAAATTAATTTCCCGAAGTCGAGTCTGTTTTGCCCATGACGATAATTGGCGAGTGATCTCTCCCTGTCTTTACCTCAGCCCACAAGCCTTTCATTATATTTTCTGTCCCTGGTCCAGTTGAGGAGGGGACCTGGTGGACATTTGGTGTCCAGCCAGTGTCAACTCACCACTTCAGCATACAAATAATAATTGCAAATTATATGAGTCAACCAGTTATCATTTTATAATTTTTTAAAAAATTATTAGAATAAAAATAATCACAATAATCTGAAAAGCCTGATTCTCTGGTCAAGCAGTTGAAATTGTAGTTACAAGCCAACCAAGAAATGTTTGCAATCTGCAGACTGAGGCTCAGTCACAGTAATTGTGTAGGTAATTACTCAAAACAGCAGATATATTCAAGAAAAGTTAAAAAATTTTCTGAGCAGCTTATGAACAATAAACCCCTGAAGACTGCAAAACGTGTGCTGACTTTTGCAGGTGATGTATAGTTGTCCCCATCTCCTTCAGAAAACTTCTGAAGAGCTTTCCTGTTTGAGTCAGGCAGTTTGTCACTAATTAGGATCTAGAAGAAACAAGTGCTTGTGTGAAGTAACTGGCTTGGACCAAAGCTATAGTAGTGGAAAGGGGACAGAGTTTTTGAGCCATTTTTGTTTCAGCCTTTTTTTCAAGAGCCATCAGATGGAACAATTGTGGCAAAGACTGTCTCTCCTTCGTGGCTCAGCTGAGGGTCAGGAACAAACAGCAATCTGATGCATGTTGAGGTCAAACAGCAAGGACAGAAGATGAATTGCTAAGCCTTAATTTGACAGCAGGCTAGCCATCTCAGCTCTAAGTGACATGAGTTCGAAATAAATACATCACCTTGTAGTAAGAAAACGCTCCTGTGTTTTTTCTGCGTATCAGTAACCTCTCCAGTAATGTCATCTGGCCTCTTGTGTCTGTCCCATCTCCATCCCCCTGTGGTCATCTCTGTCATGTCTTCCTCCCACCCCCATTACCATTTGCTTCACAAATTCCTTTTAGGAATTTGCTTGCAAAGTTATTCCATAAGCCAGTTTCACATTTCAGAGCAGTGACTCTGCCTTTGAGACACCTTTATGGCTATAAAAGTACATATCAACATATCTGCAATTCAGGAACTTGAGTGGTGGAACCTGAGGGGGATATTACTGCTCCCTAAGAAGGCAGGCAATTGAACTTTTCCTCCTTAAGAACTGAATTCAAAGCAACTTTTAACACTTTGGTCTCTGAGCTTAGCTGTATTTGAGTGCATAGTTTTTGACCATATAAATTAAAATTTATCAATTGCCCTCTCACAACTGTTCACATGTTTTTATTGAAGTTGGTAAGAAAATAAACTGACCTCCCATGCTACTGCATAACAGGAACATACACTTAACAGTAGAATACTGTCTGTATATGATCTAAATCTGGTTATAACTGGAACAGAAGTATCTGGGCATTCCTATCCTGCTTCTGGGGAGTCTGCAAAAGGTGACCAGGAAGAAAAAGGCCTTTGTAAGAGTCAAATAATTCTAAAGAGATTTATACTTTTCATTGGGCAGGAAAAATGAACTGAAAAGCATCAATTTTAAGTATTTCCAATGGGGAGATGGGGGTGTGGCAAATCTATAACAAGCATCCAGCAATATTTTTAACAATCTAAATTGCATCCAGATAGTGTAATTCATCATAATTAATTCCATCTTAAATGTTAATCAAAATGAGCTACATGGGAGCAGTAGAAAGAAAACTGGAGAGAAATCTTTCAAATCTGACTTCAGAGCTCTTGTCTAGCTTAGTTTGTATTTCTGGCAAACGGTCTCTCACAGATCTATTTATAGCTGCAGCTTCAGCTAAGCTACTTTTTATAAATGGGCTTGCTATCTCTTGGTGCTTGGACTAAACTACAAAAAAGCACTTGCACAGTAGCAAATGTGTCTCTGCATAGGAAGCTGATGTAAGGCGGCTGTTGGATTTTCAATTCCACTGCTCGCTTATGCTGCACTAATTTGGCCTATGCTACAGAAAGAAGAGGATCCTAATAGGTAGAGGAATGTTATTAGATAGGCAGATGGAAATTGTCATGAATGATTAACAAAAACACACACCCAAGCCTGCAGAGTACAAATGCCTTCACACTGCACTTGCAAAGAAGCAAGAGGCTCTATGTTATTTGGTGCATTACTGGTGGGAGAGCAGTAGCTGTACAGTAGGAATGGGACTTTTAAATCAGTAGGCCTGATTTATTGCCTGGGCCCAAGATGCCCAGAACAATTGGTTGTGAAGATTTCTGGTACTCTGAATGTTAGCATTTTTAAATAAATCTTGGATGTTCAGTAAAATTGAAGATGCCTAAAAGTGCTGTTGTGAAAGTGCCTGTCAAAAGATACCAGTAGCAATGATAAATAGCAATGCTGTACCTACGGCACATTGGTTCTGCAACTGTGGTTACAGAAAAGACAGGTAAACCAAACCAAGCCAGTCACAGATCCCCCAGGCAGCACAGCAAGAAGCAGCATGGGCATAATTATGTGTACATATAAAAGCAGAAAAAACATGGTATAGATATTGAAACTAGGAGCCAGGCGCTACTAGGGCAGAGCAGTTTTAGAGTCTGTTGTTGGAGATTTGGACCCAGGAGATGCTTACTTTCAGTGTCCCCTACACAGGTGTTTGTGTGTGAGAGGCATTTCCAACTGCATTGCCAGAAATTACTAAAAATTCCATTATAACCTGTGCCCAAGTGGGCGAGGAGGTGCTGGCCTGAGACCCCAAGTTCCTTAGCACTGGGGATCCTTGTTCTGACAAAAACTGCACGCTTCGGTGTGGTTTTATTCAACTTCTCCACTTAAAAGGGGATTTCTGGATTGCTGCAAACTGCCACGGCATCAGTCAGCTCCTTTTCGGCCGGGCTGTGCTCCAGCCTTCCTCCCCAGGATCTGTACGTGATGGGGGCGCTGGCCGGGGGGCGCTGCCGGAGCCCCGGGCCGGGCCGCAGGGCTTGCTGCCCGCTGAGGCGGCAGGGTGTCCGCGGCTCCAGGCTGGGCCCGGAACCTTACTGCGGGGTACCCGGGAACTCACACCGGTAAGTTCAATACCGCCCTGCCGGAGCGCCCTGGGCTCCGCCGGGGCCGCAACCACCAGAGCCCAGCCGCGCCGCGGGGCCGGTTCATGTCGGGCTGCCTCAGGCTCGGGGTCGCGCCCGGGAGGGGCTTGGCCCGCTGCCCCCCGCGCCGGCAGCTCGTTTGGCGGCGCTACGGGACACCCTGCCGGGCCCATACCCCCGCCGCCCGGGCCCATACCCCCGCCGCCCGGGCCCATACCCCCGCCGCCCGCGCCCTGCCCTCGCCGCAGGCCACCCGCGGGCGGCGGCAGAGTGTTGCCGGGTAACGGCGGCAGCATGGCGGTCCCCGGCCCAGCTGCGGCCCCGGTGACGGGAGGGCCAGGACGGCCGGAGGAGGCACCCGGTAGCGCGGCAGGAGGGAGGCGGCAGCCTCCCCTCTCTGCCCTCTCCGCCTTCAGCCACGTTCCGGCCAGGCGGGAAGGGCCTGCGGAGCTCAGTTACTTCCACCGGCCGGCCAAGGTGAGGCGGGAAGGCGGCGAGCCGCGGCGAACCGGGGCCTGGCAGGGCCGCAGGGCCGAGCCTTCCCCTGGGTTTCTGTGCAGCGGTGCGTGGTCCCTGTTTCTGTGCAAGGGCGTCGTGAGGGACCTGGTCTGGCAGATGCCTAAGAAAATCCCACTAATATCTCAAAGAGCAGCAGAAACACCACACGTTAGTGGCGAGTAAGGCTATCTTGTGTCTAAACAGCAGGTTTCATCTGGATAGGCCTTTGTGAAGTGTAATGAGTGTTTGCTACTTCTGGATGTAAAATGAGGGTAATGCCTTCCACTGGATGGCAAGGGAGACGTGGTTTGCCAAGGATTAAAGACCAACCAAAATGGGAGACATCTTTAGGGAGAACACTAGGAAAGGCATCATCTGCCACTAGGGCTGGATGCAGCACCTTTGTTTTTTCTGTTAATGCACACTCTTGGGAACCCTTTAAAAAGAAAGTGCTTTGTTTTCAAAAGGTTTTCAGTGTGCACTGCACAACTTTTCTGTATGCTCAGCTTTAATAAAGAAAATAGAGCTACTCAAAACAATAACAGCAATATATGCCTTGATAACTGAATGCTTCTGAAGGTGTTGCACTAACTTGTGGTAACTCAAGCAGACTAGTAAGGTGCCTTACTCCTCAATCTCTGCTGCATTATATCACCCTTTTTCCTCATTCTCTCTATCCTCATATTTAAAACCAGAAATGAAAACAATCTTACACCTTCAGCCTCAGCTGGGCTACACTTCCTGGGTGCAAACCTTTTTCTCTCTGAAAAGTGTCATATGAGACATTGAACTTAACTCATTTTTTCCTCCAAAAAAATAACATGAAAAAATTCTGAAATGTTTGTTATATCAATGTAATGCATCAATATTAGGCAATGTGTATTTACTTATAACAATAAATACACCCCATGAATGTCCTCCCCACCCAAGTGATAGGCTGCTGATTACACAGAGCACTGGGCAGCGAGAGGACTGGTGACTTGTGAGAGTTTGCAGGTCTATAGTCCTGGAATGTGGGCAGGTTACAGACCATAGTACAGCACTGGGTATTAAAGGAACAGCAAATTTCCTGCATTGACGGGGTGACCCTGCTGAAAGACAGGTAGACGTGTAATGTCAGACCCTTGCGTGTTGATTTCAGCATTACCTTGGGAAGGTGCTCTGAGCCAAAGGCAAGTGGGCACAGTCAGTGCCATACTTAACAAAACATGGTAGGGAGAGCACAAGAGTAAGGCTAGGGCAGGTCAGAGGGCTGGCATGGTGCACTTGTGACTGGTGGAGCTCTCAGTCTATCCAATTTGCATGGAATTAGCAAACATATGGTAGAGTTTTTGCTTACAATATAAAGTCTGTTTTCACATTCCCAGTGACCTGGTTTGTGGAAAATGCTGCTCCAGTGGCATGGAAACAAAAAGCGGTAACAGCTGTTTAATAGGTTTCTTCACAGCACAGGCCATAGCCACAGGGGAGGAAGCAGATTCAACCCATTCTTCTGTCCAATTAAGGAATTAGATCATTTGAAATTTTTTATTTATACAGGAAAAGGAATTTCGTTTGTTTTTGCAGCTTAAATACTTAAAACCAACTCTGTGTCAGAGACTGAAGCAGAGAGAAATAAAATGAGGATGCGCTCAGCAAATGGCCAGAAGCCAGAAATTCCTACCTTTTAATCCCTTAGCCTACAGTTCCTCCCTTGATTGCTTTACATCAGTTACTGTAGATAGTTTGTGCAGTATTTCTTCTTCTGTGGCATGGAGAAAGCTATTACCTATTTTATGTGTGTCTGGAATGTTAATGAATGTTTGCAAAGTGCTTGGCTTTAGTAGAGTGCTTAGCTTCAGTTGCAGTACACAGAGGATGCCCACTCTGAGTGCAAATTTATTATCTGCTCTGTGTGAGCCCCTGGCTCTGAAGGGTTTAAGAAACAGCTCACCACCACCACCCAGGCCAGCTAAGTCAGCATTTGACAACAAAGAGAAACAACAGCCAAAGTTTATCAGTGTATTGAGCACAGAAGCGTTTCCTCTATGCATCTGGCAGAAGATCTTAAACAGACCATCCGGGACAGGGCTAATGTTTAACATAACAGGCTGGCTACCTATCTGTGAGTTTCAGAAAGGGTGACTTATCCGCTGTTACACAGGTAACGAATAATGGACAAATAATACCATGTGATTAAAAACAAAGGAGCAAATAACATTCCCAGTGGTTAGCACAAATCAGATGCCCTCTAAAATTCTGAATGAAACTGGTAGTGTGAGGAGGAAAGGAGAAGCAAGAAAACACAGAACAATAGTAATAGTAGTAGTAGTAATAATAATAATAATAACAATAATAATAATAATAGTGACAAATTAGATGCAGGATGCTCTTGAACATGCCTGAAATAATTCTCTGGGGCTTGATGTTTTCTGAGAAATGATGGGATGGATAGGTTAAATACCAAACCACCTCTCTCCTCTTGGCAGAACCAAGCAATGGAGATACCCTTCCAAATGAAGCCTGTGATTACAGCAGTGCCTCACTAGCACTCTTAACTATGGTTTCCTTTCAATGGAACCATTATAGCCTTCATGACCTGCCCTGACTTGACTATTTTTGGAGGATAGCATTGTAAATTGTAAGACTCAAGATACAGGAGTTTTTCAAAGGCTAAATTTGGCACACTGTAAAATTAGAGGTAAAAAAAAGCCCAACAAAATGCACAATTTTTCAAATTTGTAGTCAGCCCTGCACAAAACCAGTGATTGATTGACATATTTACCAGAATATAGACCTTTTAATAAAGTTCATTAACTAACAACAGACAGCCTACTTCAACAGGGTATTTTGCTTTTGTTTCCTTAAAAACTTTTTGGTTTTGAAATTCCTTTGACTCCATTGATGAGAACTTCTTGATTGGATTTAAAAAATGCATTTGTTAGCAGATCAGATCCTTAATGTTGCTTATCTTTAATGTTGCTTATTTGGATGCAATTATGTCAACAGGTATCATAAATACTATAAAATTATGACTTGGGGTGTGCTGTATTTTCATATGTGACAGATACATGCATACTACTGGATCACAGGATTACCTGTTTCTGAACTCTTCTCAGTTCTGCTTTAATCAAAAATCAATTAGTGATTCCACTGCAGGATACCTTTGTCTTTTTCATAACAAATGAATCTTGAAAATGCCTGCGTTCCTTTTACGTTACAGTGCCAGATCATTTGACAAAAAGATGAAAGAAGTTCAGAAAGTTAAAACAAATAAAGCAGTTAAATTTCCTAAAGTTACAACAGATTACAGGGAAAAAATGAGGTAAATGGCCACAAGGGAAATTTCAGAGCTGAACAGACTTAAAAAAAGATACCACCTGTCATTAGGTAATTTTTATTGCTGACTGTTCCAAAGCAGTGACCCAAACTTGCCAATGGTAGCTCAGTAGTATTACAATTGTCATCATCTAATGCTGTATGTGCACTGTTTAAGTATTGATTTGACTACAGATATTCTGTAACCTGTGAAGTTAAGCAATACTGTGAATTAACCATTTCCCCCCCTTTTCTCAAGACAGGAGATGTTTCCACATATGATGCCATTTTTAAAAGACCAGAGGGCTACAACAAAAATCTTCCCCGGTGCGACAGACAACATGCGAAGAGTCATGGTCTTAACATTAATGAGGAGGTAACCCTTTGATAAATTCGTAATTATCTTTGTAATTTTTGACATGGCTGGAAGCTATAGGCATTGTTTTGCCCTATATGCAGCCTATATGGTAGCAAAGGAATCAGAAGGAGGACATTGTCTTCAGCTTCGAGGTTTAGGTGAAGGCATTAGCCAGTGAAGACATCTAAATTAGCTCCTGCTCTTTGGCATCCTGTAGATTTCCAGGTGACAAGCTATATGCAAGTTAAATCATGGGGAAAGAGACACACAGCAAGGCAAACCCTCTGTTACAAAGCTTCAGGGTCACTGAGAGTGACTTCTGAATTGTCTGTGTCCCTCCAGTTCGGGTAGTCCTGCAGTATTTCTCTGATACTTGAAAAATCTCCCCGAGAGGTTTGGATTCAGGGGCTGCAACTCAAAACATTGTCCTCTGGCATCCACCCTCCCTGTGCCAGCACTGCTGAGAGAGCCCAGATCACTGAAGCTGGTTAGTTTGTTACACAGACTTAAACCAGGTTGCCCTACAGGAAGGAAGTTCATAGGGAGCTAGTGCAAAGGAGGGGTCAATCAGAAGACCATGGACATGCCTGGAAAACACTGGGCAGAGCATTCAAGGCCAGCAGAATGTGGGTTTGGTGTGCAGCCTGATAGCTAAGGGAGGATACAACCATGTTTTCAAAAAGCTGCCTTGAAAACAGAAATACTGTAATATATGTACGTATATATACGTATGTATTTTTCCACGCAGCATCTGAATAATACACATACATACACAAGTGTGTATGTATATACTTATATTTGTACACACACACACAGAGCCTACAAAAAACAAATGAAGCCTGTGTGTTAATGGCCCCATAATCCCAATTGGTTCATGGGATGTAAAGAGATGGGTAGGCTAGGAATGGCTGCCTGTACTGTTGATTCTATATGATAAAGATGGAAGAAGGAAGAGAGAGACAAAAGTTAAAATTATTGTAATCATGGTGTAATAAAACAAAGGCCACTGCGTGTAATTAGTCTCACTAGCAGCTCTGTACACCAGACATTTCAGTGCAAGTGCATAGCCATTCAGCTCCGTCAGAGCGTAGGCAGTATTAGGTGCTCCCAAGGGACTCCCAGGAGTGCCCATTACCAATCACCTGCTCAAGTCTACTAACTCAGCTGCAGATCTCCATAAGGCTAAAAGCTATGTAAATGACTACTCCAATTAAAAATGAGTCCAAAACAAAGCCAATTCCCCTCCCCAAATACCAAGTCCAATCTCCAGCTGGGAAATTTGTGTAGAAACGGTTTATCAATGCAGAGTTAAGTTTTTTTACTGAGCTCTTGTGTCAACAAAAACTCACTTTCCTGCCAGTTTGCTTCCTAAAACAATTATGGATGGGCCAGAATTCATAGCAGCTCTGCTGGGCAGTGCATGCAAGGGACTCTGCCTGAACAGATGTCCCTTAATCCAGTGCTTTAATTAGCATGGAGACACATGAATCCCACAGCTGTTAAATGTTATAACGCGATCCTCCTGCACGTGATGACACCTAACACCGGACTTACCCATAACTAAGTGCAGGTTACATACTCAACTCATGCTCTTTAATTACCTCAGTGGCCCTCACAGACTTTACGTAATAATAACTATGTTATAAAACATAATAAATAAAAAGGCCACAATTGACATCTTTCTAGTACAACAATGAAAGCAGACAGGCTGAATCCACCACAGTACACTGCTTTCCTTGAAGTCAAAAAAAAACCCGACTACAAGTAAGCCCTTCATTTCCTGCAGAGAGCCTGGGTGTACCCAGGGAATCCAAGACTACAGTCACCGGTACTGGTTTAGCTACACATCGCACAGCAATGGCAGCGGAGTGTTTGCACAAGGCTGCCATTGCTGATTTCAAGTGTTAGTAGTGCTAGAATTACATGCTGCGAAGGCGTGTAGTGGGATGCTTCCTAGCCAACTGTTGGAAAATCTGAAATCTGCTGAATGCTGAACCCATAAAGATGAAATGCCACTGTGCACAGTCAGCACTGTGCTACCAAGGATGCTGAAAACTGAATCTTAATTATTTAAAGGGAACATAAACTATTGGAATTTCATACTGCTGCCCATCATTATCATTGTAAACCCTGTATTGCTAGCAGTCTTTCTTGATGGTACAAAGACTGTCATTTCTCCTTTTTCAACATTTAACCACAACTGGGGTAGGGGAGGGAATGGTCTTATTTTTTGCCTGCCACTCCTCTTGACTTGTTTTTTGTTCTCGTGGGGTTAAAAGTTGGTGTACTGAATAGCTTTTAATGGAGTGGAGCAAGGTAGGCAGGAAGGGTTGGGGAGAATCTTGGGGGACGAATGGGTGTTTTGGTATGGATTTTTCTGTTGGGTTTTGTTTATTTGTTTGTTTGTTTTTATAAAGGGTTTACAGCATCTCCCCAAGAATGTCAGGTCTAGTTCTGCCCATGAGTCTGGAATGTCTCTCAGCTGACTGCCCTGCTATGAGAACCCTCGATCTGTGCTCCCACCTGCATCCTTGCAGGAAACACAGGGGCTCATGAGCTTCATGGGTGCTGTCATAAATGGTGATATGGCTCAGACTTGTGTCTGTTGTAGCAAAGAATCATTTGTTGGTACTTGAATTGTAGTGTTGTGTCCACGGCCTAATACATCTCAGACTTTTGGCTAGAGAAAGAAAAAAATATCCTGTCTTTCCCTTCTGAGTGCAGAGCTGCACATTGCTGTAGCACAGGAAGGAACTGCAGATTGCAGATTGATTGCACAGTCACTTAAAGTGCAGTTTACCAAGAACAAGCTTAAAATAGTCTTTTCTTGGTTGGGTTACTTTTCACAAAGACCATTTCCTATCATTGCAGAGCAGTCATTTCTGTAATCTTACAGCAACAAGCATTTTTAGTAAAACCTTTCACTGTACAAAAAAATACAGTAGTATATGCTTTATGTACTTCAGGGAAACCTTGCATGGACTAGTGGTTGCTCAGGGTTTCCTTTAGGCTTTGATTTTTTCCATGTGGTGCTTTCACTGAACTGTGCAAGCAGGGTAGGTGTTCCTGTAACAGGGGAAACAAATCAGATCTATCCTATTTTTCAAATGAATCATGCAAGTCAGTGCACAAGAAAAATAAGAATGAAAATAAAATCTGTGTCACTTTGCCGTAACAGCATTTAGTTTGCCCATAATTATATATATAGTAATTGTGTTCGTGTGTATGTGTGTGTAAAAAATTATCAGTCCACAGTAACTCATGGCACACCACCATACATTATCTCCCTGTCATCTAGTTATACATTCATGATTTATTAATATACATAAAAAGCTAGGTCAGGGATGGAACAGTGAGAGTGTAGATCACTGCTAAATAAATATACACCCGTATAGCAGAGGCTATACAGTTGTCTTGTTATTTTGCCCCTGGCCACAGCACATTTAGCAATAGAAAACTGCCAAGTATTCACTCTGATTTTTTTACAAGGAGACTTTTATATTTTCACAGGAAATGGCAAGACCTGTTGCTGTTTTGTCATCTTCAGAGCATGGGAGACGCATAAATAAGCCCATAGAGCAGCCAATCAGAGATCACACAAGGATTAATCATGTGCAGGCAGAATTCTACAGGAAAAATGGCATCACCTGCTTATTGGAGAAACCTCCTCCAAGCCTGGATCCATGCTAAATCTCTTGTATCTGTCATTGCCAGAAACATTTATGTGGAAAAAAAGACACTTTGCATCAAAAAGCAATGTGGTGCTTTTTCCTTTACATTTTAGTTAATGAGAATGATTTGGATTAAAAATAGGATGAAATAGCAGCTGTACTTTTCCTCATGCTGATTCAAATGCATGTCTTCTCCGTACAGTCTTGTAAAAATCTTACAAAGAGCAGCATCAGCAGGAGCTGAACATTTTATGCAGCAACATTGGAAGTGAAACCTGTTGGGTCAACAGCTGTCTCTGTGCAACTTCAGGCAGAGCTTGTACGTAATTATTCACAGACTTAACATTTAAGCAAGTCTGCTCCTCAAGGTATCAGTGGTCATCGACTTCTTAATCCTTACAGTGTTACTACAGAATTGCAAGGTGTCATTTTATCTGCACAATGGCTGCAACAGGGTTTCAACCTAGATTTTCCAAAATGGATGGGCTTACCCATAAATGGGAAGAAAAGAAATTATCTGACTTCCAGAAGAGCTTTAGCAGTTTCAGTAGACTTCAAGTGGAAGTCAAGTTAAAGGGAACTTCTGAGGACTTAGCATTTAAATAGACAAAATCTGGGCTTAGCTGATTGCAGACATCCATTTATCTAACTTTCACTATACAAATGGTGTCTGAGGGATTAATCTGTTCAAGAGTGTCACAGGAATCTTTAGTTCTCTATCCAATGCTGAAAAAAGTAAACAACAACAAAAAAGTAATACTAGCAGAACAAGCACTAAATAGTTTGGTAGAAAGAATGGGAAAAAAAAGGATTTGAGCAGTAGTCATTTAAAAAGCCTGTTTAGAGTAATTGTCTAAACCTGCTTAAACATTTAGTGCCTTGTATTCTGACTGAATCCAGTACTAAAGTTTTAAGGTCATTGCAGGAGAAGGAATACCTCCTGCAGGGTATGCACCAGTTTGATTCTCAAGAGCCATTGATCTTGTTGTTTAAATCACAGGCAGTATTGTTCAAAAAGGAACAGCAGCCAGACTGAACATACCAGAGCAAGGACTGGAAGTCCACAGCATTGTCTGACACTGGAGTTCTGTCAGGTACTTACAAATAGAGAACCTGTATCACTTGTGAACACAGTGAGTCTCCTCATAAAAAATAATAAAACCAAAGAACTTCTTAATCTGGGGCCTGGATAAGGAATAGCACAAGTGCAATCAATAGCACTTGTTTGGCCTGATGTGAGAAGCAGAGCACAATTCTGAGAGGTGTTTGTTACTTTCATTATTCATGACCTGCCAGTTCCTCTGTATTGAATGAGCTAGGGACAAGAAGGCAGTAACTGCTACATTCCATTTCAATAATAAATACTTTGTTAAACAAATCCAACAGCATTAAAGAATTAAGCATTTAAGTAATCACAGGAAGAACAAAGCACGAAGGAGATGATGTTTTCTAACAATACCAGAATGCTTTTTTAAAAACCAGTATTAAATGTATACCAGCGAAGAATGAGGTAGAATATGGCCATATTCTAGGCAGGTTATTTTTAGTTTGGGACAGTCAGTACAAATTACTTCTTTCTAGTCTTACTACGTTTAGCGTTTGAAAAACTACTGGAAATCAGATTTGTTTGAGAACACCACCACCTTCTGGCCTGTGTGAGAAACAGGCATCACCAGCTCACTTGCACCGCGGAGCGTCATAAATCATCAAAACACCAGTATAAGTTTTCCTATCTCATTTCTTTGCTTATGTCGCCCCCCTTCTCTTTCAGTCCTTTCTCATCCCTCCTCACTTTGAAGGCTTTTCACAGGTTGGTCCTCCCACTTGTTTCTCATTCAGGTCTGAGTGGTTGACTTTTTCCTTCAGTGCTCACTTTCAAAAGAATACCTTGAGGATTTCTTCTATCAGGGAGAAGTTCCTTATATATGTCTGCAAAGACATTTCAGTCGTCCTTCAACGTCTCTTTTGCCAGGATGACAACTGTTAGGTTACCTATGTGTTGTAAGCTTCCTGTTACACTGTTGGAAAGTACCTCATTACCTCTTGGTGCTCCCTCACCTGTCAGTGAGTACAGTGCCATATTACTGTGAGTAAGGGTTTTCACACATGCAACAAATTAACACTAACAGAATGCATGGTATGGTGCAATGTAAATAATATTTTGGATCTGGATTTTGTATCCAAAAATCTCCAGGGATTGCTGGGACAATTGACAGACATCTGCAACTTACAAATTATTAACAGTAGCCTTGGAGGAGAAAAAATAGCCATGCTTTGTATCCACTGGTGAAATATACCGACTTCAAGGATGTAAAGTTTCACCTTTTTTTTTAATCAAATCATAACAGTTAAAATCAAACTAGGTGATGCTGGGAATTCTGCTTTTCTACTCATAAATAATAATTCCACACAGGACAGGAAGCACAAGCTAACGTGAAAATGTGTGTTACATGCCCATTCATCAAGTATACATTATGTGATTGGAATTAAGGCTATGTTATTTTCCTTTTGTCCATTTGTAAAGCAACACGCTGACCCAAGTTAGGGTCACCTGTTCTAGCTGAAGTGGTTACTGGTTTCAGTTCTCAGTTCTACCCTTCTGCCAGAATTTATACCCATACATAAAAAAAGATGTCAGAAGAACTATGTCCTATGCACTTTAGAGCGTAATGAGTTTCAGTTTAGGCTTCAACAACAGGCAGTAAACTGAAGGAGCTCTAGAGTGCATACATTTAGACACTTTACCTAAAACTGCCTCCAAACACAAAATTACATATAGCACATACCCAAACATCAGGTGGCTCCCACACAGATAGCTGTGCAAGTCCACTACCCTGTGGCAGCTGTTCTTCTACAAAGTAAAGCAAATCTTTTTAATAAAAAATCTCTCATTTTCTGTAAGGCATTGCTGTTTATTGAATAGCACTGTTAAGTATGAGCAATAAGCCAATACTGCTTATGCAACTACTGTAAAGTTTAGTTTGCTACATGAACAGCTACAAGTAAATTGGACAATTTCTTCTTATACTGTCAAGAGAAGCCCTGATTGGTAGGTAGCATGGCACATTCTGTACATTCAGACCAGCCAGTATCCTTGAATAGTCACACCTGTCCATTTGCAGTTGTGAGTTAGAACCAGTGAAAATACAAAGGAAATGCAGCATTGACTGTCTGGCACTTACATCTGTTAACTTATAGTAAATACCAACACAAAACTTAAGAAAATATGTTGCTCTTTATTACTCTTTACATGTCATTTGTTCCAAATATTGGAAGGTCTCACATTCGGAAGGTCAAATGATCTTAGGTGGTGTTATTTAGAAAACAGAATTGAATTGTTTTTCCAAGCACAGTATTCACATTTTATAGTACAGGAGGCCAACCTGTCATTTAATATTATTCTTCAGTGTCAGCAGCTGAGTCCGTGTTATGAGGAAAGATTTTTTTGTGTAGGTATTCTGCCATTTTCTTGGAATTCTGTAGACTCTCTATCTCAAAAAATGGAATCTGGAAACAAAACAAAGATTGCTGAACTTACATGTTAATAAACAACTGGGTAAGGTTGATGTTCATTAAGCAGAAGTAAAACTACACATCAAAGATTTGTCCATTTTGAAATTAAACATTTAATTCTAAGCATATAATTGATCTGTAAATCATCTGAATAGAGATTACTGTAAAACAAAGAGTCATATCCATTATAGGTTAAACTAGGTTAAACATAACGGAATTAGGCTTATGTGGTAAGTGATTATATATGAAAATGGCAAAAATCTAAAAGTAACTGGTTTGGTCCAAAGTATGTTTAAAGATAAAAATAGCCCTATTAATTCAACAGGTAAAATAAAGGATATACTCTGGTGTGAAAATGTTATTTATAATATAAAGCAGTTCTGGTTTTTTAACTACTCTTTTTAAACTTTGAATTCAGACCTTTTTGAAAAAGTATTTAATTAAAAATCCCAATTCTACTGAACTCTTAGACATTTTCCTTTAAGTCAAGATTTGGACCTTAATCACTGCAGAGAAGTACTCTTTCAAGCAGCCACTATTTGGTGGAAAACACAGGCAGAATACACATCCAAGGAAGAAAAAGGAATTTCTGTAACACCCTCAGAAAGGCAAAAGCTAGACAGAGAGAACATAACACAGAAAGGACAAGAGTACATCTGCCTTGGGAAGTAATTGCAACTATAGTTTTAAGCATTATAAAATATTCATTTTTCACTTGTTTTGTTAGCCAGAGCAAAAGCAAACCTCTGTCTTTGGACTTTACCTGTACAACTTCATAACCAAGTAACTGAAGATGTCTCTGTTTAATAGCTTCTTTTCCCAACAGATTGTGGCTATTAACGCAAAATCTATTTTGACCATCAACACAGAGGGCAATTCTAAAATGAAGCACAAGTGTAGTATATATTAAAAAAAATAAATCAGTTATTTTAACCCCCACAGCTACTGCAGTTCTTAAGAAACATGAGACAATACCTCCCATCTTAGTCCCCAGTACCTCTCAGAATTAGATGATGGAAGTTACCTAGTTCAGGTCAATTTAAATCACTCAGTTTAAAGGGTGAGAGGGGAAAAGCCTGAAGCTTAGTGAAATTGATCTGTAAAGCTTATTTATATGCTCTGAACAAAAATTACTATACAAGTTAATGAGAGCTTGACATTTTTAATGCTACTATTGGTAAGCTATTTTGAATTCTTCTAGTAAAAAACATACAAATACATGTCTCAGCTTGAAAACATTTCAGCAGCTAAATTAAACTTATTAGTGTACCTGTTAATCCTGTCAGAGTTCCAGTTAAAGGTAAGTTTAAGTTAAACCTGTACATATGGATGGCAGCATCATGGATTAGAACTATATTTTTTTCTCCTTGGTGATAAATATCACATCAACTTAAACCAAAATTTGTACATCCACTGTAAAAAAACCTGCTTATATTTTCAGTATGTTAAATATATTGTGACCTTATTTACACAACAGCTACAATTTAAAAAAAATCAAAGCCCATTCTTAAACATTTAAGCAAGGGATTTTTTAAAGAACCTGTATTAGTCTTGTGAAGGTTAAACTGGAGAAAATGTAACCTTTTCAAAGACTTTTGCTTTATCCATAGAAGGGCCATTGCAAGTACTGTGCAGGCAGGTTGCTTAACTTTGTATCCAAGGTTTCTCGAAGTAATTGTTAACACATTCTTTAAACACCTATGCCTTTTTCAATAAAAACCAGCATCTGTAGCAAATATCCTCATTACACAGGATTCCTTACAGAAGTAAATCTGTGAACTCAAACCAGCTTAAACTGTCTTAAATCTATGCAGACATGCTCAATTAGAATTAATTTGGTTTTAGTTTGAAAATGAATTACAGAAGATCAAAATACATTACTATAAGCCAAATCAGGATCACTTTGATCCTGACTGTCACTGGATAGAGAGACTAATTGTCTGACACTGCATAGTCAGGGGGCAAAACAACGATGAAAAAGTAGAGATCTCAAATTTTGCCAACTTTTTCCTTTTGCCAGTGGTTTCAATGTGAAACCTGAACTTTTTTGAGGTCAATGGCAAAATGCCAATTAGCTTAAGTGTCATCAGTTTCACCCTGGATGTTCTTTATCAATGCTAACCAACATTTTACCAGCGGTTTCTTTTCATCACTTACCGTCTGTGTACCTCTTCACATTGGGCAGCAGGCAATACAAAACCTTCTTCATCTAATTTAATCTCAATATCTAATATAAATGAAAAGAGAACTGACATTAAAACTCAATTCATATTAAAAAGTTTACTGTAATTCTCATCCTCTTACAGTTCATTGTTTTACAAAATAAGTAAAATACTATCACAATACTTTTTTCTGAATCACAGATGCTTGTAAACATGTGTATAGGCTATTTAATAAATGAGTGATGATAAATAACACTTCAGCCTTTCATAATGCTAACAGCAAAACAGTATTCCAAGTCCACTAAAACCCATAACATAGTTAAATGGCACTTTGCTGGGCTGGCAAGACCTCTGAACTTTGAGGGTTTAAGGAGGGGATATCTATCTCTCTCAATGCCACCCCTGCTACACCCTTATTTTTTCTCACTAACTCCCTAATTTTATAGATTATGCCGATTTTCATGTAGAGATTTGGACCTAAACCCTGCCAACTTCAACCCCATGTGGAAGCTAAAATGCAGAATAATTCTGGAATCATCACTCATTTCCTATTTTTTTTTTAAATCTCTCCAATGTCCATGGAGTCCAAGAGACCCTTCCCTCAACACCTTGTTGATCATGCACTCCTACTGGACACACATCTTTCTCCATCATTACCTTCCCTGTTTCCTTTGCTGGCACATGAAACACTGTTTTACTCTTTCAGTCCACAAACCCCCAGTGACCACATATAATCAGTAGCTCTTGCTAAGGGGAGAGAGGCCAGCTGAGCAGGGCAGAGAGAGGGCTGACAGCCTTCCAGCTCTCCCTTTCTCTACTCACCACCAAAGCAGAGATCAGGCAAGTGGTATTGCCTCATTTTGATTTACATTATACAAATTGTTGGTAGGATAAGTAAAAGAGGAGCTGATAGTAAAAATACAGAACATAAAAGTTAGTAGCTATTTTCAGTGCAAACTGGCTGTGTAAATTCCAAGTAATACTGCAGTTCTTTTCCCTCCCTGTTCTTCCTGATTTTCAAAATGCATTTACTTAAAAGTTCCTATGACATCTCCTCATTGCAGACCTACAGAGTTTTGTATTCCAGTTTACTTTTTCTCTATTTGCACAATGTAGAAGGCCCACAAAGGGAATAAAATCAACCACTTTTTTATTTCTGGAACACAACAGAGCCTAAAGTTCTGACAGCATAAGCACATTTTTCATTATTAATCTAAAGAAATGTTACTTACCAACTGTATAGAAATATGATGTTGATACCTCTGATGCAAAATATATTCTTTTTTTCAGCAAATAAAGTAATCCAGTCTTCACCCTTCTCAGAAGGTGAACATCCAGAGAACTGTGAGGCACGGGAAAGGCCTTTACTTGATACTTTGGAAGGAGTTTGGGACCCTACGTAATGACAGAAAAACAAATCAAACAAAAGAAAAAGGGAGATAACATGTTCGTAATTACCTCACATTAATGTAGCAAAATGTATTCTGTGCATTTCAAAGCCATGTTTATTGAGAAACTTACAGTCTGAGGTCTGATCTGCTGGAAACTTACAAAACCAAACCAAACCAAACCCAAAACAACCACCAGAACAACATCAGCAAGCTTCCATGCTATCGCCTTGAACATAACGTTCATGAGAAATGCACAACTGCTCCCATTCCTCTACATTCAGGGGCCAACATCAAAGCGCCTGATCTCTTTTGTGCTCCAAGACTCCACAAATGAAACATAAAAACCAGAACAGCTGTTGGAAAAGTACTTGGAAATACACAAAAAGCACTTGATCTTGGAGCTATTCAGTTCCATCAAACATACAAATATATCAAGTCAAGCAAACAAGTAGCAATGCTTCATGTTTTTATTGGGGGGGGAGGGGCGGGAAGCTGTTCCATCCAATTCCAATGTTTTTATGGGGAAGACTGTCCTGAACTAATTATCTGCACTGCCCTAATGACCTTATCACCTCTTGTTAACATTAGTTCTATTTTCATATGTACCATACCTCATAAAATGGGCACTCCAGGGTAACAGCCAGAAAAAGCTGGGTTAGCTGGGACATAACAATTCTGTCCAAACCAGGTGGCTGAGCTGAAACAACAATATTCAGGTTTTCAGGTGCACCTTCAACAAAGTATCTTTACACAAACCATCATGCAGATGTTAGGAAAAGCTGTTCAGTTTAACACACAGGGAAGCAATTTGATCATTATCATTTTTGATCATCGTTGAATTAACAGAAAAATCAGTTGTGAAATAACATAGTTATTAAAATGAGGAAATGATTTATAGAAATAGCAACAAAAAACTCCATACAAGTAGCAAGATCTTAGTTAAGACTGTCATATTCTTTCACACACAAACGCACCCAAAAAAAAAAAAAAAAAAAAAAAAAAAAAAAAAGAGTTCTGAGAGATGCAGGACGTTCTACAGGAAGGAATATGTTTGAGTTGAGGTCTTGGAAAAACATCCCATACCCTTATTCCCACAACCCCTTCTCCCCAAGTTATAATCCCAGGATCTCATTGTTTTGCTCAGGTTTGGGGTGTTGGTTTTGGGGGGTTTTTAACCTGAAAAGTAGTGGATTAAAACGGACTAATTTCTGGAGATTTGTCTACAAGTGTACACTTGAAGTATCTTTCATGTTATACGCAAAGTATTATTATAGAATGTAGTGTAAAGTGCTGATCGTGCAGGTCCATCTTTTCAAGTTCCTGTTCTGAAATTTGACCACTCTAGTGGAATGCCTTTATTGATTTAAAAGAACGTATCCACAGTAACCGGGTGCTGTGAGAACTTTAAAAGACATTCTGGTTTTTAGGACATGAGTGATGTCTGCTTCCTAAAAATCAAGCCCTTAAGGTATTTCATGCTGAACAGCTAAAAATTGAATGACCTAAGTTTCTAATCACTTTGAAAATTTGATCTTATATACAGTTTTATTAACAGAGCAATCTTAGCTGAGATCTTGAGAAAGTCACTCATCTTTCTGGCATAGCTTACATATCTCTATAATGCTGCTAGATATCCTTTACCAGCTAATACAGAATTACTTAAAATCTGTAGCTTACAACTGTGTTGTTTATAATACATTCGTGTCCATAAAATGCTGGATTATGCAATAGTTAGAGCTAAGGATAGGCTATCACATGGAGGATGTTCTAAAAGTTTACTAGTCTGGGTTAAAAAAACAATTAGGTGGAGGCAGCCCTTGCAAACAAGACAGTCTTAGAAGCAGTGGGTGAGCAGACTCTGCGATCTCCTAAGATGGGATAAAACATGAGGTAGATTTTGTTACATTTTGTTACATTTTCCTCATTTTGGTACAAGGCCAAGGATGGGACTGTAGTGCTTGCTCAGAGGTAGCAGGGAAAGGAGCTCAGGGCAGGGAACAAAGATGGGCAGAGGAAGCCTCCACCAGAAGAGTGCAGTTGGCAGACAGGATGCCAGTGGAAAGAAGCATCACATAACCATAACAGATTCTAGATTAGAAGTAATTTAAAAGCCACGATGAAGCGCCAGTCTTCATGCTTTGTTAAAACATATGTGTGCCTTAGAATTCAATTTACAATTTTACCTAGATAATTAAAAAAACCATACCAGCCTATCCTTAACTGCTCACATTTATGATGCTGTTAAGTTTTACTGGTTCAGATCTTGCTTCTATTTTAATTAAGCCAACAATTATGCACTGCAAGTTATTTTTTTTAGCTTTATCCATTTAGCCTTTCCAGCTTTCACAAGCTGATCATAATACAATATGAAAGAGAAATACAACCAAGTTGGATGCAAGAATATAACAAAACAGTCCTTATCCTGAAAGAACAGAAAAGTCAAGAGGACAGCACAAGGCCATACATGGTTCTACCTTACCCCCACCAACCGCCGGACCTGTCACAGGCTAGTGGAAAGTAAGGAATAAAGTACTAGTCCATTGCCTGTAAGGGATTCTTTAATTGAATCATAAGGCAAAACAGTATTTGAAAAACACATTTTGTACTGCCTGAGATTTAGAGATGCTGTGTATATAATTGTAACATGTTCTTATAAATAATTGTAATTTAAATTTCTTTTATCCCAATGCTACACCTCTCTAAACCCACTTCTCTCTAGAACTTGTACTAACCTTGACCAAAGTTTATAAGGTTATTTAGACTATTTTCAAACTCCTCTAAATGATTAAACTGAAAGATAACTGCAACTGTGACAATTAGGCAACAGTCTTTGGCCTCCTGATCGCTATTCTCCAGTCACCTTCATCAGGTCACTGTTGATGTGACAGATGAAAATGGTAAGGAATGGGCACTTGACAAAAGACACGCCACATAACAGAACAAAATGTGGAACATCACAAGAGAAACACTGCTCCTTACCTTGAAGCTGTTGCAGAAAATAGGGACTAAATATTTTTGGCAGAAAATTTACTGGATAACGCTGAATAAGGACACATGAGTGCAGCAGGTTCACCAAGGTGTGAGGCTGAAAGCGATTAAGGTGAGTATGCAGTATGGTTTCAAGCTTCCTAAACAGGGAAGAAGCACTTGGAGGCTGATAGTTAAGAGTCCCAAATGGTATAATGTACCCAGCAATCTGGTCAGTGGTAAATCTGTCAGCATCAGCAATGAAACTTTCTGCGACTGCATCAAAGATGGGCTTAGAAAGGATCATCTTTCGGCAGCAATACTGCATGACTTTACTGACTGTTTGAGGATGCAAGGTAAAGATGGACTTGGGAACATGTGTTTCCAGTGCCTCTGTGAAAATTTGTTCACCGTGTCCGAAGTATAGGAAGGCTTCCAGTACATTTACCAGTTCATCATCTGTGAAATACGGAATATGCTTCACCGAATGTTTACACAGTGCCGTGACTAAGGGAACTGCCCGAGTCTGATGAAGAACGACCAGTGAATTCAGTATTATGCTTGTGGACTCTGGGCTTAGCTGGGAAACTGTGGTTAAAGTGGCACTGTTCAGTCTGTTTAGCAAGTCTTGGTATTGTTTCCCTTCCCTAACAATCACCTGCAGCATCTTATAAACCATCACAATTTCCCTAGGGCTCCACTTCTCAATGTCTTTTTCTTGGATGTGGTTCATGATTTGTTGCAGCGTCGCACAACTTGGGCCCTCCAACTCCAGCAAACTCTCTCCAAGAGCACATAGATTTTTAACAGTCAACTGTCCTTTACCAAGCCGTTCCTCACCCTCTGAAAGCAACCTTGCCATCAGTGTACTCTGCGGATCTATACGTAGTTTTATCAAAGCTTGCAATGCATTCAGCAGCCCCGTGTTTGACAGTTTTGAGGATTCTAATTCAAACTGGAAGCATAATGCCCTGAAAACTTTGTTGTCTAACACTCCTTCAGGGTTTTTCAGACCATTGTGATCCACCTCAACTTCAGAAATTCTCTGCAGGGCTCCTGATGCCATAGTATCAGACATGACTTCCAGAGAGCTAAGGAAGTCAAAAATCTCTTTTGATGTACAAAGGCTGTTCAACTTCTTGAAAAATAGTTGTTCATCCATCCACACATTATTAGATTTAGTACAGCTCCCAGTGTCCCCACAAAGACACACAGTTTCATTGAGAGACTGTAGCCACAGTTGTACGTGATTTTTTCTACAAAGCATATACTGAGATTTGTCTTTGAAACACAGTGTCCTCATGGCTACAGAGCTACAGCTCTGGGGCTTTCGCTGCCCACTGATAAAGCTCAACCTTTTGCTTAGGGTTATCAAAATGGACCTGCTTGCTGGTGTGCTGGATGAATAAAACTGGAAACTCTTTCGGCTAATCAAAGCCATATTGGATCAAATGGGTTCTCAAAAGATACCTAGAAGAAGAAAAATACATATAAATACATTGTTTGGAAAACAGCACCGGTGTCTTTAAAAAGCAGCAAACACCACCACCACCCCGCAACATTTCAGCGGCTGGACACGACGGGGATGATCCCTCTCCCACGACCACCAGCACAAGGCAACGCAGAGCCCCCTCCGCAGCCGGGGGTCGCACACACACGCGTTCTCCCTAGCAGGAGGCGCACGGCCACGCGTCCCCGTGGGGGGGAGCCTGGGGCGTGGCAGCCGGGGGCGACGGGCGAGCCTGAGGGGCCAGGCGGCTGCGGCGGGGCCTCTCCCACCCCCTCCGCCTCACAGGCCCCACACCTACGGGCACGGCCCCGAAAGCGCTGCCGTGGGCCGAGGCGCGTCCCTCCCACCGCGGCGCCTACTGCTGCCCGCCGGGCCCGGGCCGTCGCGCCCCCTCCGTCCTCCTCCTTCCTGCGCCGCTGCGGGCACCGGGCGGTGGCGGGGGTCGAGCCGCGGGAGCGCGGGCGGCCTCACCTCCGCCGCCATGACGGGCAGCGCGGGGGCTGCCGGGAGCTTCCGTCGCTCTCCCGGCGGCAGCCTCGGGGCGCCCCACCGCCTGCCCCTGCGGGACCCGGCTCGCCTCACCCCGCCCGGCCCGGCCCGCCCCGGCCGCCTCCTCGCTGCCGCCCCGGACCGGCGCGGCGCTGCGCGGGCCGTTGCGGAGCGCAGGGTGCCGCCGGCGCTTTGCCTCGGGAGTCAGATTGGCGCCTGCGTACGTATGGCTCTGAAGCGCGTCCTTCAGCGCAAGTGACCGCGTCCCCGCGGGCCGGCGGCGGGCGGGCGCTCTGAGGGGTAGCCGGGGGCCGGGCGGGAGGCGAGGGGGCCGGCCCGGCGGCGCCGGCTCTCGGGGGGCTCCTGCTGCTGCAGCGGCGTTCGGGCCTCTGCTGGCGGCCTGCCTGCAGCTCCCTAAAGTCACCGTCCCCCTCGGGGACAGCTCCCTCCCTTCCCAGCGCCGTGCAGGTTGGTCCAAACAAATTTTTCTGGACGGAGGTTCAGCCCTGGGCCGTGGAGGGTTTTACAAGCAGGTTTCATTGAAGTTCTTGTGGGTTTTGTGTTTGTTTTGATCATAGAGTGAAAGCGATTCTCAGTAAGTCGCTCACTGTTAACAAAAATGGCCATGGGAATGCCTTCGTGGCTGTGACAGCAGGGTCTTGCCGCCTGGTTTAGAGCCACGCTGAAGTGTGCAAAGCTGCTGCGGAAGTTTCTTGCGTTTTTATCCTGTCCGTGGCCACGCAGTTTGACATTTGTGGTGGACCAGGCACACGAGGTACGTAGCCTGGCCTTACAGTACGGCTGTGTCATTGCTGGGGCCGGCACGGCTGGCTCAGGGAATGTTCACAGGTGGCTTGTTTCCTCCTACAGTGTGTTCACTTATGGAGCTGATGGACTCCATGTTGTTCTTTTGCAGACCGTTAGTTTTCTGACTTCCAAGTACTGGAGCAGATGAGCTATAATTTGGAATTTCATCCGTAGTTTCATGTTAAGCTCTGGTTTGAGCCAGCAAATCCTGGACTGTTTTCGCAGCTTAAACATTGTTTTGTTTTTTGACATGTGATTACCAACACATCAACGTGTTAAATGCTGCTGGTGTGGTAATATATTAAATGTAGATCTCTAGAAAGCTTGATAGTCAATAATTATCATTTTTTCCACTCTTTATTCCAGCTGAACTCTCATCACATATGTGGAAGTGGCATATAGTTTGTGAAGAGTGTATAGTGCAGGAAAGCAAGAGCAGCGTGAGCAGCAGTATGTTCATCTGAATGCAAGTGCGTTCCTGCTTTATGATTACATTCACCTGCAGGTAGGCATGAGTACTTTTCCTTTCTTGATCAGTTTCTGTGTGAAACTCTTCCGGTTGATGACAAAGAGAAGATTCTCTCACAGGGAGAAACTCCTCAACTTGTGTAGTTTGGAATGAATAAGGATCAAAAAATTTTATTGATCTATTAATGAGAAAATTAACTGTCAGGCAGGTAATTAACTGTCAGGCAGGTAATTTAACTGCAGATTAATCAGTTAATTGAACTATATTTTCAAGATCAACATCAATGCAACAGATACAATACTAGGCACTTACAAATTGTTACTAAATGTCTACAGATATTTAAACAGCCTCTTAGATCAAATTGCAAGGATTTATCTAATTGTGTCCTCTGCCCATTCCACAAGCACACATTTGCACTGTTACATACACACATAGTCCTTTCCCTCAGGAGAGGATCTCAAGCATCTCAAGCACTAATCCTCTCTTCTAGCCACGTGAATTCTCTTGTTTACACATGCCTGCTGTGGGAGATGCGGTTGCTCTGACTTTTGTGTCTTTATGCAGTCTACTAGTCCACACACCAGTAAGAAAGCCCCCTGGCAAGGTCATATGTATACCCACAATATGGGTAGCTACTTTTTCCACCCTTTACTGTTACTGCACTAGCTGGAGTAGAAGCAGCTCACTGTCTTATGGGGAGGCTGCTCTCCCTGGCTTGGGCAAAGGTCATTATGTTGCTAGGGCAACACCTGTCCATGTCAAACCACACTGTGACTACTTTTCTTTCTGTTTCCTCTCCTCTCCCACTACTTCTGCAAATTTTAATGCTTTCTTATACATCCTCCCAAGATGACTCCTGTTTGAAGTCTATTGGTAATCCCCTGGCTATTATGTTGGCAGTTTACCCCTCAGCTTTTTCTGTATAGAAGGCTGCTGTCTTATGGTGTGGTCCCAGTGGAAACCTGATTATCTTTCTCCCTTTCTGAGGTGTGAGAAAGAATGTAGTAATGAAATGCTGCTTCGTCTTTATTTTCTCCATTTATAGTTGGGCATTGCCACCTGCTGTCAAGGGGAAAATTACATGACATGTGACTAGGATCAATATGTATTACTACAGGGATCTGGGGGTATTCAAACTATTCAAACTATTTCACAGGAATCATCATAATTTGTATGGTATCAAATTTCTTCATGTTTCTTTTGGAGAAGGAGGGTGAAAAATCACTTTGTGAATTGTTTTGGCATACGTATTTCCTGTGCACATGCACATGAAGCCAGTTATTTAAATGACTTTAAATAAAGTGACTGTTAAGCTATATTAATATTTTTAGGTAATATAATGTAATACATTTAAAGTGAAAACTATAATGGAAAATGTCATAGAACAAAATGCAATGAATGGAAGCCTTAACATTTTCTAGTAATTACACTTTTCATGGAATTCATGTGTAGTACAAGCACTGTACTCTTAAGTTGCCACTTAATTTTACCAGTTTTGATTTACAACTATGCTTAAAAAAAAAATAAATCTAATAGAGGAAACCTTTCACAATACTGTGGGGAGAGATATAGTGCCATACTAATATAGTGCAGTATTCTTCTTACACAGTTGAGCTGTGTTTTTTTCCCTTGAGAGAAACAGGAAGAAGATATGCCTGAGATTACTTAGCCACAGGTTTTCATAAATCATTGCATGTGGCTAGGACACTGAATGATTTCTGTAGTTGAATCTGCGTGGGAGTAGTAGATGAAGTACAGCAAACTGGGCCCAGGCATGAGAAAAAGATTTGAAGTTTGGAAGTGATAATTAGTCAGTTGTAATTCTAGGCATTTGAGTTCTACTGCAGTTCCGTAGCAGCGACAAAATATTGATGGAAGATTAATTTGTAAAATATGCACGAGAGGGCTAAATATGCACGAGAGGTGCTCTGCTTGTCTCTCGCACAGCTTCTTGAAGCTGTCCTTACATGTTGTGTTCAGTGTCAAAATCATGAAAGAAAACTCGCATTCAAACTTTCTTGGGAATGGATAAGGATATGCATCTCATTCAACCAATTGCTTACAAGACTTTGTGAGGGAATGGCATTTTATACTACAGCAGATTTCTTGAAGATGGCTTCCTATTTTTAGGAGAAACCTCCCAACCAGTCAATTCTGTAGTTGCACTTGTGTAAGAAGCTCATTTTTGAAATACAAAATGTAAAACTATGTGTGTGTTCTAAAATATAGACATAGTGGGCAATAAAGTGTAAAGGCATTCAGGCAAAAAATACTGATATCAGAAAAGAAGAAACTGAGAATTTTAATTTTTTCTTTTTTATTTTTTTTCTCAAGCATTGTAGTTTGACTTCACCAGCTCTGTGTTTTGTTCTGTTTTCAAATACATGTCAGAAAAGTAACCAAAGCAGTCACAGACTTACAGTGAAAAATATTATTAAGTAGTAAAAATAGTATATATTTTCGTGAAACTAGTTACTCTATTGTATTGTTTACTAATACGTTCTTGATAGTGAAGATGCTGTGATATTACTGCACCATAAAGTCACTACAGCCCATATGACCAATACCACATGTCCTTTGCCATGTGGCCTACAAGGCTTGGTTGTGAGAAATGACTTCTCTTTAGAATAGATGCCTGATTTCCAAGTTAAGTGCCAGTACTGCTCTCCTTTAAAGTATCTCTTTTTAATCTAATAAGCAAAGCAAAATCTTGCTGTTCTGCATGCAATAAATTTGCTTTTATTTCTTCTCTTTTCCCCTGCAGTGTCTTTAAAAAAAAAAAAAAAAAGTATTCTGTTTTGGGAAATGTGCTGTGATTTAAAAAGGAGGTTTTTACTCCTCTATGCAACACAAAAGGGGCAGGCAAAAGCCATAGCTGAGGAAATATGGCAGCAAGCAGGTGCCCATGGACTTGAAGCTGATATACACTGCATAAGTGAAATGGACAAGGTGAGATACTCCATGTTGTTTCAAAAAATAGGTATTTAAGAGCTGAATTTTTCTTCATGTGTTTGATGGGTGGCTGTTAATAATTGCGAAGGCTGAGCACATGCACCCACCTAAAATATACCATCTAGTTTTAAATTTTTGTTTGTTATGAATAAGTAATTTGGACCAACACTCACAGATGCTTAATAGCCTTCTGCCAAAGGTACATCTTTCTTGTGATTTTTCTTACTAGAACATTAAATGAATATATCTTTGATCTTTCTTCTAACAACAGTGCAGTGATTTCTTGAAATCTCTTTATGTATGTAGTAGTGAAACATAGAATCATAGAGTGGTTTGGGGTGAAAGAGGCCTTAAAGATCATCTAGTTCCAAGCCCCCTGCCATGGGCAGGGACACCTCCCACTAGACCAGGTTGCTCAAAGCCCCATCTAGCCTGGCCTGAACACTTCCAGGGATGGGGCATCCACAGTTTCTCTGGCCAACCTGTTCCAGTGCCTCATCACCCTCACAATAAAGAATTCCTTCCTTGTATCCAATCTAAATCTACCCTCTTTGAGTTTAAAAGCCATTCTCCATTGTCCTATCACTACATGCCCTTGTAAAAAGTTCCTCTCTAGCTTTCCTGTAGGCCCCCTTTAGGTATTGGAAGGCTGCAATAAGGTCTTCTTGGAGCTTTTTCTTCTCCATGCTGAACAACCCCAAGCCATTCAACCTGTCTCCATAAGGGATGTGCTCCAGCCCTCTGATCATCTTTGCAGTCCTCCTCTGGACTTGCTCCAACAGGTCCGTGTCCTTATGTTGGGGGCCCCAGAACCGAATGCAGTACTCCAGGTACAGTACTCCACGAGAGTGGAGGGGGAGAATCACCTCCCTTGACCTCCTGGTCATGCTTTTGATGAATTTTGAATGAATTCTATATTTGCTGGTCAGCTCTCCTGTTTCCTGTTGTTAGAAATAACACTTCCGCCCCCACCCCCCGCCCCCGTCTGCTGGGTTTTTTTTCTGTTGTGTTGAGGTCCTGTGTTCTATTAACTATGGGCTCCAGCATGACCCTGAGCTTTTGTGGGGTCTTCTCGAGTTACTTAGCATATGCACTCCAGTTCACAGGGGATACACTGAAGTTCTGTTCTAGAAAGAAATAAAAAGCTTGGCAAGGAAGTAAGGAAGTGGGGGTTTATTATTTGCTACTATCCAGGGTTAAGGGTCTGAAAACTGTTAGTGTCTGTAACTAAAAGCAATATGGACTGTAATTTCCTTCACAAAGTACTTTCAACTGTATGTCCTCAAAAATAAAATAATTAAAAAACCCAACCAAACAAAACTTGATAGCCTGGTATTTCATATGAGATGAGCAGAAAATAACCAAAAGAGTTTTTTTCATGTACTTGAAGATGTAAGAAGTTTATAAAAATAATTTAGTTTTCTTTTAGCAAGTTCCTTTGTTGATACTACATGTTGAGTAGCTGGACATCTGCTTTTAAATGAATGTTCACTGAGTATGTAGGAAAATGTTAACAAAGAGACTTTTATACAGCCAGCAAGGAATTTGAAGATTCTCTTTATATTCTTCCATTTAATTCCTTCTGCATTTGACAGGTTTGGAGATTAGTTTCAGGAAAGCAGTAGGCATGGTATTTCTAGCCCTGTTATTGGCCTGCCACTTCAATAAATCTGTTTTGTCAAATTTGGCAAGGCAACTCAAAGCTGAGAGTTGTTGATGAGGTTAGAAAGATGTACTGGATTGAGAATCTGAGAATTCGGCACTGAGGAATAAAGTAGTTTCTGCAGCTTTGTAGATTTCATCACTTAAGCTTTTCCTTACTCTTTGCTGTAACTTCTAGAAGCTTAAGTGTAGTTGGGGAGGGGAAGGCAGGATGGCATAATGTGATGGAGCAAGAGCTTGCTTGAATTTGGCAGGGCCTCTTCTGAACTCCTTTGGGCATTTTAGACCTGAGAGTTTATTCCACAACATGCACAGTTCAGAGAGAGGGGTGTGTATGCTTTAGGTGAAGGTGTAGGAGGTTTCCATTTTGTTTGTATTTGTCTGAAGGCCCGTCTTTATGCAGCAGTTCGGTATTTTTCAGACCTTGTCATCACTTAAAGGAATTGCTGTGAAGGCCTATGGGTGGAATCGGTGGCATCAGAGTCAATAGTCATAATGTGATCCTGTTGCCATACAAAAATTAACGGTCAAATGCTGCTCAAATCTCGGAAACGCTGGCTGTTTCCAGGTCATGACTCTCACCTACACTCTCATAGGTGAGAAAAGGTCATAAATCTTTGGTTGGCTACTGTGATTGCTTTTTATGCTTGATGGAAGACTGAAATGAAGTGGAAGTGAAGTAGGAGCAGTGAAATAGGAGGCTAAATGGAGATCATCTTGCATCACAGTGCAGGTAGTCAGCCTTGGATGAGTTACCTGAATAAGCACATTCACCGTGATATGTATTATTCTGAAAACAGCCTATCAGGCTGTCTGATCCCATCCTCTTCCTTCAGCAATCGTTCACAGCTTGAGCAGGTTGCTCACTGCTGTTGTATGGCACTGCTGTCCTTGGCTGAGGAGTACTTTTGAAAGAAAGAGAAAGAATGGGACAAAGGTTTAACACTAAGGATATAGGAAGAAGTGGAAGGTAGAGTAAAAAACTGTAATTGTGTAAGGTTCTTGTTGGTCTAGTGATATATCAGACCTCCCAGTTATCGACAAAAATTAGTGCAGGACTTCTGTCACCAAACGTTGACTTCCAAAAGGTCTTTAAGTTTGCAGAGGAGAATGTGCAGAAGAACAAGCAAGAATTTAGTGAACTAATCATACTTCTGTTCTAATACACCACTTTTTACTTTCTGAGCTTGTGTCTTTTTTTTTTCTCTTTTTCTTTTTAATGGAACACAAGTCACTGTAAACTTTTATTTGATATTGGTAGACTGTTGCTTTTTTTACTTGAATTTGCTTTTGTTTGTAAATGTAGTAGTCACCTGTGGTAATGCACTGCAGAAGCTGTTGTATTTGGACTTGCCAGATCAGCTGTGGAAGTTCTGAAAATATGAATTACTGCAACAGGACCCTTAAGGCCTTTTTTTGCACAGCTTACAGTTCAGTTTTGGAAGTCTCAAGAATTTGTGGGTACTTGGGGTTTTGCCTGAAGTTGTAAAAGACAAAACCTCTGTTTGGTATGTTCCTAGTCCACAACTCACTGAAGTCTGGCCAAGTACTGGGGAAACAACTTGCAAGCTTACTCTCTTGTACTTCTCCAGGCACCTGCTATTGGCCACTGTTCAGGACACTGTCTAGATGGGAATTTAAGTTGCTCCATGCAACTGCTTTTAGATTCCTCAGGAAAGTTTTAGAAAACATGACAACAGCAAAACCCCTTGATACTCTGTTTCTTTGTATTCCTAACCTTTGTGGATTGTAGGTATAAGGGGTAACTTTTTACATGGCTTGAGGAGTGCTAAGGTTTGAGTCATTTATTGGGTGAAGTGTTTAGAACATAACTCCTCACTCTGAAGTTTTGAATTGCAGCCCTGAAACTGCTTGAAATGCAACATAGTATCTCTTGCAAACTTTATATTTTCTCATAATCCTACTATTTTATTAAACCTGGAATGCTGCGAGAGTTTAAACTGAAACCTACAGGGAGCAGTAAAAGGAGCTTGGGTTTCTTATTATGGCAAAAAGGAAGTTAAGGAGTGACCTAATAGCAGCCTACTTGAGCCAAACTCTTCTTGGCAGCAGAAAACTGTACAATGGGAGGCAAAATCCACTGAGTGTAGCCTGATTAAACTCAGATTGGACGCTAGTGGAGAAGCTCTTCTGGGTGGAAGAGGCTGCCCAGAAAGGTGGAATCTCTACCCTTAAAAGTTTTCAAAATTCAGCCGGAGTAGTAGTTGACCTATGCAGTGTTGGCAGTTAGTCCCACTTGGAGCATGGGGTGATACTAGGTGACCTCCAGAGATCGCTCCCAAACAAGGTGTCAGTGATTCTGTGGAGCTGTGTTTCACATAAGTCACTATCTGTCCATGTGATTCAAAACCTGTAGCCTGTAGGGGTGCTGTGAAAGAGCGTTTTGTGCCAGTGACCTGACTGGCTGCATGCTAGCACAGTGCTGCAGCCCGCTACCAGTGGAAAGCTGGAATAATCAAAGAAACAGAATGCTTTTTACCTCAGAAGTAATAAATGTTTGCATGAGACCTGAATTTACGGAACTGGTGCATAGTCCCAAATATAGCCAGTTCTCATCAACCTGGTGTAATGGAGTAGCCCCCATAAAATCATGGGAAATATAGAAGATTGGTATTTGCAAAGGGGAGAGAAATGAACTGGGAACAGGAGCCAAAATAAATGAAACTGTAGAGCACTGTGAGACTTTGTTCAAGGCTACCTTAGTTCCTGCAAAGTACAGTGGGGGTTTTTTGTGACAAAGTCAGATGCAACATGGAAGTTATCCAACAGAACCAAATGATCCCTAATAGAACTTAGAAAAGATCCCTACAGTTTGTATAGCCACACCCCAGGTATCTGTGTGAAATGGTCAGGATTATGGCTAACAGTGTGATTGTGATCATATATATAAAAATACTTTTTCTACTTGACAAAGCAAATACTGTATGAGTTGTGTATTTAAGCTCTACGAGTGCAGTTGTGAAGTGTTCTTCATGTGTATACTAACCTGCCCAAAATGCTACCCTTCAGTGTTTGTGTATGGGATCAGGGGATAATTCAAGTTGAAAGGGACTTTGTGAGGGGAACTCAGTGGAGGTCAAAGCAGGTTCCTCAGGGCTTTACCCAATCTGGGTTTGAAAACTCCAAACACGATTATAACTTGCATCCCCAAACTGACTTGTAATTACTTGAAAGACTTTCTCTGGCTTAATACAGGTAAGATAAAATTAAACATTTTTCTGTGTACCTTTGGGAAAAGAAAGAGTGGAAGATAGTATCTAAGGCCACAAATAGATATCAAATGGTACCTTGAAACTTACTTGTTCTATTACTTGCAGTATAACCTGGAAACAGAAAAGGATCCTGTAGTTATTGTTATTTCCACCACTGGTACTGGAGATCCACCAGACACCGCCCGCAAGTTTGTAAAGAGAATTCAAGACACGACCTTGCCACCTGATTATTTTGCACATCTCCAGTATGGATTGCTAGGTGATGTAGTATTTTCTATGTAATTATAGTGCTTGTCTGTCAGTGAATAATACGTAATTTTTTCACTTGTGAATAGGTTGTTTGGGCTTTTTTAAGTGCCTGTAAAACACTTTATTTATAGTATGAACAGCTTTTTAATATAATGTCCTTTATGAGCAATAAAGGAAAATTGTCACAGAAATGATCTGAATGTAAGCAACCAACCCAATTTTTTTATAGTTTAATTTTCTTTGCTTAAACAACATATGATATAAGCTATCTATAATTGCTGAAGTTTTAATTTGTGTCAAGTCTCTGTGGACTAGATGAGCTTATTTGACTTTGTGGGTAACTGGGCACTTTTCTATACAGAGGGAAAGGCAGTATAAAATGTCCTTAAAAGATAAGGTATTAAGATCATCCCATCCCTTTAAATTCGCAATACTTTTTAAGATTTTGAATGTCGTGCTCCTCAATAGAAGGAAGGTAACTTCAGGTTAAAGGTTGATATGCAAATTCAGATTTGTCAAAATGCATCTGATATATCGTGACCTGATGGTAAGATCAGCTTGTTGAGTTTTCCGGTTGTGTTTAAACAAACTCCAGAAACTTCTATTTGAATCTAGGTTTTAACTTCAAAGATGTGAGGAGTGATGATGCTCCTAGGTTTCTCATGAGGAAAGTACCCACTAGCAGGAAATATCTAGTGGAGGTGTGATGTGGAAGTCTGAAATATATGCATCCTAATCATGTAACATTTTGAGAAGGTGTTATGCTGTTGCCTAGTTATACATTACAGTTTGTGAAACAGTTAGGTTTTCATAGCTGACTCAATGCTTATGTGCATATATGAAGATAAGCATTGCATTAATACTCATCAATACAGATATATTATCTAAGTTAGTGTTTTGTGATTCTGGTTTAAAATGTTATCAGTCTTAAAATACATTCATGGTATCCCTTTCAACTTGTCCAATGAAGTGTTCATTTTAAGTACTGTTCTTGACAGGGAGCAGAAGTCATTAAAGAAAAAAGAAAAAGAAAAGGAACAAAAGGGCTGTTATAAAGGAGAAAGCAATAGTCCATTGTTGGGGTGGGGCAGGGGATTAATAAGGATCTAGCAGTTTGAATTGCACACAAGAAAGGGTCAGGCTGTGAAAAATCATGATAGTTAGGATACTGAAACAGTGCTGAGGATTACATATGGAATTTGTGAAGACTGCCTACCAGTGGTCTTTGGGATTGGTAGATAATCATCTGTTAAGGATGAGGTGTGTGTGGTTGATCGTTTTTCGAGTGGACCAGTGGTTTAGTCGATCTCTTAATGTCTCAAATCCTCCATGAATGTACCTCCTGAGTCCACTGACTGTTTGACTGATATCAAAGAGCATCATCTTCTAACAGAACATCTTCACAACTGTTAAAGTGCAGAAAACCCAGTGCAATGAAAATGAGGTCTACAAAGAAATCAATGATTCTTGGGGAGGAGGATGTTGGACCAGATTCTCTTATGCACATTTTCCTACATTTCTTCTTCATGCTCTTTAAAGTCACTCCTTTTTTGATTATTTTTTCTCAAGGCTCCAATATTCTTAAATTACTTTTAATACTCTCTCCATTACATTGTTAAGATATATTAACAATTTTAACCTGAAGGTGAGATCATTTCTTTCAGTAATTCACATACAGTTTATCAGTTTCACTCTTATTAATTATTTTGGTTACTTACATTTTTCCTGTAGGAGCAGTTTTGTATTTTTTAAAAGCCTCAAACCAAAGCAACATTCTTCTGAAATATGAAATATTGAAAGCCAAGTGTTTTTAAAGAAATTCTGTGTCTTACATTTGTGAAGAAGGAACCACTTTTTCAGCTCTGCTTTGGGACAAACACAGGGTGTTTTTGAAGGTCAGATTCTTCTGTTTGCCTGCAAGAAAATCCTGTGTTGTCTTTGCAGATCTTGGTCTGTGTAGCCTGGGTGGCTGGCTGAATGACATAGTTCCCCTTTTCTTTAATTTACTAGGTCTGGGAGATTCAGAGTACATGTTCTTTTGTAATGGTGGAAAGACAGTAGATCGACGACTTCAGGAACTTGGTGCTCAGCACTTCTATGACACAGGATTAGCAGATGATTGCGTAGGGTAAGAGCTGCATGAATTTGGATTTTGTTTCTTCAAGGTGCAATAATTACATGTGAATTTGACTAAGCATTCTGAACTCTTTGAAATCAGGTGAACCTGAACACTCAGCACCTCATAGATATGAGTCTTGTCTGAACACAGTATGCCTTTTCAATCTCAGTTGCCAGTAAATAAAACTCCATTTTTAAAGTGTGAGTAACATCTGTAATGGCTGGAAAAATGGGGGGTATTTAGCAGTTTTAGAAATTAAGTAATTCAGAGTAAGTGGAGGCTTTTGAAAATGTAGTCTGTTTACTGGAGAAAATAAAAATAAATCCAGTTCCCAGTAGGTGTGGTACTGCGTAATGGGATCACTTTCTACATACACATCAGACTTTTATCCAATCTCACATCTTGCAGGTGAGCTGCTTTAGGCAAATCCTACAATGCTTTTTCATTTTTTTCTCTCCTCTATAAACATCCTTTTTTTTTTCTTTTTCCTTTTTTTTTTTATCCCTATAGAAAAATTATATAAGAAGGAATTTTTGATTGCTGTAGACAAATTATGTAAGAAAACAAGTCCCTTCCTGTTCTGTTGCTCTTTCTGGCCGGTAGGCTGCAGTCTTGGCTTGTTTATTTTGAACTTCAGATTGTATCAGCTTTGTGCATGGTGATGCAAGACATTTGAACACAAGCATTGCCTTAACCATAAAACTTGTGTTCTAAAATAATAAAATTGGACCGTTAGTGCAAGCTGTTGATGTTGCTGTTGCACAATGCAAAGTTGCATATTTTGCTATCATCCCTTCAACTTCCTGTCGTAAAGTTCAGCATAAGAAAATAAAAATAAGAAACTGGAGGAAGAGTAAGGCTGTTACACATTTTAGACTCCATAAATTTACATAGTGGTAATAACTAAATGAAAATACTTTTTAAACAAAAAAGTAATATTCTAACAGCTGCATATATATATATATATATATAAATAAATATGGGAAATGAACAGTGTTTTTAGCTTTTGTGATGTGTTCATTATTTGTAAATTAACAGTCTAGTAGATCACAATAATTCATCCATTCCTTTCTCTTTTGTGTGTCTCTTCCAAGTTTGGAATTAGTGGTTGATCCTTGGATTGATGGACTTTGGCTTGCCCTCAAGGAAGCATTTGTATTGCAGAAAGAAAAAGAAGGCATGAACGGTGTTGTCGATGCTGATTCTAGCTCTCACTCTGCAGCCCCACACATTGTGCATGAACTAAACTTAAGCTCAGAAGTACAGAACTTGAAGCTAGAAGATGAGGGAGTGAAGAGTTCTGATATTCTGTCACAGAAACTGATTGACATCAATCTTGTGGCTTCAGCTAGAGACAGTGAACCTTCACTTATTCATTCTGTCCCTCCTGTCTCTCAGTCTGCTCTGAATATTCCTGCATTGCCAGCAGAATATATAGAGGTACAGTTTCAGGACACCCATGGTGAGGTAAGGACTTCACTCTGAATGATGAAAGCTTCCAGCTCTGGTAGGAGCCAAGAGCATATGCTCCTACATATGGCTCAAAAGAGCAAAGTGGGTGCTTACATGAAGGAGATATGTCCATGAACGCAGGAGGCTTCTGAATTGTAAGTAAAAGATCCATTTATAATGTGAAAATGTAGTTACCACCATATAAGTTGAGTTATAGACACTTACGTGGAGGTATAATTTAGCTAAATAATAATCTGGCATTGCAGTGCCAGGAATGGAAGAATTAAAATCCTCTAGTGGCTTATGTTAGAACAGTGAAAGCATCTTCCTGTAGTAAGGAGTATAGGACAATTTCTGTTCAAATTTTTAGTACTTTCAGAATGCCTTAAGAGGGTGTAAAATTGCTCAGAAATCTTGATGCATATTTAATAACAGACAAACTGGTCATTGTAAAACTTTATAATAATTTTACTATTGGAAATGGAAGATGAACGGTAGATCAAAAGCAAGTGTGTTTTTTTCTATGAAGCCATGTTGAGCAAAGACCTGCTGTATAAAGAGAAGAATTAGCATGAGCTGGGAATTATCTGCAGTTGGCATATTTAGTGTTCAAAATGAACTGGCAGGTGTGACTCAAACTTTTCTGGTTGCCTGCCAAAGGGCAGACGTTTTGATTATCTGTGTGAGGGAGCAGTGAGGTCTGGCTGCTCTTTAAATAACAGGGAGCCAAGAGCTGAGCATGGTAACACAGCCAGTCCCGTCACCCAGTACTGAAGTAGTGAAAACCAGGAGATGTCAGCCAGGATCAGCCGAGAGTGCAGTGTCATCAGGCAAGTTTGTGGGAACGAGACAGGTCTGGAGCCAAGCTGGGAATTCCATCTGCAGATCCAGGTCTGGGCCAACAGGATCTGGAGCCAGTCATGGGCATGGTTATGGCCGAGCTGCCAGCCAGTGCTGCTGTGATGTCGCTCAGGCAGGGACTGAAGACCCAGGGCTGAGCTGAGCTGAGGCTCCTGGGCCTGTGAGCGGAAGTGGGGCTGGAATCCTCTGGTGGGGCTGGTCAGGACCATGAAGGCCAGTTAGTATTCTCAGGGCCCTGACACTTTCTACTGAGAGTGTCTATGGTAATGGTGGGAGAATCACTTAGTCTAGCTAATATAATTACATAGGAGTGTTTGAATGTAAAGACTGGATAATTTTGCTTTTATTTTAGACCTCGTATGTAGTTCGTTGTGGTCAGGTTGTTGAATTAAATAATCCAAATTACTGAAACAAAGATTTATGATTTAGAGGTACTCTTCAATTAAAGACTAATAGTTCGTTCAAAAGTGGTGCTACAGTAATTAAAAGAGCCTGTTTTCTTATTTTAAAGTCAACGTGTTTCAGAGATCAGCCTGAATATAATTGGTCATGTTCTAATATTGATGCCTTAACTTTTCTGTAAACAGAAAAAAAGTAAATTTTGCTTTTGAACAGCAGATTAAAAAAACCTGAATCTGCTAATCTGGAATTCAGTGACAGATTAAAGATTATAGTCCAGATTTCAGGTATAAAGCTGGGTGGTTGTCTTGAGCCTTGGAAAGAATCAAATGCAGGTTTTGGTTTTTTCCCTTTGGCACTATTTTTGACATAGTTGGCTAGACCTTGGCAACACGTAGGTCCCGTCTAGGGTCATGTTTGATTTTACAAGTATGACACAATTCATGTCCTTTTCCAGTATTTCACATTGCAAGAACCATGGGTGTTTTTTTCCAAGCACAGCTGAAGTCGGTTTGTTTTGAAGTGCATCAGCCTGAGGTTTGGGTACAGACTCCCTGCCGTTTAAAGAAGGCTGGGTGCACAGTCTCTCTAGTTATTTGATCTGTGTCCTGGGCTGTTGACTCTCAGGATTGAGTTAAGGTGCTGAGCAGAGTAGCACAGCAGTATGGCAGCAACAGTATGCATCTTAAGCCTTTGTGGCAAGTGTAAGATAATACAGTTTATCTTAAATCTTCATCTCATTATGCCTTGAACTTGACTTGGAGGGAATATGAATGTAGACACTTATCACTGTCCAGCTGATGTACAATAATTTGATATGGCCTAAGCTGTTAATTGCCATATCAAATATTTTAAGAGAATAATAAAATTTCCAACTGTTGGTACCAAGTGATTCTCCTGTCCTTTTTTTTTTTTTTTGTCTTTTCTTTTTTTTTTAATAGGGAATCTTCAGATTAACACATATTCTTTTACTAGTAGAATAATTCCTTTCCACTTGACAGAGTATTATTATGGACGTTTGGTGTGTCTCCCATGTCTTTTCATTTTTGTCTGTACTGATCTCAAATGAATCTTGCTGACAATAGGATTGGAGAAATGAGGGCTGTAGTCTGGTCTTCAAGTGACAGTCTTTGCCAGAGGTGGTCTGGAATTATTCTTGGTGCCCGTTTACAATTCTTGGGGCACATTTTCACCTGTGTAGAAATGTTGTGGCATAACATGATGCTGTTTTGTAGAGTGAGGTTTGCAGTTTAGCTCTGAATTTAACTGTAGGTTTTAAAATTCCTCTTATAAATTGTCTGCAATAATAGCCCCTTTTACACCTTTAAGTCTTAATCTGTAAATCTGCAATAATGTTTTTAAATAGCTCCTGTTCTTACTCCGTATGTTGTCTGTTCTGTACACCTAGTAATCCTTTAATTAGATGGGAGTTTTCTGGGTTTTAACATAAATACATTCTCTAATTGGCTGTTTTTAAGGCAGCTCTTGAAGAAGGAAACAGCTAGCTGCATTTGATGGGAGTTTAGGCCCATTAGACTATTCAAGCCAATTGACTTTTTATACTTGGATATATGCCTGTTACTGCTTGGATGTGATTTTAAAAAACGTAGAGCAAAACACTCTATGAATATAGAAGTTTTCTGGTTTTCCTCATTGTTTTGAATCATTTTCTAAGGTTGTTTAAAAAAACTTGTGTACCAACACTAATTCCTGTATGGCATAGTAAGCTGTTGTTCAGCTGACTGGCATTTTTAGTGTAAGCTTTCATGTCCTCTTTTTCAGAATCCGCATCTATCCTCACTGATTTCAGAGGGGACAGCCTTTGAAGTGCCAGTTACAAAAGCAGTTCAACTCACTAGAGAAGATGCAATAAAAACCACATTGCTCTTAGAACTTGATATTGCAGTAAGTTCGTGATGGCTTTCTCTTTAGTGGGTTAAAATAAAGGGTGAAAAGCATGTGTGTTATGTATGATAACTGGGAGGGTAATTATTTATTTGACTGTTTAAAAAGAAATAATAATTCTTAGAATGTTTTTGGGTGGAAGGGACCTTAAATAGTTCCAACCCCCCTGCCACTGGGGTGCCCTTTCTTTCGCTAGACCAGGTTGCTCAATGCCTCATCCAACCTGGCCTTGAACACTTCCAGGGATGGGGCATCCACAGCTTCTCTGGGGAACTTGTTCCAGTGCCTCACCACCCTCATAGAGAAGAATGTTCCCTATATTGCGAATGGATGTCACTTTAGACTGATCAATTTTTTAAATGAAAAGCTTGATTTGTTCACTGAAAGATATGACTCCAAGGAAGTCAAAACAGAATTAAAACTGTCAAATTAATTTCTCTGTTGTTCCATGGATATTGTATTAACAGAAATACCTTTTTGAAGGGAATTTGCAATGCAGAAGGGCAGGCAGGGAATGCTGAAAATGAGTAATCATTCAGTTTGTGAGTGCACAATGTAGGGAATATTCAGAAACTATAATAAATTGAAGCTATTGCTTGTGGTAGGTGGTCTACACAAGTAAATGTTTGACTCGTATGATCAAGTGGTAAGAACAGTTTAGCTTGAGCACTGGTCCTGCTTCTGGCATTCATTTGCTCTGACTTGTTAACTTACTACTCAAACTGTCAACCTCTGTTACCCTTGGTGTAAAAACTGGTTAGTTTATTCAGGGAAGATCACATTTTGTATACTGATTTGAAGGTGAAAGGCAGAGAATGCTCGATGTTACTTTACAAGATATCTTTAAAAGGAAAATATGTTGCTTTTGAGTAGGTTTCTAGAATATTGCCTTTGGGATATTGTGGTTTTGGCAGTAACTTTTATTGGACTCTATTAGCCTGATCTGTGTCAATATCCATGGGACATATTTATGACTGAGATTTAAAGATAGTCTATTAAGTTTTGAGCAGCTGAGTCTCTGAGGTGACATGTCTTTTTGCATACATCTATATGTATACATGTATCCTGTCATCGGCACCCACTGAAAATTAGAACATTTTTTGCCTTTTTTTCCTAATGTTCTCAACAGTCTGTGTATGCAGGTCACCTCACCTGATGCATAAGGGAAACATAATGCTGCAAGTATAATTACGTGTGTTCCTGTAACAGACAGAAGCTTGAGTAGGGTTTCAGCAATTGCACACAAGAACCTCAGCCAACTAAGTAGAATCTAGGTCTTAAGATCCGAGATACCTTTTAATTTTCACTGTGCTCTTCTCTTGCTAGTTTTCATTATTTTTTTTCCTTCAGAAGATAAAAGCGATTTCGGTCATTTCAGTCACAGTTCATCAAACAGTTTAACCAGCAAATTTTTAGTGGCAGGGTATCTCTATACAAAGTGGCATTAATTATAAGGACTTCCTTTCTCTGCTCTTTTCAAACCAGAAAACAAAGTACATCAGTAATTAATAATCCGGGCTGATTATATAATACATCCCCTTAATACATATGATTTTCCTTCTGTTTAGGCTGCTCATCAGTGCTTATTAAAGAGCGCCCAAATATGTAAACCAGATAAGGAAAGATCTTTCTAATTAATAAGGTTAAACCTGAAAAGAAGAGATGAGTATTTAGTTTCTAATGTGCTCTCAGCAGTGAAATGCTAGTATAGAGTAAAAGAACATATGACTTCATGTGACTGCAATAGCAGGAAGACTTTTGTCAGGAATGGTGATGCTGTTGGGCTTGGTTTGTGATATAATTTAATAGAAATGATCTCATATTTTAAAACAGGATACAGTCTTCGACTACCAACCTGGAGATGCATTCTGTGTAATATGTCCCAACAATGTTGATGAGGTGGAAGAACTTCTTCAGATCTTGGGACTTTCTGAAAAAGCAGAGTCCTTTATTTGTCTAAAGGTTAAGCAGGGCACTAAAAAGAAAGGTATGATGTGATGCACTAGTCATGAACAAATACTCCTTTCTGTGTTGGTAGTAGTTGGTATGCATAGTTTTGAACATTTTTATCTTTAGTATTGGGACACAGCTGTTGTTTCATGGAAGCATGTTGGAAGTCACAGAGATGTGTTAAAAAAGAGATAACACCTAGAATGCTGCTGGTGGTTTTTCTGTAGATGAGTTAGCTTCTGACTGGGAACTTGAGCCTGGCATTAGCATTCATCCATCTCATTCTTTCTCTGTGCTCCTTCATGTTTATGGAGATGAGCCTTTACTCACATAACCTAACAATCCCCCACTTGGAAGTAAAATCTCTCCTTGCGCAGCACTTCGCATCAATCTGTTTTACAACCTAAGAGGACCACACTCCTGAAGCAGAAGACTTAAGGCTGCTGCAAGATGCCTTTTAAGGGGCTTGTAGGTCTATGTGGATCTGTTCTGTCTTATGATCCCGTGCCTCAGAAAAGGGTAGCTGCAAGGTATGCCCGTGTACTGCCAGCTGGACCTGTGAGAATTAGTCTTCTCTTGCCTTGCAATTGTTGTCTTCATGGGGCTGCTAAGCTGTACCTTTAGTTCTGCAGGGTGGGTAGGGCTCTTTGTTGTTCCAGTCTATGGGTAAATTAGTTCCTATATCCAGATTCCCTGCATCAAGGGCAAAACAAGTTGTCCCTTAAGTATGAAATGTAAATGGACCCCTGTTCTTGGAATTAGGGAGTAACTCACCTGTTAATGAGGTGAGTTTACCTGACAGGCCATGCTGTAACATACTATATGGGATGTCCAGGCCCAGCTGATACCCATCCTAGACTCCCTCTCAAGTCACAAACCTCTGCTGGGAGGGGTCACCGTTTAGATTTGGTGCAGAGCCAATATCAGTTACAGCTTGGACCCTGCACTAGGGATGAGCCCTGCATCTGCAGGGCTGGCCTGGCTTGTTATCCAGCCCCACTGCACTGAACCCCCTCCCACTTCACCCCCCTGCTTGGGAAATCCCCATTGTTCTTGTTCCTCTGGGACAGACCCCTCCAAACACACCTGCTTCTTCTGCCCTGCCTGCCCCTGACCCCCACTGCCCCAGCACCAAAAAAAAAACTAAAACCAAAACCAAAAAACAAGTCCCAGAAAGGTCCCAGCTTTGTAACAATCAACCTTTGGATCAGGGCTTATCCAAAGCACCCTCAAGCTCCAGGCAGTATTATCCCATTCACCTTTGACGAGATCATTTGAGAGAACGAAACAGAAATTGTCTGCAGTCTTGTACAAGGTCTGTTGTTCAAATACTCTATTGCCATAGTTGGGTTTTTTTAACTGTATGTATGAGCGTCCTGGGAAGAGGATTAAGTACTTCTAACATGCTGTCAGCATGTTCAAGAAAAGGGAGTTTATGTGAAAGTGGATGCTTCTTTCCTGCATTGTATTTATGCAGATCCTCTTTATGTTTGAAAAATAAATTTTGTTCTTTGTAGCAAGGGTTCAGTCAAGTGATGCTGATATGAAGAGCTAATTTAGCAAGTTATATAGGTATATTCTTAGAGTGAAAATTCTGTAGTATTAAAGGGCTCTTGAACATGGAAAAAAGCATAGTAATCAATAGCTAGATGTTGAAGCCAAGAAGCATTGTCAAGAGAAATCACAACATGCAAGTTGGGTTTGTAAGGAAACCATTTGGGACCTGCAGAGCTTATTGATTACAAGTTTTGTCACATAAATGCTCTTATATTGCTTTTGGGGTTAACGTAGAATAACATGGCATGGTATGAGGCTTCTAAGCCTGGCTGCACCCTAGCTGATTCCATGAAGGGATAGGTGGGATGTCAGTGAACCTCCTTCCCAGAAATGGAACCTGTAGAATGTACAGGAGGGATTATTTGCTTGTACAGAAACCCCTTGGATCTGCTGGGCTCCAGCTTGGCACTGGCTGCATACACCTTTGGTTAGGTTGTTAGAAAACTTCAGCATGTTTTGATTTTCAGGGGTGGTTATTGATGGAGGGGAAAAAATACGGGTGGTCCTTTTCCTGGTAACTATTCCTCTGAGTTTCTTCAAGGTGGAAAGTGGCAACAAAGCTTCAAGTGGTTTAGCAGTGAAATTTATTTGAACACTTGTGTATATAGCCCTCTTTTTGTTTGACTTTTCATTGGAAAATTGTCATTGGTACTTCATTGGCAAACAGTCTTGCTGTTTAGTTTATAATTTACACTAACCAGCTGGGGTTTAAACATTCAGAATTGAATATGCTTTAGCATCTTGTAATTCTCAAAGGAGCAAGCACTCTGTGATGCCATTTTTGGATGTTAATAGATGCATGTTTTGTTTTGTTGTTTTTTTCTCCCAATGAACTAGGAGCATCTTATCCACAACATATTCCTGAAAGAAGCACTTTGAAATTCATTCTAACCTGGTGTCTGGAAATAAGAGCAATTCCCAAAAAGGTGTTTATGTTTTTCTTCTTATAAAGAGAAATCCTTAGTAGTTCTATGCTCTATGGGTTCTTACAGATCTATCCTTGCTTCACGTGTAGTTACTGTGTTTCTTGGTGAGTAAGGATTTTCAATTTGTATGCTGCTGTTTGTAATTTATTTTAAGAAATTTCACTTCTGATACTTTATCTGGCAAACTATGAGATACCGAAATCTCTGTTCCTGTTCTGCAGTACCTTGATTCATAACTAATCTGGAAGTAAATAGAAAAGTATTAGATATTTGGATTCAGGTAACTGGAAGGCTCATGGCACCTGGCCTCATAGGCATTTTGGAGAAATCTTTCTTTCTAATCAAAGGGAGCCATATCTGTGTCAAGTTTTGTTACTGAAAATACTCATGTTGCTCTATGCAAACACAGCCATAATGTCTTCACAGCATTTCAGTAACTGGCAGAATTAGAAGAAAGATTTTTGCTTCTATAGTATTTGTTCTCACAATGTGTGAATATTATTTTCCTTTCATTCTGTGCCTGCAAAAAAACCTGGAAGCTTGCAACTGGAAATGCGTGTGTATTTCTGGTATTGTCAGAACACATTTTAAAGATAACTTTGTATGAGGGTTAAAGCTAAACAGTTGTGTTTGTTGAGTCTCACTTTTTACTCACTTTTAGTGTATTTTGTAGCAGAAGAGAAGAGAATCTTCCAGTTGTTTCAACTTTTTCAAAAATGCATTTAACAATTTGAAGATTTGTCTCAACGATAAGAGTAGGCAGAGAGTGCTGGCTGGGGAATATCACCCAGGCCAGTTTTTATAACCTATCTACTTTATTACCTGTTCAGTGTAGAACGTGCTTTATGTAACTCCATACTCAAAACTATTGTTTGGGTGCACTCAGATTACTTTCTGAGCATTCTTTTGTGTAGACTGTGCTGTCTGATTGCACTTGGTGTTTTGGATCACTTTTCCTTTATGCACTGTGTCTATTTCCACCTTGCTTTTGAAAAAGAAATTGTAACTAATTGCATCTAATTTTTACTGTATCTTTCAGTGCTCAATTTAAGTTTCCCTTAAGAAAAGCTTGCAGTTCCATTATGTAGGCATAAAGTATGGAATAAAAAACCACAGCAGCATTTACATAACTTATTAAATACCATACTTTATTTACAGTAATACCTCCTCTAAGACTTTTTATTATTCCTTTCATTGCTTCTGTAACTTAGCAAATGGTGGTTTGTCTTGAATTAATTTGTGTTATGTAGATGTTTACTTAACTAAAGTGCAAATACTAAATAAGAAAGCCTCTCATAAATCTGGGATTTTTCAGGGAATGGGTTGTACCTGTTTATTTGTTTCTCCCCTGCTCAGGCTAAGTAGGATTTTCTGACTTGCTAGCTTGTCCCAGGCATTAGGGGAACAGTCAGGAACAAAACAACAACAACAAAAAGGTAAAAAAAAAATATCATAGTAGGTGAAAGTGTGCATTGGGAAATAAATTGTATTATCCATTTAACCTGTGAAGTGACTGCTTCCTGTCCCCAGGCAACTCAAATTTTTCCCAATTTTGTGACCATTTTCCCAAATGGACAAGTTTTGTTACCCTTCACTCTTATTGTTTCCCCTGCAGGCATTTTTGCGAGCTCTTGTAGAGTATACCAGTGATGCAGGAGAAAAACGGAGGCTACAAGAGCTTTGCAGTAGACAAGGAGCCTCTGATTACACACGCTTTATTAGAGATTCTAATGTTTGCTTGCTGGATTTACTTCATGCTTTTCCAAGCTGCAAGCCTTCAATTAACCTGTTAATCGGTAAGCGACTGATTTGTATTAAATTAGATCTGGTTTCTGAAAATGCATCATACTAAATGTTCACTTTTCCATGAAAGGGTAATAACTGCTCGGTTAACTTCTTTAGAAATATTATGGCATCCATAGTGATCAAACTAAAATTGGGGAATAAAGCTCTTTTCTCCTGTTTGTAGTCTTTGACCCTCATTCTGCAAACACTTAGGTGCATATCTGTGCTTCAACTGACTCCAGATTGCTCCTGTACATAAAAAATAAGCATAAAGTGTTTGCAGGATTAGGATCTTTAAGAAACAGTTAATCAGCTGCTTACAATTAAAGGCATGTTTTTACAACTCCTGATTTCCCTGCCTACATGTTCTTTTCTTGCACTTTTACCTGTTATAACAGAAAGCTTTTCTCAGTATATTTGTATTTATGTCCAACACACTCACTGGGTTCCTTGTATAGAACACTGAAGGACTGAGATCCCACCTGTAACCACCTCAAATATATCTGAAAATACTGGCAGTTATTTTCCAGATTAAAAAGCAGATTTTCTTAATATGCTTATTTATATGAAACAAAAAAATTGCATTTTATGTTCTTGCAGTTGGTCCTCTCCGTGCCTACCTTATATCTTTCCTTCCTTAGTATACTGTCAGGAATCTTAAAAAAATTAATACAAGCTCTGCTTCACTTCATACAAATACATGAATTTTCACAGTGAAAGCAAATACACTTAGCTTTTCAAAGGTGGTATGAAATGTGCTCTAGCAACTGAACTGAATAAAAGAAAATTTGAAAGTTTTTGCAGAGTGTTCCCCTAGGGAAGTAATGTGCTGAGTGGGCTTAGTGTCTTCATTAAGTGATTTCACTGAACTAGCTTTTCTTAACTGACTTGCAGCTATCTTTTGTAGCAAAGCATCTTTAAAATATGTCAGGGTGTCCATGTACTGGTTGGAACAACTACAAAAGCATGATACATGTGGAAAACTAATTAAAAAGCAGTTAAATTGTATGTTACCCTGTTACTCCACTCCACTGTATGTTTTCTGGCATTTGTTATGCCCAATTTTTCTAGTATTGGTTGCATATTGTCACTATTCCCCACCATATTGTTCACTTAGCAATATGTCTCTCCTTTTAATATGCCCTTCTCCTCAGCCAAAATGTGCAGTCTGCATGCAGGTCATGCCTTTGAAAGCACCAGTGAATTTGACCTTTTCTGTATACATACATACATATGTAGATATTAATGTGTGTGATATATATAGTGGGTTTCTCATAGAAAAAAATACCCAGTAAACTCCTGTGTCTGTTGCTTTTTTAGCTGTGATTTCAAAAATTTGCATAGGTACTTATAGTGGTTTGAAATTGAACTGGCACATCTGCTTCTAGGACATTGTATACAGATTCAGTCAAGCAATTCCTATTCTGAGAGCTTTTGAGCTCTTAGATGAAAAGTGGGGAAAACTAAATTTCAAGCTTCACCTTGTCCACTAGCTACTGGCATCTCTTCTGGCACCTTACTGTTGTTTTTAACTTACAAAGAACCCCGTAAATTAACTTTTGTGGCTTCGTCTTGTAGAATCGCTAACAGATGTTCCATGAAGTCTAACAACCATTCAAAATAGGGTGTGAGTCTTAATAGATAATTGTTGGACCACCAACACTGAATGTTAGTGGAGTAAAATTACAGTTAAATTATAATATGCTGTAATCTGTTGTAGTGTAAATACTCATTGTATGATATTTTCATTGGAGTGAATCAAATATTAAGGGATGCCTTTTTTTTTTTAATTATTTTCTCAGAACATCTTCCTAAATTACAAGCCAGATCCTATTCTGCGTCAAGGTAATGAAATATTCAAATTATATCTCCTTGGTAATTTAGGAATGCTTTTTTCCTAAATATGTGTGTGTGTATGTTATAATCTAAAGAAGAAAGAGAGGAATGAGGGATAAAACCGGAGGAAAAAGCGATTTTGTCCCTGTTGCAAAAAAAACCCAGGGTTTGAGTATTTCAAACATTGTTTTAAGTGTCAGGCAAGACTTTGATAGAGTTCTAAAGAACAAGCTCACATGTATGAATCTGGTAGAAATTTGGATTCCCTTTTGTAGGCAGTGGCCTCTGAGTCCAGCCTTAAGATATCTTCTAACTATATATAAATATTTCACAGTTACCTGAACACTGAGTATGTTGGTTCAGTTGAGATGGTTTGGGCTGCAGGTGGACAGCTGTTTCTCAGGTTTTGGTTGTTTTTTTTATATACTTTTGTCTTTGCAGTTCAAACTTATATCAGCCAGGAAAACTGTGGTTTGTATTTAATGTTGTGGAGTTCCCTGCCTGTCCTGCTAGACCAGTCTCACGGAAAGGAGTATGTACAGGGTGGCTTGCTGAGTTAGTTGCACCTCTACTGCACTGCAATAAAAATACTCTGGATACAAAGGGAGGAAGCTCTTCAACTGAGAAGGTATGAATATTAGATCTAAACTTCTTAACTGTTAGATTTATGCAAGTTTGAAACAACTGCAGTTTCTTTGTTCACTGCTGTGATGTAATGCAGGTTTTTGGCAGTGTACACCTTCATTTTGCAGTTCTACCCTACTTTTAAGTTTACCCTTCCCTCTGTAGGCATATCTAGAACTTCAATGCTCAATTACTAGATTTAGATTTTACTTTATCGACAGATACCCGAGTTGTGAAACTTTCCATTGCTGAAAGGCCAGAGTTGTTTTCCACCCCACTGTAGTCCTAAGTGAGTCTTGGATGATGTTTTTGTGGACTAAACTATCACTGTGCAATTAAATGGTTATGACTGTTAGTGTTGTAGGAGAGAGGGACTTGGTCACTTCCAGGAAAGGGTGGCAAATAGTATGGGAAAAATCATAAAACTCACTTCTTGTCAGGTCTCACACAGTTTGCAAAGGCCAAATTATTGAATACAACATAGGGGACAGTTGTCTGTGGTATTTCTGATGGGCATCAAAGATGGTTTGGCATAGTGGGTATTATTAAGGAAGCTACTTGCTGGGATTTTTTGCCTCTCTTCATTTTGTGGTGGAGAATCTATGTAACTTAATCAGTTTCAAAGTTAATAGGTGGAAGATAATTATAAAAAATTTGGAATTCCACTATATGTAATTAATTTGACAAAAGAACTTTTGCCAGTGTAATCTATATTTGGTTAAGAAAAAAGGAAGCAAGCACAGATTTTGGTTACAAGAAAACTGCCAATAATTCAAGGTGTTGATTCTTCAAAGTGGAAAGGAAACCCATACAAGTTATTCTCATTTTTTAAAACTAACTCAAAAGACAAACTGATTAATATGTGCATCATATATCTTATTCCAGTACTCACATCTGCTCTTTATTTAAAAATTAATTGATTTGCAATATATTAAAGATCAAACATGAAAAATAGATGGAGTTGAAAAAGAACGATTATTGCAAAATGAGTCTGAATAAAGTTCAGAACTATTTACATCTGCTGTGCAAGCTAGAATTCAGCATAGATAAATGTGCAGCAATACATGCAGATTGCAGAAATAGATGGAATACCAATACAAAATAGATGAGTGTGATCTTATGCAAAAATACCTTAGATTAATTGTAGACACTTTACAATATAAATGTGTTCACCATATGCAGTGTTTTTTTAAGGAATCACCAATTTGGAATCATTAACAGAGAAAATGGCTTCCTGACTCAAATGTGTTTTGAAGTAGTAAGTATTACAGAAATACAAGTATTGCCATCCAACAGAAGGAATTACATTATTTTTTTTATCATGAAACCAGAGAAATAATCCTATTTAACACTGTACTATCTGTAGTGATTTAAATGATAAGAATTGAGAAGTGCTAAACCACTGAGTTTGACAGAACAAAGTTTAAAAAATTTGGTCCAGTGCCTTATTCCTTCCTTAAACTTGAAAGTAAATTAAAATCCATTCATTACTAACATGCAAAATAAATCAGGTATTTGCTTATGACTTGAATGGATAAAACTCTACTATGGCTGCTGCTGAGTTTTGACTAATATATTAAAGAATTAAAAATTGTCATCTCTTGTTTTCTATATGTTGTTAGCCATGCCTCAGAGAATAGTTGTGGAGCTGCTATGAAAATTATATTTAGACTTCCTTTCAAACACAGGTCTGAAGGTCAGAATTAGAGTTTATTGGTAGAATGATATGAACCATTTTCAAAGATCTTTGAGCAGTTGTCTGCCTGCCCTCACCCATATGCATTTTTGGAGATCATGTAAAACTTTCATGAAAATTAAGAAGGCAATCTCAGTATCCCTAGGCTTGTTTGCTATAAACAAATCTTTATCTCCACTGGAATATTTTTAGATGTCTACAATGTAAAAAAAAAAAGGTTGAGTTGCCTAAAATAGCAATAAACTAGCTTTACTTCTCTTTGACTACAAACACCAAACTTCCCATGAATTCTGTAGCAGTATTTGCCAAATTTATGGTGCAGTCAACTTTCATATTCAGAAATTCAGGTTTGTGTGATTTTTCCCTAGATTTCCTCCATATAGATTAATAGATTTGTAAATATGGTGTGGGGTTTTTTCAGAAACTCATGTGAAATTTTATTCTAAATATCTGTGACATTAAAAATAAACTCCAAACTTTGGGATTTGGAAAGGTGTGTGGACACATACACTATGTAAATATCCTGAAGGTTCTAAAAACGTCATGGTATTTTCACTGCTTAAGAATATTCCTCACCTGTATCCTATCTAATTTCATTTTAGATATCTATTTTTGCTCGTCCAAACAATACTTTCCACTTACCTGCAGACCCATCTGTCCCACTCATGATGATTGGTCCAGGAACAGGAATTTCACCATTTATTGGTTTCCTACAACACAGGTATGTAACAAGTTGTTACCTGGAAAGCAGACCTTTTATGTTCAAGAAGATGCAGCCTCAGGTTTTGAGTACAAATGCAGTTAATCTCTTTTTGTTTGTTTGTTTTCCTTCTTTTTACTTTTTGTAACACTGGTATGCTGATTAGAGAGTCTTATTAATTTTAAACAAGCAGTGCTTGTATATTTATTTGTTTTTCAAGTGAGTAAAACTTAACGCTTTCATCTGACTGTACTGAATATCCACATGTATATGAGGTATATGAGGAATCGGGGTGAACTGGAGAAACAGTAATAAGAAATTAAATCTTTATCTATGTGTTGCTAGTGGAAGTCCTGTGAGAGGCTGGTAGTTTTAGAAAAAGCATCGATTGGCTTAAGTTTGGTATTCAAAATCCCTTTCTTTCAGAAGTGGCATCTATATTAAAAGCCTTGGTGTGATGATTGTCAAGGTTTCTCCCACATTCTCTTATTTCTATGTGTTTACACATTTCGATGTTTTAAGATGAGGAGCTTGGCATCTGAACCCTCAACTGGGCAGTAATCTTAGGTTTGTGGGTTTGCATTTGAGGGGAGGTAGATCCCTTTTTTTCCCCTCCAACTTCAGCAATGTAATTTTGCAAGGCAAAGAGATGCTTGTTGGAAAAGTAACAGACGCTACGTCACCAAGAATACGTAAAAAACATTTGGAGGAAATGAAGAATGGGGAGAGTGGAATATACGGGTGGGAATGGTCGCAAGTTTTATAGGTAACCAACACATACTATTCCTACATGACTCTAGTTCCAGCAATAATGGAGTTTCTTGCATCCTGTAACAGCTATTTTTAAACCATTTTATTTGAGAGAAAAGTGAAATTTTTATGTGATGTTTCTGACTGCATGCTTCTGCTTTAACCAAATCGTTATGTACAATACTTGCTCCTTAATTTTAATTCCCAAATCTGTCTTTCTCTCTCAGGGGTATTTTGCATTTCATAGCATTTCATAAGCATTTGATCAGTTATGACTGAAACCTCTCTCAGGCAGTAACTAGAAAGTTGCAGCTAAAAAAACCTCTAAGTAATATCTTCAGCATTATTTCAAGAAAACGTAGTGAGTCTTCTGATAATGTGGTAGTGAATAGATGGTTAATCATGAAGTCTAGCAGAATTCTACAGCTAAATGGAAAGCATGCTGAAACTGCTTTGTGCTGAGTTTTCCTAAGTGTCTTTATAGGGCTTCCAGTGAAGGATAAAGGGTAGTGATCTCCTTATTCAGCAGTCAGGATTGTTTTGTTAGATGTTTGGAAGTGTCACTCTTGGCTATTCCAATATGAAACTGTGGCAAAAAAACACCTCTTTGAAGCTGATTGATTTGCAGCTGGGCCAAAAGTGAGTTGCCAGGAAAGTCAAATAAGGAGGCTTTGGCAGTGATATACCTTAAGTCATTTCACATTTCTGCCAATCCAGAGGTTTATTAAAGCATTTAGTTATAGATGGTTTATATTCTGTACTTGATAAAACGGGATTGGATTTTCTTTTTTTTTTTTTTTTTTTTTTTCCTCTGTTTAGGCAGAAGCTCAGAGAAGAACATACAGACTGGGAATTTGGAGAGACATGGCTGTTTTTTGGTTGTCGGCATCAGGATCGAGACTATTTGTTCAAGCAAGTTCACTCTTTAGCATTCATTTTGTATTCATGAGGGAGTGCTTATCTCTGAGCCATTTCTAACAGTTTTTATTGCTTTTCATTCAGAGACGAGCTCAGATGTTTTCTTGAAAATGGCACCTTAACTCATCTTAAGGTTTGTTTCTCAAGAGACTCTTCGACTGCAGAACTAACCCAGCCTAAATATGTGCAAGATGTCATTAGGCTTTATGCTAAGGACGTTACCAGAGTCCTGCTGCAAGAGAGAGGTTACTTCTATATATGTGGGTGAGTAGAGTGGAGATGGAGTGTCTCAGAAAGAGAACAGAGTTAGCAGAACTTTGAGGCTTTAGAAAGACTTGGAGCTGTCTGAAAGAAAGGACCAACATATGATGCTGAAAGAGCCTTCCTGTAACACTAGAATTCCATCACTATCTCCATTTTTTCCAATATAGTCTTGAAAGTATAGCTTGTAACCACACAGTTCCACTGGCCTTAGTCACTTATTTTTTTTATTTTAGTATTCAAGCTGTAGGAGGTTTCAGGCTAATAGATTTCTCTTGAGAAAATGAGGTATTTGACTACATGTGATGATAAACTAACTGCACAGCTGTGAGATAGCAGCAGTCTTCTGCTGTGTTCCAGGCTTGGGTTGGCCAGAACGCTAGAGCTCTGTAATAATAATAATAATGATAATAGTGTATTTTACAGTGGGAAGTGGATTTTTTTTATTTGTGGATGATAACTTACCTGGAGGTTTGAGACTTTCAGGAAGTTTGTTGATGAATGGACAGGCTGTTTGAATATGGAGCCAAATCTCAGTATGTTCCCCTGCAGGAATAAGTGTCAGCTATTTTTATTAATAATAACATTATTAATAAATGAGGGTTTGGTTTTGGTGTTGGTATTTTTTAATTCTGGAACAATATAGTGATATAATAATAAATTCAGCAAGTCCAGTTCTCCCTAGAAGAAAATAGTTATGCTGTGACAGCTTAACTATGGTTCCAAGGGTTTTTTCTTATAAATTACACCATACTGAAAACCGTAATGCCTGAGAGAAACCCTTGTTACTGTCAGTGCTCAGCTACATGAATACTCAGTAAGAATCTTTTCATATAATATAAAAACTATATTTGGGGGGGGATTTTTTTTTTTATAATTCCTCTTTTCCAATATTATCCAGCCTCTGAAGCTACTGATAAAAGACAAAATATACCATTATGCATTTTCCTCCTCTTCCCCCCGCCCCCCGCAGAGATAAGAAGCACATGGCTGATGGTGTAAATGATGCTGTAGTGGACATTTTAAGCATGGAAATGGAAACCGACAAATTGGAAGCAATGAAAACCCTGGTCATGCTCCGAGAAGCAAAACGATATTTGCAGGATGTTTGGAGCTAAATACTTGGCTTTTCCTATGCCTTGAAACACAGAAAAGACTTTATTTCACCATATGCTTTTGACTAAAAGTAATCGTCAAAAGTGCTGTCTGTAGTCACCCAAATCTTAATTTTCTCTATTGACCTTTCAAGCAGGAATATGAAACCTCTTACGTGTCAACAAACCAGGCTGCCTTTTGAAGTGTATGGGGTTTTTTAATGATGTTGTATTAATGGGCTGTTTCAGTGCCTTGATTCTCTCATTTTAAGATTGGTTTAATGTAGAAAGTAAAAACTTCCATACTTGTAGAAGTATAATTGTATGTTTACATTATATCATGTGGATTTTTTTTCCTATAATGTATACACAAAAAAGCTAGAGAGATTAAATATGATGCTGATAAATGAGTCATCAAATATGTTACTCACTTTCCAAGATTTATTTGAACATTTCCTAGATACTTCCTGAGACTATTCATATTTTTTCAGCTTGCACAATGACAGTTACTGACAAAAGGAATGAATGATCAGAATATTGCACAGAAAGGTTACTGCATAATTTCAACTCTATAAAGTTTTCTTTAAATAGTTAGCTTTGTCATTACATCATATCTCAAAAGTTTTGCTACACTCCATACTAAACCTTATTAGATATTCCTGCATAGTTGTTTAAAACCTTTTTTTTCATTCCTGTCTCTAAAATATATGTGGTTTAATTTATGAGCAAACTCACCAGTTGGCTTGAATTTGATTGCTGGAGAAATATTGCTTAGTAAATTCCTTCTCAGATTACTAAACTAATTTTTTTTTAAGTTGAAGACATAGCAAAATACAGTGTTTTGAAAGCAGTTGCCCCTACATATGACAATCCACTGCAGAAATCAAGTTGTTGAAAGCAAATTGTTGAAGTATCTGGTTTTCTTTCTAACAAAGGCCATTTGGAGTGTAAATAGTTGGAAGAGTGAAAGTATAAGTAATTCATGCTTCTTTTCAGATCCCTCCCCTCTTCACTCTGCTTTTTCTGCTTTCTAAACATCCATGTTGTCTTCTTGGTTCCTTGTCATACTTAGATCTTTAAAGATAAACACAAAGCATGAGGAAATAAATTTTAGACAAATCATTGTTTCCTGGGGAAAATTATTGTTTTGCCTGATGCATAATCAGAACCATATCACTTTATTCCAAATCCTGTGGTTGTCTAATGATCATTAGTTAATTGGTAGGTAAACTTAAAAAAAAAAAAAAAAAAAAAAAAGGAAAAATATAGGTAGAATAAAAAATATAGTTAGAATAAAATCGTGTTTAAAGAAGAAACATTCTAGTGAAGTCACTGGAATTAAGGTTTTGATGTAACCTCTGTAATGATTATTTAAATATCCTTGGAAGAGATCAACTAAAACCTTGTGCAGAAATTCTTCAGCAGAGTGGTTATATCAATCACTGTCAAGTAACCTCTACAGAAATAGCTCCATAGGGAGAGATGGCTTACAGTAACTGTAAACAGTGCATTTTTTGATCTTTGGCACATAAGAAATGCTTTTTTTTTGAAAAGTACTCAGATTTTAAACTTTAATGGAAATTACTAAGGTGTTACAAACATCAACATTTTGGATCAGCCAGTCACCTTTACATGTTTTTAAGAATTATTAATAAAAGAAAAAAGCTATCAGTATTGCAGTAGTAAAAATAAATCATTAACTACCTTCTGTTAACTGGAGTTTGTTTGGAAATAGCACTTATTGTATCATGTGTCTTCTTAGGATTTATTATTTTCAGTGCTGCTTGGAAGTTCTTGGAGTTTACAGAAAAATCAATGTTTTTCTGACTGCAGGTTGCAGCTGTTCCCAGATCTCTTACAGGTGCCGATTGTTGTGTTACTTACATACCACAGTACAGAAGTTGCGCTGACCGTTTTAGCAATACTACAGGCAGTAGCCTAACACCTTTTGCAGTATTAACAGTTCTGTCCTTTTCTGATTGTGTGCATTACATTTGCCATACATTGCCCCTCTCCTGTTATCAGTACTCTACAAAACTAAAACACTTGGTTTATTTAGTAATGTAGTGGTAAATCCATAGAGAAGCGTGTGAGGTTTATTATGATCTCTTAGAACAACAAAAAAACAGTTGCAGCTTACTCTTTAATTTATAACTGCATGGTGCAGAGCCCAAAGTTCAAACAAATTAAAATAACCCCAACAAAAACCACCATGCCTTACCTGAAGGAAGTAATTTTGCATTCACATTCAGTGACACTGAACGAGCAGGAAAGGCAGGGAGGAAAGGTCTTCTGAGATCCAGGAATCATGGAGGTGGAGAAGGCTTGCAATAAGAACTTGTACGTTTTTCTCAATGCAATCATGTCTTTGTATAATTGGATAATGCTGGTTTATAAGTTCTCAGTGTGTCTTATGGAAAAGCATACAGGAGTGGATCTTACTACGTCTTCTAAAGCTAAGCAAGGGATTTTTTTAGGATCTTTTCTTTCATTTTTTTTCTTTCTTTAAGCTTTCTTTCATTAGAGAAATACCATGTATGTGTTTTTCCTTATAGTTTCAGAAATCCTTTGTTACAGCATTCCTTTGTGGTTTGAAAGAAGTTGTGTGCTGTTTCTTACATTTGAGAGGCATACTGTGGTGATTGTGCTGGTACAAGAACTGGCTGTTATGCTAAAGCTTTTGTTCCAGAGAAGCACTAATAGTAAAGCATTCATTATGGCTTGATTTCTCATCAGGTTTTGAATGTTACTGAATTTGTGAAATAGGGTTACAATTTTTCTTTTAATCTGGAGTTTCAAAAGAGGGGTTACTTTTTGAATTACTAAACTCGTGCCAGTTTTTTTCAGTTTGCTGCTTCTCAATTCAAGCTGACTCTACTGCACCTGGAAGCAGAAGTAGTATTTCTGTGTTTCTTGCACCTCTATTTCTTCTCCCTTTCCTTCCCCCTTCTCTCCCAACTTCTCAGGAAATCTAGAATATTAGCAGAAATAGGATGAACATGCTTTTCTAGCAGCCTCTGAAGATATTGAGTATCTTGAGAAGTTTCTTCTGAGAAATGACAAGACCAGATGAGAGAAATGGCAAAATCACAGAACATGACTAGTGTGTCCATTTAAGGTCTGAACTTAGCTAGTAAATGGCACCTTAGGTGTTGAATGGCACGGGGGGTGGGGGTGGGGGGGCGTGGTGGTATTGGAAGTAAAAGTCCAAGTTGATTAAATTTAAAAATAAAAGAAGCTTCTGGAATAAGGCAGGGGCTGTGTTGCAAACTGTAGAGTTTGTAGGCAGTTTGAAAATAGAGGAATAGCTTTTTCCCTCTTTCACTATTCCAAGTTACCAGCAACCATGATTTGGAGGTGAATCTGACGGCATTTTACCCAAAATGAAGTGGTTTTTTTCCTAAGAAATCTTAGATCACTGAGCTGAAACATTTTGAGGGGTTCTCCAGACACTGTTTTATTTGGTAATATTGACTCTGCCTCCATAAATACTTTTGTTCTGCCCAACTTTCTGAATAGGAAAGGAAAAGACTTTAAAGCAAACAACCAACCAGAAAAAAAACACAAAAAAACCGCAGCACTTGGCTGATTAACTTTGCTTTTTACCTCAAAGGAACAGGGAAACATCAACTGTGTGCTGTGCTTGTTAAATCTGTTTCACACATAAGCCTTATCGTATTTTCGATTGTTCCTGGGGAATGTGTAGTGTATTGCCCTCTGCTTGTTTCCTTTGGAGCTTAACTTCCAAGGCCGCAATTTTTGGCTTAACTGCATTCCAATTTTACTTTGGAACTAGAAATGGGAAAAAGAGTATTAGCTTCAGAGAAAGTGAGTGCAGTAGGTCTTACCGGTAATGTAATTAGGAATCAGGCTCATAACTCTTCCTTTCTGTCTTTGGTACTTCTGTTACTCTATCTCAGCACCTGTGAGCTATGTACATGTTACTAACAGCTCTTGCTCTGCACTGCTCCTAGATAAACTTGCCTTCATTTTATACAAGAGAAAACCCAGACAAGGAAAGGCTACTGAATTGTCCAAGGTGAAGAAGGAAATGAGCAGAGACACAAGCTGCTGTTTCTCCAAGAGCCGTGCTACTCATTAGCTCATAGATCCATCTTCCTCATGCATTTCCTCAATAATTGCAGTCTGCTATCACAGGAAATCTAGTTACTTTCCAAAAATGCAGAGGTGGTTTTAAATAATAATTTTGAGTATCTGTTGTACAGTGGGATGGAAACTCAGGCCTCAGGCTTGGTTGGAAGGGGTAGGTCCTGCTGTGCTCTACACAAATTCTGTCCCGGAACCGGTTTGTCGGAGGTGCCAGCAGCAGGTGTCAGGGTACGTGTGTGTCTCTTGTGAGACAGCTGGAGGTGTTGGCTACTGGAGGGACCAAGAGGTTCAGGCCAGCTGCTGGAGAGGCCATGGGGTCTGGAGGTCAACTGAGACCCATGTGCAGGTGTGTGTGTCTCTGTCTATGAGGCAACTGGGGGAGAGCAGAGATGTGGGGCCCAGCTACCGGTAAGATCCAGTATATGTGATTGTCTGTGTTGGTGGGATACTTTGTACGTATGTATGGATATATATATTTCCTACTAATGACCTTTAGTCTGGTCAGCTAGAGAGAGGGACAGCTGCTGGTTGGACCTGAGATCACTCCAGGTTAGGGCCTGATGCAGACCGGGTTGTGTGTGTAGCAGGGAATGTTCTTGCCCTCAAATTTCATCCCTGAAAGAATACACTTTTAAATGTATTTTTAAATAAAACCCCAAGACTATATTTGTCAAAATTTAGTGGTTTGAAGATTTTTTGTGTTTCATCACTTGGTATCTGGTGCATCCTGCGTAACTGAAGATGAGGCCACATGTGGGAACATTTATATTTTTCACATGCGGAGCCACACAGAGGTTTTGTAGCAGGGTTCTTGTGCGTGCTTTCTTGCCCCCCTGTTCCACAAATGACTGCAACGTGTGCAGGGCTAAGCAGAATTTCAGTGAAGCTATTAGCCATTTCTTACTCCCATGACATCTGGTTTTCTCTCCAGCTACTACTCCCTGTAGCTCTATGGCTGGTGATAAGACATTACCTGCTGCCACCATCTCTTCAAGCCACTATGAGGTAGTTGGTTAAAATGCCTTTTTTTATTATTATTTTTCCCCCTCTTCCTGTGCCAGTCATGCCTGGTATGTCAGTGGCCAGCATCAGATGTGGCTGTGCCTCGTGCCCTCGTGCAGATTCCAGGCTGGAGGTCTCTGAAGCCCAGGTCCTGCTTAGCTGGTACTCAGGAATATGGTGAAATCACGTTGTGGGGCTTTGTTTGTTCATCTGCTTGGATTTTTGACAAGGTGTATTTTTTATTGTTCCCATTGGCTGCATCCACTGTTAGGTGTTAGCTTCAGGTACATCCTGCTCTTAGGAAGACTCATGGGACAGAAAGATTTTTCTCTTCCCTGCCTCACAGAAATCCATGCAGCAGGATATTTCTTCTGACACAAGCGTCTTCCTCACTTGACCCTTCATTCTTCTGTAATGCTTTTAATTTATTTTTCTTGTGTTTTCAGAATTTTTTTTTTAGTAGAGCCCAGCAGTGATAATCAGTTCCATTAAGGTTTTCAAGAGTATTTACCAGGCAGGTTATATTGTTTTTATTTTAGCAGGTTAGATACAATCAAGACAGTGGAAGTGTTACTATTCCAGTATATTCAATGAAAAAAATATTCCATGTCTGCCTGTTAGATGTTCTTCAATTTTCTGCTTGTTCTTTGCAGTCATTCATAGTGCTGCACAGGGCAGGAGATGCATGGAATGCCAAAGTTAGTGCCATCTGTGCACATTTCCTGTGGACTCTTCCATTAAACAGTAACTTGCTGCACTGTTAGCTATTGTAAATACTCTGAAAGTCCTAATGTTTTTGAAACTGTGCCTGAGCCTGAATGTTATGCAAATACTTCTCCAGCAGTTATATTTTATGGTAACAGCAATTAGTGTTAGTAGGCAAAGGTGTGTTGTCACATAAACCATAGGGAAAATATACACTACATGTTTTATCTAAATGTTATCATGTGGCCTTACCAATACCACTTCCCAGTTGATAGTATTTCTGTGGTGTTAAGGATAGAAATATTTTGTCAGGTTCTTGGCCAGAGTAGTGTCCATGGTGGATATGATACCAGATGCCTACACCTGAAGATTTTATGCCTTTTAAAACCTTTGTCAACACCATGACATACATAATTTTAAATGCATCTGACTCACAAATCCTCTGCTTGAACGAACGATTTCAGCTGCAGCTGTATATGGTGCTAAATTCCACTTAAATAAGCATTTATATTCAGTCCATTATTCTGTGGATGATTTTTTTAAAAAAGAATAAGCAAAACATTTATAGCAAGCAGATATGAAATGACCTGCCTGAAGCTCAGTTTTGAGCTTTATGGTTCACATGAAGTCATATGCTTGCAGCTTTTCTTTTCTATAATGTAAATATGGATATTCTCATTGCATATTTATACATTTAGCAGTTTTGTACGTTGATGGCCTTGTACAACTAATTTATTAGTGTCTCAGTTTCACTGGATGTCCCTTGTATAAAAGGGACTGTTGTTTTGGGGTTGGGTTTGGGGTTTTTTTCAATAGCTCTTCATCCAGTGTCTCAATCTGGCAGATTCAGATTTTTTTCTGCTCTTCAAATGGAAACTTTATGCCTCCATCTCTGGATCTGTTTACCTCCAGTTATACTTCATCTGAGTTGGTACAACCAAAACTGAATCCAGTAGTCCAAGTTCCTACATGACAGTGATCCGATAATAAATAACAACAGAATATTTTCAGTATTATTTTCTATTCTCTTCTGGTTTTTGAGGTGTCATGGAGTAATAAAAATGCGAGAATCACTGTATGCCTGCTGGTGATTATAGGAAGAATATTAAATTGCTAAAAGTTAGATTCTACAGCCCTGGTCAGCAATGGTGAACTGAAGACATGAATCTACATTGTCAGAATGGTACAAGCAATTGATTTGGATCTGAAAATTGAGCTACTCGATACAATGGTTTAATATAAGAGCTATAGACTATTTTAATGAATCTTGAGAATCTGCTCTCCAGTTGAAGATAATACGTAAACATAAAAAGCTGCTCAGTATTTAATTAGTTGCCTATCATAAAGAAATCAAAATACTTTTAAATTGATGGCAAAAGCAGTATATCAATTTGTTTAGTCTCAAAACCCTATTCAAATATGTTTCACATTGAAAAAAATAGTTTTATTCAAATGCAAATTAAAGTCTTGAAAAGTTGATTCAGCGCAACTACAAATTACATTCACTTTCATTTGCATTTCAATAAATGCTCTGCTTTTGGTGGAAAAGGTTTGTCATGTTGACAAAGCACTCAAAGCCAATTGTGCTTATTAAAAAAGAAAAGATTCTACAGCTGGTTTGAAAACAGCAGTTTTGCAAGGCTCCATCAGTCAGGGGTATTAATTTCTAATCTGCTTTTAACTCTATTGCTTAGATGATCGATTGCTTTTCCTTTTTTCTTTTTTTTCTTTTTTCTTTTCTTTTTTTTTTTTTTTTTAATGCATTTTATTGTAACTTACTAGAAAATCAGCAGGGCTGTTTCCAGTACATTCTCCTCAATGGTGGGACAATGGTGTTTTTAAATTGTTTTTCAGGTGTTGTGAGAAAACAGTGTCAACTGCCCTCAATTTATGAACATCACTAAACCCAAGCAGAATTACAGGGCTATGACTGCTCTGCATTTGGGCAGGGCTACATGTTGAAATAGGCACTTAGTGCATACATGTATCTCTTTCCATGCTTTTGTATAAACTCCACCTTCCAGATAAATGCCAGCTCCCTGCTTGTGATTCTTGCAGAGCACTGCTCCTTGAGACTAGGATAATGCCGCACTCTTTTTCTTTTGGTGGGGACAGACTCCTATAGAATAAGCTACTTTCTATGTCACCAGCACTCTAATGTTTTCTGTAAAGATGAGAGAGGAGCGATATATAAGCTACTGAAACTGTGGTCAGGTAAACATCTTGTGGCTCTTAGACACGGTTTTCGAGGCAGGATCTCTTTCCCTTTTTCATGTTACAGTTCCTAAACACACTGGGAGGAGGGGGTGGCATTGATGCCAATGGAAGCCCCAGAGGCACAGCTTGATGGTAGTAAATTTTGAGGTTTTCCTTGCCTAAGAACAGCTGGAGCAGATACAGGTAGGAGGGGGAGAAAGGGATCCTGTAACATTTTTTAAATAAATGATCGGATGTCCAAGAATTTCACAAATTCACAATTCAAAATTCACAATTTTAAAAACATCTGTTCCTATGAGAAACAGAACACTGATTATTTTTGAAAAGTTATTTTTGTAAAATTCTCAAACAAAAAGCTGATTTCTAATTAGAAATGGGTATATTTCTTTATCAATGGACAAGTTTGTTAAGGCTTTTACAGCTTTGCACAAGGAGAGTATTGCATTTTAAGGTAAATGGAAACATTTTTCATGACTGTAAAACTTCCTGCAAAAGTCAATTCAGAACTCACAGGAAATTGGGATAATAATTCTTTCAGCAGTCTGTAGTTGCTTTGCTTTTTCTTTTTTAATGGGCTACGTAAAACATCTTTGTTTTCTTCATACACATGCATGTGTGCATGCCTATATGTATATATATGCATAAATATATCTCTCTCTCAATGTGCATTGCCAAGATCTCCATTTAGTTTTTGTCCTTACTTTACAGGTAAGACATTATTTTGAAATACCTGTCTGGATAACTGTGGCCTTCAGTTTACACAGCTGTGTTTTGCTGTCAAAATATATATAGACCTTTATTCAGAAAATGTCAAATGAATACTTCCAAGAAAAAAAATAGCTGCTGGGTAGTTTCCTCCATGCAATGCTATCAGAAGAATTACAGGTTTTTTCTTACTTTTTCATTTTGCAGAGAAAAAAGACCTTATGAGTGCACAAACGGTAAATAAAGAGAGCATAAGTCTGTAAACTGCTGTACAGGTGTGGTAGAAATATTTATTTCCCTCATTCATTGTTTCTTATTGTGCCTGTAGCACGCTAGGGGCTTTCAAACATAGGAAGAAACATAACTGATGTAGCTCATATTAATCTCACTAACTGTAAAGGGTTTTGCAAAGCTGGATATTGCCAACTGGCAGAAGATAAAGGAATGAGAGAGTCTGTGTATTTTGTAAACAGGTTATTATCCGATGTTCTTATTTATGTATCCAACATGCAGATTGTGAGTCTACTCTAGATTATCTTTGAAAGGTCATGTTGACCAGGAGAGGTTCCTGAGAGCTGGAGGAAAACAAAGCACTTCAAGATGGACCAGAAGGAAGATCTGAATACAGGCTGGTCAGCTTCACCTTGATCCCTGGGAGAGTGCTGGAGCAAATCCTCCTGGAAACCATTTCTAAGGGCAAAATGGTGACCTGTCTTAGTCATCATGGCTAAGAGGAAGTAGTGCCTGGCCAATGTGGTAGCCTTCTGAAGTAAGAAGACTGGGTTGCTGGATCACAGGAGAAGAGTGGGTTGTCATTTGATCTCTGCTGTAGTGAGGCTTTCAGCACTGTCTGGCTGATGAAATACAGACTAAAGAAGTAAACAGTAAGGTGGATTGAAAACTGGCTGAACTGCTGGTCTCCAGTGGTTGTGATTAGCTCAGCGGGATGCCAGTTACTAGTGGTGTGTCCCGGGGAACGATACTGGGTCCAGCCCCGCTCAACATCTTCATTAATGACCTGGACGACGGGGCAGGCTGCACACTCAGCAAGCTGGCACATCAGGCAGAACAGGGGGTGCAGTAGTGGTTGACAGATGAGCGTACTGCCTTGTAGAGGGAGCCTGACAGGCTGGAGCACAGAGCCAACGGGAACCTTACTTGCAAGTGACCTTTGCAAGTGCTTGTCCTCAGCTTGACTGCTGGCACCTCCCTTACATGGAGCGTAGTTTCCCCCAGCTGGAAAGCTTCTGAATTGAGCTACAGTCAATGCAAAGGTACTCCCCAAGGAAACCTGCAAATGAAGAGGGAGTCCTGTAGAGCTTATTCAAAGCTTGCACATTGGGGAGTTTGAGTGTTCTTTGATGCATCTGGTACCGACAGCATGATGTAATGGTCTACAGTCTACATCTTGTTTCGCTGACAATACTTTCTGAAATGTTCAGTATTACATGCATTTGGAAGGGGTGGGTGTGAGGAGGGGATTTCGTGGACCACTACTGCAGTTATCCTGTAGAGCCATTTTCCTTTCCCTGATGTTTGCAATAAAAATGATCACATTGTTTCCTAATAAAACTGTATGTTGAAGTTCAACAGTGTTTTTCCATTACAAGATTTTCAGGAGCATCTTAAGCACTGTTATATGACTACATTTGTATTGTGTTCCAGCTTTGTTTTGGGCCAAAGCCAGATTAATCTCTTCAAAGAAAATATTCAAGGCATGTTATAAACTTCTGCAATTCAGTACATCTGGGCAAGTTCATCTTCAACAGAGCTAAATTAAAAAACAAACCGGTTGACTTATTGTGAGTCAGGTTGTAAAAAAGGGTGCATACAGGCTTCAGTAAGACAAAGTATACGTGCCAGCTGGCCTAATAAACCAAATTTTGTTTTATATTTTCACTTTCGGGCTTGTGCAAAGAATGATTAGTTTGCTGTTATATGAGTCATGTACTGAGGCTTTGCAGCACTGGAGAATAGCCAGCTTTGATCTGGACAGAGATCCAGCTAATTGTGAGTTTCAGATGATCACTTATAATTAAATTTCTAATGCATCTGAGGAGGGTGGTTAATACTGACTTGTAATGTTGATATGGAGGGTAGATTAAGACTTAAAGTTTCAAGTAGACAGTACATGTTAATATATGGTTAAGCCTACTGGGGTTAACCCACAATGCTCTACCTTGAAATAAGAGACTCAAAGATTTTTGAATGCATGTGCTCCTGTCAGTGAGGGACTCTATAGATTCTTGTATTCATGGCTTGGTGATGGCTGAATATTGCAGTGAACTGTTTCACAAGTTACTTGTCATCAACTTGTATGTGCAGCACACCAGTCAATGTTTTATCATGTGTGATAACATAGCAATTAAATTACTGTCAGGACTTCTGGTTCATTTTGCCAAAGATCTCCATGAAATTATCACTCCCCTCGCTGATGAGTTATGGTTACTTGGGGCAACAGTTGCTTTAAATTATTTTCTCATTAAAATCCATAAATTCTCCAAAAGTATATAATTCTTGTTAAACAACTAGTTTTCATATTTTGGGTAGCCCTGAATATAAATATGACCCACTGTAAATCAAGGTGTTTCAAATGTCTTAAAGTATTATGCATAATTTAATTTAGCAATTTATCTCATGTCACACTATTCTCCATTGTGAGATTGCACAAACCACCTTGTTGCCTCTTAATTCTTGTATCATAGCTTAGTGTCAACGCCCGCTGTTAATTCTATGCAAAAGCTGGACTAAAGAGGTCTTTTTCTATAACATAACCATGTGGAATCTTTGAAAAGGGTTAACTAATTTCTCTTTATATTTTCTTATTTCCTTTCTTGCTCCTTTGTCCTTGCACCTTCAAGTCTACACTTCTGTCACCTGCTTATCTTCTTTTGCAGATGCATGTATTGCTCTGATAACCTCTCAGCTCTCCTCTGACTGTACTTGTGGCTGTGTTTCTCATGCTAGAAGGCAGCCTGTTGGCAGTTTGCATATTTGCATTTGAACACATCTACATCCAAATGTGACTCTGCCTTCCTGAAGGTATCTTAAGTTTTCCATGCGTTTTTGTGTTTCATGACAATAATTCCTATGGCAGTATCTAGGCTGGAATTCTGTCTTTCTCCTCTGCCCCCATAGAGATCTGGGACCTCTGTTGCAATAAAGTGTAAAGAAACATGCAGAAACGGCTGAAAGGCAGGAATCAGCAATGGAAGAACTTTTCCCTACCTCTCCCTGTATATTTCAGAAATTAAGGCCATAAAATTCCACTTTTTTAATAGGACACCTATATTTGTCTCTTAATAAATTGATTCTGTGTCTCTAAACTCATATTGGGGAATTTCTGGTTGTCTGGGTTATCCTCTGTGGAGGAGTCCTTTTCTCTAGCAGACCATTCAGATTAGAGAAAGAGATGGAAATAATGTTTTCTCTAGCACTGAAACGGGTGAACTAGTCAATGTGATGCAGATAGCCATGTCATCATTTGGTTTTATTTAATTCCAGGTTCAAAAATCTATCAAGGGTAACCCAAACTAAGCACTGATCATGCGTAAGATGACAGAAGGAGTCTGCATCTTCTTTTTCCTGTTCTTATCATACCCACAACAGGGGGGGGTGTATGTGTGTGTTTGTGGAAATCAACCCCTGGCAAGCCAGCAATTAAGCAATCAATGATCAATGCAGCACACACAGATTTCTGTTGCTGTAAATCTACCCATCACATATGTATCAACCTTTTTTCTAAGGAAGGAGGAGAAGGATCATTGAAGTGGGAATAATATAGCTGAACAGTCTTGAAGTATTAATTTTCAGAATGCTTGGTTTTCGTTCTCAGATTTGTGTCTCCTTGCTGCCTGCTGGGGTTGAGATTTCTTGACAGGGTGCCTGTGATTCATCACGTGCATTGTTCAGGAGCTTTCCTGAGACAGACTGCCAAGTTTATCTCTGCTAGCAAACTGTGGTAGAGGAATACAATAAAGGCAGTTCTGCCACAGGTGGACTTGCTTCCTAAGGAGACAGAGGATACTTGTGTTGCTGTCAGCTGCTGGGGACTCTGCTGTCTTGCAGTCAGCTCCAATTTGCAGTTGAAGTTAGATAAAAATTCCTCTGAAGTCAGCAATATGGGAAATGTGCTGAACTAACACAGTCCATCACCTGCTTTGAAGGATGAGTGCTTTCTGGCTAACTTACATTCCTGGTGAGCTAGTGTTTTGGAGAGTGGCACGTGCATCTGCCTTCAGTGAATTCTTTGACCTCTCCAGGAGAGTGTCCCCCACGGTGTGTACCCATCTTGCGTGCCGCTGAGCATAGCAAGTCTAGCCTCCTGCGCTCCTCAAACACTCCTGCCCTGTTACACGAAGACTACATCACCAGTCGCTCATTGCCAGGGCCTTGGGCAGCTGCAGTGCCAGGGACTACATTTTGATGACGTTTATAATGCCTACCTTCTTTAAGGTGGGGAAGGATGAAAAGGGAAAAGTGCCTTTGGAAATGGCAGCCTGGGTGATGTTAAAAGAAGTTGCCTGACATTATCTTGTAGAAAGAAAAAAAACCCTAAGCATAGCACAGATTTACTAGGGGAAAAAATGTCCACTTCTTTTAGAGGAGATTGTTACTCTAATTAAAATAAGGCAAAATGTGATGTTATATCAGAAGTGAACAAGGATGGAACTTCTGAGCAAATAATGCTGTCAGTCAGCATAAATTTGTGCTTGGGCATCAGTATGGAGTTCTTAAGTCCTAAATTAGAGATATGGGTAGATGGCACAACCTCTCCATAACACAAATCTTTTGTGAAATCATCAATGAAGACATCATAGTGTTAAGGGTGAAGCATAAAAGAAATCTATTGTGTTTTTATTTCAGATGATCAAACACAAAAATTATTATTTGCAGTGTCGCATCCTCATTGTGTCACAGTGAGTAATTATTGCTATGATCCATTGTCGTCTGTTGTCTGTGTTCTAGTCTGGCTAATACCTGACATCCCATTTCTGCAAATTTTTATATTCAGTCCATTCCACTTACCTGCCATTACCTATATATTCCTCTACACTCTTCCCAGTTTTATTTTTACTGATTGGATCAGAGAAAGAATCCAAGAGCTATAGCTAGTTTTACTCTTTTGATTTTTGTGGCTCTATTCTTTGTACTATTCTTGCTCATGTGGATCTGCCTCAATAGCATCAGTACCGTGCAGAAAGATAACCAGACAGAATGCATGTAGAGAGATAACCACTGTGATGACCTTTGTAAGCAGAGCTGCAAATAGCATGACAACGTTCAGAAGTAAATAAAAGATCACTTTAAAAGAAAACAGGAGAGAAAGCAAAATGAGACTGTACATTGATTTAAGTTCAGAACAATTTTAGAAGAGCTGAAAATGATTGCAAAGTCTAGAGACTAACAAATTTAACCTCAAACACTTCCATTTATCATTTTTGGCTGGTAGAATTAGCTTCGTTTCAGAAGCAATGACAGATAGCCTTCTTGATTTACGATATATTTTGGCTAAGGCCTGAAATAGTCTCCTAAAACCCTAGTAGCAGAAATCTTTTATATTGACCTGTGGGAGGATTGATCTTCAGCAGAAGGTAAGGCAAATTCCTAGTGTAGCCACAAAGTCAGATCTTACAGAAGAGATTCATCAATCTTGATGCTCTGTTTAATTTTCTTTTTAAAAGAAATAAGCTGCTTTAGTGGAACTGCTGTTAATAAGAAATAAAAAAACCCTGCCACATCAATGAGTTTGAAAATGTTTTTTAAAGCAGCAACTTGTTTTGCAAAACTGGTGGGTTTGTTCTGAGCTTGGATCTTTGCTTCTTAGTATGGCTCAATCATAGTGTCCAAGTTTTAGGCGAGTGCAATGACTAAGAAGCCAGGCAGTGAGAGAGTTGGGAGCTGGAATTCTGGGCTTGGCTGATCTTTAGTTTAGGGAAACTTTTATGAATGTTGGTGCTTTGGCTTTCCCAAAGATAAACACGTATCAGAGCTTGGCAGGATTTTTCAATTGGGCTTAATTATTTACACTTATAATTGTCTTGGACACATTTTAGAAAGTTGACCTTGTCCTTAGTATTTTGGCATGTGAATTTATTTGCTTCTCTTTTATTCTCTTTCCTTTCCCACTCACTCTTTCTTATTGCCTTGCTGTAGTATTTAAATATCTGCTAGATCTGTTTTTCGGCAAGAAAAAACCACAAAGGAGGATTCCAGAAACATTGCCCATTCATACAGGAATGGTATCAAGAAAGCCAAAGGTCATCAGGAATTAACAGTTGTGAGAGATGTTGAGGGCATCCAGAAAGCCCTAGAACAACATGACTAGGTTTGTGGATAGGGAGAGAACTGTGGATGTAATTTAGCTTAACTTCAGCAAGAATTTTGACATCGTTGTCCACAATATTTCTGCATCTAAGTGTTATGGGTAGAGACTCTTCAGCAGCTAAGTACCACACATTCAAGATTTAGGGGCTCATAGCCCCCTCCTCCCCCCAAGAGGATGGGAGAGAGAATAGGAAGAGCAAAAGTGAAAGAACTCATCAGTTGAGATAAAGACAGTTTAATAAGCAAAGGAAAGAAGTGTGTGTGTGGGGAAAATCACACAACAGTGGTGGTGCAAAGGCCACCACCTCCCCACAGCAGACTGATTCCCAGCCAGTGTCCGATCAACAGCTGCCTTGGAAGACTGAGTGCCTGGAGAGCAGCTCTGAGGAAGCAGACTTGAGGGTCTTGGTAGACCCCAGCTAAATACGAGGTAGCAGTGTGCCCTGGTGGCAAAGGCAACCCAACAGTATCCTGAGTCGTGTAGGCTGAGGGAAGCAACTGTTCCCCTTGGCTTAGCACTTGTAAGACCACATCTAGAATTCTGTAGCCAGTTTTGGCCCCTTAATACAGGAAAGACTGTACCAACAGGACCTAATAGTAGCCGTCTGTATGACTCAGCAAAAGATGAGACCAGAAGTTTCAAACTGATGTTGCTTAATGGGAGGACAAGGCAAATGGCTTAATTTGAAACAAGAAAGGTTTGGGAAGAATATAAGGAAAGTTTTTTTTCACTGTGAGGAGTATCATGTGGTGGATCAGGTTGCCCAGAGAGGCTGTGCAGCCTTCATCCTTGGTTTATTTCAGGTTTGGACTAGATAAAGACCTGACCTGTAGCTGGCCCTGCTGTGACTTTGAAGTTGGATTAGAAACCTGCTGGGATCCTTTCCAACTCAAATTATCCTATGATCCTACAAACGCGGTTAAGTTTCAGAGTCAAAATTAATCTTTAGGACTAAATATCAGGGCAGCCACCTGAAGCAGGGACACTACCTCTCACTGTATGTGTGTTGCAGAATGCAGCATAACGGGAGCCAACCTTGCAGTCCTGGCAGGGTAGCAGAGCATGTTACAGTAAGAAAGGAAAGAACAAAGCCAAAGAGCTTTTAGGAACTCTAGCTGCTCGGAGATACAGTTTCTCGAGTGGCAAGGCACACCTGGCTAACTGATCAGTGTCACTGTTCACTCTCTGAAAAGGTGCTCAGTTTGGCGTTCACCTGAAGCTCGGAAATTTTTTATTCATTGTTAATTAGAATTGGTTTATTACACTATGTTGCATGTGAATGTATGCATGTGTGTGTCTGCTTCCTATGACGGTGTATGAATTGGGATGCCTTAATGAATATGCTTGTAGTGATAGTTTGTAATGAAATGTAAAGTGATAGAGCGTGATGGAGGTGACTTTGGATCATCGGGCTGTTAATGAGACAGAATTAGCTATGATTTTTCTTTAAATATGAGGAAAACAGTTTGCTGAAGAGTGCAGATGTGCTACTAGCTAAGCCAAGCATTGCTTCTTCCCAGAATACCATGTGTAGGGAATTCCAAGATACCAGCTTTGATATAATTTCAGAATAGCTCCCAAGTACCACTAGATAGCTACAGACTGCCTGTACCATACTTGATACATTTGCAGGATTGCACTGAAGCAAAACAACCAGGCATCATACCAGTTGTTAGTATAAATAAAACATGTGTACCCACTGCACAAAAGCAATCAAATATTCAGCCTTAAGTCTATTTATCTACATTTATTGCATTTGTGTGTATGTGAGAGAGACAATAAAAAGAATGTTGTATGTGTGTTTGTGTTGCTTTGGTTTTTTGAACCCAGTCAGTAAGGATACGTAGCAGGGTAGGTAAAACCCATCTCTTAAGGTAGTGTAATGTAATTTTCTTTAAATGAGGAAGCCAACTTGCCTGATTTCTCAATCTTTTTGTTTCAATTTTTGGGAAACAGAAATGTAATGAACACAATGCGGGGTATGAAATTGAATAAATGACTAATACCCGTGTTTCCTTTCTGAGCTTCTGCTTATGTTTGTGTGAAGGCAAGTGGTGCTGTGTTGCTGCCTCTGCAATAGGCAGTGCTGGAGGTAAGGCTGGTCATCACCTGGGGTCAGTGCTCACGGTCACAGGTAACAAAGAAAAAGACACCCTGAATATTCATCTTGTTTTGAAGTAAAGTGTCCTCAGATTCGCCTTTATCTCCAAAAGCTGAACACCCTGTAGATTTTATTATTTCCCTTGAGGATGAGAATTGGACCATTTCACTAGGGAAACTGGGAAATATCAACAGTAAAATACCAGACTTTTAAAACTCTGTATTTTATTTGACCTCATCTGTTTTCTTCTTTTGAGAGAGAAAGTGATGAGCTAACCAAGTTTCCTGATGATGGAAATTCTTCATTTAGTCGGGGCTCAAGGGTGGTATAATTTTTACTTCACATCAGTACCTGCCTGTTAACATTAGAAATCCATGAAATTCTTGCTCTGGTATACCCATCAGGTATTACCACATAAAAAACATACATGCAAAAATCAAATCTCTGGTATAAAGTAAGTGAGTTGGTATTAAGTCTTCAGAGAGCAAAAATGTTATCTATCCAGACTTCAGCATGAGAGGCTTCAGGAGCTGCAGTTCAATTTTGGTTTGACTTGCTCTCCCCCAGACTTCCCAGGCTGGCCAAGAGACCTCTGTCAGAGCAGGCCATGCTGTGGCATAAAGAGCTGGTGAAGCTGCCTGGAGCTCCTTCAGTGTTGAACTAGTCTGCCCTCACCTATCTCAGATGAACACTTGGTGCAGCCCTTTCATTTTGCAAAAGCATTGTTTTCAGTGAGATTACCTCAAAGACAGAGGGGAAAAAAGCCAATCATGAGTCACTAACCTTCATTTGGCAAACAAAAACCATGGCCATCTCTCCTGTTCCCACACAGGGGGAGAAAAACTTTACCCATGATGTTGATTTCCTCTTTCTGATAAGTAATGAAGTGTAGTCTGCATCAGATGGTAATCTGCATCCCCCCCGCCCCAGTTTTGAATGGCTATTCTGTCTGTTTGTCTTCAACATTTTCAGAGCTCTCTGCCTTTGCTTTTAACAGGAATGCAACACTGGAGTCTTTTGCAACCAAAAATGTTGAAAGCAACCATATGGAAGAAGTCACTGCAGAAAAGCAGCAGAGGAATAGTTGTTACTCCTATTTCTTTGGACGTACAGGAAAATCAGATGTTTTTCTGAATTTTTGTTCACGGATGCCCATGAATAAGAAAACCCACAAATTAAAAGATCCAGTTATAGTGGATCCCATTATCCCCTCAGCTATGGTTTTGGATAATACATGAAGAAGGAATTGATGCTGCCAGGAAATCAACAGACAGTTTACAGAGAGTACCTTCTTCAGGAGTACACATAGTTTGAGAACTGGAAAAGAAACTTCCAATATATAATATGTATCCGAGTTTTATCACCTGTAAATATATCAGTCTATTTTATTGTCAAGCATAATTGTTAAGGCTCATCTGCCTTCGGATACTTAATGTGTGTACCCTTTTTTTGAAAGCAACATGCTCAGTTCCTTGAAAGAGGCTGAGCTGAGGGACTGAATCAAAATTACCCTTAACACCCAGAAACATTCACATAATCTAAACTTATTTAACTGTGACTTGGGAAGTTAGTTGTTCTTAATTATTTTTAAAAATCTAGATTTGGAGATGATAAGCATAGTTATTGTGGTAAAGCTCATAAAGCTGCTTTAATTCCCATTTAGAATAGGAAAGAAACATGCTTAATATTTTGAAAAAAATATTTTTAAATTTCTGTGAGGGTAGGAAGGGCAAAATGTGTGTGTGTGTGTGTGTGTGTGTGTGTTTGTGTGTATTGGAAAAGAAAATATTGCACACTTTTAAAATATACTAAAATTACCTAAAATTCAAAATTTGAGTCTTGGCTCTTAATAACATGCAGACATCCATCACCTCTGTAGCTATTTCTTTTGGAGTTTCCTTATTGGTTTTGGGGTTTGTGGCAAGTGTGAATTTTCTCCTGTCTTATTTCCTCATGTTTTTCATACTCTGAGCCAGCACTGGTTAAAAAAGTATTTTGATCTGTTGATGAAATAATGCGAAATACTTTGGAAACAGCTGTATTATTAACAACATGCAATTCAAGTTGATCTGCTTAAAACGTTGTGTGCAAAACCTGATAAATTAAATAACATTTCCTATGCATTAAAACATAAAAGGTGCAACTGAATGGGAAATAAACACATCCACCTGTTATGTTGCAGAGCTGTTCTGCAAGCAGTCATTTTTGATAACTGACCCAAAGTTTCAAGCTTTAGAAGACTTCTATTGATCTCCTTGAATGTTCCCTCAAGTATCCCATGAAAAGCCTAGAAGCTTCAGGCATCTTTGAAACAGCTACCCTCACTTTAGCAGTGGTAATGTGAAAAAAGGCCTTTTGGACATTCAGTCATGCTGTTTTAGTGAAAAGCCATGTCATGACATGAAACGTCATGGAAGGTAGCACCTCCTGCAGTTTTCTTTCACTCAGAGGAGCAGTGAACAAATGCAAGTGCTAAAGGAAAAGCCCCTCCTGATTCTGATTTTTGCTCCGAGGTCAAGGCTTCAGCTTGAAAGTCTTAAGTTGTCATTTCTTCTAGGAGTTTTCTTCTACTCAGGATTCCTGTTTGAAGACTGTCTCCTTTGTAATATCTTAACTTAGCTTCTGGTAAGGAAGAACTCTTGTTCTTTTCTTTTTGGTAAAACATGTTGGCAACTGTGTGGCACCAGAATCAGGCCCATTTTCCAAAACAACTCTTCAGGAAATCTTTGGATACAACTGTAACAAATCTGGTTTCCTGAGTGCGTACAGCCTGCTGCTTCTTCCATTTCCATACTAATCATGCATATGATAATTCATCCAAATCCACATCTCCCAATTTTGCACTGTCAGACTCACAGTAAGGGACTGGTAGGGACTGTGTACTTTCAACTTGTGATATCTTTTTGATTTTCACAATTTTTCAATACTGCAGAGAAACATTGAACTGAATAATGTAAAAAATAAAAAGCAAAAATTAGTAAAACCAAGTAAATATTTCTAAGGGAAAACTTTTCAGCTGAGGCTTGTGGTGGTACATGAGAAACTAAGACATCTTGAAGGCCAGTTTTTAGGTGGTTGCTGCAATGAGAATATTACATTTATGTTTGAGATATGGATGGCAGACTAATTCACAGGAACGATTCATGGCAATTCCCTCTCATCTCTTTACCAAGAATTTGCCAGCCATTTTTCTGCATTAAAATTTTGCTGTAAATCTGCTGTTCTGTACTGATTTTCTATGTGAACTTGCTGCTATCAGTGATTGTCAGTGGCCTGCACAATAAGGTTGGTTAGGTTTAGGATTCTGTGTTATCAGCTCTACTGAATCAACAAATCTGATAGATGTTCAGTGTCTGTGCCTGCTGCAGCCATAGATAGCCGCCCTGTCTTTACTGTGCAAGGGGAGGTTGCACTGTCATATTCTGTCCATACAGGTTTCCTCTGGAGCCAGAGAATTTTTCACCTACTTTGCTCTTCTGGTGAGCTCCAGGCATCAACAACTGGTTTGCCAGCCCCAGGTCCTCCTGCCTGGTGGCAGGTGCCTTCAGTCAATGCCAGCAGAACGTCCCTGAGCAGCAGAACAAACTTCACCACTGAGTCTTTGTGGGCAGAAGCCCTGAAAATGATCAGTGACATGAAACTTCCCAAACTTTGCAGAAACTCGTCTCCTTTTTACTAACAATTTGTTTCACAGGTATTCAAAATTTTACCAGTAACAGTTGTCTTGTTTATTTGCAAAAGTTTAATGCCACATTCCATAAACTATTTGTTAGCATAACATGTTCCTAGTCAGTAGCTGGTCCAATGCTATGCCATGCTGCAAACCTATTGCAACATGGTGTCTGTTTATTATTTTCAGTCATTTTGCAAAAAATCTGCATGAAACAGCCTTTTAGGTTGCAAAGTGACTAAAAATGTTTGCAGTAGAATAGAAGGAAGTTTGAGTGGATCCTCTGGACATTGTTATCAAGTGGAGGGTATTGACTGGTGCCTTCATGCCTGGAATGGCAACAGACACAGGATTCCTGCTTCATTCATCTGGGTGCTCCTTTGCCATCTGGGAAAGCATCTTACTTCATCCCTCTGTCAGGATCCTCCTGACCGTGAAAGCTTCTCCTCTGTGGTGGCAGAAAAAAAATTGCTGTTAATGCAATCATTCTTTAAATGGAACTGGTCATTACAGAATGCTGGAATAACCACTAAAGTTTACACATACAGATTGGTATTTTTATTTTCCTCCAGAAGGAGGATGCCCCTCTGTGGGTCTCAGGCTGTGGGGCATGCCTGGTACCCCTCACTGGGCCTGGCAGTAGAAGACAGCCTTGAAGCATGCAGGAGAGGTGCACTGGTTGAGGATCTGGGCTGCCAAGTAAGGGAGCTGTGGGAGGCAGTCACAAGAGTGCACAGCATCAGAGATGATGATGAAGAGATTAATAGGACCTTCTCTGGGACTCTGCAGGTTCAAGAGCCTGACTTCCCCACTGCACTGGAGGAGGGGCAGGCAGAATTTTTGCCTGTTTTGGAAGTGGAGACTCCCAGGGTGGTTAAAGCTGGCTGTGACTTCTGGCATCAGAGGAAAGGCTTCTGCTCCATCTGAAGGTCTGAAACTACAAGATAGACTCAGTGCCCTGCTAGCAGGCAAGGGGCTGGGGCCTCAGTCTAATGAGGCATCCAAATCATTTGAACCTCAGGCATGCAGCAGCACCAGGAGGAGTTGGCAAGCAGGATGATGAGATGGATGGAGAACCCCATCTGCCTGCTTGATGTCCCCTGGGTCAGTATGCTGCCTGTCAGGGGCTCCAATTCCAGACAGTATAGAGACACCTGAGGTTTATCCAGTTTTCAGACTATTAATCCCTGCTGCTCTTCTGTGAGGTCACCAGTTACACTGCCAGGGGACACCTGGAGCATATCAAGCATGACTACATGCCTCTAGGAGTGATGGTCAAGGGCTTGAGGCCCAGATATTTTTTTTCCTTGATCCTGTCAGTCGTCCTGTCTGTCTGCTTATTTTGATGCCCCCTGCACACCTGGGGCTTCATTTGAACTGCTGTTTCCTGTTTCACAGCCGAGCTTTATCAACATCTGTGTTCTCTTTCCGCTCTACCAGTAGATATGTTCAGGTGTGCAGTGCTGGGTTACCAGACTGACTGAGCTGCCAAAAGAGATAGTGTTATCTCAGCTTGAGCGTGGTACTGCACAAGTGAATCTCACCCTGCAGCAGACGTAATCAGCTCATATTTGCAGTGACATGCCTGAGATATGCTGCTTGGGTATCTGCAGCTATGCTCTGATCAATTGTATGGATGTGTCCCTCCTGGAACCATCAGTTTTATCAGGTTTGAATTCTTCATGGTTTCCAGCTGGACATACTCTTTGAGCACAGGCTAACATCTGCCCTTTGTCTCCATGAGAGAGGTCATGGTTCCCATGTATATGTCCCCAACTTTTCATTTCCCTGTCTCACATGGTGCTGTTTCTTCTGCAGTTCTGGGACATTGCATTCCGTCAGAACTCGGAAATGTTGTGTGAGAGAAGTTTGCAAGTTCTAGTGGACAAAGATCTGTTACAGCCCAGTTCCGTGTGGGCAAGGGAAACTACCGTGAGTGCAGCATCTCAAAGGCATTGGATCGAGTGCATGGAGTAGTGGTGGAATCTCTGTTATTGGTGATTTTTTACATGTGACTGAACTGGACCTTAAGCAGCTTTATCTAGCTTTGGAAGTTAGCCTCGTCTGGAGCAGAGGAAGAGCCTGAATGACAGTCAGAGTTCCCTTTCAACCTAAATCCTTCCATGATCCTATGAAATGATCATGTCTAATCACATATAGCTAAATGTAAATGATCATTATCTGTACACATTCATGTGCCCAGGTAAGGAAGAAACTAAGCAAACTGTCCTTCCCACGGCTGGGAAAGCAAAAAACCCACAAACATTAGCAAATAGCAATACTTAATGATAAAAGCAGTGTATATGGCTTAAAGATAATGTAGTTGTAGAAAGAATTTGTATGACTGAGCAGATATCCCATCAGCTGTCATCACTGCTGTGGGGGAACTGGTCATGCCTAAGATGACTGTCTGAAGTTTCAGGAGTCTGACTCCCAAAGCAATAAAGTAGGAAGCACTATGCATGGCACTGCTGTTTTGGACAATTACAGGACCTGTTTTTCTTATCAAGTCTTTTTGATTCTTTTACACTCAGAGTCCATTTCCATTATGAGTTACATGGAAATACAGAAATATTGTTCAAAGTCCTTTTTTGCAGTGTGGTAATGCACTGCACTAGAACATTTTTTGAAGTTCACCCTTTAGTCTTGAAAAGTTTGTATATTTAAATATGCACTTTAATTTTGTTCTGTTTCTCCCAATGCACAAGGGATTCACTGAATTTAAATGATTAACAAATATTGGCAGTCAGGTCTTTATTTTTTCAGCTTGAATGCCAAGTGTTAGCAGGATTCAATTTAGAATGGTTGCAACAAAGATCTCTCTCCTTGTAGTGTGTTACTTTATCTAGCCTGTACAGCCCATTTTTCTGTGACAGTCAAGTTACATGCCATGGAAGTTTTTAAAGCAGATAAATAATAAAATCCAAATACTACTGATTTCTTTGTACCTGTGGCCAATTTAGCTTTGAAAAAATATTCTCAGATTTAAATGGGTAAGTGCCAATTTTTCATTACCTTTCTGTTAAAAGTATGTATTAACCAGAAAATCATAGGCTCTGTTAGCTTCAAAATGAAATACACATCATAATTTTGAATGTACTCAAACTGAATTGTGAAATCAGTTTGGTTTCATATTTAAAAAAATATAAATTAGTTGGATTTTATATTGTATTTTTATATAATTCTTTCATATTTGTAGCAACAGTAACAGTTCATTAATTATAGTGAGGCTTTTGCTTTAGTGCTCAGAAGATATTATCTCAGGAAATCTGCTTCTAGAACTACTCAAAAGTGTTTAAACTAGTGATTGGCTTTCCATCAATGTTTTTTTCCACGATGAAAGTAAGGCAGTGTTGGGAATTCTTGGTTGGAAGTCCTCCTCATCCTCTGGAGGTCTCTAGTCCAGCCTCCTGCTCCAAGCACTCCTGCCATCAGCGCTGCCTCAGGTCAGCTGTGGCACTGTCCAGCTCTCTCGAAAACTGCCAAGGGCAATGAAGGGTGTGTATCTGTACATACATCAGTATAACTTTTTGAAGGTTAGATTTACATTTCAAATTCTAAAATTTTTTACAGAGAGAATTAATGGAAGGGAGGGGAAGATGGTCTCTTTTTAATAAATTCTTCTTTAGTTTTAGAAAGTTTCACAGCTTTTCTGGTTGTCTTCTACCAAATTCTTCTGGTTCTGTTCTAAACCCTTCTGAAATCACAAGCATCGAGGGAAGAGAGCATACCCAAGCAACCACAGCCACCAGCTTTAGGATCAGTGGAAATTTTCAGATTTCATTTCTACTGCAGAGTGCTGATGCACTGAAAGTGAAACACTGTGGAAATGTGTCAGCACTGATGAAGCTTTCAAAGAACAGTAAATATCTTTCTGCCTTGTTTATGGATAATTTGGCTTCCTGACTCCCCATGTCTCAGCAGGTCACCCACAGACTGCTCGAACACAAGATTTCCAGATTCCCTTTGGAACCAAAATGGCATGTAACAGGGTTTCACTTCCATCAGATTTTTTTTGAGCCTGTTGGCATTTTGTCCTCTCTTCTGTATGGATTTCTTTCAAGGTTTGCAGGCAAGCAGCAGTTGTTTTCTAGATCAGGCCTTGATCAGACCTTCTCTGGGGAGATCTACCCTATGACATCTGTAAAATCAATGCAAGGGGCAAGAGGAGCTGCTTTCCTCTAGTTTGTGGTGGTTTGCCTCTTCTCAGACATGGAATAAACACTGCAAAAGTTGTGCAAGATGGGATGCAGGATGAACCTTGGGTATACTAAACTGGGCAGGGTGTAGGTGTGATTTTAGGCAAAGCACAATTGTTAGCCTTTGGAACAGGAGATATTTTTGAACATTAAGCATGCTTTTAGGTATTTTATTTGGTTAATAAAAACTGATGAGGTAAATTCATTTATAAGAGTCTGTAATATTTGAATGTGTCTATATTACTCACTATATATGATTTCTTGCCTATCGTACCAAAAATCAGAAAAGAGATTCATGACCGAAGATCTCATTATATATGATTTAACTTCTATAGTTTTAATATTTAAACATCTCCACAGTGACTTGATTTATGTAAAGAGCTGTCCTGAAAGTATTGCTTATTCTCAGGGAACAGTCTTTTCTTTGTGTCTATTTTTTCTCCTGAATTCCATTTCTTTCCTATCAATATTACTTTACATTTTCTTGTGAATTGTAATAACATTTTCATGTTCTTAGTATGTGGTGCTGTTTTTACTGCATAATAATACCTTTTCTCCACTTAAAAGAATAGTAACTGTTGGAGAATAATCAACTATTGTAATTTCTTGCTAAATCAGAAAAACATTAACAGAGAATATGGATACTGGTTCAAAATTGCCCTTTTTTCTGCATTGCAAGAGGGGAAATAGTACCATAAATCAGTACAAGTGAAGCTTTTGCAATGGAATGGATGAAACTTTCTTTTGTAATAACATTAGAAAGATGCATGACAATGAATTGTGTGACAGCCTGTTACCAGCACGTCAGCACTTGCAAACTTGTTTCTGGTATGAGGATAATGTGATTTTCTTGGATGAGCTCTTTCTTAGGTAGTGTATGCAGAAGTAACTTTTCTGGATTAACTAAAAGCAGGTCTCTTTTAAGTCATTGGATACTTCCTTGTAAAATTCCAGTTTATCCCCAGTTATCCCTTTCACAACAGATTTCTTTGCAGATTACCATATCATATTATCTGAAAAAGTTTACAGGGAAACATCACGCCAGAAAGAAGCTGAAAATCTGTAGCTGCAGTTACAGGCAGAGGTACAGGTTCTTACCCGCATCAAAAGGACTATAATGGCACTCTGAAGGTGTTTGGGAGTAGTCAGCATAGATTTATGAAGAGGAGATCATGCCTGAACAACCTGACAGCCTTCCACAATGAGATGGCTGGCTTGGCAGATGAAGGGAGAGCAGTGGATGTTGTTTACCTGGAGTTGGGAAAGGCCTGCTTTCAACATGCCTGCTAAGCCATCCCTCTTAGACAAGCTGATGAAGTTAGGATAGATGAGCAGACAGTGACTGAAACCCAGCCGACCTGCTGGGCTCAGGCAGTTGTCAGCAGCAGCACGAAGCCCAGCTGGAGGCCAGCCACTAGTGGTGTGCCCCAGGGGCCAGTGCTGGGTCCAATCCTGCTTAATATCGTTAATGACCTGGGCAATGGGGCAGCACTCTCTCAGCCAGTTGGCAGGTAACGCAGAACCGGTCCAGGGAGGTTTGTGGTTAATTAAAAAGATTAATGACCCTGACAGACTGGAGTGTGGAGCCAGCAGGAATCTCATCAAGTTCAGCAAAGGGGAATGCCAAGTCCCGTACACGGGAGGAATAATCTCATAAAGTTTAACAACAGGCAATACAAAGTCCTGAACACCAGGAGGAACAACCGCCACGCACCAGCATATGCTGAGAGCTGAGTGGCTGGCAAGCAGTTCTGCAGAAAAGGACCTGGGGGTCCTGATGGACAAGTTGAACACAAGCCAGCAGTGTGCCCTTGCCTCAAAGAGGGCCAGCAGCAGCCAAGGCTGCGTTAGGGAAGGTGTTTCCAGCAGGTTGGGGTGGGGGATCCTTCCCCTCTGCTCACCACTGCTCTGCTGCGCCTGGTTTGGGCTCCCCAGTGCAAGGAGGGCATGGACATAATGTAGCATTTCCAGAAAAGGGTCACAAAGATGATTAAGGAATTGGAGCCTGTATCATAATAGTAACAAAATTATCTTATTTACATACTAAGTTTTTATTTGTTTCATTTACTTTTATTTATTATTTGTTTTTGCATATTGTACTTTATTTACTTTCTAATTTCACTTATGAAATAAATTTTATTATATAAAACAGTAACATATCGAGTCAAAGCAAGAGAGTAAGTAAAAACAACAGTGTGGGGTTTTTTTAACTTGTGTTCTTTTGAGAACTGATTTGGTTGACAAGTATGATATTACCTCTTTTTTGATGCAATAAATGGTGAAAGATTTCAATGTTTTGGAAAGTGAAGGGGATACCTGATGAACTACCATCACACAACATCTAAAAACTGAAGCTGTAGGACACAAAGTTTGATTTAAGAATGAGCTGTTATACATCAAGATTGAGCATATAACAAAATAATTATGAAAGTGAATATTTCATTTTTGTGATATATAGTTTGGTAGTAATTTTAAATCATATAAATATATTGCCTTTCTTTGGATGTCTGTGTTGGAAAAGCATTTCAGGGAAAGATGGGGAAGAGGTAGGAAAACATGAGGTGTAGCAGGCTTTTAAATGTACTTTCCACGCTAAGCTGATAAAACCCAAGTTTGTTGTGCCCTGAAGCCACGTGTTAACCTTTAACTCTGCTGTCAAATGACAGCTAAAAAGGAGCAGCACAGCTTTAAGACACAGGATCCTACAGGCACAGCTCAGACTTGTCAAAAGTGACTCCTTGGCCTCCCCTGTCCCACCCCAGGTAAACAAAAGCAGTGAACCCTAAGCTAAGTGACCTGCTCCTGGCAATATACACTGTCTTAGGGTCACACTTTACTGACAATGTTTGAATTAAAAGGTCTTAATATAAATGACTTATAAACTGTATGAATAACCTTGTCCTAAAGAAACAACCTGTTTTGTCCGTTTGTGATGAGCTGTTGCAGACCCTTTGCAATTGTACGTTTACATAAAGCATGAAGCAAAATTAATGTGCCATCAAAGATCTCTTCATTATGTGCTAGAAAAACCTGACTTGGTATTTATTTGAGTAACCTGCTGGTGGTACGAGGCTTGTAGTCTGTCTTTTCTGCAAGATAAACATGCAAAAATAGATGAAGCCATTAATTTTCTGGAGACAGAAAGCCTCATGATCTCTGAGGCTTGTTTTCTCTCCCTCTCTGGGTGCCTGTGGACTTGGTTGACTATTCACTATGAAGTCTGTGGAAAAATTGCTGTTGTTAGGGTGACAGTGGGGAGCAGCCAGTGGTTGCAATTGTGCTTGCACCTTCATTTACGCAAGCACCGCTGCTGGATGCAGGGTACAAAAGGAGCTGGAAGGAAAGAAGGGATCTCCCCTGGGACCCCCGGAAAGTCATCGTAGTATCATATTTGGGAACTGCAGCTGAGCTGTGATATGCTAGCATTTTGGACTCAGTTCCTCTCACTGTACATTATTTGGTCTGTCCACCTTTCTAGCTTTCACCCAAGTTACTATGAATTTCTTTTTGAGTTAATTCGTCCCAGATAGTCAGGCCTCAGGACAGCAAGAAAGACCACATAGGTCTGCATTTGATTATGCAATATCTAAGTGCTAAAATGTCAGCTAAATTGCTTTAGGAGTGTTAGAAAGGTGCAAATCGAGCACAAGGAGAAAAACATATGAAGGAAAAATATAGATGACAGACAGAAAAAGTTTCAGAAACACCACAAAAGGATGACTGTATGGAACAGAGGTAGCAGAGCTCTCTGTCTCAGGCTGTTATTGACTTATTTGTGCAAAACTATGCCTTATAAATTAGTAATTTCCCAGAAAGGTGCTATTTATCTTGCTAGTATCTCCCATAATGAGCTGATCAGAAGAAGCCTGCGGTTACTGTCTGGGACTATCTCTGAGAATGAGACACCCCACGCGTTGAAATCTCACCACACTGACTTCTTTTGGAGGCACCAGTCAGTCTTAGCCAGACACATTGGTATTGTGATACTCAAAGTAACTTCTCACTAGTTACCCAGCATTCTGCAGTGCTGCAAGTGGCCTTTCTCTCTCTTTCTTGTGGATATTTATGGGATTGAGCATCCTGCTGCAGAAAACTTGAGACTTTTCATTCCTGCATATTTTCCTCCTCATTTTAGCCTCTCTTTAGTTGTATTTGGCCAAAGATAGGACTATATGAAAATCGTGAGCAAGGTACAATGCAGTACTTGGTTTAGCATCTCTTTCCATCCTATGAAAAAGTAAAATGAGAAACTTAGATCTGAACCATTTGAAATCTAGCATGTCTGAAACCTGGGAAGCTGGAATGTGAAAGCAGAAGAGCTTGAAATATCCTCTTGTTTTCAAGTATCACTAAAATGGAGAGCCTCCACTAACTGTTTCTACATAAACTCCAAGCTCTTGCTGGACCTACCTGGGGGAAAATAATGCATTTTAGTATTTTCCTCTAATTCCCAATGATGCTGCTCTGACTACCTCATCCAGAACAGCTCCAAAGTCACCGATGCCAGCCTGGGTGCTATTGCCTGTGACAAAACAGGTAAAGCACAGTTTGCATCTCCCTTGGCTGGCTCCTTGCCTCTTTGTCATTCTGGCAGGTCCCACCTGACACATGGTCGCTGTGACACTGGGAAGTCCTTCTGACAGAATGCTCCAGAGCTGAGGTCACCAGCACCGGACACTGGTGGTTCCTCTGCTCAGTTATAGTCTGATGGATAAAGTCACTGCACAAGGGTACCTGCATTTAATGGCTGTCCCCTTATGCCACACTCTTTCAAGTTTCTCATAGCCTGGTATCTCTTGATTTCCCAAAGAACATTACTGAAGCTGGTTATGTATCCCTTCATGGGCACTGGCTCTTCTGTGCTACATTTTTACATCTAGCCCAGAGGTGATGAACTGAAAGAAGCCCCAAAAGGGTAGGAAGATGGAGATCTCGATATAAAAATACAAGCTGTTGCAGAATAGGCTGAAGTATTGTTTATTTAACGTATAAAATAAAATCTGTAAAACTAACTTCACCCGTGCTACTTTTTTCATATAAAATGATCTGTTGGCTGTTGGAGGCAGTCTAGTTTACCTGTTACTTTCGTGAGAGATTTTCCTGGCCTGAGAATTTGCTATTTAAAAATATAAAATCCCTCACATACAATTTTGCATCCAGTTGCCCTCCTCCTTTTATCTAAAGTAATAATTTGTCTGAATGATTTATTTTTTGGAATAAGGTTATCCCTACACACAGAGACTTTATCAAAGTACCGCATGTGTATTTGTATTAATGGGATGATTTACTGGTAGGAATTTCTGTCTGGTGCCAGAGTTCTCTATCTTCAGTGATTATTTATGTCATCACATGCTTTACTTGTTTATTTTTTGGCTGACCTTTTGTAGGCATTGTCTTTCATTAATAAGCATCAGTCTGGAAAAATTGTGACTTGCAAATTGCACACTGCTTCAGTATTTACAAGCCATCAACTGCTGATGATGAATACAGAGAAAACAGGAAAGAATGGCCTTGTAAGGCTTTTGTGCAGGACTTAAAATCTGTTTTAATTTGTGGTTCTGCCACACGCTTCTTATGTGGCCTCTGGAGAATCGTGTAGGTTCAGAATCCAAGCTGTATAAACATGATAATGATAATTCCTCCACTTTGTATTTACCTTGCTCTTGCATTACAACCTTTTTGGAAAATGCTGTAATTTCTGCTAGATTTACAAGATGGCTATAACAGTGGTCTGTGAGCTCCTTTAGGCCCACAGAAACACAAATCATCCCTTTTTTGTTGCATATGTTCAATGGAGAATAACAGGTGGGCTTGTGACTTATCCTAGAGGCATGGCATTAACGTGTTGTAGAGTCATACACACCAGCCATTTCTAATTTCCTATCATTTATCCAGAGGATGGCTTTAAGAATCAGAGAAAGGCAATGAAGAAAAACATTTCTTCATCAGACTCAATCACCCATAAATATTGGTGAAACAGATTTGTGTCTGAACAGGCAACCCTTTCTTAACCCTTCGTCAGGGACGATGTGCTGCCCCCTGGACCAGGACACTGCTTTAAGTGTATGGAATGACTTGAAGGCTGAAACAAGTACCAGGTTTACATGCATTTCATTAAAATGATGTCCAATGTTAAAAATCCACATTGCAAGAATCATCAGTTTTATTAATAATTATATTGAATTCCTCCAGAAAGGAAGGGATTTAATATCTGCTTACACTAATTTCATCTGAAGCTTCAGAATGAAACTGAATAGTATTCCACACCTTTTTTCCTTAGTGAACATGAATCAAGTTGTATTTGGGCTGCTAGGAATGCATGGGTTTACATCTAAAATGTAATTTCTGACTTCCTGGGGAAAGCCCTCCAAATTCAAACAGGAAATAAGAAAACAAATCATTTCACCTTCAAGTTACTTCAGAATATTTAATTTGGCTGGTCACATCCTCTGTACCCAGCAGCTGTCAAGAGATAACTTCCAGAAAGAAAATAAAAAGGCTTGACAGTTATACTATCCTACACTTGGGTAGAGTACCCTTTCCTGACCCCTGAAGGTGAACAGTTAGCATCTGACATGAAGAAAAATCCCTGCATCCCTGTTTTGCATATTCACAAATACTGGTAACAATCACTGGGGTTTAGCCCAGTTTCTTCAGAAAGTGAGACTTCACACTGTTCTCCCTGAATCTAAAGAAATCCCTACGGCTGTTTGTTTAGCAGATCATTCGAAACACCACTCTGGAGACAGTATTAAATGTGCAGGCTGAGAATTGGGAAGTTTCACACACAGATCAGCTCTGTCAAGAGTGGACCAGAAACAAATGCTCAGGTTAGTTTAATATTCCACTCTGGCAGCCCATGTGGAGAGCTGACAACCACTCACCTGGCTCTGACTGTTGGAAAACATCAAAGAATTTTCAAAACTTGGCAGCACTTAGTGCAAATGCAATCATTGACAAGATAGGACTTGAGCCCTGGTGGTTCCTGGAGGAGATTTTGCACACAAAGTCATAGTAGGATGAAGACTGAAGCACTTACAAATTTGATTAAGATTTGCTACTCTTACTGGTGTAATACCCAAGACTACAGGCTGTTGTAGTTGAAGGTCATTAAGAAAGCTGTCACAAACTCTTTTTCTTGACCTGTTGAGAGAGTTCATGGTCTAGAAAGACCGTTTGATTCACACAAGATTCTACTTTTCAAAGGTTTTTTTCATTTTTGAGAGATTTTTTTTTCTGCCACTGAAGGAGATGGTAGAAGGAAAGCAGAAGAGTTGATGCATATGCTGTGTAGCACACTGTCAAAATCACAGATGAATAGCATCGGAGTTCCTCCAATTCTGTGTAGCTAAGGACCTCCAGAGGAGAAATCTTGACTGAGTTTCTGGCATCTGTAACAGGAGAGAGGCAGGAGGCTGAGCAAAGAGTGATAAACCAAAAGGATTTAAAGCAGAGGTCTGAACTTTGGAAGCAGATACTTGCATTGGCAGGAGCTGAAACAGCCCCAGCATCAGAAAGAACACCTACTGAACCAACTCAGGGAGTCGTGCTGCACAGTTTCTCCTTTCACTGGCCATGTGGTCTTTGGGACTGAGAGATAAGTTCACAGAAATAGTTTAAACAAAAATAAATGTTACTATTTTTTATGCTTTCACATTAACTTTCTATGCCTATCTGAAATGTCCATTTCTTATCTTTCACTGTTTTGCAATCTCAGAAAAGTTCATTCTAGCTTTATTCTGCATTTATCTTCATATTTCTTCTTTTTTATTTTTTCTTTTATTGTTTCCTGTGTTATTACAGTCCTCCTGCTTCTCCCTGAAAGCTGCTTTCATATAAGTCCTCTTTTTCCAACCCCATCTATCCCTTCTTGTCTTCCTTGAACACCGGGAATCCTCTCTGCTGTTCCAGGTCCCTCCAGGTAATTGCCTACGATGGATCCTGTACTCAGAACAACCCCCTTAATCCTTTCCACTACCACTCAATACACCTTGCATGTCTTCCCATCACACATCTGTCCTGCTGTCCATGATGCTTGGCTGAGGGCTGCCATGGGAGAGATTATATACAGCAGAGACAATCAAGGCAGTTTGGAGAACAGAAATCCCATTTCAGGTTCAGCCCTCAGTGGTTCTCTCCTAATCCTAGAAAGGCTGTCGCCAAGCTGGAGGGTGATGGCTCCACTGGGAGATGCTGTGCCAATGAGACTGTTAGCTCACAATTTTGGAATAACGTGGATGTGCTGGAATCAGCCTTTCATTAGAATTGATGCATTCCCATGTACTTGTTAGAGCTATTGCTAAGAGCCTGTGAAAACTGATTTTCATTAAATGAACTTTTGCTAAAGTTGAAATTACTTTAATAAAAATTGCGGGGAGGGGAAAGGCATCTGAGACAGTTTCACAGCTGCGTGAGTTGACTCTTCCTTCCCATTCCCTGGCCAACTTCATGTCCAGTTTCAAACAATTCATTTCTTAAAGACAATATTGTGCAATGTTTCTGCAGTTGTTCTAGTGTTTAACAAAAACAGATTTCAAGGCAGTAATGTACTGCAACTGATTCCCTTCAGGCTGCTCTGTCTCTAGGTGCTACTAAATTTTCTTTCTTTCAGGTCTCTCCAAGGCTGTCCAAAGTATAGCAATACTGTCCAAAAGACTAGCATTGTGTTTACAGCATATTTGATTCAAGAATGGATTAATTAAATATACAAAATGGGTTTGATTTTTGTTTTAAGCTTTGCTACATGTGTTTTCTTTGCTTTCAGGGGTGTGTCATCTTTTCCGACATTCCAAGTCAGAAATACAGAAAAATTATCAGATGCATATGAAGAAAATAAGGCAAGTCAGCCAGTTTATTGTATAGGTTATTGACAGCAGAAAGTAGGGAAAAAATTTTCATTTCAGATAAATCATCCATCTCAATAGTTATTACATTTTAAACTCTAAGATTTTTTTCTATATGATTTTGTTATAAGGCAGAATACATAGCAATTTATTTATTTTAAAGAGCTCTTTGTGCACATGAGGAATAATGAACTACAGGGATTGTTGCTATTGGACCACAATGCAAATTGTATCTATGGGATTGCAGGGTGCAACAGAGAGCATCCATTTATTTCGTTTATGTTCAGTTTGTGTGCTATATTCCTTCAAAAAGCAAGTAAGTGGTTCAGACCCTCCAGGGCAGACTGTCCTTTTTCTTGGGAGTAGATGAGTCTGTTCCTGGAGGGGTCTTGAAGCCCACACACTTCGGGCAGAGGCAAAGAACTGGGGCCTGCAGTTCACAGGGAGACACTACTGAGAGGAGCAGCAAGCAGACAACCCCCACACCAAAAGGCTACAGAGGATTGTGCGGTTTCACACAGTCCAGAAAGTTCTTGATTTAACTGAAAGCAGAACTACAGTAGACAGGGGGAAAAGTGGTTTATGAGCTCTTAAAATTTCTGGTTTACCCATTTTTATTATTTAGGAGGTCTTTGTCACCTTTTACTTTCTCTGTTTAGAAAGTTAAGTATTCTACATTCTTAGATACAAGATAAAATCTGCTTTGCTCCCCACCCCCGCCTCCCCCCGCCCCTGCTTTGTCCCATTTAAAAACATGCTGTTCTTACAGAGGCTCACTGCAAGGTCATGACTGAGATCACCTCAAAACTGTAGTTGATTTAGGGTACTTTTATAGTTAGCAAGTGCATTAGCATACAACTATTTCACTTACCTCTTCTTTAAATAACCCAAGTATAAACAGACTGTATTCAGATAACATGTAATAAGACATGTATAAAAAGCAAAAAAATATACATAAAGGACCAATACAGTAAAAAATCAACCAATTTGAAATTCCTGCTGATTTTGTGCATTTGAGTCTACTGAGTTATTACAAGGCACATTCTAATTTTCCAGTTCTGGCTGCCTGACCGATTGTGAGGTATGGATTCTGCAGTCTCTCAGACAAGTTACAGAATTTTAACTTACTCCATTCCACTACCCATTTACTGATATATGCATGTAACATTATTGAAGCGTTGTATTGTTCTTACTCAGGTATTGTTAGGATTAATGCCAAACTGCAAATGCTTTTGCCTCACGTGCTGGGTTTCTGAATGCATTGATGTCCGTACCGTTCTCAGTTGCCAGCCCTTGCAGGCAATGTTCATTGGCAAGATGGAAAGTCTTCCATTTGTAGTAAAATACAGAGATGTGTGTGGCTAAAGATCAAATGAGAGCAGCTTAATAAAGCAGATGGGAATTTGCAGTCAGGTCAGAACAGGCAATGGTTGTATTGGCTGGGATTCCGTACTGGGGACTCTCAGAAGATTCAGACATTTGACATCAGACAGAGACTTGGGGCTTTCAGCCAACAGTTTGGGTTGTTATTCCAGCTCTCCATCCTCTCATGCATGGTTCATTCACTCAGCTATGCTTTACCCCACAGTTCTTCCTTCCTAAGGGGTCCTCCTGCCTTGCCTCAGCTTGTTCTCTCTCATCATTGTCTCAACAGCTGCCTGTTTCTTCTCAGTGAAAGGAGAAGCTTTATATCTTCATTTTTATGTTTGAATGGACTTATGCTGACCTGGAAATTGAGTGAGAAATCTGCGAAACAGCTGCCATAGCTTAGTGCAACTTGTTGAAATGTGGACAAGCCCTTCACCGACCTACCCCAAAGCACTAGGAACAAAAAAATGGAGTGACTTTTTATTTTTCCTTATAAAGTTTGATGTTTTAAAACATTTCTTTGTAGATAGATAATTATTAGGCAACATCTTAGAAAATAATTCCCAGTAAGACAGTCAGGCAAAAACAGACTTTTCTATTGATACGTGAAATCTCTTAAAAGGAACTATTGATAAAAAAAGCAGGCTCAGGCATTTTCTGTAACAGTGTTCCCTGGTGGCTCTTGATGAAATTGTAGATTCTGGAGCAGTGTTAAAAAGTATTCTTACAGGACCTGTGATCTGAAATGGTTACAGATGAATTGCAGCAAATGCTTTTTTTTAGGTGTGGAAGAAAACATACCTGATAAACATGCCCTCAGTTAAAAAATCCCTCAATAAACATTTGTATATTTGCCATATATCTCTGTGTCACAGAAAAACTGAGATTCAAATAAAACATCAATATATATGTAAGCATTTAGTGTATTATTTGTGCAATGTATGTGTTTATACATATATAGGTATACATTCCATATGCCCAGCATTTGAAATTAGGCATCAAAATTAGGAGTTGGACAAATTCGAACTAGCCAGGGACCTTCTACAAACGGCATAGTCTTCAGATTAAATGAAAGGTTTTGGGACATACAGTTTCCAGAATGCCACCCGTCCAAACCTGAGTCTCTGGTGTACTCCTCTGGTCAACGCGGTGTAACGTAGCTGTGGTTTAGCTTGCACAGAGGTGGTTGCGACTGGAGAGAGAGAGAGAGAGACGGTGCTAGTTAACATTACAGTAGACACTGCAGTGCCTGAAAATGAGGCATTAATAATTTAATTTTAGATTATTTAGAGGACCTTTGTACTGTATCTTCATTCTGAACTATTTTGAAATAATTTTGAGCAGTGTCTGGTTCTGCTTAGCTGGTTCTGAGGAAGTAATTGAGAGCTAATTCCAATTATAACCTGTGTTAGTAAAAGGGCTCATGTCACTGCACGCACCTTAGAAATCCGGTAATGATGTATTTTTCTTACACCAGTGATCGTTGGCGCAACCCACTGTAACAGTATTCAGACTAAGAAATATGGTATGCCTTCATATTTTAGGTGGACTAAAACCAACAAATTGTGTTCCCTTTTTTTTGGCGTACTCTAATTCAGAGATAAACCCTCATATCAAATGGCTTTTGCAGATTTATTTGGAGTTAATATTCCAAGCTTAATTTTCAATTTATGTCAGCAAGGAAAATGATTTTTTTTGAGAAAAGCCTTTTTTTTTTTTTTTTTTTTTTAGTTTTTCACACCTATCCTACTTTGAACATCATTTCTTTCTATCATCTTCTGGCATGAGTTTACCTTTCTCTTTAAAACAAACTGCCTTTTAGTCACTATCCTTGTGAAGAATGGTATTTTCAGAAGGAACTTGCACTTGTTTGGCAGGTGACATGCGCTGAAGCACACGTTGACAATCTCACTGATTCCTAGCAGGCCAAGTGCTATCTATGGTGATTGTCATGACTGGACTTCCAGTTGTCACAAACGTGGCTGGCCTTGATGAATTTCTGCGCATCTTTTAATGCTATCCCATGAATTATCCAAGGAAGTCCTCTGCAGTCTTCTCCTATGATTAATGACTATGCATAGATAAATTCTGCATATATACTGGTTTTTACTTCAGGGGATTCTAATTAGTGAGAAGAACAGGTTCTTTTAATAGGTGCAGACAATTATTCCACACACCAATTTTTCTGCTAGAACTATTACATCTTTACCAAAAGAAGTGACCACCACGGCAGCGGAGTCTGTCAAACATTACAGTCTGTTTTAAGATGAACTCAGGAAGAAATATTCTTTTTTTGCCACATGAATTGCTATTTCCAGAATCCATGTTTTCCAGAGGACCCCTAGATAATAATAGTTTGTTTAATCAGCTCTTTAAGGATCACTGTTCTTGTTTGTATCCAAAAGAACTGGCTATTGCTGCTGCTGGGTATAAACAATAGCAGTGCTGCTGTGTTTGCTCTTTCCTTCCTCTCTGTATTAGTCACAGAAAAGATGTGTTAACATTGTCTGGAAGACTGTAAGTTCATTTTCCTTTGCTGTGGGGTGATGATAAAGCTCCTTGAGACAGTACTTCTTGTAGGTCTGTAACTCACAGAAGTTCTGCATTTTGAAAATTTCTCTCTCAAAATTCCCATTAGAATTTGCAGAATGACATTTAGATGCAGGATTTTTTTAAATCCTTCTGCTAGAATTCAGAGTATCTTGAAACCTGATCCTTGCTGCCAGCATACAGCAGCCATGAACATTCACTCATTCTGACTTGGATTCCTTATCATCTGCTGGAAATAATTTTCTTTAGATAGTTTACCCTTTAAATGCTATACTACCATGTATTTATTTGTAGTTATCTCAGGTCCTCCTGACCCTATGGGATGAGGGTATGGATCCCTCTCCCCATTCCAGATCCCTCTCCTTCCTTCTTGGTGAGAGTTTTGTACACATGGGATGCTTCTTCCTTCTGGTAGGAGGCAACCCTTGGGAAAGGGGGAACTGCTGACCTCTCAGCACAGTGTTTTTTGCCCAAGAGACAGAGGAGACCCTGTGTTGCTTTGTTTGACCCCGCTTCAGACAGCCCTTTCTTGATCCTCAGAGGGTCCAGGTGATGTTGCATGAGCTGGGGTCCTGATGCTGCAGGCAGCCCCTCTTAGGTTACAATCTTCTTTCACTCCCCTTTGTGGCCAACAGTATTGACTGCCCTGTACCAACTGGCAGTAAAGCAGAGCAGATTTAGAGGGCTGCTGAGCAGGTCTGGTGATCACAGATGTCACATACGGAAATCCCTGCTTTAGTTTTTGGTTGAGAAGGGACTGTTTTCATGTGCTCCTGCTTACTCTGACCACTGGTTTAAAGTCATACTTCAACAAATAAGATTAAAACATACAGGTCAAATCACTGTAGCAAATCAACACAGGTCCTAAAATCTTCCAGTAGAATTTACTTAATACTGGAGAATTCTTATTTTCCTCACTGAACCAGAAAAGTTAAATCTCTCTGAAAGGCGATGTGTCTGAAAGCTACATGAGCCTTATTTCCAAAAGGCTACTTGATAGCCTAAGAAATCCTGGGATCATGAGAAATAGAAAAAAACTCCTTGTCAGTGCAGATCCCACCAGTTGCAGCTTGGTTTTTTTCTGTCATCTTGGATGCAGAGGTGATCAGAAGGCTCACAAGCCCCTTTTTTCCATAACAATACACCTGCAGCCTTCTCTGTGACAGAGAGTTTGAATGACATGAAGCAATTATAGCAAGATTTATCAGCAAAACTTAAGCCCTCTGGGCTTTTGAAGATCAAAAGACTGTCACAGATATGATCAGTTCCATTTATCATGTTATCACATTCTCCATTTTCACCTTGTACTTCTGAACGATCGCAAATTCTAGTCTTGATAAGTCTAGCTGCAGCATTTACGATTTTTATTTCATACCTTTCAGCCCTGAGACCTTCAGATCTAACTAACTGCATCACTTTTATCTGCTCACTAATGATTCTTTGGCTGACATGTTGTTACAACAGAGTGAAGCTTGAAACCATCCCTGTGGGCTTTAAAGGTTGATCATTTATATGGGGGTGTTGATGAATGTAAGTTGTGTCTGCAAAATTTGAAGTTTTTTCAGGATCTATGTTCCCACAAGCCTTTTTCATATTTTTCATGCCCAAAATTGAACTCATAAACTTGTCAGCCCATCATGACTATTACAATCATAAACAATTACAAATGAGACCATATGATAAAGCACCTTATTCTCTCCTCCCCACACCCAATGTATTAATACTGCTATATTAAAACCTGGCATTTCAATCACAACAGAAGTGCATTGCTGATATGAAGGATGACCTAAATGGAATAAATGTAAACGAACACTTTCTCAGCCAGACATCAAGTGTGCTCTGTGTGTGATTGGTACTTGGCCATGTATGAGACAAATAGAAATACCGTTACTCAAATTTTGAGTAGATTTTTTCCTTTGCCTCTCAGTCATTTCTTTCTTTTTAATAGCTTAAAAGGGCAGGGACTTCAGAGCAGGAGAAAAGGGGCAAAACTAGTCTCTTTTGGTGATGCACTAAAACACTATGAAGTCATCAGGGAACAGTCTACATGTCTGAGCACTCAAAAAAGTAAGAAGGGCTACTTTTGACAGCAACATAAAATACCACATTTTTCTCAGTAAGGTAACCACAGCAAGTGAAATTACAGCTGAACACTGCATCTGCAGAAGGCGAAAATGGCACTTTCCTTGTACCTAGACAACACAGTTTAGACAAGCATGCTGTCGCTTCATAGTCTGTGTGGATGGTGTGTTGTTTCTCTGGATGAATTAACTCCATGCTGGTGTAGAAATGGTCATTGACTTGCAACTGCATTTATTTACTCTGAAAATACAGATGCCAGATGTACTGATCAAGGAAGCTATAGGTGCTAATAACGCTTACCTGTACAGAGCTGAACTCTCAGATGCATTAGGAAAGGTTGTTCAAGTTCTTTGAACGAGGAAAGACAGGTGAAGATGTTAAGCAGCAATATCATTGCATTTCTGGGAACCTGCATGTAGGTTTATCATGTGAACCAGAACCACAGCATCTCATGACGCAGAGAAATCTATGATTATGCAGGCTGTATTTCTTCATAGGCACTGTGGTGGGACCTTAGGTCATGTGGAATGCTTGGGCTGGGCTGTCCAGGCCATCCTTTTCCCTAAAGTGAACATCTCCTAAAAGACCTTTAAATTCAAATGACTTTTTCTGTCAGGTTTTCTATCAGGCCAGTTAAGAGATTATACTGGATGGTGCAAATCCCCACCCCTGTTCTGCAACCTTGGGGTGATACATGTGCTCTCCTCTCCTCCACAGGTGGAAGCTGTTGGTTCTGTAGAAGGTTCCCAGCTGGTTAGGTCTTCCCTACCCTGTCTCCTCCTTTGTCTTGCTGGTCTTTTAACACCTATCTCCTAAGCAGAGCTGCTCTCAGGAATTGCTTCTCTGGTGGGCACCACAGAGCCTTCTGCAGAGCAGCCTGAAGAAAGAAACCACTTGTGTCCCTGCAGAAGAAACACAGAGCAACTGTGAGTAAAGACATAAATTTCATAATCCATCTGAAATAATAGTGGCCATGCTCTTGCATGAACTGAAATGCAGATCTTGGGACCTACCTATTTGAGTACTAGGAAGCTGAATATCAAAATGTTCAGTTTGTTATGCTATTCTGTACCTCTTTGCTCTTTCAGAAGTCCTGCATACCAATAAGGCTACTTCTCTAATAGTCTCAAATGACCAAGAAAGATATGCTTTCCTTATGAGATTAATGACCTACAGATACTGTGTTTGGTATTAAACTCTATATATTGTAAAATTATCTGTGGTACAGCTTCTGGTAGCTCTTAGATTCACACAGGAAAATATCAAACCTTCACATCCTTACATGTGAATATACCAGCTAACCTTCAGCTAACTTAGTTGAAAAACAAATCAAGAAGAGATTAAATAAGGAGATTCTCTAGTGACATCAAATTCCCACCCACAAAATATTGCTTCCTTAAGTGCAGTTTGAAACTGACTGTAAGCATTTGCAAGTGAAGCAGCTAATTAATTGCTCCAGTGGAGGATAATACGTGGAAGCAATCAGAGATTTAAATAAAACCAGTGTTCTCTAGCATAACAGACAAAGGCAATGTATTAAGAATACATCAGTATTGCAAAGCCCATGAGCAAAAGTTACCTTAGCTCTAAGACAGGAAATGCTGGACAATCAACTCAATTTTCAGTAACCATTAACTTTCAAAAAGCCTCTCAGACGCTCTCTCAAGACTCCTCATTCCCAGTCAACTTCTGTAATGTATTCTGTTTGTTGCAGAGAGAATAAAAGCAAGAGCATCCCAGAAACCAGGCAGTGGTTCTTACCCTGACCTCTGCTAATGAAGTCCTGTCTGATTCTTTACAAGTGTTGAATTAACTCCTCTTCTTGGAGGCTTACATTGACTTAAAATACCTAAGTGATCAAATGTACGGCTGCTCTTTGATTTGTTTACTGCACTCAGCAGCACAAAGTCTAACAGCATAGAAAGGTTTCAGCAGGAGCTCTAGTGCAGTGAATTAACAGAATGACTTGCAAGATTACAGTGCTTGGCAGTGATCACAGCACTGCCAAATTTCAATATCCTCTGTGGGGAAACTGCATCTGTAACCAACAGTGTTGTGTAGACTTTTCTGTCTTGGTCATACTGCAGCTGCCATTTCTTAAGACATACTTCCAAAATGTTGAACCACATGAGCAATGAGTAAACTTTGTGTAGAACAACTTCAAGGGTATGTCATAACAAACAGCATAATGTTAAATAAATAAAAGAAGAGATCTTCAATAGCTAAAGCAATCAGTGGTGATGTATGCAACTGAAAGGAAAAGGTCCGATGTTCTGCAAGTTCCCAGGCAGGGCATTCCTGAATGGGAAGTACTAGATAGGTCAAAGAGTCTGAAAGGCAGAGTAACATATAAAGCATCAGCCACATTTTTCCTCTTAAAATTCCTGGATGAAGATAAAGGTAGCATCAGATTCTCACCAGAGAGAAGGGCTTGTCCAAAATTAAATTAGTCCAATCAATTGGTTAAATCGGTACTCTGTTAAAACACAAGGCTCAGAAGAAAATTTCATTTGAAGTCCCACCCCAGGTTGTTCTCCAGGCGGTTTGCAGGGGTAACCCAACACCACCTGCTAACATGAGACAATTCTTTTTCCATTTAGGGAAGATGTTTAGCTCAGAGTGTTTAAATCAGATGAATACTTTTTCTGCCTCTCAAATGCTTGTCTACGATGATGTATGTGTGTGGTTTTAATACACATTTCATAGGTTTACACTAAGAAAAAATAATTCCCATCTTGGTTCTACAGGTGTTGCTTTAATGTCAGTTGGAAGGGAAAATGCTAGAAGAGAATATTTTCACTATGAGATGAAATTCTGCTTAATAAAGCAGTTTTTACTCGGTTAAAAAGTAATGTAAATGTCACCCGTTATGAATAGATTCCAAGTTTTCCAGTGCTGGTGCTGCAGTGGCTAAAGTTTTCTTGTCTAATGTTATTGTCAGAATAAGTAGGAATGTACATGAGGAAGGGGCCACCTTGCTCAGAGATGGGCTTACTGCTGTTGCTGACAGCCACACTACCTGATCTCTTTCATACATTGATAGAAACATGATTTTCAACCCCAGTTATGTGTTTTATCCCTTGTGACACTTAAAAAGCTGTTCCAAAACTCACGCAAGTAGAATTAAACCTCCAGATTCAATCATACGTTTGTCTATTAACAGAGAACCGTTTGTTCCTATGCAAAAAAGTCATTTAGCTTAAGTAGCTTTTTCTTCCTCCCAGAGTTTGTGCTTTTGATAATGTATTTATGGACAGTAACCATATCCCGTCTTACTCTTAAAGATATTTCAAATTTTACACTTGAAGAAGATAGGCTATTTAGAAGAATATATTTAATTCAGAAGTAATGCCAAGAAAAATCTGAGACACCTGATCCTTTAAAGCATAAGATACTCAAACTGTGGAAAATACAGAGCTATACTTGCTCTTATATTATCACTTGCAGATATAAAATATGGTAAAATTATGTACAAAGTAAGGAGTTCGCACAGACACTGTTCTGATGGTGAGGTGTGTAGGAAAATGTGGTGGGCTTTATACATAAACTTGGATTATTTGGAAATCCATTTATTGGAAGGAGAAATGTTTGCAGAGATTGTCAGCTGAGCTCCTAGTACCCACATCTTGAAAAAATTCACTGGACAGAGACGTCAATGGATAAAATGGGGAAAAAGAAGCTCCGTTGTTCAGATCTGATCACGTCTTTAAATTTTTCTGTTTGTCCTTTGTTAAGTCATATATATATATAACTTTTCAAAGGTGTTTATGAAAAATCACTGTAGAACTATTTTCAGGTGTAATTATCACCAGTACCTAGTAGATATCTATACCTGTACCTGTGACTAGCTAAATTGTGCATGTTCTACGATTATAGATATAAAATCTGCCAAAATACGAAAGGTCAGTTTTATGCAAATTAGGCACATGAGTTAAAATATGTCCCGATAGTTCTCTTGACTTTAGTAGGCTTTCGATCCCACTTTAAACATTTGTTCTTTTATACATCAGCTCTCGTAATGATTCTGTGTGACAAGCTACATTTCTATAAACTAGGAGAAGTAACAGTTCTTGAACTTTTAGGATAATGTAAGACAGTATTTTTAATTTTATTGAAAAACATTGTTCATTTAAATCTCACCTTTAAAGGTCATGGCTGACACGCAGAGGATACCAAAAGAACATCTGCTTTTCATTGGCTTGCTGGGGTACTGAACGTACTGGCAGGCATGCCTTTTAAGAAAGGTTGTTCTAAAAGTGGCAATGCTGTCAGCAGTTATGCTTCCCTGGTTGCCTGGAGTATTAAGCATTCCTGAATGGCTGCAGTCTCTTTTTAACAGCAACTAAAGTAAATTTAGATAAATAAGTACTAGTCTCCACCAGAACAGAAGGGTTGAACATCACTTTATTTGTATGAAAATCCCCCTGGTGTATGTATTATGTGTTATCAAGTTTTCCAAAAGGAATGTGTGTTGTTTCTGGGCTGAATTTGATTAATTCCTGTTACAAAACTCAAAGTTTTGTTCAGAAGACTCTACTGAAAATACAATCCAAGGTATACTATAGTTCAAATTCATCTGTCATTTTTTATCTTGCAATAGTAGGCTGGAACAGAAGAAGTTAAAGACTACTTTGCTATTCAGAATCACCAAAATGTTTTTTTCCTTTCCTTTAACCAAAGCATGAACAGCTGGGCAATGGGCTATAGGCGGCTCTGTTCTCTGGGGGAAAGTCACTTTGTTTCTTTTGGATTTAGTAATTACGTTAAGTTAAACACTAACTAATTGTAGGCATTTTCCTCTTCGATTTAGTAAGATAGGAAATCTGAACCATAGTGAGACACTTAAAAAAACAGAGAGAAGCATTTGGTGTCCCATTCACACCCTTGGGCTCCTTGCAATTATTGCTGCTGCTCATGTCTCTTTTCCTGGATAGCGCCAATGTCAGTAGCAGCTTACAATGCTCAGGCATATTTAATTGAATGACAGATGTTGTATGATTAGAAGGGACTACTGGTGGTGGTGGTTCATCCAGTTTCTGACTTGCAGCAAGGCTACTGCCAGCACAAGGTTAGGTCATCCACAGCTTTGTCCAGAAGAATCTTGAAAACCTTTGAAATCCAATGGGATTTTCCACACCCCGCTTACTTCATGGGGTTGTGCACCATGGGACTGAGGCAATGCCATATTGCCTCATATGCTCTTTAAAGTTTGGGTACTTGATTCTTCAGACAAAATGCTGTGTAAACTTTAGCTTTTCTGATGTCTTACAGTTTAAGAGCTCTAATTTTAGAAAAGAAATGACGTCTGCTTCATCTCATGCACTCTGCACTTTAAAATAGTTCTTTCAAAGTAAGTGCAAAGTTTAAATGAGGTGCATATCTGCTTTCAAAGTTGATTTCTTGCTTTTTGATCATTTATGAAAGCAGATGCACCCATATTGATAGAAGAACTTGCAATAATAGGAAAGCAGTTTTAAAATGAGCTATAAAGGAAGTTAACTGGTTAAATAATTACGAGTGATGACTCATCAGACTGCTATGAACTGATATTTTGTGCTTAAATAAAACTATGGTCTGTTGGGTTGTGGACATAATGGCTTATAACACCACCACTTTCTTCTGATACCTTTGGCTTTTTGCTGTAACCTGTTAATTTTTCATTTCTTTTCCAAATGATTCCCCTTTGTGAACCCAAATAGAACTGCCTGCATAAAAACTAGACTAGGGTAGTACAGAATAAATTAGAATAGCAACTTTGCATTCTACTTTTGAGATTATGTACATTTTCAGGGCACTTGACTGAACTCCCCAGGCTTCTACATTCACTTTTTTGGAGCAGAACATTTTGTCTGCCTTGGTGTTCAGTTTTCCACTGAAAACTGCAACTTCAGCCTAAACTGAGCAGTACTTTTGTGCTTTTGCACTTCACTTTTGCTGTAGGGATGAAAGAAGAAATCTGCAGCGTGAATGCAGGAATGACAGCAAATTGAAACTAAAAGTGTAATTGAAATAAATTATTTTATTACCAAGTCTTATTTTATTACCAACTGAGCTTTGACCTGAATGGAGCCCAGGCTACTGGTGCCTAAAAAGCAAGGAATTGCCCAATTATCAAGGCTGGTCTTCAGAATGGTCTAATGGTCTTCAGCCGTGACTACCCTGAGCCACTTTAATGCATTTATCATTCTACATTCTCTGGGACTCGCTGTCATATAATGTGCTAATAAAAATAGACATAAAATTAATTTTCCAAAACGATTAAAAATTTAGCTACCTCGGGTAGGCCTAAGGTGTTCAGCTCTAGGTCTTATCAACATCAGGCTGATTCTCATGTAGAATGTGTTTTCCAGTTCTAGAGAAAAATCAACCTCAGTTTTGTGTATTAAGGAGCCACGTTGCATTTCATAAAAATGTTTGCACTTGTGTATATTATTTGTAAAAATACCTTAAGGCTTTGAAGCTTGAAACTACGCACACTTTGTTTATCTTGAACTTCTGCTTTTTTAACTTACTCTTCTTATTTAATTTTTGAGAACTGAGAACCTGCTATATAGTTTCTTAGCCAGAAATGTTCTTTATGCAGCAAAACTTTTGACAGCATGGTTGGGAAATTACCACCTTGATATACATGTACAAAAATGCATGCAGATTGTGGGGCTGGGTAGAGCTTTTGGACATGTCCTATGATACAATGAATATACTACACATATATATATGTACACCATATTGAGCAGTGCACGTGAAATTATTACCAATCCTTGTTACTTACCAAATGCCTCCGTTATTGTGGTGGGTTGACCCTGGCTGGATGCCACGTTTTCACCAAGCTCCTCTATCACTCCTCTACTCACCAGGACAGGGGAGAGAAAATCAAAGGCTCATGGGTTGAGATAAGGATAGTAATTGGGAGAGGTAATGGGCAAAACATGGACTGGACACAACTAAAGAGTGAAGAGTGGAATGATCATGGGGAATTACAGTTGTGGTGAAGGGATGAGGGGTGGATTGTGTGTAAATTGTGCACTTTTTTCTGTGCTGTGATGATGTTATTTTGGTTTTGGTGTGGGGAATTGTTTTTTTTTTTGTTGATGTAAGTGAAGTTGGTAAAGATTGTGTGACTAATATGTATTTTAATAATGTTTAAATATGTGATTCATAGAGACGAGGGATAGAATGTATAGGGTTTGCATGGCAAGGTTTTGGTAGTGGGAGGTGGCTTTTGTGAGAAGCTGCTAGAGCTTCCCCTGTCTGATGGAGCCAATACCAGCCAGCTCCAAGATGGACCTACTGCTGGCCAAGGCTGAGCCCATCAGCGACCATGGTAGTGCATCTGGGATAACAAATTTAAGAAAAAACCTGCTGCACAGCAGCAGCCAGAGGAGACGAATGAGAATGTGAGAGCAACAGCCCTGCAGACACCCAGGTCAGAGCAGCAGAAGGGCAGGAGGGGCTCCAGGTGCTGGAGCAGAGACTCCCCTGCAGCCCGTGGTAAAGACCATGGACATTTTTGATTCGGCTACTTACACCTGCAGATTTCTCCGTCATATGTTGAAAGGAAGGATCTTACATTTAAAAAGCCTTAAAAAGTCTGAACTAGCATTAGGCTATGAAGAGATGTAACTTCAGTTGTTGACTATGTCTTCAAGTTGACTTCCAGATGCCTAATAGATTGTGTGCTTGTAATGTTTAACAAAATAATCATGTGCTGCTTTTTAACAGGATTATAGAGTACATAAATGATTGCTGATAATTTATACGAATTATATAAATGACACTAGAGAATGTAACTGTATTTCCTTCAGTATATCCCACTCTTTTAAGAGCCAAGAAATGTGATATTTGAAGGTTCAGTTACAATTTTCAAGTTCAATTTTAAATTGAAATTTGATATTTGCTGGAATAAAGATTCTTGACTGTCATCCAGTGTACCATATCTTCTTTCCCCAAACTGACAATTGTACAGATGACTGATCTAGTCCTGGGGAAACAAGTGGAAATTCCTTGGATGCCCATTCACAAAGTCAAACATAAAGGCTGATGTGTTTTTGCATCAATAATTTGCCATTCTGTAGAATCCTTTCTCTGTTTCCAGGTCTGTTATTGATTCCAATTATTGCTTCTCTCTTGTCCATCACCTAAACTGATCTCTGATTGCAGTCTCTGTTTTTCCTTTTATGATGAAGGTCAGGAGACCTAGTCTATTTTCTACTATCTCAAAAGCAACAACCTCTTAAAACTTTCCAATTTTCTGTGCTTCCTCCATATTTTTCACTCCATTGATTATAATGTTACTTTCAGAAGTTTCCAAATGAAAAAGTGTTTCTTCTGAGGTTTTCTGAGATGTGCATGGTTCAGTCAGTGTGTTAAGTGTAACAAAATTGTCTGCATAATGTGGCATGTGGGATCACTATATGAACACAACATCTGTGATGTGAGAGCACAAGACATTTTATGATAAAAACCCAAAGAACGGGTGTTTGAACATAGAACACTCTAATTATAAAAAATAATGGATATTTTACTTTTACAGATAAAAGTATATTAGACAGAAATTAATTAAAAATATTCTAGGGTATTTCTTAAAACATTGCTGCTTCCTTATTGACATGTCAGTATCAGTAATTCTATATGATATGTCAGTGTTGCTCTGACTTTGAGTTTTATTGGTAAGCCCATTGTACACTAATGCCTGTGGGGAAAAAAAAAATCTGTTTTCTTGATTATCATTCTCTTGTCAACTTTATCATGCCATCCTAATTCTCAGATCTTCTTCCATGTGCTAACAAAAAATATAAATACAAGCTAAAAGCCACACTGCAGCTATGGACTAAATACATAGTCTATCATGTCTGCCAGTTTCCAGTATGAATATGCTCAGAGGTGAATATTGAGTTTTGAGGGCAAGGGGTACTCTGAATGAAATAGGCAAAATCACTTTGACAGGAAATAGTTTTCAGAATTTGTGAATAAAATCTCAGGCCATCAGCGTATGTATCTTTGAGAGAGTGAAATGTTAAGAGAAGAAGGAAGAATTTGTTATAGATATCATGGGATATGATGTCAAAAGTCTTGCTGAAGTCAAGATAAACAACATCTGCTGCTGTCCCCTTGTCCACTGAGCCAGTCATCTCATCGTAGACGTTGGTTGGTCAGGCATTTCTCCTTCATGAATCTGTGCTGACTAAACCCAGCGATCATCATGCTTAATATGATTGGAAATGGCTTCCAGGAGGATTTGATCTACCACCTTTCAAGGGAATACAGTAAGGCTGACTGGGCTGTAGTTCTCTGGATCTTCCTTCTTGCCCTTCCTGAAGACAGGAGTGACATTGGCTTTTCTTTCAGTACTCGGGAGACTTCCCCCATTGCCATGACCTTTCAGATGATGACAAGAGGCCTTGCAGTGCCTACTCCTTTAGTACTCAAGATCCTGTCAGATCCCATGGACTTGCGCATGTCTAGTTTATTTAAATATTTCCTAAGTTGATCCTGCTTTATTGAGAGTAAGTCTACTTTTCTCCAGACTTTCCCACGGGTCTGAGGGTCCTGGTATTCCTGAGGAGAATTCTAGCCAGAAAACAAACAAACAAACAAAAAGATGTGAAAAAGACACTCTGTACCTCAGTGTTTTCCTTGCCTCATCAGCAGGGTTTCTGCCCCGTTCAGCACTGGGGCATTTCTAGCATTCTCTAGTTTTCCCTTTGCTGTTGACACTCCTGTGGAAAACCTCATTGTCTGTCTCCACTCACACCTCTGTCTGTTCTAGCTGCTCTCTGCCACAAAGGAAACTCCTGTTCCTCAGAGGGTCTGTATCCTTCCTAAGGAGCATGCACAAAACTATTTTATATTTCTTGTCAGAACCAAAGTTCAAGATTAGTGAGCCAATCCAAAAGAAAATCATAATGTACAAAGCTTCAATATGGCACAGACAGTATAACTGCACCTGTTGTACAGCATTTGAATGTGTCACCGCCTACAGAATTAAAGCAGCTGTGTGCTTGCCCAGGTTTTTCATGCCAGTTTTCTAACTGGGAAGACCTTACTGGCATCAAAACTGAGTAGCATCTAAGTGTTCTTTTCTGTATTCATAATAAGTAAACAAGCCTTTAATAAGGAATAGTCAATATAATGCTCTTTTAGACCTTGCATCACAAAGAAACAAATAAGCGATAGTCACAGAAAACCGATTTGGCACCAGGAGTGGATTAGAAAGACAATTTTGTTGCGGTTACTCTGGTTTTCCTGCTATTTCTGTTGTTCCTTTTGCTACCCTTTCCTTCCCAAACTGTTGGAAGAACGATACAGCATAGGTCTGTGTAATAGTATCATATACAAACTTCTGCAGAAATATTCTTTTGTTTCAGTACTTAAATTATTTATATGTACTTGTATGAAAATGTGTTTTTCACTCTTGAATAAAAGAAAATCACATCTTCCCAGCATTTGAATCAAGTATGAGCTGCACAGAAGACACAGAATTTCCAAATAGCTGTGAACTAAAACAAAATAAACTTGCTACCTGGTTTGCTTTGAAGATACTTTTAGGCTTAATCCTTTTGTTCTAATTAAGAAATGCCTCAGAAATACATATATTACGTTACACCCTCTCCAGTGAGCCATGTAATAGGACATGTTCTGTGAAAGAGCCTGCCATCCATGCTTTATTGTCTAATATAGAAAATTCTGTTTATATTTAAGAACGTCTGTTGTTTTGAAAAAGAAGCCATAAAGCTCTTTTAAGTATTTTAGACTATTACACATTTTACTGAGGAAATGCTATATGTCAGGAATGATAGCAGTTTGAAAACTAGGCATGCTATGCAAGAATTATAATCTCAAAAGACAGAGATGGTGAATCCTTAGACAGGATCCTTCATTTAAGTCAAGTGAGTTCCATATACGGTACTTATATCCAGAAATGAATTGTGCGATTGGTGTGTGAAAACTAATTACACAATTCCCTTTACATGACATAAGAAAGCGGAATAATCTGAAGGTGTTAAAGTAGAAAAAGCTTGGAGAAAAAATGCAGTTTAAAAGCCAAGGAGGCTGATTTCTTGGCTTTTATATATTGCATCTCAAATACAGCGTCTCTTTCCCATACTTGCATATTTAATATAAACTTATACAAGTAAAAAAGTTTTAATGGGCTATTCACATGGAAAGTGGTGATTTGTGTTAATGGTGTAATGATGAGACTTGTAAAGGACTACACTGGAGACTTGTTACATGTACTGTTATTTATCTGCAGCTAATTTGTTAGCGTATGGTTGATTTTGTTACCCACTTTATTTAACTTTCTGGGAAATTTAGTTTTCTTTCTATCTCTAATTGCATCTATGTCTGTCTTTAACCTACGATTCCCCAGGAAAGTTTGATGTTAACAGTGTAAGGCATTTCTCAACATAAAGCGGGACTTTGGGAAGCGACTGCTGGGAAAGTGAAATATCAGAATCATCATGACACCTAGCCAGCTAGCGGAGAAGAAAGAAACCCAGTGATGGGCTTTTGGTAATATTTTGGATCTCAGGCAGCAGCAGTGTGAAGGCAGGGGAGCAGTAGCGCCTGGAGGCACAGCAGCAGTGTTAACAAACTGGATGTTTTCACACTGAATACTAAGCAAGGCTCACTGGTGTTGCCACTGTGTTTACTCTGACTCAGTGCTGCAGTATCAATTACCTTGTCATGTGAAAAGGTTGGGGCAGAAAACACAGGCACGTATGCTGCTCTTTAAAAATCTCATTTACTAAAACCAATTAGGAAAAGATAATGAGATTGCTGAAACTACAGTAACAAAATGTGGTAAATGGCAACTCAAAAAGCAGTGCTTTCACTCTACCAAAGTGAAAGGAACTTGTTGGGGCTTAATTAGCGGTAATCTGGTGTGCTGAACTGGGGATTACAATACTGGAGCAATTCCTGTCTATCTGCTCTTCCTGTTGTTCCTGTTTTATAGTGGCTGTGACTGTCTTTTACTCCTTTTTGTTATCTTCTCTGTGTTTTCACCATATACAATGTCATATATATTCAGTTTGCTTCTGTCATGTCCTGAGATCTGTTCTACCCCACTCCCAAAGCTGCGTTCCTTCAGTAAACAGTGACTGAGTGTGTGGTGTCGGATGTGTTTGAAAGGTTTCCTTCAGCACCTTCTGCACTGGTCAACTATTTCATGGTGGATTGCAATGGAAGGGTATGGGACTTGATAACCTATTTAATGAGGGTGTCAGTAATTAGATTGGATATTTTTTCAGTCACCCACAGAAATGGTAGAATCTCCATCCCTGGAGGTTTTCAAGACTTGGCTAGAAAAAGCCACAGCTAACCTGGTGTAGTTTGGTGTTAATCCTGCTTTTAGGAGGAGGCTGGACTACAGACCTCCACAGGTTCCATCTAAGCATCTCTTCTGGGATTTTGTAACCCACAGGTTTTTCCAGCCTCTACTCATCCCATGACATGAGAGAGGAGACACTTTGTTTAGGACTTCCCAGGACACAGACTGGCATGAGACCCACATATCTGTTTTCTCAGTGTTTTAGAGCTGGTGTCCTGGTTTCAGCTGGGAGTAGTTAATTTTCTTTGTAATAGCTGGAACAGTGCTGTGCTTTGGACTTAGGATGAGAAGAACGTTGATAACACGTTTTGGTTGTTGCTGAGTAGTGCTTACACTAAGTCAGGGGCTTTTCAGCTTCTGCTGCCCTGCCAGCAAGGACACTGGTGGTGCACGAGAACCTGGGGGGAGACAGCGCGGATAGCTGACCCAAAGTGGCCGAAAGGTTGTTCCATACCATTATGATACCATGCTTTCCAATGGTGCGGAAAGGCATGATTGCCACAAGACACTGGCAGAGGAGAAAGCAAAGACAAAAGACAGATTTTATCTGGAAATGGTATAGAATCTTTTCTGAGGAATGAGACAAAAAATGGAAATAATGGGATTGTTTCTGGAAGTATGGGAGAAGAGGAAAGGGAAAGATTTTACAAAAGGAATCTCTTGTGTACTGCTGACTTGGGCCATTTCATCCTCTGGTCTTTTAGTCGAAGAGTCTGCCATGGAAAATCTAAATGACAAAAGCAAGCCTCTCACATACATTGTAGTAACAATGATTATTTCTTTTCCAATAATTAAGTTTTTTGTCTTGACTTGGACTTCTTTTAATGTATGTGTCATTACAGTATCATTCCCACTATCTCAGAAAGATCATGATTACAGGAAGGAAACACGTTGTGATAGTAAAGACATGTTTCTTTAAAGTATATGTCACTTAGAAATGAAGGCATATTGGAGAATGACTGGATTTAAACTGATGAGTGACTTAATACCCTTCTCAAGGTTATAGTTAGAAAGAGGCTAGCAGAGATCAAATGATTGTTGTGTAGACCATTTGGAAAAGAAAAATATAACAACCTGTTCTAATTTACAAGCTTAATAAAAAGATTAATAACTTTACCAAATTAAACATAACATTAATCATATTTTTTGTCCTGCCTTAATCAGCTCTGTCAAATCATCAAACATAACCCTATTTTCTTCCAACACTAGAACTGCACTGAACTGCCATTTTGATAAAGCATTTCATATTAATCAACCTCTGTATTAATATCTTCATAGGATAAAATGGAATTTTAAGTAAATGGTTCAGAAGTTTGTGCTTTTAAAAATCATAGGAACTGTGATTTTGGAAAAAATTAGCTTTCTGAAGGCATTTCTGTCTGTCATGTCTTTAGAACTTTTCTCAAGGAAATAAGTACATGTGACAAGATAGCAGCAGATCAGTGCAGTTTGAAGCAATTACCCATCTGCTCAGAGATGTGGTAAAAATCTGTAAAACGGAAGCTTAAATTTTGAGGCATTTTATGTGGGTGTTTAAAATATTTTGATCATTGAGAAATTAAAGGTTAAATTCAGTAAGTATTCCCTCTCAAAGCTAATAAATTATATAACTTTTAAGTAACATGGGGAAATGCTAAAGCACTTTATTTTTCTTTTTATAAGGAAAGTGGAATTAAGTTTAATTTTTCAATCCACAGTGACTTATTCTTTCACGTAAAATAAATTTATATGACTTGTAAGTGAAAAGTGTATTGATATTAAGGGCTTCTCCTTTTTAGTGTTTTAGTGGAGAACGTATTTCACACTACTCTTATATGAATGCTGGCAAAAACATGCCTTGGTAACAGGTAGCGTAAAATATGATTTACCTAATCCATTTTATGGTTTTCTAATTCCTGATGGGATTATAAGAAAATGTTTGGAACTAGAGCTGTAAAAGAACCAATTTTTACCATTTTCTATAGCTTTAATGAAGTTTCAAGGCTTTTCTCATTGTGGAGTAAGATAGCCCAAAACCTGGCTAGGACTGCAAAAATGAAACACAGCAGTCCCGATGAGCTTCAGGAGGGAAGTCTCACTTGGAATGTAATCCGCTGGTTCAGATTTCTGTTTTGCCAGATCTGGCCTTTTATTCTGAACTCTAGGTATTCCTCTTCTCATGAAAGTGACTTAGTCTTGTTTGCATTGGCTACCAGGGAAGTCTGCTTTCTATTATCTTTTATATCTTTAAAGGTTTTAAAAACTTTAAACATAACATTAACCAAATCAGAGAATCTGATCTAGTTCTGTTTTGATTCAAGTGAATGATCTGAACCCTGAATTGTGCAATCATTACCTCTTGACCTATTTCTGATGCATCAGTATTTTCCAATCTGTGAGATTTTTTTTTAAATTCCTATCCTGTTCTCTGTAGAACTTGTTTTTTATTAGTTAGAGGGCATGATGACATTATGATTTTTGTAGAGAACATTGTGATGTTATGTTTTTTGTTAGATTTTTAGCATCTAATGCTTATGGACATACAGTCTTGGACTGCAGTGTCGGGTTGAATATGACCAAGATCAGGTTAGTCCATTAAGGCAAACTTGTGTGTTACTAGAAACTATTCTCATTCCTCCTTGAGACTGCTAAAATAATTGCCTCAATACTGTTAATGAAATGTTGATAGTAGTTGGAGTACTGAAAGCAAAGCCTTTTTGTAATTAGTCTCTGCAAAGATCCTTTCCTAAATATTATCTATAAAGCTAATGGAACAAAATATCATATTTGACTGCAAAAATGGAAGCATTGTTGATGAATGAAAGGATCTATGCAAAAACTCATGTAGTCTTTTGGGATACTTAAAGATGAAAGCTACTCTGTATATCAGTTTGCAACAAGAGTTGCACCTAAAGGCTTTTATTCAACATTGCTATTGTGGTTCCCTGAGGAGTCTGCCAGGGAACACATGCACCATCAGCTAAGGTTTAGAAACCACGTAATTCCTCCTATCAAATCCTAATTTTTGTGCTTTCTCAAATACTTTTTTTTTTTTTTTCAGTATTGAGGATAGACTTCTTGAAAGTAGAAGAGGTTTGACCGTCAAATAGTAGTCATGGTTGGAGCTAAGATTGCAGTTATGGTCATGTGTGCCACACAAAGGTAAACATTTCAGTAAACAAAACGTTATTCTCCCACTGAATTTTATTATATCTTTCATTTTGAATCATCATTGATGGATGGAAGTCCTTCCTGACTGTGTCTGGTTTTGGCTGGGTTAGAGTTAATTTTCTTCCTAGCAGTTGGTACAGTGCTGTGCTTTGGATTTAGGATGAGAATAATGTTGATAACACATTGCTGTTTTAGTTGTTGCTGAGCAGTGTTTACAGAGTCAAGGATGTTTTAGCTTCTCACAACACCCCACCAGTAAGTAGCCTGGAGGGCATGAGAAGCTGGGATGGGACACAGCTGGGACAGTTGACCAGACAGACCAAAGGGATGTTCCATACCATATGGTGTCACGCTCAGTATACCGACTAGGGGGAAAGCTGGCCAAGGGATGCTGCTTGAGAAGTGGCTGGGCATCAGGCATCAGGTGGTGTGGAACTGCATTGTGCATCCCTTGTTTTGCATATTCTAAAATTATCATCATCATCATCATCATTATTCCCCTTCCTTTTCTGTCCTATTAAGCTGTCTTTATCTCAACACATGAATTTTACTTTTTTTTTCCCCCAATTGTCTCCCCCATCCCACTGGGTGGGGGGGAGGAGTAAGCAAGTGGCTGTGTAGTGTTTAGCTATCTGCTGGGTTAAACCACAACAGCTCTTTTTGGCACCCGCCGTGGGCCACAAAATGTTGAGACAATGATAGATCTGACCAAAGCGCGTTAAAACAGATTTGTTATAAGCGTTCGTTATATTAGTTTAATAGTCGCCAGCCAGAATGCTGATTTATTTGCTGTCAGAGTTGTGCTTGTTCTCAGAGTTGCATTATGTGATACCTTACTTGCTGCGTAGTTCCCTGTTGTGGTGTTTATCACCTCTGGGGACTGGGTTAAGGTTAGCATTTTCTTGTAGTTTGTAGCACTGGTTTACGGTGTGATAAAATCGCCGGTCAGGAGACTAACCTGGTGTTAGCTCTCAGCACCGCCGTCATCTCCGTAGCTTGGGCGCCATCTATCGGAAGCTGTTAACAATTACACCTTTGATCTTGGAGAGCCAACCTACGGGGCAGATGCCTTCCTCCATCTTCCCCTCTCCGCGAGGATAACTACAATAGCTCTTCAGGATTTTGACTATCCTCGGGATGTTCAAACCAGCGTGTTCCTACTGCTACATCTCCTGAATGAGTTTCAGGTCTTTTTTAGGGTTAAACAACTGCTTAGGAATACCACCCAGAGATCTGTCCCAAAGCTGGATAGTTACAAGCCGCAGGGTGCGTGGGATAGCATGGGCAAGTGCCTAGGACAGTGATTACCTCCAGCATTTTGGAATTTCACCCCTGGATAAGTGCAGAATCCTGAAAAACAAGTAAAAATTTTGGAAAAATATGCTGTCACCTTGGCAATTCCAGAGAGATGCAAATCACTTCAGTGGGCTGAGGCCTGGCCCGTGCCTGCTGTCATGGCTTAACCCCAGCCAGCAACTGAGCATCACGGAGCCACTCACTCACTCCCCGCTGATGGGATGGGGAAGAGAACTGGAAGAGTAAAAGCGAGAAAACTTGTGAGTTGAGATGATGACAGTTTAATAGGTAAAGAAAAAACACATGCACAAGCAAAGCAAGGAATTCGTTCACCACTCCCCATGGGTTCCCATGGGCAGGCAGGTGTTCGGCCATCCCCAGGACAGCAGGGCTCCAGCACATGTAGCAGTTCTAAACTTCATTACAGTGCTGTGCTTTGGATTTAGGATGAGAATAATATTGATAACACGTTGCTGTTTTAGCTGTTGCTTAGCAGTGTTTACACAGAGTCAAGGACTTTTCAGCTCCTCACCCACCCACCAGCGAGCAGGCTGGGGGGGCACGAGAAGCTGGGAGGGGACACAGCCGGGACAGCTGACCCCACCTGACCAAAGGGATATTCCGTACCATTTGGCACCATGTTCAGCATATCAACTAGGGGGAAAAGTGGCTGGGGGATGCTGCTTGGGAACTGGCTGGGCATCAGTCGTTAGGTGGTGTGGAACTGCATTGCCTGTCACTTGTTTTGTATATTCTAAATCTTTTATTATTATCATTCCCCTTCCTTTTCTGTCCTATTAAGCTGTCTTTATCTCAACCCATGGATTTTACTTTTTTTTTAGTTTAGGGATGAACAGTTGAAAACCTAGGCTGTTCTGATTTCTACCATGAGATACTTAACCCTGCCCAGGCACGATGTAAGCAGCTTGACTGCCAAGCACAGTGCTCTGCATTCTTGAACCACAAGATTCAGTTCTTTCTTTGTTGATATCTGGGTTTTGTCCTGCAAGACTTTGCACAAGTTGGTAAAGAGGGAAGTTCCCTCAATTGCTGCTCCTGAGGAAAGTCTTTTTACTGATAAATATATTTTGGGAAGAAAACAATCTCTTGGAAAGAAGTGGGCACTGAACTACATTTCACTGAAACTGGTGGAAAAGTGGCTTCCTCTTTGTGACATATGTATTATCAGTAGGTGGGTGTTAGATTTGGAATTAAATTTCTGTTATAAATACTTTGTATGCATGAATACTTTTTATGTATGAATGCATTTTATTTTATGCATTCGGATTATCAGGGTTTGTTGATCACAGTTGCTTGCATTTATGGTCTTATCCTTATTGTGTTGGTGTGGCTGGAGCACAAGTGGCCACAGCTGAGCCTTCTGACTCAGTAGACAGCTGATATTAGTTTGCTGTTATGCCAGCTGTAATGTCACCGATATGGAATAATTGAACTAATGAAATATAAATACATAAGATTTATAATATTAATATTGTTTATGATATAATGTAATTATTAACAAAATAATCCATATTCCACAGGATCTCTTTTTCTCACTGTCACTTCGTTATACATTTTTGAGGAGCATATTTTTTTCAACAGTCTTGTAGAAATCTCATTCGATATAATTTTAAATAAAACTTGTTAATGATCTTTTAGCAAACCCTACATTAAAAAAAGACACACAAAAATCTCATGCCCCTACCATATCTCTTCTACTGAGTTCCCCAACAGCTTAAGACATGGATACTTCAATAACCGTTAAAAAAGCATGTAATTTCAAATAATTTTGCTTGTAAATATATTCCCTCATATCTACAGTTTGGAAAGCCCAGTCCAAAGCAACAGTTAAACCCAGATCTCCCCAGACAACATCCAATGAAGTTGTATGTTCTCAGCAAATAATTATGTAACATAATCCCCCAAAATATTGTAAGAAGCATAAAATAAATGGAATTAATTAAATTCAAGGATTAACAGGTACAAACCGCCACACAGGAAGTTTCAGCTGAATATGAGGAAAAAACTCTTCATACTGAGTGTGACAGAGCCCTGGAACAGGCTGCCCAGAGAGGCTGTGGAGTCTCCTTCTCTGGAGACATTCAAACCCTGCTTGCACACGCCTCTGTGTAACCTGCTCTAGGAGAACCTGCTTCAGTGGGGGCTGGACTAGATCATCTCCAGAGGTCCTTTCCAACCCTGACCATTCTGTGATTTCATGAGTTTAATGTCAAGTTTTAATATGAGTTAGCCTGTGCTGATTTAATTAGTGAGCTGTGGATTTAATTAGTTAAAACAAGTTTCCAACTTGAAATGTGACTAAAGCTTCATCACTTTTGTCTGATAGTGAGAGAACACTGGACATATCAAAGGTGTTTGTCAGAAATCAGGGTTCAGCACGCTGCAGATTAACTTGGAAATGGATCCTGAGCAAAAATCTAATGGCTCTTGAGGACAGAAAATAAATAACCAAAGAGTTCTGTAACTTTTTAGTCTTGAAAAATCCACCCACATTATTTCAGGATGATTGTTAAGACTAAACTTTGTGTGTCCAACTTTGGAGACATTTACTTGTAATCTTGTAAAAATATTTTACACGGAAATATACAATGGAAATATACAGTACATTTTTGTTTCTTCCTTCAATAATTTTAAAAAATATTTTGGGAAAAAAAAAAGTCATAACTAAAATATGGTCATCTATATTTTCTTCACCTGCCATGCAAAGTATAATGACCCAGCTCACAGGTAACACCCACGAGGGACCCAGTTTCTGGAAAGAAAAAGGCAAGACTTCAAGACTCATGTTACAAAGATGAACTTCTACTAGCATCTGCACCACGCAGAGCTGTCAATAGAGAAAATGGTAACTACTGCTCCAACCTTCCTATTAGGGAGTCATGATCAACCTGGAATTTCCTTTAAGCACCCATCCTTTTATTCCTCCCTGGCACATAGCAGGTTTGAAGACACAATCTGGCTCTCACAAGATTTCTGTGTTTTTAACAAGAAAAAGGAACTTAATAAGGAAGATACAAAATTTACATTTTTTTAAAAATAATATATTTATTTACTGACTTCTTGGCCTAAGCCAGATTTTTAATTCTGTACTATCTACCTTGATCAGGTTAATGCAGATATAAATGTAAATTTCATTTTCTGTTTTTGAAGGACACCTTTTAATGAGATTATCTGTAAACTGATCTTTGCTATCTGTCTGCCCCTGTTAGCTTCGTATTGCCAGGTGTCAAATAAATGCATGCATTACCTTTTGAATTTTTGTCAGTTTGAACTCATGAACACTGTTCGCCTAATAATTTTATTCTTAAAGTGGTAGCCTCTTCCACCATTTAGCAGTTAGTTTTTACTTAAAGTAATATCCACTATTACCCTGGGTTTTTTTACAACAAATGATAAGAACTGACAGCTGGGCTGAAGTGCCCATCTTTTCATAAAAAATCTTGTATTTATGACTTCAGAGAAATAACCAGCACTGAAAAATAACCAACCTGGATTGAGTATGTGGAAGGGTGGAAGGGGAGAGTGTAATATCAAGGCTAAATCAAGTTACTCAGGGTCCTGTACAATGAAATAATGAAAATGGCTTGTAACCATGCAGAAGTGTCCCTTAGCTGGTGCCACAGTAACTGGCAGCGAGTGTGGGAAGTTTCCTTTTCAGATCTGCAACTGATAACTTTTGAGTTCAAGAAGGATTTTTATCTTTTTTTCCCCAGATCAGTTTGGGACTTTGCTCTCCTATTATCTATGCAGTGGTAGAACTGTCACTTAACAGTTAACCTAGGGCACACCAACCGCCTCTGCTCTCTCTAGCATTTTCCTAGGGCACCTTAGCTCTTCATAGTTTTTGCCTTTTGTACTAGAATTTATTGAGTGTTTTATAGTGATGTGGGAAGTGTTTCTCATTTCTTAAATGTGGATGAAGTATTCTCTGTTTTTTCTTACAGTATTGTTCCCTATAAACTTTGGGGGAAAGAGGAGTTGGAGAACCAGAGAACTGGATGACCTCTGATAATTATGTGGTCCTATATACAATGAATGACACATTTCTGAGGGAAGATTTTCAGGGAAAAAAAAAGTGTGCTAGCATTTATTATATTTTTGAGCGGTTTTGTGAACAGTACTTCAAGCCAAGTCTCTCTAAACTCTTCCCTTACAGTGCACACACCAAAACACTGACGAGGTTTTAAAACTCAGGGGTTACTCAGCAGCAGACCATGGAATTGTCTAAAAACAGAGAAAGCACAAAGTAATTTGAAGGAGACAAAAAAAAAAAAAAAAAAAAAATGGTGTCATGGACATATCTCCTGTCTGTGCTGTCTTTGCAGGACCTATCCTATCTCCTGGATTTGTCTGTAAACTCTTAAGTGTCTTTCTAGGTAGCAGCAGAGCACAGTCTCTGTGCAGAAATTCCATCCTTCCACCCCTTTGGAGGTCTCACAGTGTGCCTGCTCCTTACTCCGTTGAAGTGATCTGTATCTGTTGCTCTGTAAACTACACTCCCGGGTAGCTCTCATTTCTCCCTGTGCTCTAAAAACTTCTGTTTGTTGACGGGCACTTGTATGTCCCTAGGGAAAACATACTTTCCCCTTCCTTTCTGAAGGATCCACCTGCCCTGAAGTGTAGTAGTAAATACTGGATGAGCTGCAGCTTTCCCTATGCTACCCAGCACAGTCTTTCTATGAAACATTTCATAACAAACTGTGACGTAAGTGCTGCCTTTCAAAAAATAGTAAACATTTTTATGAATATGCTGCAAAACGTGTACACATGGGTAGATGGCAATTCCTTGAGTAATTATGAACCATATTTTGTTGCTTTTACTTACCAATTAAGTTTTCATTTATTCAACGTTTTGTCATGACTTCATAAAAAATTATTATTGTAAATTGGTTTGGGAACAAAGCAAGATCCGAATTAATAATATGTTATAAGACATTCCTTCAGAGCTTCTCACAAGCATTCCTTAGAGCCATTGAATTACTAACATGAACATTATATGGAATTGCACAACCAACATGCATTTTTCTGAAAGGAGATAGTTTCTTTATGCATTTGCTATGAGTTTCTGTTTTGACTCAGCAGTATCTGTGCCATAGAGAGTAAGCTGTATTTGATAGTCTTTAGTCACTGAAGCTGAAGCATTACTTTCCCATTAATTACTTCTGCTGCATGGCTCTCTAGCTACTGGTCAAGACAAAATTAAAATAATTCAATATTTTTATAATAAAATATTATTTAATATGGTTTTATACTCTCCCTTGATATGAAGGCTTAATGAATGAAAGTAGTATAAAGGCATTGTGTTAACTATGTAAGCAAGAAATTCTAGCTAACATGACCCTAGCTTCTCTTGGAGTGGTGTTTCATATATGGAGCATTCCAAGTTCTGATGCCTTCAAATGAAAATAGGTTGCTGCTTCCTTAGAATTAACCTCCCTAGAATCCTTTATTATCACAACATGATCATCAAAGTTGTATTCCTTAAGGAATTATCTTTTTTGGTACAGTGTTCAACTATCTTGAAGAAAAATTCTTGAGTAGTGAAATGGTTCAATGGTGCCTATAATTTTCATTGACATTGATGCCATTTTTTAAAATTTTTAAATAAGACTGAAGCACAGCTTTACAGACAATGAGGGACTGCTTTTGAATTTGAAAAAAAAAAAAAACCCAACAGCTGTCACAGAAATACAGTACTCATCACAGCAGAAATATGTAACTGCGTTGCTCTAATGCAACATCATGGCAGCTAGCTGCAGTTTATGTGTGCGTTGGCATTTTCACCTTTAAGCCTATTTTTGGTTTCTCATAAATTTCTCAAACCATGATATTCCTGGTTGAAATATCTTGTCTGGCATCAATTGAGAAGTATTTAATTTTAAAAACACAAAAAGACAAAAAGAAAAACAAAAGTAGTTTCCACATAAGCCATTCTGGAGCACATTCTTGAAGGCACAAATGTGTAGAATAAGATTCAGCAACTTTGTTTACTTGAAGAAGTTTCAATTTGAATTTTTATTTTAAAAAACTGGCTTTTGAAAAATAACTTACAGATCATACAAAATATATTTTCTTTGAAGACTTTGGACCTTTACTGGGGTGGATATCAGAATTTACAGACGTGTCAACCGAGAAATGGTTGTGGGCAATACTGGGGAAAAAAAGAAGGAAAAAGGAAATGAAAACAAACTTAATACTATATTACAGAAGATTTTCTATACATCAGTTGCATTAGGACTTGTCTTCAGGACAAACATATAAAACAGTATTACGGCAAGGAAGTTTTTGAATAATGAAAGACACTGTAGAAAGAAAGAATTTTGTGGTAAGCAGTCTTATGAGTGGACTGTAAATAGTTCTTAAAGGGAAAAACAGGACTGCAACAATAAAATTCTGTTGCTTTTCCTAGGTGACTGATATTGTAGAAAAAAAAAAAGCTTTATTATCTTGCATCTGCCAGGAACCATCACAAGAAACAGATGAAGACTTAGTGATTGTGTGTAAGACATTCTCAAAGAACTGTCTCTATAGTCATATTCCAGTGTAACTTCGTATGTCATGATATGTAGAATATTTCCAATGACATAATGACTATTGGTTGGGTTGGTGATTTATAGATGTAGAACTGGGATAAGGCTTTGGAATAGTTGGTTGTCAGCAACTGTTAGAAGAGATCTGAAAGGTGATAGTTACTGACTTGGTAAGGAGGATCTCAAGTGGGAGCCTGAGAATTATAGAAGGTGTATTATGGAGAAGTGTAATTGTGGGCATTTTTAAATGTTTGCTTTAAGCCTATTATTAAAACATGGGAAATTTTGTACCCTATAATAATTCACATATTTCTACTTTACATAGTTATGTAAAAGCTATTAATGACCTGTCAGGAATCTTTGAGATAGGCAGAAGTGAACCGACATTCTGATGAAGTCTTGAACCTTGCTAGCGTGAGCTATTCTGGCAAAGAGAGAGGGGGGTTTATGGTCTCATAACCACTGCGAGGTTTCTGTGGCCAAACTTAATACTGTAGAAGGTGAAATAAAGGCTCCTATTTTTCAAGTGAAGATCTTTTAATACATGTTAAATCTTATTTAGGACTTCCAAAACCTGCTCTAGACTCTTAGAACTAATGTGAGAGAACATAATAAAACTGAATGACATGAACATAGTTCAGCATAACTTTTTTTCTTTTTTTTTTTTTTTTTAAGGGGGTGGGTGGGTGGCTACAGTTGGCTCAATGTAATGTTTCCAATTTTATTCTAACCAGGAACTGAAAGTGACAGACAGACCTACTGAAACTTTATTTAGACTCAGTGGCAATGGTAAGAGTGACTATGCTGAGAAATAAAATAGTAGTAAAATTGTATTGTGTTTTTCTATAGGCAGGGTAGATTTTGAAATCTCTTCACCTTACTGTAAATGTTAGCTATTTTGCAATTTAAAAAACCAATATGTAATTTACATTAAGGTGTGATTCCATGGTTGTGTATGTGCAGGTAAAATAATACCTCTTTCAGTCCAAGACACCATGTGAAGTAAGGTACATAATGTTTACAGGTATTTTATTCAAAAACTAAAAATGGATATAGCTGAAAGTTTGTTATGTTTGACAAGAAAATATTGGTAAATGGGAATACAATCTTAGATTCCTTGTATTTCCATTCAAAACTACATTGACGTATAAACTCCATCATTTTTAGTAGTGCTGATGAGTCTTCCAGTTGTTATAAAGCAATACTGCGTCGGATGTATATTCCTATTTCAACCTCTACTTTTTCTATTTCTATTCTATTTCTAGTTTGGTTCTCTTAGGTGCCTATTTCAGCGCTATATGGATGGCAACATTGAAAAGAGAAGTTATAGCTGATCCAGTAAAGATTCCCTTCTTATCCAAGTATGCTTGTTTTGAGAGGTTCCTCATCCCTGAACTTGGACAGCTCTTAACAAAAGATATATTTTGTGCTCAGATAATATGAGGTGCCGGACCCATTTTTTGGCCTTTTTCCCTTGCGAGTGAAAAGAAGCTATCTGATGTATGGAACACTGAACCAAGGCTTTTAACTGGCAGGTTGGGCAGAAAACCCATGGAACAGCATGAAGACTGCCTAAGATTTAGTAGACTGATACTTTGGATAAGGAATAGCACTTGGCTCTTAACAAGTTAAATTATTACTCCAATTTATAAATAGAGAAATTGTGAGAGATACAGTATTTTTTAATTCCTCTTAGGTGTGCTGGCACCATACAGGGAACATGAAATAAATATTAAGAGTTCATGTCAAACAGTTTCGGATTTGACCTGCTCTTAGGGCTATATTATGTGAAGAATCCAGTGTATTTCTTCTCTCATCAGAAAGAGAGTCCTTAAGTGAAATATTTTTCTCTATCTACACATAGAACTAATGTGCCATAGCATTTCAAAACACTTGGAAAAGCAAATACTTGCACCTGGGTGATCCTCAAAACAGGAAATCTACCTTTAATAGCAAATGGGGTTTGTGATATTGGGGCACCATATACACTTTTTTTCCCAGAATTGTCCTATGTGAAGAAATCTCGTTGAGTGTTTTTTGCTCAGCACTGTGTACACAGTTAAAAATTCTAACAGTATACAAACATATCACTTTTGATGACTTGCAGAAGATATTTTCTGCTTCTTACTGGTTTTGTTTACCTCAGTTTCACTTATGTTTTACATTAGTGTCAGAAACACTACTAACAGTTCTCTGGCAGTTATCAAAATAATTTTGTGTGTTCTCTGAGATGTAAGTTAAATTGAAATTTAATATTAGTTTAAATAAAGCATCAGGCTTCTAAAGTGTGTTTATTTCCCCAGAGATCTATTTGATCCTATATTTTCAGGTCTATGGTTTTTCTGTGACACATTTTAAAAATCAGAAAATGATCTGCTAAAACAGAACCCATACTGTGATTTAATATGATTACTAACACACTGTATGATTCCAATCTGCTGCAATTATATAATGTAATTTCATGAACCAAGATGGATATTCTGATCCTATTACAGTTTGACACAGGGGGCTGTCCTGCAAGCCACAAAATATTCATTACTGGTGTATCAGATTGATTTAATGTCCGACCAAAATTTCCTAAGACGAATAAGAACATATATAGAAATTTATTTCTGTATTAATGCCCACTCACAAAATAACACAGAAAACTTATTCCACTGTATACAATTCAAAATATTGCATCTCAACACAGGCTAGCTCTTGGCTAGTACCAGAAAGATAGAGCATGCATGTTCTGCTCATGTTTATTTACTTGCCATTTATTCAATGGCCTTAGTAGGAAATAAATCCTCTACTTCTAATGCATTATGAGATAAAAGTGTATATCTTTGTACTGATCTTTTAAAAATGAAGACTGCAGAACTTTTGCTTTGAATGCTGTTCTTTCTCAGATCCAGACATCACTGGCAGAAATAGGCTTGTGCCTTGTAGAATTTTATAGGCATTATGTCACAGCAGATTATTAAGGATAGACTGATTAGTAAACTGACTGTAAAGGTGGAACTTGGTTTTGGATTTGATAATTTGTTTGAAATTTACTCTTTGTCATATAACTAAAGGCAACAACTGCAGTCCTGTAAAAGCAATTTTGAATGGAGTAGTAACTTGTAGCTTGTGATGACTTTGCCATCCTGAATTAGTAAATTCAGTTTATTTTGACTGTTACAGAGATGAGTAACTGTAACAACATGAAGAACAACATGAAGAAACTCCGGATAAAACCAGCATTTCAGACAAATAAAAATTGTCCTCCTAGGGTAGCACATCTAATATAATATAAAATATAACTTTGAAAAAAAAGAGCTTATTAGAATGGCTTTAAAAATAACTATACAAAAAGCCATGCTTGATGGATGTAGTGCTTCATTGCAACAATGTGGTATTTCTGTATACAGGTTTAGGTAAGAGTGTTTTCTCTGTGGCTGTGTTAGTTAACTCAGTTAAAATCTATCCCTAACCCACTTTCAAGCAGTTATAAAGAGGAGATATGCTGAACACCTAATTCTGCCCCATGTCTTCTTTCTTCAACAGCCTCCAGAAAACTTACAACTATTTTTTCAAGCAATTTTGGAAGGCACCTGCTACATGTCCCCATCTCCTGCAGTGATCTGAGTATCACTTGCCTCACATATTGAATTGATACCAGAAGTTAAATGTATAACCTTAGTATATGTAAAGCCTTAGTATCATTATTAGATTGTAACCAAGAAGTCCTTGTATCAATATAATTGTTAGGTTGTGATCGAGAAGACCTGGTATTGTATGGATGAGATTTATGATCTAACTTGAAAAGAACATCTAAGATGAAAGAAAAGAACTGATTGAATCCATAGAAACCAAGCACGTTTTGCCAAGTAACATCCCAAGAGGACTAAGATGATCAGGTCTTGAAGTAATCAGAAATGAATTTGGGTTGGTGGTTGCAAAATCAGCCCTTCAACTCAATTCAGAAGAAACTACGTGTGTACAAAGGGGGGACTAATGTAAGAGAATACCAGGGAGATAATTGAATATGTATGGGATATCAGGGACAGGTAATGCATATGTATGATTATACAGAATATAAGGGACGTGTATTCAAGGATAATGTGAGCACGTTAGGAGGAGATACTCCCTGTGCTGCTGGTGCTGTAATAAAAAATGCCTGCTTTCTAAACTTCAAAACAAGTCTTAAAAAGTTTCTTCAACCGATCTTTTCATAACAGAGTCAATGAGCTTGAGAAATGAAATACTGCGAGCTAAGATTGTTACTTCTCATGAAACCAGCTGACAAAGACCCATTCTGGTGTGAAGATCTGGCAGTCTTTTAGCAATCCCCGTTGGAAGCCTGCTGTTCGGTTTCTTGTTGAAATATCTTCATTGTTTTGTTTTTTCAAAGTACAGCTTTTTATTCTCTCATGGGGTGCTAACTGTCAATCATCCAAGCTCCATGCTGCTTTGGTAATTAGCTAGTTTTTGATCAGAGGACAAAAAACAAAAGAGTGAACCCTGCCATGAACTGAAAAGAGGAGACTGAAGTGGAATTAGAGATTAGTGTTTGAGACCTGATTTTCAGATGCTCATTGGTACAGCTTTACTGCTAATGGACATTTTCAGCATACATTGACAAAGAACCTGGTCCCTAAGCTGGGGCAGACAGAATGGGTGGAAATACCTGGGAGTTATGTTTTTCCCTGGCTATGGAGTACTATAGGCCATCATTCAGATAGTCTCTGGAAAGATCTAGAAGTTGTGACTGCAGAGTTCATCTGTTTGCTCTCTAACATGAAAATGTTTTTCTGCCTCTGACTAACTTGTCACTGACATCTTTCATCCTGTGCCACAGAAGGTGCAAACCCTCCTTACACCAATTTAAAAAAAAAAACAACCCAACAACACAACACCCAACCCTTAAGAGAAGTTAAAAGAAATTTGAGAAGGACTATTTCTGGAGAAAGAGTTATTTAAAGAGAAAAGTAGTGGAGACATAGGATGTTGTAGGACACCAAGAAATGAGAGTAGCTTATATCATAGTCACAGGATAACAGCAATTTAGATGAGGTAAATTTGTTTTCTAAAGTCCTTTATATCCTAATACTTTGCTTAAACATTCACAATGTTTAGCTTTAAGAAGAATGCCTGATCATTGTGTTCACAAAAGACTCCTGAAGAGTAGAGCCAGAGGTGCCTAAACTTACTATAGTTAGTTTAGGGTGGACAATGGACAATCACTCAGATATGTGCATATATGTATATATATACACATGTGTATAGCTACTACAGTCAAAGTCTGTTTCAGGACTAGGAAAATTATGCTATTCAGCCATGGATCCAAAAAGGCACCTAAAAGACTTGTTAAATGCACTCTTAGTGGCCCTAAAGGGCATGAAAATATATCCAGCCTTCATACCCTGAGTATGTGCTACCAGGATGCTTAAAATTTTCAGAAGCCAACAAATACTCAAAATTGATTGCTTCTTTGTATTCTTTCTCTCCCTCTCTCTGTCTTCCACAAAAGAAAAAAACAGTAATAGCAAGTAACAAAGAAGGTCCTCAGATATAATAGTAAATGTTAAAGAGCTATGAGCAGGTAAGCAGATGGGCAGAAATCAGCTCTAACTGGGGAACAGTAACCACAGTTAGAGTCCACTGATTGTATTCACCTTCAATCTTTCCTGTAATGAATAATCCCACTAAAATAAAATGAAGTTCTCAACATGAATAATGCAAATAGTGTGTTTTAATTTAGGTGAGCTCATAAGTTTGGAGATTTTTTGAAGAATAAAATTTTTGGAGCCCATGAATAACATTAACAATTTTAAAAATTAATGGAAGTTGAGAATTCTAATTTGAAGCCTTTATGGAGTGTTTAATCACTTTAAATGCACATAGGATATTTTGTCTTAAGACAGCAAACATTACAAAAAGCAAGCTGACATCACCTTCCTGTAGATCACACATAATTTTTTAAAGGTGCTAGGCATGCCTGCATCATGAGTTTTTGGAAACTCTTTACACATGCTTCATACATACTGGTTCAAAGTGGTTGGTGTGTATGTATCTTGCTTGAAAGCAAGCACGCGCCCTTCTGCTTTCTCTCTTGCAAAAAAACTTTTGAGCTACTAGTCCTGAGGTTCTTAGAGTGCTGGAGGTTTAGAGCCAGGCAGAATAAAACTACCAGCCCAAGGTTATCAGTTTAAGGCCTTCACCGGTGAAGTGTGATCATTCTGGCAGACATCCTAGCTGCCATCAAAGGAGACTGGATCCTGTAAAAACTGGTCACCTTTGGCAAACAACTTGCCCAGAGGAGAATTGTTCTGAGTTAACTGACGAATAAGTCACTCAACCCCTATCAATTATGGGACACCGGGGACTCTCCTTAAGAACTTTTTGGCAATTCAGCCCCAGCAAAAGCTCTTCTGTGTCTGTGTGGGTTCACGCAAAAGGTTCATTTAGACCAATATCGTGTTTCTGACAGCAGGCAGTGATACTTTCCCAAATCGATCTCCTGACCCTCAGCCCACTGTGGCCCTCAGACTTATTGGACTGGAGGTCATTTTTGTTTTCCGTATCCCTTAAGGGATTTTTCTACCATCAGTCAATCCTTTTTAGAGACAATGTCAATTTTTAGTGCCTCCGGTATCCTCGGGGAAGGAGTTTCACAGCTCAGCTGTGCATTGCGTGCAAAGGGAAGCTTTTCCCGTTAGCTTGTGTTGTAGGGCATATCTGTTGCTCTTGGTTCTTGTACTGGAAGATGGAGTGAGTTTTTTACTGTTCACCTTCTCCATGTCATGCGTGATTTTATAGCCACACAATTCTCCCTGTCATTTCTTTAGCCTGAGGAGGCTACTGAATGTGTTTAATATTTCCTCATACAGAATCCCTTCCAAATCCTTAACTGTTCATACAATTTTTTGCCTTTCAAATAGTATTTACCCTTTTTTATGGAGTTACCTAAATCCCACACAGTATCTCAAGGCAGCACAGCATGGTTTTATACCACAGCATAAAGATGCTTTCTATTTTGTTCTCTGCTGCTGTCTTAATAACTCCTAACATTTAATTTCCTGTCTTGACAACTATTGAATGACCTTTTCCAATCCAACTATCTATCACAGCCCCACAATCTCATCAGATCAGAGAAAATCACTCCATAAAGAAAATGAGTTGTTTTTACCAATGCACATCCGTTTTCATTTATCTATATTGCATTTCATCTACTGTTTTATTGCCCAGTTACTCAGTATCGAGTTCCTCTTCATAATCAGTCCCCATCTTTATTATCTTTAATAACCTAATACAGTCAGCAAAAATGTTTAACTTGACTATTCATCTCTTTGCTATTCCTTCATGAATACATTACACGGCACAAGCAAGAACAAATGGTAACTTCATAAATTTTAATTTATGAAAAGCATTTAGGAAATTTATTTAGGAAATTAAAATATTTAGGAAAACTAATCATGGGAATCTTTTACTGTTTTACCATGGTTTTCTAAGAATCCATAGGCAGGACAGTTTTTTTCTGGCAGAGGTAGTGTTCTTTAGTAGACTTACTGATATTCTTGAGGGAAAAAAATAATCTTGGGCATACACCCAAGGTCCCTGCCAGGTCTCAGAAAAGTAGCAATTTTCAAAACAAAATGTACAGAAAGACCAATTAGAATTTATTTAATTATATATCAGTTAAACTGCCTCTGGAAAAAATAGGTCTTGTTATCCAGGGAGCAGAGGGAACATTGGGAGGGTGAAAAGGACAGAAGGGAGAGAAAACCAGAGAGGGAAAGAAGAGCAAGAGAAGTGGAGAGATTAAGAGGTATCCATCACTTAAGGGAAAAAGACACATAGTGTATAGCCTGTAGAATATGGAGAGTTCAGTGCTGGGATGAAACATTATAATATACTATAAAGAGAGTTCTGAGGTTTGTCTTGTTTCTTTGGTGGAGATGAAAACATCTCCACAGAGATGGAGATGGAGGTGGAGTGATTATTTTCTGGGAAGTGCCTTTCTTTGACAGCTGGATATTTCTGTCATGCATAGCCTGGATATACGAATTCATGCTGGTGCATAATAGCTGCCTAGTATCGACTACATATATGCCTTGATAAGACCTGGTGCACTGAGTGAAACATTCTACATTTGTTCAGGTGCAGGTGCAGCATCCAGAGATGCTCATGGTTCTGCTACAGGGAGTATTCATAGAGAATAGTACAGATCTGTTAGTCTTATTTTTGCTGTGTATGTACAGTCTATATTCAGTGTACCTAGGATTATGGAGAACTTGCTTCTGTTGGTTGATTTCATGAGAGTGAGAAGCTATTTAAAGGCTCAGGAATGTGGCCGTGGGAAATTTTTTTCCCCAGGATTTTCTTCCAATACAGGCTCTGTTAATGGCTTTCCATGCAGATCCAGGTGAGAATGGTATGTGCTAAGGGGGATTTCTTTTTCCTTATAGCTAGATAATTCTTCATGTGGTGTTCAGGGGACTCTTAGAAATATGATCTGTTTCTCTAAGTATCTTTGTTGGATAAAATTCCTCCTTTATTTACTAAGGTGGTTATTACAAACCAAATGCAATGGTACAAGAGAGTTCACCTCTGTCTTTTAGCTTTTGTTATGTGTTTCAGATGGTAGCTGGTTTACGTAGACAGCTATTCTGGCGTGCAGGTTTTCTGTGTATCATAGTTTGTAGTTTGACATTGTGCTGACTGTACTGTTCAGAAAAGTGAGATTGGTATAATAGTATTTTGGAGATAATTTGACAGAAGGGTGCAAATAGTTGAACTTGTGGGGAAAACAGTAAAGGACTCCAATTTTCTGGGCCAGGTAATAAGTAATAAACATGACACCTGTGTATCTTAGACTTTTTGGTACTGTTACGTTAAAACCCTTCTTGAACATAGGTTCATAGACAGTGGGCCCCCATGTAGTGCTCATACCTATGCCTGTACCTGTACCACAAATGATTCTATCAGGTGTGCACACTGGCACATTGAAGCTGCTAGCCTGGCGGACACTGGGTTTTGATTTTCCTGGAAGCTGTACTGATAAACTCTCCAGTTTCCTTTTTTTCAGCAAAACTGGAGCTCCTAAGCTAAAGGCAGGACTCTGTGTAGAAGTCACTGAACTTCTCTGTCTCCACAGTTGTCTTCTGGTCCTATAGTTTAAGAAAAAGTCCTTTCCCATAATAAATGTGTGCGAATATGTCACCTGCCCATCAAAAAGATAACCATATGCAGTAAAATAAGAACCTCCTGCACTTCTTCATGCAGTTTATCTACCGGAAGGAGTATGTTTTTTAAAGGAGCTGTTTTATGTGGTCCCTTGTTTTCTTCTATGCCCATATAACTCCTGTCCTCTTTTATGACTTGCCTTCAGGTGTGACTAGCCTGCTGATCTCCTTCCTACATCAGCTTAACTCCTGGTTTTGCTCGCTTCAGTTCCAGGGGTCTCCTTGCTCCATACATTCCAACTCTCAACAGCCTGTTAGTTAGAATCTGCATGCTGAAGTGTATGTAATGATCCAAAGATGGAAGGACTATTCTTAGTCTCCATTTTGATCTTGCAACAGAACTATCTGAAGGAAAAATTTGACTTATCTAATTTTGAACGTATGTGCCTGAGCCAGTTGCCTGTATTACTTCTGTGAGGAGAGTAAGACTTGTGGTGCATGATCCATCTGATATACTTCAGATGCCCATCTTGAGATGAGTCATTTACTAGCAGTACAACTTTATCCCCACTTATTATTGAGGAGATCTAGAAAAGCCGTTCTCACAAAGATCTCTGTACTGTAGATGTCTTAAAACAGATGAGACAGACAGATTCTATTACCTGAGCCTCTGCCAATAAATTGGCCATTTCAACAGAGGGGAGCCTGGCCAAATAAATTCCTCTATGAATTCCAAAAATAGCAGTGAACTTGAAGTGAGGAAATTATTCATCTTCTGCCACATGCATAGAATCATAGAATCATTTAGACTGGAAAAAACTTTTAAGATATAGTACAGCTCTTAACCCACATGAAGTCCTTTGCTATAGATGTAAGGCAGTGTCTGTAAGACCACTAAACTCATTCTTTTAAAACATATAAGTAAATATAGTATTCTGAGATAAATCCTAAATATCTTTTATGCCTTTTTATCTCCAGCTAGTAATTTCCAATTTTTACAACAAACTATCACACAAAAAACTCCAACCAAACAACCAAGATAAAACAAAAAAACAAAACCAAAACCTTCTGCTCAGAAGCTGCAAGCAAGGAATTTTATGGAAATTCAGGGTATTTAAACGCATTCTTCAGTAAACAGTAAGGAAACAATGACTCAGTGACTATTGTCTAACACATCCAACCTGTGCAGGAAGAGAAGGCAGAGGAAAATTAAATTTCGGCATTTATTGGAACTTGAAATGCTTTGTTCATTCTTTGGGTAGCTGGCTGTCACAATCTGGATGTAGTAAAGGGATCTTTTGAGTTGGGTGGGGTTCCCCCCCAAACCCCACCCCTGAACTTTGGCTGTCAGAAGCCAAACCCTTCATAGTGATTCTGAGAACACTTGCCTCGATATAATTCTGCACTGACTTGTTGAACTCTACCATCAATGTCAAACTTTCTTGAAGACATATAATTCACTGTGTTAGCACTTTCATCTTAATATCACAGCCTTTCATTCTCACAGTCAAGCAGTTTTAGGTTAAGGATGGATTTCTGATTGCTGTCTTTCAAGCTCTGTTATTTAACCTGGCTGTGAAATGGAGCCAACTAGCATTAGACATTTATAGAACACTTTGTACTGAACTATAGGAAACAGAAGTCCTGTCAAGATGGCTGCAAACTAGTTCCATCATTTTTGCAAGTGAATTCCGGTGAGTCTGAAATGACTCGCTGTATGTCTGAAATACCTGCTTCAGCACGGTACTGTAGAACTGGCTGATCCCAGGCTGTTTGGTCTTCAGATCCAGTAATACCATCTCAGCAGAAAGTAGAGGGCTCTCCTTTTATTCTAACTCTACTTGCTGCAGTGTCTCCCACTTGTGAAACACCGTGGGAGAACGTGGGAATGTCTGAAATATCAGCAAGCAGAAAAGTCAACTTTGGCCCATGGCTTCAAGTCTCTAGGGTCCTCTGACTGCAGAGACATTTAGCTTAGACTTGATGCTGCGGCTACAGATAACTGAGCTACAGAGAAGTCTTGCTGTACTGCATGAAAAGGAAACAAGGTTTCCACAGCATTTTACTTTTGCATCAACTTTCCATCCTGAATTTGTTCACACCTTGCCCAAGCAAGTGTGTTGGGAGCTTCAGAAATCATTGTTTTCCAGAACTGCAGGGCAAATGGCATACCATCATGGGTGTAGTAGAGGCATTCTTTGTGAAATTTGTATTTCTTCTATATATAATATATATAATCTTATATATATATAATAATTGTACTTCTAGAGCTCTTCTGGGTTTTGTTTTCTGTGATTTGTTTTCACAATGAGGGATGCAGATAGAACTATGCTTACTGTGAAATAAGGTGTCTGCAAGAAATCTGAGAGTTTGTGCATCACATTTATGAACCCTGAAGGAACAGTCCAGCACTGGCCAAACTGGTAGCATGATAGCTGTAGAGAAGTCAGTGAGAAAACTATAGATATCCATAGATTTATTGAGTCAAGGACTGCTACATTTCTACATGCAACAGTAGTCATCCACAGAAGAAACTAGTCCCACTCCCTTACAAACAGAATGATGGAGAAAGGATGGTGGAGTTACCAGCTCAGCAATGATTTCCTGTGAAGGCTCTTTGTGCTGATGTGTTGACCGAGTCACAGAAAAAAAGTCCTCATATAAAGCAATTTTATAGCCTGAGATCTCTGTTATTATCTGTGTAACTAATATATTTTTATCTACTTCAGAATTTAACTGGGCCATTAACAGTCAACTGCATCATAAGTCTGTAACTGCAGATACAGACAGCTGTTCTTATTCACTGAATTTCATACCATTGCAGTTTGACTTTCCAAGCTTGTTTGGTATAATTCTAGCTTATTTCTAACTTACTCATCCTCTCCTCCTTCCTCTTCTTTCCATTGGTTCATACTTCTTCACTAGCTCAGAAAAGAACAGAGCCACTATAATCATATTAAACAAGAATGCAAGGAAGGTTTTTCCACCAGACATCAGCCTATTGATGAATTTTTTACAGCAGCTCTAATTTAAACTAATAGCATATGCTGGCACTAAGAGAAATTATGAAGTATCCAACAAGAAAGGTAGAGAATCTGAACTTGAGCTGAAAAATGTTTTTTAAATGCATGTGTTGGATTAAATTAATTGTCATTCAGACAGAGTATGACGTTTTCTCTTATGTTTTGAAGGACTGCTGTAAGTTAGAGGGATAACTTGAAAAGTGAGACTACATAGATAAAGTGCTCCCTTCCCTCATACTCCACACCTCCCCCCCCAAAAAAAAAAACCCCAAAAAGACACCTTCCCCCCCAAACAGAAAAACAGAACAAACAAGCAACCAGGGAACCATGAATCAGCCCACCAGCACTCAGGAGAAGGAGTAATTTAGAATGTCTGCCAGGAATGACAAAACAGGTGAAATTTCTGTTGTCTGTTGTCAGCTGGGTAGTAGTCTCCAATTCTGGAAGCTAATGATGAGAACATACAAAATTGAAGACATTCTTGCCCAGTGCAACAGAAGAATCCATTACCTGCTGCAGTATAAGCCTTTAATGAAGGTAAACCTAGTAGTTACACTATAGAAATTGCTGGATTCTATGTATTGTTCAAGTATGCAATTGCCAGGTGGAGAGAGCAAGGCTTTTGCTTGATGCATAGCTGTGGTCTAGTTTATTCCTGCTCTCTCTAGGACTCTGAACATCTAAAAGAGGACATGGATAAGAAGAATTACAGACACACATCTAGCGCACTGACCTCCAAAGCGAGCTGACTGCATGGGAAATGTCCTCATTAAGAGAAAGTGACAGATACACGGTCTCTGAACCTTGGTCTGATTTGCTGTCTGAGGCAGAAAGCCCAGACTGGTGGGTGAGGGCAAAACTCATGTCTTGTACAAAACCACATTGTCATATAGGCCCAGGCGAAAAGTGATTCCACCTCTTTCATTCATCCTAAACAGCAACTCACTGTACATCTTTCTATTATGTATGGTATTATTCATTGCCACCACCTTGTTAACCAGCTCTTACTGAAATGATATGGAAAGAGAAGGAGTGTTGCATAGCCTACTATAAAAAGATGATTTAAAGAAGATATATTAAGATGATAAAACCCAAGATAGAAATATAAAGGACCTTTGAAGATAAAGCAGACTACACAGATTTTAGAAAAAGACTGAGCATGTATTTATGTTGAAGAAAACAGGTGTCCAGGAAAGACACAAATACCACAAGGAGCAGTAACAAATCTATAGCTGGTACTTTATAGACTTTACAGTAGTCAGCCAAATTGAAAATTTAAAAAAATAACCAGAATTTCCACCCTTCAGCTGAAAACATTTAATTACTTGCCACTGATGTTTGGTCTGGACTGTTCTATAGATCTGTGATGTCTATGGCAGTGAATTAAATGTGAATAGTCCCTACCCCGAAGCTGTACTAGCGAAAGCTTGAAACAAGATGACTAGTTTTTAACTCTCTGCTAGGAACAGCCACTAACCCATTTTAATGCCTGTACCATATGAGGAAATTGTTCAGGAGTGTGTTAGTTGGCCAAGACTGGAACTATGCTAGGGACCATTCTAGCATGATAACTTTACCATTTGGTTGCAACACTTAAGAAAATTTATTGGGACTGTGTAATATAATAGTGTAGGCATGGTACTGTAAGTGGTAACACCAGAAGGGAAGAAATACTTACAAGCTGCAGCCTGCATTAGGCTGCCTGCTTACATAAGGGATAGTAAAATTTGGGAAAAGAACAATTAATGAAACCTGAGAGAGAGGGGACATACAAACTTAACATCTTTATTATAATCAGTAATATTCATATGTCCTTTCTAAGCCAAAGAAAGAAATGCAGTTCTGCAAGAACCAGCTAACTTGCATTTAGTGTTTCCACTGAAAGCCAGAAGGTACATATAATTGTCATTTCATGAACAGACTAAACCCTAATGAAAAGGATGAGGAAAGATCTACAGATAGTGTAAACTTGAAAGAACTAAATAATATTTACAGCACAGTGGTTTCACTTTATGGATTCCTATGTCAGGTGCATTAATGCTTTCAGTTCAGCATGGGATTGGTGTATATAAAATAGCCTCATATAGCAGGTTCAGTCAGACAGATCCCTCTTGACAAGGAAGATAGTGAAGGGAATACAACACTGTAGGAAGAGAGAGCAGGAGAAAGCAGGACAACACTGATAAGATTGCATGACACTTCAGTGAATGTGAGCGCATGTCTAAACGAGTGAGAAGACAATGTGATGGGCAATGGGAAACTAATTAGTTACATAGCACAAGGATATGCTGAAGCCAACAGGAATAAAAGATACAAGGTCACTCTTCCTATTCTTCCCATAGATTCTTGTAGCACTTAGAAATATCATTCCCTTAAAGGAAAAATCATAATAGTGATTATTTGTGATCACTGTAATTTTTTTTGTTTCTATCTGAATAGCACTGGCTTTGATTTGGTCTACTGCATAAGATCCTAACCCTAAAATGTTGGGGGGTGACAAAAAAACCCTCCAGAACAAGAGGTTTTTCAAACAGGTCAATGACTGTCTTGCAGAGCATGTTCTTTGTAGATGATGTCCGAAATATAGTATGTAATGTGGTTTACCCTTTCCACTAGTACGAGAAAAGTTACATTTGCTTCAAGAAATTAGGTTTCTCTAAGAAGCTTAGAAAAATCACGTTAATTTATTAACTTTAATGGATGATCACTTACAGAAATGTTTGAAAGTTTTTAATCAGGTGCTTTACTTCAGGCCTATTAATGAAGTGACAGAGTTAGCAAAACTACTAATCTCATGAAAGACTAATCTGTGCAAAAACAGAGAGGAAGGATTTCCCCTGCTGGTGGGAAATAGCTTACAGGAAAAACTCAGACTAAGCAGAATAAGAGACTGGAACGGAGAATGGGAGCGTGGGAAAAAGGCTGGGAAGGAGGTTAGGCAGACAGGAGAAGCAACTGTGTGTGCATGAGAGACCTGAACTGGGCAAACCAAGAAACAAGTGCAATGTTCCTGCTTGTGTTTTCTTAGTTGATCAATGAAAAGTGAATTTTCTGGAGTAGAGTATTCTAAAGGCAGATAACACCTTTTATCTTCATCAAATTATTTGTACTTAACTTGAGAACTGAATATTTTAAAACTCTTAAGGATACAAAAGGAAACAGAGGTTCTTTCACTAGTAGCTGAGACTGCTTTAAAAACTGCATCTGTATTATAAAAGGGGAAAAAAAACCACACAAGTCTGTGCCTTCAGTTTCCTGTGACAGGGTAATCCAAACAGGAATCTGTTGCCCATATAGTATGAATATGATTATTTAATATTAGCACCTGCCCCTGAGTCTCTTGGCATAATCATAATGTGTCCTTAGGGCTTATTAAAATTGCTGAAAGTTTAGTCAGTGTTTCCCTCTTTGCCTTATGCAAATGTATTAAACTATGAACACAGGAAAAATGAATCCGGACGTGAATTTAGCTGCTATTAATTTAGCTAAGCAAATTCAAAAGGAAAAATGCAGAGAAATTTCACAGCAATCAGTAGTAGGCAATTTTATTAACACCACATTTGAAAAATTAAAGTAATTCAGGCTGTCCCATTCTTCAATATCACCAGTCCATAAAGACTGTCAACAGTGCCAGGGGCATACGGCCATTCTCACCTGCAGGTAGTCAACAGGGTGTGAGTCATTCGTATATGTATATATACAGTTTGACTGACCCATTTCACACCAAAGCTGATGGAAATTGCCAATTAGCAATCAGAGGAGAATATGCCTGGGACAAAAAGCTCACATTGCTAGTAACTTTGCCTAAATTCCTATTTCATGTATTCACCTATAACCAACACATAGATTTAAAAAAAAATCTAGATTTCTGCTATAGCCAAAAATATTTTAATGGCAAAAAATGCATTCACTAAAATCCCTTCTAATTTGGGATGTTAATGAGCACTTGTTCTAAAATAAAGGTGTATATGACTTATTTAGGAAGGCAGTGTGAATCTGATTTCATTTATGTTAATTTTTCACAGATAAATGATAAAAGAATCTGTATTCTGGAATAAATGGTTGCTGAACAGCTAGACTGACATTTACTTACATATCAACTCCATTTGCAAGCAATTAAACTGAAAGAAAAAAAAGGAAAGGTAAACAACGGAATGACTGGGAATCAGATATTGAATGTTGGGGTAATTAGAACACCAATAGCAAAAATAATATTTGATACGACACCTGTTTTCAATGTATACAGTTAATATATTTATTATTAAGAATTGTTCTGGAAAAGATCATGTGTTCAGAAACATTCTGCTTCAAGCTGAACTCGGGTATATGGAAGTTCAAAATCAATGTAACACATACTATATATATATAACCAAGTATTTCAATGGTGTTCATTTCCCCTGCCTCATTACACATGATAGGAATGGATAGTCAAAGGTAATTTGGATATTTTATTTAAAATATTGCATGCCAGAGAATTTGCGATCTCAAATTTATAAGAGTGCATCAGATGCCTCTGGATTATGACCTTATTAAATTAAAATGCACGAGATCAGTATTAGGCTCTCTGTTAAGTATAATTAGTGTCCTTGATTCTCCATTTGTTTACACACATATAAATCTGATTTGAAAGGATTCACTGTGGTCAAAATTACATCCTAAAATGTCAATCTAATTAAGAATTTGCCTATGTATCTGAAACGCTTTTGACCACAGAAATGAATGGGCAACAATTGGCATTCATAGACTCAGAAGGTCTATAAATACTTATTTTTACGCTATGTCCAGTGCAGCAGTTTATATGAAGTGTCCCTGTAACTGCTAATTGGCTGATACCAAAATCTTTTGGTTTACTTAAAGACTGTATTATGTAAACCAGTAAGAAATCCAAAGATCTCTGCTCTTTTTTCCAAAACTAGGGTCCCAAAACTCATTGCTGAGCACTAGCACTTGACAAGCATCTGACATTTTACAATCTTGAATTTTTCTTTCATAGTTAGCTCTTAGTAATCTGCTTACCCTAGAGTGGAAGTTTTTTTGGGGATTGATATTCATTAGCATATCCACTTGCAATTAATTATGTGATAATTGCTGAAATAATTTTCCCCATTTACTGGTGTTAAGCAGCTGGTGAAGACATGTTTAAGCCAGCCAGAATCGTTCCCAAGAAAACTTTTTCCTGAATTCATCTGTCTCAAGAGGGCTTTAGGATGCCTAGCTGAGTCAGGTACTGATAGCTGGATGAGGCTACCAGATTCAGGCAGGCCCTGGCGGAGTAAGCCATCAGTTCATTCCTGTATGAAATGCTCAGGAGGAGGAGTTTGTGGTGATTACTCTTGAGCTGTGTTCTCCCTTTTTTTCCCTTTTTGTTTTTTTTTTTTTTTTCTTCCTCAATCATCAGCCAGACGTGAGTATTGTTTGTGACCTTATTGACAATATTTAGGAAAGAATATTTCCTGAGATGTTTTCAGCATTCTCATTCCTCCTATCATTATTTATAAGACAGAAGTACATAGCAGCAAAAATGTATTTAGAAGCTGACAATCCCATTCTGTATTTTAAATCTCATTACTTATTTGAGTTTTAGACTCAAAATTTTAATGCTTAGAGGAGGTTCTAGCTTATTTGGGGGTTGACCTAAAGTTGTTATTATTGCCTAGGTATCCAAAGACATTTCACAGAAGTAACTGCTTGCTTTGTTCTTGTTTCCTTATTACAGAAAAGATGATTATTTATAAATGCTTTAAAGTAGATCAATCAAGAACAATGCTGCCCCTTTCTTCATTCAGAGGTAACACTGTCCTTTGCACCCAAGCCATAGCAGCCTTTGGAGTACTGGGAAGACAATGCCATGTGTACTGAGGCTTTTTCGCTTGTTAAATGACTTTGTTACCTTTACTGAAGGAAGTGACTCAAAACCCAATAATGTAGGAATGCTGTGCTTTGGCTAACTTTTCAGCTGGGCTAGATATGAGAGAATAATATCCATGTTGTCCTCTGAAATCACCAACAAAATGCCTATCAAAAAAAGAAAGCAAGCCTGCAGCTTGAAGCTAGCAGCCTTGTGAAGAGTGTTTACAATTCATAATACAGCTCTTGCATAGCAATTTCCATGGCGCATGTCTGAGCTCAGAATTCTGTGCAAAATCACCGTGGAACAGATTAATGTTGATCTTCCCTCAGCTTTGTATTCTAGAGGCAACTGCTTTTGCTCAGTGATTTTGATAAAACAACCGCTTTATCTTGAAACATGGAGGTTGATTTTAGTATAATGAAAATAAGGAGTAAGAGACTGCACAATTTCACATTAAACACAAATGAACAGATAGATGCCATTTAAGTATATATTTCCAGAGACACATGAAACAAATAGCCTATTATTTAAGAACTTTTCAAATTTGTTATGAGGCAGGTGCTCTTAAAATAGCAGGCTACTTACACAATGCATTGATTACTACACTGTACTGCTGAATACAGCAAAGTATACATACGTCAATCAAATTTTATTGAAATGTTAACTGAGAACAAATAACTGCATGCTTGTTGTCACTTCAGCTGAAGTCACTGGCAGAGCTCATTTAAATGGAAAGGGTTCAACACTGAATGTCCTGTGAAGCTGCTCCTTACTCTATTTATTTTTCAGTTAAGAAGAATAATGGTATATTTTTATTATTGTTGTTTTCTGTTAGTATGGGGAAGATAATAAATACTTATTTTTAGACATAGTATTATGGGAATACTTTTCTGAGATAAAAAGTAATTAATTTTAATGTGATACATGTAGAAGTAATTTATATGGAGGGAGACACTTGCAACACAAGAAGTTCCAAAAAACATGGCAGGACAGCTGACAGGTGGAACTATTTCTGGTATACAGGCTGTTCTGGACTTTTCCAGCACAGTATTAGCTCTAATCACACTACTACAGAAAGCTGTGTTTGTGCCACAGATGGCCTTTAACATTCATTTTCTGTAACACCAGAACTCTCCTCTAAAAATATTTCTTTGTCCGCCCCCCCCAAAAAAAGCAAAACCCCACCAAACCCCAAACTCATTACTCCTTTGTGAAGACCCTAAAGCCATACAGAATTCAGGCAGGATGGTTGTCAAACATTTCTGGAGTAAACAGGGCTTCTGGTAGTAGTGTTCTGCATCAAGCAGAGTGAAATGCAAAAGCTTAATTGTGTGTCTTCCTGTAGTTAAGATTCCCTGCACAAAAGCATTGAAGTCCAGAAAGTGGGTTTTTTTGCTACCTACTACCTTGCTTAGAACTTGGAAGGTTTTTAAGAATGATGGAAAATGGGCAAAATCCCTCAAGGGCTGCAGGGAGGATGACCTCAAGTTTATGTTTGTAGATGCACCTAGACTGGAAAAGTAGCTAGACACCAGGTGGGACACCCTAGGAAATGTGTTATTTCCAAGCCACTCTCCATTGTCTTTGAAAGGTCATGGAGGACAGAAGAGGTGTCTGAGGACTGGAGGAAAGCCAGCGTCACTCCAGTCTCTAAAAAAGAACAAGAAGGAGGACCTAAGAAACTACAGGCTGGTCAGCCTCACCTCCATCCCTGGAAAGGTGATGGAACAGCTCATCCTGGAGGTCGTCTCTAAGCACGTGGAAGAAGAGTCATGAGGAACAGTCAACATTGATTCACCAAAGGGAAACCATGCCTGCCCAACATGATAGCCTTCTGTGATGGAGTGAGCGGTTGGGTAGACAAGGGAAGAGCAGTGGATGTTGTCTGTCCTGTCTTGACCTCAGTGAGGCTTTTGACACTGTTTCCCACAACTGCCTCACAGGTAAGCTGAGGAAGTGGGTTAGGTGAGCAGTAAGGTGGATTGAGACCTGGCTGAATGGCAGAGATCAGAGGTTTGTGATCAATGGCACAGAGTCTAGCTGGAGGCATTCCCCAGGGATCGGTACTGGGTCCAGTACTGTGCAACTTCTTCATGAATGGCCTGGATGAATGGATAGGTTGTACTGTCAGCAAGTTTCCTGACAATATGAAACCAGGAGAAGTGGCTGATGTACCAGGAGGCTGCTACAAAGATGATGATGAGGGCACTGGAGTCATCCCCACTGTTATGAGGAAAGGCTGAGAGAGCTGGGCCTGTCTAGCCTGGAGAAGAGAAGACTGAGAGGGGATCTTATTAATGTCTACAAATATTTTAAGGGTTAGTGCCAAGAGGATGGGCCTACACTCCTTTCAGTAGTGGCAAGTGACAGAACCAGGGTTAATGGGCACAAACTGCAACACAGTGAGTTCTATCTGAATATGAGGAAGAGCTTCTTTTCCTTGAGGGTGACACAGCACTGGTACAGGCTGCCCAGAGAGCCTGTGGAGTCTCCTTCTCTGGAGACATTAAAAACCCTCCTGGATGCAATCCTGTGCAACCAGCTTTAGGAGAACCTGCTTTAGCAGAGGGTGTTGTGCTAGATCAGGGGTCCTCAAACTGCGGCCGGCGGGTGGGATACGGCCCCCAGGGTCCTCAATCCGGCCCCCGGTATTTACAGAACCCCCCCGCCGGGGGTTGAGGGGGGAAACCAAGCAGCCGCAGATGGCTGCCTGCCACTTATCCGCGTGCCGGCCCCCTGGTTAAACAGTTTGAGGACCCCTGGGCTAGATGATCTCCAGAGGTCCCTGTTTGGTGAATCTGTAATCCTAGTTGCCCTTCTATATAATCACAAGTTAAAATCTCTTCTATGACCCGTATGCTATTTCTCTTTCATGTTATTGTTTATTCTCTTGATGTGCATGTAGACAAAAATGGACATATTTTTATATAAACATATGCATATAGTCATAATTTGCATTTCTTTTTAGGAAATAGATGGATGAATACTTTTGAGGTCTTGTTTATTCCTGAAATTTCCGAAGTGCTGAGCTATGGCACCAACCAACACAGCTGAGTTCTGATTTTTCTTTAAAAACAAGTAGAAATATTTTAGATGAAGTACATCCTCTTCCTCTGACGTTCCATTTTGTTCCTCAGGCACACTGTGTACATGCTGACTTCCCCCCTCTAAATGTGCATTGTATATATCTACTGCTTGTAATGTCTGTTCCTGGCGAAAAATCAGAGCCCTAAATACACTGCCTCCCTTCTTGCTTTCAGCTGCAATGGATATTGCTGGTTTTTCTGCTGCCGTTCTCTTGCTGGGTTTCTGAGTACTGCCCTAAGCTGGAGCATAAACCTGTAATATGTTAGTTGCTATTGCCTTTGGGGGAATTGGCTTTATTTCTTCTCTTTGAGAGTTGTTAGCAATGTTGCTGGTGCTTGCAGGCCATTTGCTTTCAGGATAATAGTCCATTCACTTTGTTTTCCTTTAACTGTTCCTTTATCAGCTATTTTGATGGCATCTCTTCTCTCCTGTTGTCTCTGAGGTACTCCAAAATGCTCTCATTCACTCTCTGTTTCTCCCACTAAGTACATTATTTCTGACAGTTCATCCATACACATTTGCTCTGTGCTGATTTATGAATTTTCTAATCTCATGCCGATTGTGGTGTCCCCAGTATCTTACCCAGGATGAGTCATCATGTCTCTAAACCCAATAGGAGAATTAAGAAGTTGTGGCAGTCCAGTGAAGTTGTCACTGACTGCAAAAAGAGAAACACAACCCCCATTTTTAAAAGGGGACAGAAGGAAGACCAAGGGAACTACAGGCCAGTCAGTCTGACCTCTGTGCCTGGCAAGATCATGGAGCAGATCCTCCTGGAAACTATGCTAAGGCACATGGAAAATAAGGAGGTGATTGCTGACAGCCAACATGGCTTCACTAAGGGCAAATTGTGCCTGACAAATTTGTGGCCTTCTATGATGGGGTTACAGTGTTGGTAGATAAGGGAAGAGCAACTGACAACATCTGCCTGGACTTCTGTAAAGCATTTGACACTGTTCTGCGTGACACCCTTGTCTCTAAATTGGGGAAACATGGATCTGATGGATGGACCACTTGGTGGGTAAGGAATTGTCTGGATGGTTGCAATCAGAGAGTTGGGATCAACAGCTCAATGTTGAAATGGAGACCAAGTGATGAGTGGCATTCCTCAGGGGTTGGTATCATGTCTGGCACTGTTCAATGTCTTTGCTGGCAACATAAGCAGTGGGATTCAGTTTATCTTTATCAAGTTTGCTGATGACACCAAACTGTGTGGTGCCATTGACATGCTGGAGGGAAGAGATACCATCCAGAGGGTACTTGACTTGAGAGGTGGGCGCATGCAAACCTCATGAAGTTCAACAAAACCAAGTGCAAGGTCCTGCACATGGGCTGGGGCAGTCCCAAGCACAAATACAGGCTGAATGGAGAGTAAAATGAGAGTAGCCTTGCAGAGGAGGACTTGGGGGAATTGGTGGATGAGAAGCTCAATGTGATCCAGCAATGTGTGCTTGAAGACCAGAAAGCAAACAATACACTGGTCTGCATCAAAAGAAGCATTACCAGCAGGCTGAGGAAGGTGATTCTTCCCCCTCTATTCCACTCTCATGGGACCCCACCTGGAGTATTGCATTCAATTCTGGAGCCCCCAACATAAGAAGGGCATGGACCTGTTGGAGTGAGTCCAGAGAAGGGCCACAAAGATGATCAGAGGGCTGGAGCACCTCACCTATGAAGAGAGGCTGAGAGAGCTGGGGTTGTCCAGCCTGGAGAAGAGAAGGTTCCAGGGAGAATTCTATTTGTAGCTTCAGTAATACAGTTTGAAAAAATGCAGTGCATCATGTTGGGGCATGATCTATTGCACTCATCTGATGGGTCGTAGTGGGTTCTGCTGGAAATGGGACACCTACATGTTCGATTTGAACTCAAACTGCAATATGAGGAGTACATAGGTAGAAGGTGGAAAAGAGAAGTGAGCCTGGAAGTCATTGCATTGCCCATTTTAGACAATAATTAGACTAACCAATGCTTACAGGTGCTGGCTGAACCAAGCTACCTAGGTGGGTGCTTGGTTCTCAGCAGAACCACACCTTCTAGGTGCTGCAGTAATTGGGAATTTACCACAAAGCCAGCAGTTATTACATGCTAAGTCTTCCAATGTGCTCTCTAAACTTCTAAATAATCATCAACTGGAAAACGTGGTAAAGTCAGGAGAGAATATACTGTATCTCCCAGGTGCTACCGAATTCCAGTACCTAATGGGGTCCTACAAGAGAGATGGAATGGGACTTTTCACAAGGGCACGTAGTGGTAGGACAAGAGGGAAGAATGGCTTCAAGGTGAAAGAGGGTGGATTTAGATTAGATACAAGGAAGAAACTCTTCACTATGAGGGTGGTGAGGTGCTGGAACAGGTTGGCCAGAGAAGTCGTGGGTGCCCCATCCCTGCAAGTGTTCAAGGTCAGGTTGGATGGGGCAACCTTGTCTAGTGGGAGATGTCCCTGTCCGTGGTGGGAGGGTTAGAACTAGATGATCTTTAAGGTTCCTTCCAATCCAAATCATTCTATGAATCTATGACCAAAAATTAATGCCTTAAATGTCTTTCATAGCTTGTCTTCCCCTCATCTCTGTTTCATTTGACAACTATGAACAGAAAAACTTGAAGTCTTTTGCTCATTTACATCAGATAACTGTGAGATGTCCCAGTGCCACTGCTTTTTCATCTTCAACATTCTCAGTTAACCTTGTTTTCATCACCTTATTCCGAATGTCCCATTCAGGCTCTCATAATATGCTTGAATGAATATTATCAACTTTTTACTTCCTGCTTTTCCAAATGAACACATCACATTGATCTGATTCTTTAATTTCCTTCCTTTGTCTTCCAGTGCTCTATCATATCTGTATCTTCTCAATTTCAAATCCCTGTGTGACAACTACACTTTGCAGGGGTGTTTGAAGCATTCTTTTCTGTTTGCTTATGCTCAATGCAGCATCTTTTAGTTTGAAAAGTTTAAAAACCCACTGAAGTAAACCTGGTGTATGTTTTATTCCAGGCTTGTGCAGGCTTGTCTACGAGGAATGCTGCTGAGTGATGGTTCTTTGGTGATTTAACTGAAATATAGATGGTGGCTATTCTCAGGTGACAGATGTCTACATTATACAATCAGATGTTATAACTGGCATTGATGCCTATTTGGCAGTTGCATCAGAGGTCAGACATTGAAACAGTTTGGAGACTAAACGATTCTGTCACTCCAGGACTTGGTCATTTAAGAACGGGTCTGAGGTTGGTGATCCCAGACTGCTTTCACTGTTTTTGTGTGTGAGTGCATGCTGATGAATTACGTCTTTGTGCCTGTCAATCTACCATGGTTCAGAAATGCTGTGCTAACTTTAAAAGACATCATATGCCTAGAAAAATTTACTGTAGAAATCCTGAAGGTCATAATTTTCTAACAAAAATGTGATGATCTCACCTGTCAACATTTGTCCTTTGCTTACTTGGGAGAATCATTGACATCTCTGTTTAAGCCATCAATCCTTGTCAGGAAAATAATTTAACTTTTTTTTAATCTTTACTGTTTGTTCACACTGTCTACTTCTGCCCTTTAAAATGTGCCAGAAAATAAATGTGGTGAAGAATTTTTTTTTTTGGAGAAGCTTTTCTTCAGAGATCAAAATAAAAACATTTTGGCCACTTTCTAAATAGTTTCACTCTGTTCAGGTAATTCAAAATTAAATCTTACAGTCAGCTATGCAAATGTACCAGTCTGAGGTTCTCCATACATGCATTGAGCTCATCGCAGGATCAGGATCCTTAGAACATGTTACAATATGATTTGGCTGTTTAATGCATTAGGGATTTAATGACTATTTCTCATATAGCTTTAGCATTCTGACTCATGTCATCATTCCTGAATAGTGGCTGCGAGAAAGGTATAAGTTTGTATTTCAATGATCTCACACACTCTATTGACAGACATTTCCCAAGGACTTTCCTCAGATTGGAATAATAATGCACTGAACACCTTCACCAAGAGGACAAACATTTGACAGGTGTCAAGGAGAGAGGGAGGCTGATGAGGCATCTGCAAGTTGAATTACATACCAGCGAGGAAACATGACTAGTTATATCACAGAAGAAAAATGTGAGGTTTGATGAAGTGTAACTCATTTGTGTTTCATAGCCCTGGGAAGCAGCAGCAACAAAAAAAGATGCAGTTTCATCTCAGTGAGCAGGAAAATGGTGACACATTTACAACAGTAAACAAGGCAAAATTAATAAAGACATTAAAGAAAATACTCTATTAGAGCTGAAGTTGGGAGCAAACACCACCATGAAGATTTATAGTCTGGAAAAGTGATATGAATTGTATACATGATTAGTGTTTCTGTTAGCGTTTCATACCCCTTGTCTTAATTTGCAAGGTGATTTCTAGCAAATAATGGAATTACCATTAATTAAACACAATTTCAGTGAAAGATAAGTGAAATTTTAGTACTTCTGACTCAAGTCTTGTTGTGTATGTGTGCATTGTGTCCCTGTCAGATTTTAGCTTTTGAATAGATCAATTCTAGAGCAGAAACTCTATCTTTTGGATTTTACAACACACAACACAGTAAAACCTGGTTCTGAGAGCCTACTGTTGCACACAGCAACATGAACAGTAGCAAAGCACCAGTAAACCAAGTGCGAATAAGCCCGGTGTACTACTTTCCTCAGCTGGTTAGGGGCAGATATGCAGAATTTGACATCAGATTCTGTCTTCTAACACACTACTGAAATGAAAGTTGCAAAAATGAATGTAAATTAATCTCACTTTTGGTGTCATTAGCTTCCACTCTCCATCTTCTGATTTAAGACCTCAGAGAAAAATGTGGAAAGAACAATAACAGGATGGTTCCTGAAGTCTCCTGCTGTCAGAGGTAAGATGGTGCAGGACTCACAACGAACATCTTAAAGTCTGTTTTCCTCACCGATACTTGATTTCTAGGAGATAAAGGCCTTGAACCCTCATTTCTTCACAAAGCTGCTCCAGCTTTCTCCTGATATCTTTAAAAAGGAGTCCCCGTAGGGATAATAGACAATGAACTATCTTTCTTGAAGCGCTAGGTCTGAATATCTCAGATTTTTCCATCCTTGCCCTCACTTTTTTACAGTATAGAATGGTTAGACCCAAATTCATTTGCTGAAACATTGGGAGCTTTTTGGTGGTTTCATTAAACAGTAGAGGTTTGAATCATACTTTTTAAATATAAAATTCCAAAGAAAAAGAAAAAAAGTATCTATATAGTTACAAAGCAGTGCCCTACGGAGTGCTTGAAAATGAGCATGAGATAAATCCTGAAAGTAACTTTTTCTTATTGAGACCCAATAGCATCCTGACTTCAGCGTTCATCTGACAACATCTATTACTTTATGTGAGGTGTGAGCTGGACAGTTTACACGTTTTTTTTATTTTAATACTATGCATATTGAATTATGTCAGACCAGCACAATCCTTTAGAGACATAGATTTATTTACTTAAGGTCTACAAGCTTTTTTGTTAGTGTTCATTGTAAATCATCCCAGGAGCCTCTAGCCTCTAGCAATTATTTAAAGTTTGAGATGCATTCAAACACTGTCATGTCTATTTCTGGTATATATTAATTTTCTCCTCCACTTTTACATCACCTTCCCTTTCTAATGATGTTAGATGAATCGCTTATCTAAGCTTTCATTTTAAGTCTGGTTTTTTTCTGCCCTGGTCCAGAATATTTGCACAGCCAATACACCAGTTTTAATGGTCCTTTAAAGTCCTCAATAACCAATAGCACGTATGGTGATCAAAAGGAGCAGAACACGGCTGCATGAAAGACTGTCACGCTGTTGTGTTGGAGAACAGAGAGACCCAGCTGCTCTCCAACAGGTGGTGAACCAAATATGATACCAGGGCAGGACAGGGACCTTCATAGTGAGGCTCAGCCCCACAGCCCCATGTCAAGACAAGCAAGGTTGGCCTGAAAAAGGGCAGCCAGGGCCTAGGTAAGTCCATGGTGAAAAGTCAAGTCCAAGGTCAAGCTGGGAACAGAGGTCAGGTTCAGGGCCAATGACAGTAACGAGGGTCAGCCCAGTGATCATGAGGTAAGCCTGATGAGGCAGATCTGAGGTCAACCTGGGAAGCCAGTCCAGGGATCAGAATCTGGATCAACAGGATCCATGTCTGGGCACAAGCAGAGCTGAACTGAACTAGAGCACTGGGTGCGTGGGGGTGGAGGCTTCAGGGCTGGTCCAGGCCATTGAGAACTGTTAGGGCACACAGGGCACTGATAGCATGTTGAACACCCACAGTACACCTTATAGGCGTATGGTTGTTTTTTTACTTTGCTATAGAAACTTTGTATGCTGTGGGACATTATCTTTAGACATACAAAATGTTACTGTGGAGCTGACAGCAGAATCTTGCCCCATTCAAGACAGTGGCTCCTGGCTCTTGCTGAGCTCAGAATAAGTCTTCTCTCTTTTCCCTCCCTGCTCCCCTAAATAACAATTTCAGTTGAGTTCTTACTCCAATGTGCATTTTCATAGGTGCAAGGGCAAAGAGTACCACTGCAATGAATAGAAGCTGTTTAATTACATCATGAAAGAAGAACCAAACCCAAGAATTCATCCTGACAATGGACTTGTCTAACCTGGTCTATGTGCTATTTATTTAGTCTCTAAGGAACTGATACACTTGGCCTTGGGTGAGGGAACCTTAATTCCCTAATGCAATTTATAATGAGTATTTTTAAATGTTCTGAAATTATTCAGAATTATATATTGCTTATCTACGGTACTTTGAGACATGTAGCATCTACAAAGTCTGACAGCAGATTGCAAGGATGGCCTGGACAATTGTTCTGTGAAAAGAAAGATATCTTGACCCTTAGCAACACTAATACCCCAGTTGCCTTCCAGAAGAAGTAGTCTGTAAGGTATGGACAGCAAAAGCCAAATTTGTGCATTTATGGGATTCATTTTTTGCTACATTTCATGCTGTTAAAATTGGCAGTATTATAACCACTTAGCAATGTGGCAGTGACTTGGAAAGGGGGACACTTTCTTCTCTTATTTCCATCTGGACTTCTGCTGTGCTACCCACTAGTGGTAATAGAAGAGCAGCTGCAGGACACCAGCATGTGCAGAAGGCATTGGGTGGTACAGTCTTTGGCAGCCCCAAAAGAAGATGTTCTGAGGATGCAAAGATTTACAGTGAGGTTGTGGTCTACATCAAGAACTGTCCCTGGGTTGGTTGGGATTAAAAGAGGGAACTCTTGGAGAAAAAACATGTACTAATGAGTTTGGCTGAGTCCATCTGACTTAATTCCCTTATGCAAGGGAATATTGTTATGTTTGCTTTTTTCCTGCTCTTCTTGGCCAAAATCAACCCCAGGCTGGTGGATAAGAGTATGAATCACCTCTACGTATACCTTCACTGGTGTTCTATCCCACAGCTACAGTGTAGTCACTACTGTCAGAAAAAGCAAAGCCTTGCGCTGCATGGGGACTTTATTTCTGTTGTCTGGGTTACACCATGCTCTGTGCTGAGACTCAGGGTAATGATCACTGCACAGTAGTATCCTTGGAGGAATATTCCCGAGAAGGAAGTTAATTAGGAAGCATGCCAGAAATAATGCTCTTTATCTGACAAAATAATTTGAAGCTACTCGGGAAAAAAACCAAAACAAAACAACCCCTGTCTTTGGTGTGGAGATGTTCTTTGCTGCTTCTCAGCCTCTATTTCTATTTTTCAATTTGTCTGCTGTTTTCCCTTGCCAAACTACAATCCATCTAGGTGCACTTCCCTAGAAAACTGTAGAACTCCATTTACACTATTTTAATTGTTTAGGTACTTCAAACAGTTCTGGGCTCTGAACTCTAGACATCTCCTGTTTCCTGTCATCACAAAAAATAAGAACCTTCCAATAGCTATCTGAAGATTGTATGTGTTTTTAAATTCTGCTTTCAGCTAAATGAATAAGGACCTGTTTATTTTCAGCATGAGGCTGGAAAGAGGACTTATACCACCGGACAATCCAAATAAAGACAGAAATTTGACCTTTTACCAGTCTTTTAAGAATTACAAACATGGACAGTATTACTAAGCACTGTGTACACACTGGGAGGGAAGAGGGAGGGGAACAGGGTCACCCAGAAGCCCTGTTCTGAAGCAGAGTCTCTTCTGCAGCCACTTTCACAATTGCTCATGCAGACATTGCAGCTGCTCTGCATGGGGGCAAGGGCATGAGAGAGGGGAAGAGATGGTGCAGGTTCATTCTTGATCTCAGTGATAAAGGCCTGACAACAAATTGCTTAATAAAATACCTGTTTTAATAAGATTTTAATAAGATGATTAAATTAGAAAAGGAATATAGGTAGCAACTAAATCTTACATCACACCAGATGCTGGGAACCCCACATTTGTGCAGTATCTGATGAGCCCTGGATAGATTTTCCCACAGCATGCTGCGCAGTTCCTGTCAGTGGAGAGGTTCATCTGATGCTGCATCAACACGGTGAGTTGGCAAACAGGAATGGAATTACCCCAGCACTCCACGCCTGAGGATGTTAAGTGAGGTTTAGAAAAGCAAGTGGTAGGACTGGGCAGAAGGGAACAAGATCTAAGTAGTACCTAGATCTTGCTTTCAGTGTCTGTGGGAAACCTACAATGTGAGTGAAAGAAAACAAGGGAATTCCAAGCACAACTAGCAAGTTTAAAGACCCAGTTGCACTCAGAAAAACTGGAAGCCCAATATAAATGGAGAAAACATCTGACTTGTTTTCTGCCACAAAAGAAATGATGGAAAAAAATAAAGCCATTGGCATACTAATTTAAGTCATGTAAATGTTTGACACTTTTATCACTGTAATAGTGACCTAATTTATAATACTATGCAGATGTTTACTCTGGAATTTACACCTGGACATTAATGTGGTTTATGGTGATAATGAGCACAGATTGAAATTTTAGCTCCATGTGAATGTACCTATGAACAAGATGATGATAATAAAAAAAACCACTTTAGAGGAATTCCATTTATCACAGCAATTTTTCATTTGTGGTCTCACAGTTTGTAAATGCTTTCTTCTCAACCTGATAGTAAACTGCTTTATAAATCAGATAGAGACTTCTGGCCAGAAGAAAGGAAATTAATTGGTCTTGATACTGCATAACCATAGCTATGCGGCCTCCATGTACTACTTGTGTAAGTTTTTAGTGTCCCTCTTTTTCCCTGACAATACATTAATTTCATTGGTTAAAGAGACAATGAGGCAATGAGGTACACAAAATTGATTATAGAATCAAAGAATGGTTTGGGTTGGAAGGGACCTTAAAGATCATCTAGTTCTAACCCTCCCACCACGGACAGGGACATCTCCCACTAGACAAGGTTGCCCCATCCAACCTGGCCTTGAACACTTGCAGGGATGGGGCACCCACGACTTCTCTGGCCAACCTGTTCCAGCACCTCACCACCCTCATAGTGAAGAGTTTCTTCCTTGTATCTAATCTAAATCCACCCTCTTTCACCTTGAAGCCATTCTTCCCTCTTGTCCTATCACTACGTGCCCTTGTGAAAAGTCCCATTCCATCTCTCTTGTAGGACCCCATTAGGTACTGGAATTCGGTAGCACCTGGGAGATACAGTATATTCTCTCCTGACTTTACCACGTTTTCCAGTTGATGATTATTTAGAAGTTTAGAGAGCACATTGGAAGACTTAGCATGTAATAACTGCTGGCTTTGTGGTAAATTCCCAATTACTGCAGCACCTAGAAGGTGTGGTTCTGCTGAGAACCAAGCACCCACCTAGGTAGCTTGGTTCAGCCAGCACCTGTAAGCATTGGTTAGTCTAATTATTGTCTAAAATGGGCAATGCAATGACTTCCAGGCTCACTTCTCTTTTCCACCTTCTACCTATGTACTCCTCATATTGCAGTTTGAGTTCAAATTGAACATGTAGGTGTCCCATTTCCAGCAGAACCCACTACGACCCATCAGATGAGTTTTGCTCATTTCGTGTACCACTGTGAAATCTGTTAATAGTTCTTGATAATGTGCAAATTTAACATACATTTACAGCCATTTTTAAGGAAGCAACCAAAAGCAAGCAATAGATCATGCCCCAACATGATGCACTGCACTTTTACAAACTGTATGATTGAAGCTACAAATAAAAGGAGGGTATATACATTTTCAGTAAGAAAATTACATAGACGTAAAATAAAACAAAGAGTGGGTTTGGATTTTCAGCCAAGGAAAATAGTCTATCACATTGGATCTTTATGTCAGCATGTGTTTCCTTGTTATATTATGGTTTGTCCGATGTCACTCTTCATTTTAGTTTTGAAAGTGCAGTGTCTGTAGTGGAGGGGACAGTGATGCTTTTGAGGGCAAATAAACTGTTTCTATAACTTTCTGTAGGTGATACTGCTATGAAAAGCTGAAAGGTTTACTGTTTTCATGTTTTACATCCATATTTTAAGTATGTTTAAACATTTCTTAATTCCAGAGGTGGTGACACTATGCTATGAAGCAAGGGCTTATTAAGATTAAGCAAATATATAAAAATTAATAGTAACCATTCTGTGCATACTAAACAGTTTCTCATGTGGCTGCAGCTTTCTAGAAAAATGATGAATGTTCAGAATGTGCTCCTGTTAATTTGTCTTGATTCCAGTGAGCATGTGAAAGTAGTAATTCAGTATACATTACGCTAACTCAGCAAAGGTCTGACTCCTTGAGCTGACAAACCCCAAATCCTTCAAATTATTAATCTTTTTCATTAGTGGAGGGATGTTAGGTATAATGTAGAAAGAGGTGTGGCAAAGGTCAGTAAAGGAAGAGAATAAGACAGGAAATTTGAATTACTCATCTGAGACAATACAAGTTCTACTTTCACATGCAAGAAGTAATTTTAAACTGAAAAAGCAATAATCCTTATAAAAGAAATGCAAATTTTCATTTGAAGAGAAATGACACATTAATTGTCCTCATATATTTTATCTAGTGGAGTGGACTAACCAAAGTAATTGGAATGTTGTAACTTAATGTTAAGTCATTACAAAAGTTGTTGAGGTCTAGGACCTGAACACTGGGTAAATGACCAAGTTTGCTCTAATCTTTCTCTGGTATCTGCTTATGATGAAGAGAGAATTTTCTCAGGTGTTGCTCACATGGTAACATTTCAGTTTCTGGAGCATTTTCTTGTGAGGTTTTATTTTGCCGAAACAGTATTTGTTCTCTAGATATTTTGAAATATTTGCAAAATAATTACATGCTGTAAAAACATATTGTACAGAGAAGACACAAGAATCATTGCAGGGTGAAGAGCCCAGTCTCTGTAGGGAAATGGGTGTTGTGGTCACTGGTCTCTAAAGTTTGTGGGGTTTTGATGTATATTTTGAAAACCATAAAGATTAATTTTATAAAAATACCAAAGGTTTGTTAGAAACTTGTCTTATTAAAGATAAGGTTTAATTGAAAACTTTATCCAAAGACTTAATCCCATTTGTTTTAAACTTTCAACCAGAGCCTGTGATGATAACTGTAGTTTATTTGCAAATATGACTCAGATCTTCTGAGTTGTGGGCTATTTTTTGGCAATTTAGTGTCCAAGACCTTCAAAGCAATGCAGCAGAATTGGAGGCATAGCTTCCATTAGTTCTACTGGGAATTGTTTCTCAAATTTCTAGTTAACATCACAAATAAATATCTTCTGAAATACATTGGTAGAAGACTTTGGATTAATGTAACTTTTCTGCTCTGGCCTGAACCCTTGCCTGCACACCAAAGGTCAGTAATCAAGATATTTATATTCTCCTTTTTTTGCAGTTTGTGTTTTCTGTTATTAATCCTGTGAAATGCTTCATATAAGCATATCCTGCATCTCTATTGACACAGAAAGCTGCCCATCTGAGAGTGAGGTAGTGGTTAGAGCACTGCCTAACACACAGCCAACATAAAGGTAAAACTGCTTGATTCAAAACAGCTTGAATTTGTCTTTAGCCTCCCAAATTAATATCCTGGTGCCTTTGAAATATAAAATTTACCTTACCCTTTTACCATCCCTGGAAATATTCTAAAAGTATCTGATGCCTTCCAGGAAAGAACGGAAACTTTCTTTAATCTAAACTTGTTCAGTGAAGGGAAAAAAAAAACATAAAAACAAACCACAAAATGTTTAGTTAATTTGATTTAAAAATATTTTGCTTATTAATTTCTCTCTGAACGTTTTACATATCAAAGCATGCTCAGAACTGAAGAAAAGCATTCCATTTTAGGTAAAAGAAAGTATTTCCCTAACATTAAATTATTTCTTTACCATTTCCTAGTGACTCATCAGAATTAAATATAAATTTCCTTTCACACTGAGAAGCAGGTTTTTTGGTTTTTTTTATGAAGTGCAGAAAATGTAAAAGCATTTATTCATGCTGCTTTTTTTTCCATATTTCATTTTTTTCTATCCTCCACTTCTGTGTTCTAATCAAAGAATCTTACATAATGGTCCTAGATATTTCACTTCCTAGTGCATAGCTGTGTACTTTTCACTTTTATCTATCTGGCTCCTGTAGTTTGTTAGGCGCAGTTCTGTTACAGGCAGAAAGAGCCAGTTGGACTCTTTTTCTGAGGCATATGTCCTTTCCAGGTTTTTGTTTGTTTTGTTTTGTTTTAGTTTTTTTTTTTTTTTAAACATAAATATTTTTGCACAGCCTAATGCATTAGAATCAGTTTCAGACTGTACAGGGAGGTTAAATGGGTATAACCTTTCCTTAATACGTGGAAGAGATACTTCCACTAACACCTTTAGGCTTAGAGCACTGCAAGAGACCTGATCCAATGACAGAGTTGACAGTTTTTTTGGCCAAGAGTCCTGCCTGTGGAAGTGGCATGCAATTTGCTGCTGTGCATCAAGGCAACGACATGAATCCATTACCTTCATCTATCCAGTCACCCAAAGTGACATAAATTGGCACAACGTGCAGGTTCTGAGAAGTTCATAAAGCTGGGTATAATGGTTTCGTGTGACTCATATCTATTGTCACTTAGAGATACAAGACTGTCATGGCAGAAGCAATAAGCTGAAAATTTATGAAAATGAGATGGGGAAAAAGTGTGAGGTTTTTTCTATGATGGAAGGGGATAGGAGAGAGGAAGGTTCCATACAACAGATTTTGGACAATACTAGACACAACCTTCACAGAAACCTGAAGACACCCAGCATTATGATGTATCACACTCTGAACAATATAGGCCAGACTTTAAATGTACCCATGGCTTTGATCTCCTGCCTGATTTCTGTGGAAGCTGGTTCTGCATAACGTGCTGGTTCTTGGACCCTGTCCTCTTTCCTTGAGGGTCCCTCCAGCAATGTAGCTCCATTGGGATGTTCTGAACAGTACCTGTATAGTCAAATTCTTGAACATACTTTAAAGGAAGATTATGATGATCTTTCTGTGGTCTTCCTCACCTCCTACCAATGCAGCACTTCACAACATACCTCAGCTTCCAACATGAGAGCACCTAAAAAATATGAACTGTAGATACAAATGTTTAATAGCATCACAATAAGTACGCTGCTGGAGAGAAAGAGAAAAGAAGTGAGAGGAAAGGAGGCATTTAGTTGTCCAATCACTGTAAAACTATCTGTGAGCAAAGAGTTTCTCCATCTTGCTACTGCTCATAGTCTATCCACTCCCATTCCCTCATCTGTAGTATAGATGCCTGTCGATCCATGCCTAGGATGGAAATCAGACCTACAAAAGGCTGTTGAAATGTTCTGTGACTGTATCAAATTTCTTTCCCTGGGCAGCCATTGCTACCCCAAATGTGACTGTAGTGGCTAACTTTGATCTTTCTACACGAAATTACAGAGTCAAAGGTCAGAATGTCTTCTATGAAAAGACAGGGAGAGACAAGAATCAGTGAAGATACTTGAATATCTCAAAGTAATGTCAAGTTTCCCAAAGAAGAATCATTAAGGCTGACATTCTTGTGAATAACAGCAAAAAATCTTGCTATGCTAACATGTATCTTCCACACTGTGAATAAATGTAAATGTAATCAACAAAATAAAATAAATCATATAGAGAAAGCAGCAAATTGGGCATTCCTTGTTTGACAGAGCCATATAAATGACCATCTGTCATGATACCAGTACTTTTTATTAAGCTTTTCAGCAAGAATTATTTTGGCAGCATCTTATTAAAAATATATATGCATTCAATGCTGTTTATCTTCAATAGTTAGAATTTGGCAGGGCAAAGCACTAAGGCATTAATACAAGGTGGAGAAAACAGATCTGATATTAGGAAATATGTTGTCTGATGCTGAACCAAGAAATATAGTAATATCTTTACCTTATATAATTCCCTTATTTGGAATTCTGGATTATATGCAGAGCCCCATCTCCATGCTGGTATTCATGTTGTGCCACAGTAACTAATTCCTTACATCTCCTAGTAAAGAGGCATTTGATTAAGCAATGTCACAGACCGAGCCATAGCTATGCAACCACTTGATATGGTGCAGTCTCTGCTGCTGCCAAAATATGTTATCACCCTTTGTTATGGCCCCCTTTGAATTGATCTGTTCAGAATCCTCAGCCCAGTGCAAAGAGACCCTGCAAGCAGGACAAAAGCAAACTGCCTAACACACACCAACAGCCAGGGCCTGATGAGCTATGAGGCTAAACATGAGCATGCTCACCACCCTGATGAGGTGTCTGACAGGTGGGCAAATGTTTGCTGGAAAGTAGTTGCTGCTGAGTTGCTGTCCTACACCAGCTCCAGCCAAAACTGGTGACCCTGCTGACTCCACTTGGTGACCTAATGATTCCCATCGAGGTCGCTGGTGTAACCAGCTGTGTGCTGAAGCTCCACGAGTGGGGCTTCCTTTTGTGAACCGGCACACTGAAAACAGAGCAGCTTATTAAAATGAGTAAAGGTGGCCAAAGAGTGACAAAAAGGTCAGAAGAAGAGGAATGCTTTACTTAAAGACAAAAAAATTACTTCTTTTCCCTGTAAATCTGCTTCACAGGCTTCATATCTAGCTGCTCTACAAGACAACAGCATTTTCACTCTCTGTTATTAGAATTGCTCCGTGTTCTTCAAAATTCACCATTCTAGGTTGTGTATATTTCTATATTTAGTGGATGATTTATGAGAGAGAAGCCTAGTGTGCTGATTTCTACAAACACTGTAGTGCTTCCTAGTCAGAAAGCCCTGCTTTCCTGAATTGGAGCTCAGTCCTACAGGAGAACTGAGATTAATTAGTCCACATATCCAGCAGTGGCTCAATATTGCTGTGCTTTCAACAATCCGCTGTACTCTGTAACAGCAGATTTCTACCAGCTTGTTAAATAGACCAAACAAATCACTGAACTGCATTTCTCCTGTGGTGTCTTTTCTACAACAGACCAACAACATCCTTTTGAGGCTGATGTAATACTTTTAGCCAAGTTCCCATTCAGAAGATTTGATTTTCTGTGAGTAAGCCACATGCATACTTCTTTGTAAAATGTTAAAATTCCTATGGTGTCTTAATATACACACCTAGAAATTGACTTATTGTCATCTGGTTATTTTGCTTTTAAGTTAAGTTATATGTATGCATGTTTGTCTACTGTTCTATATATTTTAGTTTACTATATTTAAGAAGTTGTCTAGCTATCTGTCCCAATTCAAGTAAAGAAAAACATGCGTTTACTAAAGAGAAATAGAATGAGCCCCAAGGAATTTTTTTATTTTTTTTTTTATATTGAACTGCTGGTATACGGATTACACCTATTTCCATAGTCACATATCCAGAGAAAAATATGTTTCAGACATCTTTGGGTTGCGTTTCTGATTCTCTTTTAGCATGTGATGTTCTTCCACAGACAAATTTTTATCCATTATGCAGAATTTATACCCTATTTGATTTTATTATCCTATTGAACAGTAAATAAAATAAGCATCCCTTCTTAAAATACAGCAAGATAAACACCTCCCCAACCCACACCACCACCCATATTTTTAAATAAAATCATATATTTTAGTAATAACTCTGTAATACATTCAGGTAAGTTGGAAAGTTCACGCAGAATGTTCTGCAAAAATGTTCTTAATATATTATGAGCCTGATGTATACTTTGTGAAATTAGAGACACCTGGTTTTGTCATTGCATTCCAGTTTATATATAACACAGTCATATGTGACATGACTGCATTGAACAGAACCATAGGAACAAAAATATGAGAAACAGAAGAGATCTGCAGTACCTCCTGTTTCCTTTCTGCTGGCAAGGATTTTTTTATCATTCCTCCACACTGTTCCTTTGTCAGCAGTTTTGTAATCTAAACAGGTACATTTGGGCTGTGTGTGTGTGTGTTATATTCTTCCCATTATCCTAGATCTTCCTTCTTCAGCTTCTCATTACTTTGTTTGTAACTTTCAAACCAGGGTCACCTCCAGTAATCTATCCTTTTCCCTCTTGCCTTTTGGTACCAGTCTCAGCTGTCAGGATATTTGCTAGCACCTAGCAAGTTATACCTAAAGGCTCAGGATGCCTGTGACCAACCAAAGACAAGTGTCCTCTTGCTCCATCGGATTGTGATGCGGTAGTCTGGCACAAGTTGGTGTAGTTTGCAAGGGCATTAGAGCTTCTCATGGCCCATGGAAGTACAGCCAGGCTGTGTGACACTAAGGGCTCCTTGGTGGTCTCTGCATGCCACAGCAGCTCTCCTAGAGTGCAAATACCTACCTTAAGTGCAGGGGCTGTAGTGGAAAGCAGTTTTCCAGATTGGAGCAATTTGGTTTAATCTATTTATGTATCTTTTCAGGTAAAGAACGCGATAAGTAGGACTGCCTGAACAAATGAAAGGTGGTAGCTTGGAAATCAGTGTCTCTGAAAAGGATTTAAGGACCATAACTGGCAGACAACTCAGTATAAGCTCCCATGTTGTAAAGTGGCAATTTAAGGCTAATACAGTCCTTGGCTGCATGAGGAAGGGACGCTGAGATGACTTACCTTTGCATGGCACAAGTATAAAAGAGATACTTTTACTTTGGACTTGAGGCTACCTTAGGTAGTCCTGATTTATATCACAGTCCCCTACCTTTAACCTTTCTTGATTGTTCTTGTCCCACAGGACGAGCATTATGACTCCAGTCCAACTGCCTCAGGTCCAACTTTTGTCCTCTGCATGGAATTCACCTTTTTTTAAGCAATAACTCAGTTAACTAGCAAAGACTAGTTTTTGCGATGCAGATGCAGTTCATGTAGCAGAAAACAATATTAAACAGTAGACAATCCATATGTTCCTAACCTTATCATAATTTCTCCAGTCCCTGTCTGACTGTGATGGATCCATGAACCACTACAATGGCAGCAGGCTCAGAAGAAATGGGAAGGGTGACATGTACATCCGTACAGGGAGGGATGTATGGAATGGGCATGGCTGTTGCAAAGAATGTTGAACTTAGTACGAGGGGGACTGGAGGGCTGTCTTTCTTCTGAATAAATGGCTACATCCGTTGAGTGGATCAGCCACCTGTACTGGTGGAGTGGATCAGCTGGCTGTATTAGCTGGGTGAATCAACCAACTTCACCATCTGAATGGGTCAACCAGTTGTATAACTGTTTGTGCCTCAGTTAATCAAGAGTGGAAGTAGTTGCACAGCTTGTAATACAGTAACCAACATAGAGTATGACCAACACAGAGTATAAAAACTGAACAACAGACAAGAAGGACTTTAAAGAGAGCAACAGACTTGATTTGGATTCAGGCCACACATTCCTTCCCAGCAGCTGAGGATACCCAGTGCTGTGATGGTGAGGACACTGTAAAGAAATTATGTTAGTACTATGATTCAACTATATATTACAATTGCTATGCTCTGATTATTTGTACTTGTGTTTTAAGTATGTTGCTGTATCCCCCTGCAAAGTCAAAATTCCATGTAACATCAAAAGAGATTCAGATAAGTAAATTTGGTGTTAAAATTTAAATCCTCCATGTGTGGTATAGCTAAGTTGAGTTGGCCACAATATTGGACTCTGATGCTGATACAGGTTTGTTAAGTCTTCATTTCAGACTTTATTTCATTGCCAGTATCTGTGTCCTGTATTTGATCTCTCTTTACACATAGTTTTTTATGTCTTTTGAATGTGGAAATTTCCACAGGTGAATATACTTCATTTACAGTAATGATTCATAGTAATTCCCCTCATCTTTGCAGTGGTTTCTCCAAAAATCATCACTCATTGAGCCAGGAAAACAGCTGCATCTAGCAAGGATACCTTGATATAACAGTCTTTTGCCATATTTTGTAGATTAATAATATGTAATTTGTCAATATATCTATCTTTGAAAGACCTATGATTACAAAATATAAACTCCAGCACAGAAGGCTGGTCCTGAAATTGTGCAAATTAATCTGGTATCCATATTTCAAGAAGATCGCTGAAAAAACAGCAAAAGTTAGAAAAGATACGCAAGCAGTATTTGTAGGCTAGAAGAAATGACTTACAACAAATGGCTTAGCTTAATCTTTTTTATCTTTTCAAGGTTTGGGTTGACTTGATTGTATTGTGTAAATACTTTCACAGTGAAAAAATATCAGTTCCTGAGATGATTTTTAACCTCGTGGAGAACTGCATAGTAAAAAACTAAAGCCGTGGAAATTCAAATTAGAAATATTGGATAGATGTTTAACTGTGCAGGTGGCCATCCAAAGGGACAAAGTTTTGAAGGCAATGGTGGGCTTTCAGTCCTTTGAATTCTTTCAGCTGAACTTAGATACCTACCGGGAAGATGTGTTTTTGACAAAGACATTTATTGCACTCAAGAGGGAGTTAGCTGAGGGAAATGTAATGGCCTGTGATTACTGGACATCAAACTGGGTAATTTAATGGTCCCTGCAAGCCTTATGCTCTATGAATCTTTTTGTTCCTGTTACATGGGACAGAGATGCATAAACCCATCCCAGAAAAAAAAAAAAAAAAAAGAAAAGACAAGTCTGATATATTTTCCCTTAAATTTTTTTCTGGAAGTTAAAACATGGGACCTAGAATTGTAATGGACGACTGGGTTCATTGACTCTAGTCTCCTGTTTTGACATGTCACAGTATTTTATAATCATTTTGGAAACAGCCCCAGCTATTCCTACTTAAAGGCTGTTTCAAAGCCTCACTGCTCTGCTAACTGAATTTCCACCCGTCATCTATACATGGCTCTGTTACACCTATTCCTTCTTATGACAGCATTGTCCTTCAGCTTATGCTCCTGATACATGTGGACATATTTACATAGAACAGTCATATCTCTACTCAATTTTCAGTTAGATTGGTGGAACTGCATTATTTTATTTTTGTCTTTTCTGTTAACACATGCCTCTGTTCTATTTACCCTAGCAGTCCTTCTCTACATAAGTCTGAGCTCAAGAGTGTTGAAGGATGTTTCTTCTGTTTGCTCTATTTTATTCAGTTTTTCCTTTTCCGTCACTGCTCTCCTGTTCCTTTTTCATCCTTCACTATTCTCTGTTCCGTGTTCCAACCTATTTTTCATTCTTCCATTGCCTTCATTCACTGATTTCTTTCCTTTTTATCCATCCACTCTGCTCTGGTTCCTTATGCATTCCATCAACCTGACGTTTTAGAAGTGCCACTCCAGATTAAATCAAAGTCTATAATCAGGCTAGAATCCTGTCTCCAGGAGTGGCCAGTGGCCATAAATATGTAGGTGAAAATATTTTATTATACTGTGGAAATTCTCCTAGTCTCTGGTAAATTATTATCCCTGGGTTAGAGATATCTTTGTATTTCATAAGACAATCAAATTTTCTTCAACAAAGGAGCTAGCTATTTACTGAACTACTGTCAACTTTACCACGACATTCAGCATCAAAGTGTTTCCAGAGTTCAACTGTGTGCTATATATCTTTACATTACTTTTAAATCTAGTTGCATCTGTTATTACCTAGTTTTTATATTGGAAGAGACACTGAACAACTGCTCATAACCCTGGTCCCTTTAGCAAACAGAAGAATACTAGTCTGCTTAATTTGATTTTGTACTGAAGTTATTTCAGTTATTTGGCTACCTTTCTCATTGTTTTTTTTTTTTTTTTCTTTCTGATTGTACTCCATTCTTTTTCTGAAGAAAGTACTGGAACTATATAGCATACTCCCAGAATAATGGGTGCACATTTCCTGTGTACATTGATACTATCATGTTTTCTGCTCTATTTTATTTTATTCCCAGAGTTGCCTGTAGTCTGTTTTCTTTTCTGAAGAGCTTTGAAGACCTTTTGCTAAACATTAATAATCAGTTACCACTCAGCACATATGCAGAGTCAGTCACCCTGTGTATGATGTATGGAGTTGTTTGTTTCTCTGTATGTCATTTTGCATCTGTTTTACACTGAATGTCATTCTGCTCCTTCACTCTTCTGTATCAGCCAGTCTCATAACGCCCTCCTGCACATTCAGTCAGTGTCTTTAATACCTTAAATACTTTGAGGTATTAGTCACCTCAGTATCCATCAAAAATTTCTGCAACTTTTATGAATATGGTGAACAGATTGTACTCCACTTGCAGCTTCCACATATATAGAAAACTGATTATTAATTCCAAGTTTTTAATCACTTCTCAGTCATGTGAAGGACATGCTTCTTGTCCTATCACAGAATAGTTTCTTGAAGAGCATATGATGACCAAACTTGTTAAATGCCTTTAGAAAGTCTGAATACACTTTATAAATAGGATATCTATCCTCTCTAACACTTTATATGTCTTTTTAGAGATATATGATGCATAATGCAACTCTACAAAAGTTTTCTTGTCTCCCCTAATCTCTGACATCTATCTATGACTTTCCCAATTCTCTGTTTTATCATGATTGCACTGATTTGTCTGGGTAAGCATCAGATGTATTGGTCTGTAGTTACTGGATCTTGCTCTACATAATTAAAAATTAGCATTGTATTCCGGTTTTTTGGCAGTTTTATGTAAGAAGTTACAAACCTGAGTTATTAACTAGTTCAGATACTTTACAGTTTCTTAGGAATGCTTGGGTGAAAATCGTCTTGTGCCAGTGATTTGATATCACTACCTTTTTTTTCTTCGAATATTCTACTTACATGTCAATTTAATTTTTTTTCTTCCACGCCATGGAAAATTGCTCCATAATGCCAATCTTAACAGCAACCCATAGCTCCTCACACAAGCCCCAAACCCTATCACAAAGTCCAAGCACTAACCCCATTACAAACCCTATCCTAAGCAAAACTCAACCCATATTTAAAACCCTAAATCCCTAATCCCAAACCAAAACCAAACCCCTAGCCTCTAACCCCCATCCCCTAATGCATGCTGTAACCCCAAAGCCCTAAGTCTAAGCTTAGAGATGGCATGAGGGTTAGGGTGCAGTGTAAGAGTTTAAGTTTGTTTTTGTGTTTGTATTTTATGTTAAATTGAGGATTTGATTTAGTGATGGGGTGAGGGTGACAGGGTATCACTAAGGATGATTGTCAGGTTTAGTAATAGGGCTTGAGATTATGATTATTGGTTTGGGCAGAGTAGAACTGGAGTTCAGTTTAGGATTAAGTTTAGGAGTTATGGCTATGCTCGCAGCCAACAATTTGCGTTATGGTTTGTCTTTATGTTTACAATTCAGGGATAGGGTTTGAGTTAGGGACATTTATGGTTGGCGTTACAGTTTACTGTTAGTGTTCAGATTTAGATATTGGTCTAGAGTTCAGTTATTGGATTTGGGTTAGGATTTGGGTTTGGCTTCAGCATTATGGTTGGGTTAAGGTTACAAATAGCTTTTAAGATTAGAGTGTACAATTAGCGTAAGGCTGTTGTTATGCTTCAGGTTTAGATTTTATGTTTTAGTTAGGGTGCAGTTAGACTGATAAGTAGGAATAAGGTTAAGTTAAAAATTTGGGTTAGATTTGGGTTAGAGTTAGAATTATGTTTAAGTTTTGGTTTGATTTTACGATTAGGTTTAGGGTTAGGGTTAAGGATTAGGGTTATTGTTCAGCTTTGGTCAAGCATGAGGGTTTATTATTAGTCTTATGTTTGTGGGCTTTAACATTTGTTTGCATCCCACCAGTTTTTATCAAGGCTGTACTGAGTTGGAATTATTCTGTTTCTGGATCAACTTTTATTTTGAGTCAAATGGGCAGTCAAAAATATTCTTACAGGTAAGATAGTCAGATACATGCAGTTTGGTTTAGATGAGAAATTATCTCAAGTATGCGCCCAGGGACTGTAAACATTTTTGTCTATTTTTTCCATTAGGAACAGTTAATGAAAAGTTTCGTGAAAAGAATAACAAAACTTTTAGAGGTACTCTGTATTAAAGAGCTGATGGTGTGCTAAAAGCAGCATCAGCTCAGGCAGAACACAATCGGAAATGCAAGTGATGGCAAGGACCCAAAAAGAGTATGTGAAGTTCAATCAAGATATTATCCAGCCTGTGGAAATCTAAGTTAATCACATGAAATCCCTTCTGTCTTCAGAAGGAATACTGCCAGACAACAGCAAAATTGAAATAATGGCCAACATAAACCATCCACCACTAACATAAGCCACAAGAACATAACATTTCTGCAGATACTTGGATTGATTAAAGTTTTGATGTGATACATACTTTTAGAGGAAGCCTGACGACTTTACAGAATTGTTTTTTAGCAATACAGCTTGGATAGCAGCCACAGAAAATGCAGCAACAAACACAATCAAAACTCCTAATTAGTTAGGATGCACATTTTAAGAAGCCTAGTCACCACTTGGAATGGATTAGGAATTTACCTACTGTAAGATCAAGGTCCTGTTTCATGTATATCCTGAGGTTTCATGTCCCCCAAATTATTACTGAGGAATAATGGCTACTGCATTTTAATAGGGTTGGTTTTTTTTTTTTTTTTTTTCATGTGTGAATGTGAAAGAATGGATTGCAGAACTGTCACCTAGCAAACATTGCTGTGACCCTCTAAATCTCTAACAGCTTTACTGAGCTTGGGGCAAAATGCAAGAAATGCTATGACTTGACAGTCATCCACAACTGGACACCATTTCATCTTCAGATCTGCAAGGCATGGGAATGACGCATCATGTATGATATGCAGAAAAACTACTGAATATAAATCAAGACTCAAAGTGGAAAATAAGCCACAGTTTTTGGTGCTGTTATATGTTTTGCACAGATATTTATATTAATGCAAAATACCACCTGAAAATTGCCTGGCACATGTAAGCACATAAGAGACAGTGGCTTCTGTGGTGTTATATAAACATCTGGAATTGACGCTAATACCTTCTGAGAATGTGGATCTTTTGATGCTGATATGACACACTTGGCCTACCTATACAGAGAGGCTGAAATGGTGGTGATGGCTTGATGCAGTGGAGTATGACCGCTGGTCCACACAGACCTGTTGGACCTTTCTCCACACAGATTAAGTTTAAAGGAGCAAACTGTAGTTTATGATGTAAGACATTATTTCACAGGCAAGATTTAAGAACAAAGAATTATTAATTCTATTTAATAACTTACTAGCAGTTTATTAATAATTAAAACTAATTCTGTTGGCTCATCGGAGAATCTCTGGTTGGAAGGGCTCTTTCATACAGGACAACAGCTTGCTCATGGTCTGCAATGCCTAAATATCTGTACAAGCCATAGTAATTCTGTGTCCATAAGCAGTGTTCTGGTTCAGCTTGGTGTTCATGATGTTACTCTGTGATCACGATGTGCTGACACTTCAGATGTAAGAAAGCTCATTCACAGATTTATCCTACATGATTGTGGGGAATCCTGCTTTTTTCTTCTTTTATTCATTTCTGAAATTGAGATTTTATTTCTGGAAAAGTTGATGTAAAGTTAAGAAAGATCTCAGGACCTTGGGGTGACTGGTTGAGGGATCAGGAGCACAAGTAGTGTTTTATTCTGTCCTGCCAGTTGCAGGGAATGATGGGGAGTGTAATTGGAGGATCACACAGATTAATACCTGTATTAATACCTGGCTCTGTGCCTGGTGTCAATGGCTAACTTTCAATATTTTTTTTTATCATAGCTCAGTTTACGTGACACCAGGCCTGCTGGCAACAGATAGGGTTCACCTGTCACAAAGGTGGAAAAGGATCCGAGGTCAGGAGTTAGCAGGGCTCATTGAGAGAGCTTTAAACTAGATTTGAAGCGGGAAAGGAATAAACCCGAGCTCATTAGAGATGAGCCTGGGGATGGCATGCCAGGTCTGGAGGCGAGATTGATAGCACAGCTGAAGTGCATCTGTGCCAATATCTGAAGAATGGGCAACAAACATAAGGAAGGAGAGGCAGTGGGGTAGCTTTGTATGTCAGGGAGTGTTTCAACTGCCTAGAGCTGAATGATGGCGACAGAAGAGTTGAGTGTTTATGGGTCAGAATCAGGGGGAGGGCCAGCAAGGCAGATATCCTGGTGTGGTCTGTTATAGACCACTCAACCAGGATGAGGAGACAGATGGAATGTTTCTCAAGCAGCTGGGAGAAGTCTCAAGATTGCTAGTCCTTGTTCTTGTGGGGGACTTCTGTCTACCAGATGTCCACTGGAAATACAACACAACAGAGAGGACACAGCCTAGGAGGCTCCTGGAGCGTGTGGAAGACAACTTCCTGACACAGCTGGTCAGTGAGCTAAGCAGGGGAGATGCCCTGCTGGACCTGCTGTTTACAAACAGGGAAGGGATGGTAGGTGATGTGGTGGTGGAGGACACCTTGGGCATAGCGATCATGAGATGATAAGAGTTTTCAGTTCTCAGAGAAGTAAGGACGGGAGTCAGCAGATCCACTACCATGGACTTCTGGAGCAACAACTTCAGCCTATTTAAAATCCTGGTTGACAGAGACCCTTGGGAGATAGTTCTGAAGGGCCAAGGGGTCCAAGAAGGCTGGACATTCTTCAAGAAAGTAGTCTTAAAGGTGCAGGAGCAGGACATCCCCATGTGCCAAAAGACAAGCCAGCAAGGGAGAGGACTGGCCTGGCTGAAGAGAGAGCTTTGGCTGGAACTCAGGTGAAAAAGGAGAGTTTACCACCTTTGGAAGAAGGGGCAGGAAACTCTGGAAGTCTGTAAGGATGTCATGAGGTTATGTAGGGTGAAGATTAAAGAGGCAGAAGCCCAGATAGAACTCAGACTGGCCACTGCCTTGAAAGATCACAGAAAAAATGTTTTTACAAATACATTGGAAACAAAAGGAGGGCCAAGGACAATCTTCATCCTTAAATGGATGTGGCAGGGAACATTGCACAAAGGATGAGGAAAAGGCTGAGGTACTCAATGCTTTCTTTGCTTCAGTCTTTAATAGCAAGACCAGCTTCCTTCTGGGTACTCAGCCCCATGAGCTGGAAGACAGGGATGAGGAGGAGCAGAATGAAGTCCCCACAGTCCAGGAGGAAATGGTTAGTGACTTGATCTCCTTCTGTGACAAGATGACCTGCCTATTGTATGAGTGAAAGGCTGTGGATGTTGTGTACCTGGACCTTAGTAAAGCCTTTGACACCATCTCCCACAGCATTCTCCTGGAGAAACTGGCTGCTCATGGCTTGGATGGGTGTATTCATCACTGGGTAAGAAGCTGGCTGGCTGGCCAAGCCCAAAGAGTGGTGGTGAATGGAGTTACATGCAGCTGGTAGCCAGACATAACTGGTGTTCCCCAGGGCTCAGAACTGGGGCTCATTCTATTTAATATCCTTATCTACGATCTGGATGAGAGGATCAAGTGCACTACCAGTAAGTCTGCAGATGACACCAAACTTTGGGGTGGGTTGGGGGGGTGGAGTGTTGATCTGCTTGATGGCAGGAAGGCTTTGCAGGGGAATCTGGACAGGCTGAACTGATGGGTTGAGGCCAGTTGTATGAGGTTCAACAAGAAGTGCCAGGTCCTGCACTTGGGTCACAACAACCCCACACAACGATACAGGCTTGGGGAAGAGCAGCTGGAAAGCTGCCTGGAGGCAAAGGCCCTGGGGGTGCTGGCTGACAGCCGGCTGAACATGAGCCAGCAGTGTGCCCAGGTGGCCAAGAAGGCCAACAGCACCCTGGCTTGTATCTGAAACAGTGTGGCCAGCAGGACAAGGGAAGGGATTGTCCCCCTGTACCTGGCACTGGTGAGGCTGCACCTCGAATGCTGTGCTTGGTTTTGGGCCCCTCACTGCAAGAGGGACGTAGAGGGGCTGCAGTGTGTCCAGAGAAGGGCAACGAAGCTGGTGAAGGGTCTAGACAACAAGCCTTTTGAGGAGCAGCTTGAGGGAACTTTGGTTGTTTGGCCTGGAGAAAAGGAAACTCAGGGGGGACCTTACTGCTCTCTACTGAAAGGATACTGTAGGCAGGTGGGGGCAGATCTCTTCTCCCAGGTAACTAATGACAGGACAAGAGGGAATAGCCTCAAGTTATGCCAGGGGAGGTTTAGACTATATATTAGAAATATTTTTTTTCACTGAAAGGGTGGTCAAGCATTGGAACAGGTTGCCCAGGGAGGTGGTGGAATCACCATCCCTGGAGGTATGTAAAAGACACCTAGATGTGGTGCTTAGGGACATGGGTTAATGGTTAATGGTTGAACTTGATGATCTCAGAGGTCTTTTCCATCCTAAATAATTCTATGGTTCTAGGTATCTCCCAGGTACTAAGTTCTGATAATCAGAACTTGCTTATATCGCTCAGTACAACACAAAGTAAAATCTGCAAAGCCAACACTGTTCCAATCTAGGTATGTGGAAGGTAACACTGCATCTTTGGAGCTACTTCTTTGGGCAGCCCCATAAGTCCTGTGCTTTGCCTGAGCTAACAGGCTTTCCCTTGTGCAGAAGGCATTGTCCATGTGCTGTGCTTCCTGCAGTGCTCCATCATCGTTCCTTCCCACAGATACAGCCTTACAGATTGTATGATGTGCTGAGTTTGATGAATCTGTTTTCTATTGGCACATACAAACTTTTAAGGTGGAAGAGGCTTGCTTTCACTCCAGTTTCCATAGGCATTCTGCTAATATTGATGGACTGCAAGCAATTCTAAAATTACCAAATTCAGAGAAACTTTCTTACACTGACAATTACATGGTTGCAAAGTAGACTTTTGCAACATTGCAATGTACATTGCAATAATGCAGTTGTAGATGTTGCACTGTAGATGTCTAATGTACTGTTAGTTGTTTAGAGTCCTTTTTTTGACAGGTAGAGAAAGAGGGAAACCCAATTGTCTGAATGTGCATACCTAATACAGATCAGATATTTCTGAAAAGCTATCCAAAGCTGTAGCAGATAAATCTCAACTCTACTGTTTCCAGGTTGTTAGTTTAGAATATAATTGATTTCATTTTATAAAGAATGGTGCAACTAGAATTTTTAAATCAGAGTTTAAATTTCCATGGCTTTGTGGCATCTTGTAGTTTCCCTGTGTTGAACTGTATGAGACACCCTGTGTTTGTAGTCAAACATGACTTTTTAGTGTGTTGCTTTTTTCCTGTTAAAAGTATTGCTAAATGAAAAACAAAAGCATCTTTCACGTGCTGATAGATGCAGTTGCAATCCATCTTTCCCATCCTTTGGATAATATGTTGTACACAAAAGCCAACACTTACTATTTATTTCTGCCTACATGCTATCTTCCACCTATTGTTATATCAATGATGTCATGTGTAGGTCACTTTATGAGGTTAATGTTTATGATTTGATTCTTTCCTTAATTAAAAAAACAATAATAAATTCACTTCTTATTGACTTACATCTGCATTTCTTGTTAGTAGACAAAATTTCCACAGTGATTTTCCAAGGAGAATGTCCCTTCTATTTTGTTAGAGGTTCACCATCCTAGGGAGTTTTCATGTTATTACATAAGGTATATATCCTATCCTATATTAGTCATAATCTTGCACAAACCTTATCACCAAAAATATGAGCCCTAATGACATTTTTCCAAGTCACTGATCTGGTAGGATTTTACTTGTAATTTTAGGACAAAGTCCTCAGGGGATGACAGCCAATTACACTACAATTGTCCAAGATCAGTGACTATACCCATGGTCAATTTTGTAAGCATATGTTTTCCTGGATTAGAATCTGTATGTTTTTCTGCCTGGGTGAAATCTAATTTTCCGTTTCATTTCTATACTGAAAAAAGTGTCTCTTTCCAGCTTAGCTGTGTGAATGTCAAGCTAATTCTAAAATAATTATTTTCAGGTACACTTAATTCATCTTCTATTTCTACTGGTTTGATCAATGCTTTATTCAAAGCTTCAATGGTTTCACAGGTTTTTTATTGTAGCTGGATGATTGAAACAGAGTTGACATCTTACAGCTCCTGTGCATTGGCAGTTTGGAAGTTAGTACATGTTCCCTCTGCTATAGTATCAGCTTTGTGTGAACTTACTGCTGGTAAAAGAGATATTTTTTTTCTATGTTATTAACCTGAAATAGGATATATAAGTAACTGCTAGATGGATTCAGCACTCATTAACATGCACTGTAGTTGTTGGACTGTTTGAGCAGCCTGGGCTTGGGGAAGAAAAAGGGCACATGTGCTCTGTTATGTTGTTCCCTTATATCTGGGGTTGATATTTACTCCCAGTGAATCCATCAATAATAATTAGCATGATGCCAGTGAAGGATTACATGGCCATGTATATGACCTTTTCTTTCCAAAGGGTTTGTATTTCTCTAAGGTAAGAAATCTCATATACAATGGTCATATATGTTTAACGCTTCCTGGTTTAATCTCCTATCTGAACTGCTTACATGGAAGTTACTTAATGTGAACATCAGTTAAGATGTTGTCATTGTATTTACACCAACATTAGAAAGTCAACTCACAGTGAGAAAGTTGTTTCTAGATTTTCTGTTCTTTGCTCAGGATCAGTGTTATTTCAATACTGTATGTCTCTTATTGTGCTGGGTTTTTTCTGCACTAATTATTAAAGGCCATCAAATCACTCATGATAATAAACTATTCAAGGACGTTAGCCTTTGTTTGCTTTTTTGGAAGCAGACAGGCTTTGTAACTGCACAATACATGACTTAATATCTTTTCATGGAGTGCTTGTAAATGATTCTCTGATTCATTTTCTTTCATGTGTAGATGGTCACAACGGTTCCGCTGGAGCTTTTCTCTTTGCCTGCACAAGTTAAGCTTTCCAAAACAGGAGCAAGTAGCGTGTAATGAAACGTTGCTGTTACAATTGTGTCTGTCAGAGAAAGCTGTATGCTAAAGATTTTGAAAAATCAGGTGCTCCTCAGTTCTTTCAGGAAGTGGATGAAACATTATTTAAATAACAACTGATTCAAACCATAGTCCCATGGATTTTTTTTCACTCACCCATGGGAAAATTTAGCAACCTTTCCATATGTCACCAACAAAGGTCTAAAGATGTACACATTTTGAATAAGCAGGTTATAATGCTTTTTGAAGGGTATCACACATTTAATCCAGTTTATGACCATTAAAAAATACCATAGAAGCCACTCACACAGCCAAAACTGTATGGTGCCTCCAACTCCTTTTGTGTTAACCAACGGCACACCCCCTCACCCCACCTAGTCTAGATACCTCGTTTAGGATAAGACAAATTGCCTTTGGCATTCAGTCTGTCCACTGACTCTGAAGGCTTCCCAAGTGATGAACAGGACAGTGAATGCTTTTTGACGGATAGTATTGGGCAAGATGAATCCCAGCTATGTCATGCCCTGAGAAATTCACAACAGACATTTGTTTTATAGGGCTCCTGTGGCTTCACAGCCTCTCCAGCAATTCCACCTGGTGCTCACTGTTAGAAGGAATCCTTTTTTTCCCCAACGTGCAACTTCTTCCTTTGTTGCGGTTATCCCTCTGTTGTGGTTACCCCAGCAGGCAGCTAAACACCGTGCAGCCGTTTGCTCACTTCCCTTCGGTGGGGTGGGGGACACAATCAGGGAAAAGATAAAACTCGTGTGTTGAGATAAAAGCAGTTTCATCAGACAGAAAAGGAAAATAAAATAATAACAATAATAATGATAAAAAATACAAAAAAATACAATATACGTTCGTCACCACCTGCTGACTCATGCCCAGCCAGCCTCAAGCAGAAGGCTGCTACCCCTGGTGCAACTACCCCCAGTTGTACTGTCCAGCATGGCGTCATATGGCAAGGAGCAACCCTTCGGCCACTTTGGGTCAGCTGTCCGCACTGTGTCTCCCCCCAGCTTCTTGTGCGCCACCAGTGTCCTCGCTGGCAGGGCAGTGTGAGAAACTGAAAAGTCCTTGACTTAGTGTAAGCACCGCTCAGCGACAACTAAAGCATCAGTGTGTTATCAACATTCTTCTCATCCTAAATCCAAAATACAGCATGATACCATCTAGTAGGAAGAAAATTAACTCTATCCCAGCAAAAATCAGGACACCATTGTAATGTTATATTTTGTTCAACTAGTCCCATGAACATGAGAGATGTTATTTCCTTCTGTTTAGCATTTTTATATCATATATATTATGTTATATTATATACATTATCTATAAAATTAGCTTTTTATGCATTTGCAAACTGTTCTATTTTTTTTGTCTTTTCTTCATCAGGATAAACAAAGCCAGTTCTAGACTTCATTCTAATTAGTCTCCCTCTTTCTCAAGTTTATGAAGACCTTCCAGGAAACAATAGCATTGCAACATGAACATCAGTCTTACTAAAGCCTTACCAAGTAGAGCAAGAGGACTGCTTACAGTTCTTGCAGGTTGTACTCCTATTTGCATGTTTGCCTCTTCCACAACAGGAACTGACTGGCTTTTTAGTGCAATAACCTTCAGAACCTTTTCTTCTGGTCCTTAGCATGTATATGTGCAGATGTTTACCACAATCTAGATGTAATTCCATTTCAGTTTTTCAGCCAGTTTCTCCATTTCATCAAGATCACTGTTCCTCCAGTGCTCATTCATTTCTGCCTAGTTTGGTGTTGCTTGCAGATTGCCACTGTACTCTTTGTGGAGCTGAGCAAAGCTACTTGCCTGGGCAGATTGAACAGTAATTGCTGTTCAAACAGGAAACAGTTTCTCTAGAAGGAACAATATTTAGTTATCCTGTGCCTCTGCCTGATGAATTGGACAATTCCATTTCAAGCTCTTTCACATCTTCCAAATCATGATTGACATCTATTCATACTGTGTGACCTTTTGTTATGACTTGGGATTCAAGGCTTCTCTGAAAACGCTAATCTTTTTACAGGGGAAAGCATAACCGATTTATGGACCACTCTAAAATATGTTAGCAAGCCTAAAAGGTCAATAAAAAAGAAGAGGAAAATGTTTGAAGATGACCAGATGTTATTTAGACTAAGGCAGATAGGGGCATTTCAGAGTCCCAAAGACAACAGGTTGCATAAGCATGAAATATGGCATCAAGTGGGATTCATCATTGACAAATACAAGTTCCAGAGGAATTCTGACCACCAAATGTATTCCTGGACTCCAGATTGACTGTAACAGGAGGAAAGAGCTGTGGGTTGCTATAGGTAGCAAATAAAAACTCTAAGCTCAGTGCAAAACCAAAGAACACAAGGAAGAATAAAAAGAGAGGTAAACCCAGAAAAGTTAAAACAACATAAAACTCTTAGGTACATTGACAGAATACTTTCAGATTTTTCCCTGTGGCAACATGATTTCCAAAAAAAAAAGGATCTAAGATGGATAATAAATCCAAGCAGAAACAGAAAGATTGAAAAGTGTACAGTGTTCACTCTTTTTCACAGGTCAGGAAGAGGACACTAATTCACAAGGTGTGATCACAACATGTTTAGAACCAATGAACAAAATTCTTTATAACTGTGAATTTTGTTATTTTATACCAGAATTTATTCCCAAATTTTGCTAGGAACATTCATGGACCTTTTTGATGAGAAAATGTTTGGTAGGAAAAGGCTGAAATATGTCTGAAATACTGTTTATAAATCTACTGTCTCAGAGCACAAACTCAAAGTACATGAAGAGGGACTTTCCTATCGGACAGTTTTCCCAGTGTGACAAAGCATCCTTTTAATAAAGTATCAAAAGTGAACCAAGACAAGTGAGCAAGACTCAGAAAAGCTTTACAAGCAAGAAGAGTTTTCCCCAACATTAATAAGTGCAAGCTGTTTGCTCTGCTATAAATCAAATTGCTGGAAGGGTCTATACAATATATTTCTTGTCTCATATAAAACCGCTGCAATCACTCAGTATTTCTATAGAAGGCTTTGGGAGGGAAGAGGAGGAGGCTCAGGGGCGTATTTGAAGAAACACTGAGCCAAGGCTGAACTGGATGCTGTGAAGGTGAGGTAGCAGGGATGATAGTACAAAGGTGTCCACTAACACAGGGGCAAGAAACAGCAGCCTGAAGCCTCTCACTGGTTCCAGCTATCACTGCTCTGTAGAAACGCACATCCAAACACCCACAGCTTGAGACAAGATTAGGAGGCCATAAGCGTTTCCAACACTGGCACCAAGGAGAAAAGGCAATACTGAAGTCTCTGCAAAGAAGAAAAGAACAAACACTGAAGTACTGCTCTCTCTGATACTACAAAAATTCTTTACCATAGTTGTATCAGTGTTTACGCACACATGTTCTTGACAGTACATGTCGCTCCCCAGAGCATCTAGATTTCTCTGCTGCCAAGGTTTGCTATAGACATAAATCTCCACTTAGGATAATAGTTGTCTGATTAACACTCAGGAGAGCCAGCACTGACCTGTATGGAACAGAGAGATGTTCCTCCTCACTTCATATCAAGCTGCATCAGTCTCTAAAGGCTGTTAGGTTAAGTGCTGAAGATTGTGCAACTTTGTGCGGTTTGTTAGGGGACTCAGTCATACTGTTTCTATTGCATTGCCACCCCCAACCCCTAACCTTTTCAACTGGAAAATCTGTGAGACAGGAATAAACTATCTTGCCACCAGAGATCAACCACGAGCTTCACACATAATACTTATTACAAATTACAAAGAAAAGACAGGGAAAAAAGATGTTGCTAAAGGCCATGACAATGCCTTTAATAATTAGGTAGTAATTTACTTAGCTAGCAATATATTTAAAATGTTGTAAGCATGGAACTGAAGGAGTTTGTAGTGAGACAAAACCCAGATTCAATCTTAGGAGTAGATTAGAATTTATAATACTATACATTTTGTAAAGTAAGTGTACAGCATGATATTGGGATTGTAGGAGTAGATGACATAATGGTGTGTCCTTGCAATCGAAAAAAATAAAAGCATGTGTTACTTGGGATGAATCAAAATATAAACATTTTATTTTATTTTTTACCAATTCATGCATTTATAACAAAGGCAGCAACAAATGTAAGGAAAGCAAAACACAAATCATTAGTGACAAAAGCAAAAGGAGAAGTAGCTAATGCCAGTCTGCTTCCATACGGTACCACTGCATGGTTAACATGCAGATTCTGAAGCTCCTGGTTACAGCTGTCAAATTGAACTGTATCTATCAGCCAAATGAGTTAAGCCAGGCCATGTCTTCCACCTCTATTGGGAGTGCTATTAGTACTAGGCTATGCGTTAGTCTTGATAAGAGGAGAAGGGAGGTGGCAAATTATTTTGTTGACATTATTGCACTCTGTGTAACTACAATTATAAATGTTTATTGAGGTGTGAAAGTGTTTAGCTGGAGGGTCTGAGAAAAAGGCTTCCCCTACCCTCCTCACTGCAGGCAGCAGGGACCTGGTTCCTTGTAATCCCTCCAGCAGTGTCATCGGTAGAGTTGCCTCAACATATGGCTGGTTCATTCATCTGTTCCTTTTCTCTGTCCTGCTTAAGGAGGTTTGGTTTAATTCAAGAAAAGGATTTTGAGCATTTTCCAGAAAATCAAGAATCTGGCAACCTGGAAGCTGTTGGAAGACTGGAGAAGTCAGTTAAAATATTTTTATGTAAGGAAAGCAATGGAACCTGGGCTGCTCCTGCTTCTGGATGAGAAATGGTGGCATTAGTGATGGCAGCTCAATACTTTGTGGTTATATATGCAGTTCGACAGTGATTGATCACTTCCTAACAACTAGAAGATGCAAATCCACACTCAGCATCCAATACAGTTCACTAAACCACAAGTTTAGTGCCAAAACTGAAAGGAGACAAGAAAAAAAAATCCTTCATATTTGAGGTGCAGTGGTACTTGCAGTCTAATCTATTCCTAGCTAGCAATATATATATTTACAAGCACTAATTTTTCAGCTGGAAGCTGATAGTGAAAATATATAAGCCCACTTCTGATACTTCATATTTGACCTACTCAATTACATTAAATAAGTTTGCATATTGTTAGAAAATGAAAAATAACCTTTGATCTTTATCTGTTTTGTCACACTGTGCTACCTAGATAATGATTACAACTCTGATAACCAGCAAGGGAGCATGGACTGCTTATTTACTGTCAGTGTGGTTTAGAAGTGACCGGTCTAGGCCGCATCAAAACCTCAATTGTCATAACACAAGTGACTGCAAAGTGTTTTCATAAACAAGTAAAAATGACTGTTGAAATCCATTCTGCAAACATTACTTACATCAAGGGAGGGGAGAAAAAGGCATTCTTTCTACTTTAGTATTTTTTGACATTTTAGAACCTTGAAAGATGTTTTACCTTGTGTGAACAGTGTAAGTTTTTCTGAGGTGCCTTTTTAATTAAAAAAGCCCCAGCATTTGGGTTTAGCAAGAGCCAATCAAAATAATGTGCAAATGTGTTTATATGTGGATGGCTGTATTCCAAAGTTCAACAGTGCTAAACTGGCAGCATTTTCTGAAAAAAAGATAAGATTTACTGTTTGGAAACAGGATGAAAGTTTAAGCTTTTGCGTTCCGATTACTAGCTAAAGGGAGATCAGTTTGGTTTCCATTTGCTCTTTCAGTAGTACTTCATTTATCTTAATTCCTTTGCTGCAACTATGTAGGCATAGCATAATACTGTCTTCAAGTTTTAAGAGCTAAAGCTTGTTCAAAAATGAAAGCACTGGGGCAGGAAGACTTCAAATGTATGGATTAAGAAACTGATGTTGCTCGTGTTGACACAAACAGTGCATGTTCAGACTCCAGAAGAGCTGTGCAGTTTAGGCTCACTGAGGTTTGTTGGCGATTCTAGACTGGAGTTGGTACCCAGCACGTACAGCCTTTGATAAAAAATAGCCTCCATTTCTCAAAACTCATGCTGTTATACGGGTTTCTGTTACACTTGATAATGCCTAATGCAAACTGCTGCACTATACAAATAATGAGGACATATTATGCTAACAATTAGATTGCCTGCAAAATGGCCCAACTCCATTTGCATGATAATGAAATGGTCCACAAAAAGCAAACACTCCAGAAAATGAGACTTTATGTAAACTCTGATACTATGTGCTGGTTACAGTCCTTAGACCAAGTCTGGTTTTTGAAAATGGCTAACAACTTTTACCCAGTCAAGGAACATGGATAAGCATTACAAAGGAATACAGAATATGAAATTAAAAGTAATTATAAATCAGAGAGGCAACAAGAAATGAATTTGTTGTTTTATAATGAGTCAAGAACATGAAATCTATAAAATAGATTTAATAAAAGGAAAAGATGCAGTTACTTTGTGTAACATTTGTACATTGAAGGCAGGCTATGGCTTTCTTCTGAACAGAGCTGAGTGTCACTACAGGTGCTGCACCACCCAGTGATATTAGGAAGACCTAAATGACAGGAAAGTTAAATCCCAGAGTTGCCTTTCTTTCCCATGAAGTTTTTTGTCCTTATGTGTTAATGAATTAAAAAACTATGCAATCTCACCTCACTAAGTGTCATAGGATATGAAAACCTTCATGTTTGCATTAGATAACAAAAGATCTTTGTAAAGTGTTTCTCCATTATGTCAGTTATTTCTTGGAGGCTACATACCACTCCTATTTCCAGGGCAAAGAACTTTTTAATACAACAAAAGACAGAGGCTTGAAACACAAAAAGTACTGCTAAATATAAAACATGACTGTATCCTGCTTACTTTACATCCTAATTTTGTGGCTGATCTTACACTCATTACCAAACTCACCAACCAAGAGTGGACACTATAAAAGCTTTGTGCGAAATGCAACTCTGTCTCAAAGAGCTTACCCATATATGCATATAACCTGGGATCTGAACTTGAGAAAGTAGCTATTCTAAAAGCATAAGTACAGAATCCAACACCAAAAAGCTAGAAAGTGTCTGAAGGTTGGTTCCTTATGTAGGTTTTGCAGCAAGAGTGGTTGGGCACTGGAACAGGCTGCCTGGTGGTGTTAAAGATGTCATTGATTTTCAGAACTCAAGAGGATAAGGCCCTGAGCAACCTGTTCTAGCATTGAAGTTGGTCCTACTTTGAGCAGGAGTTTGGGCTGCAGACCTCCAGAGGTCCCTTCCAACAGAAATTATTGTGTGATTCCAGGATCCTTCCTGCCAGTGTGAGTATGTGTTGCAAGTCTTTAGACACAGTTCTCTGCTAATTTTAGAGCAGATGCCTTCTGTGCCAAGAGCTAGTCTACAGCTGACTGCTGTTAGCTGGAACCTTTTTGTGGCAATCACTGACTTTGGATAAGGTCCTTGCAACACAGAATAGATGGCGCTTAAGGGAGGAACCAGCTGTCCTATATGTCTTTTTATACTCATTCAGCATGTGGCTGCATGCTTTGTTTTCCGAATCACATCCAAATCCCTCTCTGACAGTAATAATAATGCCTTCATGTTTTTTTGTGCACTTATCACTATTATATTCAAATGCTTAATGAATTAATCTTTATAAGCTCTAAGTGACATCTTTATACTGTCACAGTGGATAGCATCATTGTTTCTCATTTGTACAGATGGGAAGTGATGAAGACAACAGTACAACTTGTGTGTATAAAGTACCTGTTCAAAGCCCTTACTGATCATGGACTTGAGTCCTGAGTCCATCAAGTGAAGATGAGCAGCCTTGGGAATGAGCACCACATCTAATCCCATGATGTTCACTGAAAGGCACATCTGTCTCTTTTCCAGTAGGGTACAGAAATATTCTGAAATCGTTTCATTTATAAGGACTGTGCCATTTCACTAATTACCTCGTCTTTTAATTTTTTTTTAGCCTTTTGTTAACTAGCACAGGAAGATCTGTGAGTGACGTTCTGAAAGATACAGAAAACCTTTTATATTTCAAGTAGCTGAAGTGGAATTGTATGTGGATTTTTAGTTAAATTAACGTTATCCATATTGGTGGGTTAGAGGTTAAAAAATAGAACTGTGCAAAAGGAAGAGCATATTTTTTCACTCAATTCGTGAGCATAAAAGTCTGAAATAGTGCCACAAATCAAGGTGCTCTCTCCAAGCGCTGCATTTTAAGCAGTCTTTTCCAGATGTGGTGTTCAAAAAGATAGGTTAGTTTCATGATTTTTCCTTTCTTTTTCAGACAGTATCACTGAGAAACAAAGGTATGGGAGAGCCAGGCATTGTCATGGCAGTGTGAAAAGTGCTATTTTGGTTTTAGGTTTAGCTGGAAGATTTATGCAAGGTAGAGATATGTTCAAACTATTAAATTCTGTTCCAAACTGAAGTCACATCTCAATTGTAAACACTGGAGAGCTGAGATGCTTGGAGATGCTTGTGGCTCAAACCAACTTCTTGTAAAGACCCCAGGCAAACAGAAAAGTTTGTGACTCTTTTCACACACATGCCTGTATACCTATGCAGACATTTTTGCCTTATTTCATCAAAAAGCACACAAGAGTACCTCCTGTGGCTCAGAAGTATGAACCTGGAATGTTTGTGTCAGAAAAGCCTAGAGGATGCCTGTGGAAAAAAATTGAAATCAATGTCAAAAATACTGATTTCCATTGGGTTAGGTTTCATAAATTAAGGGCAGGCAGCTCCAGTCTAAACTTGGCAGAGGAGAGGGAAGAAGAGGGGGAGGAGGAGAGGACACAGGAATATGCTCTGCAGTAGCTGGAGGGTACTAGAGCCCCCCCCAATTCCTCTTGCTCTGACTCCAAGTAAGTCCAAGTCTGCTTCCATGGCAGAGGTTATCATAGTAGAAGCCTTCTGTTTTAACTCAAAAAAAGCAAAGGGTTACTAAACACACACATTTGTTTTAGAGCCTTAACTTTCAGATCATGTCCATATCACAGCACAGCCTAAGCGCTAGTCCAAAGCTAGTGGAAATGCAAGCACCTCGATACCCTACGCTCAGTTTGGAAAGTGTCTGAAGGTTGGTTTGTCTAATAACAGACATTAAGGTAATTTCTTCATATTCATGTCTTAGCACTGAAAAAATTGTGGAAAATGTGAACAGCCCTCTCAGCTGTTCCCTGTCTTTCCCTTTCTCTTACGCTTTTGATCTGCTCACTTTGACTAGGAAATGTCAGTTTATGTCCTAGATAATAAAGTATGGATGAAGAAGAATAGTTCCTTAGTGTTTCCCTCACTAGCAGTCACTGCTAACTAACAGAAGTTTCCATACAACACTCTTGCAGAACCTTCAAGAGTTACTTCAGCCATGGAGAGAAACAAACATTGTTAACAGGAAAATAAGGCAACTGGGAGTATTATACTGAGTTAAATCATCCTGTTACAGCAGTACTGTGGTATTGCAATTCAGCACCAAAAATAATGAGGGTATTATTTCGACTAGTTTTATTTTCCACCAACATGGGGCATTTTTATTTTTGTACAGTGTCTCAATCTGATCATGAAAAAAGTATATTACCTGCTTGATTCTTTTTTTTTTTTTTAAAAAAAAAAAAAAGGGAAGAAAAAAATAGGGATATTTCTTTGTTCCTTACCATCTTAAATACAATATTTCTGTGTCTATGCTGCTGACAGTATTCAGCTATGAGAGATTTCCCTGCCCCTTAGGCCTGGTTGTGCGGATTCATTCATGTCTATATTGCTCAAAGCGCTCTAGAGAGAAGTACTATGTCCATATTGCATTGCACTTGAAGAGGTATCTTTCTCTGTACCACATCACAAAGAGCTTTGTACCTATTCCTTGAGATGCCTCTCTAGCACAATGCACAATGTGCTTACTGCTTATTAGCTCCCTATGTGACATGTGACTGCTTCAGCAACCTCTACAAAGGGCTGCAGCCGGCCAGTCTGTATCTCCTGCCTACAGTAAAATCAGGCTGCCTGCTGCCCCCTCTACTGCTCTGCAGGCTGCTAGTAACTCTGATACTTTGGCCACTGCTGCATTGCCAGACAGATCTGGCATCTTTGCAGGCCATTGGCAGCATTCTCACTGTCTGCAATGGCATCTGGCAAGTTGCTTGCTGTTCACCAGCATGCCATATGAGCAAGACATCTAGGAGATGCAGGCTGGCCACCAGAATGACTATTTGAGATGCAGTGTGCCACTCCTGGTCAGTAGCATCAGTCTGGTGGGCTGCTAGAGTTGCTGTGGCCAACAGGGAAAGATTTGGGAGCTGGAAAACCAGTCTCCACTGATCTGCATGTGTGATAGACTGGAAGTGTTCTGAGGATCCGTCTGAGCACCTTGTGAGGATAGTCACCTCCAGCACCCCACACCAGCCACTGTCCTTGCGAGAATCTTGATTCATACCTAAGGGGGAGAGAAGCTGTGCTCAATATAAGGGTCTGGCTGGACCTTCCTCTTGCCAGTCAGTCCACAGTGGGTCTGATCATGGCAGAAGACTGTGAAGCCTTTTCCAAGTCTATCTTTTCACAAGCCATCCATGTCGCTTACCTTCCTGAGATGGTATGAGCCTTTGCCTGCTTCAGCCATGGCCATGCTGTCCACAATATTCCTACGACAACATTAACTGCAAGCAGCACCACTTGGTCATCATATAAAACATGGTAGACACTGAGGAGACCTTGTGCACAGCATAAGTGGAAATTTCTAGTTGTGGAATACAGGTTGGACTCTGAAATCTGGCATGTGCACATGTCCAGCTGCCTGCAAAGTGGCAAATACTAAGGAGAGGCTGGACACCAGGATCTCCAGGACTGTACAAAATGCTGACTACCTTTGGCAGAACCTTTGTGAGGATGTTATTGACTTTTCTTATAGACCAGTTGCTGCAGGATTGGACCTTCCAGCTTTTGTATGTCCAGCCTGAAACTGTTGCCACAGTTAGACATGGAGCAGAGAAGACAGACAAATATAAAAGTTCTCATTTGTGGTTATGTAGCTATAGGAACCTGTTCACTCATTGTCACAGCAGGGTCTGGAGAGGCCGTACAATGGGTCCATCCAGTCCCCACGAATCACATAATACAACACTTCAATTTAGCAAAACTGTACTATTCACACTCTAGAAATCTAAGGACACATAAAGAAAAACCCCTGTTATCTTACACGATGCATCCTGGACTTCACTTGCAGACCATTCAAGTTGAATTACCTTTGTAAGGGTATGGGGAATGTAAGAGCATCTACTTCATTAATTTACCCAGTTAAGAACTATTCAGTATAAATTAAGTAACAAATAACAAGAAAGGTGATAAATTGAACACACAGATACACAAATCTGACGGGTAGTTGATAATGGAGACAGTAATGAAAACCAGAACTGCTCAGACAGTAAGTGATAGGCCACTGAAAAACTGCTCAGGCGCAGTCTTGAAAAGGGTCAGCCTGAACCTTGTAACCAATAATGTGGAAACAAGACTGAGTATTATGGGATGCTTGAAGGGTCCTGTGGACTGTATAAAACTTACTGTGAAAACTCTAAGGGAAGGGCTGAAGGCAGAGAAATTGGGTCCAGGCTTGAGAAGATAGAGAAAAGATTGAGAAAAGGGGCTGGTCATGTGTAAACTGGCTGCCATTCAGTTAGCCTGTCTGATCAAGCCCTGTGCCTGATCACCTCAGTCTATCCTATCTTCCTGTTGAATAATTGTTCTTAATAATTTTTCCAGTGTAAACCCACTCTCTGTCCTATGTGTGAGTACTGTAGGGTCTATGTCAGCATCTGGAGAGACCTACATGCAGGAGAGTTCTAGGTGCCTGCAGCTGGAGAAAAGACCTCAGGCCACAGGGCCCGTAGCTCTGTGCTCAGCAGCTGGAGGGACACCGAGGTACGTGTATATGTGAGGGTTCTAAATGCCAGGAACTGGAAAAAAGCTGAGTGTGGTTATTTTTCCCCAGTGAATTTAATTTCGTGTGTGTGTCAAGGTCAGAGCCAGCAGACTGTAAGTGAGCCTCAATGCAAGTGCAAGATATTAGGCAGGCTGAGAGAGCTGGTGACAGTATTTGAGGGATGTGCGATTGCTGAGGTGATTATGAGATGAGTGTGCATGTGTGCATGCACCTGCTTTGCTAGTGAGCATCAGGCTGGACAAGGCAGTGTGCTGGAGACCTGCACCAGGTAAGGGGGATATCAGACACACTGATACCTGAGGGATCCATGAACATGAGTGACCTTATAAATCTAGAGTGACAGGGTGTGTGGTTTCACAGATGAACTCCAATCCTGAGCAGTCAGAGAGGAACAGAACTGGGCTCTCTGTATTTCTCTACTTACATTTTATGGGAGTTCTGATGGTGGTACCTGAATGCTGCTGAGGGCAGGTAGGCTGTCACAGGTCTGCGAGGGTGCTCTGCAAGTGTGTGTGTGCCTGTGTGTGTGTGTGTGTACCTGTCTGGGATACACACGTAACCTCCCTTCTGGTCAAATCTGCAAAAAAGAACAGCAGTGTCCACAGCTGTGGGAATGGGACAGAGAGGCCACAGGGGTCTCAGCGTGTACTCACTGGGTTTGGGTGACCACCACCCGAGAAAGCAGCATTCCTAATATCCTGTACAACCACTACAGTCCCTGCAAATTGAGCTGCTGCTGCAGTGCTGATCTCAGAATCACAGCGTCCCTGAGGTTGGGAAGGTCCCCTGGAGTTCACCCAGGCCAAGGCCCCTGCTCAAAGCAGGTCCAGCTGGGGCAGGCAGGGATCGCCTCAGAGGGGCAGTGCCTGGTGGAGCATGGGATACTACCTCAGGAGCTGCAGGAGGGTCACAAACTTGTGGGGAGATAAACAGCTTTAAGTTGGAACTGAAGCAACTCAGGCAGCAGAGGTGTTATCCAGGCAGCTGAGCTTCTCCTTGTGAAATGGGAGCACTGCTCTTTCAGTATTGCTCAGTGTTTGACTCTGTAGTTTCACAAAAGCTTTGGCGTATCTGCCTTCATCTTTTAACTACAGCAGCTCTGCTTAATGCTGTGGGAAGCTGCATACAATGAGGTGGCCAACCTGTGTGCCAGCAAACCCATAAAAGTCCTGGGCAACTTGTTTGTGGTTACAAACCTCTGCCATAGTCCCCTCAGCTGCCCATGCAGCTTCCATGCGTGGCTGGATGTTACCTAACATCTCAAAGTACTCTTTTTTTTATGACATGATGCTGGAGTGGTGTACCACTTTGTGGAGCAATAGCGAGGGCAAAAAAGCATGGACGGCCCACTGGCATAGTTTGAGAGGACTGTGCCAAGTGCAGCAAGAAAAATGTGGGCAGTCTCAACCCTACCACCTATGTGGTGGGATTTCTGAAGGTACTTTCCCACAACTCTCCCAAGTTTCACCCCACAGGGAACTGGTTAGATCATTCCGGAGCAGGACTCAGGAGCAATCTAACAGTGTGAGTAACTAGGAGAAATGTGTTTGCATTTGCTTCCAGGCAGTAGTCTGTACACAACCTTTGTTTGCAATTGAAGGTTACCAGCAATTTCTTGAAATGTCATTTAAAATTTTTTTCTTTGGACAAGGAATTTTGAGAATACAAGTGTCTAAATACTAGAAATAGTGAAAGATTCTATTTCTGATGTCGTAAAGGTTATTTACAAAGATAGCTGCAGAGATAAGTCAGAATAATGCTCCATGACATTGACATATATTTCACCTCATTTGTAATAGCTGCCACGAGCAGGCCTATTGAGGTAAATGGTGAATGCACCTTGGCATTTCCAGCTTGAAAAGCCATAGTGAAGGATTTATAACCACTGCAATTTTCTAATGCTGCTCTGGAAGGAGAAAAGAAAAATAATAGTTTAAATAATATCACAATGGAAGTATTCTGCAAAGAGAAATAAGATCATTAACCCTTTCAGTCTTTTCAGAAGCTGTGACAATCTAAGGATGTTCCTTTCATACAGTCTGCATTAGCATGCTATAACTCAGAGAAATGGTTAAAATCATAAGCAAGGACATACTATGCACTGCAAAAGTCTCCCTGGGAACAGCTAGCATACAATATGACAGTTTAAACTAGCTCAGTGCCATTTGTTCAGCTAATTTCAGAGTCATAAATACAGGACTCTTCATATAAACCATAATTTATTAATGTGCAAAATATCAGAGCCAAGTTCTGTAAATAATCATTAGAATAAAAAGAATATATTTTTAGAAATGTTATGTCAGAGCTTAAAAGTACCAAACTGTGTGAAGACGCCCTTCAATACCAATATTGTGGCATCATTTGTCATCCACTTGTTTTCTAGAACATGTATTAATATTTTAAGGAAATTACACTTTTGCCAGCTGTTACTCCAGGAGATACTCCTTCATCTTTAAACACTTGGTAAGATGTTACATATTTTTAAATGTGTGTTGTAAGGATTTGTCGTGTCATGCAGAACCAGGCTAGAGACTGCTTAGACCAACAGTTAAACAAGCAGAACCGAAGAGATCAGCTCCAGAAAGAAGCTCTGAACAGGTAACCTTTTTGCCCGCCTCTCTTGCATGTAAAATATTTCATCCAGCTATATCTTGACACTGTTGTTAAAGAGAAGTCTCTGGAGTATCTAGAAGCATGCTGTTCTTCTAAATATAACCTTTCACACCAGGACTTCAGGAGACTGAATACTGCTCTAGCTTTTTTGAGAACAAGTCTGGATAACTTGATGTCATTCAGAGTGCCAGGCTGTCATAAGCAAAACAAACCTCAGCTGAGGAAATTTCACTGAATTTATTTTATTGTCAAATAGCATAAATTTTTTATTACTGTTTAATGTACTGAGAAACAAAGACAACTTACTCTGTGTTTTCTTTCTGTTGTTCCTTGCTTGTTACTCCTTTATTTTTGCTGCTCCTTCCTTCTTACTAATGTTCTCTGCTCTACTGTGGGTCCTCCACAGGCTGCAGTCCCTTCAGAATGTACCTGCTCCAGCAAGGAGTGCCTACTTCCAAGGTTGTGTCTCCACCAGTGTTCCCAAAAATGTCATCTTTCATATCTCTCCTCCTCTGTCTTCCTCTGTGTCCCCTCCTGTGGGTGTCCTCACATCTCCTGTGTCTCCTGTAACTAGCAGGAGCCTTTTCTGTATCTCCTCCTGCTACACCTTTCTTAAATATATTTCAGCAGAGGCTCCATGTTCTTCTCTGGCTGAAAGTTTGGCATGCAGTGGGATGGTGTTGGCTTTTGCCAAGCCAGCTGGAACTGACTGACTGGCACAGGGTGGTTCATCACCTCCTCCTACACAGGGCACCCCACAGGTCCTGCTACCCAAACCCTGCTGCTTTCGCCCAAAACAGTGTCAGGGAGTAGCAAGGGCAGACTGCTCTGTCAGGGACAGGTAGCCAGGAGCACACAGAATAACAAAGCAGGCAAAGACACAGATCTCACTAACAAGGGAATGGTCACACAGATATGAGCAAGGTGAACAGAGCAAGTCTGGTGACGATCACCAGGTCCAGCCACAAGTCCAGATCATCTGATAAATCTGCAGTGATGAGATAGGTTTGAAGGTAAATAGGGAAGCCAAGTCAGCCAGCCAAAGCCATGGTCACAGTCAGGTCCAAAGGTAGTAACCAGCGCCGACCACATCTCAGTACTCTCCAGGAAAGTGGTGATGCAGGTCCAAGGTCAAGCCAGGAAACCAAGTGTATGAATTAGCATTAGGGTCCAGACCAAGAGTGTGCATGGCCATTCACACCCAGGGATGTTCTTCAGGATTCCCCTCTTCCCAGAGGCTATTTTATCTGTAGTTGTAGACTATTTTTTTCTCAGAAGGATAAACAATTCCTATTATAGAGGCCATTACTTTCTGTTTTACGAAATTAATTTTGGTGGATGTTGGATATTTGATGACACTTGGAACTAAATTCTCTCTGCAGAGTAGGGACTGTACTCTCAGCTAGGCAGTAGCTTGATCTTAATGTCCTTGTAGAGCAGTTCTGGATGCAAAATGCACTTCCTAGGAAGGTACCAGCACTCTAGAAAGCTGCCTGATACCATAAAGTCTTTTCATAGAGCATGCCTCCTGTCTTTTGTTGATAATAACTTCTTATTGTTGTGATCCTGGCACAAATTCAAAGCAGAGATCTAGAAATGAAAGACTCCTCTTATCAGACCTAGGAGTCATTCAGCTTCCACCTCAGACATGATTATGTTTAATAGCAATCATTTGATTTTGTAGAATTCTACAAACAACCTTAATGATGTCATTAGCATTCTCAAAGCTAAAAGGTAGTACTCCCATTTCAAATTGTCACATTAAATACGCATGAACTATTCCAACTAATTGAATTAATTTGCTGTTTCAGGAGAAAAAAAATATATATATATAGGAGACCTGACATTATTTGTGCTGCTATTATTTTTAGTTTGGATTTCAGAATCGAATGAACCTGCCAATTATTCTGACTGGACTTTCTCTTCTCCCTTGACAAACCATAAATTTCATAAAAATATTTTATCCTGTCATGCCCCAAGCTTTTAATAAGTTTAAGCCAAGTTCACAGCATATTTTTAATTGGAAATGTTTTTTGAAGAGTAAAGTGTTAGAGGTGGACAGGGAGGGTAGTAAATTCCACTTGTAATGTTTTGGTCTCAGAGCTGGAGCATGGGAAAGGTGGGTTTCATTTCTCCTTCTGTTTCACTGGTTTGGAGAGCTTAGGGAGGGAGAGACAGATTTGAATGCCATTGTTAATGAATTTATAAAGAGATCAAAGCAAGCATGCTTATTAATGTTTTTGATACTTGCCAAGAAGGAAGCCTAGGTCACTTTAAAATCAGTAGGTAAGCTTTTCTTATGTGAACTGCTTCTGGTGCTAGACAAGATTATTGCTAATGTCCTGTACAGACAGAACCTTAATGGTTCAGCAAAAAGGAAATTTGAACGTGTCTCTACATTTTTTTGCTGCTCAGAAGAGGTAAAAAGGTGTAATGGTGTCCTGCTTCTGATGCCTATATTTAACCTCCATGGATATCAGAGTTGGCTAAGACCTCATGCAGTCCCATGCTGAAATAAAATGAGATAGATTAGCTCCTGTTCATCATACCAGTGAGCTCTCTGCATCTTCTCTGTGTGTTAACATCTCAATCATCTTCCTTTATCCACTAGTATTACTCTTGAAACTCATTGTGCTGCTTATATGATGAGGTTGAATTATTCATCAAGATGTGTAGAGTAAAGCTGTGGTATCACAAAACGACAAAATTGCTGACTGTTCCTTGTTAATTTCTTAAGATGACCTTCAAATACAGCATTGATTACTTTATAGCTCGGCTGTGAAAAAAGAACTACTTTTTGGGCAAACTTTGATGCAAACTTTGAAATAAATTTTCTGTAGAATAAAGGAATAAAATAAATTAAAAAGTGGCAATCCAACAGTGGATAATTTTAATTTTAAATTAATTTTAATATTAGTGTGCGCCCTGTATTTCAGGAAAAGAAAATTTCAAGTATTATTTTTTTCTTTCCCCAGAGCTTTCCTAAAACATAAATGTTATTGTAGACTTAGAGTTTTAAAATAGGGTCAGGAGATGATTATGGAACTATACTACTAGATCCATGAACAAAAATAAATTATGTATATAAAATAATCAATAATAAATTGCATTGATCCTCTTGAGTTTGGCCAATTAATTGTCCTAGTAAAATAAATCACAGTTTAATATCTTTGAAGTTACTAATTTTACAGCAGTGTCCAACATTAGTATTTGCTGTCAGTCAGTCCCACCAGACCAAGACACACATAGCCCTGGCTGGCTGAAAAAAGAAGCATTTGTTTCAAATTTTAAAAGACATTACTAGAGAGCATTAAATGAATAGCTGTCATATTGCACTAGGAAATCTGAAGGTCCAACACAACGTCCATAGTCCATAAGTTATTTCCACTGCAATTATGATCTAATGTGGCTAAATCAATGCAAACTTGGATAATCCCACCAAGCCACTATGAGACCTTATCCTTACATTACTGTGTATCCCCGGTTTGCTCTCTTTTTTCCACCACACTACTCAGCAATAGTACTTGCAATGCGAACCTATTTCAGTCTCTAGGCTGTAACTGACAGGACTAGGTCTGCTATATTATCTTTCCTGGAAGAACTATCAATTGATCTGGCTCTGGCCAAGACTGAAACCTGATTGTACCAAACCTTTGAATGCTGTGTTCAAAAAGTAAAAACCTGACACAATGGTCATTGCTTACTGTTGCTGACAGCACTGTTTGAGTTGCCTCCATCAGTTGACCTAGGTTGTTTACTCAGTGTCTTGTGTTAACTTAAGTCTTTTGGGCCAAACATTGTTATTCTGTATATAGCTAGCTGAGCTCCCACCCACAATTTCAGTACCAATACGTGTAATCAGCATAATTACGGCAATTAAAATTGATCCTTAAAAATGGAAAATATAGGTCTTGATCCATCTGATCTGACTTTGCATTTAGCCCTGCTGAGATCTGGGATTTGAACCAGATGACTCCAGAGGCCTCATCCAATTTAAATGGTGCTATAATTTTGCCATCTGCAGTGTTTTTGTCTTAATTTTATATTGACTTAACTATAAGTCATAACTATACTTCTTTACATAAATTCATTGTTGATAGTGGCCAAGTTTATTCTTATCACAGCACTATGGTGGCTAAAAAGTGCTGCTAAATATGTATTACATCTCCATTAAATATTTACTGTGCTTTTACCTTGGTAGAAACTTAAAGATGTAAGAAAAGTATCTTTACCTTCCATTAAAAAAAAAAAAAGAAAATAAAAAAAAGGAAAAAAAAAAGAGAATTTATTTCTCTGTAGATATTAGTAACAATAAAGCCATATCTGAAGTCTGGATAATTAATTAAGATCACCCTTGTCACAGGACATCATATATAAAGTCTAAATACCACTTCACTATTCCTTTGTACTGAGTGTATTGAATGGAGATATTTTACTTTTTCATTAACAGCACCTGGCATTAGCAACAGAGGTTGGTGAATATTACAGAATCTGCTGGTCATATTTGCTTGAATTTCTGAATGTATTCACTTCTGCTGTGTTTGTGTATCACCTTTCACATATGGTTTCTATAAGCACTCATAGTGCCTTGTGTAACATATGAGACCTCTTGAAGACACAGTAATATCACTACCAGCAGTACTTAAAGTACTTAACTCTATTTTAACCAATATGACTGCTTAAAAAGCATTACATTCATGTATCATGGTCTTTAGGTATCTTAAATGAATCTTAAATTTTAGATATTCTCGGTAGAAAATGTTACATAATTCTCACATAGATAGAAGAAATGCTGTCATCTGCTTCCATGTGTTCAAGGACAGGTAGTAAAATCTTCACTTTTCAAAGATCAACCACCTGTAAATACTCTCCAAATAAACCAGTTATTTTGTTTGTTTAACATATTAGTCAAAGATATTCACAGATATTACGAGACTTCATGTCTGTTTTGAAAAACTGAAGAAAACTGAGACAAAACATTTGTTCTAAGTTAGTCTGTCAGGTTATAATTAAAACCGGAAGCAATTTCTAAACTGATCAGATTTTTCACCATATACATATATATATATAATGCTTCTTTCTATTATTTGGCAAAAGTAATTTCAGTAATTTTGTAATTAATTTCATTTTTCCATTTCTCTTGCATTGATACAATGTTTTTCTAGCTGAGAGCCCAAACTGAAAAAGAAGTAGAAAGTTTATTACATTTGTGTGGATACTTCGTGGAAGTCATATGCTCATTTGTTCTGCAGTGACACAGTCAGAGAACAGAATCCTGAGCAGCCAAGTCAGTGCTAAAGCTGCAGTCTCTTAGGTACATCCTCCAGGGAAACTGCCCACAGCATGCAGGAAAGAGCCATCAGTTTCACAAACCTAGGATTATTCTTAACTCAGTAAAAAACACACTTTGTCTTAGTCATTTGTTTCTAGCAAATGTTGCAAAAGTTGAACTTGTATTTCCATTAAGAAAATATACAATTCTACGCGTGTGTGTGTGTATATATATGTATATATGTTCTTGGAAATTTAATGATTCCATACATTTCTTGTGGTGCAACAAAGGTGTCAAGATAGCATGAGCAGTATCTCTGAAGAAGATATGGATTTTTGGCAAGATGCTGAAAGGACTCTGAGGTTCACATTAACTTGTGGACAGATCACATTAATACGTTGCGCCCTTGAAACTTCTCATATGGACTAGTAAAGTGATTTGAAATGCTTACAACAAAAAGGTAGGATTGTAATTTCTCAGGTAACTGCTTCATGTTTGTTTGGATTGTCTTTATCTTTACTTCCTATTAATATAGTTAGACATAAGCAAGAAAAGATCCTGGCTTTATAAAACAGAACTGTAGTAAACTAAATCTTTGATAGTGGGTGTAGAGAATGTATGATTTACTTTTGACATAGAACTTTTACTATTTGAGGAATTAGGTCATCAGTCTTGTGAAGCACCAGGTTGAAGGGGCTGGAGAATATTTTCATTGCCTTGTGGTACAACAGCTCAGCTACAGAAGAAAGAGAAAAAAACTAATTGTAGCAGAGGAGTTCTGGTGAAAGACAAGATGGTTTTATATTAAAGAGTTTGGACAGGGTTAAATTACATAGTGATTTAATGTTACTGAAATGTAAATATAAATTAAATATGTGAATAAACTAAAATGAAGATGAAGCTGTTAATTAATTGCTTCCTGGACCTACATCCAAGATGCAACCAGTACTTGCCATTCATCCTGTGCTGAAGTTCTATCGTTTCCTAAAATGAACTATCTTCTTTGCTGAAATAGAATAAATTCAGATTCTGTTGGTTTTATGCAAGCATCTCTCCCCTGCAGAAATTTTAACAGCTTTTTGGGCAAAACCTGATGAACCGTATTAATCTAAAAATAAAGAACTAAAAAAATCTCTGTAAACCATCCCATCATAAAAAAAACCCATTTCCCTTATAAGAAACCATCTTTATTTTAATGTAGTAGAAATAAAAAATTAGCCTTTGTTTTGGAATCAATTGTTAATATCAGTTTTCTATCAGTGTTAATTTGTTAAAAAGATGAAGTGGCAGGGATATTGTTTAAAGTGTCTTCCATATAGGATATCAATATTTCAGCACCATATTTCAGATAAGGATGTAATTTTTAAACGGCAACCATATTTCAATTTAGCATACTTTTCTGATGGAAATACTTTTTTTGGCAGCAATTTCTTATGTTTTTACAGCTATGCCCCAGAAATTACCCACTCTACATAAACTGGTATACATCATACTCAATTCTTAACATCAGAAAAAGCTGAGAGTCTAATGCTCTGATAATCCATGTTTCAAATGATTTACATGACCAGAATATTGCTTTCTGCTGAACAATAAGCAGTGCAGTCAGGCACCTAATTTTAAAGAATAAAAAGGACCTGGGCTTTTGAAGGATATTTTTTTTTTTAAGTAAGAAATTTTAAAGTACTTGTGAGAGGAGCTACGAACATAATAGGATTTATCTTTACTACCAGCTATGCATAGGGAATGCTTCATGGGTCGTTAAATAATAAAGGAATTTGCATCCAGATGGGAACATAGAGCACAGAAAAGAATCAGTGTTGGTTCTAGGCAAAGGCTCCAGGGAAAAATCACCAAATCCTCCAGGTAGGTCAATAAATGTCAGCAAGTGTAACTAATGATTCCAAAGGTGTAAACATTTGAAAGTGGAAGCTGAAGTGGAGTTTAGGTCTCCAGGTCACGGAAGGATGAAGCAGCAATGGTGGCAGCCAGTCATAGTCATGTAATGGGAGATGACGTACCTGTGCTCTGACATCAGCTAACAGGAACTGCCATTTTGCATACCATTGTGAAGACCAAGACAAAGCACTGAGAACACTCGGTGTGTTTCAGTGGGGATTTATCCTGAACTTTATAAAACTTGAATGGACAGAAAGGAGGAATGATGGAAAAATAAAGAAGTTAGGGTTAGGAATCAACTTAAAGATTCCTTCATGACCAAATGAAATAGAAGACTGGTGACAAAGGACTCTACAGAGAAGGAAGAATCAACCTGTATGCAGAGTGATTTCAAAACGAAGCAATTATATAGCAGCAACAAATGGCCATATATGTATATGATGTCACGCAAGAGATGAACAGGATCAGTACCCAGAGATTTTAGCAAATCCTGCAGAACTTCTCTGATTTTTCTTCATTGTAAAAACTGTTTGTTCTTTCCTTTTGTTTTCTCTCTTTTAAACAGTTCTGTATCCAAACAAGGACCTTCCATTTTATTCCATCGCTGCTTAGTTTCCTTAGAAGCCTGTAGGTGAGGAGCTTTGTCAGAAGTCTTTCAGAAGTCTAATTTGAATCATTTATCCACTTGTTTGTTTACCAGTTAAAAAAACCAGCAGTGATTCTGTCTGTTCCTGCTGTATTTGTTAAAAAAAATCTATGTTGACTTTTCTTAATTAGATTATTTTTACCAGTGGTCATCGACTCTCCTCTTTATTAAAGTTTCTGCTGTTCGGTCCTTAGAGACATTAGGTTTACACTTCTGTAGTTCCCAGAGTGACACTGGAAGCCTCTTTAAAAGCTGATGTCAGACTAAGACAGTTTCAAGCAAGAGACACTATACCAGCCTTTATAGTTCTACAGTTTTCTCCAGTTTTTATAACTCTTGGATAAATGCCATCTGGCTCCAGTGACTTGTTAGCATTCATTTTCTGAGTTTGTTTCTCACCTTCTTCTACAGTCTTTTCAATTTTCAGCAAATAATCTGATCATTCCTTCAGAAACAAGGGATTGAGAATAGGAATTTTGCCAGATTTCTCCATGGTGAGCACAGAGAACTGATTTAGTATCTGTATAAGGTACTGATCTTTTCTGAGCCTCCATTTTCTACATTGATCTCCAAGTAGTCCAAAATGCTTGCTGCTAAGTTTTCTGCTCCTAATGTATTGTGAGAAAAACCTACTAGCTTTTATTCCTTCTGTTAATTGTTCTTCAAAGACTTATTGTGATTTTGTATAAAGAGACTATACCATAAGCAACTTATAAGATAAATAATTTAGGAAGCATTTTCAGTTGGAAAACGTAAATCAAGAACATCTAAAACTTGCTTTGTCAGATTCATTTGAAGGGGAAAAGCTAAAATTTAGTTTCCTGTAAAAGAGGTATCCATAAGTTATGTAGTTGTTTAAATAATATAATAACACATTGTGGACTCTCACAACTCACAGCACCTGTGAAAAAATAATCCAATGGAAAGCCTCTCCTTAAAAAAATTCCTAGATCGTGATTGTGTTTTAAACGTCCATGGTGCATTAGTAAGGAAGACATAGGAAGGAAAAGAGACAGAATAAATTTTCTTTAACCCCAATAAAAGCAAAATAAAAGTAGTGATTTGCTAAAAATGTAAATATAAGAAAACCCACCAAACTAAGAAATGGCTGTGGGAAAAATATAAGGGAAATTAGCTAATTGTTTCCCTGACCTAAGTTTACAGTTCTCAGCAAATGTGGATCAAATTAATTTATCATCGCAAAAAAGGAAGTTCATACAGTCAAAAAAAGGATTTTTATCCATGTCTGTTACACAAATCTCCCAAGTTTGATTATGTTTTAGATGTCTCATACAGTTGTAGAAAATACTCAAATCCTACCATTTCAATTCAAGTAGTTTAATTCAGTCTGGGAAATTGTCTTTAAATGCCAGACCTGCATAAACACCTTAAAAAAGAGGTGAAGGGGAAGGCAGGAAATAGATATGAAATAATTAGAAAATAATGAATGTGAGAGGAAAAAATAATTCTGTACCTGAGGAGACAAAGGACTTGACATTGTTTTATAAAGCCCACCAATACAACATTTCTAGTGTATTACAGATGTCAGGAAAAAGGGAAGTTTGCAAAAAGACAGGGACATTCAATTTCTTAAACTTTTTTATCAAACACAGGCCAATGTGTTTATCACCCAAAACACCTGCTCACTCACAATATAATTTCATTGACTCTGGTGTCATGGTAGTGTTAGGGATGTATTAACAGTATTTGTGAGCAGTAATTCCTTACCTCTACATATTACATCAATTGACTTTCAAGGGCTTTCTGGAAGGAGGTTAAGACCATTAATTCTATAGTAAAGAATAGAAAAGAAATATGTGGGGTTTGGTGAAAAATTAATAGTACCGAAGCAGTAAAATGACAAAGACGGTAATTGATATTATTAAGCCAAGATTTGTCCTTAAGCTTTCAGATTTCCAATTTATTTCTAGTGAAATGTAAGCAAAACAGACACACGTGATGCAGACACACACGCTTTATTAAAAAAATGTTTAATAAACCATGATATCTCTGTCATGGGGATGCAAATCAGCCAGAGCTATGAGGCAGACCTGCCTAAACCTTCTTCTAGTAGTGGGAGCAAGGTCTCTCTGTAAGACCAAGAAAGCTTTAAATCCAAGTCAGATTTTATTAGACTATAAAACAAAATAGTTAACTTTTTAAATGGAGAAAACTCAAAAAGAATGAGCAAGTCAGGACAGAAAAGCAGGGCTGATAAATCAGTCTGCTCTTACTGATGTACCCTTAGAGGATGTGCCCTTGCTTTCGTGTTTGGTTTCATTTAGCTGAGTCTTCCTGGAAAGGAACAGGCTCTGTGCGGTCCTCTTCAGTCTGCAGGGAGATGCTCCTCATCTCAGGCATATGACAGCACCCATTCCTCCTCTCCTTTTCTGCTGGTGCTCCTCAGTCCCTGCTCCACAAGTCTCCCCTTTAGACTGCCTAACTCCTTACTGTCCACTTTCTCTTCTGGATAACCCCTGGAATGAGCAGCCTTCCTCTCCTTCCTCCAGAGGATTGCCTGGACTAGCCCTTCTCAGAAGAACAGGACATGTTTCATACTGAAGTCTGAACAAAAAAATAAAACACATGCCATCCATTCTTATTTTAAATAGTGTGTAGATAAAAGGAAAGTTTATCAAATAAGAAAAGGCACTCTCAGTCACAGCAAGAATACGTGGAATAGTTATCTGATGTTTGTGAATAATTTGATACATCTCATAAGAACCACTGTTGTCATCCGTCCATCCGTCCGTCCCCCCAATGTGATTCTGATGAGGTTTTGTTTGAATTACTGAGGCATTCCATAATGATGTTCTCATAATCTTTTATTTCTTTAGTTAAATTACTTGCTGGCTTTCAACTTTCTGTAGCTGAGTTCAATATATATAGCTAGATAAATATATAGAGACTCACAGAGACAGATACATAGCTTTTTCAGTCAAGATTTTATAGTTGAAAGAAAACTGGTAATATGAAATCCCACAAACCACCAGCACTGCAGATAAGGAGAAGACAGAAATACACAGTATTAAATATTTGTGCCTGGAGGTAGAACAGGCTGCTACTTTAGCACATCATGATTATAGCCTTGGTCCTTGCAGGCACACTAACTTTGGCATTAACATGAAAATGCAAGGCTTTGTATCAAGACAATACCAGAAATTTGTCTGTTGGTTAATTGACTCTAATTTATTATTCATCACTGTCCTGAAAAGCCAAAGACAGGTTATAGCACGATATCCACATGGTTGCAGTTAGGACAAAGATGATTTTCCTGTCAAGGTGGGGTCCTCCAGGTGCTCTTAAAGTTGCACATGCACTACAGTTCTGTTTTGATGGTTTCAGCCAGAGAAAAAACATTGATAAAATGGAGGGCAGGCAAAAGCTACAATGTAAATCAAATTTCTGAAGACTCACTGAAGGTGTTTGAGGCAGCTGACAGCTAGGATGTTTTGTCAAGAGATTCCTGATACATAGCTATAACAAGTGTGAGCTATTTAGGTGCTTACTTATTTTTGATAAGGTGCTAAGGGATACAGCAGGCTGGAGCAGTGATGGTGGAGGGAAATCCAGTGACACCAAATGTTTGACCAGTACAAGCAGGGACTAAAGACTGAGTGCATCATATCAGGTTTAAAAGAAAAGAACATACGGATTAAGTAGAGTGAAGGAACAGCTGGTTCTTCTCTCTTCCTTGCATGCAAGGGCAAGGATCCGTTATGAGGCTTTGCACCTTTAGAGATGTGCTGTGTCACCTTTCCTTCTGCCCTTCCATGTATAAATCAGAATGCTAACTCTGTGCAAGGACAGTTGTGTATATCCAAGAGGGGGCCATCTGTATGCCTCACATTCAATCAGTATTAATTGCATGGTCTGATTCAGCTGAGAATATCTCATTGAGAGATATTGGCCACGTCACATCTCTCTGAGGCTCCTGTGCTACAGATGAATAGGCCCAGATTTGTGGCAGGGACGTCACATCTGCTCTCTCTTACCCTTTCCAGCTGGTACAAGCAACACTGTTCGCTGAAATGAATACAAATACATGCAAGACATAAAGACCAAGTAGCAAAGCAGGAGAATTATGAGCTTAGAACTTCCTTACACCTGCTTCAAGCTCATACTCCCTCATACTAGACTGCTTCTAGAAACTAGTCAGCTGAGTTCGGTGGCAAGAGCCACAGGTTCATTTCACAGGTGGTAGACAAGAAAGTGGTATCAGCAGAGACGACAGAGTCCTCTCCTCCCATGGATGGCTGTCACCTTAAGCTGTGCAATCCAGAAAGCTCCACAGGCTTTCCCGCACACACCAAGTGTCAATGGACCCATAGGTTCACAGGCAGGTGACAATTAGTGTTGGAAGAAAGTCAGGACCAATCTTAGGTATCTCTAGACCCTGCAATATTGACTCCCATTTACTCCTAAGAAACAGACTCCCTGAACACTCCCAAAAGGAGGTTTCATAGGGCTTGGCCTGTGGGGAAAATTCCTTGCTATTCCCTGCCCATTAGTGAATGGATTAGTTTTAAGCATGCTGGAGATGAGAGAACAGAGATTATGTCACTTTATGCCACTTTACAGCATTCTTCTAGTTCTCATGTGTGTTTCAGAAGGAAACAGAGCAATGCTTTCTTATGTCTTACCACCAACCAGAGGAATCCTCACATAACATAAATACCAATATAAATGCAGTGCAAAAATTCACAATTCCCTTCCCTTTTTGATCTCATTGGAGATGCTAACACATCAGATATTCTGGGATTCAAACCACATGTTTAAATTTTTGTCTCCAGCAATTCTCTTTTATCCAACAATGTATTTCCTCAGTTTTCAGAGGTGTATACACAGTCCTTGTTCCTTTTCTATCATGTGCAAGAAGCCACCGGCTATCTTTGAGACTGCTATTGATGCATTTGGACATTTACTTATGAATCCACAACTCCTGGTAGAACAGTTTTAGACAACATACACTAAACTTTCCAGGTAATGTATAACAATTTCAGGTGGGCTTCTAGATTCTTTCTGTGTTCATCTAAATCCAATTTACGAACTGCCTGGGTTCTTTTTGTTTGTTTGTTTGTTGGGTTTTTTTCCCACCTGAGGCAAACATCACTTCCTCAAATAATGTCTCAATAGTGCTAATTATTTTTAGCTTCTTACAATATTATCCAACAGTGTCATATTTCTTACTAAAGGGAAACATTGTAGCCCTCATTAATCAGGATTACATTTTATTTTGATAGTTTTAGAGACTGAGAAACAGATATGGGATTGTTTTGATCCATTTCCACCTCCAAAGAAAACCAAGTTTGCAGAGATATGCCAATCAGAAGGGGCTTGGAGGATAGCTAAACACCCAGATTCTTATTTTGTTCCTTGGCATATTTAAACAAGATTAGGTTTCCATATGAAAGTACTGAGAAATATATGAGAAGTAGCTGGCAAAGGCAAAGCACACTTAGAACTAGGATGTCGTGTTATGAGACACTATGTCTTAAACCATGTAAGCCTGTATAACCTACTACCTATTCATTAGGTTATACCTAATCTTGTATAAATACATGTCAATGGAAATTTCATTGAAATTGACATTGATATAAAATATTGCCTAATGGTGGAGAAAACTGAAAAATGAACATAGAAGACTTGTATCAAATAGGTTTGAAAATAGAGATGTGGCTCCATGTCTCAAAGTACCAACGAAATTCTAGGACATACCAGCAAACAGCACCAAGAAAGGTATTAGTGGAGCTTGAATATTTACACATTAAAAGGCTTCATGCTGTAGATAACACAGGAGGAAATAAGACATGTTTATTCCACCCATTGTTTTAATAAATAGTCAAATTTCTGTGCTTTCCTTATTTATCTGGCTTGGCAACAATTTTATGTGTAAAATATTGAGTTATGAATTACTTTACTTTGATTGTTATTTTCTGGTGTAAAGATTTTCTTCATTTTTCCATTGATTTACAGCATCATTATAAGCCTTGCTCTTATACTCTCACTTCAAAGCAGAAGATAATAGAAATATAATTATGTGCATTTTGAATGTTATCTCTGTTTTGTCACCCAGAAGCAAGCACTCAATACAACTATGTGGGAAGTATTTGGATGTAACCCCAGGCAACATACCTGAAAATGTCAGATGAATACATCAGTGTTTCACAGCAATCTCCTGCTGTGAAGGTTTCTTCATGTTTCATTTAAACAGACAATTTTGTTGTCATATAAAACATTAGTAACGTTCAGAGCCTGAGTTCTGCTTTGAACAGTGAATCTGAAGATTCAGGAAAAATTCCTATTGAAGAGCATTACAGAGAGGCACAAAAAAATCAGGTGACTTGGTATAGACAGCTGTATGTATATATATTTACTAATAACCACATCATACTTTTGAGCTTGATATGCTGTCTTCATAAAGCCATAGAACAGCTTTCATTTGCTGTATCTTCCAGCCATAATGATACAGATGCAACTCAGCAGACTGTGTGTCCAAGTGCTGCTTTAAAACGGTTTTGTATGCAAATACATTGCAATATGTTGCTTATTAACCTACAGCCGAGAGAAAAATGGGAAAAGCCCTCACTTGAAATGCCTTAGCAAAGCAGGTAAATTCATGTTTACCTTAAAGTCTGTTTATGTTAATAACGTACTGGTTTTGGCTGCAATAAAGTTAATTTTCTTCATAGTAGCTTGTATGGTGCTACATTTTGGATTTGTGATGAAAATTGTGTTGATAACACAACCGTGTTTTAGATATTGCTGAGCAGTGCTTACACAGAATCAAGGATATTTCAGCTTCTCACCCACCCACCAGCGAGCAGGCTGGGGGGGCACAAGAAGCTGGGAGGGGACACAGCTGGGACAGCTGACCCCGACTGGCCAAAGGGATATTCCATACCGTATGTCACCATGCTTAGCATATGAATCTGGGGGAAGAATAAGGAAGGGGGGATGTTCAGAGAGATGGTGTTTGTCTTCCCGAGTAACCGTTACGCGTGCTGGAGCCCTGCTGTCCTGGGGATGGCTGAGCACCTGCCTGCCCATGGGAAATGGTGAATGAATTCCTTGCTTTGCTTTGCTTGTGCACGTGGCCTTTGTTTTACCTATTAAACTGTCTTTATCTCAGCCCATGTGTTTTCTCGCTTTTACTCTTCTGATTCTCTCCTCCATCCCAGTGGGGGCTAAGAACAATCAGGGCTGCCATTTTCCCCTTCTGCTACACAATTTTCAAGTCCTGAAAGAAGCCCAAAGTTAATTATTGTTGTTTAAACAGAGGAAGTGTGATTCCTGTATAAAACACACTAAAGTTTGTAGTAAGGTCCAGCTACATTGACCTATCTGTGTTTTCATATGGAAAGCTTTTAATGTTGACTCTTTCATATTAAAAAAGAATTTATGAGAGCAGATATGACTGTGTGCACATCTTCTCCTTGAAACAGAGCAAAGATTGTTAAAATCTATGCAGCAAAATGAAATAATCAGTCAATCATTGTTGCAATTGTTTTATGTTCTTTAATGTCTTACACTTTGACTAGTGCCAAATGAACACTAATGAGATGTATCTAAAACAAACTAGGAGGAAGAACAAAAGGGGGAATAAAGAAAGGAAATTCAAAGGGTTGGGTTTAGACTTCAGAACTCATGGGTTTTCTTAGGTACCTTTCAACCCTAAACACAAAGTAAAACTCATTGCTGATCAGCTGTTCACTGGGAACAAAATGAGCATCAGAATCCTTGATGCATCTGATGCATTTGAGTTCATCTGTAGTTGAATTAGCACATTTCCGGGCATTCCACATTTCTGCGAGGAGTGAGCCATTCTGATCAATCTTTCACAAATAACGTACTTGCTAGCACAAATCATTGCTACTTTAGTTGCTTTTGTTAGCAGAGCTGACTGAAAAAACAAGGCTTTTGATACAAAAGTAGTTGGCTTTTTGTTTTACTATTAGGAAGTTTATTATTATTAGAAAGTTTGTTATTATTAGGAAGCTGAAATTCCTCTATATGCAGTGAAACTATTATTTGCAAGGAATCCCTGGGGTTTCTGCAATGGGGTAGGATTCAACATTAAAATAAACCAAAAGCATGGTTTGCCTGCAAGGCAAGGTCCTTAGTTTTAGATGAATTTACATGGCATACCAAGGCCTAGAAGGCATGGGAGCACACATTTTCCACTAGTGCATCAGATTGTCACAATGGAACCCATAAGGACTGTATCCATCCTGGACATACAGAAGTTTTGTTGAAGCACAGAAGTTTTGTTGAAGCACAGAAGTTTCAAACAGGACTTTTCAAGGCTCAAAATATATAAATTTTACAAACAAGTTTTGGCATAATCTGAAATATTCTATCTGATCCTAATTGCTAATATTTGCAAAATATGCTTTGATCTCTGTCCCTCAAATGCTTATTCCAGCTGCACTACACATTGACTTCTCTATTAAGCTGTTTTAATTGGATCGCTTGTTGCATGAGTCTAAAAAGCCACCTTCTCTCTGTACAGAGTCAACAGAGCTGAGAAGAGATAAGAAAGGCAGCCAACATCCTGAATAGTGACATCAATTCATTGTCTGTGAGATCCAAGATGTTTGGATCATATTTGCCTTTAGCAGAGATCTTCTGTCACTTGGTTTCTGAATGGTTTTAGGAGAAGGCCATCTAGGACTTTAACAGGAAATAAATTTTATGGAGGAGTAATGCATGGATTCGTTGTGGTGCTGCTTTAGTTATAGCCAGGTAAAAAGAAGAAGTCTCCTGAAAGGTAGTGGGAAATGGTTTCAAAAGCCTAAAAGGACAAGTGGATTGCATATCAGGTAATATAGATGGAAGAAGGGGAAGGAGAAATTCTAAAGGCAAGGCAGCAGAAATCTAAGGTAGATTGAGAAACCCACAAGTCAGCGAGAAGTAGTTTGAACTGCTTTTTGAAAGGCACGGGAAAGGCATTAATGTAGAAAGATGTGAAGAGAAGCTGGCCATGATAACAGCAATTAGGTAATTTTTTCCAGTAGGCAGTTTCAGTTAGCCAAATGGGCACAATTTAATGGTGCACTTTTGTTGCTGGGGAAGCAGCTTGATGCTTGCTGTACTAGACGGTGTCTGTGTTTTACTAGGTGTGGTGGTTTCACTGGAATTGTCTGTTTGATTTGTCATGGCTGATCCACACTTGATTATATGAGCCCTTCTTAAGGTGGGCTCCTTGCACCTTCCCTGAGTATTCAGGGCTGACTGATGCTCAGTAGTGCAGGATGGGATGAATGATGGATGCAAAGGGACTCAACAGAGGCAACTCCTGTGAAGTACAGGGAGCATTTAGGCAGCTAGGACTTGGGTGGAATGGCCTATTCATAGGAACTATTAGATCAGTCCAGTTTGCTAGAACTTGGGAAGCTTCAGGAAATTGCTGGAATTAGGGCAGGACAGAAGGATCATGCAAGGATAGTTTAGACACGCAGTAGTCTTGTTTACAAACCCTCTTATTTAACTCTTAGACAGCAGAGGTGTGTTTTCTCTGTTTAAGAATTTTTTTTATTCTGGTCTGTGTTGCTTTAAAATCTCACTTTAGTATCTAAAGTTGGATTGGATGAAAGACCGCTGGCAAAGTTCCTTCAGATTTTTGGTGGGCTTGAGGTCCTTTGGCAGGGAAAAGGAAATGAGCAATACAGAGCCAAGGGCAGGTGATACCTGAGCAAGTGATTCATGATTTTGCTGTGTGAAATACCTAGGCAAAGACCAAAGCTGTTGTGAGTTACACACAGCAAGAGGGTATCAGTCTCTTGCTGTTCACAGCTGTTGTGAATGTTATCTGCAACAGTTCCAGGCTCTACTTCAGCAAAATCTAAAAATAGAGAAAAATGATCAAAATGTCAAGATGCTGAAGAAGCAGCCTGTGGGGAATGATTAAGTAACTGAAAAGATGAAGTTCTACTGTGGGGGAGATAGATACTAAATCAGTCACAAAACTTGTGGAATATTGCTGTTATGGAGTGAGAAAGTTAAGTGAAGATATTCCATGAGAATGCAATACAGCTGTGATGATATGATAGCTTGAATTCCCACAAACATTAAGGACTGGCAAGATGCAAAGTGGCTATGGTTTCCCCCCACTTCTCACTGACTGTATATATAAACATAAGGAATTTTTTTTTCCCACAGAATAGTCCTGTGTTTGCAGACAATTGAGCAAGATTTAAAAAAAAAAAAACAACAAAAAACTTTTATACCCTTTGTGGATTAGAAAGCAAGCATATCCTGCCTCTAGGGTTATTCTAAAATTAGAATAAGAATATATGAGTAACTCTAGAATACAAGGCCTTTGTCAATTCAGCTACTCTTACATCTCAGTTTCAATATCTTTGGCATCAGTATTACAGAGAGCAGGCAGCAATCAAATTGCACACCTCTCTGATACCCTTTGAAAGGAAGCAGTTCTGCTTCCAAAGAGAACTCTGCTAGGCAGCAGTGTTTGCTGGTAAATGCTGTTGTAAATATATAATTGAATTGCTTTCAGTGGTTACTGCAAAAGCAATCTATACCTCCAGCTCATGGAATAAAATGTTATTGCAAAATATTTTAATAAAATATGATGCCTCACTGGGCTACTTCTAACGTTTGTGTGTTCTACTGGGATTATTTTTGAAGAATGAAACTTCTTTACATTTATTAGCTTTCCAGAAAAGTAGCAACAGTAATTACAAAATCCTTAAGTACCCAGGTTATTCTGATTATATGTGGTGAACCTGTTGAGAATACATTTATTTCCTCAGGCTTGCTTTCTGCTTTTGTATCCTAATAAAGGCAAAATATCCACAGCTGAACGTAGTTAAATATTTCATATTAAGTTGTGGAGAACTTCCCAGAGTGTACATTTTCTGAGGATTGTTTATCCAATGCTTTTTTTCTGTATACAAAGATTAGTATTAGACTTGTATGTCTGCTTTGGAAATAAGATTTAATTTTGACATTCTTTAGATTTTTCTCTAGATAAATAAGAAGACCTAAAATAATGCCTGGAAGACTAAAATATAAAGAGGAAGAATTACTACATTGGGTCATTCTGAAGGATTCAAAATATTTTCCTTTTTCATATAGTTAATCCTAAATTTTATTCACTAAACTGTATGTAATCCTGTAATATTCTACATAAAACCATTTTTATGTATTCTGTTACTGCTAGAAAGTTAAACCATTCACCTTGTACAATGTTTAATAACTTTTTATTCTTTTCTACTCAAGAGATCAGTAACAACATCTGATATCTGGCTAAAAAGACCCAGTTTTTCAGTAGTTTCAAATACTTATTGTAATAAATTTTGGTATATGTTAAATATGAATCACCATGAGGATACTCCAGGGCAGTCTTTTATTGTGTGCCAGAAAGCATTCACTGGTTACAGAAATTTCTGAAATTATTTAAGCCTTTATCAGAGATGTTATGCACTGTTTTGGGAATTGTATTAGTTTAAAATAGTGATTGCATTGATACGTTGCATTTACACTACCCTTTTTACTGCCATGAAATTCTGCCACAGCACAAAAGCTCTTGTATATGTTAATTTACTAGAAGTGGTATTAAGTGCCCTTATTAACTTCATTGACTTAACGTAATCCAATAGCTGTCAGAGTTTATATTGCATTGCTAAAAATGACCTTCAGTTCTAAATTCTTGGTACCATCAATCTACAATCCAAACTCCATGGCACATGGAATTGGTGAACCAAAGCCTGGATGCCAATACAGAGGAGAGCTGGAATGGAGCACATAATAAAACAAGTAATTTTGAGGGTTAGATTTAAGGAATCCACGTGCAATTCCGTAGCACAATAACCAATAGGTTTATTTAGCACTGCACTATGAAGAATGGTTAAACGTTTTTGTACTGAACAAATAGACTCCGCAATTATTAAAAGTATTGAACAATGGATATAAAGTAATCTGAGCAAATTTACTTTCGAATGTTATTTTGAGATAATCGTATTACTTTTATGAAGAGGCATTTTTAATGTGGTTGCATGTGACAAGAAAAGAGGCAACCCAGGAGGACTCTTCCTGGATGTATTTATTTCTGAAAGAAACAAGCATTATGTACTTTAGAGATAAAGCCACAATTATTCTTCTGTAAATACTGCTATCAAGCATTCTATAATATCCTGTGTAAAATCTTCCAAATATTTCTTCTGTGTGTACAAAGCAAAACTACTGTCCATCAGCCTACCTCCTCCCTGATCTCCAAACTCCAGTATCACTATACAATATATACTTGATCTTCAGAGAATAATCATGAGCAGACTGACCATTGGAAAAGAAAAATGTAGAAGAAGCTCTTTTGAGGCTTCTTTTCCAGCAACGTACAATCACATGTGAAAAGTCCCACTCAACTCTCCCACAAATCAGTTTTACAACAAACAGAGGATGGTCAATAATCTATAACTGCAGGGAAAAAGACAAATGTTTCAATCAGAAATACTTGCTTTTCCTGAGAAAGAATGTAATTTTGTCTTGGATCAGTCCATGGCCTCTACAGACTTTCAAATGCATGGAGTAAATGCCTACTAAAAATAAAAGCCATGAAGGGACAGAAAAAAAATTGTGAGACAGAGGAAGAAAAAAAAAAAAAAAAGACTGTATGCTTATGCAGGACTGCTGTCATATTGTTCAAAGGGAATTGCAATTATCTTGATTTAGCAGGGCTGGATCAAGAAGATTAGTCCTGATATCACTGACTGAAAAGCATCATATATTAATGAATACTAAGACATTTATGACAGATGATAATTAATGTGTTACACAATGCCTAATAAAAAGGAATTAAACTATTAGAGGGAAAAACAAGGCAAGTTGATTGAATATATTTCAGAAAGTTATTTAATTCCTGAGATTTCTGCTGTAATGGTAGTCATGATCGTCTTTTAATACAGATTTGAACCATCTGATGCAGAAAGACCTTTCTCACTTTGACTAGAAGAGTGGACCTAAGATCATGAAATGAAGTCTAGCATCTCACCAGTGTTTCTGCATTTGATAACTACAGCAACCTTCAAGTCAAATTCAACTTCTCACAAACCAAAAACCAAAGGACTCTTAAGTCTGGATGGGAACTGACAGAGGAGACATACTGGTGGCATTTTTAAATGTTCTTGGCATCTACCATCAAAACAGAAAAGCAATCCTCCAAAACCAGTTTAAGTCAAATGTAGTGGCATCAAGATCCACTCTTAAAATCTTTAGAATTCCAAAATAGTTTGGGTTGGAAGGGACCTTTAAAGATCATCTAGTCCCTTTAAAGATCATCTAGTCCAACACCCCCCAGCAATGAGCAACGACATCTTCAACCAGATTGGGTTGCTCAGAACCCCGTCCAACCTGACCTTGAAGGTTTCCAGTGATGGGGTATCTACCACCTTTAAGCAACCTGTTCCAGTGTTTCACCACCCTAACTGTAAAAAAAATATTCTAGTCTAAATCTACTCTCTTCTAGATTAAAACAACCAACTCTTTTCCTGTCGCAACAGGCTCTACTAAAAAGTTTGTCCCCACCTTTCTTATAAGCCCCCTTTAAGGACCAAAAAGCCGCAATAACGTTTCCCCAGAACCTTGTCTTCTCCAGGCTGAACAATCCCAACTCACTCAGCCTGCCTTCGCAGGAGGCAAGTCCCACCCCTCTGATCATCTCCATAGCCCTTCTCTGGACCCACACCAACAGGTCTACATCTTATATTAAGGACTCCAGAGCTAGATGTAATACTCCAGGTGGGGTCTCACAAGAGCAGAGTAGAGGGTCAGAATCACCTCCATCAACTTCAGCCATGCTTCTTTTCATGCAGCCCAGAATATGGTTGGCTTTTTGGGCTGTGAGTACCCATTGCTGGCTCATGTCCAGCTTTTCATCCACTAGTACACTCCCAAGTACTTAGTGGAGCTGCTCTCTATCCCTTCGTGCCCCAGCCTGTATTGTTACTGGAGGTTGCCCCAATCCAGGTGCAGGACCTTCCATTTGGCCTTGTTGAGCCTCATGAGGTTCACATGGGCCCACTTCTCGAGCTTGTCCAAGTCCCTCTAGATGACATCCTGTCCTTTAGGTGTGCTAACCACAACACTCAGCTTGGTGTTATCTATAAACTTGCTGAGGGTGCACTTGATCCCACTCTTTTATGTCACTAACAAAGACATTAAACAGTACTGGTTCCAATACAGACCCCTGAGGGACAGCACTTGTCACAGATCTCCATCTGGACATTGAGCTATTGATGACTACTCTCTGGATGTGACCATTCAACCAGTTCCTCATCCACCAAACAGTCCACCTGTCAAATCCACATAACTCCATTTAGAGAGAAGGATGTTGTGGGGGACCATGTCAAAGGGCTTACAGAAGTCCAGATAGATGACATCTGTAGCTCTTCCCTTGTCCACTTGTCACAGCACTATTAAAACTAGCTGGCTGCAACAAGGCTTTTACCACCACATACCAGGTTAACTTCAATAAGTAGTTCCCACACCTTGCCCTGGCACAGCCACCAATCCCCCACAAGGTTTCAAAAGTTCATCTACTGTCCATGCTGTTTCTTCATCCTCTTCAGGTCAGTCCACTCTGCTTCTTGCCTTTGCTGCATCAGGATTTTTCCTTCTCAGGGCTCCTCTTCCAGCCAGCCTCTCCTCACCTGGCCCCCCCTGCTTCTCCCAGGGCCTTTCCTTGTCTCTCCTACATCCAGGGTGCGCTCTCACTCCTCCTTCTGCTTCTTCTGGCTCTCTCTTTATCCAGTGCTCCTGTTCATATAATTCATCTCTTCCATACCCCTTAAAGCTGTTTAACTACTTAGCAGGAACCAACCACAGCTGCACACTACCCATGTCAGCCAACCCACCGCCCCTGAAGCAAGCCCCCAGCTGTATATTATCAAAGTTAATTAACCCAGCTTCATTTCTCTATAATTCCTCTACATCTCCTCTACATCCACTGATACAGTATCTCCATCACAGAAGGCCACTAGCTTGGTCAGGCAAGACTTGTCCTTGGTGAGGCCATGCTGTCTACCTCAAATCACCTTCCTGTCCACCATGTGCCTTAGCATAGCTTCTAGGAAGATCTGTTCCATGATCTTCCCGGGCACAGAGGTGAGGCTGGCAGACAGGTAGTTCCCAAGGTGATCTTCTTGGCATGTGATGGCAATTACAGTCAATTAAATGAATTGTTCAAAAATGAGAAGTTAAAAAAAATGAAAGAATTCTTTTATTTTCAAAGGAAAATAGGCAAGGTTACTGAACATAACTTTTCCAATGTTGTTGTATGATATAAGTTTGTGGGACTAACACAAGAGCCAATTTGGACAAAGATTATTGCAATAATAGGTCAATTCAGTGTTATTTGAGATTGCAAAGGGCAATTAATAGGTTCAAGTCTAGTCCAAACTATTTCTGAAATGAACATGTAGCAAGCATGGGAAAAAAGATAACACCTTGAAATCTGAGCAAAACTCATGCAGGTGTGTATTTGGTACATCATTTTTACATTGTAAATTGTTAACTCTCTTAACATCCTATATTCTTGTTCTACCCATTGATTTTCATCACTATGCTCAATTCTACTTAGAAAATTTGCTATGGCGCTTAGAATTATGATGTGTGACAGCACCAGTTTTGATAGGTTTAATAATATAACTGACAGTTCATTTGCAGTTTCCAGATTACAGTGTTCTGGGTAAGTCTTTCAAAAAGAGAAATATGTAAAAATGTTAAGAACTGCACACAGACAACGAGAATTTTGTGGCAATACGTACTTCAGTCAGTGCTGGGTAGAAAGCTTGGGGTCTTGTAACCATTAGACAATGAGCAGTAAGGCTGCTCACTAGAAGTTTGGCAAAAGAATGTCTGAAGGCTTGTATCATGGCCCAGATAATAGAGGTAGGGCAACATAACTGATGCAACTTTGACTGTAAGGAAAGTAGGTGTCCCTGCTATAGTGGGAACTTCACTGTGAGCTGGATGAGCGTTTAGGATGACACCATTCAGACTGCAGAGCTCCTGAAGTGTGCCCATGGCTGATGCAACCAGTCACTTTTTCATGACCTGGCTTCTTTGACAACATAGTTTGCTAACAGAGGAGTCATGTGCTGTGTGTCTATGTACTGGTGTGTTGTGTTGTGTTACATTTTGTTACGTTAGTTATGTTATGTTAGCTTGGGGACTGAGTGCACTCTTGAGCCCAAATGCCTTAATTCCACACACTGCATGTGGGCTGGAAACCAGCAGGAATTACAAGGCATCAGATCCTGGGGGGGCAGGGACCTTGCACACTGTTGTAACGCCAGTGAAGTCACTGATATTATGACAGTTTGCACCACCTGAGGAATTGCCCCTGTACATGGAAGTCATGGCCCATGAACCACTATGGACAAAGTACCTCTAACAGCAATATGCTGTATGGATAATTCTAAGATACTTGCTTACCTGAAAAACTGGAGTTCCACATTCATTCTTCTCAACTGGTGTTTTAATTGAAAATGCTTACAAAATCAATTAAAACCTTATGAGAAGCTGTATTTCAAAAAGAAATTAACAGTTTCTGAAGCAATGGTGCACGTGTTTTCAGGGCTGTTTATATATTTTAGGATAACATATTTATATATTATTTTTACAGAAATAATGGGTTTATTGCACTGTTGTACTTATTTTTTAATGCAATTCAGGTATGTTGTAGCTGTTGACCTTTTTAATGCCACCAAAGCAGATAAGCCTGATGAAACCCAATAAGAATGGTTTGAGCTACATATTTCTAAAATGGATAAATCATGTTAAGACCTCATTAACCTTTACTCTTCCATGCACACTCATTAAATAAAAAAGCATGTTACCGAGATTACTTAAGGTTAAGCAATAACTACAAGAACATAAATGTGTGTATGAATACATAAATTTAGTTGAAGTCAGTTAAACAAAAATTATTGATTCTCATTGAGAAACATTTTTATTCCCACTGGGAGTTTATTTGTTATCTTCCACTGGTGGTTGTCTATCCTACTGCAGCCTGCTGTAAAAGTAATTGTATATGATACAAGCTTAATAGCATACTCACCTTTGGGGTAGGTAAATCCTATTACAATAATTTTCATCTCTTACTGGAAATGATAATTTATATAAGCATATTCTGTAGGGGAATGAAACTTAAATAAGCTGTATATCAAGGGGATTTTATCTGTATGCTCAGCATGTGTGGTGATGAGATGTACGGATATTAATTTGCAGCGCCCCCCCCCTCCCCCGTTGTGCGGGGATCACTTCCTAAAGTTTCATTTATAGAAGTCACAGAAATGGAGATCTGGAAGTTGCCTTGTCCAAGAGATAATCTAGTCTTGACACCATGCACTGAGGAAGCGGACAGACTATCCTTGACAGACACTGGTCTGTCCCAAACACTGAAGAACACTTTCCCTGTTTTTTCCCGGGTTTTCTGTTTCACTCCTCTACCATCCTACCATCCTACGCAAAACTGAACACAGCTTCAGCTGAGGACTTAGGGGGGAAGAGCAAAGGGAGGTCGCTACCATCCCAGTGCCTCCCTGCAGATGCTGCGTGGCTTATCCCTGGGGCTTTGCCTCCTAGCCACAAGGGCTCCATTCTTATTCTTGGCTCCCGTGAGCACTTTCTGGGCCCCAGTGCCCAAGGTGACAGCTGCCCTAGCAAAAAGGCAGGAGCTTGGATGGCCCTTTGCCTGAAATGATTCTTAGACATAGTTTATGTTTTAAGTTATGGTAGTTAACATCATGAAGGTTGGTAGAACTCTTGTTTGCTTGATCACAGGCTCTTTACTTCCTTCATCTTGAATATTCCACCTTGGTTCACACAGTCCTCTGGGAAGAGAGGGAAGTCTAGACCTCTCCTGAGGGTCACTGGACCCATGCAAGTGGAAGAAGGTCCAGGGTGGAACAGGCAGGGGGATGATGCAGACAGCTGAAGTCAGTGGAATCTGTAAGCTGGAAGGTTCTGAGAGGGGCAGAGAAGCCACACACAGTTTAGGACAGAGGTGACAGCAAAGGATTTTTCTTGGGAATGAGTGGACATGTGCAGTTTGCTCAACCCACTGAAGTCTGCTAGACTAGAGGAAAGGCATTGTATTAAAAGGATTCATCAGTTGTGGGGATGAGGGCTGGTTTTCCATTAATTTTATTTAAAACGTCAACCAGAAAGTAGGGTTTTGCTGCTCTCCCTCTGTACACATACAAATGTGTTCTCTCATGTGCTGCTGAAGTAATTAATGAAAATATTAAGTGGAACCAGGCTTACATCGGATCCTGAGGGATCTGACAGACTGTCCCAGTCTGGAAGAAGACAACAAGGAACCAAATCATAATGGTGCCTTGTAATTAAAAATACAGTTTGTTAGAATGATGTTATTCCATTTACCACTCAGGGGAACATTTCCCTAGATGACTAACATGAAACCAGGTGGTTGAATGTATAGCCACCTTCACAACTAAGTATTTGACAGATTGTTACAGCTGTTCTTGGGGAGAATTTTAGACAGTTCAAGAGATTTGCCCAGGAAATTACTGATGAGCTTAGACCATTTTTTATGCTTAGCTGTTGATTAACATCCCAGGTAGAAAATCTGGCTGTGCCCAGAGATTCCCATTCCTGTTGCAGAAGTGATCACATTGTACATAGAGAAAATAGCTGTAAGTAGTCAGTAAAAACTGTTTCTACAGAGGTAGACAAGGAAGACTTAAATAAAATCAAGACAAGGCAGTAGGGGACCCACCACAAATACATGTGTGCAAGTAAGGAACTGCTGACAGGACAATATTGTGGGGAAAACTCACACTTGCCAGGAAATCAACATGGCCAGGTACTTAACTGAACTTAGAATGGGGAACAAATAAGTGATTTTAGAGACTTGAATACTTCACAAACAATGCATTTGCACAAGTAGATGAGGAAATGCCATAATCTCCAGTCTCTGTAGTGGGGCAAGAATATGGCCTCTAGTATTATATAAAACTGGCTGCCAGCACGGGCTGCATAGGTCCCAGGTTTTAAGAATATTTTAGCTTAACAGGCAAAAATTGATAAACTTGGCAAATATAAGAATATTATTGCACTTTTCCAGACATTATTCATTGGCTTTAACCATCTTTTTGCTCCTGCAGTTCCTCTCTCATTTGTTACAAAACCTTTAGCTTTTGCAACAAAAGAGTAAAAGATTCTACTGAAAGACACTTCCTTAATTTTTTTAATAAAAAGACAAAGAATCAATAGAGTGCTGCTACTTCATATGCTGAGTAAGGCAGAGTCCTATGGAAAAAATATATGAACTATAGTCAGAAATCATATTGCAAATCATATGTGGAAGAAAAGGTAAAACAATGTTATATCAACAATGTTCTGATATTTCTTAGCTTTGCCTTAACATTTTCTGAATTTTATTGGTGATTTCTTATGTTTAAATTAAAAATGGAAACAGTCATATCACTGGAGGTGCTGGGTAACTTCAATTGTATGTAATGATGTCAGATGCCTCTACATGAGCAATAACAACAGAATCTTGGTGTTGCATAAATCAGATCATGTATCTTTTGACTTACACTTCTGAACGTTCACAGCCAACTGCACTAAGCAGCAAATTCCCCAAAGCAAAGTTGTCCACGTAAGCAAAGTCCCCACCTTGCCTGGGAGAAATGATACAGCTGTACTGTGGGAAAACGTTTCATGAATATCTTTCAAGTTATAGGGTAACCCTGTTGCACTCACAAACTAGTTAAAACAGATCTAAATAAAAATAAAATAGATAGAAAGGACAGAACAGTACTGCAGATTGGTAGCAATTTTTAAGTGGGGTGCTACACAAATTTATGGGCATATATTCTGTGTGAATGTTTGCTTTACAAATACTGTGTATTTGGCCTGGAGGCCACTGCAAAGTGAATGGTTGTTTTCCTTTTTTTTTTTTTTTTTTTTTTTTTTTATATAGTTGTGCCAGTGAGAAAGTCATTGGTTGATGTCAGTGCTATTGAAAAATAGTCAGACTGTTGTGTGAATCCGTCATTCTTCTGAGGAGCTGGATGGCTTAGGTAGAGCAAGGAATTTAGTTAGGAGCCAAAGGAGGAAAGGGGAAGAAGGACATGAACTTGCTGCTGATGGCGAAGACTATGGGAAAACACAACAGGCCAGGCCACATGGAATGGTGGCGCTTCTGTCAGCATGTAGCAGTGTGGGAAGAAACAACTCCATTTCTTTCCCTTCTTGAAACATAGGTCACAGATGGAGTGGGGAGTGGTGTCTTTTAGATCTTGTTAGGTCATAGGTGGGGAGGAAAGGATGCCTAGGACACTAAAGTTGTTGGAGAGAAAATGAAAGAAGCACTAATTTCAGTACAAATGGCAAAGTTTAACTGGGGGTCAGAACGTCCCTCTGATCACTCTGCAGAAGTTGAGGGCCTTCCCTAAGACAAGCTGCTGAATATTTTCTAGAGGTGTTTTCACATTTCTTACAATAGTGTCAAGGAGACCTGTCACTGCTTCAAATTTAAAATCAATAACAGTTCTGGAAGAAAAGAACATCTAAAATGTTATTGAGGAAGGTGGCTTCAGGCAATTGCTAATTAAGCAGATGTAAACCTTTCCTGTGAGAACAGCATGTTAAAAGCCTAATGAACGACATCAGTGCTAGATAAAATTAGGATGCTCTGCCAGCATTCACACCCTTGGGATGCAGCAATAAATGAAAGGAATTGGCCCATGATTCTGTTCTGTTTGATACTTCATATGATTTGGCAGTAAACCTTGAGGCTCCAAGCACATGCTTACAACAACAATTCAGTACTGCAGCTGCTGCTAGATTCAAGTTCCTGGCATGGTATTTTTTTGATAAGGTCGTATCATTTGTTGCTTAGTATTCTCTTCAATGTTTGTGTGGTTTAACACCATGCACCGAAGTAGGAAACAGGTTGACCACAGGTAATCAAAATGTTGATGAATTTCGTATAAGCTGGCAGAATGGGGACAATTAAGTATGACAAATTTATGACATTTTGAGCATTAATTGGGAAGCCAAGAGTATCACTAGAAGAGAAAAAGTGAAAGCCTGATGCAGAAGATGACTTATGATGGAAGTCAACACCATGTGAAGTTACCTACACTGTTACAAGGAAAATTACAGGTATGATTGAGATGGGAACTAGATGTTGTGATTTGTTCACACAATTTCAGGCCAGCTGCTTTAAAGTCTTCATTTGTGATCAGTTTTGCTGCTTTGAAGGTAAAGACTGTCAGAATCACAAATTAACTAGCCCTGTCAAAAGAGGCAATGATATTCTGCCTAACTTTAAGGAGGAAGGTCATCAAGTTGCAAAGAGCTGCTTCCCAGTACAAATACCTTTACCAAGAAGTTAGTTCCTTGAGTAGTTGTCTGTCTTTTATTTTGTACTCCTCTCTCATAGCTCAGTGGGACAGCAAATGTTTCTTTTTAATATGTCTAATTAGTGCTATTGGATATGATTTTGCATTACAAATAAATAGTTGGCAAGTTGGTCATATGTTTGGATGAAGATAAGGGAAAAATCATCACCGTGAAAACAGTTTAGCACTGGGAAGCACTGGCCAGAGAAGCTGTGGAATCTCCATCCTTGTAGATCTTCAAACTCCACTGGGCAAAGTCCTGGGCAACCAGAAAGAGCTTGGAATTTTTTGGAGTAGGATGTTGAACTAGAGGCCTTCAGAATTACCTTCTGAAGTAAATCCTTCCATGATTGTCTGATTCCAGTTAAAAAGCTGGTAAGTGCGTAAGTTACCTTAATCTGAGAAACAGTGTCATTTGTGTAATATTATCTCCTACTTCTGAAAACTTCAAATAAATTAATATAAGTCCAGTCTGTGTATTTGAGGACCCATATATAAGGGAGGAAAAACAGGCCTCTAAAGAGATTTTTTTTTCCCTGATACATGCAGAAAAAGAAGCACTACAGCCACCAGCAAGCCTGACTCCACTGTACAAGTCACTAGCAAAGATTGCCAAGATGAAGTTTCCTGTTCAAGACTATAATTTCAACATCTGAGGTAGCAACTAAAATCTCCATTGGATTTCAGAACAATCAAAAATTTGTAATTGTTCTGAGCATACTGATATATACAGTTTCACTACTGACAATGTAATTGAACTATAGTTCCACATCTGTTCAGTCGTTTTGCTGTTGTAATGTTTTTTGCACTAACAGAAAGGTTAAACTGTGACAAAGTAAATTATATCATTGCATACAGGAAAAATCTTTTTAATTACTAAATAAATGGTCAATAAAAGGCTATGAATTTGTTCAGAGTACTAAGCTCATCTATACGAAGTGTCCTCAACTCTAGCAAAATGAGTTGTTAATCTGTTTACAAAGTGAGCTTGGACTGCCCCACTCAGCATATTGCATCACTGAAAACTAGTTAATAGAAGAGACAAAGGTAATTCAGTGAGGAAATTTTCCATCATTCCTGATTATAACAGTACATCTTAAATCATAGTATTGATCACAAAAATGTTTTGCTTGCTCTTGGTCTACTGGGGTCTTTGAAAACGGTCTATAGGAGGGTGCTAAATAACCTACATTACCAACACATTTGGGAGGTTCAAGTCTTTGCTCTGCCACCTAACAAGAAAAAAAGAACAGGTAAAGATTATCAGGAGTTTGTTGTGGATCCATGATCTCAGTGCAAATTCAACCAGTCTGTGATAACTCTAACAGGCTAAAGTAGGCAATGATCTCATTAGGAATTAAAAGCTATTAGCAGACAACTAGTCACTTCTACTCCCAATACTGAGAACTCAGGGAGCGGGGAGAATTATTAATTAGCAATCCACTTTATTTTATTTCTGGATACACTGTTCTGAAGGATTTGTTAACAGGGAAGGTGTGTGCAGCATTTTTTTCTGTGCAGGGGCCCAGCAGATGTGCAACACAACTTTGACTCATCTATTAGAGCAGTAATTAGTAGCATCCTGTCTCCAGTTTCCACTCAGTATAGTTGATAGATGAGAAAAAAAGGACTGAAAAAAGAACTTATTGCCCCAGAAATAAAGTAATTCTGGAATTAGATTACAGCAAGAAATCCCTTCTGGTCTCAAGCTCACTAATGTTCAATGCCTGTGTTCCCTAGTGAGAAAGTTAACTCAGGAAGTCACCTGAAGAAGAAAAAAACATTCAGAATGAGGTTTCTAAGCCCTGAACAAATTAGTGACTAATATAAGGTACCATTCCAGTACATGCAAATGGAAGCTAATCAAAAAGGAAGTATTCACTCACAGTGGTGAAGAGTATCCCAAAAGATAAATCACGCCAGCCTAAACCTATCGCCTTCTACAATGAAACCCCACCATTTGTCAAGATGGGGAGAGCAGTGGATGCTGTTTACCTGGCCTTGAGCAAAGTGTTCCACACTGTTTCCCACAGCCTTCTCCTGGACAAACTGACCAGATACAGATTGGATGTGTGGTCTGTGAGATAGGTAGGAAACTGGCTAACAGGTCACACTCAAGAGGGTGGTAGTTTTTACTTGGGCTGGCAGCTTGTCATAAGTGGGGTAACCATGGGGTTCAATACTAGACCCCACATTGTTCAACATCTTCATAAATGACCTGTATTGGAAGCACCTGAAGCCTTCCAGGGTGTGAAGTTCAGAACATGATTTTTCATATAGAAGGAAACTCATAGTAATCATTTGGTACATACACAAAGAATTTTAATTTTACTCATGCATGTCTCAGGCATGGCTTTCCCAAGAACTTTGAACGTGTGCAGTGCAAAGCTTCATGCAAGAGTCACTGCTTTCCGGCGGTGCCAGCCTGTGTGGCTGGCTGTGTGTGCATTGCATATGTACATGTGTCTCTATTGGGAGTACATATTCAACCTCACTCCTGGCGGGACCCTGTGAACACACACCACCAGCAGCCTCCCAACTGTGGGTCTGAGACAGGAGTCTGCTAGATATTAGACTCCACCACATTTAGGTCTAGTGGAGCAGGCAGAGTCATGAAGTTCACTGTATTTGACTACATCTAGCAGACAGTTAGGTCTTAGGGCACATGGGCACAGCTGGTGCCTTACATCTCTGCAGCACCCATAATTGTTAGGTGTGTAAAATAGCTTACAAATAACAGCAAGGAGTATTGCCATTCCATTAAACTGAACAGAAATTATTTCATAACAGAAAATCAACAGGTTTAGAGAATATTTTTATTTCAAATACTCTCATGAGGTAGATCATTATTTCTACATGTTTCTTTAAAAACATAGCCCTTTGAATCAGTTCATTTCTCTAACAGAATTTAGAATATTTTTAGGAGTAGTCTGTACATGTACCAAGAAAGTAAACCGATTGTTATACTTCATGTGGTTGTTTGGAATATAGAATAAACTGCTTTGCATGTTTGAATATGTGATTAGTATTTGTAAAGCAATGTTTTGCTTTATGCCATCACAAATTAAACACTATAAATGGTGCAATACATAACTGTACAGTGAAAAAGCACTGACATATAACTTGTAAAATATTTAATACTTTTGTTCTGCTTTACTAAGGGAACTTTGTAGTTTCTTAGCATTTGATTTTTGGAGTGTAGTACGTTAAACAGCATTCTCAATCAAAATGAGGAGATCATAAGAGACTTATGTGTTTCCTGTGTAAATGAGCAGGGCAAAGGTTCATCACATGCAGGGTATCAAACATGAGGTTGTCTAATATTAAAAGTAACTGCTAAGAAATAAATTGTCATATGCAAAAACATAAGAATGCCTATAAAAGAGCAGAACATAAGCTCATCTTAGCTGGTATTCTCCCTAGAGAGATAGGTTGGAGCTGATACTCTAAATGAAAGTGAACTGTTGGGTAATACAAGAACCTCTTGTGAGATGACAGTCTGCAGTAAAGGGAGCTTCCTTCCTGACCTCTACAGACAATTAGCTTCCTTCCTACAGCATGAAGTTTAATAACCTGTGTCATTATATTTCCTTGCATAGACAGAATGCTGATGTTATTAATATTAAATTCAATCAGAATGTTAAGTTGAAAAACTGCTTTCCAGCATGTCATGATATGTTCAGTTTCAGAAATTACTCTGTCATATCCTATTGATGGGCTAATGGATAGCACCTTCCGTCAACATGTGTTGAGGAAAAAACACCAAAATAATTTCGCAAGAAATTAAATGATCTGCAGTGATTAAAGGGATGATAAGGTGAAACTAATGTTCTATCACAGATAGTAAAACTGCTGAGAAGTATGCAGAGAGTTCAGAAAAGTTCTCACTGAAGTGATTTAAAAAGTCTGAGGAAAAAATAATTTCTTTCATGGTGCATTTTCTTAGGAACTGGCAATACAATGAATTCTCAGTGTCAGTCTTCCCCTCACTGACTGCAGAACGTGTTCTTGCTCTTAAAAATAACAGAATTGTTCTGTGTGCTTTAATAGTGACAGATTTTCTGGTGGACATGTGATATAGCAACCAGGGCATTTTGATAGTTAAATACAAAACCAGGCAATTATTTTTTTCCTAGCGAAGGCTTGAGATAGGTTTTCTGACACTGCTTGCAACTTTTATGTGGACACAGGGCAAGGCACAGACAATAAAACTGATTAGTATTCTGCTCCCACAACCAACAAGGCCTTGGAAGTGATCGTTGAAGCAGTCTTTCTGATTTTGTGGTATGTTTCACTGTAGGTACAAACAATTAAGGTGTCTTTTCAGAAAAATATTTTTTTCCTATTAAAATGTATTTCATTTAAGTTTTAATTCTTCCATCATCAGCATGGTGAAAAAAAAAAAAAAAAAAAAAACAAAAAACCAACACAGGGACATCTTTCTTTTTGCAAGTGTCCCAGAGAAAGTACTTTAGTCTTTCTTCTTTTCCTGTCTTCAAAGATGTAGGCCCTCTTTATGAATTCCTCCTTGCTTTCTAGAGATTTTCTTCATTCTTCTGAGGCCTTTCATGGGCCTCTTGTGGTTATCTGAAGCTTGGAATTCTAATAACCATGTAGCATGCAGAGGTGAATTCTAGCCATCAGTGAACGAATTTGTTTTACTGATCCCCTGAGCGGTTTCTGTACTTTGTTCTTTCTTTCAATGGAAGCCTTTCCAATTTACTTTTCCGTTTCTTAGGAGTTTGATTGGTTGGTGTTTTTAACACCATGTGTGGCACCTTGCATTTAGAGATACGAGAGTGCAGTAGCAACATGAACCTTTCGAGTGGATGACAGAATCCTCCCCCCTGCTCTTTTTGATAGAATGCCTTCCAACAAATACCTTAGCACTTCATCTCAGCAGTATTTATTTTTAAAATGATGGAAAAAGTGATGCTGTTTCTACGTGTTTTATTATCATTCTGAGTGTTGTGTCTAGCTGTCAAATATTGACTATGATTTCTATAAATCTTACTCAATCCTTAATTACTCCCAGAGTCATGCTGATTATATAAGGCCATGGTATACATGGACAACATTCCATGTTAACTGCCTTGCTTTTCCAACAGCCAGACCTTGAAAGAAGCTTATACCAGCTGTACAAGGTATATCCTATGTTCTCGATGAGATTGCATTGATGGCAGACCTTTGACATGTGTCAAGAAAGCCAAATTCTGCTTCCATTACAGAGAGCTTGATCCAATGACTTGGTCTCAGTAAATGTGCTGATGAAACACGATGGGAAATGGTGAGTTTCCTCCAGAAATACATCCACCACATTTTCTTCATATCACCCTTCTGAAGCAGATCTAGACCTTTGTTAAAAAAGCATTAATTGGGACCATTAGCAAACAAAACCACAAGATTTCAACTTCTTAATCTTTGAGAAGAAACTAATGGAGGTCATTAGCAACAGAGTTATTGTCTAATGATATTTTGTGCTGTTCCCCACGAAAGAAGTATAGCCAGGCTAGATGAGAATGACTGGATAAGGAGACAAAATGTGGCTATGATAAAACTATCTTATTGTAAGAAAAAGCAAAGCAGAGGTGAAGCATGACATAGCTTATGTATATAATACTTAAGCAACTGCAGAAATATTTCTTAGTTTTTAAAGGACCTTCTGCAAGCTAAAAATAAACCCAAGAAGTGCCTTTATTTATTATTAAATGCTTTGGTCATTTTATGAAGTTTAGGTTTTGTGAAGGTCTTCTGACAAATTAGCTGCAAATATGAAAAGCAAACCGTACTGAAACATGCAAATACCATTACAAGTTGTTATCAAAGACAGGTTTTAATAAAAAACCACATACTTCTTCATCCTTGACTTTTCTGGCAGGAATCAATGTCTGTTTTCCTAAGAAAATTTGTGTTGTTTTTTTTTCTATATTTTTCAGTATTTTAATCAAACTAAAACATTTAAATCAATTAATTTTATATGTACAGCAGTAATGAGACCTTACTCACTGTGACCTTGTTCACTTTGAAAGTCTCCTGCAGCTGGATTCTCTGATGTCTGATATGAATAGGACAGCCTTTCTTGTGATGAAGGCTCTCCACACCACCTATCTCCACAACATCTGTAGAAAGACGTTGGGTTTAGTATCTTAAATCAGTTCAAAAAGGGACATACACGCACCAGCAGTTATAGGCTGCAATTGCTTAGGAAGTTAGGATGGTATCAGTAATTTAGGTTTCTTCCAAGAGTACTTTTCAGGTGTCTTTTCTACAAAGCCTTTTTGCTGATTTTCGTTCGGTTAGTTGTTTGGGGTTGTTTTTTTTTTTGTTTTGTTTTTAAATAAATAAAATTGTTGTTCCTTTCATGCACTGGAATCTTGTTACATCATAATTAAAAGAAACTTTAAAAAAATTGCTAGGACAAAAAAGATCTTATGTTATATGACTATTACAAACACTTCCCTGACATTCTGGTGGTACAGAAGAGGAGATGGAATATGTGACCTTTACAGTGTCAGTCATTTTTTAACTTAATTGGAAAAATCTCAGAATAGCTCCAGAGGAAAATTCTTTCAGAGCATTTTATGACTAGACTTTTAGTATTAAGCCTAGGAAATTGATGTATTTGAAGAAAGAGGTCACAAGTGAAGGAGAACTTGCAGATCCATATGACTGTAGGCAGCAGAGACGTATTATGGACTCACATTAATCTTCTCAAGTGACATGAAATTGTACGAAAAAGGGTTTGTAATCATAGTACTATAGTTCAATGATCAGTAAATACTCTGGGAAATGTTCCTTGTAATGCTGAATTGTTGAATATGCTCTTGAAATAATTTAAAAAACTGTAAAAGGTAATGCAAACAAACAGAGACGAACAGAGTTGTACTAAAGATATAAAACTGAAAATGTAAGTATAGCCTTGTTCCCAGTAAGGTAAATGATGAAGTTCTCATTGGCTTTTTGATTACAGTAGACTTCTAGAGATAAAATCTCACAGTTACAACATACAGCCAGTTATTATCTCATCAGGGCACCACTATACCGTCTCTCTATCAGTGAGATTAATATGAAACATAGTGAATGTTAGTTGAAAGTCATACTGTTCAGGTTTTCCATTATTACTAAATGAAGACACTGGGATTTAAAGCAGTTGAACGCCTAATTTAGCTAATAGTTCTATGCTCTTCTCCTGTAAATATTTTTTTTCAAAAATATGACATTTAATCCTTGTTGTTAAAACAATCAGTTACTTCATTGAATATTCCCAATCCAACAAAGTAAGAAAAGCCTTTCCATATTCTCACCACTGAGACAGCAACAGGAATACTAAGGTTGCTTTCAGTAGTAAAAACATTTTTTTTTAGGTGATACAGCAGATTTTCTGAAGTATGATAATTTTTCAGTAGACTCTAGATCAGAGAAGGAAAGTGATCTCTTGATGTGAAGAATCACAACATTCTGTAAAATTTTATACTTAGGATGTTGCTAAATTAAATGGTACCAAACTGTACTGAACTGAGGAGTAGGAGGTGTGCCATGGTTAGCACCCTGGTAGCCTTGTTTGGTTTTGTTCTGCTTGCTATTATAATTTTTCAATGTGGCCATGAGCAGATCATTTAGAACTGAACCGTATGTGACTAGTATTGCTTTGGGTACAGCTGAAAGACACTGAATACTTTTATATGGCTAAGTGTATTAAGGCTGAACTTTTAACAAAGTAATTGGATCTATCAGTAAAGTCCTAAGAAATTATTTCCTCTCATTTACAAGAAGGCTGGGAAAGGATTTTCGCCTCAGTGCAATGCTAGCATAGGCTAATAGTGGAACAACTACTGATTACTGTAAGAGTGGAAGCACTGTCTTAGTCTTCTGCATAGGATTCAGTGCAGAAAATGTAGTGCAGTAAGATCTTATTTGATATTCCATATAGTTAGTTAGTTGAGGGGACAGACAGGGCCAAATTTCTCAACCAAAGTGCTGAATAACCAAAACAGTCCCAAAACTTTGAAACATTCATTGGAAAGTTTCTTCCTTACAGGTGAGGGGAAGCTGTATCAACTTTTTGTCCTCTGAACACAGAAGAGATCCCCCAAAATTTCTGATTGTCCAGCCTGCAACTTGCCTTACTGTAAACAAGAGGTCCTACTGCTGCAAAAGCCTCATAACTAGGTAACACATTTGCAATGAACCAGAAAAGTAGTTAAAGCTTTTCAAAGGCAAGGGTGCTGTGTAAGCACAAAACCAGAATGTGAAAAGCATGTTATCCTGTTGTTGATACATGTAAATATCTGTGCATAGAATAATAAACTGCTTGTGCTTAAGTCGGACTAGAAAGATGACTCAAGACTAAAGTAGAATGGTTTGTCTTAGTTAAAGGTAAACAGTTGCTGCTGTAAAAACGGGAGTTCAAATACTGTCTCCACACAGGGCAACCTAAAAGGTAAACCATATATCTAAGAGCACTGTTCAAATGCTTCTTGAACACCAACAGACTTGGGGCCACAACTGCTTCCCTGGGGACCTTGTTCCACTGCTTGACCACCTTGTAAGTGAAGAACGTTTCTTAAAATCTCATCTGAACTTCCCCTGATGCAACTTTAAGCCATCCCCTTGTGTCCTATCACCATATACCAGACAGAATAGATCAGGACCTCCCTCTCTTCCTCCCCTTCATGAGGAATTTGTAGACAGCCATGAGGGCACCACTCAATCTCCTCTTCTTTAAGCTGAACAACCCTAGTATCCTTAGCCACCCCCTATAAGCCATGCCCTCTAGTCTTTTCACTATCTTTGTTGCCCTCCTTTGGACATATCATAATATTTTTATGTCTTTCTAATATTGGGGGGCCCAAAACTGCACACAGTACTCTAGGTGAGGCTGGTACATCCCTGAGTATAGTGGGACAAGCATGTCTTTAGACCAGTTAGTTATACTGTACTTAATGCACCCTAGGATATTGTTGGCCGTTTTGGCCACCAGCGCAACTTGTTGACTCATATTGAGCTTACCATCACCCAAAGCCACCAGATCCCTTTCTGCAGTGCTGTACTCCAGCCTCCTGTCCCCCAGTCTATGTGTACATCCAGGACTGCACCACTGCACGTGCAGAATCCAGCATTTGTCCTTGTTCAATTTCATATGGTTGATCATTGCTCAATACTCTAATCTATCAAAATCTCTCTGTAAGGCCTCTTTACGCTTGAGGGAATCAAAGACTTCTGCTGATTTAGTACGACTGTTGGCAAACTTACTTAGTGTGCGCTCAACTCCAGTGTCCAGGTCACTGCTGAACTCCATTTTCACTCTGAGAATTCACTGTTGAAAAAAAAATCCCTAAGCCAGCTGAAAAATAAGCTAGAAGTTGTGCTAGCTTTATACTTACAGCTATATCACTGTGCCTCATTATTTTCACTAAGTCAGCAATGCATTAAGGCATAAGTCTGCAGATGCAGAAGATGGACTCATTGCAGTGTTTGCAGAAGCATCCTAAGCACGAGAGAGTTCACGTCCTTTGAGACCATAGCTTCGGGGAACATTGCTCTTTTCCTTTGATGTTCAGTAAATATTCACAGGAGACAGGACAAGGATCAGTGGAGAATAAACCTGGTGTTTGCAATTGAAATAAAAGCCATGAAAAGGAACATCAGTAAATGGAATTGTCAACTATGTGCTAAAAAATTCCCTATTCAAATATCTTTGTTTGCATTTGAAATGAGCAAGGTTGCACAGTATGTTGGTTTTGGCTGGGATAAAGTTTATTTTCTTCATAGTAGCTAGTATGGGGCTGTAATTTGGTTTTCTGATGAAAACAGAGTTGATAATACAGGGATGTTTTCATTACTGCTGAGCAGTGCTTACACAGTGCCAAGGACTTTTCAGCTTCTCAAACCACCCCGCCAGCAAGCAGGCTGGGGGAGCACAAGACAGGGACACAGCCAGGACAGCTGACCCCAACTGACCAAAGGGATATTCCATACCATATGGTGTTATCGCTCAGCATAAAAAGCTGGGGGAAGAAGGAGGGAGGGGGGGACACACATTTGGAGTGATGGTGTTTGTCTTCCCAAGTAATGGTTACGCGTGGTGAAGCCCTGCTGTCCTGGGGATGGCCGAACCCCTGCCTGCTCATGGGAAGTGGTGGATGAATTCCTTGTTTTGCTTTACTTGCACACACGGCTTTTGCTTTACTTATTAAACTGTCTTTATCTCAACCCACAAGGTTTCTTACTCTTCTGATTCTCTCCTCCACACCACCAGGAGGAAGGGAGGGAGTGGCTGTGTGGGGTTTAGTTGCCAGATGGGGTTAAACCATGACACACAGGTAGGAAAAGATAAATATTGAACTGTATCAGCTACTACCAAAAAGCTTAGCAGTCCTTCCCATTGTTATTTCCCTGCACAGCCCATGCCTGACCAGAATATCCCTTGTAGTTCTGTTTCATTTGGATTCAACTGTAGGATTAAAAATTCTGTGGATATTCAAACAATTTCATTTGGATATTACTAATTGCTAAGTTACTAACAGCTGTGCCTAACCAGCTGAGTATAGATTTTTTTTTCAATACACTACCTATTTTGAGAGGACCAAAACACATAAAGGGTGATTTATCTATGTAGATAAGGTAAGGGCATCTCCTGTTAAAACCTGAAATGTTTATCTAACATTTATGAGCAAGATAGAATGTTATCTATTCTTTTAATTCTTTAAGGTGTTTTATTGAATAACTATGAAAACAGCTTACGGTTACCTACACTGAGTATGTTAACACTCAGCAGGAAACAAACTGTATTAGTAACAATACAAAATTTTATGTTTAGTCAAATTCACTGTTGTTTATGAAGTGCCATCAGTAAGTTCAATGTTAAACATATTCTCCAGCTGTGACATTGATAGCTAGTTTAAATAGTTTCATATTTTTTCCAAAATTGGAGCCTGATATTAAAGCCTCCCCCATTACCCAAACTGACCTCACAAAGGAAATGTAATAAAATTTAACAAAACCAGAAATCTTGCCCTGTGCCAGTTTTAGCACCTCCCTATCCCTAAATAAGGAACGGGAACATCACTATTGACTTTCAGGAGGCAGAATTTGAATAATAATATGATTAACAGCATCATCATAAACCACCTACACAAATCTAGTTAGCTTGTTGGGCTAAATCAAACTTGGGAATATAACTCAAAATTTCTCTTAGCCTCATTTAATCCATGCCTCTGGGTACTAATGTATCTTGATGTAAAGACTATGAAAACATGAAAGAGGGTAGTCCTGGTCTATTCTCCCTCTTCCCTTATACTAGCTATGAGTTTCTGGACTCTTGTTGCATAAGATCTAGGTTTGGCAGAGAATTTTTCTTTCTACTAGATATACCAGAACACCAACTAGCTGAACCCCATCGTTCAACAACTGCATAAAGAAATACTATGTAGCTTCACGAGTAGGAATCGCTGGAAGTAGGGATGTGCCCTAAATATATCTTAATTAAACATTCTCAGTAGATTCCTGTGGAGAAAGTACACTTACTTTTATACATAGGTGCTAGGGAAGGAGATTCCCATTGACCTACCAGCTCTCTTCACAGACATTTTATGACTACCTATCACATATTCAGCCCACACATACAAGTTGAAAACTGCTGATGCATGTGGATGTGGCATTTTGTTCAGAAAGACAAGAAGACAGAGAGAAATACGTGTCAAGATCAACACCCTTCGTAGTCCTACAGAGGATGAAGGACCCTTATAGGAAGGCAGATTAAGTTTTGTCCAGAGAGTAATCATCTGGCTAGACTAAGGTGGCAGCTGTTGAGTCAGCAGCCCTGGCTAGCTCATACATCAGGCTTAAGTTCTATGGGATCAGAGGTCTAGATGTTAAAGTAAAGACTATATAGAAGCAACAGAAAAAAGAAAAAATATCTTAGGATTAGTTGTTTGAGTTAGTCCTTTATATCTTTGATGTGGTGTTTATGCCCCTCTAGCTCCACCTTGCCTGTCTTCAGATCATGCATATTGTGCGTGCATATACCAAAACATGAGCTGAAACAAATGTTTCTACATATGAAGTTTTTGGAAAATTTATCTTTCTATGCAGAAATGTGTACATAAGAGAAATTATTACGTTAGAGGTGTATGTACCTGTTCAAGTTACACAAATGAGATGACTATCTCCTAAACAGAAAATATACACTGTCCACAAGTTTGTATAAATCCTTTTGAGTTTAAACTATGACAACTTGCAATGTGCTATTTGAGTAGCATCATTTAAATTATCATTATGAATATAATACACATATGTTTATGATCTTACATGCAGGTCTGAAAACTATTTGCAATTAATCTTTTGATTTTGTAGTCTTTTAGGTTGAGATGAATTATAGCTGTTCCACACACCCCAAAGAAAATGGCATGAAGTTATCTGTAGAAGATTGGTTTTCTTATTCAACTAAAAGCACTGATCTTCATCTGATCTGTGTGAAGTTTTATAGTCTAGAATGTATAATTCCTGAAGGTTATTTAATAAGGGGGAAAAAAAAAGTCAAAAGAAAGACAGACCCATACTGCAGCATAAGTAACTCAGGTGATACTTTGGGGAAAATTAACTCAGTTTTTCTAGGAATGTTACAACATCTTCTGTGGTGTGCACAGAAAGATTATTTGGATTTTACCCTAGTCTAGGTACATCCAGCAGCCTAAAGGGAATGTTGCGTTACAAAGCTGAAGCCCTAAAGTAATTTGCCTATTTCCAACAAAGGGCTGGGAGAGGAAATTGAACAAAAAAAGTGTAATTACTTTGGTTTCTGAACGTTGTCTCATTTGCGTACCACAGTGGGCACAACTCAGGTCACAGTTTGGAAAACTAGTATGGACTGTGGTGATAACATAGTCTAATTCCATGGCTAAGATAGAACTATACTTGTATTTCTACCCCAATTTAAACACTACTACAGAGAAAGGTATCTAACATCACTTTTGGAAAAGAAAAAAAAAAACAAAAAGTAATAGTTAAATATCCTAACTGCTACAACAGAGCAAGTTTTTTCTGGTCGGCACTTTCCCATCAGTTTTCAGCAATGGGCTTCAGTAATTCTTATACTAAATAAAAGATTCTTTCTTGTATGTATGTAGGGACTATGTTCAACAAAATTATTATCCTTATTTTCATTATATAAAACTGAAAGATATCTTTCTCTAAATATTTCCCAGATATTTAATCATTCTCATGTCTTCTTTTATTATCCAGCTCCCAGGTATTAATATTCCTCTTTTGCTGTGATACCATGACTGTGCTCAGCATTTGCTTTAGTGCCAATTTCAGAGGTAAGGGACTCAAACTGCTGCCATTTGAGATTTCCATATTTATAGATCAGAGTATTACTTTATTCCTTTGGGATAATCATTGCACTTGGAGCTGTTGTACTACTTCTGATTAAAGAAATTGGCCTAGAATGATAACAATATCAGTTTAACCTATACATGTACAACATTAAATAGGTAAATAACATTTATATTAAATATTTAAATAACATTTGGCATTTCAAATGCACGGAAGTCAATTTGCTTAATTATATGGCAACAATTACGATTTATTTACATCCTTTTTTTTAGGATTCTCTTCACTGAAGAAGCAGGTTAAGAAAACTTTGTAATATCAAAATGCAAAATATTAAATAAGGATTTCTTTTTAAGACTTATTATTATTTTCCAAGGAAAACAAGGGTTTGGAAGCCTTTTGAATGGTATTAAGGGTAGATATAAACAGTCTTTCTGAATAATAAGAAAGTCACTTAAAAATAAGCTGGATATTGCTGTCATGATGGTTCTTAAACTCTGATCCTGCCTCTCTTACAATAAAATAAACATGCACATAAAAGGAGAAAACAGTGAATCCTAAATTAAGTATGCAAAGTGGTCCAACCTTCACCTCCAACTTTTGTTCTGGAAACAAAGGTCTTCTGAGATGTGAAAATTTTGTACAAATGTTGTGCCTTTCCAGATCTTCTCTTTATCTATATGCCTGCTCAAAATGAAAGTGTAAGGAATTAAGTTTTTTACTATATGAGCTAGGTTTTCCATAATAGAATGCAAAAAGTGTGAGACTAAGAAAACAGAGAAATAAGGAGGGGAAGCAGAAGGACCTGCAAAGAATGGAGTGACAGCAGGAGCCAAAGCTCCCTTCATGTGTGGAGTTGGGTTGAGGCAATGTAGTATATACTGGGTTTTAGGTCTTTGTCTTTATTCTCACTCTGACTGAGATAGCCTAGAGTTCAGGTAGTTGGCTCGGCAACTGTGAAACAAGATTTGCTTCTGTCAACTTCATCAACATTTGCTGAAACTGATATCAATCCATACTGTTTCCAGGCAACACAAATGCACTGTAAAGTCTCCCTTTTTAACAGCCCAGATAGTGTCATGTGAGAAATTCTGTCATTGTTTTTAGCTCATTTGACTATTTTTATTCTGTTTTCATTTGAGTCTAGGTTTTTATCTTACCATTAGTGCTCCTGGCACCTTTTAGGCATGTCATCAGTAAGGGTTTTTTTGTTCAATCTAATGCAGTTTCTTCCCTCCCTCCCCGCACCCCCCACGCCCCCACCCTCACTCCCCACCCCCCCTCCCCAGTCTAATGAGAAGCTTTATATAACATTGTTATACAGACTTCTAGGTCACAATGAGGTTCATAGTTTACCACTATCCACAAGGCTTTCTCAGAGCCAGTGTTTTCTGCCAGCAGCACATGGCCTACCTTCTTCTTTTAAATAGGCTTGACTTTCTATTTGGCCATATTAAAAATCATAATGTTTTGTCTTGCTGATTCATTCTCTTCTTTAATTACTGTTCCCTCAATTTTTGTGTCATCTGCAAACTGTATCAGTGACTTCTTTTTTGATCATTGCTAAAGGGAGTAAGCAATCAATTTCAGCAATTCTTCCTCTTTCTCCATCCCACGCTTAAATCTTCTTCCCACTGGAATGGTCAGATGATTTGAGGAGAAAAAGCCTTCCCTGTCTCCCTCCACAAAAATCCACAGATCTGGTCATACTCATGTTTAAAAATTGGACATTGTAATATGAAAGCAACAAATAAAACATGCATGAACCGTCATAATATGCTTGATTTATATTTCACTCCTTCACTTCTTGACTGAGACTTCTACCAGTTTTTCCATTTTTTAGCCTAAGATGCATGTTGAGCTGACAGAACTAAAAAATTCTTACCCATGTCAGACCCAAAGTTACATTCAGGTTGGCAGGGACCTCTAGAGGTTATCTGGTCCAATCCCCCTACTCAAGTAGGGCAACCTAGAGCCGGTTGACCAGGACCATGTCCAAGTGGCTTTGGAGGATTTCCAAGGATGGAGATTCCACAACCTCTTTGGGTAACCTGTGCCAGTGTTTGGTCACCTTCACAGTAAGAAAGTGTTCCCTGATGTTCACAGGGAATGTCTTGTGTTTCAGTCTGTGCCCATTGCCTCTGGTCCTGTCACAGGGCACCACTGAAAAGAGCCTGGAACCATCTCCTCTATTCCCTGCCATTAAGTATTTATACATGATGCTAAGATCTCCTCTGAGCCTTCTCTTCTCCAGGTTGAGCAGTCCCAGCTCTCTCAGCCTCTCCTCATATGAGAGATACTCCAGTTGCTTGATTATCTCTGTGTCCCTTCACTGGACTTTGCACTAGCTCCACGCTTCTTTTGTACTGGGGAGCCCAGAAATGGACCCAGTACACTAGGCATGGCCTCACCAGTGCTGAATAAAGGGGAAGGCTTGCCTCCTTCACCTGCTGGCAATGCTTTGCCTAAGGCAACCCAGTGTACCATCAGGCTTCTTTGCAGCAAGGACACATTGCTGGCTCATGTTCAAGTTGGTGTCCACCAGGACCCACAGGTCCTTTTCTGCAAGGCTGCTTTCCAGCTGGGTGTTCCCCTGCATATATTGGTGCATAGGATTTTCCTCTCCAAGTGCAGGACTTTGCACTTTCCTTCCTTGAACTGATTATGTTCCTGTCAGATCATTTCTCTAGTCTGTCTCTGAAAATACCAGTACAAGATTTGTTTTATTTCATTCTTCTGGATCTTTACCAGTGTTACAGGTGCTATTGAAAATCAACATCAATATTGCAAAGAGATCCTCATCCAGCATTTTCAGACTCTTGCATTAAAGCACCAAGTGCACAGTATTGAAAAAATTCTCTCATGCAACTTTCACCCCAAGAATTAGAAAGACAACTTAAACTGTCCTCATTTGGAGAGTTATTTATTTAACCTGTGTGTTAAACATAATAGCCTTTGGCCGTTCTGTTCAAGTCCCAGAGACAGTAAATACTCTGGGCAGCTCTGGAAGGACCTGCTCACAATGAGTCAGTAGAAGAGAGAACTTCCAGCACTGTATGCAAGTACAAGACTCCTAAAGGGTTTTTCTAACAACTAATAGCATCAATCTCGGAAGAAAACCAACCTTTCCTGTAAGCCACATACCTTGTAGCTATTAGATGATGAATAGTCTTAATGTTGTATTTATTCATAGCAAGCATTTTTTCTTGGTAGGAAAGAAATTTAAAAAATCCAAGCATTTGCTGTTGCTGGATTTTGCAATAAATAAAGTCACACTAACACAATGCTATCAACAAGACTTGTATGGTCTAGCTAAAAAGGGTCATATTGAAAGAACCCTCTGAAAACAGCAATGTGGGCAGTATCACCCCATTACCCTTACTGTCACTTTTTCACTGAACTCAGTGTATTGAGAATGGAAAATCATTCCCACATTTAGCTTATTCCCATAACTAATTAGATCAGAACCGGAATTTCTGGTAAATTAGTACCCCGAAGGTATTAAAATATCACAAAATACCATACATAGTTTCTGAGACACTACTACATTGCATCTTCTGTACAAAACAGAAAAAATACAGTAATTCAGAAGAGGGGGTACTTAAGCTGCTAAATTATAGCTCATATATCTTGTATAGGCAGACCATTTTCAATGATATTAAAGTAAATCGGCTACATCTCTGCCTAGCTACTGATTGATCAGTACTTCTAGTGGCTTAGTGAAATCCACAATTGTAAGATTTCATTACTAGCTTTAATACTTGAATGTGCTAATGATATCCAAGAAAACGGAATAAAATCAGTGATGTGTCAGAAGAAAGTAATTCATATTATTTGTAAGAAAGTGTTGGGAGGCTAAGCGCTGATGCTTAACTAAATGTTTTAGTACCATAAAATTTCATAACTTTTCTGCAAAGCACAGTCAATACAAACTAGATGTTTATAACAGTAGATTTGAATCTTAGATGTACACTGCAGAATCAGAAGTACTGCAAAAATTATCACATAAAGAGACAGGTAAAGCAAAAGATCTTATGTGATATGCTTATGGACAAAATACTGGAATTTTAAGTATAAGTAACCAATCAATCACAAGAATATCCCTGTATAGTGTACACAAGAACTGTCCTTCCCCTGGCCTTTTGTTAGTCAGCTGCTAGGTCTTCAGAGCCCACCCTTAATTCCCTTTTGTCTTTGGCTCAATGCTATCTGAAACAGGGTGATCCAAGCATGACAAAAATGATGTCCCCAATGGGAAACCTGACCACCGTTCTCAGATGAAGTCACTATATGGAGCACATTACTGGTTCTTTGAATAGGGTTTGACAGTAATGATTCCCTTGATCTTACCTGTTTAATCATTAGACTTTGAAGTCATGCTCACTCCTGTTCTCAATTCCTTTCTCTGGTCTACTGCATTTTGAATATTTTAACAAAAATCATCAATTCCAGTGCTTTCACCCACAATGGCCAACAGCTTAGTACCTTCCAGGATATTCAGAGTGAGTTTAAACTGTATCAAGTTGCAGGTAGAGCTGGATCTCAGTCTCCCATAACCTTGGATTGGTCAGGATTTTCCTAGTGCAAATTACTGCATTAAGATGGATCGCCTTTGCAACTTTAATTCTCAGTTATGGTTAGATCCATATTTTGTTTTGGCTTACATTCTGGATATGTTTCTTAAAGCCTGCTATGAGACTTGTACTAATAGCAATATTAAAATACTCAGTTCTAAAAATGACCTTTTCCACCATGTCACACCAGTCATTTACTCAGTGCTGCTGGCAAACATGGAATACAGGTTAGCTGAGTTACATTGTGGCTGCTTTCAGCTGCATCTCTGTGTATTTAAACGGCAAAACAACATATTATAAATGATGTGCTTCTCAACTTTAACTTTTTTTTTTGCCTTGGACATCTAAGCAGAGGGTACCTTTCTTTGAGGTTAGTAGAAGTTTAAATTTGAACTCTTACTTTTTAAAAAGTATTACTTGATTAAAGTTTGGCCACAGACACTTTCCTATTGACGAATGTCAATAACCTGATATTAAAAATTCAAGATACTATAAAGAGCTGTAGCTGTTCTAATAAGAAAGCTGGAATTGTATTTATTATACAACGAGAAGTAAAGTATTAACTAGTCTTCCCACCAAAACTTCTAGCAGTTGTAGTTCTGTCACTTTCTGCCTGATTCAGATGTGCAAGCCTCAAGCTTTTTCCAGTGTCCATACAAAACTGTATCAGTTGGCTGTTTTTTTAAAATCAAGTGCCCACTGGGCATAAACAAACACATTCAATTGAAAATTATTCGGTATTTTGACTTACTGATCTGGCTATGCATAAAGATATTAATTTCCAGTGAAGTATTAGAATGAGCTTTAGGGCAACACCTACTCCTTGCTGTGAATCATAAATAATATGAGCTTTGCCATATAAATCTTGGTATTCTGTGAATCAAAGCAGTGTCATCAGTTTCAAGTCAAATCACAAAACTAAAGTACCATCCCCACCCTGCTGCCCTTATTTAAGATGCAGCAGTCAGATACTCTGGTAAGATAGGTCACAGCCCTTTAAAAGCTGCTGTTTCTAAGTCCCATTAGCATTCTCTAAGCTGTTTCTTCTGCCCTTCTGGCAGCCATCCTTCTAAAAGCACTCTTTGGCAATTACTGTATACATCTGGAAAGAAGCAAGGCATAATTAGCTTGGTCAAACATGAACAATCACAGCAACAAGATAATTGTGATTATCTTCAAATACTTTGATCTAGTATATTCTTAGTTACTGGTCAAATAAATTATTATGTAGAAAAGACTGACATAGTGAACAATATGTTGACCTTTCAGTTCTGAACTATAGAAAGAGAAGAATGAAATACTGGCAGAGAACGAATAAATCTTTTCATTATTAAGATTAAATTTTAAACTTTGCATTTTGTGTTTAACTTCTTCATTTCCTCCATTTTATTTCATGAAAAAGCATTAATTTTGAAAGCACGTTACTGTACGCCTACATACACCTTCTTCCTCACAAGTCTTTTAGCACACAAAAAATATATTAACTTATCAGTCAGAAAGCAATGCTAACAAGGTAATATTTCTCTTCTCTGTTACACAGTTAAAAAAGAGTAGATCTACATATTTGCCTGGAGAAACAAAGAACTTCAATACCACAGGGAGTTTGAAGAGAAAATTCTCTGTTTTTAAAATCTAGCATTTCTTGGTCAAAGAAATATTAGGAATGAAAGCAAAACACTTTAACCAGTGCTATTACTGCCAGTGCAAATGTCAACATTTTCTCACATGAACTGTTATGTCCAGAGACATGTTTAATGACGCACAGTTCCTCTGAGATATGAATATCCAGCTAAGTTCAATTTGGCCTTTAGGAAGACCAACCAGCAGAAAGAAAGTGATGAAGCCTTTTTGATTACTGTAAGGTTAGATGGATGGTCTTAATGTCTTCTGTTGCTAGTTATGTTCCATGCATCACCAGCAGACAGGTTGGTATTTATAGAGAGAAACCTTTGTATGAGCTGTGGATTTAATAACCAAACCAAAGCTAGCTCCTGAGAATGGGAAATCTGTGCAACCTGCAATCATTACAAATCTTTGATATTTTCCCTCTGATTTGAAAAGACTGCTGGCAAACTAGATGAATAACACCTTCCAGATGCAAGTGCAGTTGACATTCTGTGCCTCTGGTTTGGGTCAGCAGACTGATGTTCATCTTATCTGTTTCCTCTCTTTTTTCCTAGGGTTGTCTTAAGATACTGGATAGGGTGGTAAGTAATAACAATAATATATGTATTTTTTTTGTTTGTTTGTTGATTGTTTTTTTTCAGTAGGGAATGATCAAGGATTAATTGTCTTGATAAACTATAAATACTGCTTGTTTAGGCTCCATTATAAAAACAGTAAGCCAGATTCACAGTCAAAGTAAACATTTGTAATTCCCTTTGATTTCAATATGATATGCTTATTTACATTGTTCAAGCTTCTCTGACAATTTTTGTATTTTTCATTGCATCTATATTATCTATTTACAGCCCTTTAAAGGTTATGACAAATGCACAAAACCAGTGAAGAAAGGACTAATCAAATCTTTTGAAACTTTAAAAACATTCTTGTCTTGGGTCACTTCTTGTTTTAGACAAGCCTCTTTACTCATCCCGGTAGTAAAATGAAACATTAAGCTGAATTTAAATGCAAATAGCCTCTTAGGTTGTTTCAATCTATTTTAGTAAATAACATGCACACGATGCATAGTATGTGCAACAATTTATCAAGCTCTTAATTTGAAATTCTTGCCTTCTAATTAGGTATCTTATGTGTAATAGTTTCCTCTTTTGCTGCTTTTATATTCAAGTTCAATCTAATTTTAATGAAAAATGAGATTACTTCTGAACTTCAAATGTAAGAGTGAGATAATTTAAACACAATCTACAGGTAGCAAAAGACATTTCAAAATTGTATCTGCATAAATTATTTAGGAACACAAAGACAGTACAGAAGCACAAGAGGAGCTTAGGCTCCTTATCTGATGATCTTAGACTATCAACAGAATAAATGAATCCATATTTGTTTTCTGAAACTTCTGACTGGCATTAAAGTGAATTAGGCCACTACAGTAAGAATCCTGGGTTCATACTGAAAGCGCAGTTGTGGTTTATTTCCCTCTGAAAAGGAGAAATGTAACAGTCATTCACTACCTGGAATACCTGTTGACACACAGTCAATAAGCACGAGAGACTAAGTTATTCCTGTGGCCCGAGATTTTGGTCATACAGATTTGTACACCTTGGTTTATGAATATTTTTTATAGTTCACTGAAGTAAAATGGACAGAAGATGAATGAGAACTTTCAGCTTTATGAAATTGCTATTATGTTTCTACTTGAAATGTTAAACAGAGAGAAGCAATTGAACATGATACATACAGAATTGTTCCCTGCTGGTTCACAGGTTTCTAAGAGGAATCTCTGTTTAAAGTATCTTTCTGTATTTTTGGATGACAGTGACGTGAGATAGAAATATTAATGACATGATAATGCCACCAATCCTTTTTCCATCCATCCTGCTGGTATAGAAGGGTAGCCCACAGGGTTGCACACTAGCTTTGGAGTTTAGAAACTGGATTCTACTGTTGGTTCTACTTCAACCTGCTGTATGAACTTGGGAAGGTTCTGCCCTGTATCTTGGCATACTTGGTGGAAGAATATTTAAAAAGAAATGTTTATAATGTGGCATTAAAAAGAAACACTGCCTTGTTATAGAAGCTGTAGACAGAAAATGTTGTCTTAGCAAAATAATTTGCTCTGAAATTAGAATCTACTCTTGTGATAGTGATTTTTTTTCCTTTGATTTAATGTAGTGTCAAAACTCCTTGTATTTTGTCTGTGTGTTTCTGTTTGTGCATGTATAATTTACGTTCTTAATTTTCCTTAACTAATATTTATATGTGATAACGTGAGTCAGTTTAGCATTTAAAAGGAGGAAAAGACTAGTCTTCCTTCACATGGAGTTCTTTCTATGCATGAAAATAGGACTTTCATCCAAGGTAGAAACTGCGAAACCTCTATCTTCACCTGTCTCACAAATTACATCTCTTCAACTGCCCATGGCAGTCTGTGGTTTCTCGAAAATCAAAGAAATGGCACAGATATATCACTGTTCTTTCTCCTCTGTCATGACAGAGGACAGACTGAAGTTATCTGTGTCCTGGTGCTTAAGAATTATTTCTATCCATGTATCTATGCAAAGAGAAAAATAGTTAATTTTTCCCACTAGATTTAATCTTTTTCTTTTTTTTCTAAGTTTTCTTTTTTTTTTCTAAAAGGAAGGTTTGAAATAGATTTGCTCATTCAGAGTGACATTTCAAACCAATGAACATAAAGTAAAATGCTAACATACGGTTCCTATTACATCACAAAATTTTGAACTATATTTTTGTGTTACATTGCCTAATTTATACATTGCTGCAGGGAAAAGGATGGTAATTTTTGTGAATATTTAGTTTTATCAAATACATTAGAGACAAATCAACTATTTTGTGTGGCTCCATGATGAAAAGCTGATATAAAACCAAAACACTTTTTGTAAAGTAATATATTACATCAGAGAAATAAATGCATTGCCTCTATTACTGTCTTCAAGAAGTACACTGGGACATCCCAGAAGATGATACATTTTGAAGTCCCACTCAAGTAAAAAAGTTGTCCACTTGTTATTATGCTCTATTTGTGTGAACACACCTGGGCATTTTAGACACTTTAGGCATAGATCTCACTACATACTGTGCTTTCAAGTTTTTTCAAATTTTCTTACACTCTTGAGTTTTCATAATTTTGAATGTGCATATCCTCCCATCAAGTTTGACCTCATAAAAGTAATTCACAGTGCATGCTCTAGTCTTCCTATTCCTTAATTTGAAAAGCAGTTTCTAGTAGGAATAGTAGTTTTCACAGGATTCCTAATCCTTTACATTCCTGAACTCTTGAGTACCATTAATTAGCAGTTGAACACTCTTACTAGGTAGCAATTATGCTTACAGCAAAGGGGTCTTACAGAGCACGTATTTTGCACATTTTGCTGTCCACAAAATACTCAGGTGCAAAATGATCACCTCATAGATTTCTGTACCTATTACATTTTGGACAAAATTATATAAAAACCATCAGTAAATAAGATGGTAGTGCATTTTCATACTAAATATTGAAGATTTATGGTAACATTATGATTTCATTTCACTAAAGCTACAGTACATAAATTTTTTAGCCATGCAGTTTTCAGTATAGTTCTTGATGGCAAAATATAAGAGCTGTATTTACAGACTGTAGTAATAATTTGGCAAGATAAAACTGCTGAGTGTAAGAGAAGTTTATTACAGGTATAATGGGAATAGAAACATCATTTCAACAACCTAATCATTTTAAAATTTGTAGAGCTGAAAGTAATGTCATTTTAGCAACGCTGCTTAAGACTGAAGATGAGTAAATAATTTACTCAGTTAAATTAGCTTCTTCTGTTAACTGGGTGTATGTAAGCAAGATCATAATTTTTCTGTATTTATCCACCACTCAGATTCACTCCAATCTAGAAGTTCTGTGTTTTTTAAACATCTCTGTGAATGTCTTGCAAACATGCAAGTCTGTCTTGTCAAGGGATAAACGACTATGATGTTCAAGTCACTGCCTGCTTCTGACTCATTCACAAATAAAAAAGACAGTATCATTGCATAATGCTTCTGCACATGCTAGACTTCCTAGATCTATTAATTAGGAAGAAATTGCAATCTATAAATATCCATACTAGCAAGATAACACTAAAATACATTTACTTTTTGAAGAAAGATTAATAAATTCTTCTCATCAGATTATGGATTTTTATTCATTCTTCACTTTTCATTTTATTATCTTTTGATTTTCTATTTTCGTATTTCATACATTTTGTGAACTCATTTAGAACACTTATATATACTAGAAAAAAATTTTACTTGCTTAATATAAAATAGCTGAAATCTAGGCAATAATAAGAAATGTAGAGAAGATATTCTTTTCTTTTTCCTACTGATCTTTTTTCTGTCATTTTTCTCATTGCTTCATCAATCACTGAGACAGGTGATTGTCTTTCTCAAAGCAGCTTGAGCTAACTTTACAATTTCTGTGACTGTGTCATCTAATTCTGTCCTATTAAACCTGCTCTCATTTGCTCTTTCCAAATGAATGGTGTCTACAGATAATAAGTTCTTTAAGTAGTATATTAATTAAAAATGAAATTATTAAAGATTTCTCCTTTAAAAATGTAGACCTTAGCTTGATATTTTCTACATGCAACGATATATAGTCAGAAAGTAACTATTCAATGACAGCAAAAAAGACATATGGGTTGAAGCATATTTTTGCTGTCTTTACCTTTTTTTTTTCCTCCTTGTTAAGATATAACTGTCCCTAAAGAAGCAGAAACGTTACACCTTTAATTGAGGTCACTGATGATGAAGGTAGCAGCAGTCTCTCTTGTTTTAATAGTGATGTGCTGCTTGAAGCAATGTTGCACCAATTAAGAAAATCTGATAGTTACATGCATATGCAAACATTTTTTCCTACTGAGTAGTTATGGTGACAACTACTAGTTTCAAGGCTATTGATATGCATAAGTATTTTCAGTTATAGTGGTGGTTTAGCTTTGGATAACTGTAAAAACATCCATCCAGATGCGTGCTGACTCTCAGTGAGGCACCCCATGCAGTTCCATACAGTGATTCACTGAAGACTGACCTTGGCACTGGAACTAGGTTTAACTCTGCTTTTTATTGTATGCCATAAATTTAAATAAACTCTCCATATTCCTGTTCTTTGTGCTGTTCTTACATAGAAACAAGAGAAAAATACTTTCCATTAATTATGGAAAAAATCTGATGAGGGAGGTGAAGGACAACAAGAAGGGCTTCTTCAAGCACATCAGCAGGAAAAGGATGACTAGGGAAAATGTGGGCCCGCTGCTGAATGAGGAGGGTTCTCTGGTAATGAAGGACACGGAGAAGGTGGAGTTACAGAATACCTCCTTTGCTTCAGTCTTTACTGCCAAGGCTGGCCCTCCAGTTTCCCAGGCTGGAGAGCTGAGTGGAGTAAACTAACAAAGTTCCACAAGAGTAAGTGTAGGGTCCTGCACTGAGAGAGGAACAGCCCCATGCACCAGTACATATTCGGGTCTGACCTGCTGGGAGGCAGCTCTGCAGACAAGGACCTGGGAGTTCTGGGGGACAGCCAGTTGCCCATGAGCCAGCAGTCTTCCCTGGTGGCCAAGAAGGCCAATGGGATCCTGGGGTCCATTAGGAGGAACATGATCAGCAGGTTGAGGAAGGTTATCCTCCCCCTCTGCTCTGCCCTGGTGAGGCTGCATCTGGAGTGCTGTGTCCAGTTCTGGGCTCCCCAGTTCAAGAGAGACAGGGAACTGCTGGGGAGGGTCCAGCTGAGGGCTACAAAGATGATGAGGGGGCTGGAGCAGCACTGCTGTTATGAGGAAAGGCTGAGAGAGCTGGGCCTGTTTAGCCTGGAGAAGAGAAGACTGAGAGGGGATCTTACCAATGCATACCAATATCTTAAAGGGCGAGTGTCAAGAGGATGGGGCCAGGGTCTTTTCAGTGGTGCCCAGCAACAGAACGAGGGTTAATGGGCACAAACTGCAAGACAGGCAGTTCCATCTGAAATGTGAGGAAGAACTTTACCTTGAGGGAGACAGAGCACCGGAACAGGCTGCCCAGCGAGGCTGTGGAGTGTCCTTCTCTGGAGACATTCAAACCCCACCTGGATGTGATCTTGAGCAACCTGCTCTAGGAGAACCTTATTTAGCAGGGGATTGGACTTGATGATCTCCAGAGTTCCCTTTCAACCTTAGCTATTCTGTCATTCTGTGATTAGTTTTTAATTTGGTCTTAGGTTGCATGTGTCCTGTTTAAGTCAGGAAAGAGTGAGAAAACTACAGCTGCTAAAAAGATACAAAGAGATAACCTTTGAAGATTGTAAATGTCTTATTAACTATTATTACTAAAACCATCAAAAAGAGCTTCTTTGTTTGATTCCATGTTTCAGTATAAAAATACTTATATATACTTTTTTTCAATCCTGTTTTGATTTAATAAAACATATTTTTGGCTAGTATATTATATAATTACCACTATATCTTAGGTCTCAGATGCATAACAGCTCTTACAATAATACTATAAGTAAGGCTAATGATTTCAAAGCTGTCTAGAAATGTACGGCTTTACTTATCTGATTGTAACATTTGTATGGTTAGCTAATAATTTACATATGCAAGGATCACTGAAAATTTCTCGTAGACATAAATTTGGGAATTTGCTGCAATATTAACAGATTATGAAGCTGGAAGTGAATTATTAAGAATGGAAGACAAATACCAGATGAACTGAGTTATAAAAAGGTGTACATGCAATGTTAGTATTGTAAAATAAGAAGAGATGCAGAGTTCTGAAATTGTAAATAAGTCTTTACATAATTTCATGTTTCACTGCAGGGAACAGGGTAAAAACTTAGTGCATTTTCCCAGGTGACCCAAAAGACTTGGTTTGTTTCAATGTTGTTGTGAATTGATACTTCATAGATCACTGAAACTGCATTACTTGAATTATTCAAATATACACAAGAAATTCCAGGCTTTCGCTCTTTGACTTTACATATTAACATGTATCTCTCTGACACAGCCACTCATCAACATATACTGGCAAAGAGCTTCACTGATTATACTGTAAGCTCATTGAGTCAGGCACTGATTTTTTTATTTGATGTGGTAGAGCACACAGGCCTGTTGTTGGTGCTCTCTAGTGCTACCCCAATATAAACACAAAGGTGGTATTCAGATCATATATCAGCACAGACATGACAGTTGCATCCTTTCTGAAACCTAGTGTTCTGTAATCAGTAGAGAATTTTCAAAAGATAATTTGCAGGAGAAAGGTGCAAAGAAAAATGAAGTTAGGGGATTCTGAATATTTGATTACATAGAAAGAACCAAGACCAGGGTTTCATAAAGAAGTCTGTTCACTTGCCCAGAGTCTGAAAGCTGTCAGTGTGACCCAAACATGATAATCTGACAGGGGTACAGGTGATGAAAGCTCATGTCCAGTCCCTTGAGATTTATACTAGTGATGATTTGAAAGTACTCGGGCCAATTTATCAAGAAGATAAATATCCACCTAACACTATGGCTTCTGCAGTCATGTAATAACATCCAAATCTGAGTTAGTTTATATTTCTACACGGAACCATAGAATATCTTGAGTGGGAAGGGATCCATAAGGATCATCAAGTCCAATTTTAAGTATTTGTATATATTTGGTTATAGGTATTTGATATATTTGTATTTATATTTCTTTATATTTATTGAACTTGACTTAAGGAACACTAAAGAATGTAGGAAGACTTACACTGATTTACCAATTGAAAAGAATTAATGTAGATTAAAGCAAGGAATTGGGTCAATTTTTGACTATTGGAGAATCTCAAAATTTTGGCTTCACATAATTGAAAACTTGCATAAAGTGTGGCTTCCAGTCACCCTTTACATCCTCTTCTGGGCTGAATGGAGAGTGAGTGCATGCCAAGATGTTTGCTGCAGCACTGACACCTTGACAGTCCTGATCAAGGACCCACCTAGAGAGCTGTAAAGCATCTTTCTTGTCACTGAACCAGATTTCCTTCCCTCAAAAACCAAGACAAAAAAGAGGATGTGTGCAAAATATTGCCCCTAATAGATCTGGAGCACAGCCAGGATGCATGTGCACGGCTGTCTGTTCAGGTGTAACTTACACGTACCTTTAATCACAAATGTAATAGTTGCTTGCTCAGCACTGTTACAAAAGCAGGCAACTCTATGACCTATTTCACTTTGGCTTGCCAGAATCTCTCTACTGCAAGGACTCGACTGGAACTTTACAAGGTCCAGCATCCCTGTTGGCCTGCTGCTTTCCCTGTGTATTGCAGATGTTACTGCGGGTGACATGCTTGTACGATTTTCCACAACCTAGCTTCTACCATCAGTAGGTTAAAAATGCTGAAACACATTTTAATCTCGGTGGCACATCCATTCTTTGTTCCTTAAATGCTTGGTAGGTTTCACCATGAATGAATATTTTCAGCTGAGAGAGAGAAGTAAAATGTTCTCTTTAAAATAAAAATGTTCAGTTAGTAAACCAAGTCCTTCTATAGTCTGTGGGAAAAAAAAGTGAAAATCCTACTTTATAATGGAAATGACAATATAAGGGTAAGGTCATTGTCTATATTCTTTTAGTCACATTATTCAACTGTACATTTAAATAACATTTAGTAAGTTAATAATGCATTTTATATATATGAACCTTCAAAGAGAAATGCCCTAATGGCTTCCAAGTAATTTACTATGTTGGGACAGAACACTGCAGCAAAGGTTTTCATATGCAGTATTGTTTATTTTGCTTTAATAGAAACAATAATTTTTTACTGTATATATTTATTTTATATAGCCAGCCTTCAGAATTAAACAAATTAATTTACAGGAACCACTGAAAAGTTCTACCTGAGTGATAGGGAAACCCAACCAGCTGTGTCTTATATGACTTTAAGCCACAGCCAGATGAGAAGCAGCAAAGGGAAGAGACAGATGACTGAGTATCAAGAGTGGAGAATATCTCCTGAGAGCAGAGAGACAAATCTGTACAGTTGTGGCTTTTAACACTTTGCCATGTACGGACTTTCCTCTACTGGTGAGATTTGCCATCAAGTAGAGATGTAACATCAAGAACAGTCAGTAACTCCCTTCAGGCACAACAGTACTGTTTGTAGCAATAATTGAAGTCAGCTGTGAGGGAAACAAGGCACTGTGAAGGTTTAGTCCCAGGCTGCTGCAGAACACCTGAGCTAACTAACCTCCCAACTTCTGCTCCCAGTGTGAGGTGCTCTCCTTCAATTTAACATCCTCTAAACTAAATATATAGCAACATAAAGACACATCAAGAATAAAACACACAACTGTTTTTCTGGGAGAGTGGTAAGGACAAGATTGACCCATAAGGGACAGACAGAAGTCACTTCACACATGATGAGTTGCTGAGTTACTGTCAGATAGAAGGCAGCACATGAAACTAGAAAAGAATGAAATAGTAGGGTGGTCTGAGCTTTGTTTCATAGTTTTAGCGCCCATGCAAGTGTAAAATTAGTCCTTAAAAATTCAATACTTGGTAACAGTTAAATCCTGTGTGTAAATGCATTATGTGAAGAATAATAATAACAACTTTCTACAAAAATATAGCCATTCAAAATTAAAAAAGACCACAACACTCTTGATTTTTTTAACCAGAAAATGTCAAGAATTCATATAAAAAGATTTGATAGGATTCACCTTTAGCTGTTGTCTCCATGTTGTCCTCCTATGTCATAGAAGTTTTGCCTTTCACTATTCCTTGTTGGAAATTTGCCAGTTCTATTCCTAGACTGTCTTCTAGATTATAGTGATGATAGTTCTCTCCTTTGAGATCCAAACTGTGTTTCTTTTTGCATTGTTACAAGTGAAATCTAAGGATAAAACAGTCCTCTCAAAACAAAAAATATGTTTGTTTTTCTTCTTTACAGAGGCAAAGTGTTAGAGATTTAAAAAAGAAAAAAAAAAGTCCTTCACGCTGCTCTATTGTAAGAAAGGGCATGTAAAAACTTCCTGAGGTACTTTTGAGAGGGCCTAGGTTCAATTCTTGTTCCTTTGAAGAACCGGTCCTATTTTACTGCCTAAATCTTCCCTCATAAACAAACCATAGTTCCTTTTATTTTTGTAATCATCGTGGGCTTCTTCCCTTCATGGTTTAAAAACTGTTGTAGGCTGGCAGGAACAGAGGCCGTAAATTCAAAGCTGGTCACTTTCCTGTGAAGCAACTACTGAGGAGTGACACAGCTTGAATTAGCCCTCCCTTCCAGTTCCTTGCTCTGAATAGTTATTTGTTAACTTGAATAAAATATGTGAACTAGAATAATACACTTCTCAACTAACCAAATCTAAATACAGAAATATAGAGCAGTTCCATGTTCATAAAAGATGGAGCCACAAAGAATTTTAGCTCAGTAAATGAAACACCTGAAAAGGGCAGAAAGAGAAACCACTGAATGTGACCTTTGAGTGGATGCATGCTTGCATAATAATTAATTCTTGTTGTTAGCTGACACTTAAATTGACTTTAAATAGATTATAAAACCGAAGTTTGTTACCACAACTTTTGCATGACAAATATTAATTGAATTTTCATGGTGTCAGGTAATGAGTCATCAGTCACTGCCCATTATATGGGATAAAACTCTTAGGATTCATTTCTTATCTCAGGTGCATCTAGGGTACAACAGAGCTGTTAAACATTTCATCCTACACAGAGGTCATCTTTCAAAAACATGATATTGCTAAAAGGTCTTCACATAGTATTTGAAAGTCACTATCATCTGTTTCAATAAGTGTGTGGAGAGGATTTCCTTCTAAAAATGAAGGAATGATTTTCTAGACAGAATATTAAATAGGAACATACAGATTTGCCACAACAATGTGCCAATATACCTTTGTTTTCATTTTGACATCTCTCATTCCTACTCTTCCTTCAGTGTGACCCTTTTTAACTGCATTAAATTTTATGGCAGAAAGAGAGTGGATAGTTCAAAAAAATCCCAGTGGTTTTCCTCCAACTTAATCTTTCAAATTCAGTAGACAAATGCACTAAATGACTGACAGGCATGACTTCAACTTTTCAGTACTTCTCTAAAAGGATTTAGTTGTGGCAAATCTATTGACATAAGGCGGGTATTATCCAAATCAGGAAAATGTGTCCTGAGTTACATCTTTGTTAGAAGACATAAAAAGAACAAAACAACAGGGAGAAAAAAAGGTCTTAAGTTGCTGTCTTTTTGAGTGGTTTGGCTTCCAGCATAAGGGTTAGAGTTCCCTGATAGGGTTAATACTGAGAAGCTTATACTGCTATATAAGCAGAACTGTACTGTACTTTTGCACCCAAGCTGTTTCTGCTGAGTAAATGAGATAATAAATTGAAGCTTCAGGATTTCAAACTATACATCCAATTGGAATATTGGGGCCTGGGGGGTGTTGTTGTTGGCATTACTTAATCTTTATCAGATCATTTCCACGATAGCCTTTATTATGGGTCAATTCTATATACTCTATCAGTGTAAAGACTGGGAACGAAATTCTTGTGCTGGTGTTCTGCCTGGGGCTGAAAAGAAGACTTGCTTTTATTCTGGAAATGAATCAATCAAGTAAGTCCTGAGAATGAGATGATGAGAAACACATGCACTATTAACTATATCAATATTGAAATTAAATAATAGACTAGGTTTGTTTTGTTTTTTTCTTTGCTTTCTCAGTGCTGCTGGATATTACATAGAGTAACGTTTCTGCTTTTGTTCCAGAGCACATGTTTTAATCCTTCTCGAGTCTTTATTCTGATCAGGCACTGCATGTTTTGTACTAGCTACACAATGGAGTGTGGATAAACTCTGATCCACAGGGCAAAGACCCTTGTCTCTATTGCTTTCAAGGATCTACTATCAGTAACACAAATGGTAGTAATCATAAGGATTCTAGCGGTGCTAATCATACTGATGATTAAGGTAGATGTCTGTGTGATAGAATGATTGCATTTTGGTTGTTCTTTTAAGAATTTGGGATATCACACCCAATATTTAAAGAAAATGAAGGCTTCAAAGCTGAGCCAGAAAGTCTCAACATGTCAGGGCCCTGTGTGTACAAATGGGCCTTATTGCTCTGACCAGCCTTACCTTGAATATCCATGCACACACGCTCTGCCTGTTTGTCCATTTAAGTTCACATCTGAGCCTTGTTTGCTTGCCTAAACTATGCTGTAACTGCATTTGTCTCCAGCTTCCTCTCTGGCCTTGTTTCCTAATGGACCGTGAACACACTTTGTAGTTATCTTGTCTGCAGCCTTGTCTCCTGAGCAGATATTGGTCCTACAGTATAGCCTTGCCTCCTCTCTCGTCTCCAGCTTTGTCTCCTGCTGTCTGTGTGGTCACCCTTGTTTATCAGCTCAGCCCCACTCATGTAATAACCCTGTCCTAGCTGCTCCCTGAAAAAAATATCAGAGATTCCCTGTATCTTTTAGATATTATATGTCTTTAGGTATTATATATCTTTGCCAAGTATGATCACACACAATTTTTTACAGGAAATTTACTGTATTCGTGCCACCTCTTAGCACCGTTGTGAAGATTTTTTCAATTCCAAATATCCTTTCTCATGCAGTCTGTTTTCCTGCCCTTCTCTTCTTTTCTCTCTTCTCTTCTGCTGCTTTTCCAACCAGCTCTAGTCCTAACCTGCTTCCAGCTAGTCTTGGTCTCTCCCAAGACCCATATTTCAGTCTCTTAGCATCACAGAACCATTGAGGTTGGAAAGGGACAGTGAAGAAGTCTAGTCTAACCTTCATTATTCTTTGGCCTTGCACAGTCATATTTTGAATATCCCAAACAATGGAGACTCCATAACCTCTCTGGGCACCCAGAGAGGCTTGACCAGACTGACAGTTAAAAAAAATAAAAATTAAAAAGTCTGAGGTTTCAATGGAGTTTGCTGTATTTTAAATTGTGCCCACCTGGAACTACTGTGAAGAAGAGTTTAGCTCCATCTTCTTTACTGTCTCTCATCAGGTACTCATACACATTAAAAAGATTGCCTGAGCCTTTGCCTCTTAAAACTTGGGTTTTCTTGAAGTACATGACATTGTGATCTTTTAGACATAAAAATAATAATTCTTCCTCCTGTCTTTTTATGTACCAATTCTCTTTTATTCTAAATTTTCCAAGGAAAACCTACTGTACAAAAAATTCCTGGAAGTTCTGTTATAGCAGAAACAGTTCAAACTTGAAAAAGACCAGTGAACACGTACAGACAATGGGAACTTGGGCTGACAACGGGAACTAAGAGATATTGCTACTGCTTAAATATTGTCTCGAAGTTTTGTCTTGATATTAACTACAGAACATGCATATACACAGGGAAACTTACTTCCTGTAGTAAACAAAGATTTACACAAGGCAGTTTTCTTGAATAAGCTTTTCCGCATTTCTATTCACTTTCCCAGTTTTTGTCTGATGTCCATTGCCTTTTTCCTTTTTTTGACCTGATTCTTTTTGAACATTGCTACTTTTTTGTTGTTTCTCCCTTTTTCCTGTTATTTTCCCATATTTATCCTTTCCTAAATTTATACTTCCTTTTATCTCCTGCATCTTTTATAATTATTATTATTTATTTTATTCCCCTCATTCCCCTCCCCCCTCCAGGGATAACAGAGCTGAGGCCAGCATGTGGATGCTGAAAGGCAGATATTTGAAGTATTGGTTTGAAACATGTCAGTTGAAGAGCTAGAAATTGTGAATTACCTTTTCAAAGTGAAAATTACCTAATTAGGAATCTATTTCAACTTAGCATGGTCCTTGCTTATATTTCTTCAGCACTGCTTGAAAGAGTTGTTGACCCTTCATAAAAAAGGCTTTCTAATATACCGTAAAGTCCAATGTCTGACAGATGACTGCAGAAAAATGAGCAGCACATTTCTGAGTTCAGTCAAAGCTTTACTATGAAGAACTAAAAATGGCAGCTGAGAATAGGATGCAATTAGTTGATACATTCTGAGGATTTGAGATGAGGAAAGCTATTGTTTTGAGAAGCCTTCAGCTTCTGGATTCTGCTTTCTAACTAGATTCTTTTACGGACTGATACATAAGCCTGGAGATTCAGTGTGGGATTATTTCATAGGATTAAAGAAGCTGAAGGGTGGTGATCTGGAGTCCATTTTGTACAGCCTCCCATTCAGAGTAGGTCTGCCACTATCTTAGTTATCATTTTAAATCCATGATGCAATGGGATGCTGAAAGGTAGCAGTTCACAGTTCAGAGTTAATACAGAAGTATTTTCTCTTTGCTTTTTCTCAGGAAAACTTTTGTCATGAGATAGACAACGAGTCATCTGATAATGGCTTCTGCAACTGGTCATCACTTGAAGCTTGCCAAGAGGGCATATAACAAAAGGTAAAAAAAGTTTCTAATTAGGTTTTCAGTTACTTTTATTAGTGTAAGACAAGCAGAGCTGTTTTCCCAAAAGCAGGGTAAGCTGGAGTAAATGGTGTTGTGTTCAATGTATTGTAAAATTAGAGGATGTATTCCCCATAGTGTGTTCTTGCTAAACGGTGATGGACTCAACAGCCATGGGAAGAGGCTTTTGCATTGTAAATGAGAAGGAACAGTTTTAATTGTCTGTGTGCATTTCCACAAAATGTAATGTCTCTATAGCTAACCTGGGTTGACAGAGAACTGTGATTATCTGTCCAGCTAGAGAGCTGTGACTTATACAAGGGGCTTCCTAACTTGTCTTGCTGTGGCAGGTTTTTTGTTTCTCTCATTTTCAGAGTTTGCAAAGGGAGCAGAATAGGCACTGATGTTCATCTGTTGCACTAAATTATGAAAAATACTCTGTACAAGCACTGAATTGCTACTTGGATTTAGCAAGAGTCTCTCTACAGAAACAGATCTGCTTCTGTACATCAAAACCTAGCAAAATGAACTGTGGCTCCAGACTCACTGCACAGGAACTGGACTGATGATCTTAGTGCAGGAGCTGTGCCCTTTGCCAGCATCTCTTATAATTCCTTTACTGTAGAAGGCCTTCATAATACGGAATAGGTCAAAGGAAATCATGTAGCCTGCTGCCTTCACCTACACCTCTCATGTGACTGCAGAGACAAACTTATTTATTTATCTGGGTTTCTGAGTGAGGACTATGTGCTGACTCCCCAGATTACAGTCTTTATGTAGCTGTTTGTTAACTTCTAAGGAGATTTAGGATTTGGAAAAGAGAAGGAAAAGGGGATCTACTTTAGCTACAGAAGGTGGCAAAACTCCAGTGCTAAGGTTATCAACAGTAAGCCAGTGAAGAAATAAGAAGGTAAGAACATTAGAAAATATACCCAACAACTGCAGTATCCTGTCTCCGCATTAGTAGGAGAGGTAGTTTAAGCATTAAATATTTTAAGCAGTGCAGTTACATGTTTTTATGGCAATTTTAGGTAAATCTTGCTAAAAGAAGGCATGCTGTTATCCATTTCTAGCATGTAATTGGGAAAAATTACAGCAGATCTGAGAGACTGGGATTTGGTTCAGTAGAAGCAGCAACAGAAAATGGGTGTTTGAAGGAATGATGTATGAGATCATGGAGAAATGTAGGAAAAACTAATAATCTCAATGGGAAAAAACACACTCTTTGGAGCAAATTATGCACTGAGTGTCATCTCATAAAGTAACGATCATGCAGTGATGCATGTAATTTTTTTCAAGATTTTTTACTATCTGATTTGTGTGGAAAGACTGTGTTCCTACTTCATATTTACCACAGATTCACATGGAAAATTAACTACTCTAGTACATCTGCAAAATTTTGAAAATGAGAAAGCATGAAGTAGTTGCATAGAACATAACCTGGGTTTTTTTTCACTGTATTCTTTTAACATTGCTTTAAAGATTGTCCATGGACATGTGTAGAATCTACTGCTTTTCTATGGAAGATGTAAAAAATATTCGTGGTTGCATACTGACTTCCCCCCCCCCCCCCCCCCCCCCCAGTAGAAAAACATGAGGGCATTGAGGTATCATTCTCTAGAGCTGCTCTGTTTCTCCAAAGGGATGAGGTGACAAAATCATGGGTTATTTAATCACTTGCATTGCCTGCTTCAGTAGCAGTGCAAAGTAGTCAAAAATTCCTTTAAAACAACTTTGTTTAAGGATATCTCTATATGTCCTATAAATATTCCCAGTTCTAGGTCCTAGATGAAGAGAAGGCATGCAAGACAGGATTATAATAGGACCATTTCCCTCATTTGCACAACCTGTGTCTGATTCAGGAGCTCGGGGACTGCTCAGGCAGAATGAAAATGACTCTCAGAAAACAGGGGTGTGGAGTTCCCACCCCTTCTTCTTACTGCACAGCTGGAAAGGGCTGTTATGGACAAGTTCCAGCCTGCTGAAGGAATGGAGACTTAGTGCCATAATGCACACCACAGAAAGGGCTTTGTGTCACATCTCCTGTCCAGCCAACCACAGCACAACCATGTGCAGGTATGGGCTTATCCTTCAAAGGCAGAGTTTATTACCTGAGGCCACGAGATGAAGAAAATGTCAAGAGGAGCTCTTGGGAACTTTTAGTTTAGAAGCTACAGCAACAGGCAGTGCTGCTTTTTCCCCTCATATGTTTCACTTCCTCCCAGAGGATTCAGTGTCAAAAATAAGCTTAAAAAGCGTCCAATGCCTCCATGCTTTATAATGGGATGTTAGCCACTAGATGCTGCTCACGCATAGTTACTCATTTTCCTGCTTCCCACTTTCCTGCTTCATTTTGCTCAGGATGACACTAGCTTTTGTACAGTTCTCTATTTCACAAGATTTTGGATTCCTGTATATAAAGAAATATCAGCAAGAGAAGAAAACGTGTAATAAGAAGTTCATCTATCGTAATAGAAATTACTCAGTTATAACCCTTTCGAAAATCCTGTGCACACAGGGAACACTTGACCCTAGTGACTGGATTTATTTCACACTTGGACAGTCATGCTTAATTTGTCATTCACATTAGCTAGATAAAATGTTTTTAGTCCTCCTTTGTGTTTGTCTTTCATATTTTTTTTAAAAAAAAGTTTATCAGCAAAGGAAGAAACTAATAAGATGCACATTTTGACTTCTGAAAGTGAATAAATAGCAAACAAATGATATACAGGGTGTTTAAAATAGTACCAGTACCTTCTTTCTTTTTTCCTTCCTTTTTTTAACTTCACATACTTCCTTCTTTAATTCTCTATAAGAATTATATAATACAGCAATCATTTTTCCCATGAAAATTCAACTATAAACATCTTCCAAATAATAGTCAGTCATGCACAAATGTTTAGCACTGTGGATTTATTCATTCTCTTGCCATTTTTTGCTACATCTTAACTTCGAAAATGCAGCACTTTAATATTTTGGAAAGAGAATTATAACAGTTAAATGTAAGCACTGTGCTTGTCGTTGTGCTTCTATTACAAACAAATTTTTAGTGGAATCCAATTTAGCAATCAACGTGCAGAGAATGTTATTGAATCATACATACAGGGTTTTTCTTCCAGTTAATTCTATTTTTGAACTGATTGTGTTCATTTACTCTCCTCATGATGCTGTTGCATTGATATAGATGTGAATTAGACTTAACCAGACAGTGTTGTCTATCCAATCAATGACAGAATTTTAGTTAGTATGGTTAGTCTCTATTGTTACATGAGTTTGAGTGTCTGTTGTTGTCAAACAATTAGAAAGGTGAGCTACATGAACCAGTAGGGCAGAAGACTGTATTAGAACTTCAAGTCATATGGCACTAATGATTTACTTAAAATTATACACATATATACACACATACACACTTATATTCATGTATTGACATATATATATTTAAAATTACAGTGCCTCATGGAAGTAGGGATTTAGACAGTTGTCTAGCTGGAAATTGTTTAATTCTTTTCTCAGTAGTGTTATTATTCATATAAAAAAGCACCTAAAACCTATACAAGCACAGAATAACCAACTGTAAATGTTTTCCTGGTTGCACAAAATAATGGGTAAGAACAATTGTTTCAGTCTGAGTCTCTCAGACAGGGCTACAGTTGAAGTAAATGTGTGGAGGGAAAAGAGCTCAGAGGGAGTTATGGACTTGGCTAAATATTCTTTTTCTCCATTCTTTCCAGCCTAATTGCAGGGCAAAGCTTCTTCACACGCAATGAAGCACAGAGAAAGTAACAATAAAGAGAAACTCAGACTGGTCTATATAAATGAAGAATAAGCGTTAACAATGGGATCCAACTTCTTTGTGTTAACTGTAATTGCCATCTCAACGCACAGATCTGTATTCGAGACAGACAACGCTGAATGGCTCATGGGTTCCTACCAGGAAAGTGTGACTTTGGATGAAACTGACCCCAGCCAGCAAGCGCTGCCAGGTGTGGTCCTGTTAGCCAACATTACATTAACTTTGCCTCTGTGTCTGCAGTTAGAAGGTAACAGACCACATGAATTTTATTCATTCATGGCTGACAGAGAGAGAGAGATAGTGGATAAGTAAAGACAAGCCAAGTTATATGACTGAAGCAAGGAAAAATAATCTGTCAGAAACAGATGGAGTTGATCCTCTTGGAGCAAGAGATGCATATTACCAATCAAAACTGGGAAGAGAAAGACATGCAGAAGGAAAAAAAACCCCAAACCTGTTTGTCTTACTGCAGAATATTTTACAGATTACAGAGGTAATACAAGGTGTTTTTATACAAGGTTCTGATTAGTCTGGGTTGTAAAATAGAGTCTGAAGGTGACTGACCATTTGCAGAAAGTAAAGCCCAATTTAAAATATATATATATATATGTCTGTGCAATTAGTGTCCCCTGATATGCCAGATTACTAGAAAAGGAAGCATTCTTATATTATCCTGAAATATATATTTGCCTGATAAAAAGGGTAGATAACTCCAGAATTGCAAATACTTAGAAATACATTTACAAAAGGGGATCACTGTACAGGAACATCTACAGGAAAGGAAATGAGATTTCAGCTGGAGAAAGCTCTGATAAGAGGATAGTCCCCAATCTTTTCAGTGCAACATCTGAGCACATACAGTATTCTGGTAAGCACAGCAAGCAATATCATAATAAAGCAGGAGGAAATGCCTTATTTGAGATTTTCTGATGCATATCAAAATACCCTTACAGAATTCTTTGCATTCACTGAAAAGATCTGGAGTCACTGAAGCAATTGATAACAAAAGTATAAGAAAACATTTTAAAATTATTTTTAAACTACATATAGTACAGCAGAAAGCAATTGAAAATATTATGTATGGAAGAATGACACTTTCTAAAGGCAGTGTCACAGGCTAGGGAGCTGGGTGGAGAGGAATCTAATGAAGTTCAATATAGGCAAATTTAAGGTCCTACACTGAGAGACTAACAATCCCATGAACCAGTACATATTGGGGGCTGACCTGCTGGGAGGCAGCTCTGCAGACAAGGACCTGGGAGTTCTGGGGGACAGCCAGTTGCCCATGAGCCAGCAGTCTTCCCTGGTGGCCAAGAAGGCCAATGGGATCCTGGGGGGCATTAGGAGTGTGGCCAGCGGATTGAGGGAGGTGATCTGCTCTGCCCTGGTGAGGCCACATCTGGAGTGCTGTGTCCAGTTCTGGGCTCCCCAGTTCAAGAGAGACAGGGAAGTGCTGGGTGGGGTCCAGCTGAGGGCTACAAAGATGATGAGGGGGCTGGAGCATCTCTGCTGTTATGAGGAAAGGCTGAGAGCTGGGCATGTTTAGCCTGGAGAAGAGAAGACTGAGAGGGGATCTTACCAATGCATACCAATATCTTAAGGACGAGTGTCAAGAGGATGGGGCCAGGGTCTTTTCAGTGGTGCCCAGCAACAGAACGAGGGTTAATGGGCACAAACTGCAAGACAGGCAGTTCCATCTGAATGTGAGGAAGAACTTTACCTTGAGGGTGACAGAGCACTGGAACAGGCTGCCCAGCAAGGTTGTGGAGTCTCCTTCTCTGGAGACATTCAAAACCCACTTGGACATGATCCTGTGCAACCTGCTCTAGGAGAGTCTGCTTTAGCAAAGGGGATTGGACTTGATGATCTCCTGAGGTCCCTTCTGACCCTGACCATCCTGTGATTCTGTGAAATTTGAAAAGCTGACAAATGGTTTATTTGGAGAATGAACTATAGTGCTATTTAACTTTTTTTTTTTTTTTTTTTTTTTTTCCAGTGAAAAAGCAGAGTGAAATTAGACTAGGATGAATTGGAAAGCTTCCCAGGGTAATGAAGAGCAGCACACCATCTGTTTGAATGGGAAAGATATTTGATCAGTGCATGTTCCTCATCCTGCTGTGAAATACAGAGGTAAAGGTCCTGGTAGAAAAATGATGCTATGTAACATGAGTAATGGCAACTGAATAGAACAGGCAATAAATGCAAAACACCACTGACTCTTGGGAAGCCTAAAATGCAACCAAGGTCTGGGCCAATCTGCCATGTTACAGCTGTGAGAATTATCTTTCTGCAATGACCAGAAATTTTCTTAAAATAATATGACACTTTTTTTCTCTTGTAAGGATATGTCAGTGGGAAAAAGACTACTGGGCTGATACACATCCTGGACAAAAGTTTGATTTAGAAATAGAGTCTCTCTGGTATGTTTTGAAAAGAAAGCTGAAGTAAAGTGCTGAGGAGCTAAAATGGACACCTGGATGTTTTGTTTCTGATGGGATGCAATAATAACTACCAGACATAATTCTTTTTCCCCCTCCCATGTGCCCTTTTTCACACTTACTCCAAACAGTATAATGATGGTGAACAGTGTAATGTTGCTTTTCATGTACATGTTCAACAGGTAAGTAGGTAAGTGATTTTTAAAGTATGTAAGGGCAGATGTTGCCATCTTTTTAAAGAAAACCCACTGGAAGTTTTACATTTATCATCCTTGTGCACCAGAGTTTGTACTGCTCTCTGCAGAAGGAGGGCTGTGTGCTCCAGCTCATGGTATAATAGCAAAAGCTCTGGAGTATTAGTGCTGGGTGAGGTTGAAATCATCAGCTTTCTGTTTCCTCCCAGCACTGGTCATATTGCATGAGTAAGAGGCCTTGACTAAAAAAAAAAACAACTTCTGACTGAAGAGGAGAAACCCTGAAGAAGTGAAAGTGGCTGTCTAACAAGGAAAATGTGAGGGATTTTTTGCCTCTTACCAGAAGATGGGTGCTGGTTCTGCTGGGATTTGTACTAGAAGTGACTCTGTATCTCAGCCTTCTCCCCTTACTTTCTAAATACCTTCAGCATCACTGAAGCCCGAAGAAGAAAGATACTAGCTTCCACTTCCTCCAGACACATTTTAAGTAAGTTCAGAGTGACACAAAACCTTGGGGGTTTATGGGCAGCTCTCCCCCCTTCCTGTGCCCCTCCCTGCTTTTGAGAAACAGGAAAAAGCAAAAACTAGCTGGGAAAATCAAGCATAAGAAAATCAGGCAGAATAAGGTTAAAAGTAGACTTGGTGGTTTGCTTCCTCGTTTCTAGAGAGCTGGATCATACCACACTGAGGACAAAGAATCAGCCTGTGCTGCTCTTGGTCACTGATATGTACTTGCTAAATCACGAAAAGTCTCCCCATCGTATTCCAAATGCCATACTGCCCATGCAGGGCACATCTGTAGGTCTGGGCAGATCTGCTCATCAACACAGAACTCTTTCAGCAGCACATATCTATCTCCTGCACATGTGCAAAGGCCAGCACTGCGTCCCCTCAGATGCTCTCTGCAGAACTGTTCTGAGCCCTCAGCTGAGCAGGAGAGACCTCTGATCTTCCTCAGGATGCAGAGCTGTAATTATAAAACTGTAAACTAGATGTGAGGCTTAATTATAATGTCAAATAGATTGGATTTTAATCAGCTCTCTAGATATATAGTTAGGAAGGATTTATCAGGGCAATGACCTAATTTTAAGAGTACGGATTTCAGCTGAATAGTCTGAAAACAATTTGGTTCAGTGCCTGTGGAGGGGAGACAAACAAATGTAGACCATCACTTTTTAATGAGTAATGTCTCAATCATGGCACAGGCTTTAGGAAACAAATTAATCTCTGATGTAATGTCAAAGAGAATTGCTATGCAATGGTGGTGATACTGGTCGTGGGCCTGTCACAGCTGCAGAAGCACAGCAGAAGAAATGCTACAAACAGAGTTGCCATAGGACATGAGAGGACATTATAGCATATAGAAACATATGAGCAAAATTTATTGCAAGTGTTTAGTGTGAGAGGCAGAAGACTTATGGGAGTGCAGTTCCTGCTCACTAACAGCTGGGACTCATTAGCCAGGTTTTTGTCAGGCTTGGGAGATGGGAGCCAGAAGGATCTACCTTTCTGTGAGAGGAAAATCTTTGCTCCTGTACCAGGGTCCCACAGTTCCTGCTGGGAAAAATAATACATTAAGAGCTCTGAACTAAGACTTATCACACTGGTAAGAGGCTTCCAAGATGATCAGCCAGGGGGCTGTGAGAAGAGGAGGCTGCTGACAGCAGCACACAGGTATCACATTGCTGCTGAGTGGTGGCCTTGGGCTGCAGCAGGAGCTTCCCTGCACCCCAGAACAGCGGCTGGCTGGGCAGGGTCCCTCCTCTACAGCCCTTGTGTTGTGCTGAGCTCAGTATCCAGCGGGACCTGCCATCTGGGAAGCCTTGACTGGCCAAAGCTGTTCAGCAAAATCCCTTCTGGTCCTCCCTAGGCTTCCCAGCTTCCCAGCTCTCAGCAATTGCTTGAAGTGTTCTGAATGGAGCTGGCACTCTTGAAAATGTCTATTTGGTTTTGCCCAGGATGTTTTGAAGTTGTGGGCTGGCTTACAATAACCCACCACCATGCTTTTAAGAACCATCACAAATAAGTGAAGAGCACAGATGACAAAAATCTGGCCCCCACAAGTGATTTCAAAGTACAGCAATGCAGTAAACCCGAGTCTTCAGAAGTCAGAAATGCTGAAATGAAGGACTGCAGAACTGTGCAAAAGCACACACTGAAATAAAAACAAAAAAGGCACCAAAATAACGCTGTGCTAATTGCAATTTGAAAGCACAACAAAGGCATTCCAGAGCAGCCTCATTACATGTTAACTCTGAGGATTAGTGTCAGATTCAGTCACCAGGTCTGTTTTCTTCTTTTCGATTGAGTTTTATGGAGGGTATTAGCATTGGGGGTTTGCAGGCTTTCTTTCCCCACCTCATCAAGTGTATACTGTCTGTTTCTAGTGGGGTGGAGGGTATTGCACATCTTTGCTAGGCTGTCAGATTAACCAGAGTGGTGAATGCTTCTCCTTGGACCACTGGTTTACATAAACTGGTGCAATGCTCTTTTATTAGGGTTTATTTCTTTAGAATAGTTGACTGTGTAACAGATGTGAGATTTCTGAAAGGGAAAAAAAGGAAGGAGAGGAGAAGGAAAGGGAGAGGGTGACGTCCCCCCTAACTTTTTTTTTTTTTTGTTATGGTAAAATATTGATGTTGGATTGTGAGGGAAGCAGTATCATGGAGAAACATCTGAAACAGAGAAACTCGATGGTCAGGAAACCTTTCATGATGTTTATTTTTTACTTAAAAGGACTGTATGCTGAATAATTGAGCTAAATAGGATATTTAAATAATAGATCTTCTACCAGTACTAGTCATATTGCAAGTTTTTTTTTATTTTAAATGTAAAAACACGATTTAAAACACATTTTTCTGATTATTTTTCAAACTGCAAATAAGTTATAGCATGTTCTTGAGATGCAGTCAAAATTGTTTCTTATTCTATGATACAGGCAAGGGGTCAGAGCTATACTCCACACATTGTACCTGAAAGCCGTTACTAATCCTAAATTCTCAGCTTGCAATAAAAGAAAATTTTTCAGGGATTTTATACAGTTAAACTACTGTTCTTTGACAGTTTCAATTCATAGAAAAATGTAGAAAAACTATTTTTAAAAGTTTGCAATTAAAAAGTGTGATCTATAAGGTGAACTATAACTATTGGTTTAAGAAGACTAGTAAAAGAGTGTAATTCTTTGTGAATAAAGAATTAATATTTGTTAGTTCAGGTTTGTTCTAAGACTATGGGGATATCTACAGTTATTTTCAGCACATGGATTTGAGTAGACACACAGAATTTTATATCATTCCTAGTAATATTACAGTAGAATATAACATTCTTATTATGAACCTGGTATTCATTTATTCATAATTCTTATGAAAATTCCCTTTAAACAATTTCCAGAAGATATTTTGGAATCATGTCTGTGTGTGCCAAAATTGAACAAAAGATCATTTTTATAATGTGAAAGTAAGATTGAAAAAGTACTCTTAAAAATCATAGTAGAATTTATGTAGTATAAAACTTTTTATTCAGATCATCGCAGCATGTTTCTTTTTCTGAACAAAAAAGCCTAGTAATTCTTTTCAAAAATAGCCCTGAACAGAAGAAAATTAAAAAACACAAACAAATGAAATCTGAAAATCACAGCCTTACACTTAAAACCTCATGAATTACATTCTCTGTGATTGCAAATTTTTAGCTTTTAATATAGCATGGGTATAAATACAAATTTAATATTATTTGATTACATATTTAAAGCTCACCTAAATATAAATCTAATAAGCTGAAATTATTTTGGAAATTTTAGATGCTCTGGCAGAAAAAATGCTTAACTTTTCGACAAGCAGAGAAGTGCAATTTTAATGTTTAAGATGTAACAAAACCTGTATCAATATATCTGCTGTATATAATTTTTAGAAGAGTAGCTGACTATAAGCAAGACTGATTTTCGAATACACTATGGAAAGGTTTAAAAAGAATTTTGGATGAACATGTGCTTTGTACTGTTCTGTTTCTTGTTGAACATTTGGCAACCAAACGTTAGAGAACTCATCTCATGTTTTATCTCTGTGTTGCAGTAGCACAAGTTCCAGAAGCCCTAAATATATTAATGTCATATCAATGGCTATTACATTAACTCACTTCAGTAGTGAGATATGAAAAATGTTTGGTCCCACTATAATTGTCATCTCACAATTGGATTCTGCTCAAATTACACTGCAGGTAACTGTATTTTAATTAAGAAGCATTACTGCTTTATGCTGCTATACTGATAGCTTGATAAAAAGTGTGTTGAGCTAAACTATTTAGAAGAACAGAAATGGGAAAAGTCTACTTAAAAGTGGAGCTGCCTGCTGCATAGAAAAGCTGTTGTGGACTGATACATCTTTGGAGCTGTGTTTGAACAGATGAATATGCCAGCACAAATGTTAAAGGGAAAGGCTGCAGTTTTAAGTAGAACAGTGAGAAATCTCAGTGCAAAACAATAAAGAATGGATATTTTTTTTTTTAATTGCATTGTTGTAATCCAGAAAGATAAAAGGAAAAAGAGGCAATTATTGGATGGGGAAATTCTTTTGGATGGGAGATTGAAATTAGCAGTTGAAAAACGCACTACACACTATGTATTAGGGAAAAAATAATTAACAATTGCACAAATTTGACATCCATACCTAAAATGCCAAAGAGTTTCAAAGTTTCTGTCTTTGGGTTGTTGGCCCAGGCTGGCTGGCAGGTTCCACCCAGATGCTTGCTCACCTCCCCACCTCCACACACTCAGTGGGATGGGAAAGAAAAGAGGAGCCACAGGAGTGAGAAAACTCATGGATCAAAGTCAAGACAAGGAAAACAGTCACCAGATTCTAGAAAAACAGACTTGACTTGGGGCCACCCTTGCAAGATGTACCCCCTACAATACCAACACCTTTCCAATTACACTGTACACACTATGAAATGCCTTTCAATCATAAGTCTGTAGTACCATGAACAAATTTCTTAGCGGAGATTTCTGTGAAATTTTGAAATTTTAAGCTGTAAAATCACTGTATTTGGATGGAAATAATGTTTTGTATTTGTATTTGGATGGAAATAATGTTTTTCTATAGCTAGAGGAATTGATGCAAAGCCTGGGTTTCCACTTTTTAAATTGCTTTGTGCCAGTACATAGGCTATCCTAGATTGTATGCATGTGCATGCACAGATCCAATTGCTCTCTCATAGTGACCAAAAATTAAGACATTCTTTTCCTGTGCAAACAGACATGGAGAGGAAAGCATGCTACATACAGTTGCAAGAGCTTTAAAACCACCATGGAAGTAACATGGAAAATCTGGCACTGCTCCTGAGCCCTGTGACATTTTTGCAATCAAACACTTCCATGTGCTTGGTCATAGAAATATCTTAGTTACCAAATTGTGGACATTTACTTTCTTGGATCCTTTTTTCTGTTAACGACCTATTGTAGAAAGTTAAATTTGTGTTCTGAGATCCAGTGTTCTGGTTGCAGTGTTGTCATCTAAAGGAAAACAAGATACAAACCTAAAGTCCAGTGAACCCAGTTCTTCCCATGCACAAACTATAGGGAATTAGCAGCACAGTAACCACACAATCCAAGGCTCCTTGGACAAAAATGAGTGCCCTGCAGATAGGTTGACTGATTTCTTCAGAACTTTGAGGCTGAAACGGTCTTCTGCCACAGACATGCAAAAAGGCTGAAAGCTGCTCATTGTTCCCACTTCACTGCCATATTACCAAGCTGATCATTATCTAATAATAAACACCAGCAGATGGTAAAGCTGGTTTCAACATCAGTACTGTGAATTGTGAGCCATTATCTCTTGTTTCTGTGATGTTTCCACTGTAGCACAGAGCACAACGGATCAAACACATTCACGAAATTGCACTTACATGGCAGTGAAGGCTGAAGCTCTACAAGTCCATAGTCAAGCTCTGGAAAGCTCCAAATGCAGCTTTTTGTGGGCAAACACTGTTCAGCCTTGTTAAAAACCCTTCAGGGACGACTGAACAACAGATGGAGAGGAGCCGGCTTTAGAGACTGAGCTTAGGTGTATCTACTACAAAAATATATTTGGGGCAGTGAAAGCCAAGTGTGAAAGCACCTCTAACTTCTCCCATGGCAATTCAGTGTGTTCCACTTTAAAGCTGGTTTCCATTCTGTGCTGTGAAGAAAATCGGCTGATGTCAGATTTATTTATCATTAGGGGCTGTTTTTCTTTCACGTACTTTTGCACAGATAAGTGTGCTGTACATGCATCCCGTGTTATTCTAAAAAGGCAGTGAATTTAACATAAAAAATATTTGAAAAGCTATTTGGTGGATCTAATTAGATTTTCAGAGCTTCATCAGCTTCAGAAATATAAAGAATCCTATCTTCAAGGGAACTTCTAGGAATAAGCTGTGTTCATTAGAATCTGGTACTTATGGCTTTGAATGATTCATTCAGCCAAGACCCTTTGGCTTAACTAATGTGTGTTCTGTAATTGGTTCTCATCAATCACCACAGTATTGCACTTCCATGGTATACCTATACAGAAGAAAAGAGATTAAAAAGAGGGATTGTTTCTGGCTATGCATTTATATTCAGTCTGAGAGGTATTGATTATTTTTTTTAATCAACAGAGAATAATTTTCAGAGGCAGGCCAGTCACCAACATGTCTTCTTTAAGCAAATTCTACCATCTCACAATTTTGTATGTTTTTGGAAAAATGTTAGATATTTTGGAGGGATGAAGGTCTGCTTCCTTTAAACTTGCTGCACAAATAAATTTGCAACACTTTGTTAATCTGCCATTAATACAATTCTGTGTTCAAAATTCTAGATGCCATCTTTACATTTAACAGTCAAGATAAATGGTAATAGCTTCTTTTTCAGGTTGAGTAAACAAGTTCTGAACTTCATTCTTCTGGTCGGTAATCATTGCAGAAAAGAAAATTTCATTCCAGGCTTAATTTAAAGTGTTTTGTTGCAATAGTGTTGCAGCCTATGAATTGATTCAAGGCAATGTTTCAGATCAAATAAGGAAAATCATCAGACAAATGGTGTAAAATATGAGGGTAGGAAAAGAATTAGCGCCTTTGTGATATATATTACAGTTTATTACCAATTATTCACGTTATTGATTCTGCAGGAGAGACTGCCAGATCATTAAAGATGTCCATTATTTAAATTTTAAAGTGCTATTAAGCAGGGTGTTAGAATTCCAAAATTGCTGAGCAAACTATTGAAAAGTCCTATCAAACCTCTCAGCTTTGGGAAATATGTTCAAAGGCTTATGAATAACAATGACTTTCAGGAAGAAGTATATGTTTTAGTATACTCACATCAAATGATGTGCACTATTGGACTGTGCAGGACTGAATGTACGTGGTTTAAAAACCCTGTAAAGGTTTTTCTTTTCCCCAAAAAATAACATAGTACATGTGTTAATGTCAGTGCTGTCTCTACAATAATGTGACTTACGCATTATGCTCGTCCTAGATTCAACAAGATCTATTGACATATGCAACATTAGCAGGAATTTCTCTGTTGTGTAGGCAGAAAGTGGAATACCTCATGACAAATGGAGTCAAATTCTCCATCTCTAGAGATTCCTTTTATATGGCTCACAGAGCTATAGAGAACAGCATTCTTCTTCCACAGCCCAGAGGTAGGCAATATAAGCTGAAACAATTTAGAACTTAATTCTCAATAAGATTTAGCTAAATTTGACCATAGATTACTTTTTAATCAGATTGTTCAAACTATGCTATTTAATTCAAACATGTAGTTCTTAGGCAAATTTCTACTCTATCTCTTATTTTTGTATGTCCAGCTTCTATACTCCTATTAACTTCACATGCATATTGCAACCTGCATGATAGCTAATACTATGGCCCTCCTTGACTGATATTTTTCAGAATTACACAAACTTAGGTGTGTGTCCCAACTTTAATGCTCTGTCTTAAGACTTTGTCCCTAAAAATGTACTTACTGAATTCATACTCTTCCGATTAAAAAGGTTATTTTTTTACTGTAATTCATGCAAATATTGGTGATTTTCAAACAAATTGAAATTCTCTTCTACCAAATATCTTAGATTAACTTAAAAATTAAAAAGTTTGTGTCCTGTTTGCATCCCAATGGGATGCACCCCTGTATTCTGAGAATACCTGCAGATGTTGTTGCCAAGCATCATCTTTGGAAAGGCCATGGAGGACAGGAGAGGTGCCTGAGGACTGGAGGAAAGCCAGTGTCACTCCAGTCTTCAGAAAGTACAAGAAGGAGGACCCAGGAAACTACAGGCTGGTCAGCCTCACCTCCATCCCTGGAAAGGTGGTGGAACAGTTCATGTCTAAGCATGTGGAAGAAAAGAAGGTCATGAGGAACAATCAGCATGGATTCACCAAGTGGAAATCATGCCTGACCAACAGGATAGCCTTCTGTGATGGAATGACTGGCTGGGTAGACAAGGGGAGAGCAGTGGATGTTGTCTGTCTCGACCTCAAGGAGGCTTTTGACACTGTCTCCCACAACAGCCTCATAGGTAAGCTCAGGCAGTGTGGGTTGGATGAGTGGACAGGGAGGTGGATTGAGACTTGGCTGAACAGCAGAGCTCAGTGGTGTGTTCAATGGTGCAGAGTCAGGCAGGAGGCCTGTAGCTAATAGGGTTCCCCAGGGGTTAGTACCGGGTCTGGTCCTGTTCAACTTACTCAGCAATGACCTGGGTGAAGGGACAGGGTGTGCCCTCAGCAAATTTTCTGATGATACAAAACCAGGAGGAGTGCCTGACACACCAGAAGGCTGCGCTGCCATTCAGCCAGACCTGGACAGGCTGGAGAGCTGGGAAGGGAGGAACCTAGTGAAGCTCCACAAAGGCAAGTGTAAGGTCCTGCATCTGGGGAGGAATAACCCCATGCACCAGTACATGCTGGGGGTTGGCCTGCTGGAAGGCAGCTCTGGGGAGAAGGACCAGGGAGTTCTGGGGCAACCTGTTCTAACAGAACCTGCTTTAATCTAGATGATCTCCAGAGTTCCTCTTCAACCCTGACCATTTTGTGATTCTGTGATTCTGTGAAGTGCCTTGTATGGACCCTTCAGGGATCTCTGTGAAAGAGTTATTTTAAAAATATAATAAAGATGTCTAAAATAAATTCATTGTCTGAAAGATTTCAAAGTTATCATAATGATAATTGAATGCAAACTCCTGAATATCAACAGGTTGAATGGAAATACACTTTATTACTCTAAATTCAATAACTAAGAATTATGCAAATGATACAGTAATGACAAGCTGCATAAGGGAAAACACAGAAACTGCATATCTCTTTGAAAGTGTCATATGGTGAAACATTTGGGATAAGGAAAAAAACAGAAAAAAAAAAAACCCAACAGTTCCCTGTTTTTGAAATTGCATGAAGTCTCTGACAAACACGCAGTCGCATAGCAGTGCTGCACAGTGGGAGGGAGAGAAAAGAAAAAGGACAGTTTGAGCTAAAAAGCCAAAGTTATTTCACTGTCATTTTAAACAGCAGCAGAAAGGAGAATCTCTTAGACCACCCCATACGCAGCCACCCAGGAATTATTCCAGTAAGAGCTCAAAAATTACTTGCATATTTCTGCACTTGAAGGCAGGGGAGTGTCTGAGTAAGAAGGACTCTTTTTCTGCATAAACCTTTTGAGGATGGAGGCTGAGGTAATTATGTATGTAAATCAATGTTTTGGCATAGAACCTGCAAAGAAAAGTGACGTTAAAGTTTATTCAGCAGCTCCACCAGCTAAGAAAGCAACACCCAAAGAATCTTGTTCTTATTTATGAGAATGCCACATCCTCACAATCATAAACCTTGTTTTGTACAAAATAACACAAAAAATCCCCTGACTTTGAAATGCCAATCTATACATGTGAAAATGCTGCAATGCATTTCCCTATGCTTGAAACAGCTTTATTTTAAGTAATGTTAGTTACCTAAAAGCAAAGAGTTTGTGCTTGAGTGCAACATACTCCAGGTATGAAATTCTGTCATGAAACATTGCTATCTTATTAGATTTTTTAGGTGTATTAGACAAACCTTGAGAAAATGTATAGATTGCATCCAGCTATTATTTGAGATTTAATGTATTATAATTTAATATGGAGAAGGTTAAATGAAAAAACTCATTGTCTTAATATTATAACCATTTACTTCTTACAGCATTTGTGCACATGCAATATTGTTTATTAACTTTGTAATACAGCTGATCATATCAACAAATAATGCAATTGGTGTCAAAGAGTATTTCACATTTCATTTCTTTAAAGGAAAATGAGAATTTTCACCCATTGTTCTCCTTTAAGACAGAGAAAGTATCTATTTCTGCAGCCTGTTTATTTCAGTTCAACCCGAGTAAAAAGATGTCAATTTCAGGGAAGACTGAATACCAAAAGTTGGTACAGCAAAGTGGTATATATCCTTTGTAAAATGGGTGATAGTATTTGAACTTCCAGGTTAGATTCATCCAGAGATTACGATGTTATGTAGCGTAGAGGGAAGGGGGGGTCCTGTTTCAGTCTGTGAAAGGAGCTGGCTCCTTTCCTGCATATTCAGATTTACATACCTGTGGGATCTCATGTTTTAAATTTTTAAAACACTGGAGGTGCTTTTTGTATTGTCTTTCTAGATAGCAACAACAGTATAAGGCAAATGCCACAGGTTTAATAATTCTGTTGATCTGAAACGTCTCAGGATGGGACATTGATTCTTTGTGTGGTAGGAAGCCTTTGCAATGAAAAATAGGGATGAAAGATTGTGGATTAAACCATTCTTCCCCTTCCTAATCATTGCCCCTTCCTGAAAAATGGCCGTAATGGCCATGTTACAGCACTCTGCAATACATGCTAGCTGAGTGGCAAAAGGTTACATAGCTTCCAAGTACAGTCGAATGCCTAATTGTTAGTCATCATTTTAATGTACACATACTGTAACAAAAAGACAGAATCTTCTGTGCTTGAACATAAAGCAACTTTTATCCTTTATTATACTGTTGGTTATGCACATTTGCATGTATATATATTACTGAAATCAGTATTTAATCGGTGTGCAGAATTAGTTGATGGACTCATAACTGCTTCAATTTATTTGTCATACTAGAGCCAACAGGTTTTCAGATTTTTTCATAATACCTTTTCAGTGTTGCAAAAGTTAAGGAGAATTTCAATAATTCATGACAATTATATAGATTGCTCATGTGTGAACAGGTAACCCAGGGCTGCCAGCGATACATTATAATATGTAATTACTATTGTTGATAGTGCTTGTTTATTTTGAGTACTGATAAGAAAAGACGCGATGTGCATACTTGAATACTTTATTTTGTTGCCTATTAATGTCATGTTGACTAGAGCAATCTGCACAAATGCCTTGATCAAAAAAGTAAAAGCACAAGTATATGTCATACTAACATATTTACTTCTTAAAGTGTAGAAGCCAGTCTGGAATTTGTGTAATTGTTTATGTGAGAATTTTTTCTGAAGTGTACAGTTGTGCTCCTTGTTATTTTTGTAGCCACTATAATGTGATGTGATATTTACCATCAGCGGAGTAGGATATCCAGCTGTCTCTAGCTATATTCTTTGACCAGAAAGGCAAATTACTTTTTATTGTTTTCTAGTCTGGTGCAGGTGAATATACAAATACTTTTCTACCCTACCCATATTTTGGTCCCATTAGTTTACAAGCAACAAATAAAATGGTTTTATTCCCTAATTTTCCCACTCCAGTGAACTGGTGTTTGAGGATGACTCCACTTTTCAAAATAGCTTATACAGAAAAATAAGTCAGCTGAAAACCCAGATAAAAATATTTAATAGACAGTGGTTTCTTCCTAAACTTTGCTGTGAGGGCAGCGTGGCCATGTGGTTGCAACTAGGTTCATGAGCTAAACAAACCACACATGGGAAGTGTTGAGGGGCAGGGGCAGGAAGGAGCTCACCGTGTCCTGAGAAGGGGCTAATGGGGCAGAAGCCTACACAGGACTGTGCTTAGCTTCTGTTTGCTATTTAGCCTCAGACAGTGTGGTGGCCCAGAGTGGTAAAGCAGGGCTCTGCTGGCACTCAAACCAGCAAGAAATGTCAAGAATAACAAGGATTTTATAGGAATGTTAGTAAGCAGAAGTACAAGGAAGAGATATGTTTGCCACTGAAAGGGGCTGGCAAATTAGTTACAAAAGACACAGGCATGTTTACTTAGAGCTTTCTTTGTCACAGCCTTCATAGATAAATTCAGCCCCCAAGTCTATGCCATGAAGCAGTAGCAAAGCAAATGGTAAACCCCAGAGGAGAATCAATTTAGGGATTATCTGTACAAATTGGAATCTACAAGTCTGTAAGACCTGGCAAGAACGCAAGAAGAGTGGACTGACATCATTGCAGAGACCCTCTTCGTAATTTTTGAAAAGTCATAGAGGCCAAGGGAAGTCCTTGATAACTGCAAGGCAAGTGTACAAAAGGGCAAAATAGATTTGAGAAACTACAGACCAGATTTCCTCTCTTCAGTCTCTGGGAAAATTATGGAGCGGGTCCTCATGGAAGACATTTCTGGGCTGATGAAAGACAACAAGTGTTTGGGAAAAGCCAACAAAGATTCTTCAACAGTAAATCTTGATTTACCAACCTCATCACCCTCTGTGACAAAACAATTTGCTCACTGGATAAGGGCAAAGCTGTTAATTTCGGACTATAACAATTTGTCTGATGTAGTCTCCCCACAATATCCTTCTTGGTAAATTGATAAGACATAGACTGGACAGACGGACCAGAGGATGAATGAAAAACTGGCTAACTGCCAGGATCAAAGGGTAGTGGTTAATGACTCAAAATCAAGCTGGCAGCCAGCCACAAGTGGTGTTTCTCTGGGATTAGTAGTGTATTTAATACCAATGAGTATCTTTAAAACAGGATGGATTGAATTACCCTCACCAAGTCTGTGTATATCAGCAATCTAGTAGGAGTGGTATATATTCTGGAAAGAAGGCGTACTGCTCAGAAAGGCCTTGAGAGGCTGAGAGCTTGGACCAAGGAGAATTGCATGAGAATAATTTGAAGTCCTGTACCCTGGGCAGAAACATCCCAAGCAGCAGTATAAGATTGGGTCTGACTGGCTGGGCTGTAACTGTTTAAAAGAACCACAGGTCCTAGTGAACAGCATGCTAAACGCTGGCTAGCAGTGCACCCTTGCAGCAATGAAGGCAAACCATGTCCTGGGCTGCATCAAAAAGAGCATAGCCAGCGATCAAGAAGTGAGATTATTCAATCCTGCTCAGCCCTTGTCATGCCACACCTGGAATGCCATGTCCAGCTTGGTTTCCCCAGCTCAAGAGAGTAATTGAAAATCTTGAGATAGTCCAATGAAGCCACCAAAATGAGTAAAGTGTTGGAGAACATGACAGTCAGAGACAGGTTGGGGGACTGGTGTTTAAACTAGGAAAAAAGGCGGCTCAAGGAATCCAGTCTTCCAATATCTAAAAGTTAGTTACAGAGAAGACAGAGGAACTCTCTTCACAAAGATCCACAGTGACAACAGGCAATGGGCACAAGTTTCTTCAAGGGAAATTCAACCTGGACATAAGAAAAAAGATTATTTGTTTTGAGAAAAATTGTACATTGGAACCAGTTGCCAACAGAAGTGATAGAATCTCCCTTGCTGGAAATATACAGGACTGTGCTTGACAACACCCTGTGTGACTTCATCTAGGCTTGAATCTCCAGAGGTCACTTCCACCCTAGACTTTTCTGTTATTCTACATTTCAATGATTCTATGATTTGCTTCTTGGACTTACACTGCATGACCACCTGACAGGGTAAGACATAAATCACAGAAATGAAGACACAGAACTATTGCAGTGGCAAGTTGAATGTGCATGGGAATAGATAAAAAATACAATGCAAGAACTCCATTAATTATGTTTGTACAGGCATTTGTGATGATTGGCTATTTGGCCAAAACTGGGAAGGTCAGGTTTTTTACCTGAAAGCTAGAACAAGCAAGTTACATGTGAGGATAAGATTTGTTCTTGATATGTAAAGGAACCCACCTGATATAAATCTGAATCTCTAAGCAGATGACGAGCACTTCAAGAACTGTCCCAATTACAAACCAGTCCTCAGAACTGTAAATCACCTGGAGTCCCTGAAGGAATTTACACCTGTTTGTTATTCAACAGGAACTTCAGTACTTTTCTTCTTTATAATTATATGCTGCATAGACCCAGTATTAATAGAATGACGTTCAGCTGCGGCATAAGAACCAGCTACTACATCAATACTTTCAGATGTTTCTAATCTTTCTGGTAAATAGTCATCTGTGTTTTAAGAAAATGAAATGTTAGAAATGACAGATGCTTAAAGTGGAAGTGGTCTCCTTTATATCGGATGTTTCCTTGTTTCAAAGTCTGGTGTTCCCATTGCTAGTCCTTTACTATCGCTTATGTTAAGATCTGTGTACATGATTGCACATAGTAGTGTTAGTTAAGCTGTTTTTAACTAAGCTGTTATTAAATTTTGGCCCTGAAACAGCTTGACTATATTACCAAGGAATATAGTTTGGAATAATACAAGCTGTGCTCACAGCACACCTTAGCCCGTTCTTGATTTCCTTGACTATTTGTAGCATGTAAAATTATCCTGTTGGAGTTAACCTTTGAAACCCCAGACCTCTATACAATGTTATGAGGGTGTAAAGGACTGCCTGGACTCCAGTTCTAAGCCAGTTTGTCTTATTGCCCTGGGCAGTCTGAATTCCATGTAAATAAATCATTTCACCAATGTTACCTATGCTATCTCCACATTCCAAGCCTTAAATATGATGCAGACTTGCACTTTTTTCCAGATGTTTTCTTTTTTGATCTATCTTTAATTGCTTGACTGCTATTTTCTCCTCACCTGTTGAAAAAGGAGTCCAAAAAAAGGGGGTATCAGCTCACACTAAAACCTTTACATTGGACAGGCTTGCAAGATCTTTGATGAAGAACAGTAGCTTGTCTTTCATTCTCATCATACTCCAAAACACAGAAAATGGTCCAAGGAATGAGAGGCTTGCTGCTTTCGTATATTCCTAGTGTGCATGCTGGAATTACAGTGTTTTGGCCAGTATCTGTGCAAACAGTGTGGTCTCCAAGAGCGCAACATGAAAAGACAACTTAACATACGTAACAGTGTAAGGGAAGGCTGCCCTGTAAGTAAACTCAGCCAGAAAGTCCTTGAAGCTAGTTAAGGAGAAAATTGATGAAATGGTATGTCATAGGGAAAAATTTCTCAGTTCATTTAGTTTAAACTGTATCAGGATAGAAGCAGTTTATGGATTTATTAATGACATAAAAATAACCAGCAATCATCTTCATTTTCAGGGTCAATATCAGTAATACAAAATATAAATCACAATACTAGACACTTTCAAAATTATAGTAAGCACCTACAAATTTCTAAATGTTATTCAGTAAGCAGTCTCTAAAATTTCTAATCACAAACACACACAGAGCCACACGTTCACAGAGCTACCATCACACACACACGTTCCTCAAAGGGTGTGTACATTATAAGCACCATTTCTTTTTCAGAAGCATGGGTTACCCTACTTGCATGTGTCCCATAAGGAGACGTGGATGCTATAGTTTTATGGGTATCTGTGCTGCTCTCTACAACCTATTAACCCACAAGCTGGTGAGAAAGCATCCTTCGAGTTTTATGTGCATAGGCAAATGTGAAGTGTGGGTCCCTGGTGGTTGCAGCCCCCACAGTTTCCCCTCCAGCTGCACAGCAGGCAGCTCATGGTTTCCAATGAGAAGGCTGCTCTCACTGGCCGAGGCAAAGGTGTGATGCTGGTGAGGCAGCTTCTGGCAGCTCAAACCATTTTTAATGGCTGGTTTTCCACTCCAAGGTCTCTGCCTCCTGTTATGAATTTTCGCGTTTCTTTTATACTTCTTTTAAGATTAATTTATTATTTTTTTCAAAAGTATGTTTGATGTTCCCCAATTACTGTTTAATTCTGCTGATGGTGGTCTTGCTCTTAAACATGATCAGGTTTTGGCAAACAGAATTTTTTGTTTGATACACACACACACATACTCTGTTTAAACTCACATTCTTACCAACAAGGGTTGTTAGCATCTAACACTGAAAGATTAAGTATTAATTTGGAAAGGACAGGCCGCATGATCATTATCACAATGGAATAGCTACAAAAGACTTCTACTAGAAATAGGTAGAAATACTTCTCAGAAAAGGCATCCTTCATTGTCTGGAATCGATTACTATGTGCCACAATAGTAAATAAGCATCACATTATCGTTAGGACTTAAAAGTCCCCTTGCTTGACTATGACCTGAATATATGACAAGCTTCTGTGGTGTGAGCACAAATACAGCATGCCTGAAACCTGAAATAACACTCAGAAAATACATGGTGTGTTGATACATGTCCATGTTAAAAAAACCCAACAGGTGGCTTAAACATATCCACACTACAGATGGCACTGCAGAAATAGCCTTAATTGTTTATTTGTATTTATTTTCTTTGTCTACCTGCTTGGACACCCAGTCTCTACTGATTTATCCAGCCAAATACAGAATGTATGAAAGGAGATATATCTTTGCATTGTTAGTTCTTGATAAGAAGCCTTTTCCTTTTCCAGGTGCTGTTCAATCCCCGTGGAGCTAATGTGAGGCCCACAGTGTCTGCTGCAGTAGTGGAGTATGTTTTCATACACAAAACAGTTTTCTCTTTGAGTTTTGAAGTGTTTTGTCTTTCATAAGATTTTTGCAGCATTTGCTTATTTTTTATGTAAGGATTCTTTTGTTGTGATTCTTTTTATGATGCAGGGGAGGCTTACCAAATATGTATTTCTTTTGCAGTTTTGACAGGACAGTATTAACTTTAATTGTCCTCTAAGAAAATCTCTTACAATTAAAATTCTATTTCTGTTGTCACCTGTTGCTTACTTTGGCACTTTTCTGTGTATGCTGTTACACCTGCCACTTCATGAAACGATCTTAGGTCGAAGTTTCACAAGATAGCTGAACATTGGCTGCTGGGTTTCTTTGATGCTGCTTTAAAAAGCTGAACCACTTCCCTGGGGTGCAGATGAGCTCCAAGCTGATGCAAGGGCAGCAGCAAAGAGGGGAACAGGGTACATACTGGAATAAGACATCCCCCTGTTTGGGCTACTTTAAGCAGGAAATCTCAGCCATCCTGTGAACCTCTGCTAACAGTATGTATGAACCAGATATTAAGCCTCCCCCCAGGAAAATAAGTTTATTTTAAATGATAGACTGACTCAGTGCCTTAAAATTCTGCAAGACCTGCATATTAGGCTTTATTTGCTTTTAATACCACTGTTAAGTCTATGTTACAAAAATTGCACAGAGGGTTTAAAATATTACTATTTAGCAGTGCCACAGTAAATATTATAATTTTGGATGAGTGTTATCTTACCAGTAATATGTTTTTGCCTCTTATAGAAATCCTAGATAAAATATTTTATATATTGGGATGAATTACACCTTATTCATTAGAAGACAATAAAATTGCTGTGCTATCAGCTGAGGGCTCTGACCCAATTGTCTGATGGGGGAAGTGCAGGGCAAAGTCCCGTGTAATTCCAAAAGATTGTACTTCATTACATCTAACTAATTTCTTCTCTGTTATTACCTGTTTTAAAATGCTTACTATTTAGTGCCTCACATGGCAGCAAGAGCTCATTTGGGAAGGGAGGGAGTCTGTTAAATGATCATTTATGAAGCTATAATAGTATTACTGTTACAATGCTGTGTTTTATGATGAATGCATGGACAGTGGCGAAGATGGCAAGCAGGAGACAATGCAACCTCTGGACAAATCTATCTGGAGGGTGATATGCACACAGAGCAGAAGGGAAGAATTGGAAAGAAGCATCAACAAATCACTGCATTGGCTCATGGCTGAAATGTCAGCATGGCTTGCAACATCCCTCAATGAAGCTTGGGTTTACAACAGGGGTCCTCAGACTGTTTAACCAGGGGGCCGGCGCGCGGATGAAGTGGCAGGCAGCCATCTGCGGCTGCTTGGTTTCCCCCCCGGCAGGGGGGTGCGGGGGCCGGATTGAGAACCCTGGGGGGCTGTATCCAGCCCGTGGGCTGTAGTTTGAGGACCCCTGATTTACAAGGAGGATGCACACTCAAGTTACTACCTTGAACATAATGTTTAAATTGGGCTGTCAGCAGCAACCTGTCAAGACCTTGAGAAAGGAACAAAGTGTTTTTAATAAGAAAACAAAGCAGCAAGCAGCAGCAGAACAAAACTGCAAGACAGAGGGACAGGAGTTTCGGTTGTAAAAACTTCAGTGAAAATAGAAAGGTAAAATAAAGAAGTGAATGTTGAACACCATGTTCTCCCATGTTTCTCCACAGGGAGAAAAAGAAGCAATAGGGAGAAGAGGACAAGACCTGGGTGCAATTGGGTTACTGACAAGAACTCCTAAAACACTTTGACAAAGAGAGAAAATTATTAACTTTTGTTACACAGCTGAGACCATCAGTATCTCTCTTACTTCAGATGCATTATGTTTCCCTGATTTAAGGGAGCATTTGGAGGGAAATGCATCAGATTACATTACCACAGAATAGCAGATGTAAGAAAAGGATAATCCGGCTTCTATTTGTCATCATCTTTAGTCACAATATTCTTGCATATTTTCACAAAAATTTTCTTAACTGTGCACAAAGCTCAGATCTGACTGGACTGGCAGGTCCTCCTTCTCTAATCCCTCACCCCTCACTTGTTATTTCTTCCTTGAAGTTTTTTTTTAAGTTTTCTTTTTTTTCTTCTCTACCTCCCTGCTTTGTAGCGTATTCCCCATTAGTACACTACTTGAGAGTCATAGTCTTTATAGGCAGGGTGTGTCAATGCAGTATCATGGACAATCCAGGGTATCGCTGCCTGGTACAAACGTAACAAGCTTCACATCAGGGCAGATATGACGATACTTCAGAGGAGCCTGCATGTAGTTTGGAGGGAGAGAGATAATCAGTGTTTTTGTTTTGCTCTCCACATCTTAGGCACACAGTAAAGTAACTGATCGCCTTACAGACTGCAAGATAGAATTAAGCACTAAGATAAGGAGCTAATTGCTCTTCTTTCCTCAGCAGTTGGGGGAATAACAGACTGAGATCCAAGCCTTTCCTAAAAAAATTACACGGTAATATTTCTTTCTAAATTTTCCCTGACAGAATATTAGTCATATCAGGAAAGAAGGGAATGAACATCCCTTTGTTTCTGTTATAATAACATTTCTCAGTTCAATGCAGCAGAATGCACCATCCCAGGCTGTCTTCTCTGATTCTTCTCTGATTCTTCTCTCAGTCTTTTCTGACTATGTGAAACTTTTGCAACAGTACATTTTTAAACATACTATGTAAGCAATGCATATCATAAACCTCATTTTCTTGTGACTTTTTGCCCTTTGTGGGTCTTCTTGGACATCATATCTGTTCAGCACCTGATCATATAATTTGAGTTAATTACATAGTTTGAGTTGAAATTACTTGCATCATGAATTATGCTAGTTAGAAGAATTTGACTCTCCAGCTTTCTACATGCCAAGTTGGGGCAATTTCAACACTAGCAGGCTTAACACTTTACCACGCACAATTCTTTTCCTGAAGTAATTTTTAAATTAGATACAGAAACCAGAATAATATTCAGCACTGAATTTATTTATCTTCAGCTTCCAGTGGCCAGATCTAGTCAGAGCCTAGACTGTTATGTTATCCTCTACTATCAAATTGTCATTTCCTATTTGGGTTCTTACAGTCCTTGATGAAATAACCCACTTTATTACAGAGAAGTTTACTTGATTGTGTGTTTGCACCTTTCTGGCAGACGTGATTAAACTGCAACACATTGGTTAACATTAAGTCTTCGGGGTAAAGAAGGTGTGAGAGAAAGCAAGTTAGTATAAAGCACTAGTGCTGGTATCACTGGGTTTCAGGGATTGACCACCTACCCAGCTCAACTGTGAGCTTTACGTTAAGCGTATCCTTACCTTTCTTACCAGTCTTCATTGATACATAGTTCTCCAACACAAAATAATTTTATGACTGTTTTGAGAAAACTAGCCACTCCTGGTTTAAGGCCTGTCTTCTACTGCTTGAATTATGAGCACCATAACTGAAAATCTATCCTAGTCAGAACAGTGCAAAGTTAAGCACAAACCTATTTACTCTGAGGATTATTCTCCTGTGTATGCATAAAAGTGTTAACTTGCCGTTTCTGTTCAGAAAGCTATATGGGGGAGCTAGTGTTGTGATTAGTGATCAGAATTTGTACTTTTCAAGCTCCATGAGTGCCAAGGTGGAGTTCCCTCCCCAATAAACTTGCATAGTGTACACCGCTCCCATACGACTTCGCATTGGATGCTTTGGTATGATTTTGACTTCACACACCTAGATGTCTGTTTCTGACTCATTGGAAAAAAAACCCCAAAATGTCTAATAAGGTTTAATCAAATTTGAATTATATTAGTTATGGAAAAGAATGAGATGGGGATACCTCCAAGGTGTAATTACTTTAGGACATTCTATCCTAAACTTCTATCCCACCTCCGTGACAGATCAGAATTTTGTGGCTGTTTCAGAGCTAGTTGCCCTGAGAAATCTCAGGAAGAAAATGTGCTAGGATCTTGATGACCAGCTGCTGTAGCTATCAGCAAGCACACCATTTTTAGAACCATCCTGCTGGTATCTTGAACCTGTGCCTTCCACATCCACTCTCTATTCATATCACTGCAAACATTTTTATTACAATTTTCCACAACCCTGGAAGATTTCTGGGCTTCAACTTTCAAATACATTGTAGGCACTTAAGTCCTTGCTGGCAAAAAATGACAGCTATATTTTAAGATTTGTAGGTTTTCTTAAAAGTCTTCCAAGTTTCTTTTGTTGTCCCTCAGTATTTCAGCATCACTCTCTTGGTCTACAAATAGAATATAATTTCTTTCTATGCAATGGCTTTGGCTCTAAATTCTAATTTGATATATTCTTCAAACTCTATTTCTCTATTTCATTGTATTCTGGTTATGGTGTACCTTCCTACTTTCCACACCCTGCTACTCCCCTTACCTTTTTTTCCTTTTTATGCAAAATAAACTGGAAAAAGTTTTGAGAGGAAGGGGAAGAGCCACTTGTCATTGACAGCAGAGACAGAAAGAAATATTTTGAGTGGTGGAAAAAAGGATTTCTTTCATTCACAAATAATATCCCAGCTACATTGTCTATGGTACCCTGAGTCATAATACTCTTTCATTGACTTGTCACATATGTCCTGATACATATTTTTCAAGGGCTAACTCACTGACTAATCTCAACTATATTGATTATGATAGACATGTCAGCTGATATCAGAAAAGAGTTTGATTCGGGTACTAATTAAAGAAATCCAGCTCAGATTTGGTGCATTCTTCTGAGCAGCCATGAATGAAAGCCAACCTGTTAAACTATATCTTCTGTTTGTACATTCATATTAATATCAAGATAGAGGTAGATAAAGTTGAAGATGAAGATAAAGATGAAGGTATGTTTTCATATATGAGCACTTTGTGGTCCAAAAGAAATAGGCAGACAATCAGATGGTGGCCTGTGTTCATGTACCTATGATGAGTTCCAGAAATGGCAACCAGTCAATCACAGAGCAATGAGAAAACATGATGTGTCAAAGATGTCATCCTTTGTGTATGCAGAAGACAGAGCCTTCCTGTTGTTATGTACTTCTGGGTAGCCTGGTCCTGCCAGTCAATCACAGGGATGGCTGTGAACACGTGGGGTTAACGGTTTCTAAAATGGTGACACCCGGGAGCAAAAAGGTGGAGTCATGTGGCAGGTATCTTATCGGGGCCATCCTGTCTATCCTCTGGAAGTCGGAACTGTGGGTCCTGTCATTTCCTATCCAGGACAAAAGTATCCCTTGCACCAGTCCCAGTACATCTGAAATATACTATATATATATCTTGTTTTGTTACTCTCATCCAGCAAAAAAAAAAAGACAGCTCTACACCCCATGGGGTGAAAACATCCAAAGAATTCAAATCTACTACAGGAGCTGCTGAAGCAAAACCAGACTAAAGAAAGAAATGCTCAGGCCCTCTGGCACTTGCTTTTTTTTTTTTCATTTTCCAAAGGGAAAACCTCTGAACAAATAAGGAGGTCCTGTTAAAAATCCTGCCACTTACTCAGTACAAATATGCTCTCCATGATCCAAAAAACAAACAGAACTCTGAATGTAAATAAAAGTAATTTATATTCTTTCTGGCTGAGTGTCATAATAATACAGAATTGATCATTGAAAATCGGCATGCAGCTTTTTATGTCAGTGTGAAGACTTTTGGCAGTTTTCTTATACTGCCTTTTACAAAACGTTTCTTCCTCAAAAACATATAATTCTTTTTTCATGCCCCCAAAAACACTTCTAACTCTCAAAAATGAATTTTTTTGTGGATTTGAAATAGAAAAGGTAAGATGAAGTCTTAGATAAAAGCAGATAATTGTATTCTGCTGACAGAGTCCAAGTAGCAGGAGTTCTTTGTATTAAGGATTTGCTCTGTCCCTGCAGGAAATTGAGATATCACCTTGATTTTTTATGGTGTATGTACCAAAAAAGGAAATTACATGAAAACCTACAGTGCACATAAGAACTGGGGTGTCTGGCAGTTGCTACCAGTTTCAGGGTGTACACCTCTGGTGATCCTCAGAGGGGTTTGGAAATATAGAAGCTAGAGTCTGGGTGAACATACCTGCATTGGCTTGATTAGGGAGAAGGGATAGGAGAGGTAGAGCTCACACAGGAATGGTATTTCAGAGAAAAGTATTTTGTGCTTTTGGATTTCATCCAAGTAGAAGAAAGAGCCATGATTTGGAGGGAAAGAGATATGAATTATAAAGAAACAGTATTATTTATTTGTATTGGGGTATTAAAAAACTGACCTGTAAACTTAATCCTTTAAAGAAAATGTTTATTTACCAGCCAAAAAAAAAAAAAATTTTGTGCATACAGCTTTACAGCTTTTCCCCTGTTTTCCCTTGTGCTGATCATTTAACATATCTTATGATCTGTTTTGTAAAGCAAAATAATGCTTGATTAACCCCAGAAGAAAACTTAATTGTTGACACTGGTTACCCTCTTCCCATAAATTTATTTTTCAGTTAAATATTGCCTGTCAAAAGTACTGGGTAATTTGACCCCTCAGCATGTTGCTAGGTCAGCTCTGATTCTTTCCCTTTATTCATAATGAGAAATGCCTGTCGAAAAACATTCGTGTTCTGTGCTACCAGCTTGCAAGCCAAATTTTGTTCTGAGTTCTGGTGATATGCATCCCTATTCTGTGTCTAAATGTCTACTTCTCATCAAAGCTAGTTAAAGGAAAATTCAAATTGAAACACAACAGTGTTGTGGTGTCCAAAAAAGTAATACATTCCTTGTAAGGAAATCTGTGGCTCTATACATTGACATACAGGCTACCCAAATGTTTGTATTTCCCTTACCCTCCTCACACTACAGCAGGTAAGAAAACAGCATCCATTGATTGAGGAAGAAGTGAAAATTTTTATCCAAGCAATTGTTCACAAAAAGTGATCCAAAAGTACATATAGAAATAAACTTTATTTCCATTAGTGTCAGGCATCTTTAATTGGAGGAAGCATTTTAATGAATGTCTGAGAAATCTGACAACTTATGAGATTAAAATTAAACAGAGAATCTAGTCAACAGGAAAAGGAAAGATTGGACAAAATAGATACTAAATTGTGCTTCGGTATATGGATCTAATGGAGCTGTAGTCCAGGCACTTTGAGTTCAAACAGGTATTTCAAAGAAGTTGGAACTAAGCATGGAAGTGAAAATTGGTCAACATACACAGCACATTGAAGACAGTCAGTTTACCCAAGTGAGTACACAAGGTAAACTTTTTCTGAGGTCACCTTTCAATGGAAAAGAAAGGAAAAAAATGGGGAGGAAAAAAATTATCTTCTAACTTCTGTGTTGTGAATTGGAATGGTTTGGGCCTGGGATGAACCAGATGGTCTGAGTTCTACATCACCTACTGTAAGAGAAATGATAGGGCTTTTAGAAACCTAAAGAAAAGATGTAGGAGTACTGGTACTGAATTTGTTTTGATATACTGGAACAGTGAAGATTATGTGGCCTTTTTCTATTTTACATTAGTAGGACTTTTGGTAACAACAGAATCTGAAGACAGACAGCAAGTCTGTCAATGCAGCAAAAATCCTATCTAGACAAGACCTAGGTACTGACTTTCTGACACTTCCTATTGATATGGAAAGTAAATCTTTTATGTCAGGCTTTCTGCAAAACTGAGAGATCATCATAAAGATGATATTTAGACATCAACCAACCTCTATTGGAGTTGATTTCTTTTGTACTCTAGGGGAAAAAAAATCATCTGAGTGTGCTTAATAGTGAATGGGTAAGAGAATCATACAGATAAATGGATCTGGTTTTCTGTATACCAGTGCAAACATATCTTGGCAGATAATGGGAACTTTGCTCACCCCCACTTGCTGATATAGCACGATGTCAACACTGGGATATGCACGCCCCGGGTATAGAACTGGAATACTCTGTTCAAACATAAAACAAACCTAAGGTATAGCACATTAAGAAGATTTTTTTACCTCCTAAGACTGCTGTCCTGGAAACCTCTCTTGATGTAAGAGGATGCAGTGGTATCAGGGTTTGAACACTTTCACTTTGTCTTTGAGTTATGGCCATATTTGTTAATTCTGCATTTGAAGCCATGTTTGTGTTCTGCACTTAGAAGAATGATAGATCACACACCAGGACCTTGTTCCTTTGAAGGTGACAATGCACATTGCATGTGAGCTGGAGGACAAAGTTTCATCCTCACAAGTTGCTTGAGGGCCAGAAAGTCTACTGAGGTGCAATACAAACTCTGCCCCAGGGCAAAATGAACAGGGAAATTTGCCATGCAGCTGAAGAAACTCATGGGAGTGGGGCACTTTGTCTTGATAAGGTAGTCAAGAGGAACTGAAACAGTGCTGGCTAAATTTCAGGGTGATTTCCATTGTTTCTGAAAGGAGGGAAATATCGTTCCTGTCTTTGTGAGCTATCCATGCTCATAGATGGAAAGCAACCATGGACTAGACATCTTCAAAAGCTCCTGATAGAAGCAATTGTCTCTCCTTTTTGGAATCCTGCAAAATCAGAATGATCCTTAAAATGCTTCCAAGCCACCTCACCTAGTAATCCTATTCTATATTAAAATTAAGTTTTTCATGATAGAAAAAAGTAGCTATTAAACATATGACTGCACTAGACAACAGTCTTTATGAAAGTGAGTGAAGAACGTATACGCCAGTGAAAGTGCAGAGACAGGCCATATGGTCTGGGTCGGCGGTTTGCCAGCAGAAGACTAGCATTTCAGTTGAGAAGAATGTTATTAGGATGTTACCTTAATTGTAAAAATCTCCTATTAAATATTTCAGTCACAATACTGAGGGAGAACTGAGTGTATATTTTCATTTAAGGGCAAATTTATGTCTATAAAGATCAAAACTTCAAACTAGTGGTGTTTTAGTTGGCAGGGAAAATCCTGGGTAGGATCCAAATGTGAAACTTTCATGCATGTTAACCTTTCCGAGGCTTAGGGAAATTGGTGTTATTTTAAAGCACATGAGTTCATGCATTTTTACTAGTATGTGCTTAGAATACTATTTAACACTTCGCAGCTACCAAAACTTACTCAACTTGCTTTAGAAATGTGTCATCTAGCATTGATCAGTGCTGAGGATGATGCCTACACTGTTTGTAGCTTGGCACTTGCAAATAAGCTATTAAATCAGATGTTCTTGCTAACTGGTTGTGCAATGTCTGAATTCATCCAGGCAGTACCACTGAAAGTGATTTCTCTAAGGAGGACAGAATTAAAGAGATTCATCACGTGAGTAAGTACTGCACAGGATGGCCCTGACATTATCTGGCATTACGCTTCCAGAGTTAACTGGAGTTTGTTTTAATTCCCCATTCACATAAGCCTGTGTTGACCAGTGACAGAAAAAAAAAAAAATCTCCCTGTTACCCATCTTCTGTACTGAATACCCATCTTTAAGAAGACACCTAAGATTTCCTCTTTCAGATATGGATCTCACTTTTCATCATATTCTCTCTCTTCTCTTCCACTAACTTTCACATACATGGAACTACAAAAAGGATAATATCAACAGTGCATTGAAACAAATTATTCTTTTGTCTTAGTCTGTAAACAATCTGAGTAGGGTTCTCTTAATTTTCAACAAGAACAGGAGAAAAAGTCATTATTCTTGACTGAAAAACAAGCAAATATATGCTGAAACTGCTGCTTGTCACGTCAGTAGTACAAGTGTTTGTACCACTGCTAATCTGAATGCCTGACTTACCTCACTGAAATGAAAAAAGAATTTAGTAGAGAAAAAGTAAAAATTTGTTTCAATTTTTTGCTTCTGTACTGCAGTTGCATGTTTTCCTTACACATAATATGTCAAATTTCATTTTTCCTCCATTTTAGTGACAGTGACACCCTTAGAAAAGAACTTGTTGGACAATTCCTTAAAACAAAAAAAAAAAAAACCAAACCCCCACACTTGACAAACATAACTGGCAGCAGGCAAGCACGCAATGTGCTGGCTGCTCTTTGAAGTCATCTGTCCAGGTCTTCTGTGCCTGAAACTTGCTGCTATGTGTGAAATAGTCTAATCTTCTCTCACCATTTCACGAGTGTGGTAGAACTCTGGAACTGATGATGGACAAGCAAACAGCATCTCTCTCCTTGGAGATTTATAAGACTTAGCCAAACAAAGCCATGGCTAACCTGATTGTGCTAGTGACTGTCTGCCTTCTAGTGCAGCATCGGACTGCATGACCCCAGAGGAAGAAATAAACTATATTCTTTTTACATATATTTTCATATTTAAACTTAGAGATGTGTATTGAATCTGCCCATAGGGCATAGTTAGAAACAGAATTACAACAGTTAGAAGACTGTGAAATGAAGACACATTGTTAAATGAAGAGCAAAAAGGAATAATGAGTACTTTCTAAAGACAAACAATGCCTGTTACTTTGCATTTTTCAATTTGTGACCACAAGCTGTGCCCAGGAAAAATGCTGAGATAGGAAATGCTGGCCTCTGTACTGAATGTAACCTGACAGCTGAGCAGGAAAATGATGTCAAAATGGCTTTCTGGGGCTAGTGATGAATAAGTATACTTAAGATCTGAAGTGGGAATCAAAGAAAAAAAAAACCAAACCACCAAACTATTTTAGAAACTTTTCTCCTGGAACTCTACATGCTGCAGCTACAGCTTCTTCATGAGTCTGCAAGCTGACATTCTGAACATCTGAGTCAAAATGCCAAAGACATTAAAATAAGTGAGTCATAGGCTGGTGTTCACTGTGCTGAAGACATGGCTTTGCTTGTAGAAAGAAAATGAGAGCTGAGAAGAGTGGTTGTGAGGGACGAAATTTGTACTGAATTTCACTAGCTCTCTAGACAAGTTTTGTCCAACATTTTTGCTCTCTTATAAGGTCTCTTAAATTACAGGAGCCTTAATCCACCACACATGCAATGACATTTGGAATGCAGGCCTAGGTGACATTTATTCTTTTTCTTTAAGAAAACAAATTGAAGCCAGAGTCAAAAGAGATGAGCAGGGAGAAATTGTTCACTCTGAATTCATCATGAAAGCTTTCACGCTGCACAGGACTGGAAATCTTGTCACGCTAGGAAAAGTGGTTTACTTTCAGCAGCAAATTGAAATGATTACTTCAATGATGGTTTATCTTCTCCCCAAGCACTTCCATCAATATGTTTGTTGGACAATGAAGAATCAAGAACCTTTCAGTTGAATTTGAAAGGGAAACTCCTTTCTGGAACTCAAAACCACTATTTATTAGCAGTTTAGGTTAGCGTATAAGAAAAGTATTATTATGTGAACATAACATTAGACATGCTAAAGTTGTTACTGTGTAAATTCTCACTCTAAATATGGCATTAATGTAGATTTTCACGTTTAAACAGGGAGTGGAAGTGGCATTTCACAAAAGCATTGCTCAACTGTGCTGTAAAGTTTCACGAGCTGCTTCAAACAGGAGAAATTAAAAATAACAGCAAAAAGTTCCTGGATAATACAGATATAAATAACTCCTATGTTTTCTCTTTCCTTCCACACAATTAAATATTTATTACCATGACAGCTGAAAATTAGCTAACATTCTCAAAACTACAAGGGTGATCATCACAATGTGTTTTACTCTGCTGTTAGCAGATACCTTTTTTTGTGTTGTAGGTATTTTCTGTGGAGTAGGATATTCCTTGGCATGAAGAAAACCAGTTCTAGCTTACAGTTGCACCAATGGACTTTGAATGCATACATACTTTAATTTGCACACATACTTTAATTTTCATGGTAAGTTACTTATGTTTTTCCATGCTTATCTGAACAGACATTGGAGTGGTTATTGTAATTCACTTCTTGTTATTCAGACTGATTTTTTTTTTATTGTCAAGACAATTAGCAATTAATGAAGTGGGAATTGGATCTGCTAAAGATCAGAGCTGATTTCTTTTTAACTAATTTGAGAGACTTTAGACATTTAGATCACTGGCCTTTTTATTGATAAACATCTTGCTGTTTCCTAATAATACTAAAGAAATGACAAATTACAAATTGTTCATTGCTAAATGCTCCTGAGCACTTCAACTGATAAAGTACAGAAATGTGCCCTGAAATTATAATAAAATTAATCCCCAGCTCTGAAAGTCGGTTTTGTAAAGGGAGGAATGATAAAAGCTTCATTGTTATTTAAAAGAGTGACTTGCACTTGCACATAAATATCTCAGATATATCAGTCTGCACTATTCTACATAGTGTAGAAACACGTGAGGCATGAGAACCTCCTATACAAAAGCAGCTTATGATATTAAAGAGCAGTTACCGCTGATGAATGAGAAGACAAGTCAGGATGGGTGGAGGGAAACGGAAGACATCATGTGGGAAAAAAATAGGAAAGATTAGATATTAATTTTGCCAGGTAGTCAAAGAAATGCTGTTATATATCTGCATTGGGTTTTCTAAGCAGAAAAATGTGTAATTGCTTATCTGAGAACATGCATAATAGCATGTTTGAGATCCGTTTGTACTGTGCATGTCCTATATATTCAATCTATTCACATGCTGTCCAAGCAATGTATCCATAGCACTTACAGGGTTGTAAAACAGAACACACATCACAGCAGCAGGTCTAATGCAAATTTCTGGATTTTCTATGTCAGTGCTGTAGAGTTTATCTGTAGATGTGCAAGAACTGTGACTTCCACTCAAAATGAAATTTTGGTCAAATGGCTAAGCTAAAAAGATTTTCTCTGAAACAAAACATTAGGTTAGAAAAGAGTATGGGCACATTAAAATTTTGATAAACAGTTTCTCTGTAGATGAGAAAAAACACCTTGTCCTCAGAGTTTCAATTTGTTATCTATTGTATTGCAATGTTACATGAGGTCTCTAAACTGGTTGGGTCCCCATCTTTTTGTGTGCAAATAAAAGATCTGTGACTTCAAATAAAAGATCTATGTCTCTTCTACTCTTTCAAAAAGAATAACATTTTAATGTCATTTTTTGTAGAAAATATTTATAATTAAAATAAATTTCAGTGGGTTTCCTGTACACAAGAACTATGCAGCAAGAATAATATGTAGCTTAAAAATATCTTACTACTGGATTCTTAGAATTCAAATATGGTAGAGGATGACATGGAAAAGAACCTTCAACACAACTTGTAAAGACAAAATTACAAGATTGGTTAGACTTTTTTTGGTGTGTCAATGGACATCTACAACTGCTTGTAAGAAAAGGAGCATTACTTATGAAGAAATAGTTACTCTCAGCAGTAGAAATCAGTATTTAGCAGTGTTACACCTTTCTGAAAATACACTGCTCTGTTTACTTAGCCACTGTAAGAGAGTAGAGATAAATCCTTCATTTTAACACTCTCACTCCTACTCCAACTTTTTCTCAGTAGGTAGAATGCTGCAGTACAGATGTTCTTGCAGGAATTCTTCTTGTGGCAGTGCAACAGATAAATGCAAGATTGCTTTACCAACAAGTTAGAAAGGACAGAGCAGGGCCTTCTCATCTCGGAGTTGACAGGGCATCAGAGCAAAGATTTTAGGCACAGGCGTGTCTAGAAGATGTGCCTTAAAGAGCCATCCAGAAGTGTAAAATTCAGAAAGGTACCATAAAGCCATGGACATTCTCTTAAATATGTTGCACAGACTGTCTTGTTCACAGCTTCTGTGTAAAATGTTTATGGCTCTACTTTATCTTTTAATTTGTTTCCTCTCTACCTTAGACAAATAGCAAATATGATTTGCCATTATCTTCTCCTAAGAGATGGTTAAGTAGTTTTGTATTTTGCTTATCTGAATGTTTGCTTTATAAATCAATGCAAGGTTCATTTTCTGTGTTTGATAAGGGTTTTGAATGAGCAACAGCAACAGTATTTTTCAGACCAGCCGAAGCATTCCCTGTTACAAGAACTCTGCTGAGCAGGCATGACATCAAGTTTAGCAGAACCTGCATGCAACATTCTGGTTTGGATTAGCAGGTATGCCACACTGAATTTTCCATAGTCATTTTGACAGTGGTGGGTGTTATCAGCCATTACTTTCACAAGCACGTGGAGTCTTGAAGAGCAGATTTGATTTTTCTGTATCCATAAAAGAAAATGTAAGAAGATATTTTATGGCTTTTATGTAGTGGAGATAAAGAAGCAGAGAAGACCTTTTTAGGAAAGACAGACCAATCAAGGGGAGGTGGTGGAGTACTCTGGTGGAAGTACACAGAGAAAGTTGAGTTATTGAATGCCTTCTCTTTCAGGGCCAGACATCAGGTATCCTGGACACTGGAGGCAAGAGAGGAAGTCTTGAGAAAGGAAGACTTCCCCTTGGTCAAGGAGGATTTTGTTAAATATCATTTAAACAAGCTTGACACTTACTGTCCATGGGCCCCAATGGGGTGCACCCCAGTGTGCTGAGGGAGCTGGCAGATGTTATCACCAAGCTACTCTCCATCATCTTTGAAAGGTCATGGAGGACAGGAGAGGTGCCTGAGGACTGGAGGAAAGCCAGTGTCACTCCAGTCTTCAGAAAGAACAAGAAGGAGAACCCGGGAAACTACAGGCTGGTCAGCCTCACCTCCATCCCTGGAAAGGTGATGGAACAGCTCATCCTGGAGGTCATCTCTAACCATGTGGAAGAAAAGAAGGTCATGAGGAAGAGTCAATATGGACTCACTAAGGGGAAATCATACCTGACCAATCTGATAGGCTTGTATAATGGAATGACTGGCTGGGTAGACAAGGGGAGAGTGGTGGATGTTGTCTGTCTTGACCTCAGTGAGGCTTTTGACACTGTTTCCCACAACGGCCTCATAGGTAAGCTGAGGAAGTGTGGGTTAGATGAGTGGATAGTGAGGCAGATAGATACATGGCTGAATGGCAGAGTAGTGTGTTCAGTAGTGCAGAATCTAGCTGGAGACCTATAGATATCAGCAATCTCCAAGGGAGGAAAAACCCCAAGCACCAGTACATATTGGGGGCTGACTTGCTTGAAGCAGCTCTGCAGACAAGGACCTGGGTGTGCTGGTGGATAGCAAGATGCCCATGAGCCAGCAGTCTTCCCTGGTGGCCAAGAAGGCCAATGGGATCCTGGGGGGCATCAGGAGGAGTGTGGCCAGCAGGTCGAGGGAGGTGATCCCCTCTACTCTGCTCTGGTGAGGCCACATCTGGAGTGCTGTGTCCAGTTCTGGGCTCTCCGGTTCAAGAGAGACAGGGAACTGCGGGGGAGGGTCCAGCTGAGGGCTACAAAGATGATGAGGGGACTGGAGCATCTCTGCTGTTATGAGGAAAGGCTGAGAGAGCTGGGCCTGTTTAGCCTGGAGAAGACTGAGAGGGGATCTTACCAATGCACATAAATATTTTAAGGGCGAGTATCAAGAGGATGGGGCCAGGGTCTTTTCAGTGATGCCCAGCGACAGGACAAGGGGCAACGGGCACAAACTGCAAGACAGGCAGTTCCACCTGAATGTGAGGAAGAACTTCCTTACCTTGAGGGTGACAAAGCACTGGAACAGGCTGCCCAGAGAGGTTGTGAAATCTCCTTCTCTGGAGACATTCAAAACTTGCCTGGATATGATCCTGCACAGCATGCTCTAGGAGAGTCTGCTTTAGCAGGAGGTTGGACTTGATGATCTCCTGAGTTCCCTTCCAACCCCAACCATTCTGTGATTTTGTGACCTTAACCAGCAGGCAGATGAGTTGTTGGCCTTGCCAATGGTTAGAAAAGGGAGCCTGCAAATGATTCTATCGAGAAGTAGAGAACATGAATGTAGTGTCTTCCCTTCATAAAGTTGCAGAATTGAATTCAATGTCAGAGTCTGCTGTACTAGTCATACAGTTATATTGTTCTCCACATACAGTTATATTGTTCTCAAAATATAAAATAAAACACTTGTTCCTCTGAAATTTATTACGCTTTATAACCCACAGATTGTAAATCTGCCATGTAACATAAACTACCTCACAGTATTATTCCATGAAAGGAACCAAAAATGTTCAAAATCTAATGCATTTGTATATATTGATAGCAAGCTTAATACAAGCCTGCCTCGTTTTTTCATCCCTACTACTTACTTATGGTTACCATGACAATTCAGCAACTTAATATCCTCACCAAAATCTACTGCAGGAAATAAATCCATTCCATGGGCTAGTTAAAAAAAAAAAAAAAAAAAAAAAAGGACAACTCATCATCCTGAATATAAAAAGAGAAAGTCGCAGTTTAAAACCAGAAGAAGCCTGATGAATCAACAGAATAGCAAAGTATATTAAAATCTCAGGCATAGTTTGAATTGTTGAAGAGAAGCTCTTCACACAGATTTAACCTTTAGAAAGTTGCTTTCAAATGTGAAAACCGACAAATTAAAACTTTTTTTTTTAGCAAGTCAGCCACAATTTCTTTTATTTGTATAACAGTAATTTATGCAGCATATTTTCATGTAGCTGTCATTTTCTAGCAACTAAAGCCAATCAAAATTTCAGATAAATTATTTCTGAAGAGCATTTTGCAGACAAGCATCTGCATCAGGAGACAGTAAGAGATAACATTTCAAACATGTTATCATGATAAAACAGCATGACCAAGATTGCTTTGAAAATTCACATAGTTCAGCCACTACGGTGGAGATGAATCGTAAAGTGAGTTTTACATCCATTGTCAGCCCATTGCCAGATTTTATTTGTTTATTGTTTCCTGATTCTCATTATGCCTGTACATTGTTCACTGCTTTGTACCAAAAAAGAAATGGCAAACCAAAAATGGCTTACTTAAACTTGTGTTAGGCTGCTGTCAGGTCCCTACCAACCAGTCCAGCCAAACAGCTGTTACAGATTTAACGTTTTTACGCTATACTTTCTTAAGTCCTACCTTACTCTAAAAAATCCTCTGCAATTGGTGTTAGCAGAATATATGAGTTGAAGTAGACTCACTCAATATAAAGTCCTTTCCATCTTTTTTTGTTAATGTGTTTTTGAATAAGCATGAACTTCCAGCCCTTCTGAAATGACTATTACCAATGTCTCTCCATAGTCTATGACTTGAGTATCTGACCATTAAGGTGTTCCACCACCATATAGATTACTTAAGTCTTCAGAATGGGAAATGGATGAGATTTAGATCACAGTCCTAGACTGAAAAGGATAACTAACATATCATTCAAAGGATTCATATTTAGAACACAAATAGACATTGCTTAAGGAATTTCTAGAACCACAGGTTTGTTTCCAAAAGTGCTGGAAGGAATCTTGTGTGTCACAGGATGAAGTTGAATATACATACCAAGGTGCTGCTCACACAGGGAATTGAATAGATTGAACAGCATGAAAGCATATGGAAAAAACCTAAATAATGCATTCCAAAAGTGATCAATAAAGATAAAAGGTAGAAAACAGAAAAATTGTCTATGCAGTTAACAACTCATTCTGTTTCCCTGCAGTCACCATTTCATTTTAAATGCAATACAGACGACTGTGCTAAAATTTTGCATTCGGGAAATTGCTCTGCCTATAACAAATCTTCAAGCAGGTTGCTCATATTTAGAAGTACCAGGCCAGATTTCCAAACTGAAATACCAGAAAATGTCAATGGAAGTTTAAATGAAAAGCTTCAAGGTAAGTGAAGCCCTTAAGCTGATAAAGATTAGCCACCAGTCAGAAAGAAAAAAGGTGTCTATCAATACCAGCCAGTTAGGAGAACATCTCCAGAGAAAGATGTGAGGAGGAGTGTTCTACTGAGTATGCATAATGCAAAGCCCGAGTATGGACTAGAAGAAGACCAGAAGATATGGCTGGATATGAGATTGTTTGTTATAGTACACCAATTTACTCTGACCATAAAGATAAGCACCACTGTAATTTACCAGCCAAGCCAGAAAAGGCAACGTACCAACCTGGAGAGGCTTGTAAATGTTCCAGAAGCAGGTGCTGCTGCTGCAGGGTGATACTAGATCTTATTCTAGAGAAAAAGGAGTAGAACTTGTGAAACACTGACTGTTCTCAATCAGACACACAGAAATTGTTTTTCCCCTTGCATTGCTACCTGTGAAAAGGGAATCATACCTTTGGGACAGAGGGGGTGCAATATTTCCTGTGTGATGGCAGGAACACAATAAACTTCTCTAAATCAGCACACTGGTAGTAAAGCTGGCTGAAGAAGCAGCTTTGGGAGTCAAGGCTAAAGAAGAAAAGGCTGTTCATGTGAAATGCAAGCCTGTGACAAGTATTTTATTTCAACCCATAGAATATACTCACCTTGCTAATATGCAAACTAAACTTTTTGCTTTGGAAAGTCTCTTCAGGTTTGACCACAACCCCTTGCAGTACATTTACACAGTCTGATTTGATGGCAGCATTGAAGAAAGAGAATTATTTTAACTGTAAGGTTGCCACCGATAGAAGGAGAGTAATCTAATATCCCCTAATATAGTCTCTACTAAGACAGAGTAGAGAGTTGAGATTCATGCTTATTTTATACCTACCTTTTACATCCTGGTTAAACTGTTACTCAGAGTCATACTCCTTCCTCTGTCATGTTTCTTTCTGAACATCTAAATTGTTGTTTCTTCCAAGAATGTAAATGATTTTTGGAGCACAATGAATGCAACTCATTGTAGCAGCGTCTTTGTAATACCCTTGTATTTCATAAAGGCTGAAGTCCTTGGCTAGATACATAGACCTGCATGCTAAACACTGAGCGTTCTTCCAGCTTTGAATTCCACCTGTTACGTTAAATGTCACTCTTAATGGAAAATATGCTGATCATTCATTTGGTCTTTTTCTTTTCCAGTGCCATAGTTTCCATTTCTAACTATGCCTGCTGGCTGCTCAGCTCCCAGTCAGCTTGGCCAGTTTTACTGTGGTCTTGCCAGTTGACATTAGAGCTATAATGCTTCTTCAGCTTAATTGTATCCTTCCAAATAACATCTGGCTGAGGTACAGCTGATGTATTTTAAAGATGTGAATACTAACCGAAAAAAACCCCATAGGGCTTGGTATTTGAAGTCTGGTTATGATTAATCTTATACAGATTTTAGTGGCATTTTTGCTTTTTCTACTATAGACAGGGTGCTTATATCCCTTGCTGGATTTTAATACATTCCAGGAGTGCATTGAGGAACATGACTAGCAATTGTAATCCATTTGTTCTTTGAAATTTGTCACCAAGACTGATCAACAAGGGCAATTATTCACTAGTTCCCTATTTCTTCAGCCAGCAGATGAAAAATAACATATTAATCTCTCAGGACTGGGAATTTCTTAGACTGTGAATCTTCCTAGTCTAATCCAGTTCATAGGTCTTTTTGGTGAGTCTGGAGAATTCCTGTCATTATAGCAAAAAGATTATGTGACTCACCTAAAACACAGCTTATCTTTTGTCTAGTTGTCCTGGTTTCAGCTGGGACAGAGTAAGTTTTCTTCTTAGTAGCTGGTGCAGGGCTGTGGTTTGGATTTGGTGTAAGAACAACATTGATAGCACACTGATGATTTTGGTTGTTGCTGGGTAATCTTTATTCTAATTAAAGGGCTTTTCATTTTCTTAGGCCCTGCCAGTGAAAGGGCTGGAGGGGCACGGGAAATTGGGAGGGGACACAGCCAGGACAGGTGACCCCAACTAGCCAAAGAGGTATTCCATACCATGTGATGTTGGGCTGAGTATGTATAAGCTTGGGAAAAGAAGGAGGGGGAACATTCGGCATGATGGCATTTGTCTGCCCAAGTAACCAATAAACATGATGGAGCCCTACTTTCCTGGGGATGGCTGACCACTTACCTGCTCATGGGAAGTGGTGAAGGAATTCCTTGCTTTACTGTGCTTGCATGCATGGCTTTTGCTTTACCTATTAAACCATCTTTACCTCAACTTTATCTCAACCCACATGTTTTCCCACTTTTACTCTCCCCGTCCCACTGTCGGGGGAGTGAGCGAGCAGCTGTGTGAGGCTTGGTGGTCAGCCAGGGTTAAGCCACGACACTAGTTAATTTGTGAATCGTGTTCTGAAAAAGTAATGCCATAGGAGACAGCCCTGAATAGCTCTAAGCTCAGCTCCATGGGAATAATGGCATAGTGACCAATGGGAAAGACTTGCACTCAAGTACGTGGATTATCCTGATCTTTCCAGACACTGAATGACAAATTTTGACATCACAGAGGCTGAGAGATAAAAACAAATGCTGGAAGATTTAGGTGCAGAATAAATACTGAGTCACAATATTTCCAGCTTAGTTTTCCTTGGGATGTGAACTCTATGTCATGCTCTAGGCAGCACTAGGCCATGATCTTCCCTTGTACTTCAGTTCTCATCAGGAAATACAGCAAGGTGTGTTACAGTGTTATGGAGATGGCTATATTGACACTTTTAATTTGGACACCTTTGATACAAATCAATCTTCATTTTAGTTTAGGAAGCATGGAGAAACAATATACACAGTATATTGTGTAAACAGTAGTTCAAGCAGTAAAAGAAATTAGATACTTCACATCTCTATTTTACAACCTAGCACTAGATAACCAAACTAGGTAACCTGACCTTGCAAGTTCTCTAGTTGTCTGCATGCTCACAGGAGTACAGAACAGTGGAGGAACACGGGTTTTGACCCCACTTCTCCATCCAGCACACCAAAGCTGAAACGAGTGGGACATCGACCTACAGCCTGTCTGGACAAGGACCTTACAGTTTCCACACTGGAGAAGAGAGCTGGACAAGGAGGAAATGGAGAACAACCATCATGCTTCACTTGAATTACTGGTACTTAAATCAAATTTAGAATAAAATAGCTCACTAAAGAAAATATCCGGAGAAAGAAAGCTTAGTGTAAAACTTCCCAAGCTAAAAAGACAGGAGAATTAACTTTCCATTGGGTCAGTACACTTTGATTAGTCATATCATTATGACTCTATGGTAAGTTTTTTTCAAACCAGCCAAACAAAATGGATTCAATTAATCTCCTTAGTGGATAATGGACTTTCACTGGGAAAACAGTCGTCAGAGAGCTCATTTGAAAGACAAACAATGAAAATGTATTTGACAGTCAGAATGTCGTGATTAAACTTGTTATGCAAATTGGTTTATTAAGCAAAACTTACAACTTGGAGCATCTTACTATGTTTTATATAATGATACTCGATTACTGTTGTAGAGAATCATCTTTTTTTTATTTTGAGAATTCAGATTAGTAAACTTCTGTATTCTGACAGGGAGAGAAGAAAATGGGTTTACCAAGACTTCAGTAGGTTTACCCAATGAAAGATTTATGTTTTGTTTGTTTGTTTTTTTAAAGGAATTATAAGAATTTGTTGCCTCCATCTAGACTGTGATAAATTTTGATAGAAGATATAATAGGAATACTTACAATGTCTAATATTTTTAAAAATATAATCTAATAGAAAAGATGTACTTTTGCTAGGCAACAAAAAGATATAAATTGAATAGGGATCATTTAGGACATCCACATAAACCACCATGATAAGAATATTTGTAAATCCTGTTTATTGTGTGCATGAGTTCTCTGCTGCACCATTCCATTGTGACAATGGCACAGTTGGGGCAATGGGGAAGGTTGTCTATAGTACCCTGCTCCTAGACAGGCTGCCATGAAAGGCCATTCCTTAGACCTGCACAGAGGACAACACTTTATTCTCTTGAGGAACATCGGCAGTAGCAAAGCCTAAAAAGGGAATTTTGGTCATTGGTTCTGTCAACTCTTTGTTTCAAGCAGAGCACCACAGTAATGCAGCAGTACTGCTCCAGTTTCTAGTCTAGTCCAGGGAACTGCATAAATCCCAGTCCCACAGTGTTGACATTCCTTATGGATTTTCAGGTTTTAGACTGTCAATCACCCTCATTTTCATTTGTGCATCTTTTCTTCTGAAAAGCTAATGGAATGAAATATACCGTACAATCAATATTTTAAATAAATGTTGTCATTCTTCACATACAAGTCTGATAGAACTACCATTAAAAACAGTATAACAACATTTCGGTGATGGAAGTTATCTAAGAGAATTTCCATATTTATTTTCATTTTTTATTTGCTAAGGGTGAAGTATTGAACTCCCATACTCTTTAAATATCCGTATTTGATAATCAAAAATCTTTTAACAAATTGGTCATTTAAATCAGTATAAAATCTTACTCTCTGTTTATCTGCAATAATTTTTGCTGTCATTTTTCCTGTGTAAGTACTACTTTGATCTAAGATATTCCTAAAGATCCAACTTACTCATGGAAATTAAAATTATAATTAGTAAAATCAGAGATGAGAAACACTGTTACATTAGTTTTTCTTTTACTTCTTGATTCCAAGAGTAAACAACAGTCATAGCAGTTAGAGCTTATGTGTATTTTAATCCTCATGAAAGTTATTTTTAAGACCTGAGTGACCTGCATCTCACAATGAATATCTTTTAAAATGTCCAGCCATCCACAACACATAGCAGTTGCTATTAAAACATCAGGAATTCCCTGTTAATGAGCTTGAAGCAACTTTGAGAAGCAATCACACCCCTGCCCCCATAAATAATTTGAATTACAGACCAGTTTTATTAACTGTAAAGGATGATTCATATGGCAGACAGAATATCCTTCAACACTGACCCCACTGCCTCTCCTAGAGCTACAACATGACCTCCACCCAGCAGTAGCTTCCAAGCACCACCACTGCATGCAGGTGATTAAAGTCATGACCATGCCTCCAATGCACTAGAAGACTCAGGGCATCTGTCTTTGTTAGTTAAGGGAGGGAAGCCTCTGTCCTTTCCTTCAGGCTAGAGGCTCACCGTATGCAATACTCTGTTTTATCCTTCAGGTGTGTGAACCAAGGGCTCTTCTGTGTACATACTAAGCTAGATCAGCTCCCTGGTGGCAGCCGTACATAGACCCCACAAATAATCATGTTGGCTAAAAGAGCAGAGCACTGACAGGATGGAACAGTTGTGACGAGAGTGTCCCACAGGCAAGATTTGCATTACATTTGCCATGGTTTCTGCCAGCATAATTCTGTACCCTGGATACCTCAAAAAGGCAGACCTGCTGGTCACTGACCTATCAAGTGACATGGCTGCTCCACAACCAGAGCTGTGGATTCTGTGGCTGAGAGGATGTATTCTTATATTACATAGGTGGATATCTGATGTTCAGAGGAGACTACAGAAAAATTCCAAAGTTCAACTGACACATGAAGATCAGAGGAAAAGAACACCTTTCCTGACATCTGCAGAATTTAACTAGTGTAGTCCTTGAATCAGAAATCAAGAAATTTCTTATTGCTTGCATATGAATAGAAGGACTGAGTTGTGATAGAGAGGCGGGGAGCTGCAGGGGGGGGGTGGGGAGGGGGGGTGGGGAGGGGGGGGTTGGGGGGTGGCAATATGAATAAATGTGGGCCACATAGAAAAAAGAAGGGAATATATAATATAGGAGAAAATTCTCTCTCCTCAATCTGAACAACCCTCTACTCTGTACTCTGTAAGCTACCCTTACACTCCCATGGCATGTACTGTCTTGCAGAGAAATTAATCAGCCTGTGCAGAATTTCAAAACCTTAAAATAAATGATGGAATCTCTACCTTTTCATATCTCAGCTGTATACCTCTACACTTGGCTTCAGGCTACTCCTAACCCTTCATCAAATGAGAGCAATTTTTTCCATCTGGAAAATGCTCTTTGGCTGGTATTTACTGATACTCATCTATCCCCATCTCAGTCCGGTAGCTACAGGTCAGCCCTGAGTCCTCCATGTAATCTTTCTCTTATTGTTTTAAAGAAGTTTCAGTTCCACAGCTGCTGAAATTCAGCAGTTAAGAACTGGCCTGATTCAAAAAAACATTTGCTTTGGAAAGCCTAAATTTAAACCATAATCATTACTGGAATTTCAGAGCAGCTGCACTTTGCCATCTACACAGAGTCATAAATCAAGTCAAAATCATGATCCAGGAACATCTAAACTTCAGAGATTTTGAAAACTAAAGGATGATTAGCCCACATTTCGAGATTCCCCTTCCCCTTTCCCTCACACAGATGTGTGCATGTGCAGATATACAGCAGGGAGAAATTTCAGAACTAGAGGATAAACAGCCACCTCATGTTTCTAAATACATGGAAGAGATCCATTTGATTCACATCTTGCTTTGAAAAGTGGTAGAAAACTGGAAAAACACTATTTACTGTCCCTTCACTATTTTGACAATGACAGATTGAAATGAATCCTCACTAAACTCTCTTGAGAGGGGAGGTCATCAGCATTATGACATTCCTTTGATGACTCCACTCTTTCAAAGAACCTACTGGTCAATGGAAGTGGTTTGTCTCTGATAAGCTCACAGCTGAAATGCCAGGCTGGTCTGATTTGCAGCCACCCGACGCTCATGATATCAGGGACATTCAGACTTTCTCATTTCTGCTCTCTTCGGGAAGTGATTTTAATGTTTGCCTTGAGGTAAGGTGCTGCAGTTTTCCTACTTTCATCCTCCCAGGACCAATGTCTGATAATAAATCAGGTTCACTGTTGGTATGCTAATCAGAAGGAAAAAATTCTAGAGGTGGTGTATGTTTATCTGAGTGGTATTTCTCTCACATGCTTTGGAGATGTTCTTCAGATAGACATGCTCACTTCCTCCACTTTCCCTGTCTATAAAACAGCCAATCAAAATAAGCATTGGTATTTTAACTCTTATCATTAGGCAATGACATGTTGAGCAGTAGATGCCTGAATTCAGCTACACTTTTGCAACAGGTTTCGGTGGCAAAAGCATCGAATCCCAGGAAGCAAACTGCATCCCTTTGGTCTTGTAAGATTTCACTATTTTAAAAAAGAACAAAACAGCAGACAAGACGGAGAAAAATGAAACTGTGGCAAAAAGGCACCTTTAAAATATTAACAGCTACTTGTAAATTACAGAAAAAATGGAGGTTGTTAATATTGTTGAGTGCTACTGAAGTACAGAAGCAACATTCCATGTTTCAATATGGCTTATCTCCTAACTGTTCAGTTCTGTACAGGCTCTTACATAGCATTTTTTGTGTCCTGCAAAGCAAAAACCGTACAACCCAGAATTAGAACAAGGTGAAGAAATAACATAACTCTTAAAAAACAAAAAGAAAAAATATCATAACAATATGTATGTTGCCTTCAACATACACAAGAACATGAAACATAAGCCAAAACATTACATAGATAACGGAAGTTATTGTTCTGGAGGGATGGAATTAAGGTTTCTGGTAACGATTCCTAAATGCTTTAACTGCTCAAAAATGTGCACAGCCAAATGGAAGCTATTTCAGGCTGATGTGTTCTACATTATGACTAACCATGTTAAATTATAGTTGGAGTTCCTCATCTATATCACGGAGCATGTAAACCAGATGACATACGTGTATCAATGCTAACACCTAATCAGAAACATGAGTGTGAAACAAGAAACGGGGTGGGGTGGGGGGTGGGTAAGAGGAAATAAATTGACATCTATTTCAATTTCACTGGAACTAGAACAAAACCAAGTCATATTTCGGATCACCATCTTTGACAGTGTCCTTGTACATTAGGTTGGGAAGAACTGCTCAACTATTAATGAGAATGTCCCAGATGTCTTCTGCTATTTCCACTGACTCTATTTAGTAGAGTAGTCATTGTTAATCTCTGCATATTCTAAATCAGCTAGCTGGATTTTTAGGCTATAATGAGAGGCAAAACATATTTCACAGGCAGTTTTGCTAGCATATTGCAATCTTATTTGTGCTTATTCACTGTCTCTCAGAAGTACAATGGTTGCTTTTATGTATCCCTGGGATACAAGCCATGAAACTGTTCAAGTATGGTCTTTCAAGTTCTGTCAGAAGTGTTTCTATCCTGTGTTCTAATTTTTTTATTTGTTTTATTTTTAAATAGACTTTGTAAACTAATTTTTCATCTCGAAGGTTGGAGGCGTAGGATGTAAGATATTTGTTACTCAAAGTATCCTGTTAAATAAAGACCCTAAAAAAGAGTGACCTAGGAAAAGGTTTAATTTTCTGGTCACAGTCCTAAATTAAAGTTCTCTTCCTGACTTCTTTACTGGTAGGTACCAGCTTGTTCTGTAATTTCTAAGTAATTGCATCCTTACCTGAAAATACCCACTACTTCAGTCTAAATAATATGTCAAACATCAAGCTGCTTTCTGATGTACTGTTCTCAGGCACAGGCAATCAGAAGAGCAAGTCAACAATCCACAGAGAAAAGAAGCTCTTTACATTCAAACAGTTTACTGCCTCACTGTTCATCAAGCCTGATATAGCCAAATGGAAAACATTTTCTTGTTGTTGTGTTAGTGCCTAGTACAGAATACTGAAACTCATTTTAAGGGTATTTCTTACAATATTTTTATAGAATATGTTTCTTTTTCTTTTTCCTTAGGGACTTTGGGAACAAAATGTCTATTTTAGATTTTATAATCATCACGATTCATATTAAATTGCTTCTTTTTAAGAAGCAGCCTTTTTACACAGTGCCTTTCAGAGAGAGGAAATTGAATTAATAGGGTTATGCATTTCCTGGAATAATCCAAAAGTCATTAAAGGAAAATATCTGAAATTCAGTGGTAAAATATCTAGCTTGGAGCACACACATATAACAACTATTATCATATCACTGCATTTTTGGATAATACTTATTAGGTTCAAACTATTTGTTTGAATGTACCAAACAAGCCCAAAATAAACAGTAGGGAAGGAAACAACTTCTAACTAGAAGGTGTTCTTAGAAAGCGAGTTGTTTAATTGTTGTGGTTTAACCCCAGCTGGCAACTAACTACCACCCAGCTGGTTGTTCACTCCCTCCCTGCCTCCTCCCAGCAGGATGGCAAGGAGAATCATGTAAAAGGTAAAACTCATGAGTTAAGAACAATTTAATAACTGAAACAAAATATAATAACAATAATAACATCAACAATAATGATCAATTATAATAATCAGTTATAATAAAAAATTATAATGAAGAGGAGAAAGGAATAAAACCCAAGGAAAAAAAGCAAGTGATGCACAATACAATTGCTCTCCACCCACTGACCGATGGCCAGCCAGTCCCTGAGAAGCGATCGGCAGCTCCGACAAACTCCCCCCAGTTTATATACTGAGCATGATGTTCTGTGGTGTGGAACATCCCTTTGGCTAGTTCAGGTCAGCTGCCCTGGCTCGGCTCCCACCCAGTTTCTTGCACACCTCCTCACTGGCAGAGCATGGGAAGCATGAAAAGCCCTTGACTTAGGGTAGGCACGATGTAGCAACACCTAAAACGTCAGTGTGTTATCAACATTATTCTCATACTAATCCCAAACCACAGCACTGTACTAACTACTAAGAAAAAAATGAACTGTCCCAGCTGAAACCAAGACATTAATCTACTGAGAAGAATATTGCCCAGATTGAGTACTTGTCTTTGAAGAGACGCTCCTCTTTACATTAATTACCTTAAATATTTACATTAATTTTTACCTAGAGATTTAAGTCACACACACACAAATCTCAAATATTCAGCCTGTTAGAAGGCTGACAAAGCTCAGGGAATAGATGCTTATTGAATTAGATAAGCTTTGAGTCAGGTTCTGCTTCAAGAACATGTAAACTCAGTGTGGCAATGTGCTTCTTAGTGTCACTTATTGATGATTCCTAAACCTCCCAGCTCCTAGGGATAAATGTGTTCTAGTTTGAATAACAGGATTATAGTAGGGCACTGGATTAAATAGATGGAGGTCTGTTAAACTTGTTTTGTATGCAGAAATGGTTATCAATTTGAAAAAAATATCATAATTCATATCTGCCTTCAGTTACTTCCTTTCCAAAGTTCTATTTTGCTTAGCTGTTCTTCATTCTGTGTCTGTGGTCATTCTTATTGACCTTCTTTGAACTTTGTTGATATCCTTTTGGAGATGAAAGAATTTCACAGTTTTCATGCTATAGATGAACTATGGCACACATAGTCAGCATTCAAAAAGGTGTAGGAAGCAATACAGAGAAAACCATAATGTCACTGAAACAAGATTCTTCCTGATTGATAATATTCAATTCAAAACTCATCATAATTTTACATATGAAATTACACTTTTTTTTTTTAACATCAAGTTCATCTAGAGTGACATTCACCTGCTTTTATTGTCATGAAGTGTATTATCTGTGGGTCTCTTTAAAATTTGCCCTCTTTTTTGCTACTCCAAATAATTTAGCTTCGTTAATTTATTTTGTTACCTCATATTATTTTTCAGGTTCATAAATATGTGGAACAGCACAGATCACAAATCCCGCTGTTCTCCTTCATCCCTTCCTTGCAAGAATTAGCTGTTCCTTCACTTTGTGCATTTCCTGACCTGTATGCAAGCAAGGGCTTTCCCTCCTGGGTTGCACAACATTGCAATGCTTAGCTTAAAGCAACTGGCTTTTATCCATTTGCTTTTAATCCCTTCAGAGAATTCTGATGGGTTTATGAAGGAGGACTTTCCTTTACAGACATCCTGTTGACTCTTTCCCATTGGAAAGAGTTCATATTCACCCATGTGTCTGTTAATTCTGTTCTTTATTATTTTGTACTTACTCTAATTCTGAGAAGAAACTACTTTGTTTCAAAAACCAACTAGATCATTGTTTTCAGGGCTACAATCCATCTGATTCTGATGGGAGGATTTGGGGAGGAAGCAAGTTACTTGGAGGCAGGAGCAAAGTCAAGAACCTTCTCGGTTTTAGTACTGATGATGTAAATATATTTGGGAAAACTGCTAGTCTGTATTATTATTTAACATCTGTCTTTAGAAGGTCAAGCTAGTGATAAAGACAGCTGTGCAAGATGAAAATTCTTTTTAAGAAACACTGCCTCTTGGGGGTTTTTTTGTTTGTTTTGGGTGTTTTGTTTTGTTTTGTTTTGTTGGTTTGGGTTTTTTTCAAAATACTGGTTAATCTCATTGCAATACAAAAAATGAAAAATATGATTGGAAAGTGAAAACAAGATCAGAAAGTTTTCATTCTTTCTGCACTGAAAAATGTATCATAAACTATTGTGTGTATTTCTCTGTGAATCTGACAATGGCAGAATGGCCTCATAGCCTGAACAAATAAATAATAAGCCAAGCCTTATGATATAAAATTCTTCATGGCAACCTTCATTATTTGATGCAGATTGGTGTTGGACTCCTTGCATTCTGTTCTTTTATGACAGTTTACATTTTCTTGCTGCATGGATTCAGCCCTGCTAAAATGCAGAGGATGCTAGTCATTTAAATTAAATGGAAGACAGCAAAGATGCTCCTAGAAGAATAAAGACCAAGATAAAATGGCCATAATATCATTTACATGTGCATTTAGGTGCAGTGCAAATAAATAAGTTCTGTATGAAAGGAAAAAAGCAAAACAAAGCAAAACAAAACAAAAGTTTTCTCTGTTGAGATTTTTTTACTTCTCTCTCCAAGGTAGGAGAGTATTTTCTTACTTTATCACAGTGATATATTTTGCAACACTGAGCTACAATTTGCAGAATGTTTGAATGCAGTTTTTAATTTCATTGTTTCTAGGAGCATGCTTATGATGAGCTCTTCTTGTCAAATATAGCTAACATTAAATTTATTAACAGTATAATAACACGGGACTTGAGCTGTTTATTTTTGTCAGTAAAATGATAACGTCAGTAGACACAGAATGACTCACAATGCTAGTCCCAAATATGTCTTCTCTGCAAATCTATATCGGACCTGTTTCTGATTGTGTTACATTAGTTTATGGACAGTATCTGTGAGGATATCCATCAGTAGCATCTCTTAAAAAATCTGATGCACAGCAGCAAGTGGTGTAGCCTAGAAGTCCTGTTGTAGTGCTTTTAGCAGTTTCATAACAAGACACTTGAGGATCCAAGTATTTTATACCAAGTCTGAAATGACCCAACACCATCAGAGAGGCAGATCTGCAGGCCTCCGATGAAATATTAATAGTGCAGCATCCCAGAAGAAGCAGTACAAACTGGGAAACATTCATGCTTAGACGTGTTTTATGCTCTGTGACACAGTAGCTAGCGTTATGCTGTGCATCTGGGGGATGTCTGACAGACTTATTGATAGTGAATAGAAGAATATGTTTATACATTTGCTCATAGAAGAAATGTTGCATCTGGAAATGACCCAGGGCCCGCTGATATCAGTGGAGATATTTCTTCTGTCTCAAATGATTTCATCACAGCCTGAATGTTTGTTTAGTGGGTGTGCAGACTATGGCCCAGGCACTTAATAAGTCCTTGAATGTTATATAATCTATAATTCAAAGTGAGGAAGAGGTGCATTGTGTAACTGCTTACAAACTGTTTGCCTTGTAAATTCATGTTGTTGTCTCTTCCACATAAATAATGCTGTAGTTCTATAATCTTGCAAAACTGGCATTTTAATATTCCTGACTTTAAGCATCAGTGCAATAATGAGCCTGATTTTTAATTGCAGCATAATAAACAGATATCAATATCTTTTAATTATTCCACGATAGTTCAGTTTCTTTGACACGTTAGTATTTGCTGAAGAAGGAAAAAACAATTAATAAAAAGTGACTTTACAGCTTAATTCAGGGAGTAACGTTTTCTTCTTTTTTTTTTTTCCCAGTGGAGTTTTATGTACCTAGAGAGGTTTTTTTTCCCTCCCAATATATATTGTCTGCTTGCTTGTCCATTTAACCACCTTGCTGATCACTTTATATTCCCTCTTTGGGATTTCTAAGTCTGAGGAAGTATGAAAGTGTCTAGCACACTAGAAATAACTGTGACTGATGGATCTCTATAATTTTAAGGGTGAAGTTAGAAACTAAAGAAGCAATAATTTCCAAAGGAATCCATAAAAAATTTTCCCTCTTTTCTTATTCTCTTGATTCCTCAAAAAACGCTGAGATAGCACATGGTCTGTATAATCTTATATTAGCTATAATATTCCATCCGCACAGCTTAATTACTTACTATAGAGACCTCAAGAATGTATAGAAACCAATTTACCTTGGTTTATAGAAATACATCTTTATTTTATATCTTTTGAAAAATTGAGGTATCTTTCTGCCAAATTATATTCTCAGTTAATAATCTAATGCTTTCACTTGATCAACAGTTTTCTTATTTATTGAAGGTGTTTGAAGTTCTCAGAAAATTTAGACTATAACATTATGTTACCAATAGAGTTTTAAGTTGACCATTTTTTCTTCTGTTTTTTAAAGTCATAAAGGAGCTTCTGAAATTCTACTTGATGTTCACATTATGATTGCTCAAGTAAGTTTGCTAATTGAAATAGCCATGTAAGAAATATTTAAGGACCAATACAGGAAAAACAAGGAACAGGTTTAAATTCCTAAATAAAAATTCCAGTCCTGAACTTTAATTGTCAGGAAACTTAGGAAAAGGAAACTCCATCCAGTTTTCAGGTTAAATTTAATAATGGACAATTATCTGTTTTTTTAGTTCCAGTATTGACATTTGACTTAAATCTGGTTTTCTTAGTCCAGAAAATTAGTTATTGTATAATAAGAAGCTACTAGGTTATATGGTATGTTGTACCTTTGGCAAAAAGTCTGTAGCATTATTTCCATTTTCTCTTTACCTTCATGACTTCAGTTACAGTTTTCTTTAAAGCCAGCTCTTACCCTTTTTCATCCTGATGAGAGTATAATAACGATTCTATAGTTATCCTAGTAATTTTTTTCTTGACTTCTTATATTTAGGTACTGCATTTTCCACTGTCCAGGGATATGGTATCATCCCCAGTTTTCTCAGAAAATTTCATTCTGAGACCACAATATTGTGTGCTCATCATAGAATCCTAGGATGATGGTATCTGGCTCCTCAGATAAATCTCAGAAATTCTTTCTTTCTGCACCTAGAAAGTTGTAAAGAAGGTGTGGAACTTTCTGTCCCAACTTTGACCCACTGGCTGACACAAGGGACAGCATCTCTTAGTGATATTTCTTCTTGACCTCTGAGTTGCATTTCTGCATTAGGTGGACCTCTCCAGAGATAGGGGAAAATGATGATTTCCCAAGGCATGAAAAAGCAAAGGGAGAGAAGCTTCCAGGTGGAAAAGTAAGAAGCTAGGAGTCTGCACTTCAAGGAGAGGATGTGAAGAGCTGGAAACTAATGATCAAGCCTCAGAGGAACAGAAAGTAAACCTCCTAGGGGCCAGAAAGGGCTGTGCATTTCAGTTTCTTAGACTTTTTGTCCCTGCAACATAATTATTTAGGGTGCCTGGCCTCATCACAATGCCAGTTCCATTTAGAAAGCTTCCAGGAGTTCCCTGTAAACTCCCTGGAACTGGCAGGTTTTGAAAGTCTGTGCCTTTTATGGCAGCACGAGATCAGCCAAATGGTACCTAGCTTCTTTTACAGACAAGGACTCCTTTCTCATAGGTCTCACTGAGATGGAACATTTTCTGACTTGCTCTTGCAGTTAGATCTCACAGGAGAGCCCGTAGAAGGGCAAACTTCTTTGTGGTTATTGCAACCAATCCATCTTTCAGAGCAGTGAGATACTGTAAATCAGCTGATTATCAGTGTCTTGCTCTTGTGACAGGCAGAGACTTCAGTCCACAGCTCCTGCATAACCAGAATCGTATCTCAGCACGCCTTCCGTGTAACGCTGCTTACACTGGTGTACCTGGGAGAGACCGTAATTAGCCTAGTGGTTCTAAGATCATAGGTCCAGATCCAGACTGGGATTCAGATGCCTAAGGTGATATCTAACCACAGTTGAAAGGCTTAGACTGTAAATCTTCAGAGCCTTCTGTAGCTAGTCCCATTTAGCTCTTGAGGCATCTAAATTTGTTAAGCATCTTAGCTTTTGACATCAATGTCCATGTTTCTCTACTGAGGAAATGAACCCTGAACATTATTAGCCCTACTCAGAGTTGCCAAGATAGCAACAATATGGCCCAATGTATTCACAATTCTTATAGTAGGGTAGGACTGTGGATTTCACCATCCCTGATAAGAATATTCTCAGGAAAGTTACATTCTAGTTCAGTCGTTTGTCTGCAGAATTTTGTGCTGACTTTGTCTCCCTAAATCTGAATTTAGTCACCCGAACAAAACAGAGATAAATGTTATCCTAAACTTGTCCACACCTTTGGGATTGATGTTTGTTCTCAGTAGAATCTGTGATCCAGCCTTATGTCACTGCCCAAAGAAAGAAAATTAATTTTACTCTCTCCTGATCTGCTGGATGACTGCATTAAAGGGGACTTCCCACTAACATGGCTTACATTTTACAGAAAACAAAGGGAGACTTCCTCCTAGGAGTGACAAAAACCAAAGACATTCCCTTACCTTTGGCAATACTCTAGCTTTTTATCTGAGCACACTGTTGTGTTGGTGCGCTCACCAGGATGCAGACATGCAAATATTAAATCTAAATTCTACCCAGTTCATAATGTCTGTGCCCTTCTGAACCTTCATTTTTCCTTGGATATTTTAAGTGGGTTTAGTAGGTTCCCGAGGATAACAAACTGCTTTGTTTGGGCCCATGGATTTAGTCGCATAGACTATGCTTTACTAATGCCCTACATTTTTCCTAGAGCATCCTGCCTACTAAGTCACGCCTCATATCCAGTGTTCAGAATGGTGATTATGTCATTGGGAAAGAGCCTGTGAAGAAAGTGTTATGGGTCAAAGCCATGATGGCAGCAAAGCAACCAGAGTTCTGTCGGGGACTGGCAAGAGTGGGCTGCTTCATACAGAAAAGGCAGCCAGGACCCAAGTGTAGCATCAAGGCAGGCAGAAGAGTGGTGTTGGAAGGACGGCCACTGCACCAGAGCAAGGCGAACAGGGGCCAGCCTGACGAGGGTAACCTGGCTCAGCCAAAGTTTGGCGGTCACCAGGCAAGTCTGCTTGACAGTGCAGGTCCATGGTCAGACTAGGAAGATCTATCTGCAAGCCAGTGTCAGGTCTGGCTCAGTGAGGGACATGGCCACACACAGACAAGGCTGAAGCATCTCTCAGGCAGAGATCAAAGGCAAGAAGGGTCTGAGGTTGTGAGGGACGGACAAGCCCCTCCTGAGGCTTCTCAAGGCCAGGCAGCCACGTTGCCCACATTGGCCGAGGTAGCCTAATCCTGGGCGGAAGAGGGTCCTGACACTGGCACACTTAGCACGGGAAAAGTTTAAAAGAACATCTGAGAAAATGTAGCAGATTCTGGACTTTCAAAACTTCTTTTCATTAAGGCAGAAGTTATTTGTGTTCACTTTCTCCCCTTGGTGCTGACAACAAACTTGTGAATTTATTTTTCTGTGAGGCTGGTGCTACTGTTCTACATACACCGTGTGTTGTGGCTTTGAGGTGGAAAACATTTAACCATTAGAGTGTACTGGACTAAATATATCTTATTTTTCAGAGGACACTATGGGTTCACTATGAAATGTTTCATTTCAGCACATATATTTATACACCAGAAAGAGAAAACTGCACAATTCTTAAATAAATGCTTCTATGCGCTCCAAATTACCACTCTCTTGCCTTAGTTTTAACAAGGTTTGAAAAGTCCTTTAATTTCTTCTTTTGCATTTATGTAATCATTTGTTAATAAAACCTAAACTTTGGAAGCTGGCTGCTGCAATCAAGGGTCTGAGAGTTCCTCATGCTTTGCTAATTTGTCTGCCAGTCATTAAAAACTTTCTAGAAGTTGGTAGAAGAAATTATGTCCTTTGTCACACAATGTTCTTTTTTACAAAATTGTCTTGCTTATATTTCAAAACCATTCCACTGTTTTTAGTTTTTAGCAACTTCCTATTGCCTTCCTACTGGTTTTTTTTATCTGAGAAGAAGCTGACCCAGTTATGGATCAGAAGTATAGAGCAAAAATTTTCTCTATGCATAAATTCTAATTCTGCCAGAAATCCTTCTTCCATTCACGGGAGCCACATGCATAAAACTGGAGTTGGTAGTTGAAAGAGATTCATGCAGCATGATGATGCTTGCACAGAATTATGATTTAAATTTGTTAGCTTTATCTTTTTTAAATAGTGCACTTTTAAAATACTGTAAAGGGACTTTAAAACCACAGTAATCAAAGATGTTGAATGAAATATTGATTAAGTTTGGTTGTTTTATTTTATGAAAGTCTTGTTACTTCATGTTTTGATTTCTTGTGACTCTGGTTTGTCTCTAGATACTTGAGTACTACTGTGGGATTCTAAAAGGACAAGGTTGCAGTGTCTGTAACACGCACCTATAATACACGGGATTTGATACTACAGCAATATACTGTTACAAATAATTGCAGCTTCTAGCAGCCCTGGCATTTCTGCAACCTATACTAGTTGTTTTATAGGGCACCATTTTAAGATTCCAGGGGGCTGGAGTGGCATGATGTCACCTTTCCCAAGCAGAGTTTAGCTGAACCCTGAATCCCGATAATCAAACGTGTCTGCTGGGCATGCTAGCCCCTTTTTAGACCTACTTGAGAAAGTATCTTTGAATTTCTTTCTAACTTGGCAGAAATTATTATCTATTATATGCTCTCAAATCAATTTTTGAAAATACTTTCTTTTCATTCCATTGTCCATATTTTGATTGTTTTGACAGCAAAGAAAGAACTTTGTGGGAAGGAAGGCTAAGTGATCATTACAGAGACTTTGGATATGTTAAGAATGAAGGAAAAATATGTTTTCTCTCAAGAATTGTTTCATATTTTAGTCTCTTCAACTCATCATCTGGGTTTGAAATTACTATTTTTATTGTAGCGGGTCTCCTAGTTTATAAGGATTTAAAAAAACATTTTAAACAATTTACAGTTTCTGCATATTAATATTTCTATTAAATATACTCTTTTCCATAAGTTTTATGTCATATTCATCTCATTAAAGCTCTTCTTAAATAAAGACTGAAGGAATGTAATTAATGCATGCCTTATGTTTGTTTTTTCAACCTCTCCCCCATAGGAAAGAATTACTAGAGTGGAATATTTTTCTTCTCATGTTACTTAATTGGACACATACAAACTATTCTGAACTATAGGAAAACTTACTTAAAAAGAAAATTCCCTCTTATTAATCTGTAAAGTCTGTACAATTCTCTGCTTTACATTATTCAGCCCTCAGTCAGGCCCTATCTGAAGTCTGTTCCCTCAACAGGTAAGTGGCATTGCTTTTGCCAGACTGATAAAGCTGATGACCACAGCTTACCTCAGAATTACGGGCAAACTTTTATATTGACTCCCCTTTGGTATATGTTGCAGCACAAACAATCAGGCTGCAACAAGGCTTTACTGTTGGTCAGATTCTACTGTCTGTGCTGTTTCTCCTTCCTCCAGAGATCACACCACACTCCTCCTCCTCCTTCTTCTTTGCCAGTTTCAGTGAGTGATCCTTATGCTAAATATTGAAAAGAAAACACAATGCATTTTATAAAAGGTTGCAACACAGGCAGTGTAAAGAAATAAATACAGCAACTTAAAGTAAGAGTTGAGAATCCACCAGCTCAAATTACCCTATTTGTTCAAATGTTTTTTTCTCTAGCCTCACGTTTAGACCCAGCCCACAGTGGAAATCAACAGATTCTCAGACCTGACAGTTTACTTCCACTGTTGCTTGTAGACAGAAAATGGGTTGGAATTAGACACATCTTTGAAACAGGCCAACATCCTCCCACGGCTCATGTCCGAAAAAGGATTATTTGAACAAAGACAGAGAACTGTAAAAATTGTTACTAGGAGAATAGGCTTTATGACAATAGGCTTACTTGGATCTCCATCTTCCTCAGCATCTTTGTCTCATCTTGTTTTAATTCATTGCACATTTATTTCTTCAGTACCAGAAACTGTTTTCTTTCTTTATGTCAGCACTGCTGTCACTGTAATAGTTGTTCTCAAGCATTGCACATATTTTCATTTACAACTAAGACTAAGGATTTTAGGACTGCAATTCTTGTTTTCTACTCCTTCCTCAGAAAGCAGTAATTTTCAGTCATCTGATATGTAGTTTTCTGGTACCTACAACAAATAAATATTAAATATTTATAGACTTAAATTTATTGTAGATCAACACCTCCACTGGAAGAATTTTAAGCAGTGCAGAAAAAAACCTACAACTTTTGTGACTTTTCCGTCCACATTTACTCAGATAGCTACCTTATTCTTCCTGTTTACTCAGTTTGCATAGTCATCCCTCTCTCTGCTATGCCATTTTACCTGATTCAGTTTAGTACAACCAGGCTTTATCAGCTTGCCATGATTACTCTCATTTTCCATCTACTCTGCTTTGCCACCGAAGACCATCTCTATATTCATTCCAATTAAGCAATTGCTATTTCATTTCAACTGCTTGTCTTTTCTAAGCAATTGATTGACATTATTAGATACCAGCAATTAGCTCCTATTTTGTTTTTAATGATAATTCTCTGTTCCTGCCATTTTTTGATTGTCATCTGACACTGTTAATTATTTACCATGAATCACTGATAACTACCATTCTTTCCAAACATCTATCTTTTGCCACTCAACTTTCCACATTGCATTGAACTTTTAAAATAGCAGCTCCAAATCCTTTGCTGTTGTCAGCTCCATGGATGCTTACCTGAAAATCCTTTGTTTTGCCATCTTAAATGAGTGTAGAATGGAGTTTACTTTCTTTGCTATTTGCTGTATAGAAAAATAAGACAAATGATACAGTGAGTGCTATCTGACATCATGGAGCAGGGGGTGGGGTGGGGTGGGTGGTGGTGTCTTATAAATGTATGTAAATACCTAAAGGGAGGGTGCAAAGAAGATGGAGCCAGACCCTTTTCAGTGGTGCCCAGTGACAGGAGCAGAGGCAATGGGCACAAACTGCAACACAGGAGGTTCTCTCTGAACATCAGGAAATGTTTTATTAGTGGGTGAGTGCCGGAACACTGGCACAGGCTAGCCAGAGAGGTTGTGGAGCCTCCCTTCCTGGAGATATTCAAAAGTTGTCTGGACATGGTCATGGGCAGCCAGCTCTGGGTGGCCCTGCTTGGGCATGGGGTTGCACCAGTTGACCTCCAGAGGTCCCTTCCAACCTCAACTCTTCTGTGACTCTGTGATTATGTGATCAGCAGATATTCATAAACCTTGTAGACCACATCAAAACCAAGTACTATTACTTGCAAACTTATTCCCTTCCCTAGAGCTTCCCATGAAAAACAAAGCTCCCTAATAATTTCTCATTTGCAGTACCTCCTTCACCTTGCATTTCATTTTCGGTTTGACTCATTTTAAATACTTCGGAAATAGTAATCTCAAAATATTGGTTTGTTCCTTTTTTTTGTAGCAGACACCTCAGGCAGCTGGAAGTCAAGTGGAACACAGTGAATGTGGCAAGAGTTATCCACCTTTTACATCACCAGTCAATATTCCAGATATCAGAGTATGTACCCTTTCTACTTATCTCTTTTTCCTTTGGCCCATTGAGCTTGGTTGCTTGGAGGTCTGTGCTTTAAAGGTCTTCTTTCCTGACAATGATATAATACAGATAGAATTGGGTATTAAGAAATGTAATACCTAGCAAATTGCAGTTTAATAGTTTGGAGGAAAGTCATGTAATTTCTCAGCTTTCCTATGCTGTCAACACAAAAGGAAGGATAAGTGGAATTCAAGTACAACAACGGTTAGGTAAGAAAGCTACCTTTGATATTAAATATGTTTTCAGAGTTGTGGGTTTGGTTTTGGTTTTTTTTTCTGATACCCAAATCCATGGTGCATTGAAGACAGGAACTTCTTTTTTTCCTATGAGTGTGTCTGATGGACAAGAATAGTCTTGATAAATTCCTAAGAAGGGTCCTATAGAAAATGCTGGTAGCCAACTTTCTCATTTGTTATAATGCTGCATTATGGTTGATGCTTTCAGACTGAGCTTTTTCAGTGGTTAGTTATTATTGGCAAGAAACAAGTCACAAGATTTGGTTAAGACAGTAACACAGAGTAGAAACTGGGTCACAACTGAAATAACAGGACAGAATTACTAATTGTCACAGAACTGTAACGTAAAGTGAAGCACAACAATAATTTTTCGTATTACTCAATGTATAACTGTAACATTAATATAGTGAAATTCTACTCATTGTTTTGTTTGTACATGGAGAGCTCCAATATATCAAAAGATAAAATTATGAAAGCATATTAGCTTTTCTTCATACTAGTATTTTTTTTTATTTTGCAATTTGCAATTGCAAAAAATAGTTTGCAATTTGAAATTGTTTTCCCTCAGGTTGAATACAAACGTGCAGCTTCAGTCCCTGCCTATGATTAATTTCAAATGCTTTCTTTAATTGACAAAGTACAAAGCTGTAAAACAAAATCTTGTGATGCATGGTAGTGGCAAATTATTATGCTATTAGTCATTTAATATGACTGACATATTTTCATTCAAACTTAGAAAGTGTTCATGGCCAGGCACCAAATGATGGGCACTTCACCAAAAGTGAAAAGTTTGATAGGATTTTAAATAAAGAAGAGGTTCATTGCATTAGAAACAGGCAGATAATCTTAACTTCAGGTGTTATGGGAAGCTATAACAAAGATGCATTCTTGCTGTGATGTGCACTGTCCAAGTAGTGCTGAAGTGCTCAGGAGAATTTTGAAATGCATTTAACTGTTGGCCAGCTCCCTGCACACTAATCCACTTCTGGCAGGATTATTTTGAACACTTAAAACCTCTGAGCAGCTTAAAAAAAGTTTTTGCATCTTTTATTAGCCATTGCCACCATTCTTTTTCACCTTTCTGACTCGATCAAGAAAAAAAATGGCCTGATAGTTAAGAACAGAAGTGTTCGATCTTGAGCTACGGACGTTCTTGGTGTTTTTAAATCTAGCATGGTTAGAAATGGGTGATTTTCAACAAATGAAGAGTGGCACTTTCCCTCCACCTGCTCTTTGCTATAGCATGAAGCACTTGTTTTCATTACAAGTTTTATCCTTTAGTCGTCAAAACTGACAGTTCAACATTGTCAGTTTATGGAAAAACAATTTTCTGCAATTTAACTCTGATATTTTCTTGTTCCTCTAAAGTTTTCCAGACAACGTTTCCACACGAAGGCAGCCAGCAAGTACAGCAGTTACGGGCAAATGATAGAAGGCCTTTCTTGAAAATGTATTTTAATAAGTATTAAAATCTTTCTTTCAGGAAATGACTGGATACAAACATATCTAGGGATTTTGCTATGGGTTCTTCTCAAAATGAATTAGATGACGGTCTGCTTGGAATGTCTCACACAACATCTATGAAAATTAAACAAATCCTTTACTCTACACTAATGGTTTTAATATGTACCTTTTCTCATTCTTTCACTAACCCTCCCTTTCCTCCTTCTAGTCAGAAGCAATAACCTTTATGGCCCATGAAATGCCCCTCCAAAAACCTAAATGAAAATCCAATTATTCTTTCAAACAACTCATACCTATATCAGAAACTTTTAGTACAGTCTTCTTTTATTCTGTTTCTGTTCAGTGCAAAAAAATAACATTGCCTGTCCAAAAAGACAAGAAATGGTAAAAGCTTCATCTTAGATACAATTTGGAGAAAGACTGCTACATCAACATTACTATTTAAACACAAATAGACAGAGTTGCAATATTCAGTCTCTCTTTTGACAGATACGTATTTCATGGCTTAGCTGCACATTTAGGTGTGCATTTGACTGATTGCATTAGCTATTTGCAAAAGGAGGAAGGATAAAAATGAACCCTTCTGAAATGAACTGTGTAAAGGCCAAGCCTTTTCTGACCTTAGAACTATGAAACATGTGCCAAGACTTCTGCTTACCTAGTTCTCCTTGACTTTCATGGCAAGTCTGGTTTCAAAAGATTTGTGAAAATGACCCCTTTTACCAGTGTGAAGCAGGAAGCTTTGAAAGTAGAAAACAGATGAAAGTCACAGGTGTCACAACACATATGCAAGCCTTTCAAGATACTGGAATGCTTTTACAGCAAAATTCCTATGTATAAAAGGACATTGTGCACTGAATCAGATCTTATCTGTCCCCAAGGTTCATCAGGTTTTTCCCAAGTAATTTTAAGGCAACTTTCTGCTGCTAGCCAGTGATTTCCATATCAGACTATGTGTTTACACAGCTCATGAATGTGTGGCATATGACTGACTTTATGACAAATAGAACCATCTTTATGTCTGAAGAAACATAATTTGTAGAGTTTTCTATCCTATTAGTAGGCTGCAAAGCACAGAGAAACTAAAATATGGGTTTGAGAGTAAAGAGCAAGAGTAACTGTAGAATAAAATCCATTACTCAAAAAGTGGAATTAAAATAAAAAAACCCACACACACACTAGGAAAGAAACATTTACAAATTTCAGCTTTCCTGGGTTCATGGTGTCCTCGTTTCCATGTTTAGTTTCAGTCCATTCAGTGACTTCATGAGTTGCAGCAAATCTTACGCTGTCCCATCTGGTCCCTATGATAATTTTCTTTTTTCACTTTGCTGCCCTTGTTGTTACTTCCCTGTTGCTCTCAAAAAGTTCTCTCTTGGTATGAACTGCAAGCCCCCATAGTGTGCTGTGGTTCTGCCACCTCCCTCAGTAGGCTCTCCAATCTTCTCCAAGCATGTTCTCCAACAATCTTGTCCTCCTTCCAGAGAGGCTGACCTAACCCAGTTTGTGTCTTAATATAGTTGCCAGCCAAAACAAAAGTGAAGTCCCAAATTCTAATAAGAGTAGATTTGATTGAAAACCTTAGCCAAAAGATGATCTATATCAGCTGATGAAGAGTCCTTTCTATACACATAAAGTGTAATTTTGCCTTCATTTGGATAAGTGTGCACTGAAGTACTGCATTCCTACTAGCGAGCAAGCTTTAAAGCAATCAATGAAAATTAATCAAGTCAGAGAATGTCTGCAGTCCTGCACAATGAAGTCATCAGAACTTTGTAAATAAAATGCAGAAATAAAGCATTGCTTTTAGCAGAATTTGTTTTTGCAGAGGGGAGGTGAAAAAATCTAATATGTGCATGAGGTTAAAAGACACATAACAAAGAAGAATGTAGAGTTTTATGTCCTTTGAGACACTGTTATGTGAACACTAAAAACATCTCTGAAAACTAAAGGAGGAGGGAGAGACAGAAAATTAACAGCTCATTTTTTAGTATTCTGCTCCATAAAGATTTCGTTTTCATCTGTTTTGGCTGCAGATTTTACAACAAAATTTAAAATTGTCTTTTAAAGATCTTTGTTTTCTGTAGAGATTTATTTTGATGACGATTGTATGACATATCAAAGTGGGGAAAGGCAGAGACAGGAAAAGGAGAAAGGAACTAATTTTTAGGATGGAATAAAGACCTGTGTCTGATCCAGAACCTGAACATAATGAAAAGCAGAGACAATGAAATACTGAGTGGCATTGTGACAACTGAGAACTCTGAGAATAGCTAGTTGATATTAGAAAGTTAATAGTATGATGCCGCTTACCTCTGTGAGAAGGCAGAATACATGGTCCTAGTGGTGAAACCTTGAATGTTTCTACTGCAGTAGAGAAGATGGGTTATAGTTATTCTGCTGTGTACACACCAGTTTGTAAAGTTGGCAGACTGAGATGGGACATGTTTAATGAAGGCTTTCTGCAAAGGCGGAAGAGTGCAGGTAGTGGAAAAATCCCTGTCAGACAAAGTGCAGAAAAATGGTTTGAAAAGCTTCACAGACACCGTAAAGCCACACAGAGAACTTTAATAGAAGAGAGGAAAAGACAGACATGCTTTGTACCAGACAGTATTTTAAGTGTAACTGTAAAATTAACAATCTCAAAATGGACGGGGCTCTGTGATTCTGCAGAAGTTATGACTCTGCACCTTGGCAGAGCTTTCAGCCTGAAGGAATACTTCAGAGTGGTACAGGAATAGAAACAGGAGAAAGAACACAGAGCTGGAGACTTTAGTTTAAGATGTCCTCCATTCTGTTTTTATCTTTAAATAAAAAGGTGTTTAGAAACTTTCTGCAAAGCCTAGCTTTCTGAACATTGTGTTCTCCATCTGCCAATTGATCCAGTACACTGAATGGGAGCCTTATGTCTGGGAAAAAGGAAGAATCTGAGGAACAAGCTTATTTTGGCCTTTATAATTATTTTTTTTTAAATGTTGTTGTTGATTGCATTTGGTATGAAATGAGATAAGAAATGGGAGCACTGCAAGAAAAAGCTGTAGAAAATGTTTTCCTGTCTTCCAGTTGGTGTGCTTAGAACACATCAATTGATATTAAAGCTGATGTCCAGGTAAACTTATGTCAAGCCCAGAGTGAGTTCCAAGCTTATAGAATGATAACTTCAGAAAAGACTCTCATACTGGTTCCATCTATAAGTACTAACTTTATTCTTGCAGAAGATGGTCTGTGACAAATTTCTTGAAGGTGTCCACCATGCTGGAGGTTCTTCTGCTTCTCTCTTCCCATCCTACGTTTTTACAGAAAACATATTGCTGTTTTCTTCTAGAAAAAAAAAAAAAAATATTGCCTTTTATTACTTTCTTTCTGTACAAAGAACAAGCAGAGTTAATTGCAAGAATAAAAAGTATAAATCTCTTTTTTATTTTTGTATGAGGCAGCAAATGACTCCCATTTGCTGAAAAAATGACAATGCTGTGGGCCAAATGGACTCCAACACAATATTGATTAGGACTATTATAGCCCATCAAGGAACAAATGGGACAGCAATTTCAAAAATGCTCTTGTATTTTGTGTGATAGAAAGAGAAAGGCAAATGATCTGACACAGAAACAGCCAAAGCATCTGGCATTGCAGATGAAAATTTTGGACATTAATATGGATATGATATGGCCAACAAAATAATGAAAAAGATTTAAAAATAATTTTATTTAATTTATTCTTAGGTAAGTATTTGTCCAAGAATTAATTAATACATCCCAAAACAGTTTTAAAGAAATCTGAATGTTCAAAACCAAATGTGTTTAGACAGTCTGTCCAAACAGCTGGAATATTCCCACCTCCTCCAGAGCTGCATGAAGCCTTCTCTTTTCATGCACACATCATCCTGCAGGGAACAGAACATTCATCAGGAATGGTACAATGCTTACTGAATTGCCTTGGCTTCTCCTCTACTAACAAGTTTTGTTCTTGCTCTGCAGTGAGCTGGGGCTTATGCAGCGCTGCTGCTCCTGCTCCTTCCTGGGTGCCCGCCGGCTGGTCAGTGCGCTCGGCCTTTACTCAGCCAGGGCTGCAGGGGCCGTGGGTGCAGGCGTGAGGGGCGGTAGGTTGGAAGCACCCAGCACCTCCTCGTGTCCTGAGCCCAAAGCTTTGAGGGGTCGGTTTGTGGCAGCGGCTGAGGCCTTGTCCCAGCAGTAGGTTGTGCCTTCAGCTCGGAAGTCGGTGCTGCCTTAAGTTGGTTCACATGAAATCCAGTGGCAGACAACAGCCTCGTTTACAATGCAAGGCAGGATATTTCTGGCAAAACAGTCAGCAGTAATGCAATCTAGCCTGTTCCCTCGAACTTCTAACTTATTTCCATCAGCATTTTGGAGACTCCTGTCTGTTAGAGGCTTTTTGAGTTCTACTTAATACCAGTGTGGTCAGACATGTTGTAAATGACTTTTCTATACTTGCTGGTAGTTCTGTACCGTTCTGCTTTGGATATCAATACAAAGCACAGCTGCATCACTCATTTGTGCTTTGCCTCCATGATTCCCTACAAGGAGGTAGCACTGCCACTACAAAGTACTTTGCACCATCTGAGATCAGCAGCTGTGCTTACTATTGCAGAAAGAAAAATCTTTGTTCATCTGTGTTACAGTCTGATAAGATTTGAGCAAAATATCTAAACAGCTATTCCAGTGTGACAAAAGCCTCAATCTCATTTATTTCTCTCTAATTACTATTTTTCTCCTTTTCAGTACACTGCTAATTCCCTGAAGTAGCATAAAAGTTTACATGTTAAAAAGTATTATATTAATTATAAGCATAGTAGATTTTTCCATTAAGAGTATACTCTCTGTGTGTAACTGTTAGACTTTGCCCTGTTCCACAAGAGGAGCCTGAAGTGTAAATTATTGGAGATGATTGGAGCATGAGCTATTGCTGCTGTCTGTCTTCTCACAGAACACAGTTTGGCTCTGTGTTTTCACTAAGACTGTTGTGACAAATAAATAATTGTATTACTTTTCAGATCACAGAAAGGGAGTAGAAGTTCAAGATAAATACTTCTCTTGATCTAAAAAGAAGTGCTGCTGTTAGCTACTTTCTCTTCAAATCAATATGACCCATACAGCATAACCAGCTCTGAGCTGAAGATACAGTTCAAAAGGTGCTGGGCTTTATACCTTTTTCAGATATCAGTTAAAAATCAATAGCATTTGGAATTACAAACACAAGCAGTATTTAGAAAAGGGCACCCAGTAAAGAGCAAAGCAGAGATCTGTACAACAGCCATAGCAAAGGTTTGCAGGATCTCCTTAGATTAGCCAAGAGACAGCATGGTTACTAAGCTCCAATTTCACGAACACCCAGTGACAGCAGACAGGTTGTTTGGATTGCAGCTTACAGACACATATGCACACATGGTTTTGGACACTTTTAAAGATAACCACCTTCTTATAGTGTTACTTGAAAATTATAAAGGAAGCTAAATGCTGGCTTAGTAATTTCAGTTAAGAGGTACAATTCATAAGGTGGTAGAAGCCATCTAGATAACACAAGAAAAATAGCACAGGAAGATTTTAGAGCAATGCGATGAGATGTATATGGAAAGAGAATTAACAATTGACAATATGACCAAGACACAAAATCCTTATCTGCTCCACAGATAGTCACAGAAGATCAGGGATGCAGTCAATGCTCTTTGCCTAAATTAAACCTCTGATAAATCCTATAAAATAACTTATCTCTACACTAAAGACTGACCATCTTACCTCAGAAAGACATTTTGATGTCTCTAGAGGACAAACTTGTGGAGTGCTACAAGCATGACAATCACCTCTCCCGCCATGGTCTGGAGCACACTGAAAAGTGACTGCAACTGGGCTGTGGTAGGTGACCAAGGGTTCAGTAAATTTAGGTTTGGTGCCAGACCGCAGTTTACATGCAACTGTGGGGATTTCAAGGTCGTAGTTCCCCTTTAAAGCAGCTAGACAACATGGTATTGCTCTATTGTGTCCTCCATTGAGATGGAGATAATTCCCCCTAAAATCCTGTATGACAGCAAATTACCCCAAGGAGAGTTTTAGTGGCTGCGTTCAGCAAAAGGCTTGTGCTTTAGCGGTCTTCTATAACTTTGTTGTATTGGAAGATAGCATTAGAAGCAATACTTCTGAATTCTGTCAAAAGAGATGAGTTGGGGAAAAGAGACTTTAAATCTGTATTAACACTTCTCCCATGATTTAATGATGAATGTTGTGCTTTCTGGAACAAGTAACCCAGATCTGGAATCATCAACTGTGGAGCTACTCAAAACCTGCATGGCCAAGGCACCAAGCAACCTAATCTCAGTTTAAGTTTGGACTAAACTTCAAAGCTAGCCTTGCTTTGAGTGGAGGAGGTTGGATCAGATGGCCTCCAGAGGTCCCTTCCAAACTAAATTATTCATGATTCTAAATGTAATTTCTGGGTGGTAAAAGAATTATATTATTTTAACATACACTTTATATATCTTTAGTGTCAAGCTTAGTAATTGCTGGCTCGGTTAGAGAAGTCTCTGTGGTTAACTAAGAACTGGCTGGGGAGCTATCTCAAGCCTCCCCTAAACAGATTGGACAGTCTGATTATTTTTTTTTTCTCCTTTTCTTCTCACAGCTGCTACTCCAGGCATTAGAATTAAATTGTAACTCACAAAAGAGTTAAAAAAAAAAAAAAAAGAAAACATAATTTTAAACAGTGTTCTTTTTTCTAGTCACTGGTATATTATAAACTAGATGTTAGTTTAATAATTGCTTCTCCCTCAAGGAAACAGCTGCATTTGCAGCCGATGTCATAAATTCACCAGTTTTCCAGTTGTTCATGAAGTTTTCAGAGTGAAAAGAAGAGGAAGAAAATAAGAATAACTTGGAGAATATCTGTACAGAATGCATCAAATAATTCTTAGAGTTTCACCATACAAAATAAAAGAGCACAAAACCTTCCCTTTCTTTTTTTTTAGCACCTGATTGTCTTAAAGAAGCAATTTACCTATCCCGTCCCCCCCTCAACCTCAGCATAAAAATGCCTTTCATCTACTTCTTAAAGCATGGACTTTGTTCTTTATGCCAAATGTAGACTGGCAACCTTTTGGTTTCGTGAGTTTAATTAAAGACCAACTAAATTTCTTCTTACTTCCTTACTAAATGACCATTGAACAGCTTTGGCTGGGTATGAACCTTATTTGCTCCTTTCTTTTCTCATGCTTAATCAATCATTTCCTGGGTGTAAATGTTAAGAGTGGCATGTGTGTCCATCATTCTGCTAGTGTTTAACCACATCAGCTGTGAAATTCTGGAGGAAGAAAACAGATGACATCCAAGTAATATATAATTTATGGTCTCCGTCTTTGACAAATAATAATCTCTACAAGAGTTCGCTTTCCAGTCTACAGTATCCCCAACCTAGGGTCAGATTTTTTTTCTCCATTACAGTGTAGTAGGATGAAATTCCACTCAACTTTCAACAAGATTAAAAACTTAAATGAGTGTTTGAGGGAGAGGTGGGGTGCAAGAAGTGATTGTGAACTGCAATATTTTACTGATCAAGTTAAACCCATAAGCAATGCTGTCAACTCTGCATAATGTGTCTGCTCTGCTCTTAACAAACCAGACAAATGGAATGGTGCACCTCATGAAAAGCCATGCAGAAATCCCCCCTCGTCCCCTCACATGTGCTTCCTTGGCCTGCCACATTCCAGTGCTCTAGTACTCTCTCAATAGAGTGCATGTATGATGGATTTTATAATTAGTTTTCCTTCCTATTATCATTTTAACTCTTTTTTTATCACCTGGTAATAAAAAACGTATACATAGTCTAGACCACAGTCAGTTCTTTTGCAAATGTAACTTGCATGGTTAAAAAAAGCAGGTGAATTTTGCATGGAATAAGATTACAAGCACTAGTTCTCCGCATGTCCTACAGCTGCAACAGCAGCTTTTTAGCTAAAGAAAAGGTTATGTCTGTAAGCAGTCCTAGCAAGTGGTACAACATGGGGTACTTGATGAATGAAAAAAATTCATTTGTAATTGTCATATATCCTCTTTGGAGAACTAATGTTTATTTTTGTTGAGTATCATCCTAATTTTTTGATTCACTTCTATTTTTCCAAACATTTGTAATCATTTCAGCTTTGCAAAGTCTAATAATCATCCCTTGAAGTCAATGTAGACCGTAAAGTGGATAACTTTGAATAGTACTGGACCTAGAAAGACTTCTAATGAACCTCTTCAAATATCAGTTTTGTCTTTGGGTCTTTAAGTGCTTTCTTTAACCAGTTTCCTATTCTTGTGATCTGTGAACCCTTAATTTTCATTTACCTGTGAAACTGCAGAAAATTACTCGCTAATATTAATAATCTATTGTTGTGTTATTTCTTTTTATTACTCACTAGGGGCATTGGCTTTTTATCAAAAAAAAAGAATTTAAGTCTCAAAGTAAGTGAAGTATTTTATCCTGAAGACCAGAAATTGACTTGAGCAGTCAGTTGAAGACCCTCTCTGTTTGTGGCATGTCCTTCTGCACTGTAGATTGCCCACTTGAAAAAATATATTTAGACTAAATCAATTCATATGCTTTGTTTCAGAGGCTGACTATAAAACTTAGCTGTTTCTTGGATATGATTTGTGAAATACATCAGGTGATATCATTAGAGCTGCCTAACTGGACAAGTTTTTAGGCTTTTCTGGAATGCATACCTGACAAAGGTATTAAGCATTTGCTTTCACAGAATATTGTATTTAGTGACTATAACGCAAAGCTCCTTCTCCTCTTGTAGTCAAAAATTCACTGTTTCTCCTCTTTCTTTTTGTTTTCTGTTTTTTTGGGGTGTGGTGTTTTTTGGTTGTTTTTTTTTCTCCTGTTCCAAAACCATCAGTTATTTCTTTCTGCCATTCACATGCACTATTTCTTTCCATTTGCTAATTGTATAGTTCAGTAGGATACCTTCTTGCCAGGTGTTTTTCCACATCGTACTCATTCAGCAAGAAAACACTTTTTCTCTATCCACATTATGCATTGGTAGTTTTCCCATTGGCCTTCCCAGCAGATGGGCTGTTCATCTACAACATTTCCTTAAGATATCTTTAGACACCACCATTTGCTAAATGTTTTGGCAACCTCCCTTTGATATAGCAAGTATTCGTGATGGTCATATTCTTTCTTCCATTATTCTCCCTTCACTTTGTTTAAATGAAAACAATGATGAATCTGAATCTTGTAGCTGCAGACTGAAAATGCACTGTCTAGCACAACAGGGAGAAACGCTGTCCCCCTCCCACAAGCAAATACTGGCTCATTTCAAGTTTTGCTCAGTACTGGAATAAAAAGAACAGAAAAAATATATCCCATAACATGTAGGAAAGCATTTGTATTTTCATTTCCTTAGAGCCTCTGATATGACACTGCCTATTTGTTCCCTCTAACATGCAATGGTTTTGTCCATGTATTTCTTTTCTCATGTCCTTGCTTTTATCTTTGCCAACATGAAGGATTTATTAGTTTGACTAAAAATAACAAATACAGACTTTTAGCTCAGCATGAAATGTTTTCCTCTCCCTTGAGAAAGAACACAGCTCTCTCAGCCTTTTCCCACCAAATGGATTCCCCTATGGGACTTCATTCCGGCTGGTGATGTGTAGATTTACAATGTATCGTATATGAAACTATCAGCAGACTGTACTTGGAAGAAAAGGACGTTATCTTTGGAAGACGGAAGCTTGGTGCTGTTTCTGTTCCCGTGATGCTGGGAGAGGCAGGGTCAGCACAGCCTGTGCCGTGCCAGGAGGGGCTGTACCTGTGCTGCAGTTTGCAGTCTCACGGGACACCCTCCTCAACAGCAGGTGCAGACTGATACCCCTCTTACAGCCCTCCCCTCCTTTCCTGTTGAATGCATGTACGGTGGCACCGAGGTTTGGAAATGAGACGGAAAGCAGATCACAAAAGAGCCAGACCTACAAAAAACTCTATGCTATGAAATGAGGAATGCTCAAAGATTAAATTATGTTTGTTCTCTACTACTTACTATTAAGTGAAAGAAATGAATTAAGCAAAAGTAATTGTTCATCTGAGACCTTCCTAAGGCTTAAATCCTTGGAAAACTCATTAAGTGTTACTGTTTGGTAATGTTGTACTATCCTCACTCCACAAATGGGGATCCAGGGTGCTGTTAGCTTGTATACTGAGAGTTTCTTCCCATGTAAATGACAGCAGGGGAGGGGAAGCAAGGAAGGAAAAATGTACATACCTAAATCTTACCCTGACAACAAATCAAAATGCAGCTAGATTGGACAAGAGTGTATGGGAGCTGGGAAGTGTTCCCATTTCCTGCAGTTTAGGTATAGCCTAAGAGAAAAATCTCTAAGTTCCAAGGACTTCTGTCCTACTCCAGAGGCCCCTTCCAACCTCAACGATCCTGTAATTCTGTGAAGGTGTATAACCCAGCCAGCTGGAAAGTACATGGAGAAAGATGGGGCGTTCATTTTAATTCTCTTGCCTGCCAATTGACTTAGAGAGTCAGCTTTTTGGTTTCTTTCTTCAATCTTAGACATAATTAAAGTTTTAATTACTTAGAGAAAAAAAAAAAAAACAAAACCAAAAACAAAACCAAAAAAACCCCAACACACAGAATAGCTTCAAAAATAGACTGTGAGCAACACACTGCAGCACACTCAACAGTCTGATGTTTGTCTCAGTATATGGGAGATACAGGTCAATTTTTTTTTTACTTTTAATAAGGCACAATGTGATCCAAGCCCAGAACAATACTGTAAACATAATGTTATTATATTTAAAAAAGCACACAGCCATCTCAGAAAGTCCTATTCTGCAGCTGCTTATCTCTGTAAGTTAGGTATGCTTTCAACAGGCCAATCTTGGTTTGAAAATAGCACCAATACACAGGGAAAAGTTAACAGTGCCATGTCTGTCTGTGCTCTCTGTGCAAGGACTTCATGAATGTTAGTGATGCCTAAGTGCTACATTTTGACATTGGTTTCTTTTCAAGTCCATTCTGGATGCCTTATGTAAACACATGCAATAAATCTGCAACAGAGTAGGGAACATGTCCCAGATGTGTCAGATCCTAAGTGAACACCCTTTCCTCTGAGACACCCTTCTAATTTGGAAAGAGGACAGTTTTTCCTCTACAAACCTTGAGAAGGAAATAAGGGCAAAATGTACTATCCACAAGTAAATACATCATATTCCTTAGTTCTCCTTTGAAACACGTAAATGAACAAAGTCATAGTGTTCTGAGAAGCAACTGCCTAGATTAAAGAGTATTTCCTTCCATGTTTCACAGCCATGCCTTTTTTCCCACTGTGAAAATAAGCCAAATTTTCCTGCATTTCTCTTGAGATCTTTGGGTAATGACAACAGACTGCTCTGTAAACAGCTGTTTCAGTGCCTGGTGAATTCAATGAATTTGGAGGTACTTCAGTGACAAGATCTACATTCAGAATGAGCAAATCACAGCCATATTCTGTAACGTAAAACTAAGAGTGAAAAAGATACTCAGGTGAGACAACTGAAGTAAATTAGTTTCTGTGGTAGCCACACTACAGCTGTTGTAGGTGCAACACAAAGTCTGAACTAGAATTTTCTGTACTTGTGCTTTGTTTCCATTAGGATTTATGTTTGCTTTGCTGGATTTGTTTTAAGTAGATGCACACATAAGAAATGAAAATAAACTGTTCAATTGTTTTGCCTAACATGTTTAGCTAGTCTGGTGAAGGATCTCCAGCAGTCTTGCTGAAGTTAAAAGGAGGAAAGCAAACACTAAGAAAGGACATTATTTCCCAACTTTTTTTTCTAAAACAACTTGGATAATCATCATCTAATTTTAAGCATTTCTTTGTCACTTATTTCGCTCTTTTGTTTCCTTTGAGAATTCTTCTGCAAAGTGGAGGTGGTCTGATTTTGCTTCCACAATCTTCTAGCTAAATAGAACAAAGCAGAGACTGGGTTCCTCGTGCTGTTATTGCTTCATTATCTACAGAGATCAGGGGAAACAAGAGCTTTCCATTGCCATGGGGAACCTCCGTTTCTTCAGCTCTTTTACCGAGTATACCTACATCTGCAGCTGCATTCCCCTGAAAATTGGAGTAGCATCTAAAATTAAGAAAACAGACATGTTTCTTCTTTCTATTCCCACAGCATATGCATCATCCTGTACATAGGATGGAACTAGGGGATCTGGCAGCAAAAGAGCTAATTCCTAAGAGAAGCTGTGTGCCATTACATCACTGAAAGGCTGGACAGTCAGCGGGACAACACTGAAGTTTCTGACCTCCATTCTTGGCAACCATGTAACTATGTCTCTTCTCCAGTACAAAGTAGTCCAACTTGGCTTAGTTACAAGTGGAACATTTTCCAGGCAAAGATTTTCCTTCCATCTGTGCCCCAGTTTTACCTCAAGCCAAGTAAGAGTAGCAGCAGTGGTGCACAGCTGACCTACACTAGCTTGAGCAACCGCCAGCTCTTTGCCTTTACTATAGAAAGGCTCAATTTTATTTTTCAGTAGGTGGTCTGATGGCATGAGAACATGAGCCCCCCATCTACTCTTAGCTTTGTTTCCAAATTCTGTCTCCCTTGATATTGCACACCTGCCAGAAGACACAGATTTAATCCCAGAGCTCTCATCATCTTCCTGTTCTCTGTATAACCTCTCATCTCCACGTGTTTCAAAGTCATCTGTTTGACTGTTCATCAGCATGAATTAGCAGCCTCTTTGTGTTGGCATTGACACAGGGTGGGAAGGGAAACTGGTCTTTACACTGGCTCATATAATAACTTTGGACGTTAGTCTTGGTAGGACATCTGCATATACCATGTAATATGACAGGCCAAAAGGCAAACAAGTAGAGGAACCTATTATCAGTGTCCTGCACGGCCTGCTGTGGTACCTATCAGCTCTTCATAGGCTCTAGGCCCAGGCAGATGAGTTTACAAATTAGTACCCTTACAGAGACTCTTTAAGTGGTAAATGCCTCTCATGGTCCCTACGAGTAATGTCTCTCACACATGCATTGACATGCCACCATCTTGTTCTTTAACTGGCACTGTCAGTCTCTTTCTGTGGCATTGAGTAAAGGTGTAGGGCATTACTCACCTGGAAAGTTTAGGTAACCTGAGCTCAACTTGGAAAGTCTTGCCTTGGAAGCATCAGAAGGTCTTAGCTTAAACAATAATCTGGACTTCCTTCTCCCCCTCCTTCCCCGCCCCCCGCCCCCCCCCCCCCGGCCCCCAGCATAAGTCCAGCTGTGCAGCAGAACTAAGTTCTGAGGTACTCTCTCTATTGAGAAAAAACACTTTAAATCATCCTGGTGCTTCCTGCTTGCACAGACATCATGCCCAGCTGGTACACCTGGGAAAGTACCTTTGTAGGTGCTAATCAGGGGGCTATCTGTTCCTAGACTACATCGCACTCTGGAGTACTCCCCCAGGCAAATAAATCTACAGGGTGGATGGTTGAATTCAAATGCCCTCCAAAGTGCCAAAAGCCAACTTGTAGGGGAACAAAGGCAATGGGTTCATTAACATTGATTATATGCAGCTGTGGCCTTGCTTTGAAGGCAGTGAGTTGATTGACATGGATGATATGCAGCTGTAGCTTGTCCCCACAAAGTGGTTAAATAGCTCTGAGGCATGTGAGAGGAGGCTTGGAGAAGGAGGAAGCTTGGATGAAGCAGAGACAAGGCAGTAGTGTGGCCTGGCTGTTGTAGAATGGAGAAGCAGCAGGGACAGTAGAGTTTAACCAACAGTAAAGCCTTTTTGCAGCTTGCTATTTTATTTGTGTTGTGTTATATTCTGACTGCTGTAACCCAAACTGTATCACCAGCTAGTGCTGGATGTCAGTACCAACAACTGTTAAACACTTGTCAGAACACGATGGGATTTTTAGCACAGAACTCAGCATTGCTAAACCTCCTGTAATATTAATCATATAAACCAAAAATTAAGCTGGCCTACACTGGGGCTAACAGAAGGACTCAGAGTATGTTCCATATGGGCATCACATTAAAAGAGCCTGGAAGAGCAGAAAATGTAGTTTTAACCTAGTGTGATACCAAGAAATTACCTCACTGTACTATTTAGAGAAACATGAAGTGTCAGGAAGGATCTTTAGTGCTACTTTACTCAAAAACCAGTCAGAAGTGTGACTCACTATTTTAGTTATATTACTTCTTTATATTACCATCTTCGGAGGGCCACTGGGTGAAAAAGAAGCAAAACAATCAAATTTACCAACTACGGTCCTTTTATCATTAGAAAAGAGGCAAAATATCTACTGCTGACTTCACCAATACACTAAAAGTGACAGTTTTGCAGAGTGATGTGACCTCTGAGAGGGGGCAGTCTTCTTCGTCTGAGTCAATGTTGAAGTACATTTTATTCACATTAAAACCGGCTTCTCTTTTGTGGTCTAACAGCATGGCTTGTAGTCAGGCAAGAGAAGAAGAGAAGTCCATTTAGTCAGTCGGTTTCAGCCTTTATATATAAAACTCAAATGTAAGGATCATAAATAAGACAGATAAAGTATTTAAATTTAGTTAATCTATTGTCTGAGGAACTGCCTTGAGCCAGCAAACTACATCTACTGTAACCCTCCACCAAAGGTGGCAGTCTGGGTTATTTTGTTGTTCAGCAGGGAAGTCTGCTGCTATTTAAAAATGTCATTTTATTTAGTATTTCTTTAGATCATTAGAAGAAACAGATACATATAATCAGTGGGTTTATATATTTTTTCTCTGTCTTTATATACTTTGGTGATGGTATTAAGCTGATGCCCTTATCCTGCAGAAGTAACAGTGAAACACCAGGTAATATTTCATGATGCTAGCAGGCAGCTTCCTTCTTTGTAGTCTTATTTGTTTATTTGAAAAAGGCAGGGGAGTGTGCTGAGATAGCAGAAGAACCGAAGGTGAAATATAAGAAGAGTGCTTTGCTTTGCTTGCTTCATCCAAAGATAATTTACTTTCCTCCTTCCATAGTTTTCACAAGAGAGAGAACATCTCTCCAGGAATCCCCCCAGTCTGTGTGTTAGCTGCTGTCATCCTTTGCTGGTGGAGCAGCTACACTAGCAGCACCAGCACTTTCTTCGGTTCATGTGCATGCAGGGGAAAACACGCACCCTGTGGCAGGAATGCTGGAAAGATCCTTCCAGTTTAAGGTCTTTCCTGAATTCACTACTTTTTCTCAGAAATATATTTAGCTGAATTAGCTTTTAACAGAAGTTCAGATCCTGTTTCAAGCCAGTCCAAACATGCCTGTTTTTATAAATAATTCCAAATGCAGTGTTTGAATTTTCACAATTCTTAAAGCAATTCTTTAGCATAAACGGCCCCCACAGACATACAAACAGTGCTTAAAAATTCAGAAGAGAGCATTGTCTGTTTTATTTTTGAAGGTCTGTTGCATAAATAATGCCTTATAGTCAGCTAATCCTCAAGTGAATATAAATATTCTGTATTCAAGCACATTTTTATTTAATAAATATTGAGAAAGTCAACATTGTTTTAATAATAATAGTAACAATGACAAAATAATAAAGGTTTTATAATTCTAAAAAAAAATATTTTTGAAAGATATGTCTATCTTTCCCTAAAAGTTTCCTAACTTCTTCATTGGTTTTGTAAAAACAATCATATTCCAGTGAGAGTATTCTTAAATACCCAGGAAGGCTCAAACTGATTTTTTTTATTGTTGTTGTTATGGAAAGAGGGATGGGAGAGCAGAAAAGAAAGACATCTTTCTCTCTCTCTCTCTTAGGTTTGGATGGCATTGAAACTGAGTGCTGGCCCCTTTGAGATTCCCTGAAAATCATTTCTTTGTGTTCATTAAGAAGAGAGGCTTTTTTGCAACAGTATCTTTCTTTTCATTTAACAGTTCTTGCGTGTTCTCAGCAGTTCTTCAGTAGCTACACTCACAGTTTACAACTTAAAAGCCTCGTGAAGCATTCTTTGTGGGGATTTGTAATAGCTAGCATTCAGTGCTTTCTTTCCAATGTGATATAAAAATATTTGGACTATTGTAGCATATCAGAAATTCTGTAACTGCTTTCCAGAGCCTACAGCTGGACCTAGAATTAATAAATAAGGATCTGCAGACAGGAATAACTTCTCCTGAAATCTACTGGCACTGGAAACATTAGGAGAGCATATATTTTGTACAGGTTTCATTAATTATCTTGAGCAATTTGCTTTGAAAAGCAAGAAGAATATATATAAATATAGACTACTTTCTCCCAATATCATTTATACATATCTATTCCTTCAAATTTACTAAAAGCATAGGAGAGTCTGTAGCAACCTGAACTTAATTGAAATAATTTTTCTAATTAATCTTCTGGCAGCAATATTAAGATTTATAATTTCCAATCCTTCCTAATCTGCAAACTCTCACAGAGCAGAGGGACCAGAACTTGGTTCTTTGTAAAATCTCAAATCAGTTCCTTGGCGTTAATGTTTATGATACCCATGATCATATACTGCTTTGTCCATTCCATTTCAGCTGCATCAGAGCACAGAATCAGTGATACTTTATTACTGATGAGCAACTTGGCTTTTTTCATCTTGCAGAGTATGGCCCCAGGTCTTGTTTAGTGCACAACACCCAAATCCTGCTAAAAGATAGAAATATTAACTTGTTCATAGGCTTTTCCATTACAGTTTTTACTCTTATCTCTGAATATTCCCACAAAACTCAGAGTTTATTATCCTCACTTTTCAGCCGGAGAACCAAGGCATGGATGCATTAAAGTGAAAAATAACCATTAATTTAAAATGGCTAGTTTTAAACTCCAGAAGCCTCACTTTTCAGAACATCAACACTATAAAGCAATGTGTGTTCAAGACCTCACTCCACTGATTTGTCACTGTGAATAGTACTGGTGATGGAAGAATAAATGAAATTCTGTCTCCTAGAACAGATTCTTCTCTTGAAATCACACCTTTTTGCATACATGATTCTGTTTCAGTACTCACTGAAATTTCTTCTTGGGAGGAGGATTGGATTTTGAGAATATCAAATACCTAATTTGAGATTTGATTTTTAAGGTGCTTCAAACATTTAAAAACATGATAGACTTGCATGATAAAACAATCTGAAAACTAACTACTCTATTTAAATAATCCAAAATTGCTTGTTTAATAAAAATTGACTCACCAGATATCGTCTAATCTGAGGAATATACATAGATTTTGAACACATCTATCATTTAAAGGATTTGAAAATTTTGAGAACTTCTTGCAATCCGAGTTGTGAATACTTGGCACTTCTGCAAATCAAACAGAATGAGTCCAGCTGTACTGATGCCTATCATAGGTAATAAACACAACCAGAGAATGCCTGTGAGAAGTTTGGGTGAATGACCTGCCCAGGATAACAATAAGAACCTTTTAGCAGATGTTCATTTAGAATCCAGTCTTTGGGGTGTATTTCAACATCCTCAGCTGAAAGACCATTATTCATTCTTTTCCTCCAATTCCTTTTCCATTCTCTACACACCTTTCAGCTTTCACTACAGATGAAGCAGGGATCATTCAAAAAATAAGCCTATTTCATCGCACACCCCTAATTAATTCCAAAAGTAGAATTTGGTGTGCAAAGAGAGACTGGAATTGACAAAAAAAGAGAAAATGTAATCACACATTTCAAATTCTTTTCATGTTGCTCATGTACAGGAATGATATTCTCAACAAGCCAAGGAAACATCATTTAGATAAAACTACTGAAAAGCAAGTGGAAAACTTACTAGAAAACTGAGTCTATCATCTGAGGTTTAAAGAAAGGTGCAGTTCGGTGCAGATAAGTGCCAACTGAAGTAGGATCGGTCAGCTATAAAAATACAAAATGAGGAATGTTCCATACCCAAGTCCTTCATACCTCATCCCAGCTCAGTGCCAGCCTGCAGTCCTCAGACTTCTCATCCTGACTCTGGTCTGATGGCCTAACCATTCCCACTTCACCTGTATCCAGTGTCCCCATCACAGGCTTGCCCCACGTTTCCAACAGCAGAGACTTTGATCAACCACTGCCTTTTCCACAATACTGGCCCAGTATTTTGTCCTTGCTTGAGCGCTCACAGCTCCCCACAGTCTAGGCTGGATGTTGCCAGAGTTTTTTGGGCAAGCAAACTGTACCCCTCTCATGAAAAAGCTGTTGCTCTTCGCAAACAATATTTCAAGCCCTTATTCCAAAACATGAACTTAATGGAATATTACAAGTAAAACCATCATATTGATTACTCATCAGGGGACAGGGAAAAAAAAAAACAACCAAAAAAACAAAAGAATTTTTATCTGGCCTCAGATCCAAATGTCCCAAGGTTGTTTTGTCTGAAGCAGCTCCTGGATGGACATTTCAGCTTATCTATAACCAAATGTATGAACAACTGAATTGGAAGGTAACTTCAGAGCTGTCCGGTGCTCCTAGAAAAACTTTATTTATCATGCTCTCTGTTCCCACTGCTTAGAGCTTCTTAAAGTGGTATTTATATCTTGGTATAAGTAATTGAAGTGGGAGAGGTGTGTTCTTAAGCAATTAGCAAATGTGGATTATAAACAGTGTGACACTGATGGACATGTTGGAGATAGAAACTGAATATTAAAAAATAAAATTATTTGACTGTGCCTCCCCTTGTCTTATTCCCTCTTCCTCATGGTACAATGCAAAATTGCATTTCCTACTCCCCCACCCCTTACACGTTCCTGCAAGCCTTTGCTGAGCTGATATCCTTCTACATGTATGCAGCAGGAGTGAAAAGAGGTAATATTCACATCAGAAAGAATCAGCAGGACACAACTGAATACTGCAGCCCCTTGAACTGACTGAGACTGAGGTTGTAATATAACTAATTCTTGGTCTTCGTGTCTTGTTGAATGAACAAGTCTGTTTAGTAGATTCCTTTTCATTATTGTAACTACTGTATCAAGGAGAAGATACTTTGTTTTCCACTTAATTTACAGACTGAACACCAAGTGAATGTTAATATATTGCTGCAGTTCACCACCCATAGTTCAGCTACTTCAAGGGCAGGCCTTTCCAAAAATAAGTGTAGCTTCTCATATATCTTGTTTGCAGTTTTATGGTATATCCCAAGGCTTTCTGAAATAATGCTAGTATGTTATTCTTCAGCCATCTTCTTATCCTTGATGGTTTCCCATGAACTGAATAAATGTTTGCATAAGCAATAAATTTGCTTATTTTTCCCATGCGTTTCTGAGTACTTCTGGCTGCTCTGTATACTTTCTGGATAAAATGGCCCATCAATTTAAATGGCTTCTAATCTCTATCATTCACTGTTAACTTACAATCGTATTCTTCATATACTGTCCTTGGAAGTCTAGTCACTGATTTATGAAACTTTAGCCTCTATCTCTTGCTGGGAAAAATATAAAATGCATGTTTATTATATCTAAATCCTTGGCAACATCATAACAGTGATAAAGACAGTGGTTTTACCAGCCTTTGTCTCCCATACACACACCACCAAAATAATGGGTGTTTTCCTTGGTACCATAGCAGTTTTGGTTTTGGGATGATATCATCATCTTTCATTATACAGGTTCAGTTCTATCCTCTAGTCAATCTACTACTCTTACAGAGCTATATGTCTGGATAACATAATGAATACATGTATCTATCAAAAATTTGGGTTTGTTATGCAAGCAAAAGAACCTGATGCAGGAGTTGAATTTTGTGCTGTTTAATAAATTAAAACAGCATAAAAAGGACTTATGATACTAACTACATGGCATCGTTCATTAGCGGAAAAGGTTTTGTAGTCACTGAAAAGGAAATAGATTCTCTCATTCTGAAAATTTGCATGCTCAGGTGGATAATTATAGCTGGGAAAGGTCCAACATTGGACATTTGTTTTATAGCTAATCTGATAGGACCATGTATACTTAATGTTTGAATGGAAAATTCTGCAGTGTGTCTTTCATCACCTTCAAACTACCCCAAGGCTGCTGTTATCCTCTTCTAAAAAACAGTAACTGGAGTAGATCGAAGTCCCTGTAATCAGTGAAACTAGAAATTACATCAAGGCATAATATTTTTAGAAGAAACTCCAACAGTATAGACAAAGTTAATGTTTTTATTTCCTAGACTATTAAAACATTTTTTACACTTTTAATATTTTTTCTTCCCTCTTTCTTTCACTCACCCACAAATACATCAGGATTGGCAATGGAAAATTATTTCATAATTTGCATGAATACAGGGCAAAGATTTCCCTCTTCAAGCAGGTATATTTTTCTTTGAACTGATTAATCATTCTTTGCAGACAAAATAAAAACTCAATGTAAATGAACAAGTCCTAGCTAATGTTACATCAGGGAAGACTACTCAGTGCTCTGAGGTTTAAACTTTAACGGGAGTGTTGACTGTGGTGTCAGACCCTGGTGAACACAGTAGCAGTTCAAGCACACAAGGGTTAGGCAGAAAAAAAGAACTCCTTTGTGAGTTGGCCAGACTGGAAGTTTGATTAGGACATGCATGTGTACCAGAGTAGGTGGGAAGTCAGGAAGCAACAGCTGGTCTCTCTGAATTATTTTGATTTTAACTTTATAACTAGCTGCTGCTTCCACCAAACTCAGAGGGAGACCGGAGGTAGTCCTGTGGATGGCAGGCTGTCTCTGAACATCCCTACTGGGATGAGTCATTGGCTCAGTGCTGTGGCCATTAGGTGTCCATTTAAGAGAACCAAATCAAACATATTCTACCAAAAACTAATGTAAATATTTTGTTGCAGTTTAATCATATTTCATATCTTAATCTACTCTTCCTTTGTATATTTGTATGACTACATTACGGAGCAAGAGTGTAGTCTCTTGGGGTAATTGGGTTGGGGTTTTTTTTGGTTTTGTTTTTTTTTTAAGTCCTATTCAATTCTGGGCAGTTCCAACCTCATAAACTGACTGAATTGCTTTCCTCAGCTTGATTCTCCTCAGGGCTTTTACCTCCTTGGAGTAGTTATAAAACAGCTACTTTAAAGGGGGAAAGGCAAAGAAACAGAGAAAACAACTAAGAAATTAAAGGAAAAGACTTGTTAGTTTACTTTAAGTGAATATCTAGGCATAATATGCAAGATAATTGACCTGAAATATCACTCATGTAATACATATCTAATGTTTTGATACACCTTGATACAGGAGTTTGTGAATGCATGTGTTGAAAAAACAACCAGACAACACTGTGAAAGCAGAATCCTACAGAGACTTTTCAATCGAAAGAAAGCTCTGTCCCAGAAAGTCCCTAGTGAGTTTCTTGCTGGAGTGTGAGAGGGTGTGATGGGGAAGCAATGTTACATGTTGGCCTTGCACTTCTCCTCTAGCCAAGGCATCTGCTATGGGCCGTTACCAGCTGCAGCACCACCAGGGCAGCCAGCCCTATGGGCACAGTCAGTACAGGTCGTATCATGGATTCAGGAAAGCCAACATGCAAACACTGAGAGAAAGAATATTGGTTTGATTCAAAATAAAACCAAGATAAAATAAAGCCACACCATAGTCTTCACTTTCAAGGTCTCTGGTGACTGGCAAAATAATAAGCATAGGAATGAATCATTAGTGGAAGCAGGAAGACTTAAAAGGAAGTAATGTCTCCAGGCAACTTTGATTCTTTTATTTTTCATTTAAAAAAATTGGTAACAAAGCTGAAAGGGCCTATGAAAACTGTTTGGGTCTGTTGTCATTTAAATCATGTCTGAAAATTAATTCATATCCACTCTCTGTAAGATCACTGACATATAACTAAAAAATCTTTGCACAAAGGGACTTGACAGGAAGGAATGTAATGCAGGGGGAGACATGCGTTGAGAATATGGTGAGTTAGCCTTAGTGATTTAGGGAATAGAACAAATAAAAACCTTAATGAAATTCACTGGAAACAAATGGACAGAAACTGCAAATACCTCTGAGAGCAGAGGAATAATATAGAGGGAACTAAAGATATCCAAAATGTGAGAAGATAAAAGAAGATCCAAATAGAAAAATGGTGAGGTAATACCATGAGAAATTAGCTGAAATTCAGCTATTCAGTCAAAGAGGAGAGAAATGTGACATGCTGCAGAGGAAAAAAGAGGTGCTGAACTGAACTCCCACTAACTAAAAAAAAAAACGCCTGTTATTTTTTCTCAGTCTGACTCTAAATTTTCATTTTGAAGTTTAGTTGGATGTTTTCCTGAACTAAAACTGAACTAAATGAAATATTTCTTCTCACCTCTCAAAATACTTCAACTAAAAAATGACATGGAACAGTGAACATTTTAACCTTTGAAACAGGTTTACACTAAGCTGAACATAAGCTATTTCCCTCAAGTACAATATTTCTTTTTTGCAGTAGTTTGTCAAGCTGTTTGTGGAACCGTATCTGTTGAGATGGGAAGACCTTGGCTTTAAGTAATCAACCTGGATGCTTTCTTGTTTGTTACAGAATCAGCACACGACTAGCAGGAGAAACACAGGAATCGAAACCAAATTAAAAACCTACAAACTTGCAGTTTCAGAGGACATGCCTAGGTTACACGTAGGCCTTCTCGACAGGACTCAGTGAGGCTGACTGAACAGCACTATGTCCAGGGGAAAGCAGGTGTGTCTTCACACCCACCGAGTCTTTCATCAGCTACATTTACTCTTTCAAAAATTTATGGTTTTTTTCATTCACTTTGGAGCTTAGTTGTGTTCGTTGCAAGTGGATTTTCCCACGGTCCAGATCCCATCATTGCCAAGCAAGGAATGCCAGCTGAGCCAACACGGGAATGTGCAGTGCATTAAAATTTCCTCTGCGCTGGAGGAATGAGGAGGCCAGCATCTGTCTTCCTTGTAGCATGCTCCTCTATCACCCCATCAAAGTGCCACAACAGATCCTCTGACATGAGCTTAGTGTGAGTTCATGGATCAGCAGAGGGGAGGAAGCGAGGGAAAGCTTTTTCTTATGGCGGTAAGAGGGCTGTACCCCACCGGAGAGGACGCTGTGGTCCAAGTCCCTGTACAGCCACCTTTCAAGATATCCTCCATTATGACTTCATGCTGGAGAATGGATTCCAAATCCATCAAGATGATAGTGGCAGAAGAATAGATGGTTTGTCAGTGAATATGGAGACCAGCATCACCACCTCCAAGCCCTCTGCAACTGCTTGCAATCAAAAGTTGTTCAGGATTCGGATGATCTGTGATCGCTGTTAATTCAGCTAAGGCCATGCTCAAAACAACAGAGTTGACAGCTGAAGCAGAAATTTGCATTTCTTAATCTCCTCCCCTGCACTTCCACGGTTCCACAGGATTTCCATAATATAGAAAGCTCAAAACAAATTATTTGCTACATAATTCAAAGCAAAAGGAATGAAATACTTGCTTTCATTATATTCTCCAAGTTCTCAAGTGGAGAAGTAAGAAGTGGAGAAACCTACACTTTTCACAAATGTCAATTACAGCATTGTCCTTTGAGCACCCTCACAAATCTTTTCATTTTCATTTTCCTACAAAGTAAAAGTACCTTTGGGAAGTTAAGTAACTGATTTCCAGTGTGAATTAGTTTGCATTCATTGGAAAGGACTGGGTCAATTACCAGAATGTAATTGGCTTTTATGAGAAATAAATGAATCACAGCTCAACTCAAACTGCTTCTAAACCAAAAAGTTTATCAATCCAGTTCTATGATTTAGGTATCCAGTTCATCAAAGGAATGGGTGTGCAGATGGCAGATAACTCAGTATAGACCTTGCAAATACAGTGTGTTTCTGTCCTGAGCTAAACAACCTTTAGACACTTTCCTAGAGCAGAGCCAGAATATCCTTACATGACTGAGGATGCATATAAAGGTAGTTAGAATATAAAGATGACACAGCTTCCAGTGGCTGAGTGTGACTTCAAGGACTCCTTATATCCCTCTGTTCTCCATCACACCAGCTCCCTCCCAAATTTACATCCCTCTCTGAGTGCTGTGTGTTGTCTCCAGCTACAACTATCTCTGAGGCCATACCTGGAATTGTGTGTTATTGCCTGCACCTCCTCTTGCTGCAGGGTCCTCTGCGCTGCTCCAAGCAGACTGACGGCACTGTTCCTGCCTCTCACTTGCTCACTAGTCAGATGTTCCTCTGTTTTTACAGCTACCTATATCACACTACTGTTCTTTTCATTTTCTTTTTCCTAACCATGCTGTAAACTCTGCCCATCTTTTCTGCCTTGTCCTATCGTATCCCTTTCAAGAATTCTGATTATGTATGCCCCGTTCCCACCTTCCCACTACCACCAACGATCTTGTATCTTTCCTGCTTTAATACAGGCAGGATTTAGGCTGCCAAATGCTCTATCTACCCTGTGGCCTTCCCTCTCCTCATTTTTTTTTTCCATATACTTTTCCCTGTTACACTTACTGCTGCCTGGGAGACAGTCCCTCTCAGTACAGCATATTGATCATTTTGGAGAGATGAGCAGAAGTGAAAACTGAACGCATTTATTGCAAAAAGGGTCAGCTGCTGCCAAGAAACAGTTCTTTGTCTTGCTGACAGTCAGAGAGGGGGACTAAAGCCATGTCTTTACTAAATACTTGCAGAGGCATGCCTCTTTCGTCCCCATTTGCTGTCTTCAGTGCTCCAATTGACAACACACTCAGCGGGTTTCCTCTGAAAATGCAGTATTGTCTGACGTGTGGAAACGAATATAATGCAGTGATAAAAAGTTGTCATATATACTCTAACAAAGAAATGCCACTAAAGTTAACATGAAGCCTCAGAAACTTAGCCAAATATGTACAGGCTGGTTTGAGCTAGTCTAAGCAGAGTTACAGAACTGAGACTTGACGTGCTTCTGCACTGGGGGGGATGTGCACAGCTCAGTGTCTCATTGCTAGAAATGTGCTATTGGTGTTGGGAGCATGGAAAAGAATAACCAAAGAGGTTAGCAACCTTTGAGAAGCTGATTTATGAAACAAGGGTAGGACAGTCTGCACAGCAATTAGAAAGTATCTATTGATCTACAAATAACAACAAAAAGAACAATCATTTAGGATAACTAATGACAAGTATAACCTATAAAACCTAAAGTAGCTCTTTAGGCTGCCTATGCAAGGTGAGACCTACTTACATGCAGCATAAACTGGCATCAGTGTCACTATCTAGCATGTCTAAATTTGAAGTCATCTGTGGGTGTCAAAGTGGATGGCTCTTTGATAGATAAGGTAGAATAAAATATTGATATTTCCACTGTGGAAATAATTTTACCAGGCAACATTAATGGAACAATTATCTTAGCAGGTACTCTCCTATTCTAAGATCTCTATAGCCATGTGAACTGTCAGAAAATTATTCAAAGAATATTTATGAGACTAATATATCATAATTCTAGTTCTGTAAAAACTTAAATTTCTATTACAATTATTTAGGCCAAAATTTTTCACTTCAGTCACTGATTTATACAGATTACACTACCTAAACTGATCAGGATGCATTCTTCTATTCAAACATGAAAAACAAGGACATTAAAAGGTGTCATTTTTGCACAGTGCTAAAATAGTTATTCCCAAGGAATTTACTAAGGTCATTTTTAAACTATATTATAAATTGTAGGAACCACTTAAATGAAAATCAGGCCGAACAAAACACCTAGGGGTGCATTATTTTGGGACAATGTGCAAGAGAAATAATAGACATAGTATCTGCCATTAGTGTTAGAGAGACATGAGCACTCTTCATTCACTGTAATAAAAAGTCCCCTAATACCCACCCTTGAGAATTCTATTTTACCTAATTGCTCTGTTTCATATTCTGCATTACTAATCCCATTAGTGTTTTCAGAGGAAATATCAGAACAATTACATTTCTCAATGATCAGTGTTCTGTCTTTTTTTGTCAGGTGTTTCATGTACTTACACTATATGCACTGTCATGCTTTTTTGCAATTTTAAAGCAAGGTCAGCTGCTAAGACAAAATTTTGTTTTGTATGAGGCTTTCCTTTGTGACTTTTGGACCTCTGGAAAATATGTGCATTTAATAGAACCTATAACAGTGTTTAGACAAACAGAATGCACTTCAGTGAAAATCTTTGATAATGATAACAACGTCCAGAGAACAAAAATATCACCACCTTCTAGATTTATCACACCAGTCTAACTTTTACACTTGGACATTTCCCTGGACAAGTTCTGTGTAGCTGGTAAAAGCTGCAGACCTCAGGTGGGCTGAGCCATGCTCTGATGAGGCCTGTGTCTCTGAGAAGTGGCTGACACAAGATGGGATGAATTTAAGTGAAGGTGTTCAGTCACAAATTCCAAGTAGCAGACTCCCAAATCTAAACAAAATCTTCAGTTTTCTAAACAAAACCTGTGACTGAGAGCATGCAAACATAGCTCAAATGAGCATGTGAAAGCTGTCTAACAAGTTGAGGAGATGAATAGATAAATAAAACAGACTGTTCAGGAAAAATCACAAAGAACGATGAAATATTTTTCATTTTAATAGACAGATTATCAAAGGTAAACACTGTTGCTGTTATATCAAGTTTGGTTATCCTTCAGGTGCCCAGTAGTTCCTGTATCTTTATACCTGAATTCCTCTGTGGTAGTGCTCCTGCTTAAAGCTCTGCTCTCCATAGTGACACTGCAAGAATCTGGCCCTTTGTTGAGATTTATCACGTTATTTCAGCCAATTTGACATTGTATCTATCACACATACCAAGAAACTTCATTTTCTGGGTTGGAAGAGGTTGATTCTACTGTGCTGGCAGTATCTAAACTCAGAGCAAGAAACTAACATATTTGTTACCCTTGTCTCTAGGCAAGATCAGAGTGTATTTGCAACTGATTTTAGAGAGTCCAGTTTCTCTGAAGATTATTTCTATGTTCCCAGTCATATTAGAGTGGGAGAAGTTGGAGTAAAAGACAAAAAAAGCTATGGGACCCTTAAGCATGATGGCCTTCTGTCAGGAGGATGAAATTCAACCTTGCAAGAAGGGGAAATCTGAAGTACTTCTGCCTCTTGCTTTGGCTGCAATTTCAGTGGTTCTTTATCTTTGTTTTTCCATAGTAACTCCCAACAGAAATCTACGCACTGAAATGGAGCCTACTGAAACCATGCCAAAAGGGAGAAGACAGATGTATTGATATCACTACTTAATTCAGCCAAATGATTTTGGTTGACTACAGGGTACAGGTGTGAGAATGAAGACACTGCGTATCTGCCAGTCTCCCTGCTCCCTGTGATTAATGGCCTTGCGCTTTCTGCCGCTTCTCGCAACTCCTAGCGTGTAACTCCTGAGGGAAGGCAAGCAGAGGCTTGATCTGGGACTCTCATCAGACTGTATGAACTCAGTGACCTACTGTTCTGGTATTAATAAGAAGTTAAAATATGCACATGCATCCAACACATACAGCTCAGTAGAGACACATTCCTTGGCAATAAAGCAACGAGTATGGACAAGTAAAAATAAAAATGCTCACAGCAACTTCTAGCAAGAAAGGCAAAATTAGCTCTTTGCAGCTACTGTTTTTTAGTGACAGAAGTGTATTGACATAGTAGTTAATTATCAATACCACGAAGGAGAACAAAGTAGTGCTAACTATACTTTTCTCTTTCTTTTAAATGTTTCAAAGAAAGCAGACTCTATGGATTCAACACTGAAAAAAGTACCCCACATCCTGTAAGAGTTCATTGGAGACTCGAGTGGGCAAAAAGGAAGGAGAGGAGGAAACTCTTCTGCCTGAGTCAGTGGTATTGTTCTTACCGTTGGAGGTGAACAGCAGCAGCACCAAGGAAAGAAAGGAAAGAGACTCTGCATCCCACCGGCTGAACAACAGTACTAAAGGATTTAGCCACATAGCCACTATAGCAGGAACCATAGTACAGAATTAGATAGCTTTTTTAAGTTCACATTCCTTCTGCTCAGGGCTGAATCCTTTCATGGATAGATATTTGGTTCAAAAAGCCAATTGTGCTCACTCCTCTCTTCAGAATATAGGTTGAAAGAGAGCAAACAGCATCCCACCCTCCCCAAGCAACCTGATAAATAAGGCACACATTTAGAAAGTGGGATGGCTTAGGACTTTAATTGGGCAAGACAACAAATGCTATTGTGATACTTCCAGCACTGAGCTGCTTTGCACAGAGCAATTTGAGTGTCTGCACTGCACACTGAGTGCCCTGGCACCTCCCAAGGAGAGTGTCACAAGTCATAGCTCCTCTCTGATCTGAGCCATCAGTGTGCTGTAGCTCATGCTATTGCTTATCTTACCATCTTCACAGCCCATGCCATCCAATGCATCAAGCTTCATTTGCTTATGAGTGGTTACGTATTTCTGTGTAAAGTTCTTTTATTTCAATGCAACACTATTTTTCACTTACAGTACACATGAAAGCAAAACTGCATAGTGCCCAAATCAGCAACAAGTTAAATGCATTATCCCTATTTACTGACATTTTGAGCCCTTAGACCTGGAATATGCAGCTTTCCAACTGACTTAGAGGTTTTGTTTTGAAAGCAAAAGACTAAGGATTATTTCTGTTACTCAAGTATCAATAATGCTTTCAACGCCCTATATATTATATGACCTAGAGGAGAGATTGGAGTATGTTGCTAAATATTTACTGATAAGATTGGATTATTATGAGTTATACACAACGATTTATTAAACTGACATGAAAAAAACAGAAAACAAAAATTACCTGAGGAACAGGGACACAGACATACCACTCAGCTGACGTTAGGTTAGAAAAAACTGCTATGGTTAGCTTTGTTTGATTTTTTTTATTAAAAGAGGAAGCTGGATTTGAGGAAATCCATAGTGGTTTGCCTCCAGTGCAGGCTACAGTGTACTGGTGTGGCTGTGGAGGTGAAGTTTGGGGTAAGCCTGGTTCAATTCTTTTCTGAATGATTAAGCTTACATTGAGGCTGTGTGTGGCTAGAAAGTGATAAATCATGCCGGGTTTCCTAGGTCATATACAGAACTTCAGTGTAGTCGTTAGTTCCAATTTGCTTTGCACATTCAAGCATAAGTTTCAAAAGTAAAATCGTCCTGCACACTGGATTATCTGTATTATTGATCACTATCATTATGCAGTTACATAGAAATACTCAGTTTGAAGAGTTGGACTGTTCATCCATTGATTCATAAGAGCTTTTGGCAATTTTTCATGTCAGTAGTTTTTCATCATGCAGGTATGTCCTTGAAATGACATCATGGCAGAGCTGAAGACAGTAATTAAATTTCAGTCTTTTTCTGATAGCTTCAGGCTACCATCTCAGGTGGCTTTCCAATACAGGCTACTTTAATTTGAAACCAAAAATACATTTGAAGATACCCCATTTTAAGTACAGAGAGAGCAAAACCTAGTTTTTTACATTAGCCATTTCTGTTCTCTGGGATACTATAAATTCCTCCTTTTTATTCTGGGGTGATACTATATAAATTCCCAACTGCTGTTTCAAAAGCAGGTGACAACCATCAACAACTAGACCCTATCTCCAGAACTCATTGACAAAGGACTGACAGAAATCCTGCACTTTTAAAGATGCAGCTAACTTCCATGACTGGACTAATTGAAAGCTTTAATTTAAAGCCCTTTGAAATCCCTGGACAAAGCTCCCATTGAGTTCAAAGACTGGTAGAGTAGGGACCAAAAGTCTGTGTGCCATTCCTGAACACTTACCAAAACAGCCCCTACAGGTGCATTCATGTGTAAAGAACACAAACACTGAAACCTCTGGGAAGAGAAACCTGCTGCCCATCCTGTGTTTCCTCCCTCCTTGAATATTCTTCTTGTCTCCAGCAGCGAGTACCTGTGTGCCTCCCAGGAGGTGTAAGCATGCTCCCAAAAATGTCTGGAAGGGCAGACCCTGAGGTTCTGAGATGGATTTCTAACTGGCTACAAGCATGGGTCCTAGGATTTTGACCAGGTTGGTTTGTAAAGTGTGATTTCAGGCTTTATAGCCCTCTCTCAAAAAGTCCTCAACAGTAAAAGTGTATGTTGCTATGGAGTACAATGCTTACAGTAGTGATTTATTAACAATGCATCTTTTTTTTTTTTTTTTCTGTATAAGATTTGGAACCCAAGAGGCCATTTTCAGATCCATTCCAAATCCCAGTATTTCAATGCTAATTACTAAAAGTGCAGGAGCAATGCACTCACTCTGCTTGGACCATCTGGCAGATTTCTGAGCTTTGCAGTTTGTTGGTCTTCAGAGTCATCCTACAAGTTTTAGAAAAAAAAAATATTACTGAACTCTCCAGCAGTTACATGACTATTTAACATGTTAAAAAAAATAGGACAATAGAAATGCAGAGCTTCTACTAACAAAGGCTGAGGCTTCACATTAATGAAAATAATGATGAAATCTAGAGAATGGAAGGGTCTATTTAATATAAATTAAGATTCTTTTTCTACAGTGTTTGACTGAGGTTTCCATCTTTTGATGTTTTTCTGAGATGAGTTTCTGTAAAACAGTTAAATGCAATTGGTCAGCTACCCTCTGATGACTGACAGAAGCATTGTAAGGTAATAAATTAGGCTCTTACAATGCACTGCAAACAAGAAAATGGGCACTGCTGGTGAAATTGTATCAGACTTGCTTCTTGAAAGTAAGACAAGCTGTACTGAAACTTCATTTAGAAGAGATTTCCGCCAGGCTAATAGCTAATTAGCCAGAATGGTTCTGCCTTGGACATGACACCATTAGATAGTCCCCCTGACAACTGTGTCTAAGGACACAAATAGCTGTGGATATGGTCTTTAAATCCTCGCTGATGTTTGAGTCAATGTTCAGTGAAGCAAACACCCATTGGTTTTATGTGGAAAGACATACATAGCTAAACAGGGCATACTCCAGTCACTAATGCATTTACCTCTGGAATGCCAAAAGTGTGATATATACATATACATAAGGTAATTACTTGCAAGATTAATTTGCTGCTGAATAGTTGTTTATGCACTTACAAGAAATCATGAGAACAGCTTGTTAATCAAACTTGTTCCCCTGTTATTACAACCAACACGCTGCCCTTCACAGTCTTCTGGAGTTGCCTGTGTAAGACCCTATGTCATGTTTACTTCTTTAAAAGTTTAAAATTGTCAGGAGCAAGAATACAGAAGCATGCTGAGCAAGAGTTAAGCACTCAGCCTGCAAAGCCCTTTGCTAGTGTGCCCAAAAGACCCCAGCTAGCATCTCTGTGTTGAGCTGGGGGTAGCCAATGACTCCACACCTTCTATACTTGCTCACCTGATATCTACACGTTCTTAAAACTTGCCATTTTTCCCACTTCCAATTCCTAAATTCATGAGAGTTTATTAATTAAATATGCAATGCATATTAATTAAATATAATGTATTTGTTTGTGTTTGCATTTCCATTTTTCAAACCTGCTCCCCAGTCTAAGATTATTGTATTCATATACACACTATAACAATGAACAATCTAATAAGGTAAAAACTCATCAAAATAATTTCCATACAAAACAAATCAATATGCAAATAACATGTCCCACTCCATCCATTTAGCCAATATCCTGAGTAATCTAAACAGCAGAGCTGCATGCCCTTTGAATGCAAATGAAAGGAAACAGCTGGTGATGCACACTAGCGCATGGGCAAACTTTTTCCATAATGGATTTTCTTTCATCATCAAACTGCTCAGAAAATACTTTGCAATTTGGTTACGCTCACGTCATTCAAACTTCCACAGCAGAGAGAAACTACCTGTAGTATTGATTACCACAGACATGAAACACCAGTGGTCTGTGATCGACTGCATTGATACTGAGCTCTGGAAGAAAAAGTGTTGGTTTTGACATCTTAATACACAACCACTTAGTGACCCATCTCCTTGAAATATAGTTGGGCCACATAGCTTTGTGGGACTGTATTTACGATTAACCAGCCCAGTAACCATAGCAAGAGCTTGTAGCTACGTGCAAGCACAAACTTCCCCGAAGATCACATTCTTTGAATGCAAATCTCTGCCAAAACTTCGATGCAGGTGAGTGCTAGGACACACTAGGGAAAGAAGGCGGGACATGCGTTCACCGTTTGATTTGGCCAGGTGGTGTCTGCCTCTATACATATCCTCTATCACAACTTCAGATAAATTGTCAAGAAGACAAATTAACCCCTGGGCCCAATCCTCACACCACCAAAAAGCAAGTTTTATAGGTACCAGAAGGGGAGCTAGCCTGCCAACAGTTTAGTGGTAAGGTATCCATCTAGAAATCTGATATAGGTATGCAGACCTTGTGATTCCTCTGACGTACACTAAGTCTTAGAGACACTTGGGTTGAAATTTTTATGGAGTCATTAAGAAAAAAAAATCCTGTATTTAGCCATTCCTCAAGTGATCTAAAAGAAATCTAAATAAAACAGGAAATGAGAATTCCAGTTTTGATACCCTGAAAAAATTATTACCACCCTAGTACTTAGCGCTTTTGATGTCTTGTTATATCAAAGGCATAGAATGAGGGTTTGATTTTTTTTTTTCCCCAGACATTCACTATGTTTCCACACAGCTACATGGAAAATGACTCTCTTACAATGTGGAGTCACATGACAAATAAATGTCTAGAAATCATCTTTGGGAGATACTATAAAAGCAGTTACAGAAATCTGGGATATCAAGATATCATCCAGTCCATCCCTCTGCACTGAGACAGGTTCAAGGATATTTTACAGGTCCTTGCCAGATGTATCTCCAGCTTCCTTTTATGCCCCCTTAAAGACAGATCTCTCAATGTTTCTTGCTAAACAGTGACTTAGCCAAAAAGCTTTTTCTGCTAGCCAGTCTTCAGTTCTCATAGGGTTGGTTAACCCCTACTATCTCTTGTCTTACTCTGCATGGACACCCAGTACTGCTGAGCTCGCTCTCTTCATAGGAGTCTTTTATATATCTGAATATTGTGAAACATACTCTCGGTCGTCATTCTTTTTCCTTTTTTTAATGCTTGATAAAACTGATTTCTTCAAGTTTCCATATAGATCATGTTTGGGTTTTTGTTTTTTTTTTTCTCTATGTTTTACAACAGTTAAAAAAACAGATAATTTCTCATCTTTTTAAAAAATATTTTCTTTTTTGGTTTTTTTTTGGGGGGGTTAACCATCTTCTTCTTTGTCAATTTGTCTGGGTTTTCTCTTAGCAGTGGATGTCAGTACCACAGCTGAGAAATCACTAATGCTGAGAATATCAAGCGGCTTTCCAATTTTTGCATATGTATTGTGTTATTCAGCTCATGCTTAGCCTCTAGTCCACAATAAACACTCAGCCCTTCCACATTGCCTGCAGCCTAACCAGTTTTTTCTCAAGTTTTACTTCTGCCATTCTTCTTAAACGTAGTGCTTTGTACTCAGCTTTACTGAACATCACCTCGGTGTTTTGGGGCTATTTCTCCAAGTTATCAAGATCACTTTGAATTGCACCCCTTTTTAAAAGTATTTGCAGTTGCTTTCCCCCTTGGTGTCATCTGTGGATTTTGGGAGAAAATTATTGTCCATCATCCTAACTGTTATTGCTGGTATTGTGTATTACTGAGCAAAGAAGAGAGCCTCATGGGCCCCTCCTTGATATGCCCTCTAGTTTGACAGAATCCTGTAATCACTCTTTGGCTGAAATTTTGAGCAGTGATGCACTCACCCCATAATAATTTTATAGATTATAGTCCATGTATGACTGTGATTAAGGCATGGCTGATGGTCTTAAATTAGACTTTTAAAGTCTTGAGATTGGCATTTGCATTCTTCCCCCACACACACACCCAACTCGTGATGGTAGTATAAACCAGAATAAAGCTTGTGGGTAGACTATTCATCTTAACATAAGCAGATTTGCTTTCAGTAAAACCTAAATTCAGATTTCCCTGGATTTACAATGCTGATTTTAAGAAAATCCTAACATCTATATACTTGCAGATGCCTGTATAATACTCACTCCATTTTATCTGGCTACTTTTTTGTAATATTTCTTCATCAGAGGAAAAGTTAAAAACGCATTATTCTTTAATACTAAGGAAGAAACTCAAATGCTACTGCACAATATTTCTGAGTCTGACAATAAAAGAATGATGATAAGGGTACCACATTCAGTTTAAATCACTTTAGCAGTTCAAACACCCGAGGATATATTTTCCACAGCAGTGAAGCACTGCGGAGCCTTCAAGAATGTGATGGCTTTGGCAGAAATGGGAGGGAGCAGATGACCGAGTCCTGGGAGAGGCCTTCCTGCATTCTGAAGCAGCTGCTTCCACTTCTTGCTCTCCTTTCCTGCCACGCACGCCTCCTCCATATGGGATAGTATCGGCGTGCTGGCTTCACCTCGCTGGGATGGGGCAGGCACAAGAAGAAGCAATCTGCAAATTCAGCTTGGCAGAGCTGCGCAACACACGCGGCCAAGCTCAGCCCTGCACTTGTGCTTAACTTTCTGGCTTGGAGAGCTGTGAAAGGAGTGGCAACCAGTCAAACGCAGTTTTGAAATTGTTGGGATTGCTGGAGCAAGTGATTTCCCAGAACTTCTGGTGCATGTGGCCAACCTTCATCATCTGACTACAGTATTGTAGCTGAGAGAGCTTCATTGGAAATTAGCCGTAGAGGTAACAGACTGCCTTGATGATGATGATGATGGCACAAAAGTCCTGTTTAAAATATACCTGACTTTTGCTCTGGCCCTGCCTATAGCCCAGTATCCATGGTTTTCAAATTGTGGTCTGTGGACCACTGGCGTTTGTAGCCTTCTTATAAGGACTCTGCAAATGATAACTAAACATCCTTCTCAGCACAAGCCCTCCCCAATGTGTCACTAGTAGCTTCAAATACATCATGTCACAAATAAGCCTAAGTGCTTCACCAAAATGTTCTGGAAAATTTTTAAGGAGCCCACAGATGAGAGAAGTTTAACGCCTATTGTCTGTTTACCATTGTAGGTAATTACCATTATCTAGGTATCATTATTTAAATTTTTCTTAGTTACAATCTTTTAGCATATATTCATGATATTATTTTAAGTGTCTTTGTTATTATTTTAAGACCATGCAGGGCAAACAAGCTAGTGACGCAGATAATAGATTTTTAAAGATATTTTGTTACTTGCAATTAAACAATAAGCTTATTTGAATTTTCTCAGAAAGTTACTTCTATGTTCAAAATAAATGCTATTTTTATGAAGGAATTGGATAGAATTTTTCTATTTAAAAAAAAAAAGCATCATAACTTTCAAGGCCCTTTATTCTGAGCAATTTCTTACTATTCATAAATTTGCCTGTTCACACATTGTTAAAATATTGGCTATCTCATTCTTTCAACACAATTTGAAACTTTTTTTAGATGTTATAAACTGTATGCTTAAAATTTATTAAGAAGAAAAGAATGTAAAAGAAGCTATACTAAACTAAAACAAAATTATTTTATTCACTGTGAAGTCACAAAACAGATATATATACCAAGCATGAAGGGAAATAGAAAATCAAGAAGAGAAAAATAATGAAGTACATCTTATTACAGAAACTGTAAGCAGATCCTTGGAACATGGAGATTCAGCTAGGAAATTGTGGATGAAATATGAGAAATCTATCAAGACAGTAGGCTGGGGAAAAAAAAACGGAAAGTAAAACATTGCAGAAAATTTAGGGACATATTCTGCTACTCTTACTGAAAAGTTACAGGACACTACTCAGAGACGGCATTACCCTTTGAGTAACCTCTTTCATTTCAGTTTACTCCTTGCATACTGATGGAATACGTTAGCAAACTGTTAAGCATCAGAAAACCAGTAAGCATTGATGGTAATTGTCCAGACTGTCTGAAAGCACACAAGAATTCTGTTGAGCCTGTTGCAAACAAAAATATGTAGTTGCTCAGTGATATTAGCTCCTGTACTGGAAAATAAAGGAGTGAGTGTTCCAGTATATGCGATTGTTTGTTCCTGACTCTGAAACGTACAAACAAAATAGATTCACTAAAAGCAAAATGATAAAACTTTAAAGTGAGCATGATATGCAGCTGGAATCATCAGGATTTCTTTAAAGGAAAATATTAACTCTCATGTTATCTGAATTCTTTCAGTGTGTGAAAAAAACACAAGGAAAATCAAAAGCATATTCTAAATGAGTATTTCCAAAGGAATTAATATTTTATTTTTATATTTATATGTATACATGTATAGGTGTATTTTTTCTTTGAGCACAGCGTAATTGTTACACTGAAAACTGGGGGACACTAAATATCTAATGAGGGCTAATAAGCCTCATTAACCCTTAGAGTAATTCCTAAAATAACTCTTATATAGTCTTTCTCGGGATACAGATGTCACGAACAGAGCCCACAACAACTCAATTCAATTGCAGAGATCTTGCTGAAGCTCCATTAAGAGGGCCCACAGATCTCACCCAGGTTTTTAGTGATGATATTGTCCTGTTTTGACTAGGATGAGGCTAGTAAGAAAACCTCACGTTCTCTCGCCACAGGCATGGGTCTCTGTACTGGGTCTGGCTGAGCCCCACAGCAGCCCCCATAGCACTGTGCTGGTATGGGTAGGGAGAAGGGTGTTGGTAACACACCAGCGCTTTGGCTGCTGCTGAGCAGTGCTGGCACAGCCCCAAGGCTGTGTCCAACCTTCTCCTTCCACCCCAGTAGGCTGGGGGTGGCGAGATCTTGGGAGGGGACAGAGCCAGGACAGCTGATCCAAAGTTACCCAAGGGATATTCCATACCATATGATGTCTGCTCAGATATAGGAGCTAAGAGAAAGGAGGAGGAAGCAGGGAGCATTCGTTGTTTACACCATTAGTCTTCCAGAGCAACCACTATGCAATACTGAAGCCCTGCTTCCCGTGAAGTGGCTGAACATCGCCTGCTGATGAGTAGTAAATAACATCTTTTGTTTACCTTCACTTCTGTGCACGTGACTTTTACTATTGCTTCACTAAACTGCCTTTATCTTCACTCACAATTTTTTTTAAAGTCTTATTTTCTCCCCCTCTTTTCTGTTGAGGAGGGGGAAGGGGCGTGATAGAGCGGCTTGCTGGGCAGTTGGCATCCAGCCAAGATCAACCCACCACATTCTCTCACATAGGTCTTTCTGAATTTGCTTTGCACCATATATGGGTTCAAAGCCTGATGAAAAAACAATAAATTGCTTATACCCTTTCTTGCTGTTACATGGCCATGTGTCTCATCCTCCCAGTACTGCCCACTCATGCCTATTGCCTTCAGCTGCAAGGAGGAAATTTTATGATGCCTCAGTTAATTAAAAGCATTCCAAAGGAAAAAAAGCAGTGTATAAATAACATGCAAAAGACACTGAAAGTTTTAGAGGTGGAAAATGTTAACAAGAAGGATTAAAGTGACAAGGCTACAGATAAACCTGAGCAGCTAAACTGGTTCAAAGCTATATGCTACATGAACAAGTGCAACTAAACTCTTCCAAACTTAGCCTTAGTAGTTAACAGAACCTCCTAAGGCACAGTGCCATCTTTTTATTTTATTTTTTTTTTATTTTTATTTTTCCTTTTTCTTTTTTTCTTTTTCTTTTTAATTTTCTTTTTCTTTCTTTTTCTTTTGTTCTTATATTAGGCTTCCATCTTAGTAGTTAACCAGCCTGAGAAGGAAATTGCTTGAAAAGAATAGACAACTTCTCAGTGAGTTAGAGGGAGGAGGAATTATGAGAAGAGAAAACCAGCCAGACATACTAACAAGGAATTTGGGATGGGATACAGGTAGCACAAAAGTAGGTTATTGGAGGGGAGAGAAAGTGAGGAGAAAGAAAAGGAGAAGAGAGAGACAGAGAAAGAGAAAAGAAATAGTAGCATGTTCTTGATTACCTTTCTAAAACCAATTACATCATGAAGTGTCAACCTTAAACCTCCATTAGCTTATCATTGCTTCTCTGCTTTCTAACTATCAAGTTGAGCCTAAAAAATAGAAAAAGAAAAAAGAAAAAAAAAAAGAAAACTGCTTTAGCATGAGTGAAATGGATGTTACCTGTTCTTTCTTTGTTTTAGAATGTTTTATAATGTCTTTCCAGAAATACAAGGATTTGATTGTTTTAAACTGTTACTTTTTTTTTTTTCCTTAAAGCTTTTTATAGAGTGTGCTGATTCTGGTTTTAGCTATTCAATTATGATGATATTGTATCAAGTTGCAATTTAAGGATTTTGTTCCTTCTGCTGTCTTGTGTGGGTGTGAAAAGGCTAGATGTAGACCAGCATGAAGGAAAGAAAACAGATTTGTTTTTATTCAGACTGAAATACTGAGAAATAAGGAGCATATAGTTTGCAGGCCAATCACTACCACCTGCCTACATATATGGCTGGTAAAGAAAAACTTCCTAAAATTGCTCAGCTGCAGTTCTTCATACACAGGGGCATATTCAGCAAGTGAATTCTCAGGCAGCTGAAATATTAAAGCGGTTATATGGAGATGTAGTCCCTAGCTTTGCCAAAGAAAAAGAAAACACATTTTTACTTTTGTCGAGTAATGTCATGCTTGTCAAAGCTGCTTCACCCTCTGTGCTGTTCATGATTTTTTCATCATTTATCTTCACTGAGCAGTTGAAATATGCTTCAATTAGGCAAAAAGCTTCTTTGGACTTCCTTCAGTCTTAAAGCAGCTTGTTGTCTTCCCATTCAGACTCTTCATAACTTCCAGAAACAGGGCTTCTTAGGTCAAAAAACCTGTATATATTTCTTAACTAAAGTATTTGCACTCAGTCTTTTCCTTTTCTTTACTCCAATTTCTCCTTCCACAGCCCACCCCTACCAGTGCACCCCTTGGTAGCTGTCAACAATTTATTTCTGTCCAGAAGAGCAGAAAAAGGAATAAATCCTCACAGCCAGATCAAATGTCTTGTCCAGCTGCCTTCAAAAGGCAGAAATTTACAGTATATGTTCTGCCATGTTGCTTTATAAAAGCGCTGCACTTTGTCAAGAACAATGTATCGACAGATTCCCATCAGGTGTGCCAGAGTTCGCAGAATCTGTAGAAGTTCTTTATGTTGCTTAGGGAAAGATGACTTTTTTTTTTTTTTGAGTGCAAGAGATCAAGAGCTGATGCTTCCCTTTTGTTCTCACTTCATTTCCTACCATAACCAAATCAATGCTGTTGTCTAGTGCAGGATGAGTAATCTCAGATACTTGTAAACTATTGGGACAAAAAGCCATAAACAAGCAAAATTAATGTGGTCTTCAATTTCTGGGTGGAAACATTTTCCCTTTTTGAATAACTACTTTTCTTCATTACCTGTGTTTTCCCTCTGAGGAAAACTACCGACCCCTCATTATCTGCAGAATCAAACGCTAGTCATTCCCTATTTTTGTCTTTGCTCAGTGTTTCAGTTTGTGACTGAAAGTAAAAAGTGCTGTGTCTTTTGACTTCTGTAATAGCTGGTGGAATTGATCTATTATTTAAGCATAAGTTGTTAATTGTAAACAGGATAATGGAGACCTGAAAGACCTTCTCCTTCCATCTACTCAAAGATTTCTCAGAAGAGGAAACAGGAAAAAAAGTGAATGGCTTTGTTGACATGCAATGGAAAATAAAAAGGAATGAAAAAGGATTAATGTCTGGGCTTGATACAGGTTTTTCTTACATTCTTTTACGATGCTAGGGAGCCATTTCTTTCAAAACAGGAGGCCTGTTGTAAAGAAGGAATTGCTTGTGATTTGCAACAGCATACCAAAGCCTGGCCCTGCCAGCTGTGCACAGGTGTGGCAGGAAAAGCGGTCAGTCATGCTGACACCTGGCAGCAGCTTCCCACATGGGTTTTTGTGTAAAAAATAAAATAAAAAAAAAGAGTAAGGCAAGAAAAATTTGTCTGGGACTCTCTTGAAAGGTGTGAAGCAAAGGGATCTGTTTACAGGACTTCTGCACATAAGAGTGATGACAACTTTTAGCATCGCTTCTATGCTTGTTGCAGGGCTGCAGCAACAGAAGCACCTGATAGTGGCCAGCCAAACAGCCAGGAGAGCAACGTGATGCCTTTGCCAGCAGCTGGTGGGAGGGCATGAGGAGCAGTTAGCTAGGACAGGGGACCAGCTCCCACAACACAGACAGTGACAGCGACAGCTTAAGCCCAGCCTGCTGCCCTGTGTCAGGACATGGAGATCCAAGCCCGTGAGTTGTGTTCCCCTCCTCACAGTGGGGCAGTGTTGCATTTAAATTTTATGGACAGGACATGATCTGGCATTTTATTAGCAACCTTTCTGAGTCTTGCAGAAGTTGTTATTGCTACCAGCACATTCCTGGCAAAATTGCTACACAAATTAAAAAAGGGGTGATGCAAGAGATGTAATTGTTTTTGAAATGGAATTCTAGAAGCTAATACTTTAACAGTCTTTTGTGTTTTGTTTTAATGAAGGTCAGTATTTTACCTATTTTTTGGTAGACCTATTTTGACAGCATCCAAACTAAAAGCAGTGCACAGTTTTGTCTCACCAGAAGAGAAATGAACAGTCTAGCCAAGTTCATGTCCTGCTTTGAGAGAGCTATCTATGCAATTCAACTTTTAAAATGTACAACCATTTGTATTTAACTAAGACAGTAATTCTTATACAGGTGTTTTTTTTATAATCCATAGATTTAGTAGGGCATCCACAAGGAAATCTGAGTGATTGCACCTGATTTACAGGTAAAATTCCAGGCTCAGGAGGCTTTTTATTTTTGCTGTTGTTGTTACTGTCATTATTATTTAGCCTGCATTATTAGCTGCAAATATTTTCCAAAACAGCATTTGCATCAATAAAAATTATTTTGGAGAAAACAAAAAAGTTTAATGATGTGGATGAATAGGTTATAAAGAAAGAGCAAACTAAGTACAAAACTGTCTTTCACAAACCAAACATTGGGTTTTAAAAGACAGGAACCTTATATTAGGCACCTTAATCCATATTCAAATATGTAAACAAATCTCGTTTTCAGAAGTACTAAGCATGCAGCATTTCCCACTAATTTCCCTAAGCGCTGCTACACTAAGAATTCTGCTTCAAATAGATATGTTTTTGGGGGAGTTTATCTATTGACACGAGGAACTGTCTTTGGAGCTTAAAATGAAATACTGCTCATATTCAATAGCAGAGAGTACAAAAATAAATAGAAGTATTTCTAGGTATAGATACACTTATAATTAGACCGAAACACAAATGCCCAAAACATTGCATTTGGCAAAAACAACTGCTGTTTACTCTAGCAGCATACAGTGAGTGGATTTCAGCCCTGCAAGAAAGATACCTAAATCCTGAATGGATTTAAATGCCAAACTTTATATGATTTTACTCTTTGACAGGCTGCGGAAAATCCAGTGCTTTCCAATCACAGTCCTTAACACTCTTTTTTTATCTTATTTTGCGTAGCTGTGGCCTGCAGCTTATTTGAAGTTTTCCTCCAGATCTGTTTTTAGCAGAAAGTTGGGTTTTGCTGTCATAACAGCCCACTTTTCAGCAAGAGATTAAATATTTCTTTTGTCAGAAAATGTGAATACCTGAATACTAAAAAATATCTTCCCAGAGCTGCTGTCAAGTATCTCTCCGGAATTAGAGTTCAAATGCCTCACGTCTCCATCAGCAGTTGCACTGTAGTACATTGGGAAGAGGGAAGGCTATGGTATATCCCTGGACATGTAGTATAACTGTGTGTAACTACATTAACAAAGGAGAATGAGGATACAAAGCACCAGGTGCACAATTTTCACAAAATAGTAGCCATTTTGTCCAACAAAAGTTTCCAATATAAATATTTCCTTTGTTGAGATCTTTTTAGGGGAACACACGAGGGAAGAGTGCTGGCAAAGAAATAGCTGAAATTTCAGTCAAAAGTCCTTTCAACTTTTTTCCAAAGTGAAGCCATTTTTTCAGCAGTCATAGTAACTATTCCCTGACTCCTGTTTTGAATAAACCCTAAAAGTGAAAGCAATAGAAGCTGGTAAGTTTTGCCTGACTCCAATTTATCCCTAGAGGGCTCCATAATTCTAGGGAGGGCTGTTGTCATCACATTATCTTTGCTTAAACACAGCCCAGGTTTCAGGTTTTCTTTTAAGAAGTCCCAAGCAGCCTTACTCAGTAGTGCACTGTATGACGTACAGAGCAAGCCTGGGCAGACCCCGGTATTAGAAACTTACTTGAACCTCTGCTTCAACTCACATCCAACCCATGTCACATTTTATGAAAGGTAAATATATACTTTAGTTTGCTTTGGGAAGTATTTTCCCATTTTCTGCATTTGCCATTTTCAAAAAAGGAGAGAAAAAAAAATGGATGGAGATTTACACAAAACCTTTTTTTGAGAGACTATTACATTTGAAGCTATTTTTTTACCAATTTGGTAATGCCAGATGGGTTGATTGAATATTGATGAGTGAATATTGATGCCACCCCTAACCTCATTTCTGCACCCTTGAAGAAATGCTGGTTAATAACACAAGTTCCCTATTGCCCTTGGCCAAAAAGTACTGCGGGCTTTTTCTCTTTAGGTCTACAATGAACAGTAACTTGGGGCATCCTACCATGGAAGGGCTAAGCAGGTTACCTCAGACCACATCCCCTCAAAAAAAAATTGTTGGAGGCTTTTTCCATCTTCTGTGCTCAAATACGTATAGTGAGCAGAACTAAATGCTCCGAGATTGCAATAGAACATGGTATGTAGCCCTTCTGGTGAGCTAAAAGAAGTGGGTAGCAAATGAAACTATCATTAAAAATGAAAGAGCAGCATGCAGCTGACTGAGCTTTAATTGATTATTTTTGTTTTCATGACAAGGATTCAAGCTGTGATCAAATGAGCAGTGATTTGTAGCTTTTCTTGATCAGAAGAACAAAAGCTGCGCTGTCTGCAGGCAACAGGGATGACTGACTACTGAAAAGCACCAGCGATGCCTCAACTACTCATTCTCATTTCAAATCATCAATACTTGAAGGCAAGACACTCTAGCTGTTTAATCCTCTTTAATTGTTGGAGGGGTTGGGCAGTATGATTGCAGCCAGGCAGGGCTGGCAGTGAATGCTGTGCCCGTTCATGGAAAGCAGCAAGCTGACGGTGGGCTCCCGACGGCTGCCCGCTGGAGCTGGGCCAGGTAGCACAGGGAAGTGCCTGGCCCAGGGATGGGCAGGTGGGCTGCAGAAGCATCTCCTGCACACCAGCCAGCATGACTGCCTGTTGCTCTTCAGCCAGAGCCCCGATGGTGCTCTTTCTCACTCGTACCCAGCCAAGAGCCTGGTGTACTATTTTGGCAAGATACCTGTATGCTCAGCTTTGCTGCAACAGGGACACAGGAGCTTCTGTGAGGACTGGGAAGCAAGCCTCTTGCAGGGGAATCATGGAGAAGCTGGCTTGTGCCAGCAAGGGCAAGGTAGGACCATGGTCATGCCTGCAGTGCACCACGAGACGATGGACTTGTGTCCACTAGCTGGTGTTTCCATGCAGCTGAAGCTTGGTACCTGAGACATCACATGCACCAGTGGAACCTAGCAGGCATGCAGAGGTCAGCAGGAGTGCAGAGGTCAGCAGGCGTGCAGAGGTCAGCAGGTGTGCAGAGGTTGGCAGGAGTGCAGAGGTTGGCAGGAGTGCAGAGGTTGGCAGGAGTGCAGAGGTCAGCAGGTGTGCAGAGGTTGGCAAGAGTGCAGAGGTCGGCAGACGTGCAGAGGTCAGCAGGCGCTGCTCACTCAGTGCTGTGATACAGGTTGCTGGTGAACAGTGGTTAGATACAAGGTACGCAAAAGCGTTATGAACCCCACTGCTGTCCAAACAGTTAGGAAGCATTTGGAAGGAGTGACATTAAGTGTGATCAAAGTGTTAACTAAGGCATCTAGCATGAAGAAAGAGACCAAGGTTCGATTTTCTGGCTGCTGCTATTTCCATCCCCTTCTCCTTGCAGTCCTTGCAGTCTGAGCAACTGTACCTTTTACTCACCCAAGCCAGGACTTATTCCAGTGTCTCATTCCCCAGCCTTTTGCTGACAGTAACATAAGCACTCCTCACACTTTCCTGTAAAAATAGATCTGGCTACACAATTGCATTTCAGTATTTGTTGATGCCATGAATAAAATAATGTATGCGCCAAATGTGTTGGACAAGGCAACGTTGATTCAGAAACACTGATAAATGATTGTAATGTATAAAATTGCTATTAATCTTCATACAATTTTATAATCATATTACAACTTCATATTACATGTGAAGTTGTAATATGTTCTACCACAGATAAATACACTATGTGCAATTATATGCTAGATAATATACAACATAATGTGCATTATGTCATTGTAAAATATGTTACATAGTTTATAGTATTATAAAATAATATATGTATCTATAATAATTTAAATTAAAGCCATTAATTTAATTTGCATTTTTCAGTGTTTTGGAAAGGAATGATTTTGACCAAAAGCGGGAGACCTGAGAGTGGCCATTATTGCTTGGTTGCTTAGCACAGTTTAGGATGCAAGTACGTGTAGCAGAAAACTGTAGCTACTGCAGCCCTGCATTATGCCCCCTGAGAATGCAGTCTATGCATTTACTCCAGCTATTGTACCTTCTCCCCTGAAACATTGCCCAAGCTAAATGAGGGGTGGGGGACAGAAAGGTCCTTGTCATCATCTTAAACCCAGGCTTGTGGGATTCAGATATGTGCTATTTTTCCTCATAACTTTCATTACTTTTTTTAATCTGTTTTTTCTAAGCTAAGCAGGTGTCAGAGTGGAAAAAGGAAGGAATATGTATTTCATTTGTTGACACCTCTCAAAAACATATTTTAAAGTGGCTTTCATTTTTGGCTTTGCATTATGACTAATAACAGCATCTTTCACTGAACTATATCCTAAACTGAAATAGAGAAGTATTTTAGAAGTAGCTGTGAGAGATAGTCTTTGGGCCAGTCCCTATCACTTACTAGAAATGTCTTATTGTCTACTTATTTTTACTATTAGCCATTGACTATGCCACAGAAAAATATTCCTTGAATGTTGACTGCTGTTTTCTGTTATGATTCCCCTCTACCCCCTCAATGCTGAGTGTCCACAGTTGCTCTTCCACATGGTGGTAACATCTTGGCACTGAGCTGGGCACCTGCACAGATAAAAATGTATTGCCTATCTGCAGGGTTAGGGCTGTAACACCTTGTCTCATCTCTGGATTGTCACAAAGATGGTTTGTAACATACACTTTGTAACAAACAAACACAAAAAAATGAAAGATCAAGACCCTCCAGCTGGTTTTTTTTCTTCTTCTTTGCTGAAAAATTTACATGGAAGAATGTTGGTCCTGCGCAGCCTCATGTTGCTATCTTCCCAATTAAAACAGCACTTCAGCTGCACTCATTGTAAGGTGAGATAAATACTGTATTAAATTTTTGGCCTTGAAATGAGATAAGTCCCTAATACTTGAATTTCATTTCACATCCCTTCAGAGGAGGGTAGAGTTTATATCATAGAAGAAATGAGTATTCACTGTTTCACATTGGCATCCAGCATCTGACAGTCAGCCACAGAACCTGACAATCCCAGTCAGTTTCTACATATTTGCCACACATTCATATCCAGAGTGATGCCTATTACTGATTTCAAAGACTGAGTCTAGTGACAGCTGCCACCCCACTGCAGTGGCCTCTTGTGTAAAATGAGCAAATCTGAAACTGCATGTTCCTTGGAATGGAAACACAGGGCAAACCCCAAAAAGATCAGCCAGTCATGCTGAAACAAAACCATTTCTATGCAAACTGAAATGCAGCTGGCTAGTTGAAGAGCATTTACATGAGGAAAGTAAGCAGAAATTAAGTCGGAGCTGAAATAATTTGAAAAAACAGCGTCAGAAATAAAACCAACCTAAGTCAATGTATAATTGTTACTCTACTTCAAAACTTCTGTGTCAAATAATTTCTTAAAACTGGCATTTTCCTACAAAATTTTGATTTTTTCTGCTCCCTCAGAAATATGCATCTGCTTTGCCTCCAGCCTGCTGCATCAACTCCCAGTGAAAAACTATTGCAATGGCACTGCTGTAGGCTCTGCAGTGCACTGCTCCACTCTTTCCTTCATCGATACACATGTGGAACGAGCTTCCCCATGTGCCCGTCTGGATATCTGTTTCTCTAGCATCCCACCCATGAGACTACAGCTCAGACTGCAGCCAGCAACCCCTAGCATGGGTTTGGCTGACACTGCTGTAATGAGGACATGTCTGACAAAGTCATTGAGCTCCCACCTAAATGTCCCATATTGTATTCGCTTCTCTTTTCAGTCTATCCTCAAAGTGTGGAGAGCTGGGTGGCCTCCCCATCCCTCTTCCATGCTTCTTTGTGTACTGTGAAGCATGTTGTCCCACATCCACAACACAGCCATGGAGGACTTCCTTGGATTTTTGTGCATCTGAAGCTGATGTCCCTACCCCTCGCTGTCCTTGGCCTCGGTTCTTTCAGATGTGATCCATCACTGATGACTCATCTCCTAATCTATCAGGACAGCAAAATTCTCATGCAAATACCAGTCACAGGCCACATCCCCCACTGCCCCACTGCCCCATATAGCTGCTTGCAAACGAAGGGGTTTGTCCTGGCTGTTTACACGCTGCTGGCTCTCTCTGGCAGCATCACTGGGAATTAGAAGACTGCATTGGATAGGCTGAGATAGGGAAATAAGTCTTTCTGATCTTTTACACTCATGATATAAATATGATAATTATTCCAGGGCTTCTTTGGTTTTGCGGTGGAGGAGGAGGGAGATTTCAGTGGTATTGAATGCAAAGGTCAATATTTTAGCCTTTGGCCGTATGAAAGTCTATTGACTTTTGGAAAAGAACAGCAGGAACAGTTATTACATTTATTTTAACTTTGGGGTTCTGTGATTAGCTGCTTTCCAGAATAAAGCAAGAATGATACAAAACCCAAAGGTGTCCAGAAACAATCATTTTCTGCAAATGAGGCTGTATCCTACTCATTCAGGCTGAGAAAAAAAGTAATATTTTCTGAAGCATGTGCCATCATACCCCGTTGTTCAGCAGTCCAGGCATTTCTGAGAAGGCTTACAACTTTTATCTCTGAACTGGTTTTATACTTTTGATTAGTAAAAGTAATCGCCATGTTAACCTGACGTGTGTGTCCATGTGAGTGGTAACACCGGAACTGCTGGAAACAGAATAAACAATTAGTCCGGTTCTTGTCATTACAAGCTGTAACATACAAAAGTAATATGAAAACTGCCAATCAGATACAGAATCATTGTAATATATGTGGTCAGTCAGACCTAATTTTAGTGATCTAGTGACACATCACATTTCTGAGAGAAAGGGTGAAGAAAAAAGCCAGCCCATACTTCATCTCACAGTCTTCAACTTTATCTGGTTTGAAGAGGAGGGAGCTTTCTTTCTGGCTTGCCCACAGCTGACTCTCAACAAAGCTGCAGGTGAGGTTTGGTAATCTCTGCCATCATCTGCTCCCAGAGCAGAATTTACACGTGCAATCACAACCCTGACCTGGACCTTTATTCTTTAAAAGGTGGCTGTTCCTCACAGCGCTTTCTTGCTTTTGTCGGAGGGTCCAAGAACAATGGACATTTCAAGCCTGTTCCAGCTGAGTACAGACAAGACTCCTTGGCCAAACCTAGGACATCCAAAATACAGTTCAGTCCATATGAGGCCACCTTTACATCAGAGGCACCTTTCTTTCACTGGTGTCAAAAGCTGTGACTCATTCAACATCTCCCAGTCTGGGGGCTGTGATTTGTTGTCTCTCCCTATGCATCAACCCTGTGTGGTCCCCGAAAGCATGGGCTGCTCCTGCCCTCCTCCCCTTCCTCTTGTGTTTGATCCATTCTCTCTCTCATCATCTTCTGAATGTTCCCATCTCTCTTTCTCAGGACCACTGTTATTGATGCATTGCTCTCGTGGAGCTACAAGGAGGGGATGATGGGGCAGGGAGGGAAGAAGCAGAATGGCAGCAGCACTCTGCAGAGGCAACAGCACAGGGGTGCCTGGCAGCAGACTAAAGCCCATACAGCATGGCAGCACGGTGCAGCCAGATGAATGGGGAGTCAGGCTGGGCTGTAGGGAGGTGGAAGAAAGCTGTCAGATTCCCTGCATGACATTTGGCAGCACTGTAAAACAGAGTGCATGAAGTGGTCTGTAAACCAAAGGGAAAATGGGTTGGTAAAGCATCCTCCCCACCCCCAAGCACCGACTCTGTTAGGAGTTACCTCAGATGACCTCCACAGGCTTTATACTGCAACCAGTCTTACCCTGTGTCTGGAAACCCCACCTGGCTGTCAGAACGAAAGTCACTTTCACATATTGGGAGCTAGGACAGGGCAGCTGAGAGAAAAAATCCTTTGCTCTTGTATGTTCCCATATCAACCTGCCTCTGGCCAACTGTGCTTGAGAGCTTCAGTCGATCCGGATGCTGCCTTTCATTTTTGTTCATAAGACTCTTTCTGCCTATAGAAAATATTGCTGCTGGTCATTTCCAGCACCGCTACCCTTCCACCATTCATTGCTGTTGACAACTGCATGGAGTGACTGCGATCTGCCAGACCCGGTTTTACAGCATCATTCTACACCCATCTTTGGAAAATCCACCCACCGATATCCTTAGATTAGATAGATAGGTAGGTAGATAGATTAGATAGATAGATAGATAGATAGATAGATAGATAGATAGATAGATAGATAGATAGGTAGGTAGATAGGTAGGTAGATAGATTAGATAGATTAGATAGATAGATAGATAGATAGATAGATAGATAGATAGATAGATAGATAGATAGATAGATAGATAGATAGATAGATAGCTTAGAGAGGCCTGGCGGGTGACTCCTGGCTAAGGAAGGAAAATCATGGACACTAATATTGTGCACATGCCTGTGCTTTACATTTGTAGATGTATGGGCACCTTAGGGTTTGGTAGGAGCAGCTGAACGCTCACCCCGAATGGCTGGACATCTCAGCAGGAATCCCTTTTGGGAATTGCATTGCCTGGGGCATCCTTCTTTTCTTACAGCCTTTTCAAAGCTCTTGGGTGACAACTGTTCTGCCCTGAACTTCATTTGTGATACTTTGATTCTGTTTACACTCAAGACATATTAATTTCCACAGTTGTTCTGTATAGTAGACAAATCTCAATTCACATCCTTGGCTGTCCTTCCCACCGCCTCTAACATTGTTATTAAGGTTTGCATATAGGTCTTTTTATGGTTCATTCACTAAAGAACACCTGCATTCCAGAACTGTCATCTTGTCACTACAGATATCAAAAAAAATAGTGTGTTTTATGGTCTTGCTTTTAATGCTGTTTGCCTTCAGAATAAAGAAGAATGCTGCTGGGAGAAAAAATAAATTACAATGCTTGTCTCTGAATTCCTTATTCAAGGATATCAGCTTCACATTGCAGAGAGGCAAATTAAGGACATACTCTACACCATTAGAAAACATCTATTAAATAAAGCTAAAATTGAAGCTAAAATTACATTATTTTAGTGAGTGAATTTTATGTGGTAGCACCCCTCAGCGAGCTCTTGAAATGAGCTGCCTGTTGGAAATCTAAATTACTCCTCAGCTTAATCTTTAAACTTCCAACGTTATCTGCCTAACAAACCAAATTAATCTCTGTGATTTATGTAATTGTTATTGAAAAAAAAAAAAAGAAAAAGGAAAAGTAAAGAAGGCTCAAAAGGAACACGATCAGAGTTTATAAAGAGCTGCAAAGTCACAATATTCTTTATGGAATAGATGATCCATCCATTGAGCTGGGAACAGGGCAATGGCAAGGGACAACAAACCTTCAAGAAAGCATTTCTAACAATATTTTAGATGCTTCTGCTCTGCCAAAACCCTGAATAACCCTATCAACAAAAATATTAATTTCCGCCTCAAGCCCCCATTCTCGTATTTGATACTGATTATCCTCCTCTGTTGGACACACAGCCACACCACTGACCACAGGTGGTCACTGGATCTAAGAAAGAGAATGGCAAGTGGTCATAGCTTTCCAAGGACCTCTGGCTTCACGCCTAGGTACAGTCAGCTGCAGTCACGAAGCTCTACCTTCCAATGGGAAAACATTGGTCCAAGAAAGGATACACAAACCTCTATGAAAAGCTTGCAGAGCAAAAAAAGCTTGCAGAGCTTTCTGTGCTTTCTGCACTGGCTTGCTTTCAAACACAAAATCAATTTCAAAGTTTTCCAGTCTTTGCTGGTGTCTCCAAAAAGTTTGAGAAACACTAGTGTAGGGAACTCTTTCTAAATGACTATCACTTTCCATACCACCCTGTAAATTACTGTCTAGAATAAAGGTCCCCAGACTGAAGAGGATAATCCTAGTTTGCATCGTGGCTATTCAAATTAAAGCCAAGAGAACTTCAGTAATATCTAATATTTGTGCCAGGACTGAGGGAGCACACGAGGTTTTTGCGGTCTGAAAAAACAGACCACACTTGTAAAAGCTTTGTAAGCTTGCATAAAAAACTTCTGACAACTCACTTTGCGTAGTGTCTTTGTAGGTGCTTGGTGCTGTTTGTGTGTCTGGCTGTTCTGTGCTGCTGCACATCTGGGTAGCACAGACCATCTAGCTTCAGTCATTTGCAGTACAAGAGGATCAACAGGTGATAAGAAACAGAGGCATAAGATTAGCTTTATTGATAATATGAGCACAGTTTTGGCATCATAAAATTTTCAATGGTGAGTTTTACTAGCAAAAGAAAATTCAGAAATAGGGTACAATGTATCATTAATTAATGTACACAGACATAAGACAGGAAAATATTAATATTTACTTACAGGTAAAACAACTGAGATGCTGGAGAATATAAAGAGGTTTCTTAAAGTTGCCAGCATGATGTTCCATATTTGTTGGATCTTTACTATTTTTTTTTATCAGATACAGATGTTCCATGCTAAGCGCTGTTTCCAATGGCTCATAAACTTGTGTTAGGATGTGGCAGGATAGTGAAGGATCTTAATATAACATGTCTCATCAACAGTACAAGAAAGCCCTGAGCTACACTCCTTTTGTTTGGTGGATTTCTAAATAATAATGTATAGGACTGCCTTGAATGTTTTCCACCAGAATTAGAAAAAAAATACCAAAACTTCCAATAATATCTGAAAGCTTGACATTTATTGGGAAAAACATATCCCTTCAGAAGTTAATCTAATGATTAATTACCTTAGCTGTTTCAAATATGCAAGTTATCTATACATTGTAACTAATATTTACATAAATATGCTCAAAACATACAACATATTCTATCAAAATGTCCCTAGCTGTAATTTGCAGCCATTTTACTGGGTTGGATGGAAACTCCTGGTCCTCTGATACTTCTACCTATACCTGTGGTGACAGTCATCTAACTATCCACTGCAGCCCTGAGTTGTGTCTTATTCACTGCTGCTCAGAACAGGCTCCCATAAATAGTGCATGTGGCTTAGTGGCTTGATTTCTAACATACTTAGGAACTTGCATTAGGCTATGTGAAAACACGGTTGGTTTGTTTGCACAGTGCTTTTTTGTAGCTTTTCCTTGTCTTTACTTATTAATTCCATATTTTTATGTCAGCAACTTCAGCATTGCTTTTTTTTTTTTTTTTTTTCTTCCTGACCAACACAATAAGCACTAAGGAACATAGAGGTGAAAATAGTTTTCTATGGACACCTATTAAAACACTCTCTCCATCCAGAGAAAAATTCTTTGCTAGTGACCTATCAATTAGCCAGTGTTAATGTGTTTCATATTGGTGGTATTGTTTTAGCTTTGCAGTGAAATTGCTAAGTGATAGCACATGGAATGTGAATGGGGAATAAGCACTAAATGGTGTGTCCAGGTTCATACTGGTTAACGGTTATTCCTTTCTCAAGGATCACAGCAATAGTTCAGCTTACTTTAGCAGAATTTTCCTAATTATGCGGAGATTTATAGCATCCCAGTTTCACAGGTAAATTTATGAAGGCTTGAGGGAGATGATGGACTGTTCATATTTGGTTAAATACTCTCACATTTCTTGCTGCTGAGGTGGATAATGCCAAGGCAGATTTCTGTGTTAGATTTCAGAAAAAAGGATTGAAAAAATCTGTGGGTTTTGCCAAAACTGTTGATGAGCTATGACATGGCAAAAAATTAGAGACTACTTCAAAATGTGGCGTGCATTCAGCCAGACATCAGAGTTTACTTGAATCTGTTTCAGATTTTTCTCTGGTGACAGACCACGCAGGCAAAACTGAGATCCCCACCTGCTGCCTAGGGATGCTATAGGTGAGATGGGGAGCCTAGTGACATTTTTAAGTCAAAACTGTCACTGTAAGGAAAAGGATGATCTTTTTTGAATAAACCTTTAGGTAAGAGATTAGGGTTTGATGCTTTCTTATGCCCCGACTTTTGCATGTCAGGGAAGTTATCTGGGGCTAGATTTATAAACAAATTCAGAGCTCTCAGTCCCCTCAGTGATAGAAGTTCAGCTATGTACCTTGATAAAACTGCTCCTTAATCTTGCCATGCCACTGTCCCCCCCCAACAGTAAAAAGAGATTGTACCATCTCTTCTTGTTCATCCTGCCTACTGATGCTCAGAGAACTGGAAGGCGAGACCCCTCTCCCGTCACATCACCATATTCTGCACAGTGCTGTGTGCCAAGAGTGAGGATCAGGTGTGGGTGGGCTGGCCAGAAGGTGAGCACATCCACTGGTGCCTCAGGGTGGGCCAGCAGGGCCACCCAGCAAAGACAAATTACAGAAAGAAAGTTCAGGAATTAGCTTGTCCCAGCTGTCAGACCTCACTCGGTGGCAGGAAGGCTCCATTAACCAGCCAGCACAGGTAAACTTATGGCTGCTTAACAGGGATGAAGTGGCATAAGGGCATCCCCAGCACACGGATACATATAACCCACAAGGTACCACAAGTGTTTATTGTAAATCTAAGGTGCCATCTTTAATCTATTCTTGTGAAGGAAGTGTTTCTCTCTTTGCCAGCTGCCATGGGCTTCTCTTAAATAAAGACTGTCCCTCACAAGAACTTGTGGGCTACATTTATGACCTGGATGTGATTCTAACATAAATAATTTCAAGCCATCCAACTGTAAAGGGGTAAAACGTCACTTACCCATCGCACCTACTAGTACTGGTAAAAAAGAGCCACAAGTATTCCTCCATATTACATGACATTTTTTTCCTGATGACCTACATCATTCATTCATTTTTTCACCATTTTTTTATTTGTTTGGTTTTTTTATTCTCACCCTGGGTCTTCTAATCATATTTAGCACCAGGACAGAGCTGCAGCAAAAGAAATTGCTGCATAAACAATGGTGCGTTTCAATGTTTACTTCAAACTCTGCTTCAGTCCTCTTGGACTGAAACTATTCTGCAACTGGATTCACTGTATTTAAACTGGCTTTCACAATTTAACACTTGCTCAGAGTTAGGTAAATTAAATTCTATTTCATATGTTTGCATAAAGATAAAATTTCTTGGCAATAGCTTGTTTTGTTTGTTGATTTGGCTGAAGCAGATAGCATGACAAAAATACTGAACAAGAACATTTTATCTTTAATACTTGTAGTGGATAGAAGCCAGACAGTGAAATAAAATTTCTCTTTATTTTCTAGTACTCAGGTTTTTGGTGAGGAAAAGCTCATTATTGGTTGGTTACAGGGCTATTGCTGAAGTTAATTTGAATTAATAACTGGTTAAAGTGGCTAATGTTCTTGTAGAAATTTTATTTAGCACAAAGAGGAAACCAAGAGTTCATTATCACACCGCCAAAGCAGACCGAAGCCTACCGCCTGGACACATCACTCTAACGAGCCCCTCCAAGGGCAGCTGCCATTTCTGATGTGCATTGAGCCGGCTGTTAGAGGGCAGCTGTGGTGGTGATGCTGGTGGCAACCTGGGAGGCTGGCTCACTTACGTGTAAGGCCTTGCCTTAGGTCCCATACTGCTGGCAATACCCATTTTTTAATGACAGCTCTGGGTTCACTACATCAAGTCCATTTTATTACACATAAACTTGTAAGGCTCCTGGCCTAGAGCCCATAGCAGGGTTGTCTTGTTACTGCTGGTCAGCATTTGATTAATTTTTTTCTTCATAAAACATTAGTTCAATTTTGATTCAGTGCCAAACAGAGATTTGTGGTTCTCAGGAAAAACAGGTTCATCTGAGATCAGAGAAATTGTTTTTTAATCTGACTGTCCTCAAAGAGAGTGGCTCAAAAGAACTGCAGAGAGGTTGAAACAACAGCCACAGGAAGGGGAAAACCTAAAGGTCCAGCAAACAGAGGAAAAAAAAAAGAAAAAAGAAAAAAAAAAAAAAAAGAAAATCCATCATTTCCAAGATTTGCTTTGGAGATATGCTTTCAGTCCTCACACACACAACCCAGAGATAAGCTATTTATACAAAACTTAAGCACAAAAATTACCCTTCAGCTTTTGAGGAGGTCTGGTGGACCTCCAGCAGGGCAGCTGGTGCTCTAGGCTGCTGATCTCCTGGAAGCTGCCGGTGAGCAGGCGCGCTTCAGGAGGCAATGTTTTGTGCATGGTGCTTTAGTTTTTGTTAGCATCTCTTTTGGCTCATTGAAACTTCCTTGAGCGCAGTTTTGGAGCACAAATGGCAGACCAGCTTGTTAGCAATCCAGTGTTACCCCCATTAATGATCACTAATTGGCCCCTGCAAACCTAGTGATGTTTTCTTTAATAAGGAAACCAAGAGGATGTTGAACTCAATTTGTATCAACTGGCTGAGTAACCCTTCAGGTGCTTTTGTTCAAAGATAATAACACATTATTTAAACCAAAGGCTGTCAGAACCTACTGCTCAAATATTCAGGCAGCTTGCTGAATCACACTGAAATGCCTTGTTTCTGTTTTGTGTTTACATACCAGATCTCAGTCAGTGTGTGAGCTCTCAAGCATCAGTAAGAAACATGATCACAGGGAACATGCAGAAAAAATAACATTGCACACAAAAAAAGCTAAAGCTATGATCTGACAGTGACTTCAGCAATCTTTGTCCCAGTCTCCCTTTGTAATGCTGGACATGTATGTGCCTGTGTGCACATGTGCATGGGAGAGAGAGCATGTGAGCCCAGATAGACGAGAATACACATGGTTTTCACGAACAGGCTACAAACAGCAGGTAAAAAGCCAAGACAATTGTGCAGTACTTTATCTGTTGAGGAGAGACTTTTCATCCACAGACATCAGAGAGCAGAGACATGCACATGAGAGAGGTATGCTAAAAAAACCCAGCCTTGAATCCCACCTGCTATTCGTTGCAGAAAATGTGCAGGTGAAATAAATCAAAGCCTCTCCTGCTCAGCAGTAGAAGTCTTTCTGCTTTTCCAGGAAAGCTTTGAAGAAGGTTTCTTGGCTAAAGCAGCTGCCTCTATTTAAATGTTATTATCTGTAGATTTTCCAGGTTGATAACTGACTGATATCATCACACAGCTCTTGCAACATGACAGGAGTGCAGCTCCTCTGAGTATTAGGACAATTTTTGCTTGTTTCTTACTTACCTTGGGCTTTGTGATCATTTAAAAGCTATCTTTACTTTTTTGAGTAGATGCTGAGTGCTAGATCAAGTAGATGTGCTGCAGGAGTATGGTAGATGAATTCTTCATTTTTGAAATTTCTCTGACTTTGTTGTAGGCTTAGATATTTTTAGATTTTATTATTATTATTATTTATTGAGCTCTCATATGAATTTTAATCACAAGGACTGTGTAAATTTCTGGGATCTAAACCACTGATTTCCATGACATAAATAGTTGTTAACATGGATGGTTGCACTCGGTTTTGCCTACTTCCCATGTTTTTTTTCTCTGGAAAAAAAAAAAATCTAAAAACTACCAACACCCCAATAACATTGTCTGTACCTAAGTACCCACCTGTCTGTACCTAAGTACCCACCTGAGCCTTCTGAAATCAAATGTTTGTTGATGTCTTTTCAGGTAGAGTCTGAAGCAACGCAGTTACAGCCAACAGAGAGTATACAAGTATCAGATTTAAAATTCATAACCAGAAACCGGTTCCTGACTGGAAACAGAAGATGGAGGTAACCATGCAGATGTCTGGAAACTTGTGCTGGAATAAGGGTGGCAAGATTGCACCATCTTATTGCTCTAGCACAGGGTAAGAGGTGGAGGAGAAGAAGTTATGCAGGGAGCAATCCCACTACAACTTAGAGTCCTAATTACTGTGACAAAAAAAATAATAAAAAAACCAAAGAAACATTTGATTCCATAGCAACGAAAGGCTGTCCTCTAAAAGGATTATAGAAAAATAAGGAACAATTGAAGCACAAATACAGATGCTTTCAGTTACTTCCAGGATAGAGACTTAAAGACACTTTTGTTTTTACCTGGCACAATGGCTCTTACTGTAGTACGTTAATTACTGTAATGTATATAAGGAATCTATATTCCAAAACCATTCCCAGCAAACCAAACCAGCTAACTTTCTTCATTTTCTACATAATTGCCACTGATGGGAAGTAGAAGCCATACCCTTTTCAGCCTGTGCCTTTCTGCAGCAAGGTTTATGCTAACAGCGCTGTCCTTACTACTAGAAAGTGTCTTCTGCTCTAATCTCTACCTTGGGAGAAATCCTAGCTCGTGTTTTATGGGAAATCAGAGGCAAAGGCAGGCTCATTATAGCCATAGATAAACAACTGATACAATTTCAATAAAACCACCCATACAAGAAATGGTCTTGGGAAGTTACGAACATGTCTAGGCAATCAAGGGAGTGAATGACTTTAATGCATATTTGGGGCCAAATCATGAGATCTGAAAATATTTCTACCTATCTCTGTGGTGTGGGTTGATGGCAAGATTTAAGTCAGTTTTAATATCGAACACGCTTAACATTTCATGGGATCAGGAAATCCCGTAAACATGTCTTTAACCGTAGGCATTGACTTGAAGAGCACTCTTAGAGAGAAATATACTCATACACTGTGGCCCCTGAACAGCACCAGGCAGGAAGATGCAAAGGGAATATAAAAAGGTAAATATGTTGATTTTCTTTACTTCTCAACAGAGTTCAAATTTTTCACTGTAGAACTTGGTATTCTCTTGTGGGTTAGTATTGTTTCCACTAGTACAAAAACAAGCAAACAAAAAGCGTGCCTTAGAAGTTCACAGATATATGACTGAGATTGGAGTATGCATGTTAAAGATAAGTGTTCTGATTTGGGGAAAAGTGTGAGATGAGCACAAAAGGATGAAGTTCAGGTTATACTGATATGAAAGACCTGAAAAAGGCAGTGAAATCCTTATTGTTGAAGCTTGAAAAAGACACTGAGTCAAGAAGGAATTGTGAATACTAATCAAGGCAGCAAAATAATATCAGTATGAGTAACGGAGAGTAGAAAAATGGTACACTCACTCACCCCCAACCTAGAAGAGCTAGTTCATTAAGTTAAAGCATCTAAAATATGCAAAAATATCACTGGTGGGGGAAATACAGAGTGCAGACATATGATGGAAAAACATTGTCACCACCCATCAATGAAGCTTCTTTTCTGTGTTCCAGATGATCCGTAAAGAATTATGTAAAATTACCTCCCTGGAGTACCAAATATGACAACAGACAGAAATTAGGATACAAATTTGGTGAGCTGTCTGAATAGGTGTAAATCTGAAGTGAGTTCTGTGTCAGTGGAATGACCCTGCAGTTGTAACTGGCTTAGATCCCTGCAACTGTGCTTCTGTGCTTGAGCCAGTGCACCAATGTTTCTCCTTAAATGTTAGTCTCTTCGACAGCTCTCCTGAGAAGTTTTGCTAAGGAAGCTGTTTTTGAAGGAACTAATGGCAAGGGAAAATTATTCCCTATAAAGTTCTGTTCAAGGATCATTTACTCCCATTATTGCAATAGGCAATGGCATTCTGATACCAAACCAAAAATGTTTACTACTGCTAAAAATCTCTGAGCTTTATTTCAATTATTTTATCTTCAGTGCATCCCTGTTAAAAACAATTTTTCCACTGTACAGGACACTTCAGAGGCCATGACAAGAGAAAGCACTTTTTGGCACACAGATATGCAAGCAATTTCTTCTGCAGCTGTACCAGCTTCAAAGCTTTATTTAAAAGTTGGGACCTTAAATCCCCCATTTATTTGAAATTTGATACTTGTTTCACTTTCAGTCAGTGCCTACTGCTGCAGCTAACAAAAGGGAGAATTCGTTCAAAACTATGGGCTTAGTGATTAACAAATGTGGTTGCTGAATTCTGCAACATACACTGTGTTACTGTTAATTACCTGCCATGATATTTTAAAATCTGAAGCTATTGTTGGATGAGATTTGTGAATAAATCCTTTGAATAAAAAGCAAAAATCACAAATAACAGCTTCCTTCTGCATTCTCAGCCTCTAGAGTTTGTGAGAATGCTGAAAGTTACAATGATTTAATTTTTTTCTGGAATGATGTTACAAAACTACCATCTCTGTTCAGATGTTAATTTCAGTTGAGGAATTGCTATGGTATGTTCAGTTAAGAACAATTAAAATAAGACAGTCTCAGTATCAATGTAACATTTTTTGCTCAGCCCTTGATGTCAGTTTTACAATACACATTTTTAGCAGATTTCACCACTGGTATCAAATCACTCCTTCAAACCTATAAATCCTCAGCTAGGTAGAGCTGTGATAAGTTTCCCACCAGCAGAAAAGGCAAGGGGAGAAGTAAGCAAAAGAGTGTCCAACCTGGATCCAAAAAAGCCAACTGGAAACACAAGGTTTATCAGTTCCCACTACACCTCTCACTGTGCTTTCATTTGCACCACGGAGCAGTCTCTGAGCATGCCATCTGCTGTGTTCTGGGGGCTTTCTTGTGTTGTTTTTGGTTTTGTGTTGGTTGGTTGGTTGGGTTTTGTGGGGGTTTTTTGTTTGTTTTTAAATGAATGAGGGAAACTAAAAGCATACACTCTAACTTGTAGTGGGTAGCCTGTGGAACTAGCCTGGAGCTAGTCCAGCATCCATGAGCTCAGCACCACCTGTTTTGCTCTACAGAACTGCTCCTCTTGCCCTGTCCTTCTTCCAACACAGCTATTGCCAAAATCCCACCTGTACTGTGGTGCTTACTGCTTGCAAAAGCATTTTGTTCCCTTCTGGTTAACCTGGTGCTGAGTGTCACCAGTTCATTTTTCCCCTGATTCTGAGTAATAATCACAACATTGCACCAGTACCTGCTTCAGTCAGCCCGCTTTCTGCCTGTGCAATTAATTGGCTTGACCATTCCAGAGGTTCTAGTCCCAACAGCCTCACCCTTGGCAGTTCCCAAAGGGCCTCGAAGTTTCTGTGAAAGTTTACTGAAAACTTTGCCAAGCCTTCAGTCACATTCTTCTGGTTTTGTTTTCACCTCTGCCTACCCTTGCTACTTCTGGGTTGAAATCTTTGCCAAACCTCCCAGGCTAACACGATTCCCTCTTTATACCATCCCAGTTAGAAAATGTCATCGCATGGCAGCACAGCGCAAAGTGTTCATTTAGTTGCACAAACGAGTCTAACTAAAGGATATTTCAGCCACATGCGGGTTCATTTTTGCAGAGAAGAGGAGACAGAAAGAAAGGGAAAAACGTTCACAGATCCCAGAACCCTTGTTTATTTGGAAGAATGGCTTTTAAATGAAGTCAAGCAGTATCTTGTTTTATCATTCATTTATTTAGCAAAGAAAGGAATGAATTCAAATACCCCACACAATGAACACATATCTATTCCCTGATATCAAGATGCAGATTTGCTTGTGAACAATTTCAAATGAATCTGTTTTCTTGCTATTGAAGTCATCTTATACTGTGCATGGATTTATGCAGAAGCAATATATTTTGGGCTCAATCCTGTAAACACGTTGAAATAAGTAACTTGTTATATCCATACCACTGAACTTGGTGTGGTTACTTATGTGACGAGTAAAATCATACTCAAAGAGCCTAGCATTTGCCAATCCAAATTTAGGCATCTGAACGACAGTGAAAACTGGAAGTGTAACTCTCTAGGCTATAGTGTTGGTGGAGAAACACAAGCCCTCTCCAGGACATAACCACCCATCTAAGGGTGTTCTCCCAGATGAGACACAGAGGATGCTGGTGGCAGCTACAATCAGAAATTGGTCAGATGCCTCAAGCAGAGCAAGATAAGCTTGGACAAAATTGTTTACAGAATTGATCTCATACAGCAAAGCCATTATGCTTACAATTAACTTCAGGAATGTGCTTATGTTGTGCTGACTTTAATAAAACTGGTCCCACATTTAAAGAAGTGAAGATATTAATTCTATAAGTATGAGAAAAAAATATTGAAGCATTTATTCCTATTAACATTTTTGTTGCATCTGGGACCTCTTACTTTCTTTTCTGGTTTGAACAGCCATATGGTCTGAACTTCTGAAAACTTTCTTCACTTAACATAAGTGCTTTAGTAGCTCTTGATTTGTACATTGACATATTTTCCCAGAGGTTACGGTGGAGCTCTGGTAGAGCTAACTAAATGCACAGTGTCCTACACCCATCTCAGAATTTAATCAGTACTGCTTAATAGCCCGGAAATCAAAGCCATTTAAGTCCTATTCTTTCTCCCACTCTCTTATGAAAACCCTAATCCTAGTCAAAAATCTTTTGATTAGTTCTAAACAAACCACACTGCTCCAACAGCAGGTGACTGCAAACGGCTGGAAAAGCTTCCACATAAAGTAACTTTAAATGAACATAAAGGCCATCAGACTCAAATCAAAGTACAAGATAAATCTGCAAGTGCAGGAGTTCATTTTCTAAGCAACTGAGGAATGTATGCTATATATCAGACACAAAAATAAGCCCAAAATATGTACCTAAGCACAATTCTACTTTTGAGTTATCCGATGAAACCATATACTGTACAGGATCTGACTGGCAATCCTGCTTCCTCCCTTACTCCATGTAGCAGGGCTACACAGAAACAGCTTTACTCTGAGAATTTTGATCTATGTGCCAAAATGTTTGGATTAAAAATAGAGAAGCATCTTTAAATTTATGCAATCAATGCAAAAATGGCTTAGTAATATTAACTATTGGCATCTTACCCAGAAAAGATCACTTTATCCAAGAAAAAGGATAAGAGGTATTTAAGCATGGCATTTAATGGGCAAGGGAGCTGATTTTCCCTTTCCAAGAACAGAACAATGCTGTAAGAACCAAATTTTATCCTTGCGCAAATTTGAGAGCTCTATTGGCTTAAACAAGATTTGCAGGCAAATATCCACTTTGTCAATTTTTGGCAAAAGAAAAATAAGAGTTTTCATGGAGAAATCTGCTTTTCACCAAAATGTGTGTAGCCTATTCTAGGGGGAAAAAAAAGTTTTTTAAAAAAAGCTAAATAAAGTAAATTGGAAATTAATACAGACTGCACTTTCTTTTGCTCTGTGTATTGGGAAAGGCTGTATTAAAGTACCTGGGTAGCTGTGTAGAACACAGAAGGTGAAAATACTGATAGAGACGGTGCATCTGGGGTCCTCTAAAATTACCTAAGACACAAATATCTAATGGCTTTAAAACCTGTTGTCTCAGAACCTAGCTTGACAAGAAAATCCTACCATCAATTATTTCTCACTTGAAGTGCTGTGAAATTTCCATGTTTACCCTACTGCTTTAGACAGAGGTTTGAACATAGCTCTGTCTGTGGTTTAGAACAGTGTAATTTAGGAAGCTAAAAAACAAAAAAAACCAACCCCCAAAAAAGTTTAAAAGAAACACTTTTCTGACAAGTTGGCATGGTGTTTAAATGATACCACATGGGAGTTGCTCAAAGATCTGGAACACCTGAAATACTCCTTTGGGAGATGGAAGTGTAAGCTGACTGAGCATCTGCTAAATGCACTTCTAGCTATGATCATGCAGACTTAACCTAGGGTATTATTACTGCATATATAACACGTATCTAAAATATTTATCCATCCATGAAAAGAATGGAAAATAGATCACTGTAAAGATAGGCGTGCCTCAAACTACCAAAGAGTTTTAAAAAAGCTAATTTCAGATAATATTAATTAAAAAAAGACTAAAATAAAAATACATAGTTCAAATATTTTTAGGATATTGGTCTCATAACTAATAGTCTAAACATAAAATCCATAAGCCAGACTAATGTGCTCTTAGTACAGGGGCAAAGAGGAACAGTGTTGTGCATATGTGTGTATGTGTATATGTTGCCTCTTGGCAGTGGCAGCAACATAGAATTTATTTTCTTTCTCTTACTTAAATGTAAAATTTTGTCTTTTGGCATGAACAGAGTGATTCACATACTGGACTGGTTATGGTTTGGAGAGTTTTTCCCCCTCTATCTGTTTCACTGAATTTTCTTGCAGAGAGAATTTCCTCTTATCCAGGGCAATCAGCTAATTTCTTCCTGGAAAACCAGATCTAATGTACAGAAAAAAATCACAAATTATAGAGAACCAGTATTATTATACTTTCTGGAGAAGAAATGGCGCAAGGGTGGGGTGCTTTCTTTTGACTGAGTTAGCAACAGGGAGAACTGTTCAGCTGGAAAAAAATAGGCAGCTGATCTTAATTATTTTCATAAATGGTAAATGTGCGTTCATTTTACTGCACAGCTTTTCAAAGACCACTTGCTTTGCATTTTTTCATTTTACTACAGAACAGGATAGAAAAAGATAGGAAGCGTAGTAGTACATTGAGATCTATACCCATTCGAAGATGTTGCTCATTGCCATGATTAGATACGGTGTTTACCCTTGCTAATTAGCTGGACCACCAAAGCAGTGCTCAAATGCAGCCTCACATGAGCGATGTTTCCTGGTATTTTTTGCTTTTCTTGTACATAGGTGTGAATCTTTACAATCTGTACATGTTTTTCTCTATTTGCCTATTATAGTGTGAACTAATGATCAAGGGCTCTAGCCACAGAATGGAAAGATTTCCAATCTGCTTCTCCTTGCATACCTTCCTGGTATTCTGGTGCAATAATCTATGCATCTAGCATGCTCAAAAAATCAAAAGCTCAATTCTTTAAGCCTTAATACACTTTTAATTTTTTTTTCACAAGCTTCTGAGAATAGCAAATGCTGCCTTACTACTAAGTACTCTGGAAAATCTGATCCAAATCCCTGCCCTTTTCTTTTTAGTTATATATCTGGAATTTCAGATACAAAAATAACAGTCCTGAATGTGGGCGAAGACAGACAGAACAAAGAAAAAATGGTATAAAAATTCTTTGTGTTTCCTCACCTGCCACTACAAAAGAAATTAAAACTGATAACTTAAAACTCAAACAGTATTTTAAATATTTACATCAATGAAGTCCAACAAGATAATCACTTAAAACACCAGAAGAATGTTCCTCTAGGGGCTGACTAGCGTGGGTCAGACACCGCAGCAAGATGAGACAACGCTTTGCAAAGACATCTGTGTTATCTGAGCCAGCTTTGTTTGTCAGACATGGGCATATAAAGCAAAAGCCAGAAAGAGAAAAGCAGAACTGTGATTATGCCTATGTACCCCCAGGAGCCTGAGATGGCACACAAAACACAGTGCAGTAGTATCTTTCTGTGACCAGCCTGACAGCGAGTGCTACAGCAGACGAGTGGGTTCCCATGCACACGTACCAAGTAGAGGAAGCCTGCGGGATGCCACGACTCGTGCAATCCCACACGCTGCAGCAAGGCTGGTTTACTAACGGCGCACAGAAAAACCTTCCAGTGTGCCTCTCCCATCTGCCCTCCTCCCTCGGCCTCCCTGTGGGACATGCCCTTTCAGACCCTCCCAAAAATTAAACTGAACTAGGTGAAGGCTTTATGTGACAGGGCTTGGCTCGCGACTGAAAACCACTGACCCTGTAGCTTTCTGGGTTAATTACAAGATTGTATCTCTTGGTACGGCCTTAGTTGCTGTACTCTGAACAGCTGAACTGCAGCCAGAGTGATTTACAGCCTGGGAAGATCAGCCCTACAGAGTACAGAGCTGCCGCAGAGCATCACTAAACCACCATGTTCCTTCTTGTTGTTGCACCCACCACCCTGCGAGCTCTTTTTGGTGGTGTGAGGTTCAGGACACTGCACAGAGGGCTGCGTGGCAAAACAGCAGAGCTCCCTTTACACAACACATGGAAATAAAAGACAATGCCTAAAAAGAAAATCAGATTTGTACTCCTGGCACAGGTTTAAGGGCTAACTTTTTCTTTTTTTTTTTTTTTTTTTAAAAAAAAGCTCTGCAATTGCTTAGTCACTTGTTAGAAGAATCTGACTAGAATTTTATGAAACTGAGCGAAGCGATGCAATTCTCATGAGTGGTCCAGCGACACCGAAGGGCTACAGCTGCACGCAACACTGAAGGCCAATGTTGCACTCTGCAAAGAAAACATCATGTCACAAACAGGTGTTTTGGGCTTTTGGCAGCAATGGGACATTGATGGCTTGGATCGTGCTTGAAATGTCTCTGAACTTCATCTCTGAAGCCTCAATCACATGAGCAGTCAAGTAGCACAGGCCTTGGGGATGGGGAGTTACAGGAGGCCAGAAAATACACAAGCCCATTAGTACTCATCATAATTATTGAAATCTGTAAAATAGGTATTAGAATAAGTCTTTGCAGTAAGATGTGGATTGAAGTACTTGTTTCTCTCCTCCAGGATCAGGTTGTTTTTGTTAAATGCCTGTGGGGAAGAAAAAAAGATATAAGAAAATGGGAAGGACAGAAGAAAGGTAGCCACTAAGTGCTCTTTCACTGAGACAATTTCTGTGGCAAATATCTGTGTATAGTCAGTCAAAAACACATTAAGAAATACCTGCACATTTACAAAAAATTACATTTGCGTGCATCTCCTTACATAATAACGTTAGTACAAAAAACAATGCAACTGAATAAAGTACAGCTGGGCACTTTCCCCCCAGTATAATAAAATTAATTTTATGATTAAAAATACTTTTTAATCATGCATATTCTGTTCTTCGTATTAGAATGATTCACTTCATTATCTTTTCACTGAATAAGAATTATTTTCCCCTACTGCATTAATTCCTTGATTTTCAAATGCAGTATGTATGAGAAAAGTCTGAAGGTCTTAAGTGTGTAAATCCTGCTTTTTTTAAAAAAAGTGATATGGGTATGTAGAGTAAGAATTTTCAAAAGGTTTTTTTACTTTCTGTATTTATCCAGAGAGATGATTAGTGGAATTTGCAAAAGCTTTAAATTAGGTACATATTCCACCACTGATTACACAATCTAAGCATTTCTTGCTGTTTTTTAATGAAATTCTTTAAAATGTCTTTAATTAGGAAGAAAAATGCAGAAATTAAAAACTGGATTATCCAGGTAGGATTTAAGAAAAATCCTCATTTACAAAAAGCTTTGCAGCTGCATGAATAAACTGTGTAATCTGAAGATAGTGAACTAGGTATTTTCCCAGTGCTCATACTTCCTTAATTCATTCAGCCGATCTCAAAAAACAGAGCTGTTCTAAAAGGTCACATAAAGAAAATAGCTGTTTAGGAATAATGATCATATGATATAGATATCATGTCAGACTCTCAGCTATTGTAAATCTGTACTGCTCATTTACACAATATTTTGGGTATGAACACTAGCTGAGAGTCTGACCCAGAATATATTCACCAGATAAGTCTCCTGTATAAAGACACAGTGCAGGAAGATGAACAGTGCCCTTGACACCGTATCATTGCAGACAAAGGATTATCTTCAATGTATGTCATGATGATTGTTAACGGCCCTATTTACTTCTTGAACAAGACATTAGGAAACACAATTAGGAAAAAAAAACCAAAAACAGAAACAAAAAAACCCCAAAACTTGAGTGGTCTGGTTTTTTTTCCAGGAAAAGCTGCTGCTCCATAAATTATAGATACACACAAAATCTAACTTACTGGTCTGACATATGGAAAGGATGTGTAATTACAATACCTCCAGTGAAATCTATTTTTATCATTAACAATCAACATAATTTGAGTCCAAATGCCACTGCAGAAACCTAGCAAGTAGAATTGTTTTGATACAGCAGAACTGTTGTCTAGGACCATATGTTTTGTGCATTATATAGCTCCCAACCCCCTTCTCACCTTGATGGCTTCTACAGAATCATATTTGTCCAGTTTGTTGATATGGTTGGTAATACTGGTATTTAGAGGAGCTGGTGACACTGGATGGATGACAGTTGCATCATGGGACTGTTGTTGATATCGTTGGCAATAAGTGTAAACAAGCAGGGTAAGAAGGCAACCAAGTATTGAGCTACTTAATCCCACTGCGATCATGTGAAACATGTTGAACTCTGCAGAGTGAAGAGCAGAAAACAATCTTATTTTTAAGGAAGCAACAACAAAAGCTTAACCTTGGGGGAAAATGTAGACAAGTGCTTGATTCAAAAAAGGATAAGGGAAAATTCATGTGCTTCCCAGAAACACCTCAGTTGCAATGGTTTATCTACACAGTAGCTAATGGGTTGCATTTCCCTGAAGGAGTCATTGTAAGAATCTTACATACCCACACATCTCTGTAAGTATTAAGGCTGAGATTTTTGAAAGATGCTTAAACAACTTCAGAACCAAAATAACAAATGAATTAATTGCATTTCATATTTTTGAATAGTTCAGCAATTTTTTTCTTCATACTGTATAACAAAGCCTTGTTATATATACATTATGTAGATAATGTACATACACAGCTTTTTTTTTCAATGAACTAGAGTATCACCTCCTATGTTGTTCTTCTAGCTCTTTCTCTTACACATAATGACTTGTGGCAGAGCTAAAAAAAATCCTGATATCTTTGAATCAAAATCCTGATTTCCCTGAAATGTTTACCATTATCCCCTTTATTTGGTGCATGTCCCAGAAGCAGTGTCATACATTTTTTCCATCCCCTCATTTGATTCTTGCTGGGTCTCACTGTTTCTGTATCGGTAATACATGGCCAATTTGTTCCCTTTTCCAGCCTTTAGAATTTTTTTATATATATATGTAAGAGGGGGGTGGTGGGGGGTGAAGAAGAAACGGTAGTGTTTTAGGGGGAAATGGGAAGGGGGTGGAGGGGTGGAAAGAGACTCCTTAAAGCTCAGTGTGCTTTTGACTATAGCAGCCAGCCAGTCCAGAGTCAACAGTTCAGAGCCCAGCACTCTCCTGTTTGCTCTGCCCTTTAAAGATGCTACGGGATCAGATGATGGGAAACTCTCTCCACATACACAAGGATTAAAACTGAGAGGAAGTTCATTGCTGTACGAAACTGTAGAAGGGAATCTAAAGCACAATCATCCACAGAGATCAGTTCAGATGTGGCACCAGTAGGATTAGCTCAAAAGAAACAAATTGCACTGCTTTTCATTGCAATTTCAAACTTTTTGATTAAGAAAGAAGTAGCAGTGGGTAGCTCATGTTGGAAACCTCATCTTAACATACTGAAAAATGAGGTTGCCTAAATGCACAAATGAAAGATTTTAAACTGAAAGACTGGCACTAGTCTGAAAAAAACATCTGTTAGACATTTTTCACTGTAATACAGGAAAATGGGTAAGGACATGGGTCTCATTTTTTGCAAATGCCTAAGGTAGGACCTTACTAGGACATGCCCACTGGGTATTTAGAAACACAAACTATTATTTAGGTGACCAGGTCAACCGCTCCAATATATAAATTATCACTGAAATATCTTTCGACACCTTTACACAAGTTTCCCTGCTGTTGCAGAACTTAGCAAAATGTTTACAGAGTACCACTGCTAATTAGTAAAAAAATAAAATCACATTATCCTGGCTCCCATAACAAGTTAATGTGTGCACTAGAACACTTGCATAACCCCTGTGTTTTCATTGTCCCTTATTAGGTTAAAAATGCAGCTTATCTGTGCATGGAATAATACTAGAACCAGCCAGAGCTATTACCATGACGACACAGACACAGCTCAGCACAAGAAAATGGTCATTTTTTCCTTTTTCTTCTTCTTACTGTTTGGGCTTTATTTATTTATTTATTTCATTTTCTCTTTCAAGATTTGTTTTGCTAGCTTCAAGACTCTCTGGAATGGAACTTTTTTTGTTTTTTAAATTTTCTAGTCTTTTCTTTGACAGTGAAGCTGAAAACGAGTCCCAGATACTGCCAAGGCTAATAAGTGGGTTAGCAGGCTGCTTTCTGCTCTTTATTTGGAGTCCCGAAGAGGTTTGTGAAATTATTACCCTGAAAAAAAGTGGAGCAACTTTACAAATTTTGACCTACTGATATCTAGCTTGTAATAGGCATTTACTTTTGACTGAAAAAGAAGAAAATACCAACATCCAGTAATACATTTTCTTGTCTCAAAGGTCAGCAATGTCAGATGGATATTTAATAAGAAACCCTGTAGTAACTACATCTCTTTTTCTGTACAAGTGTAAATAATGAGAATATGGCATTTAGAAGGTAGAATAAAACGAGTGCAAAAGTTGAAAGCAAAGCAAAAAATGGGGTAATCAGTACTTCCACGTTTAATACACATCTAGAGCTGAAAAACTTACCGCCACATCGTTTTTCTTCTATGCTGCTGGATCGTGCCACTGAAATTTCTAGAAAATAAAAGAACCACTTATGCCAAGGAGAAAAAAATATTACAGACAACTACTAGTTAGATTAATACAATAAGGATTAAAAATTCATTCTACTACATTCACTCCAAATACAAAGTGAAAAAGATTTTGAATATGTGCTAGGATTAAGGAAAAGGTCCCATGACATCTTCAGGTTCCTTAGTTTCCCAAGCAAAAGCTGCAACATATTTTTAATTCTTGCCTCAAAACATCTCTGGAATTAAAAAGAAGTGAACATGAAAACATTCTTTGTTGAGAAAGTTGAGAAATCTTCTGAATAGTAAAATTAATGAGAGTTTAATTATTTTGTGTTCAAATGGGCTCATCACTTCTAGAAGTCATGTTTAGCACTAATGTGAAAAAAGGGAATTTACATATCTTCGAAAAACATGACTGCCAATTTCATGGGTCTCAGTTGTAAACTAATAAAATGAAATTCCATCCTGTATCCTCACCATTTTAACTTTGGAAACATTCTGAATAAATATTGAATAGAATCTGTTAGCAAGCAAGTTTTCCAAACATTACTTCAGGGCCATGGCTTCTGTGAAGGGAAGACCTGCCTTACAAACTTCCTGCACCTCTCTAAAAGGGTTAGTAATCATGTGGATATGGGTGGGGTAACCGAAACAGTCTACCTCCATTTCAAAAAAGCTTTTAAGTTCTTTGTCAAAGGCTTTCCAAGCTATAGATGAGATGAGGGAAAAGATAGAAACCAGGGTAGTACTATGGGCCCAGTTCTTACAACGAGGGAAGGTTACCACATCTGTATGGACCAAGACTCTTCAGCAGAGCCAGAAGAACAGGTGGTAGATGTGTTTTTTAAGTCTACTGATGATACAAAGTTAAGGTAGCTTAAGATAACTTAAATGTCCACAGCACGGATAAGGGCATGCTGTGAAGAGCTGCACAAGGGCCTTACAAAACCAGGCAATAAAATAACAAATGAAAAAGAATGTAGATCAGTCTAAAGCATACATACAGCCGAAAGCAATCTTAGCTTCACATATAAAATGATAGGCTGTGAGCTGAGTGAGACCAGGGGGTTATAACAAGTTGTTCCTTGAAAACATCAGCTTAGTGTTCAGAAGCAATCAAAAAGGCAAACCAAATGCCAGGTACTACTAAGAAAGCAATAGTGAACAGGACTGGGTCTTGGCATTAGGGCACTTTACAAATCTATGTGTTGTCCACACCATGAACAATGTGTGCAGCTCTGTTTTTCCCATCTAAAGATGTCTCTGTTAGAACTAAAAAGATCAGAAAAGGGCAGCGATGATGGCCACAGGTATGCAATAGCATATGTATGACGAATTAACACAGTAAGCTCTCCACCACCAAAAGATGATCCACATGGAGCTACTGCTAAAGGAATTGCAATTTTTTATCTTTCTTCAGATGCTAAATCAATGCTATTTTCAGACTTGACAGAACAGAACTCTTACAGAGAGTTAAAGGCTGAGATGATACTTTGTCTGTTGAGACCATTAATTCACAATCCGAAAAAAAAAGTAGAAAAATTGTACCAGAAAACCATAAAGCTCTGCAAGGCAATGTTGGTAAGGACTAACTCTGGAAATGCAAAAGCAGCAATGATGAGCAATCATTTTTGCACTCTGCCAGAATCACTCTATATACTAAGTTCTGTAGGTGAACAGACCTAAGGTGAGCAGGAGGAGGAGGAGACAACATGAGGATGAACACGCCAGCACACTAGGTGAGGAAAGGAGGGAGATTAATTAGAAAAAGAAAGGGAAGGAGAGAGGGAACTCTGAGTTGGAGGACCTGGAAGAGTGAAAGCAAGCTGAGTAATCCCAGGAAAGCAAACTAGTTTGCCTAAGGTGAACATAATAATCATGACCTTATCTGCTGTGGTATGGGTAATCTGGGGAGGAGTGGCAAACAAACTAGAAGGATAAGAGAAGAGGTGGCTCATCTCAGATTCTGAAAATGCCTACTTTCTAAAACAAGATGTAGAGCTTCTATTGGATTAAGCAGAGGATTCACAGAATGTGAATGTTAATGGAGCTGCTTCAAAAGCCTAAGAAAAAGGGGAAAATACAATAAGGGAGGTTTTTCTGTCACACTGCTCACATTGGTTTTGGAGGAAAAATTAGTATTTAGGAGTTAAAGCATTATGCACCATTCATAAAAAGTGTTTAAATTTGTTGATATCTTTGTTGATATTGCAATACATTGTACTGCATAGTCACAGGAAAAAAAAGTTGCTGCACTGAGTAAACAGAATTATATTTCAAATAATACATTAAAATGTAAATTTCTCTGTCTGTGAATAGACTGCTAGCATTTTTTTAATGTACACAGGCAGAAAGATGACTGTTACCAGCAATGCAATGTGGCCAGCCATACTGTGATGTGGATTTAAATGTTAGCTGTGGCTTAAAAAAAACCCCAACCAAACAAAAAAGACCCCTGCAGTCAAGAGTTTTGACAAATGCTACAGAATAATACATGACATGACTATCCAACAGATACTTAGCAGTCATGGTTGACATAAGGACCTGAGGCACTGTTATTAGTATTTATCATTCGAAGCAGTTATTAATTTAAGGAACTCTGAGAAATTATTTCCAGATTAACCACCACAGCACCCCCTTTAGAATATGCAAACCACAAAACCTAGAGGAATGCTTCTCTCATAACCCTCAAGTCTCAAAAACACTTAAAGTAAAAAGCAAACTATTTCTCCTAGCTGTATGTAGTCATTCCTGCACCCTGCTACCCCGTAGGACAGGAGGGACCTGCAGAATGCTGTGACAGTGACTGACTAACCAAAGTGCCAGGTGGTGACAACAGGGACTGCTCGCAATCCGTGCCATGAGGCAGACTTTCATGAAGATACCAGATCTAGCAACATCAGCTCTGGAGTGTAGAGCAACCCACTTTGGCTGACAAAAGGCAAGTCCTGTTCCAGCTCTTGGCACTGCACAGTGCTGTCTGGATCACTACTACACCTCGCTCCTGAAATGTTGAACAATATCACTAATCCTTCAAGGAGCAGGCTGATCTCACCTGGTATGAAGTTGGAGTCCGAAGCACAGGCTCGGCTCTCTGTGGTGTTGCCCATGCACTGGCTGCCCACGGGAAACAAAATGATGCACTGACGAACACGGAACTGGAAACCAGACGAGTCGCAGTCGGACCACTCGGACCACTCAGACCAGCTGTCTGCAACAGGCAGAGAGAGACACACGTGCAGATGCTGCAATTAAATGCTCCAAGTACACTGAGTGAGAGAGAAATAGCCTGTGTTTCTGAATTATGACAGAAGGCCTTATTCCCAGCTACCACCCACTAGTAGAGAACAGGTCTTTCATTATGATAAAATAAAGGTGGTTAAGCTTTGGGAAAAGTCTCTGAAATGTAGAGTGTGATTGTAAATTTATTACAGATGTATTATGGCTTTGGCTTCTGTCATGGCCTTTGTGTGTGCAAGTGAGAAGATGGAGCGATCCTGTGGTGGTGACTGAAAGAGCGCTGTGCAGTTCATTCCAGTCTAGGTAATTAGGGTGGACAGTAACTGTCTTTTTTTTATGTACCTGACAAGTAGCACTGAGAGCTATAAAAGTATGTATCCCAGATCTGAATCAGAATGTTTATTTTTAGCTTTTTTTTTTTAAATTTCAGATCCATTTCTCTGCTGTAGATAGAAGACATCTCATCAAGCATTCTCACTTTCTGTTCCCCACCCGGTTCATTACCACCTTCTGTTGTTTCTCTTTATTTCTTCCCCTGCCTATGCAGTTTTGATTAAGACATTTTTATTTCATGCCTGTGTGATCTCAGAATACTTCCCCTAAGTGAAGTGAATTGATCTTATTCCCATGAGGTGCTGTGAGTTTACTGAGCTCAACTTTCTTACAATTCAAGCACAAATGTTGCCTTCATAGAAGTCTTCTGAGTTTGGCAAATACAGTAAAGACAGAGATCAGTTACACTTTATTCTTTCTTCTGTCAGCTTTCCCAGTGACATAGGTTTCATGGTTTTGAAATGGAATAAACAATCCTAATATCTCAAACCAAGTTTGTTTCTACTTCAAAATTTTAACTGATTTTATGCCAATATGAAGCAAATTTACAAATTTCATTTTGCTTCAAATAAAAAAAGTATTTGTTAACCTAATCTTGTTTCAAGTTAGACTGAAGAAACATGAAAATTTGTGAATAATTTGGAAAATTCACGGAGCTTTTGTACACGTTTTCTGAATCAGGTGGAAAGTCAGGAAAATCTTACACTGTTTTGGGCTCTTTTCATTACCTTGTATAAATCCAGCATACAAGGTTCACATTCACTCATTACTTTCCCTTTGGTAATAAATGAAAACCACAAAAACTCTCAGTCATCTAAAATTTAACAGGGTCCAGCAGGAATATTTGAGATTGCAGTCTTGAAAAATGCCAAGAAAGAGATGCTTTCCATGACATCTGGATGAAAGTTGGACCTTCATTTCCTAATGAATAACATGGTAAAAAGAAATGTATGGAAGAGACTGACATAACTTTCGCACAGAAAATCTCAAGCAGTGGTCTTCGGACCATTTCAAGATAGCAGGAGAGTGCTGGTTAGACAGCAGCAATCCGTCCTAGCAGTCTGTGGTTCAGATGCACAATATTACTTTAAAAGTTTTTCATAAAATAGTTTTACTCAGCAGTTCAGGTAAGAACCTGAATATTGATATTTATGAACAATTCACAACTGTCTCGCTGGGGCCTCCTTTGAACAACAGGGAAAAGACCTTGACTCAAGCAGCTGATGTCAAACAGTAGGATCTTGTTATTGTGAGGAGCGAGAATACTCAGCTGTGTCCTTTGGTTCTTCTGCTTCCCAGGAGAGGTCCTGGAGTGCTTCATTTGCAGAGTGGGTAGTAGGAACATCAAGGCAGATGACAATGTAGTTGGATCTTAATTCAGGGGGGGAGGAGAGCTGAGGTGGGAGACACGCAAATGGGCAGGCTTCTTCCTGCTTATATAGCGTAGCACAACCAGGAGCTGCTGTTGTCACTGCCAGTGTCTGCTGAACCTAAGTAAACTAAGTACATGGATCCTTACATTAAATATTTACTACTAATAATGCTCATTAACATTTAAAGGAATGCTGCTCATTACATATACTGGCCCAGTTCTCATCAGTGGCAGAGAGCATGCTTAAGCCAGAGCCAATACTCTCACCCAGTCCTGGTATAACTGGAATATAGGCAGCAGCTGCCAAAATGTTTGTGAGCATCCTAAATTCAGCTTGTTGGCTGGTGCATTCTGCACCTCTGTCTTTTGGCTCACCAGGTTCCCTGCTGAAGGGGCTACATCCTGTGATAAAATAGGAACCTCAGAGTATGCGTGGATCATGCTAGGTCACATGCTGGTGACTGGGCAAGGCTACTGTTTCAGCCTGCCACTTAGGGGTCCTATAAAAGACATTACGTGCATTAGGATCTTCCCACATGTGCAACACAGGGCATCTCCCTCCCATCTCGAGTCCCACAGTGCAGCCCAGGCACTACAGCACAAGTAGTCAGTGGGTCTGGTGCCATGCTGATCAGTTCCATCTGGCACACAGAATCACAGAAAAGGAGAGAGGAGAACTCAGTGACAGGTATGGACATCCCTGCAATGGTGGAACCTGGTACCAAACTTGTTTTGAGGAGTGCCACTGTTGGGAGCTCAGAAAGTCACACAGAAGCAAGGCACCCAAGCCTGACAGATGTATCATTTCAATCTGACAGATCTGCCCTTTGTGGAGCCACTATCTCTGCCATCACTGAGATGCTGAACCCATAGAATTTTGCATGTACTTCTACAGACTCCAGTTTTCCTGCCTCATCTGCTTGATTTCTTTATCTTCAAAGTAGCTGAGGCTCTCTTGCACCACAGGCATGCTCCTCTGAACTTGCTCTTCAATTCTTTGCAAAAGTAATGAGAATGGAAAAGAGAGGGTGGACTGGAAAGGTGATTATTCTGGAACTGCTTTTCACCTCTAACATGGCAGAGTCTTCCTACAGAGTCTTGGCTGGCCTTTGAAGCCAGGTTAAGTCCAAGGACTTCCTGAAAGATCCCTCAGTGAAGAAGGCATCTTAGAAAGATCAGGCCACCAGTCTGTAAGATTATGAATTTCTTTCATGCATAACAATACCATCATTTCTAAATGCTCAACTGCTTTATCCATTATTTGCATGTGTGAGCTAGCAATTCATGGACAGAATATATTTTTCCCTCTTACAGCAGCAGTAAATAGTCTAGGTATAAAATACTGTTTTATTCACTACATTACAGACACCATTGCAACAGATTACGCCTACTGATAAGTGGCCTATAAACCACTACGGATGAATAGTACAGCGCTTCCACTCATTAATGAGATTCCATTTGGATAAATTAAAAGAAGAAAACCACAAACACAGCGATATAGCTTTTAAAATGAAAGATGAGAAAAAACGATGTATTTTGCAGACACAAGTCTGTTACTTTCTTTTGTGCATACTTGCATATTTTCAGTGGGATTTGCCATTAACCCTCCATATTCTCAAGGAATCCTTAGCATCATGATTCCAGAAATCTTAGCTTTCTGCTACTTTTGTTTGGGAAAAAAAAAAAAAAAAGTATGATTTCAAATGCCAAGGAATCTTTGCTCTTTTGACAAGTTAAACACTATAAATAATCTTCATCTTTACATATGTATTTCTGTGTTGGTTGGTTGTTCTTAGATTCTAAGTGTTACTAATATTCCCTTCCTATATTAAACATGTTACTCAAGCAATAAATGTCACCAATGGTACTTGCAGATGTGCACAAGGAAGAACCACTGGCCACATGATCCTCACCACAAGAAAATGGCTCTGCAGGGATGCAGAAGACTGCCCAAACTTGACATGTGTAGCACTGCAGTTATTTTTGTCCCATACCAATGTGAAATAAGAGCAGTAAAAAAAAAGTTTTGAAATTTACATCGTAAACATGAGGCACGGGCCATTCTCAGAGCTAGTTGATGATATGCTGTTTCAAAAACCTGTGGCAAACTTTCACTGAGATCAAAATATTAATAAAACATCAAATAACATGAGAAATAAACTTTGCCTTCTGCAATTTTATTGCTTTATAAAAGTTTTCACTTTCTTGAACCAAAATGAAACTAACCTCCTCCTCCTCCACCCCCAACCTACTCCAAAATTTGGGTAAAAAAGTAGGTTGCATTGGGTTTGCATGGCAATATTGGGGGGGGGGGGGGGGGGGGGGGGCGCTACAGGGGTGGCTTCTATGAAAAGCTCCTAGAAGCTTTTCCCCCACCATGTCCAATAGAGCCAGTGCCAACTGGCTCCAGGATGGACCCACCACTGGCCAAGGCCAAGGCCATCAGCAATGGTGGTAGCGCATCTGGGATAATGTATTTAAGAAGGGGGCGTGTGGATGTGTGTGTGTGGATGTGTGTGTGTGTACCAGCAGAACAGCAACTGCAGCCAGAGAGAGGAGTGCGAGTATGTGAGAGCAACAGCCCTGCAGACACCCAGGTCAGAGCAGAAGGAGGGCAGGAGGGGCTCCAGGCACCGGAGCAGAGATCCCCCTGCAGCCTGTGGTGAAGACCATGGGAGGGGTGGGGGGAAGTTGTTTTTAAGATTTGGTTTTACTTCTCATTATCCTACTCTGATGTGATTGGTAATAAATTAATTTCTTCAAGCTGAGTCTGTTTTGCCCATGACAGTAATTGGTGAGTGATCTCTCCCTGTCCTTATTTAACCCATGAGCATTTTATTCGATTTTCTCTCCCCTGTCCAGCTGAGGAGGGGAGTGATGAAGCAGCTTTGGTGGGCACCTGCCATTTCTAGAAAAATGGTGGTAGAAAATAAATGTGCAACTAAAGAAAGAGCTACAACACTAGTGCAATGAACACTCCAGTTCTGACCTTTTAAAGATGCCTTAAGGAGTCCAAGGCAGCTATGTAACTTCTCTATATAAATATACACTATTTGTCTTGAAAAATCAAATCAACTGATTTCTATGTTTGTTTGGTTTTTTTAAACACAATACAGTGTCGCAACTCCTTTAATTTTGACAGAGTAGGTACTTTTAGTCTGCTGCAAGACATGCAATGCCTAGAAAAAGAAATTAACTTAAATTGTAGTTCAGCACAGGTAATAGGATCCATAAATTCACACTTGTGGGGCTTGTGTCTTCATGTGCACAGCCTCATCATATGAGCAGAAAACTTCTACTTTGAAGTCTAAGAGCTCTCAATGAAGCAAGTAAAACAATGTGGCATCAAAGCTGCTTATTTATTTTGCTGTTGCCTGTAATCTGTTAATCAGCAATAAATGAAACTAATTTTCCCACTGCCTTTTCACTAACGATTTTATCTAGTTTTGTATGGTCTTACTCTTTACTTCTTACTTAATTTTCAGGAAAAGTACTAGTTTCCTTTAATATGGGTCAAAAGACTGAGTCAAAGTTACAGAAATCATGATCCACAGTATCCTACAACTAGCAGAAGTACTGAGATATTTCATTTATGAAGTACTACACAGTCGTTTAAAAGTTGAAGTCTCTGCTCCTTATCAGCTGAAGTTGAAGGTGGTATTTTACAAAGAACATTAGGGTTTGCTCTGTGTTTTATAAGAAAACAGGGCAAACTATCTACTTTAAGGACCTTGTGATAAAACATATTAATATTGTTGAATATTAACCTCAGCAATTTGCTTGCTGTGAATGTTTAGTGTTATAACAAATGCACTTCTTTGTGATACTGTTATTCTAAGTCTTCCAGGCCATTTGCATGATCCGCTTCAAATATTATACAATTTTTGTTTGTCTAGACTGGAACCTGCTAACTTTGATTTTTAAAGGCGAAGGGAGGAGATGGTGTCCTGTAGGCTATATACTGCTGTTGCTTGATTTACTGTGTTTGTAGCATGTAAGAGCTGACTGTGCACTTAATATGGGAGAGAAGTTATTTGCTACTAAATAATAGATCAAGGAGCGTTATGTTGCCTAACTGCTAATGCCTTATTCTGTGGCACACAACCAACCAAGCTGCATGGGCTCATTTGCCGTACCTGGACACGGCTGTGTGTTGCAGAGTGCTTCTTCAGTGTGCAGTCCAAGGCAAATATCTCCTCCATATGCTGGTGCTGGGTTTGTGCAGGAGCGGGTTCTCATGTAATGTCCTCCTCCACAAGTTGCTGAACACTTTGACCAGGATGACCAACAAGACCAGCCTCCATCCACTGAAAAGACACAAAATACCATATTGTTCCAAGTTAATGCATGATGTGACACAAGCCAGCCCATCTTTCTCATATTCTGTGGATCTAATTCATGGCCTACTGAAATTATTGGACATTATTAAGTGCCACTGAACATAGGCCCACACATTTTATCTTACCACAGTGCAATTTAATTTACATATTTTGAAAGCCCCTGGTATACTGGGCAGTCTAACAAAGTTACTCATCCATATATGACATTTTTGGTGGGTACCATAACCGCTTTAAGGCCAAAATTCTTTTCTCACTTGTGAGGAAATAAAATACCAAAGCTTATTTAGTAGAAGTATCATAAGCTTAAAGTAATTTTTTTATCAGAAATTAAAACTTAGCCCAATAATATCAACAGAGAGACTGAGGAATCCAGATTTTATTTTGCAAGCCAGGTGAGACTGCTTTAACCCTACAACCCATTTCAACTGATCTAACACAGTTGTAGGGTTTGATGGGCCAATACAATGTTACAAACATAACGCAGCTCTTGCCTAGATGCCAGTAGCAGAACAATGGCAGTAGTTCAGAAAAGCAACAGTGAATGATGAACAGGAGTTGACAAAGTTTCAAACACAGGTTGCTGAAGAATAAATATCAGGGGTTTTCCCCCCACTAGTATTTACTGATTCAAGTATGTCAGACTTCTCCAGTCTGAGTTTTCGCAAGGTTCCTCTGAAATGGAGGCTGGATTTCACAGGAGGCCCATTTTTCAGACAGCTTTCAACACATGGCCACTAGACAGGTTTCTAATGAATGTTCACCTCGTTGCCTGCACCAGACTGGCAGCCTCTGTTCTTAAAGCTACTGCTCCAGGATGTATTTCTGGCATTTATGGCCATACTGCAGCCCATCTGCCAAAGGTTTCCTATCTGCAGCCACATGACAAAGTCAGCTGTACTTCTCCCAGGGACAGCATTCACTCTGCAGAGAATGTCAATATTTTGTTCATTTCACTTTCTTTTTTTTCTGTTTTTGTTGGTTTTGTTGGTTTTGGTTTTGTTGGGGAGAAGTACAAAAACCTAACCTTTTAAAATTTTCACATCCTACAAAAAATGAACTTTTCAAACCTCTAAAGTGTTATCACTTGCTTTCTTAAGTAAGGAAATGACTTAACATGTCTGCAACTGATTACAAGAAATAGTGTGTAATTCAACCGACATTAATAGATGACACCCTAAGTAAAATAAATGGAATGTGCCAGTAAAGTTTTGTTTTACGACAGAACCCTAAACTGAGCAGGAGTTTTGCCTTTTTTCCCCCATCACTCACAGGAGCAGTAGGTGTTTTGCTGCACAAGCAGAAACTCATTATTGCCTATT